>NC_133009.1:9474183-10724183 GCF_048564905.1 Vicugna pacos | reverse complement strand
TCACTCCCTGGATGCTCTGTGAAATAGACTGCTTCCTTCGTAGAGCAGAGAGGTCATGGCTTACCTGTCTTGGGCTAATGGGTTGCTTTCTCCAGACTAGGGGAGAATTTCTTGAGCTGGGATTCCTGAGCTGAACTCTTGCTGGACTGAAAAACAACATCAAGAGATTTTTGAAAGTCACATCTTAGGACAATAACTTCACTGGTCTGGATGCAGATTCTTGCTTCTGATGACAAGGGCTGATTCTTCACTCTTTCTTTGCATCCCTTCTATTAAAAAAATTCGTCTTTGCCCCAGACAGAGCGATTCCTTGGACTTCTGGAAAAGTTAAAAAAGAACAGCACATTGAGATGCATCATGAGTATGTCACAAATTTCCGTCTTTCAAAGGAGCGCCACACTGTTCCGCCGGAGGTGGAACCCAGACGTGGGAAAGTGAAGAGACTTGCTCACGGGGCTGAGGTCATGGGCGCAGAGCCAGAATCAAGGATCGGGGCTTCACTCTGTGTCACCTGGATTTGCCACCCGCTCCCGGCACACCTGCGGTGGAGACTGCAATCGGCAGCTCAGGGAAATAAGCCTGGAGAGGAGGAGCAGAGAAACTGAGGAAGAATGATGGGCGAGAAGGTCGGTGGTGGAAGGGCTGGCGAAAAAGAAGGGTGGAATAGAAGCGGTAGGTAAGGTGGTGCACCCGAGCGCGGACCGCGGAGGCGTCTTCCCATCACCGCCCAGGGAGGACTTTTTCCTCCCAGAAGGAGAGTTTTGAGGACTGTGTCCTCCAGGGCTCCAGCTGCATGTGTCCCCCGCTAAGAGCCGCGCAGGCAAACTGGCAGGGGAAGTCTGAGGCCTCGCGTGGGGCGGGGCTGAGAGGCCCTCCTGGCGTCCTCAGCATCCTTGCTGCTCCTCCGCTACCCGCCGATGCCCCGTTCTACCAAGTTCCAGATGCTGCTGAGGAGACAAGCGCTATAAAAATGCTAAACAGACGGCCGCCTGTCCGTGGGATAAATAGACCGTCATCTCCTGCTGTGGGTCCCGCTCCTTTTATGAGCACAGACACATCTCCCCAAGAAGGGGCATCTGTTAGTCGATGTCGCTTCTCCGTTTATTTCTGCTATTTTCTCTCAGTCTTGATACCAGGATGTTGTGCTCTGTTTTGGGGGTTTTCTGTTTGTTTTATTTCTTTTCGGTATTATTGATTTCCTTATTTTTTACCCAGAAGGACTTTATGGTTTGTTATTTTAATTTCCTGAATTCATATTCAGAAAATGGGATTCTTTTCTTCTGATTGCTCTTCCAAAAAAAAAAAAAAAACCAATAATAATAACTTTCATTTGTATAGTACGCTCCCATGCATTCTCATAAAAATTCATTAGACCTGGAATCAGAGGAAATGGATTCATCTTTATTCCATCTCTTATTTGCTGTGTGACCTTGGACACATGGCTTGACCTCTCTGGTTGTTTCATTTGAACAATGGGCATAGGAACAGACCTGCTTTCCTAGAGCAAAGGCTTGTGAGAGGAGCAAATAGGATAATTTATATGAAAACTTGAGGTAGGTATTGATTTTTAGATGAGAAATTTGAGGCACAGAGAACCTAAGTGGTTTGCTCTAAGTGCTGTAGCTTATAAGCAGCAAAGGCCATACATAAACACAGGTCTTCTGACAAGTGATCTATCCATGACCCACAGCTCCCAGTGATGTCTGGGGCTTAGACAGACAGACTTGAAAGTCAACATTACAAAATGTATTAATAGTTAGCATTTATGAACACTTACTATGTGCCAGCTACTCTGCTAAGAACTTTACTGTATTAACTCATACAAACCTTATAATACCCCTATAAAATTACTGTTAGTATGTTCATTTTATAATGAATAAGTTATTTCTCTGAGATCACAAAGCTGAATCTGAGCACAGACTGACCGCAGGACCCTACCCTGTCCCCTCAGGATCATGCGTGTTCTAGAGCGACTGTAGGTAAGAGCAGACCTTTTTCCACATTAGCTTGGAAGGGAGGGGAGGGGACTCAACTGGCCTCTTGGAGCCATTAAAGGAAGGAGGAGGAGGAGGGACTAGGGTGAGGACCCCTGGACATTTGCCTCTGTAGACACACTGCAAGGGTGACCTTGCGGGTTAGATGTCCAGAGTGGTGGTTCTCAACCTTGAACACTATCAGAACCACCTGGAGGGCTCATAGTCACACGGAGGGCTGCCCGCCGCCCAACAATATCCATCCTATAGGTCAGGGGTGGGACCTGAGAATCTGCATCTCTAGCCAGTTTCCAGGTGATATGGAGTTTGCTGTGGGATCCAGGGACCACTTTGAGAAACACAGCGCTAGAAAGTAGACGATAAACCATAAGACATCCGGGTCCCAGAGGCAGCCATCTAAGAACTCACTCTCATCTGAATAAGGAGAACATTTGTCTGAGTTCTAGAAAATCTGAGATGGTCTGGACCCATTCATTGGGCCTCTATGAAATTGTGTCTCGTGGAAGAGGACCGGGGCTGCCCTCGCCAGGCCGGAGCTCCTCCACCAGCCCTCACTGGGGCTGGCTGTGGGTTTCGGGCCGCGGGCTGCGGGCTGCGGGCAGTGCGTTCTGCATCACGAATGAGTGAGCCCTAACGCCCCCGCTGCAGATTAAATAAACAAACAGCCGCCGCAGCCACAGGAACGGGCTGTAACCGAGCCCCCAGCCCTCCCAGACAGAACCTTTCCTTCAGCTGTTGTTGTTTTGTGCTGCGGCTGCCTTCTCATCGCCTTGTACTGACAATAGCCGTAAATAACCGCAGTGCTGTAGAGAAATCATTTTAACAGCAGAGAGTCAAATAAATACATTAGACCTGACAGCTTAACTACGCGGAGTCCATTTGTATGTGGTGGCCAGCTGCTTCCCGAGACGCGCGCTGAGCGCAGCGGCCACGAGAGGGCGCGCCGAGCTCACGCTGCGCACAGGCACGGCGCTCCCCGCAAACTCAGCCCAGCCTCCCGGTGCACGGGCTTCGGCCGCCGCTAAAGACAAGGCTTTCAGACTCTGGTCAGCGCGGAAAAATAATGTCGGCTCCTGCCTTCATTCCTCAGCCTTCCAGAGACTGAAGATTTCGTTTTCAACTCATCTGAGAGTTCAGAGTTAGAGCTGAAGTTGGGTGCTAGGACCTGGGTCACCCCCAGGGGTGGCAGAGTCACCAGGCCACAGTCGGAGCATCAAATCCTCTTATGTGTGCCACCCACCTGCACCCCAATCCCATCCCGACGCTCAGGGCTTTTCTTTCTTGGCCCAGGTTTTCAGCAGTTGTAGCTGCTGCATACATAGCTCACCAAGTTTGGTCTCTGATGGTGGTTCTAAGCCTGGTCCCCTCATTCCCAGCAGTGTCTGTCTGCCTCTTTCCCTTCCTGTGGCTGGAGCCCTCGGGGTCCTGGTCTTCAGGTTGCCCACACTTTCAGGAAGTGCAGAGGTCAACGCGGACGCAGGGTACCATCCTTCTCTGGGCAGAGGGACTTCCGGGGAGTCTGGTGGTCCCTGCCTCACCTGTAGCTCTCTGCTCCTCCTTCCGGGGTCCAGCAAGCTTTGAGCTAAAGAGAGCTTCCCTGGTGACAGCGCTGAGCAGAGCAGCAGTGAGCGGAGAGCCTCCCAATTCAGACTGACCATGTTTGCTTCAAACCCTTGACCAGCACACGAGCTGCTGGAGGTTGGAGTGAGGTGGGAGACGGGGTATGTGTGAATTCTTCCCACAGACCCGGGTCTTCAGAGGGGGACAGAGAGACATACCCACACGCTGCCATGCTAACTCGTGGGGGGTTGATTTTTCCTTACTGTCTTCCGGGAGACCAGAGCTCAGACTCCTTGTCAGCCTAGGCTGATCTCCTTCTCTGCTAATACCCTATCACCTAGCAGGATGCTTGCCATCGGCAGTCTCCTGATTATAGCAGACAGACTACAGGCTCACTTAGGAACTGTCTTTGAGTCTGCGGTCATGTGGTGAATATTTCATGTTCTCTTAGAGGAGTTCAGACTGCAGCAGGTTGGATATAAAGAAGCACTTCCTAGTAACAAAGTTGTTAGGTGCTATAATGAATTCCAAACAGACTTGTTATCTATCCTGGGGAGCAGATGGGGCCAGACCATGCCGTGCCTCCCTGAAGCTGGCCGCGTTTCCCTGTTGTCTGAGAGCGGAGTCCACGGTGGGGTGGATGCTTATGGAATGGGCTGCCTAGCAGGGCTTCTCCCCCAGGATTTACCCTTCCCTCCATCCACAGGCTACAGGAGAGGCAGCCACGTTAATACACCCCTTCCCTCATGCCCCACTTATGTCATATTAGCGGAGGGACAGGTGTTCGCCCCAAGCTAGTGCAAAC
Organism: Vicugna pacos; assembly: GCF_048564905.1. Classification (NCBI taxonomy): domain Eukaryota; kingdom Metazoa; phylum Chordata; class Mammalia; order Artiodactyla; family Camelidae; genus Vicugna; species Vicugna pacos. Next base: position 10,719,824 of record NC_133009.1, on the reverse strand, counting down.
ATTGTAATGTCCCATCCTTAGCAGAATGTTCCACAGTAGACACCTGGCATAACCCCGGCCAGTCTCAGTTCTTCCCTGGGATTTCGACACTGAAATTGAAAAATAGACGTCAATCTCTCAATGGCTTCCAGGAGAGGAAGATGGAAAACCAGGGTGTTCTTGGCACTATATTTCTCTTCTTATGGACACGATAAACAGAAGAGAAGGCCTTTAAACCAAGTATATACCTACCACATGGAGAATGAGTGCGAGACAGACAGACACAGAGAGGACACGTACAGAGAGAACAGAAATGTGAGGAGGGCATAACCGACTCCTGGTAACATGCAGCTCTCTGCTTCCAGTTGCTTCTGAGGCCTCGCTAATCCCCGTCCTTGAGTTTCCTGAGATACTTTATTACTTCGCTAATAATGTTCCTTAAAAACAAAAAAAAAACCCTTGTCCACCCCCACTCTCCTGCTCCAATCAGATTATGTCACTTTCAATCCAGGAGGCTTGGCTAATTGCATCATATTTAAATTAAGAACTCAACCAACTTCACAATTTCAACTTCTAGTGTTCTTCATCAGAATCGATCATCACCAGAACCAGACCGTGCAGTTTTCTGCTGTTTACTGCGCCCACATCCTTCTCTCTGCCCAGAACCCTGCAGCATTCCCATATCTCCTTCAGCCTCTTCTAAGATGTCCTGTCTCCTCTGAAGCCATTCCAGACAGTCAGGACAGCTTTGTTTGCTCCCCCAGCACTGCATTCAGCCTTCCTAGCATATGTTCCTCTGTCCTGGGATTTCATGGGACTGTGGTCTCCTCAAGGGTGGGGACATGCCCTGTTAGCCCCCCTCCAAAACATCTGACCCGTTGTAAACACAGAGGGGTGTTCGTACTATGACTGTGGGGCTTGTGGCCCTGCCCACAAGCAGGGAGGTGAGTCCTGAAAAGGTCCTTGTAGACAGTAATTCCCAAAGGATGTGATGGCTGAGAGGATGAGTATATAACACCAATAGGGTGAATGCAGAAGCACAGTGAATATTTCTGTCCCTTTTCCTTCTTTCTTAACCCTATTTAACTCTCCTTCCTTTCTTCAACACAAACACGCATGCACACACACACTCACGTGCGCACGTGCGCACACACACACACGCACACCTTGCAACTCTCCCTTGCTGCCCTGGACCCTACTCAGTGTTTAGAATTGGCTCACATCTCAGTCTCTTCCAAGCTATTCCACTCAGAGCCTTCTCCAAGCTTTCATTGCCAGAGGGAACCCTCCAACTCAAAGGCAAAAGAGAAAAGGAAAAGAAAAAAGGAAGAGGGGGCAAGGAGGTGGGAGAGAAAGTAATACCCAATTTCAACATTTTATTCTTTGCCGTTGAAACTTCCGGAGGCAGCAGCCATACAATTTGTATGTTTTGTATCATGTCTGCTTCCTTGTGGGAGTTTCATAAATTGATGATGATAACACAGCACATTTCTTTTAAGTCCTTAGACATTCAGTCTTTATTGCTTTATAAAGTCTGCTCGGGGCAGAGATGAAATGAAACTGGTGAGATTTTGGTCTGTCCACTGTGCCCAGCGCAGAATAAGCAGCTGCTAGGCAACTTGCATTCAGAGGTAGCCAAGTCTCATTGCAAGATGTTCGGGAGGCCAGCGCTGGGAGGCTCAGGACAGCGGGTGACCCGGGGAGTCTGAGCAGGGTCATTTCAGTGGCTGGTTGGAGAGCAAGGGACTTGATTAAGGATCAGTCTGTGGAAGCAGCCCTGGCTTTCTATAACCTCCACCTGCAACTGGGATTTGGGGGGGGGGTAAAATTATGCAAAATTCATTTCCCTCCAGACCTATAATAAAATATATGCAATATGTAAATAGCCGAGTTTCTAATGGGAAAGCCATAATAGTCACCTGCTCTATTTAATCATTGGAATGCAATGATTTTTTCCCCCCACAGCTGAATAGCTACACTAATAGGAATATTACACTGATGGACAAACTCACTCCCCACGCCAATACATTTTTGGCTTTTACGCTGATTTGATGAAACAAATGTGTGTCATTTGCAGTTCACACCAGAAAACAATGAAAACATCACCTGCCTTTGCAGAGTCAGTGTGACTGAACTTCAGACTGGGAGAAAAACCTTCAACTGTTAGGGATAAATTGGGAGCTCCAGATTTATAGATACTAACTACTATATATAAAATAAATAAACAACAAGTTTCTCCTGTATAGCACAGGGAACTCTGTTCAATGTCTTGTAGTAACCTATAATGAAAAAGACTATGAAAAGGAATAGATGTATGTAAATGTGTGGCTGAAACATGCTGTACACCAGAAATTGACACAACACTGTAAATTGGCTATAATTCATTTTTTTAAAAAAAGGACAAAAAAACCCTTCAATTGTTAATAAAAGGAATCAGACTTTTCCAGACTGAGTTATAAAACTGAGAGAGATGAAAATAATCTTAGACAGGTGGATTTCAGCTCTCTTATTCACCCTCAATCCCCCTAAATAATACCGCCTAACACACGCACATATGCACACACACGCGCACAGAATTTGTTCCCTTCTTGAGTGAACTAATTTATTCCTAAAGTGCAAGAGTGACTTAACTCATGCTGGCTGTATGCAAATGACGATCTGTAGCTGGTTCCTTTCTGTGCAGAGAAGACAGACCATACTCCGCTGTGTGGTGTTACGAGGCCAAGCTGGGGAATGCTGGACCCAGGATGCCTAGCCTGGCAAACGTGGCCTTTCAGCTGCGGCTCCCCGCAGGGCAGAGCTCTTCAGGTCCCAGACAGACTGAGCCAACATGATGCCTGTCACTTGCTGAGCACCTTCGAATCCTGCCGTTCATTCCAAGAGCTGGTGTAGCAACTGGTTTTATATAAAGGGGATGCCAGTGGATTGATTGTTGGGCACTACGTGGGCATTGCTGCTCAATAGAATGAAGTTGCATGATGACTGGGCTCTATACATAAGTACGTTCACTTGTCAAATAAGATTCGGCCTGCAAAAGAGCCTCGCCAACCCTACGGTGCCTTGTAAACTATAAAGCCCTTTAGACACACAGGCTTGCTGCCATCAGCGCTGTGATTCTGAATCCCTAAAGGGCCAGCATTACAGCAGGCTGACCTGGGTGCTTTCAGACATGGAGCAAGTTGAACTTGAGATGAGAAATGAGCTTGAGATTTACTGATTTTATTATAAGGAATAACTGCTTGAAGACAGAGGAGGACCAACGGAGGACAGATGACTGCCCTTAGTGTCTTACTTGGAAAACGCACGTCGTGTTGCCTGCCATCTAGCGGCAGGAGCGTAGACTTGCAATTCCCTCCGGTTCCTGGGAGATGACTTAACAGGTCGTCTCTGAAAAGGGCTGGCAGATGAACGAGGAGCTGTCGGTGGAAGCCAGCGGTGCAGTGAGCGAGAGCGAGCGACTGTCATCGCTGCCTCCGCCAGCCCAGGAGCCTGACCTCAGGCGCTGCCGCAGCCTTAACTGGCATCTCCGCTGTGTAAACCCTGAGAGCCCTGAGGGCTGCTTAGGCATTAAGTGAGAACAACAGAAATGATCCGGATGATGATGATAATATTAAGAAGCATAAACAATTATAATCATACTACCAGATTGCTTCCACTGTTCCTTTCTGGGCTCTGACTAGTAAACATACAAAGGATTGAAGGGGCGGGGGCAGGGGACAGGGAGGCTGCCCAGGAGGCTGCAAGCAGACTATAAAATCCTCCCTCCCTTAACTCCTCGCTCCAGGAGAGTTTGCTAAATTACAGTTCTGCCTTTGGAGCATCTGGAGCTTTGGGAGACACGGGAAACACCTTCAGTAACATCTCAGTTTACCCAGGCAAATGTTTGACTTGGGGATGCTCTGGGCCGCCCGCCATGGCAGTGCCTTCTCGCCCTTTGCGGTGGACCCAGCAAGAGCAGCTCATCTGAGCTCTCGAGGAAGAGTCTGGGTCACCATTGGAGGTAAACGACAATGATGAATAGATATAGCAGTTGCTTAAATTAAAATTTTTTCATGAAGAATCTAAGTGACTTTTTAATTAGTTTGAAGTCACTGATAAGAACTAACGTGTACTGAGTATTGACTCTGTATTAGACCCTCTCTATACACAATGTCAAATTAAATCTTACAAAGATGGCGTAAGGTCAGTACAGCCACTGCTCCCATTTTGCAGATGGAAAAGTAGGGGATTAGAGAGGTAAGTAATGGTGATGCAGGAAAAACAGATGTGGGGCGTGAGAAGGGACATGTCCCAGGCTTCAGTTGAGCCCCAGGGACATGCCCTGCCAAGTGTGGGTCCTTGGCTTTGCACAGGAAATAATTCAAGAGTGAGCCACTGTTGAGTAAAGGTAGATTTATTTAGAGATACATCAAAAGGCAAGAGAAAGGCCATGAGGTGTGGGAATTGGGCGGTCAGATTAGAGTAAAAGTAGGTACTTACTCCATAGACAGAGTGCAGGCTGTCTCCGAAGAGGGAGAGAGAGGGGGCAGCGGCCACGAGGAGGTGCCGTGTTGCCACTTTTTATGGGCTCAGTGGCTTCATACGCTAATGAGTGGAAGCTCCAGTCTAACCAGCGTGGGGTAGGGGCTGGGAGTCCCAGGAAGTTGGCCATTTCCCATCCTTTGACCTATTGTGATCAGCCTTGGGACTGCCCTGGCGCCTGTGGGCATGTTATTCACCATGCTAATGTGTTACAGTAAGCATATAATGAAGCTCAAGGAAATCAAATCTTCCCCCATCATGAGCCTCAAGGCCTGCCGGGGGTTGAATCTTTCGCCATTCTGGTGTTAATTGCTGTGTTATTCCATGAATGGCTGTGCCCTGCCCCCTTCCTGACTCAGTGGGACCAAGATCCAAACCCTGTTTGCTCACTCCTCACTCTGCATCTTACGGACTTTGGTTATCACGCCCCAATCACCAAAAATCATTGCCATAGAAAGGAACTTTAAAGGTCACCTAATTCAGTTGCTCACCCTAAGGCAGAAGTTTCTTCTATAGCATTTGTTTCCAGGCTCTGGCTGTTTTTGATCTGCTGTATTAAAACCATTAAGAAACCAAAGCAAACACGCAAAACAAAAAGCAAGTTCCTGAAACCAGCCCCCCGCCCGGCTCTCTGGCCCTCCCCCGTCACCATCACCTCCTTCCCGCAAGTTCTGATTCAGTGGCTTTGCACTGAGGTCTGGAGATGCCTGTTAAAGTCTTCCCAAGTGTTCCTCCAGCCCCGTCAGGTTGGAAGCCTGTGCCCTCCTGTGGAGCAGGGAGGAGCGGGAAAGGGCTTGGGGCAGGAGAAGAGGGAGCTGGCTTGAACTATCTAGAGGCTTGGAGGGGGAAAGGTAAGAGATCACAAAGCTGACAAGAGCCAGCTTTCAGAAACTGTCAGGTCCATTACAAAAAAAAAAAAAGAATGCAGAACATTAGCATCCCTTTTCTTTCTTTCTTTTCTTTTTTTAATGAAAGTCAGAGATGCTCCCGGAGCCAGTGCCTTGCTTCCCTCCCGCATACTGCCTAGCGAAGAGGCCTGTTGTCCAGGCCAACGCTCAGTAAACCCTTAACTGATCTGACTTTCGTGCTTCCATTTTTAATGGGTGGCGGGGAGCAGCTGCGGCCGTGAAGCCCTTTACTCACTGCTGATCTCTGGGCACGGTGAATTGCTGCTGCTTCTCAGAAGCTCAGAGAATGTAAGGAAAATGCAGGCAGCTGCAGGAAATGCCCACTGTGGGGATGGCTCGGTGGGGCGCAGATGGGAGCCCACATGCTTGCTGTCCCAGAAATGGGCTGCCCGTGTGGGATGCCTCACGGCCGAGGGTCACTAACCCCCATGGAGCGTGAGTGGCGGCTGAAGCCCAGTCATCCCGAGATCACATCTCCTCGCGGCTGGGAGATGCTGCTGGCGTCTCGCTTGGCCTTGGGCTTTGCGGAGGTGAAGCTGTGATTATTCGAGGATTTGGGTGTCTGTGTGCATCTAGAGTCTTTGCTTCCCATTAAAGTGAAAACGTTTATCTGGCTAAATGAAGCCACCCCAGACCATTCTAAAAGCAAATGTCCTTTAGCTATTTTGTGTCTGATGTTTGTCTTCCTGTGTATTCTCTCTTATCTGGGGACTTTGTGGATTTCCTAAAAATCAATATAAGAGGCTGAAAGGAAGTTAGCTCGAGCTACGCAGCAGAGCTACATTAAACGAGAGAGAGGGAGGGAGAGAGGGAGAGAAGTAAAGGCAATCAGTCCCTCAGTCTGTGAACATCTCTGTGCCTCACCCTGTGTTAATACTAAGAAAAGCCAGAGTGAAAAAAAAAAGGCAGGTACCACTCTCACGGGTCTCGCTGTGTCTGAGGCAACACAGTGAGGCAGGTGAGAGGGATGGGTTCTAATCAAAGGGCCTGGGTTTACATCGCGCCTCTGCCACTCACTCGCCATCTGACTAGTTCTACATCCACTCTGAACCTCACTTTTCTCATCTGTAAACGGGGGATGAGAAAGGTGTCTTCTTCATGAGAGTAAGAGGAGGTTACATGAACTCATCAGTACCTCCAACAGGATAAGCTCAGTTAAGCAGGATAATAAAATGATTGAGTGTGGCTCTTAATCTGACTTCATGAAAATAGAAATTTGTGTATGTAATAGACTATTACAGAAAAGTTTTTAAAAACTGGTAAATTATTTTCAATTTATACCACAAAATGCTTGTTTCTCAAGCATATCAAGAATTCCTACAATTTAATAATAAAGTCATAGTTTATTTTTAAATAGTTCAACTCGGTACAAAGCCATGCAGAGGATATGCACAGAGCATTTACACACAGAAACACACATGCACACAGGGAAATGAAAGAAAGAAAGAATGAAATTAAGAAAGGCTCCCTTGAACATAGGAATAGCTGCCCAATTTTATTCATAATAAGCTAAATTCAAGTTAAAACTAAATTCTTTTTTTATGTCTGTGAGTCTGTTTCTGTTTTGTAAATAAGTTAATTTGTGTCTTTTTTTTTTTTTTGGATTCAATAAGCTCATGGTTACCAGGAGTGGGTAGGAATAAAAAAAAAGGGGGGGTGGGAAGGGATAAAACGGGAATTTGAGATTTAAAAACACTCACTACTATATATAAAATAAACAACAAGTTTATACTTTACAGCACAGGCAACTGTATTCAATATCTTGTAGCAACTTATAATGAAAAAGAATATGAAAATGAATGTATGTATATATATGTATGCGTGAAACCTTATGCTGTACACCAGAAACTGACACAGCATTGTAAACTGACTATACTTCAGTAATAATAAAAAACTAAATAGATGTTTCAAATATCAGTTAGTAAAGGTTCTAATGTTTCTGGACACACAGTGTTGATAAAGGTGCGGGAAATGGCTTCATTATACAGTGTTGATAAGGAATTTGGCAAAAATATATCAAAATTACAAACATATACCCTTGAGTCTGCAATTCTACTTCTAGGAATTTATTCTAGAGTTGTAATCACACAATGATAAATCTGTATAATCCGTACGGCAAATCTGTCCCTATCAAGAGATTGGAAACAATCTGAATATCTTTTCGCGGATAACTCATTAAGTAAATCGTGGTGCATCTGTACAATGTAATACAATGAAAGTGCACTTTTTGCTACTGTAGCCTAGTTTTTCACCCATCTACACTGACTGCTTTTGGACTCTTACCAAAGTTGCCTAATAAAGGATTGTCAATGAAACAGTGAAAAAAAAAATGTAATGCAAATATCCACAGGTAGATTGTCAAAGTTCTTAGAACTGACTTCAAATATGAAAAAGATAAGAAAAATCAAGATAAGTGAAAAACACACACACACATTTATATGTAATGGACATATATATAGCAAATATGTATAACAAAATACATGTTTTATGTATATATTTATAGACATGTTTTTCTATATCTGTCACCATGTGTGTAAAAATAGAAAATATATATATTTTTGCTTATTTCTACACGGACTGTCTGAAATATACTTAAGAAACTGGTAGCACTATTTGTCCCCGAGGAGAGACGAGGGGCGCCCAGCAGAAAGGATTGGGACAAAAACCCTCATTGCATACTTTTTTGGGTTTTGCAAGAACACAGTTTCAGAAGTCAAATGACAAAATGGTCAAATACATATTGTATTTTCCTTTGGGAAAGATTTACATGAAGTTTGTGGCATATGCCCTCACTAATTTACTAAATATTGATGCAGTGTTACTCTGTGCCAGAACTTATTCTGGTGCTGGGAGGTGGGCTGTGTTACCTGCAGTATCTACATGTGATACTTTCAAGTGCTCCAGACTCAATTCAAAGTCCTGCACTCGTACTAACTCATTTAAACTTGGCAACGACCCTATGAGCGCATCCTGTCATTATCATTCCTACGTCACAGATGAGGAAACAGGGGCACAGAAGTCTAACGGACTTGTCCAAGACCAAACAGGTAGTAAGTGGCAAAGCTGGGCTGTACAGTCCATTTGTTTATCTGTCTCTGGAGTCTGAGCTTCTAGTTAATAGCAGGAGGAGGGCCACAGTTTGTAGGGCCAGGTGACTGGAAAATCTGGGGTCTCTTGTTCAAAAATGATGAAGAATTTCAATACAGCAACAATAGAGCATTAAATCAAACTAAGGGCCACCTGAGCACAGGGCCCTGAGGTCCTGCACAGGTCACACACTCACGGAGCCGGCCCAGGTCGACATCCCACTGCCTTTCAAGGCAGATTGGACCCCTGCCCTCCTGGAGCCGACATCCAGTTGGAGAGGTGAGTGCGGCAGGGATGACGCAGAATGTCAGGGGGATGGAAAGACACCTGCTGGACTCTGATCCCCTCCCTCTTTCTCTAATTTGTTTGACTATCGAATCATTTAATTTCATAGTTTTACTTTTTCATCTTACACTATGACCTATGGAACCAGAGTTCTGACAATCGTTTTGGGCAGCTCTGATCTTCATGAATCCCCTTATTCCGTAGATGAGGAAACAGGGGCTCCGAGAGTGAGAGGGGCTTGGTCAGTGTCCCATGTGGTTGGTTGGTGCTGAGAACAGATTTGGCCCCCTTAGTCCTCATTCACCGTTCTCTCTAAGGTGCCAGGAGTAACTTAGGCCCTGCTAACTCATTCGACGTCCGTTCGGGGGTTTCAGCAGTCAGAGACCTCACAGAGAACCAGCTAGTGCTTAGCTGTGCTTTGTGTGTGGTAGGAGTTTAATTTCTTATTGTCCAGTCATTATAGAACATTCCTTTCACCGCTTGTGTAAAACCTTTTCCTCTTAAAGCCTTCTTCTCCTTCCCCTCCTTTTTTCTTGTTTTCAATTTTGGAGCATATGTGCACCATTGTTTTCTGAAATACAAGACAATGTTATACTTGACACCATCTTAAGAACTAAAGGATTTATTTGCTTCCAAAGTAATGAATTCTGTTAAGCGATGAATGTATCTGTTGAGGAAAGAGCACAATCTTTGCATCTAAAACTAGTTGCTTTGTCTTGTTTTGTGTGTGTGTGTGTGTTTATGTGTTGGGGTGTAGAGCAGAAATACAGGCAAGTGTTTACAGAATGCTAAATTCATTTGCTGTTAAAAGGACATACCTGGAAATTGTCAGAGGCTCCTTAAGTTGTTGAGGTGGTGACATTTTAAAAACATTTGTCTTGTCTTAAATTTTGCCTTACATAAGATGCCTCCGAGTAAATTCTCTTCACAGCTTTTTGCTTCTTGTTAAAGAGATGGACTTCAAGCTCTTCGTCTTGCATTTAGATCAACTGCTTGGCCAAAACAGTGATTTTTCTTGACTTTATTTCATGAATTTCCTTGTTGGCGTTGACCAACTCAACCAGCAGTTTTGGATTCAGGTGAACTCAGGGTCAAAGTGCTGATGCAGCTGAAGAATTGTAGAAAGTAATTCGGAAAAATGGCAGTGAAAGGAGCAAGACCCCGAGCCCCAGTCCGTGCTCGGTAGGTAGGCTAAAGCTGATCAATTTCCCGGTCCCTAATTAAAACAAGCCACCAAACACAACAGCGGCATAAAATCCAGGGCTTGTCCTGGTGATGAATGCGACCAGCCTGCAAATTTCTCCTTGCTGGGAACAGAGGTTTCGTATGCAACAGCAGTTAAACAGAAAGCTTACTGGCAATTTATGTTTGGTAACGTGTATGCTGTCTGCTCACTGTCCGGACCCTGCCCCTACCCTACTTGCATCCCCAACGTAGGTGCCCACTGAAATTAAACCAATAGAACCAACAGGGAAGTTTCTTTTTCTCACCTGCGTGTCTTTGAAGGGGTCCATTCCTGGATATTGAAGGGGTAAACAATGGTGGCAGGGTGTCTCATCTTTTGTATTACTAGAGTTGTGAAAATTTGCATGGGACCATCTGCTTTTAAATTGAATCCTAGCTTTCTATCAATTAGCACTGTAATTTCAGATATAAAGTAGGTTAACTTCTGATTGATCTTCAATTAACACTAGTTCTTAACCATTTACTTTATTTCAAATTTATTCCCCTCCTAAAGATACAGGAAAGTTGTGGAATGAACTTCCAGCTTTTGAAATGCTGATAACTCTTTAGGATGAAGGAATTGACATTCCACCCACGTTCCCTTTATCCCTGAATTAGTAAGAGCTCAGGTAATAAAAAAGTCAGTATAATTTTATTTTCCAAAGGAGCATCAGGGAAACAGGAAGACCTCATTACACGCAAATATATTTTTGGTTTGGTTTGGTTTTGGTTTTGCTTTACTTACTTAGATTTTAGAATTGGGAATTTTCATAAAGTGAAGTCACAAGGTTATTCCAGGAAGCCCCAAAATAGCATTCATGAAACTTAAGGAATCTGGAGATTGTGTACAATTATTTGGCTCCTTTCCTAGGACACAAACTCTCAGGGTTTAAAGAGGCCTCAGATGTCCTGCCACCTGTACCCACCCAGGGCAGGCACGCCACCCAGAACATCCCCGCCAGATGCCCAGCCAGCTTTTCCTTGTTGCCACCGTTGGACAAAAGGGCAGAATCTCCCTGATGAGGTTAGTAACAGTGAAATCTGGCCGCTAAGTAATGTTCACTAAGTGATGTAATTCAGGAACTTCTTTTGTTAGGATGATGCACAATGTTACTGATAATATCTCTATAGTTTATGTTAAAAAAAAAACTAAAATTCAACTGAGTGAATTTAAAGAATTTAAAGCGCTGGGCTGTGGCGTGGATGGTTACGGGGCCAGGGCTCCGGTTCAGCCTGCTGGTGGGCTGGGCCAGTCCCTGACGTGGCTGGCTACAGGATCTGGGTGTCCCGAAGCTGGTGTTGGCTCGCTGGTGAGTGCGGCTGGATCTCAGGGCAGATTGCTGAGGGCTGTAAGGTGTCTTGCCGCTTATATAGGCCTGCTGATGGGTAGGGCCAGGGCTCAGGGGGTCTTGGAGCTGGTGCCTACCCACTGGTGGGCAGAGCCAGGGCCCAGTGTCTCTGGCTGCAGTGCCCTGGGTGTCCTGGGGCTAGTGCCAGGGCACGGGTGTGCAGGGCCAGGGTCGGCTTGTGGGCCAGCTGTGGGCTCAGGGGTTCTTAAGGCGGCAGGCCTGCGGGTGGATGAGGCCATGTCTCCACCTGGCCAGCTGCTTGGCCTGAAGTCCGAGTACCGGTGCCAACAGGCTGGTGGGAGGGGCCGGGTCCTGGTGCTCATACACTAGAGGGGCTGTTCCAACCTGGTGTTCACCACCTGCAGTGTCCTTGTGGTGGAACGAGCTCCCAAAATGCCTGCGGCCAGTGTCTGTGTCCCCAGCATAAGCTCCAGCTGCTTCCTTCCTCTCCAGGAGGCTCTCCAAGATCAGCACGTGGGACTGATCCAAGTTCCTTTCGACTTACTGTTTCTGCCCCGGGTCCTGGAGCGTGTGCCATTTTGTGTGCACCCTTTAAGAGTGGGGTCTCTATTCCCATAGCTCTCTGGCTCTCCTGAACGTAAGCCCCACTGGCCTTCAAAGCCACATGCCTGGGGCTCAACTTCCAGGTGCAGGACCCCTGGGCTGCAGAGCCCAGGGTCAGGGTGCAGACCCCTCACTCCTTGGGGAGGGCCTCTGTAATGTAATTACCCTCCCGTTTGTGGGTCACCCACCCAGGGGTGTGGGTCCTGACTATATCTCATCTCTGCCCCTCTTCCCATCTCACTGTGATTCCTTCTTTATATCTTTAGTTGTAGGAGATCTTTTCTGCTAGACTTTTGACTTTTCTCATCGATCGTTGCTCTGTAAATAGTTGTACTTTTGGGGTGCCCATGGGAGGAGGTGAGCTCAGGGTCTTCCTCCTCCACCATCTTGCCCACTCCCCTGGCACCATTCTTATCAATGCTTGAAATGTAGCTGAGTTGCAAGGAGATTCAACTTAATTATACCAGTATTATTTGAATATAGGTGCAAATGCTCTATTTGATTTGGAAGGATATGGCTGATGTTGAGGGATGTAATCTGAAAGAATTAGTGTAATTCTTGGCATAGGTCCGCAGCACACGAGTACCTAGTAGCCCTTCCCTCTGGGGCATCCTAGCAACCCGTCCAGGCTACAACCTGCCAACAGCACTGATGAACCTCCCTGAACAGAAGAGAACTCAGTACTTTTCCTCAATTCACAGACTACTAGGACAATGTTCATCCATCGGCTCTGTCCTCAGCCTGTTGGGACTGGTGAGAGCTACAGCCCTGGACCAGAGATGCTCACTTTTCTCCCCACCTGGGCTAGGAGATGAGGGGGTGGCTTAAAGCTTGATCCCATTTCACTTGTGCCTAATGAATCTTTGAACACTTCTATATGAATCCATGTGGACCTCTTGTGAAATGGCCCATCTGGTTAAAGGAAAACCCTGCTCTGGGTTACCGCTTCAGCATTTGGACGTGAATCTTTAATAGGACTAAAGCTAATGGGCACTTACGCAATGATCCCATCGCCACTGAAATGTAGCTAAGAATAAGGTAACAAGTAAAGGGGACCGTCACCTTGAAAAGAGTTGCCCCTAATTCAACAGTTAGAAAGAGGAGACTATGCAGGCAAGGCACCAGTCCCTACAGAAGAGGCTTTGGAGTCTCAGGATGGTTTCAAGCCCCCTTCCTGTTGTCGTGGGCAGCTGAGAGTTGCTCTGCTCACTCCTTGAGGGTGACAGGGCTGGAAGGAGGCAGGGAGAGGGATGTCCTTCCACTGTCAAAACCATGTTGGTTTTCCATCTTTATTTACCAAAATCAATGCCTTTGACTCTCCGTTTAAAAGTCTCTGCTTTCAGGGGGAGGGTATAGCTCAGTGGTAGAGGGTGTGCTTAGCATGCATGAAGTCCTGGGTTCAATCCCCAGTACCTGCATTAAAATAAATAAATAAACCTAATTACTTCCCCAAAACAAACAAAAACAATAAATAATTTTTTAAAAAAGAAGTTATCTATAAAACAGTGTGTCTGCTTTAGAGGTCAGTAGTTAGCACAATGTACAGGATTTTCTTTTCTCCCAACAAATGGTTCAGTTACAGCACTAAATCTCTCTTCTCTCTCTTTTTCCTCTCTTGCCTATTAATAGAGAGCTCTAACTTTCCTTTTTCTGGCCAATACCCTTCCCCCCACCCCCTTACTGGTGAATATCTATATGTTTTCTTCTCAGTTTGAGTTAAAATAGTTTACTTCAGGGGGTGGGTACACTCAGTGGTAGAACACGTGCTTAGCATGCGCAAGGTCCTGGGATCAATTCCCAGTGCCTCCATTAAAAAAAAACAAAAAGGGAATAAAATTGAAAACAAATAGTTGACTTCCCCTTTTCCAAAAGGCAGCCAAAGATTGAGTGAGAAACTAATGCATTGATGTTTAGTCTTGAAATCTGGCGGGGAGCTGGGTTAGGAAATCTAGATTTAAATTTCTTGATGATTAAATAATTGCTCAGACGAGTGTCTGTTACCTGGGGGACATCACAAGCAAATCAGACGGGTAAAAGACTCTTAGGCCTTATTTAGAACTTAGCCTTTACAGCGAAGGTGCCTGCCCTTGCTCTCTGGTACATGGGGACGTGAAGCAGAGAAGGCTCGGAGGTCACTCATCCCCCACCGTGCCTGTCACACTGCTTTGGCCACAAGGGCCACTGGGTTCCTGAGTTTTGAGTGCTCTGATGGAAGCTAGCCCGCAGGTGTGAGAACAAAAGCCAAGGCAAATTACAGAGGAGGGGCCGAGGGCAAAAAGAATGGTTTTTCGATTTTAAGACACTGTGAAATGCTCGAGGGGGCAGAGGTCAGTGCATTTTTGATCTCCAGGGAGATGAAACACCCTGCGCCGGACAGGAGAAGAGGAACCCAGAAAAGCGCAGTTAACCTCGGAGTCTATAAAGGACTCTGCCAGAATGTGTGAGGGTAAGAAGCGCAGAGGCTGTGTCTCTTTCACATCCCATTAGTGGAGACAGAGTGTTTTCACAGCCACCTCTTTAAAAATGGAAGGGCAAGAAACAGAATTTTTCTTTCCCTCTGCCCTCCCTCCCCGTCGGGACGGAGTGAGGGGCCCTGGGCCGGCACGTTCAGAATAATGGCACTAGAGCAATAATGAGACCTTTCTCCAAGGACTGATTTGTCCGCAGGAAGGAGAAGTCATCAGGTATCCATTGTGAGAAGACTCGCCTTCTCTTAACAATGGCTCTGATGAAGCTGCTAGAAGGTTCTTATCAGGAAGAAAATACTCTCAGCGGCAGGAGAAGGGGAGAGGGGGAGAAGAAATGAAAGGCTACAAACCCCTCCAATCATCCTCCAGGCTCAGTGCAGTGGAGAGAAATGAGGGAGGCACGCTGCCTGAATGCAAGTGGCGCTGGCTGGTCAGTCAAAACGAGCCTCTAAAGAGAGAGATTAAAAAAGATGAGAGAGGCCAGCTTTCCCGCAGGCAGGCTTTTAGCAGGAAGGGCAAGGGGGTCTGGGTTTAAGCTGTGGAATTCTAAGTCCCCCAAGCTGAAGTAAATAGCGAGAAGTCACAAGAGCATCTCCGCTGGCCTCCACCTGGGGGTTTTCTAGACCCAGGTCACGGGCTGACCCCTTCCTTAGTGGAATTCCAGGAAGGAAGGCGACATTTATAGACAGCAGAGTCTTGGCAAGACTCTAGACACTCCCAGACACTCAGATTCCGAATAAAACATTTCTCTGGGTGCTGTAGAAGGAGGAAGAGAATTAGAATTAACTTTGCACTTAATAACCTTCCTTAGATGCTTTACTGTTTGGGGCTTATTTAATCCTCATCACCTCCCAAGAGGTGATTATTATTATTTATCTCCTGCTCAATGGACTCTGATCAAAACTCCAGTCATATTGCCCTCTATCCAACATGCTTCACTGCTATTTATATTTAAATTGAGTTCGCCTCTGCCCTTCTGCCATGCTCAGAATTTAGTTTCCACGATATGGTCACCACCCACCTCTCCTGCTCTTCCTCGCGCTACTTATGTGTGGAGCCTGGCTTTCGTGCTAAGGTCAAGTTGACTCCTTGATGTCGTCCACTTGGGACCTCACTGCTCCACTTCCTTGCCTTGGCTGAAACTTTTTTCCTCCACTTGGAATGTTCTTTGGACATTTCCACCTGCTCCGTTCACTGGTTGAAATCCTGGCTGTCTTTCAAAGTCAGGTGAATTCTCCCCTTTCATGAGGTCCTTACTCTCGCTCCCTGGAACTCTCAGAGCACTTTCTTCACTCTCTTACGGGGCCTCTCCTATTGCACCTTATTTATGATTATTTGTGGTCTTCCCTGAGCCTCTCTAATGAGCCAAGGGTTCAAGGGCAGGAACTGTGTCCTTCTTATCTCTCTTTATCTCCTGTGACGAGGACATAGTAGGTGATCATTAAATGGTGACCGAATTAGAATTTTCATTGGTATCTGTAGTTCTAATTTTGAAGTTGCATGACCTTTCTAAGCTGATCTGGGGAACAGATTTATAGGAAACAGCTGGATCTGTAAAGGCAACATTCAAGGCTTAGAGGGAAGGTCACACGGTCACATGGGAAGCGCTGTCACTGACTGGCATTCTCACCAAGGACAGACTGTTGAAATGGATTTGGATTTTGGCTCTTTTCATTTCCTTTCCTTCTTCGCTAAAGAGAATGGGATAGAGCAATACAAGGTGGAATTTATTGCATATTCACTCTGTGCCTAGCTCTTTCCTAACCAATTTACATCATTAACTGGTTTGATCTTTGGAACAAACCTCAGAAGGAGGCATTATTTCCATTGCATAATTGAGGAAACAAAGGCATAATAAAGTTAAATAAGTTGCTTAAGGTCATTTGGCTAGCAGAAGTTCCAGCTCAGATACGGGTTCCACATTCATGCACTTGCCCCCTTACACTATGCAGCCTCCTGGACTTGATCCAGAAATCTCTCGAGGGGAAGAATAGCCAGGGAAATCATGAAAGATGCAACACTGTGTGAAAATGAAATTTTAAAAAGTCCCTCAAGGATAGAACAGATGGAAAGCAGTAAGTCCAATGCCTGTCGATCCTCACGACACCTGAGGCAGTTTTGATTCTCATGAGATCTGAGAGCTGCCGGGTGGGATCATGGGTGTTGGCCTCAGAAAACCATGGTTCCAGGCCCATCTCTGCCACCAATCAGTCAGGCAAAGTTTAAGCAAGTTGTGTACACTTTGTGAGCTCGGTGTTCTTGTCTGTAGAACGGAGAGTGTAATAGTCTCTGGCATGTTTGTTGTAAAGGTTCAAGAGAAGGATTATATGTGATTAAATGACCAAGGAAGAGGTGACATGTCTACCATGATGCATGAGACAATCAATTAGAATACCTTAAACATTTTGTTTATAGATGCATTCTCTTATATTCCTTACAAGCGACCAACGCCATGTAATAGAATGTTTTATTTTAACCCATCTCTATCTCCGTGCAGAAGGCTTTCCCGATCCAATGCTAAGCTAAATGCCCTTTCAGGGTGTCCCTGGATCTCCCTGTGCACACATCACCCTTCACCCTCCCTCACTCGCAGAAGTTATGCATAAGCAGAGTCCCGTCCAGATGGCACTCAGGCAGAGGGTAGAGCCGGAGAGGCAGCGGTATCCCATTTTTAAGAATACCAAACATGTTTAATAACTCCTGATGCCATGTGACTAGTCAGAGGCGGAACTGGTGGCCCGACGGCTCACTGCACCGGGAAACAGCAGCTCAGAAGGAGGGCCTGTCCTGGCCCAGGAATAGGTGGCAGGCCAGCGGCAGATGAGACTGATTTTCAACTCATCTCTAATTTCCTTTGATTTCTGTACTCTGGTTACATGTTAATGGCTTGGCAGAAACTTCAAAATGAAACTTGTGGGAAGCGACCCTGCTATTGGACCTCTAGGCAAATACAGTAGCTGTCAAAGGTTTCAGAGCCAGCATCCACCCTGATCCTTTCTAAGTGACTCAAAGCTGGCATTTGAAGGAGAAACGAAAGCAGAAAAGGTGTTTGTTTTGTTTTGTTTTTGTTTCCCAAACAAGAGCTTTGGTGGGGAAATTGGCACTGAATTTTACTGCATATCCAAAGGGTACTGGTGGGAGGGGGAGCAGAGCCTCGGGTTGCTGCCTTCTGTTTGTTACCGCTGCCCACCTAGCCTCTCCCACCGGAGCCTCTCACGAAAAGTCGCAGACGGGTGCTGGAGAATCAGCCCCCAGTAAGAGCTAAGGAACACACGTGGGTAGCTGAATTATCAGCTCCAATCAATCCCCATTCTCTTTTTCATCTCTGTACCTGGTCACAGGTAACCAACTGGGTGCTAAGACCCAGCTACACTTTTTTTTTTAAAGACTAAATACATACACCATAAAATTCACTTATTTAAAGTATACAGTTCCAGTCTTTAAAGACTGACATTAGCAAGCAAAGCCTTCATCCATTAGCCCATCTAGTGTTTCTGGACGGGCTGTCTCTTGGTGTCCATAGGCGGGTTTACTGATAGAGTCCTTGGGGAAGCAAGTCTCTGTCCTGGGGACACTGGGATCAGCCTGGAGCCTAAATCTGCGGTGATGGGACTGGTGCCCTAGAATGGATGAGGAGATCTGGAACCTGGGTCCTCAGGGGGCCACCCAGGACCACTGGGGTGCGCCCAGCATCTCCATCTGTGGTGGTCAGTCCTGTACCAGGACAAACCGGGAGCCTTGTTTGGTGGGAGCCCTCCTGGAGGATGCGGTCACTGAACAGCCTGACAGCAGGATCCTGGGGCTGTGGGAGTCCACCCATAACCAGAGGCCTTGGGAGCCATTCTGGAGGTTGAGTCTTCAGGGACTAGTTTGGCTCCAAGGCTCTCCTTGTGCTGGGGTGGCTTGGGGGCCTGAGTCTGGGGGAACTGGCCTGGCATGAGGGTGGGCCAGGGGCCTGGGGCTATGGGAGCTGGCCTGGTACTGGAGGAGTTGAAACACTAGGTCCATGGTAGTTGGCTTCGTATTGGGCCTGGCGGGAAGCCTAAGTTCTTAGGGGCTGACTGGGAGCCTGGTACCATGAGACACATCCTACCATCTCCTCCTGCCTTACCAGCTCCACAGCCAAGGGGCCCAGCCAGAGCTGAGGTGGTCTGGGAGCCTGGGTTTGTGGGAGTCTGTTAGGGACCTGGGGCTGAGCAAGCCACCTGGGACCATTGGAGCCAGCAGGCACCAGGGTGAGCCAGGGACTGGGTTCACAAGAGCCTGCAAGAAGCCATTAAGGCTGAGGAAGTCAGACTGATGGTGGGATGGTGAAGCTCTGAGGGCCACAGTGAGGCTAGGCACGCACTTCACTCCCCTCCCCTCCTCCTATGGGGAGTGTGCCTCTCTCTGTCTTGGGGTGCTCAGGCCTGCGGAAGGGGTGACGGGGGTAGTTGTGAAGCTGTCTTTTCTACCCTTCTCAATGTGTCTTTTCTTATTTCTGTGTTTCATCCACATGCTGTAATCCCTCAGCTGGAATCCTTGGCTCTTGTGAGGGTATTTTCGTGTGTGTATAATTATTCAAATTGATATTAGGGGGTTGGAGGGGTGAGTGCTAGACATTCTTATGCCGCCATTTTGCTGACGTCACTCCCCCTCGTTGTAGATTTGACTCTATTTCCCTCACTGGTAATGATGCTCAGCAAACTTTTAAATGCTTATTTGTCATTTGGGTATCTTTGGAAAAAGTCTATTTAAATCCTTTGCCCAATTCAAAACTGGATTATTTACTTTTTGTCATTAAGTTGTAAGAGTTCTTTATATTCCAGATGCCATTCCCTTGGATATATATGATATATGAAAGAAGGTATTTTCTTTCAGTCTGTGTGCTGTCTCTTCACTTTGTTGAGAGTAACCTTTGAAACGCAGAGGTTACATTTGAACGTAGTCCAATTTATCTATGTTTTAAAATGTTGTTTTTGTTTTGACGTCATATTTAAGAAACCATTACCTAATCCAAAGTTATGAAGGTCTATGTCTATGTTTTCCTCTAAGTGTTTTATCATTTTAGCTTTTAAATTTAGGTTTGATTCATTTTGAATAAATTATTGTCTGTGGTGTGAGGCATGGGTCCAACCTCACGCTTTTGCATATGAATATCCAGTTGTCTTAGCCCCACTTGTAGCAAAGCTGTCTTCACACCTTGTCAAAAATCAGTTTACCATATATTTAAGGTTTGATTTGTAAACTCAACTTTATTCCATTGATCTGCATGTCTTATGCCAGTACCACATTGTCTTGATTATTATAACTTTGTTTTGTTCTGCAGTTTTGAAATCAGAAACTGTGAATACTCCAACTTTGATTTTCTTTCTCAAGATTGTTTTACCTATTCTGAAATCTTGAAAATTTTAGGATCAGCTTGTCAATTTTTGCAAAAAAGCTAGGTGTGATTTTGAAAGAAATTGCTTTAAATTTCTAGATCAGTTAGGGGAATATTGCCATGTTAACAATCTTAAATTTCCAATCTGTGAACATGTGCTGTCTTTTCATTTATTTGTCTTCTTTAATTTCTGTCAGTGATGTTTTGTAGTTTTCAGTGTATGAAAGTTGCACTTCTTTTGCTAAATTTATTCCCAAGTATTTCACTCTTTTTGGTGCTATTGCAAATTTACTTATTTCTTTAATTTCATTTTGGACTGTTCATTCTTCATGTATAAATTGTATAATTGATTTTTGTATATTGATCTCGTATCCTGTAACGTTGCTGAAGTTGTTTATAATTACTAATTGTGTGTGTGTGTGCTCATATGTGTATTCTTTAATATTTTCCACATAAAAGAAACAGTTTTACTTCTTCCTTTCCAATCTAGGAAACTTTTATTCATTTTTATTGCCTAACATCTCCGGCTATCACCTCCAGTACAATGTTGAATAGACGGAGTAAGAGCAGATATCCTTGTATTGTTCCTGATCTTAAGGGGAAAGCATTCAGTCACTTGCTATTAAGTTTATTACTTGTCAGTTTTTCTTAGATGCCTGTTATCAAGTTGAGAAAATTCTCTTTTAAGTTTGCTGAGTGTTTTTTATCATGAAAAGGTGTAGGATTTTGTGAAATGCTTTTTTCTGCATCTATTGTGATGATCATGGGTTTTACCATTATTCTATTAATATAGTTATTTTATTGATTAATTTTCATATGTGGAACTAATTTTGCATTTCTGGGATAAATCTCATTTGGTCATGGTATATAATCCCTGAGTTATTCTTGAGCTGCACCCGCATCCCCATCCAAGCCATGGGCTCCAATCTCTGTTGGATCAAAAATGTTCTTTAAGGTTATTGAAGATGTCAGTTTTACCCTGTTGTTAAGTACAAAACAGTGGCCTGACATTACTGAAAGATTGCATTCAAATTAATATATCTCCATCTGAGCTCTTTGAGACAGCAACCAGGCTTTTTGAATGAATGAATTTGTACATACATGAATGAGTTTTAAAATAAACTCTGCCTCTTGCAAGAGTCTCTTCTATGGTTCTGAGCAATGGGAGGTTGTGAGGTCAGCCTCCAAAGAAGGTGTACCACATGTGCTAGGTCTTCACTAAGCACTGTAGTGAAATGCTACCTTGTGATCGTGAAGATTGATTTGAGAGGTGAAAAAAAAAAGCAGCTGAATTCAGAAATCCAGGGGTTTTCTTCAAGGACACTTGATATGATGGCTGTTTTGTATTTATCTAGTTGTTGGATGGAAAGTCACCATTATTCCTCCCCCCAAATCATTGTTGTGTGTCTTCTCTCTATTCTGCATCTGTGAAAATGATGCCAACCTCGACCCCTGTTTCCTCCTCAGTGCCTTGCACTGTCCATGGAGTGCAGGAGGAGTGTGGGGAATATTTGTTGAATAAATAAAGGAACTAGAAATACGAATGGAGGATAAATGAATGAAAGAAGGACTCAGTGGAACTGGACTTTGCTCAGAGAGTCTGAGGAGTCTGCCACATTTTATGTTTAAGTCAATGCCATTTCCTGTCTCCATTTCTTGCCCAGAAAATCATCCAGAAATGATCCCATCTTCCCTTTCTCTCATTCCAAGTTCCATGCTCAGCGGATAGAGTGTTGCTGTTCAAGGAATAGACCAGGTGTAAATGGTACAGGCATCAACTCAGAGCAGAATCTCAGGCCCCTCCTCTGAACCAATAAATAAAAATCTGCATTTTACTAAGATTCCCAGGTGATTCTTATGCACAGTAGAGTTTGAGAAACTGTGAGCTAAAATGTTGCCAGATCCTTCCCCAGAGTTGATTCACTTTCAAATGAATCTTTTTATCTACAGGTTCAACTTGAGATAATGGACATCAGAGTGGAAGGGTTTGTCTCCTCTTAATAAAATGAAACCAATAAATAATCATCAAACCCCTACTGGACAGGAGAGTAGCTGTTTCTTTATGTCCTGTGAAGAGATAAGTTAATACAGTTGCTCCTTTAAAAAAAAATACCTCAGTAGTGACCCTCAGGGACCTCAAAATTGTGCCACAATCATTCTTTTGGAATTGAATTCCATTGTCACATTAGTTGGCATAATGAGATAAACTGTTAATGTGAATTACTTTAGCTTAATTAAGAAAAATGGGCACTGAATAGATGAAAGTTGAAACCTACTGGGAGAGGAAGCAAGGAAAAAATAAAAAGTCCTAGGAGGCAGAAACAGTAACAAAGGTAGGCGTTCCTTGTGGGAGTCTGTGGGAACAGTGCCAGGAAGTGGGGTTGCTAGAGCAAAAAGGGATGCTCTGGAGAAGGAAGTGAGAAAGAACTCAGGGTACCACCTCACACACATCAGTCTTATAGCCATATAGGCTTGGTTACTGAAGCAAAGCTATTTGACTTTTATAACTTAGACTTGATTTTCCCTCCGTGATTCCCTTAGGATTCTTGTCATGGGACAGTGGCAACAATGGAATAAGACATGCTTTCTTATCCAATTCCTTTGGAGAGAGAAAAATTGATGGAAAACAATGCAAACATCTTGGCACAGATGGGAAAGCATTTTGCTTGGGGCAGATCAGTCCTAGCACACTGGAGACAGTTCCAAGAACCACATCAGAAGTGCTTCAGGGAAGAAAGGAGTTGGCTGGGAAAGGAGTAACAACAGGAGCTAAATATGGACTGGCTGGCTAATCACCTCTGCTGGGGAGCCAAGCAGTATGGTGGTGATCTTGCGGGCAAAATGCTATGGAAAATCTGCCGGGGCTGTAAGGCATGAGCAAATGTAAGGTGAAAGAGTATCCAGGAGGATGGACGGTCCACTGATGGATTTACAGGGGACTCTCTCTCTCTCCTTTTTCTTCCCCTGATGGTATGCATGCCTCATCTTCACTGTGTGTGCACTTCCAGTGTAAAGAAATCTGAAAAGACAACTTGAAAATTGCCTGAGGAAAGACCACACGGTGTGTACTAATCTAAACAGATGATGTGAACAGCAACACCTAGTCCTCCTGCCAAATTTATGCACCTTGATCGGTGGACACCATTTGGAGAAAGTGTTCTTCATGAAATGCTAGGTCTTTGTGAAAGGAGCATTCATTTTTCCTCTTTCCTCTTTTGTTTGCTGGAGGGGAGAAAAAAATTTCTTTCCTTCTAGGTTTTCCGCTGGAGATCTGTAACAAAAGACAAATTAACAAGAGAGAAGCATACAATGGTAATTAATATAAGTTTTATATGATATGGGAGCCTTCATAAGGAAATGAAGACCCAATGAAATGGTTAAACCTGTGTATTTTTATACCAGGTTTGATGAAGAGTGGACAATAGTGGGAAAATGTGACAGGACAAAGGGGTGTGAGCTAAGAATAGTAAACTGGGGGAAACAGCAAGGCCCATTCATTCAGATTCCTCTTGGGGTTCCTCTGTCTTGGAGACAGGGTGCTCTTTTCATCCAGGGGTAGGGAGAGCACCTCTCACATGAGGGTCTTATGATCTGCTTCAGGAGAACATCAGAAAGTCCTTCCTGCACCTGCTTTTTCTTAAATTCCTTCAACTTAAATCATTCAGTATGCCAAGGTGTTGTATTTTGGGGCAGCAAGGTCTGAAACCTGTCATTGCTGAGAGAAGAAAAGTAAAATAGTGAGAGTTTTAAACTTTATTTTTAAGCTCGTGAAATAGTTTGGTGGGTATGAAGACAAGAGGGACGGGGACAGGGCACAACCTTTAAAAGAATGGCATAGTCTTTGAGGATACAATATAAACTGGTTTGAACCAAGTAGGCCCAAGATGGTGGAAGATTAAACTTCCATTAGACCTTGAACCTTATTATACACTCATTATAATACATTAGCATGCTAAATGACCCTCCCACAGGCACTATGGCAGTTCCAAGGCTGACCGTTAAAGGCCAAAAGTTGGGTCGTGGCCCAATTCCTATAAATCTCCACCCCTTCCCCAAAATAGTTGCAATAATTCTCCTACTTGTTAGCATACGAAATTATCCAGCCCATAAAAACTAACCACCCCTGCACCCTGGGGCCACTCTCCCTTCTGAGACTTTCCTCATTCTGTCTATGGAACATGACTCTCTCTAAATAAGCCTGCCTTCACTTTACTATCTCTTTGCTCTTGAATTCCTTCCTGTGTGAAGCCCTAAGGACCCTCACTTGGCAGCATGTCCCAGAGACTCACCCGAGACCTGAGACCTGACCATCCTTTTGTATATTAAGGAATTAACTTTTGCTTCAAAATAATTTTTTTTTTAAGTTTCATGTGATTGGTTTTGAGTAATCAGCCTCCCTGTTCATTTGGCTTATGTGAAGTAATGCTAGGTCAACGAGGCCTGTGACCTAGGTCTTGCTGGTTGGGAGATAATTGGCTTAGGCCTTGGGCTTTTGGGTGAAAGAGAAGGGAAATTGAGATGCAAGATAAAGGAGAGAAGACTGGAGCAGTAGTTGCTGAACTGAGCCATAAACCTTCCTGGCAGCGGCCCTGAGGCTGGAGGATGGCTTGGCTTTCAACAGGGACGCGGGAGCTTGAGCACTATAATTTATGGGGAGCACCCTGGAGCCTGGTCTTGAAGAAACAGGCCGTCTTGTTACTCTGTAGAAATGGCCATAAACATTTACGAATCCTGAGCACTTTCAGCCCAAGTCAGGCGGAGTTTTCAAAAGCAGATTGTCTACTTGCCCAGCACACCTCAGGCCGCTCGTAAACACCTTCTCCTTGGACAATGTGCCGACTTCTCTTTCATTCTCCCCACCCCCACCTCCCTGTGACTTTAGGAAAAAGAGTTTCAACTAAAGCATCCCCTCCTTCTGGGGGTGGAGGGTGGGTGTGGCAGACCCCATGATGTGAGAGAGTAGCTTTTTCCACCCACAGCTCCATTTTATGACAATGGCCTCCATCTTGTGTGCAGGAAATATTCACGGCCCCGTGAAAGGAAGCCAGCTAATCATGAGGTAACGGACTCCGCTGGAATAGAAAATATGAAGCTGAATGACAGGCATCCAGCCACAGATGTACTAATTTAATTTCATGCCCTAACATCAGCTGCTCCTCTCCACTTAAAAGGAACATTTGCATCCATCTGTCATCAT
Source organism: Vicugna pacos (assembly GCF_048564905.1). NCBI lineage: Eukaryota > Metazoa > Chordata > Mammalia > Artiodactyla > Camelidae > Vicugna > Vicugna pacos. Next base: position 10,694,880 of record NC_133009.1, on the reverse strand, counting down.
CACTCCCTTTCATTTTAAAATCTCTTTGCTCTCTTTTCTTTCTCTTTTCTCCTCCCTGCACCCCCTCTCCCCTACACCACAATTTGATGAAATAATGGGGCACATTTAAAATCCAAACTCAGGCAATTCAAATACTGAAGGGATGCGATTTTGTTCCATTCTAAGACAGCCTGGAAGAGTGTCTGGGGAGTCGAAATCAAGGGGCCAAACAAAAAAGCAAGTGAGACAGAGAAGATTTCGAATGCAAATCAACCTCCTCAACCCATTTGAAACAACCTGCTGTGAACTGGGCTAGAACGTAGGGCCCATTAGCACCTTGTTAGGCTGTCGGAGCCTGAGCAACTTAACGGGGTGATAATGGGGAGGAAATGGCTGAGACCTTTACAAGCCCAGCCCCAGCTTCATCCCGACCCACTCCTGGGATGTCAGGGGCAGGGCTGTTAAGAGTAGCTCTCGAGGAAACAAGGTGAGAGAGAACAACTTCATTAAACTCAGTTACCTTTTTTAAATGCACCTTTCTAGCTAAAAAGAATACAGAGGTTAATTTTAGTTTTCCGGAGTGGGGGAACGATTGATAATTTTTTGTGCAGGGATCTCTTTGGGCTTGCTTTCTTCTGCTTCTTCAAATATTGAGGTTTAATTAAAAAAATTATAGAATATTATTGACTGCATGGCGAAACCTCAGTGGTTAAGTCTTACAATGTATGGCTGACTTGATCCACGTGTCAGTGAACATTCATTTGCAAATGATGTTAAGAATGCAATACTTGCTTTAGGCTTCGGAGAGGGAAAATTTTACTAGAACATCCTGGATTCTCTTCTCTCTGGCATGGTTTGGTGGCAAGTGGGGTGAATGGCAGTATCTCTAATACCATGACATGTATATTGTAGAGAAGCCACAGATCTCGCTGATGACAATGTTTATACCTAGATATTGAAATTATTAGATAGTGTCTATTACTAGGGAATGAAAGTATTTTCTTTTCTTCCATCCTTAAAATGCACAATTTATCTGGTTTATTTTATAAACTAGGAGAACCTTATTGTCTTAAATGAACCAATCGAGATGGCAGTGGGAAAAAAATCTGCTACATAATTTTTACTGAAAGGTTTAAGTGAGATAGTGTTGTTTTAGAAGTCAGTGACCTTATACATTTAGGACTAGTGCACACAGGGAGAAAACAATAACCCTGTGAATTAGTGTGAAGATTGGGCAAAAAATGTTACTAGAGAATCTGTAACCTCCCCAATGAACGTGGCCATTTTCAAGTCAAACTTCTTTAAACTATTTTAAAACTATTCTGTTGTCTTTACCAGAATGATTTTTGCGTGATTTTGCTTGGAATAAGGGGGTAGATGTTTTAACTTCTTACGGTCACCAGAATATTTCTGTGTTCTCAAGCTTCCTAAATACCAATTAGAGATAAATAACCTAAGGGCATTTTAGTTTTCATGTCAGACTGGAGGAGATTAGGATTTGCAATACAAGGATGATTCTTTTGTCTCTTTGTCAGGATAAAAAAAAAACGAGTAATAAATAACCATATTATACTTAGTTTTATAAAAGTGCAAAGTAAGTGCAAAGTTTTGAAAATTTTTTATAAATAGTGCAATGTAAGTGCTAAACGCTAATAGTCCTTTGCTTTTATTCCTAAGGGAGCTCTCTCCCACTTTTTTTCTACAGGCAGGATCTCCGAGGCTCACTGGACATTCTGCTTTTCTTAAGGGATATGGAAATGTCCCAGGGACAGCTGTACTCGGCTGGCTGAGGAGCCCACAAGGTTAATGAACACCCACAAAGACTGAGGAGGAGAGAGAGTGCTCCTCCCGGCGTGATTAGCATGCCGGCATTCTTTCCTTTGTGGTAATGATGGTCAAGAAGGTGCCTGGCGATAGAAGGGAGAATGGAGGATTTCTGCTTCTTCTGCCTCCAACGCTTATTAAAATTCATTTCCATTCAAATAGCCATCCTCTGATTTTCATCATCAAATAAGCACACACTGTACATATTTAACAGGCAGGAGACCTGTGCCGAGCTCATGTCTTTTTGAAGTGAAGGCCTGTTCTCTTAATGACTGTCCATGCTTATCTCCGTATGTAAATTTCTCCCCCTCCTCGTTCTTACCCCCTCCACTTTGCTGCTACCCCTGTTCTGGGATCTTTGATGGGCAGCCTAGATGCCTATTATAATGATAATTCATTTGGAGTGGAGTAGAATCTCCTTGTCTAGTCTAGCTCATTATAAAGGTGAAGCCCTCGGGAGGGCAGGCTAGGAACGAACAGGTTTACAGAGTTATTTTTCCCACTACGAGAGGCAGAGGCAGGATGGGGGTGATTTCCTTACTCTCCATGCTTTGGGTTTATCTCCCTTTGAGGCTAGCCTCTATTCCCAGACATGGTGATTGTCCTCCAGCCCTCCTGGGGACCACCATCAGCTGGAAGGCATTTCAGCTCAGGCAATTCTATCCTGAACAGCTGCTGGGAACAGCTGGGCCTGCCCTACTGTTGTCAGTGAGAAACCAAGTGGCAAATGTGAGTGTGTTGGGTTCCTTAAAGGGTTCACGTGATCTGATCATTCAATATGTACAACATGAAGATGCTGGCCTCTCTTGTGGCATGCTGGATAGACCCTGGTAAGGCTAGTTTTAATTTTATTTCAACATAAGGGACCTAAGAAATCTTTTCGAGCGCTTTGGAAATCTCAGAGAACATGATCAAGAAGGATATCAAAAAAAAATCATGTTAATGGTGAGAGTTCTATTAAACTCATGGTAAGACTGCATTTTCTAGCACGATTCAATCTGTAAATTACCTCCTTATAATTATAGCCCAATCAGGACAGAATAACAAGCAACATTCTTTTATTTTGTTTTTGTTTTTCTCTACCTTGCCTTAAAGAAAAATCTTTAGTCTAAAATGATCAAACTCAGTCTCACGGGTTAAAAAATCATCTCTACATTTACAAAGAGTCCTGGTGAGAAGAATGGCGGAAGCAGTTTTATAAAACATACACTGAAACAAAATACGAGATAGGTGGAATACGGGGTAAAGCAAAGAAAAATATTTCTTGCTCAAGGTCTGGTTCTTGTGATTTCTTTCTTCTGTTAAAGCATATTGTGTCTCCTAATTTTAGAAGCTTGATTATTCGTAGGAAGTTCATTCTGATGAGGCAGTTTTCCTGCTTTTCAACAAAAAATTTGGACACATTTAGAAAGTTTGTCTAATCCCCTTATCTGACTATCGGGAGAGAATTGCTGCTACCAGAATTTGGCAGCAATTGCTAGGAACTCATTTCTAACCTTTAGGAGCCCCAAAAGTTGCCTGGCCCAGCTTAATTTAGGCATCCAATGACCTGGCAATATCTGATTCTTTATTGCTTTGGCCACATTTTTTTTTCTTTTTTTCTTTTTTCTTGGGGAATGCCGCTCATTGCCGGTTGAACAGTAAGAATTAAGTTGTAGAGATGTAGAATGATTACAGTAGCTTTTTCAGCCTCATCAATATTGAGGTTGGCAAACATTCCCCATTCTTATCTGGAACAAAAACAAACCCAGGCAATGTGAAGGCTTCCAAAAGCGGCAATATGGATGAAGCCATTTGTTAGATTTATAAGAGCTGAAGGAAAGTGCTAAAGTTATCCGTCTTCTATACTTTATTAAGAATAGGACCCAATGACTCAGACTATCAGGACAGTATCTCTAAGGCAGAATTGAAATCCTAAAGTAAGCTGAGAATAAGTACATGCATTTTAGGAGAAAGGAGATCAAAGGCCAGAGTAAAAAGTGCATGTAAGCTTCCAACTACATTGAATACAAATCTGTCTGCAACACTTATGCCTCAGCATAACTTTATAAATAAAGATCTCATTTCAGAAGGCTTTAAAGATTTTTTTTCTTACCCTTTAGTCCTCTCCTGCGTTGGAAATCTTACCTCCACACATCAGCTGACAGTAGGCAAAATTATTATTTAGATCACGGGAAATGCATGTGTGTATGTGAATAAATAAAACTAAGAATAATGTAAAGTACAAATAAAAGCATTTAATTGAGAAATACACAAGTTAGCTCTTCTCTTTTGGCATGATGAAGTGATCAGACGAAGTCAAATTGGTTAAAAAAAGAACATTTCTGTGTTTAAAAGTGTCTTGAAAGAGAAAGAAAAATACCATATGATATCACTTATATTTTTTCTAAAAAAAAAGACACAAGCTTATTTACAAAACAGAAACAGACTCACAGACGTAGAAAATAAATGTATGGTTAACCGGGGCGGGGGAAGGAGGTAGAAAGGGATACATTGGGAGTTTGAGATTTGCAGATACTAACTACTATATATAAAGCAGATAAACAAGTTTCTACTCTAAAGCACAGGGACGTATATTCAATATCTTATAGTAACCTATAATGAAAAATAATATGAAAATAAATATATGTATGTACATATATGACTGAAAAATTATACTGTACACCAGAAATTGGCATAACATTGTAAACTGACTGTACTTTGATAAAAAATTAATTAAGTAAAAAAAAAACTGTCCTGAATACACATGAGTTTGGAAACTGAGTAAATCTAAAGACATTTGCTTTAGAACCTTGACAATGCAAAATTCTAACATGCTCACCTAAGGGCACGAATTCATTTTTTAAATCACACATTGATTTCAAATCCTTTTTTTCCCCCAAGTTCCATTAGGTAGAGTTGGTTTCAGCCCCTGTAGATGACTGGCTTGTACATTACAAGCTATGTGATCTGGGGCAAATTTCGTTTCTCCTGAGGCTCAGTTTTGTCACTTGTGAAATGGATTCAACAATGTTTTTAGTGCAAAGATGAAACTTGATCATGAAATTAAATCAGTTAGCTCAGGGCTCAATAGTAAATGTTGGCTATTATTATTATTATTATTCAGAAAAGTGGATGGCAGAGGCTTGGACCCTTCTAGAAGAAAGCTATGAAGGAAGTGGAGAGCTATGGACCAGGAATTCTCTGGGGTATCTGGTCCTTGAGAAGACTGAGGCTAAAATATTAGTTCCATGGGGAAAAGATTCACTGAGCATCCGCTACGTTCACAGCACACCCTCCCTGTTCTCTTACAGACTGTATTCGAGTAAAGGATATAAGAAAACAACACAATGTACTTTGTTCCAAACCAGAATAATACAAGTGCTACATGAAATGAAAGCAGATCTTTGGTCCCTTTCCTGTTGACCTGTTCCTGTTCCCATCCAACCTTAAAAGAACCTCATTATAGAAATGAAATCACTAGGTAACATTTAAGGTAACTCCTGACCTATGCTCTACTGAATGCACACAACACCTTACCTAACCTGTTGACTCTTTCCTTGGATTAAAAGAAGTAGGAATGAAGAATTAAGCAGTTAAAGAATGACTAGCTCTCTCCCCACAACTGCCCCCTTAGCAATGCGGCAGGCAGCCCACAAGGGATGAGATAACATCTGAAGACAGACCACGAGGAGTCAGCCAGACTGCACACAATGGAGAAGGATGCCGTGCTTGACCTCCTGCCCTGCTGATTCACTGAGATTCTTTCCTCCTTTTTTTCTTTAAAAACTCTCATGGCTGAGCAGAATCTTTCGTGTTGATTTTCGGGGACTTGAGTCCACCTTCTCCCAAGGTTTCTTGCTTTCTAATTAAAGCAGCTTTCCTTTTCTACCAACATTTGCCTCTCGGGTATTGATTTTCTGAGCAGCGAACAGCCGTACCTGAGTTCAGGAAGAGAAAGGCGCATGTGGAGCTGCGGGAGTTTAGAGGAGAGACGTGCCGGCTTCAGCAGAGATGGGGGTGGTCGGAGAGAGCTTAGTGAAAGAACGAATGAAGGTGCATCCTTTAAGAATGAAAATAAATTTGAAAGGCAGGAATGTTCATTTATTTAACAAATATGTATTGAGTGCCTGCCAGGTACTCCTTCATGTGCTAGAGACTCTGGGGGAGCAAAACAGCTGAATTGCTTTGCCCGGTGGAACTAGGAAGGAACATTTGAATAAATGTTCTTTGGATTTGAAAAAAGAAATCTAAATTTTATGATGACAAGTAACAGTGGTTTCTGAATAACTATCCTAAAGTCACAATACCTCACTTACCTCTATCCAACAAGCATAAAATTGTGATCCGTTTCTCAAAATTAGAAGATTGGAGGCAAAATTTTATAGATAGACATAAAGAGGTAAAATCTTAAAGCAGAAGGTATACTCTTCACTCTGTTTCCTTGCCTCATCCTCACATCCATTAAGTTTTTCTATTTGATGTAAAGATAATAATTTTCTCTATATATCCAAATCTGTATTTATATCTTTCTCTCCATCTCCCAGTGTAAATTTCATTTGGAGAACAGCATATGTGAGTTCTTTCATAACTAAGAGTTTACATTTTATTTCCTAACTTGCTCACTTGGCACATCTCAGCTCCTGTCCCTTTATTTCTATTTCTAGTGTTTTTGAACCCAGGCCTCTGTGCCCCAGCACTGAACTGAAATCCAGAGACAGAGTTTTGGGTGAAGCCGAAAAGAACAGCTTCATTTCTTTTCCAGGCGAAAGGGGATAAGAGTAGGCTAGTGCCTCAAGACTGCAAACCCGACCTGGGGAGAGGTGGCAGGGAATTTTCTAGTAAGAATCCAAGGAACGAACAGAGCTTTAGATAAACACTTATGAACAAGCAGGGGCTGTATTCTTCCCTCCCTGACACAGCTACACTGGCTTCAGGAAAACCTGGAGGCAGGCCTCTTGTTTCTGTGGTTATCAGACCGTGTCCCTCTCCTGCAATGGGCCTTGGTCTGGTGTCTTCTTCTGCCCCGGGAGTTAGCGAGTCACATTTCCGAACATTCCTGAGCCTGGAACAGAGTTCTCAAGGGGGAGGGTGACTGCTCTAAGGACGAGAGAAACGTGTGCAATTTAGAGTCAGGCTAGAATGTGCTTTAGTGTGAGGAGAGCCATTTTTGGTTACTATTATCTGGGCACTACAGCAGAGGATATGGGGAGGCGTCTGTCCAAGAAAGGCTCCAAAGGGTCCTGCTTGGTTATGTATGGTTCTCCCCTTTCCTTTGAGAGTCCTCAGTCTTGAGAAGAACAGGGGTGGGAACCTGTTTTATTTTGGGGGAGGGGGGACTCAGTTTTAATCTCCACTCCTGTTTTATCTGTCCTCAAATCTCTCAGGAAATGGAGCAAAGACCACTCTGGTTATCCTTTAAAGAAGTTTCTGGGTGACAGCGCCCTGCCTCCTTCACTAGTTCATTGCATGGCACACCAAAATGTCTCTCCATAGTACTCAAAACAGATTACTGAAAGAAACAAAACAAATCCAACTATGAAATAGAACCTCTAATGATGGCCCCAGCTCTGTCAGTCTCCTCAAGGGAACAAGGTAGAAACCAAATGTTGATGGACCTTGGCACTCTGGTTCTAAAATACAAAATTATTGAATTAAATGTAACATAATTATTAGCGAATCAGGTGACATCACGGTTTGAAAAAAGCATTTTGTGTATTGGACCTAGCACATTTGCCCTTGGTCTGCTTGAAGGCTTCAGCCTCGTAGGCAATATCGATCTTCATTGAGTTTTGAAATCCCAGCAGCTTGTACAGACCAGATGGCCCCCCCAAATTAAGATGAATGCGTGTAATTGTCATTCAAAACTCTCAATATTCAATGTTGCCATATGTAGCGAGGAGTTTGCCGCCTGTGTGTGTCCCTGTTCGTGGTCCTAAAAAGCCCACCATGATGTGGGAGCTCATAACGAAGACAGTAGTAAATATTAGAAAAGCACGTTGGAAAGGAGGTTCTGGCTGTGCTATTTCTCAGAGATATATGAGCCCCATTTATAATTATTTTTTCATTGTGCTTATTTGCTAACAGTCTCTTTTAAATGATCATCTCCTCTCTTTCTCTGATTGATTGACCTTGGGTCACAGGAAGAAAATGTCAGGGTTTGCAGGGGAAAAGGCACACATATTTATTAAAAGCAGATGGGTTGCACTGAGCTTGGATTTGTTGCTTCCTATTATAAAACCCTATTTTCAAAGGTTTTACAACTCAACCATAAAAAAATTATACTGTTGGATAAAATTTAGGAGAGAAATGACACTTTGCAGGCTAACTAATTAGGGGACAGTCCTATAACCTGCAAGTTATGCTCATGGAAAATAAAGCAAAGCTGGACTGTACGTGCCTAACTATCTACCACTTATTGCGTGGAACCATTTAATTTGGAAATCGATAACTAGGTAGTGTATTTAAGACTTCCAGCCCCAGAGATGTACAATGCTAGCCAATTAGAATTGGTATTTGGGAAAAAGCATTGACCGTGGTGCCAAGAAATGGCTGAGATGTTGAAGTTCATGAGCCAGCTGTTAAGCATCTGTTGTACTTTTTTACCAATATCATTACGAGGAAGAGAGTTAGTGAGTTGGCAAGAAAACCTAATGCCTGATGCTTTTGAAATCATTAAATAAGCTTATATCAGGACCACCTGAGCCCTTTTGAAATAGGTACAGGGATGTCTCCAAATAACAGAATTTAAAAGTAGAAAACAGGGCAGGTTCAAATTCAAAGTTTCTAGTTTCATACAATAAATTGGCTGATACATCTCTCACTCAACAGAAAAATAAAGAACAAAATAAATCATTTTGCCTAGAGTGGCTGAAAAAGAAAAACCTATAATTCTAGTGTAAAAAATGCTTGAAACTTGCACTTCAGATCTTGACAACCATTAATATGTTTGTTCTTAAAAAAAATTATTGCTATTTAATTGTATGGCAAATTCTTCACAGCTGTGATAAAAAAAAGAACATAGAAATGATAATTGTATGAGAGTGCTTCATTAATTCTTGTGAATGAGTTAATTTATTACATGACTTACACTGAGCCCTTGGAACAATGAATGGCACATAGCCAGCCCTTCTACTACAAATATGTTTTGGTTTTGCTTATGTTGTTTTCTTTATTGCTGTCATTACAACAGATAGGGTCAAAAAGCTTATCCCCTTGGCCAAAACCCCACATTACCAGTTAAACATAATCACCAGAGGTGCTTGGACAACCTTCTTCCCTTTTCTCACCCTTTTCATCTCCATCCTGTTACCTATATCTTGATATGGTTTCTTGTCCTGAATATTCTTAAGCTAAATTACTATAGCTTAAATAAAAGTTAATTGTGAAAAGGCAAAATGGTCTCTCTGGATGATCTCATAGTGACAAAATAATCCTTGGTTCAAATAATAAAAACATATCAAAAGGATAGTCAGAGTTTTAGTCTGGAATCCAAAAGATAAAATAATGGCCTCAGCTTCTTTGTATGGAAAATGGGGACAATAAGACCTATCTCATAGAGTGTAATGAGGATTCAATTAAATACCTTCAAAGTAATCAATACTATGCTTGGCGTTTGGTGTCTAAAGGTTTTTAAACAATGTTTCAAAAATAAAATTTTAAATTTTTGTCATTATTCTTGTTCTTATTTTTCTCACTGGGACATGGGTAGATCTCGGAGTGACTGACATTGATTTGAGAAGAAATCAGAGAGTGAAACACTCCTTCAGCAAACTGTCTTGTAGGAGGTAATAAAATTGTCAGTCTCCAAGGCCAAGGGAGTTCTCAAGCCAGGCCTCACTTGTCTCTATATAAACTTACCCTTAAATATTTCTTGAAGGAGGCCTTCCTCCTAATAGGAAACGCACTTCAGGCCTGCTCAGTCAACAGGAGGGCATGTAAACCACGGTGCTCATCTTAGGGCAGAAGGTCATACCTGGTGGTGATTTATAGGCTTCTGGAGCTGTTGAATCCAAAAACACTCTGCAGAAGGTAATGTTCAGGATTTTAGGGTAGCCTCTATTATTTCTTAATTCTTCCTTGGTTTTCATCTGCACTCTAGACTAAGGATCACCTCTTTCTGTTTCCCTGGGGATGAGTGCCTAGTTTCTGGCCGGCATCTCCAAGACTTACATGGAATCCAGTCTTCAACTTTCTGAATGTCCCTGCTCCCTTGGTTTTCCATTACTAGCCATCTTCTTACATTTATTTTGTTTTTCCAAGTCATAAATTCTGTGATCATCTCTTTGTGTTAAGTTTTTCCTGGGTGGCTGTCTCTGTATAACTCTCCAATCTGTATAGTGGCCCGATTTATAATTTTCCTCCACATCCAACCCTCTACCACCAACTGTTGCTTGTTGAATTTTATTTCTAGCTTTTGTTTTACTTAGGTATACAAAAGTGACTGAGCCCATACATAATATGTTTTATTCCATGTTTATATTGTGATCCCCTCTGCCAAAGTTAGGTAAATATTCAAAGCTTGGGAGCGTTTATACCACAACTCAGGAGAATGGATAGAAGTATTTATAACTTAGGTAATTTGAACTAGTATTTTGATCTAGACAAAGGTTGTATATCTGTTTTCTGTATTCAGCCATTTTTTTCCCCCAGTAAACATCTTTTTAGCCAGTTTGGGTACCCTGGCTCCATTCCTATAGTTGCATATCAGAAAATGATCAACAGTTTCTTATCTCTTCCCCACTGGAAGTGTGAATTGCAATCTTTGTTTTGGTAATTGTTGACTTGTTTTAGGTAGGGCAATTTGCTTTGTCTGGAGATTCAGGATGACAAAGTGGAAAGATAAAACAGGGAAGAGCAGTCATTTTCCTAGGACACTAGTCCCAAGAAAGAGGCCGCCTTCCAGGGTGGCAGAATGATGAGCAGTCTTCTGAGTTCTCACATTTTCTGGGTCCAGTTCTCTGAGATAACTCAGCAGGGTGACCATGCACATACAGGTAAGCAATCACCTTTTATTCTTCAGAACATTCTTTAGGACTTGGTTGTAGAGAGGGGAGAATGCAAACCCTGTTTGTTTTAATAGCTCAGACATTCACTTGTATTGCTAAGTTGCTTTGAATAGTCAACTGTTGACTCTTTGGCTACCCCTGTGTGTAGAGTAAGGAGATAATTGCTCTGATCCCAGGGTGAACCATCTGCTAGTACAAATTGCTCTGCTATCTGCTTCATTGAAAAGCTTGTGTTTGTTATATTATGTTGAAGTGCTCATGAAACATGGTTTATACTAAGCTGTGTTCCTGGAAAATTTGATTCTATAAATGGGCAGAACACTCTTAATTGCAAAGGATCTTCTCTCTCTCTGGATTTCTAAACTGCTTTGCTGATTTGATCTGGGGCCCTGGAGAGCCAACATTCTGTGATCACGGCTGATTATCGACACCTAGGAGGATACAGCAGTGACAATCCAAATTTACAAGACTCATAACATTTTCTAAAACCTTCTTCAAAACAGACGTTCCTGAGTTCTGGAATCTGGAAAAAAAAAAGTCTTGTTATTGTGATGTGATTTGAATGGTCTTTTTGATGCTACTCTTGGAGAGCTCAGTTTGTGCCTCATCTATCAGCCTTATGTCTGTATTGTAATACCAGTCAGGGGAAAGTATAATTTGATTAATGCCCACTTCCAAATCTTTTATTTTGCTGAGCTAATGTAAGATTAATGACCATGATGGCTTGACATGGGAATTTTTTTTTTTTGATTTGTTGCTTTCTTTATGTCTTCTAATATTACACAGACCTGCAAAATGTATCTTGGGCACAAAGGGAGAAAATAATGATTTAAGTAGAAAATTGGAGTAGGGCCTTCAATTAACAAGGCATTGTTAACATTTGTAGGTGGGTTTTATAATTCTCCAGACATTCTGCCAAAAATTTTAGAGGTAAAAGTGGCGAAAGGCAGGGAGACTGTGTGAAGACATTAACGATTTCTTCTTGCCACAGTATTTCTTACTCCACTGTGGATAAATCTAAAGCTAATTTATTTATCTATCTATCCTTTGAACTGCGATTTAAAAAGCCATAAAACAAAGGTTCAGGCAGGATGGCAGATTTGCTCAGATTAAATACTCCAGTGATTTTTACCAACTGAGGTCTCTTGACATGTAATGAATACTAGTGAACCAGGCTGGGCCTTCCCCCCCTGTTATCTTCGTGATCCCTGATGATTTGCATACACCAAATATTTCTTTGGGTAGAATGATTTTACAAATGATGCCTGGAGAGTCTGTATAGAAGGCTAAGAGTTAGCAGATCCAGCTTCAAACAAAAAGTGATGTACGTGAGGGTCTTCTCCTGCTCTCTAGTAGGCTGGGCAGAAAAGAATTTAGGCCCTTGTGTGGTGAAGTTAGTTTTAAAATTCCTCCTTTGTCTTTCCCACCAATTGCCAAGACTAAGAGAAGAGTAATTTATTTGAAACATCTTTCCTCTATCTCCTCCTCATCTTTCATCAGTTTGATTCCCTTTTTATTATCATTATTTATGTTTTGTATAACTAGAAAAAGAATTTGTCATGGATTATGTCTTATTTGCAAGAGGCTCCAGTAAGATGGCATGCACAATATATCATAATTTAGCAGCTTCTCTTGTAACTATACTGAAGTAATGGTGGAAAAAAATACATATAAACAACTCTGAGGACAGATTTTGAATGATCCAGTAATTTTGATTTATACTTGGTATTTGATGGAACTGTATTAGCAGTTAAAGTCAATGGCTAAATGATTCCCAGCACAAAATGAGCCAGAAGTACAAAAGAAGCTTCACAACACAAGATTGAGAGCTCCGAGCCTCCCAGCTTAAATTTCCAAAGTGCAGTGTAAATTACAGGCCTGGTTGTCACTTTCAACTAACAATTCCACCCAATATGGTCTAGCTAGGTAATCTGTCCACTATTCCTTTATGAAGCAGTAAACACCAGCTTAATTCCATTGGCTTTTCTAAAGCAATCAGCCTCATTTCTCATACGTACTGCAGAGGAGAGGGTGAATCTCCGCCTCTGTTGACAATAAGCACTACTTGACAAACATGTGGAACCTGGGACTGCATGGAAATGCTCTCCATGCCTATTAATAGCATTGGCTGCCGATCATCTTGAAGAGATCTCAGCCTTCCCAAGTCCTCTAGGGAACAGAGCTCTCATATTCCTGTATTTATTTCCCTTCCTCATCCAATGCTCCCTCTCACCCTTAAACAGCCATTTTCTCTTCATTTGTTCCCTCTCTGGCTTTCCCTACCACAAAGAGGAAATAAATGAAAGAGCTAGAAATTAAAATCCAGCACTCTTACTACCAATATTAACAGACAGGCAAAACTGCTCCAAATATCAATAAGAGCCTCAAATTCAACCAAGCAAAATATGCAATTAGGCAGACAGACGCTGATTTGGCAGCTACTGAGATAGACTGATTTCTACTGCTTCATTAATTTGACTCGGCTACTCTGGGTAATTTGATCATACCCTCATAGCAGATTTCATAGCCAGAAACAGATCCCCAAAGATTACAGATGTTATGAGAGAAAGACCATCCAAACATGAGATCTTTGATCTTTCCAGGCCAGGTGGGAAAGCTAATAGATTTGCCTAAGTGCTCACCAGGGTATCTGTTTTTAATCAGTGATACAGAAAGTTTCATTCAAGAGGCTGCATGTGGACTGGCAAATCCTCTTTTTTCTCTAACCTCACCATGGCATTCATGTGCAGAGAAGTCAGTCTTTACATCTACCTACTGGTCTTTATTCCTTTATTTTGAATCAAAATCCCTGATTCTGTTACCAAATTGGTCAACCCCGTCTTGGCTACAGAGGCTCTTTTTCTGATTGGATTTGTGTAGCCAGTAACAAAACCAATGCTAAGACTGGAACAGCGCAAGCTTCATTCAATGGCCAAAGAATGGAGACTCGGGAGCCTTGTTTGCAAATCAACTTCTCACCCCAATTCCGGCAAAGACATCAAATATACAGGAGGGTCAGTGTAAAAGGGAGGCAATTGGTCAGACGAGGAGGGATATTCATAAGTTATTTGAGAACAGGGGTGTGCTTTGGACCTTGAACTGATGAAACTCTCCTTTTCAGTCCTTGTATGGACTTTCCCAGTGGTTGTCGTGGCAACCACCAACCGTCATGGTGCTGGCGGACGTGTCATTTAGCATGCTAATGTATTACAGTGAGCATCTAGTGAAGCCCAAGGTCTACTGGAAATCAAATCTTCCGCCATCTTGGACCTGGTTAGTTCTAATCAGTTCTTTTTCTTCCCTTTGCAGCTTCCTTCTGAAACTTACGTAAGAGTAAGGCTGAGGCAGTAGCCTTGGTAACAGTACTATTATTCATTTGAAAAGAATCATTGGAATCAATCAATTGATGCAGGAAGATGGATGTGGGGCATGAGAAGGTCTCGGTTGAGCCCCTGGGATGTGCCCCACCAAGTGTGGGTCCTTGGCTGCACACAGAAAAGAATTCAAGTGTGAGCCACAGTTGAGTAAAGGTAGATTTATTAGAGAGATACATACTGTGTAGAGTGTTAGGCAAGAGAAAGGCAAGGAAAGAGGTGTGGGAGTTGGGTGCTCAGGTTAAAGTAGAAGTAGGTACACAGTCCGTAGACAGAGTGAGGCCATCTCCAAAGGGGAGGGAGCAAAAAAAGGGTGGCTAGGCGTGGTGGTGTCAGTTTTTACTGGCTTGGTGGCTTCACATGCCTATAGGGGGGACCATTCCAGCTACCCTGGGGAAGGGGCTGGGATTCCCAGAAACTGGTCCACCGCCCATCCTTTGGCATTTTGCAGTTATCCTTGGGACTGTCATGGCGCCTGCGGGCATGTTATTTATCATGCTTGTATGTTACAATGAGCATATAATGAAGCTCAAGGTCTACTAGAAGTCAAACCTCCTGCCATCTTAATCCTCAAGGCCAACTGGGAGTTGAATTTTCCACCATTTTGGTGTTAAATTGCTATCATTCCTTGAGTGGCTGTGCCCAGCCACCTTCCGTCGTGTCTCACAATCATTTATTCACTCACCAAATATTTACCAAGTTCTTACATTTGCTAAGGGTTGTAATGGACATTACGGATGTAAAAATGAACACTGCTTGGTCACTGTCCTTGAAGGAGGATTAATAAGATCCCTGCACTTAGGTTAACAGGTTGTTTATTCTTATTCTCGCCCTTAAAACAGTTAACTGACCTGACTGACTGGTTGCTACTCACAGTTCAAGGGCCATTGTTAAAACTAAAGCTATTGATCTTACTGTTTCTACTTTATTCCAGTAATCAAAAGCTATAATCATGCTTGAGCTCTGAGTCAATCTCCAGGAAGAAGGTCACAGGACTGTAACCTTACCAAGTAAACTAAACAACAGGAAGACCACACCTTGAGAGCTTATGAGATAAAGAGATCGAAAAACTGACAACACTGGCCTCTACAGACTTGGTTGCCTGGAGGTATAGGATACCATTCTAAGTCTTCTGATGAGAAAATGATTCTGTTGATTGTTATCAATGCCCTATTGTTTGAGCTATGGCTGTATAACCATCCTCCCCCATCCCCAAGGTGGGCTCACAGTTCTGAAGCCCTGTCTGCTGTGGGTCCTCTTTGCCTGGCAAAGTAATAAATCTGCCTCTTTCCTTCCAAGCTCCAAGGCCCAGTCTCTGTGTTATTTGGCTCCTCAGGGATGGGGGCTGATCTTTTGGCAACATCCTTGCAGAATGCAAGGCTTCATGGGAAAGGCAGACATGTAAATAGACTATTATAACACAATAATATGTGTACATAATTGACATAAATACCCTGAAGGGGGAGGACAAATGGGGAGAGTTATGAAAAGGTTATAAGAACAAATGGTATTTGAGCATGTTTCTAAAAGATGCCTGGGAACTTGCAACTTTTGGTAGGAGATGCTGTAATGGGGAGGGTCTGGGAGTGTGCAGTCACTACTCAGGAAGGTTTTATTGAGCCATCACTGTACTTCCAGCATTGTGCCAGTGAACTCACTATGCCCACACAACTCCATTATCTACCACTTGCTCTTCCTGGGGCACATTTCCTCCAGGATGGAAAAGTAAAGGGGTGGGGTTGTGGGGAGGGGAGGAGGAAACTTTGAGGTTCATTACCTAAAGGTCATTTGGAGAACAAGGTGATTGTGATGCGGCTCCTCTTTGGAAGCTTCTCCTGAGCTGCCAAAATGCCACCATTTAAGGAGACACTAGCAGAGTTTTACTCTAATTTCTCTGCTCATTAAGCCTTCACTTCTGAGGTGTGAAAATGACTCCAGGCTGGTAATAAACTGCTAGAGAAGTCATTATTTTAAAACCGATCTTGCTCCCAAAGGGGATGGAGTGGTACAAAGCACAATTGCTCTAAGATCAGCTCCTCTGTAGGACAATGATTGTTCAAATGTTTCAGTTATCATAAGAATAAGAAAGGGCTGTCTAGTTACAGCAAGAAAAAATGAAGCAGAAAGCATCCAGGCCTACTCAATAATCACACTAGTCTATTTTTAGGGGTGAGGAGAGGGTACGTTTCAATGGGGGAAAATCACGGCATTGTTAGCGTGTGTATTATAATGCAAAGGAAGCCTAAAGGATACTGAAAGGACCCAAGAAGACAGAAGTCACTTTCAGGGAGTTTTGTGACGTTAAAGAAGGTTCCAGGAAGTAGTTGGAATAACAATAATGCTGTTAATGATAACAAGATCCTCTTGAAGGAGTAAATGTCACTCACCTTTGCTCCTGAGAGAACTTAGTCCTGTGTAGACGGGACCTGTTCAGTTTTGACTTTTCACACAGTTCTCATTTTGCCTTCAAATTAATAAGGGGCAGGAAAATTTTTCTTAACTAATGCTTTCCTAAGGTAGTAAGTCCCAGATCTTTGGGACATTCACTTTCTTTATCTTTTCCCCTTTTCCTCTCCCTCCCTTCACCCTTCCTTCCCACCGTCCTTTCCTTTCCTTCTTTCTTCAGTGCTTATGGCTACACTTCTCCTCTTAACACCATCATGTAGAATGCAGCCTCTGAATTTCTCTCTAAGTAAAAGTGAATTAAGATAATTTGATTTTGAGACATTTCTGAGCATTCAGTGGAATCCAGTGAGGTAATCAGAGGGCTCCTGTGTTGTTGCCTAAGTGGGGATTATGGGAGGTGCGGCATGAAAAATGATTGATTGAATGTGGATAAAATGTAATTCTAAGTTTTTTGCTTTTCATCCACCATTTTTAAAGTCTTTGAGCAATCAGCCCCCTCAGCTTGGACCAATTAAGGGGCCTGATTAGAGGGAAATTGGAGCTGCTGGGTCATGTGCAGGGATGCTGTTTCTCAGGGGGCAGTCTGTTCCCTGGGGAAGGGAACCCACTCAGGCACCTCACCTCTGACCTGGAGCTGGTGGGTCTCCAAGGGGGAGAAGGAATAGTAAAATCTCTGTGATCTTTACAGGGTTTTGGCTTTTCTCTTGAGGTTACTAATTATTTCCCTTCCTAGCAATTTCATCGTGTGTCCTCACTATAAATTATCTGGGGACCTGCCCTTCACCTGTAAAGATCCTTTCTCAGGTTTACTTTGGACAACATGGGCATCGCCTTGTTCAAACACATAGCAGATGGTACCCAAGGCATAAAATGACTAACTGTCCTTTGGTAACTGCTCTTGGATTCTGTGGTCCCGATGGCGGTCACAAGTAGTGTCTTACAGCTCACCTCTTCTCAAACCCTTATATTATGTGGCCAGTGTCCACATGATCAGTTATTCCTCAGCCCACTGACAATCAGTTCAACACTGACTGGCAACTTAAGAGCATCCTGACTTTTAGGGATGTAAACAGAACACAAAGCAAAGAAGAGAGAGCACGTGGTGATCTCAGCCTCAGCTGGAGTGATGTAATCATGCTTCTCATATTTTCTGGCTCACATTGATGAATAAGGCTTATCTATTGCCTAGAATGTTTGGCCAATAGAATCCCTATGACCTATTGGAATAACTCCCAGAATTTTAACCACCACAACCCTGACCAGAAGATAACCACTCCCTCCAGCACCAACTTCACTACCACCTCTGCCATCACTTTCTTCTCCCTTACCTCCTTCATTTCCAACTTCACCTCCAATGCCGCTGTAATCACTCCTACCATCACCTTCATCACCACACTGCTCCCACTACCACCTCCACCCTCAGCACCTTCACCATCTCCAGCACCACCAGCGCTGCCTACCCATTCACTTCAGATCAGAAAATGAGTGGGCAATGGTGTCTTCCTTATATTTGAATGAGGTATTCATGTGTCTGCCTTCCTCCAGTTCCTCTGCTTTTGAGAGCTTCAGCTGATCATTTTTTAAAAATGTTATTTATTCAATTTTTTAAAAAAATGTAACTTGCATTTTGTTTAAAACTCAGAAATTATAAAGGGTAGAAGCACTGAAAATTCTCAAAATATAAATGTATCCCTTTTACACAAATGATAGTAGACTGTATACAACTTTTATTTTAAATTTTTTCTTAACCGTATGTCTTGGACATCATTCCAAAAGAGTACATAAATAACTTCATTCTTTTAAAAATATTTTTTAAAATTAAGTTTCAGTCTTATCTATATTATTTTTTTCCCTCTATGTTACTCGAGTTTATTTTGGTGTTTTTATTAGAATTTCTTCTAAGAGATGCTTAGCTCATTGATTTTCAATTTTTCCATTTCTATTGCTGTTTTTTTCTAATATGAATAATTACAGCTATACATTTCTATATAGTCCATTAGCTTCATCCCACATCATAATATATACATAATTTTGTTATTTTTTTGTTCAAAATATTTGAAAACTTTTATTATGATTTGTTCTTTGACCTATTTAAAAGTATATTTCTTAACTTTACCAATTAGGGCTTTTTTGGGGGGGACGGAGGAGCTAGTT
This sequence comes from Vicugna pacos, assembly GCF_048564905.1. NCBI lineage: Eukaryota > Metazoa > Chordata > Mammalia > Artiodactyla > Camelidae > Vicugna > Vicugna pacos. The sequence goes on along the minus strand of NC_133009.1, from coordinate 10,676,156 downwards.
AGGTTCGTTTATTTATTGATTTATTTTTAGAGGTGGTCCTGGGGATTGAACCCAGGACCTTATGTAGGCTAAGCATGTGCTCTACCACTTGAGCTATATCCTCCCCCTACAAATAGAGCTTTTCAAGTTGACTTTTTGTTACTGATTTTTAGCTAAATTACATTGTTGTCAGAGAACATAGTCTATGAAGTCTATTTTTTAAATTGTTCAGTTTGCTTTATGTCCCAGTATATAATTGTTTTTTAAAATGTTCTATGTATGTATGCTACAAAATATTATATGTTCTATAGTTCTTGAATGGAGTCTTCCACATACGTCTATAGATTAATTTTGTTCAAAATTAATTTTGTTCAAATATTCTGTTTCTTTACTGATTTTTCCCTTGTTATGTCAAATGCTTGTAGCTGTACATTTTTGCTTTGCATATTTTGAAGCCCATATTATTAGGTGCATGCAAGTGTCAAATTGGTTTAATTTACTGTTTGAATTTAGCTTTTATCATTATAAAGTTATCTTTATCTCTAGTGATGCTTTTCATCTGAAAGTCTGTTTTGACTGATATTAATATAGCCATGTGAGATTTCTTTTGTTTAAAGCTTTCAATCAATTTTTAAAGCCTTTTCTATCCTTAACTTTTAGGTATGTTTCTTTTAAATAACATATAACTCAATGCTCTTGAAAGTTAGTCTTTTAAGTAAAAAATTTTGTTCATTTATACATAATATAATTCCTGGAACTTTTGGGTTTAAATCCAGCTTTTTATTTTGTGCTTCATGTTTGTTGTATCTGCTCTACGTTCATTTACCTTTTTGGGTTACTAATATTTTTGTCATTGTATGATGCCTGGTGTTCTCTGAGCTTCCTAGATCTGTGTTCTGGTGCCTATCATTAATTTTGGGAAGTTCTCAGTCGTTAATGCTTCAAATATTGCTTCTGCTTCTTTTTCTCTTTCTTCTCCTGGTGTTCCCATTATGTGCACGTTATACCTTTTGTAATTGTCTCACAATTCTTGGATATTCTGTTACATCTTTTTCATTATTTTTTCTCTTTGCATTTCAATTTGGAAATTTCTATTGACATTTATTCAAGCTAATTGCTTCTTCCTTTAGCTACGTCTAGTTTATTGATAAAACTATCAAAGGCATTCTTTATATCTGTCACTGTGTTTTTGCTTTCTAGAATTTTCTTTTGATTATTTCTTAGAATTTCCATCTCTCAGCTTATAGTACCCTCTGTTCTTGCACATTGTTCATTTTTTTCTCATTAGATCCTTTAGCAAAATAATCGTATTTATTTTAAATTCCTGGCCTGATAATTCTAGTGTCTCTGCCATAGCTGGATCTGGCTCAGATGCTTACTTTGTAAATTTAAACTATGTTTTTGTCTTTCAGTACGATTTCTAATTTTTTGTTGTGAGCCAAATACGATGTTCTGAGTAGAAAGGAACTGAGGTAAATAGGCCTTTAATGTGAGGTTTTATGTTTATCTGGTCAGACTGTGTTATACTGTCTGCTGTAACTGAATGCTGAAGCTAAAATTTACTCTAGTATCTTTGTTTTTGTTTCCCCTCTTGTTTTTGTTTGTTTGTCTGTTTTTTTAAAAACATTTTTATTGATTTATAATCATTTTACAACATTGTGTCAAATTCCAGTGTAGAGCACAATTTTTCAGTTATACATGAACATACATATATGTATTGTCACATTCTTTTTTTCACTGTGTGCTACCACAAGATTGTGTATATATTTCCCTGTGCTATACTGTCTTGTTTTGTTTTGTTTCCCTATACACTTCTTAAAGAATATCTGAGACATGCAGTTTTTTTTCAGTTGTATGTCCTTGTTATGATACAGGAACCCTACTGATGTGGTGGGAGGGTGTCAGGGGAGAAGGATTCCATAGTCCTACGACTGCGTGCCAGTCTCCTAGTGAGCCTGCACTCCTGGGCTGTGACCTTCACAAGTGCCTCTTGTTTTGTCTTGTTGGGTTGTTCCCCATATACACAGCAGGAGGGCGAGCATGGACTGGAGCTGGGCATTGCCCTACCTCCAGGTCAGGTGGGCTCCGATAAAAATCAGCGTTTGGCTGTGTTAAAATAGTTTCTCTTAAAAGCAGGCCTTGTTAAGAAGAACAGAGTGGTCAGGTGTATCTTAAATAGTTTCTTGAGGGGATTTTTCTCTAATGATAACTTTGAGGATTTGATATAGCTCCTGCGTGAAACTCACAAAAGTGCGAGTGTACCCTCGAATACTGAGCCCCCTACTCCTGGAGTTTTTCACTCTCAGGCTTGCCTGTACTGAACCTCCAGCAATTCATCAATTACAATTTAGGTTTTTCTACCCCAGGTCTGGTTTCGGGGCAGGTTTTTGTTTCTTTAAAGTTGATTCTTTATATTTGCTTGTTTGTCTCTGCTATTCTGGGGGTATCGCTGTGCCCTGTGACTCCACTCTTTGATGGATCTAAGTTGTTGATTTTTAATTTGTTTAACTTTTTGTGTGTTTGTGAAGGAACGATGACTTCCAAGCTCCTTACACACTGGGTTTGGACCAGTGTTCCTTAAAGTCTGTCATTTTTAAAAGCAGATATTTTAACTTAACATTTTCTTTAATTAGTAAATATCACGGTTCTCAAATGAATTTCTAATGGTTTCAGTATCTGAGGTCTTTAGGGATTCGTTTCTTCTCCTTGTTGTTGTCTGTTGATTCACCCTCCCGTTAGCCTTTTTTCCTTACATTATTGAAGACTGTTCTGTGTCACCCATGGCATTTGTTTATGTTCACAGAGGACCTGGATGAAGTCCCTCCCCTTAGAGCTGATCTGAATTTGCTTTCTTAGTTGCCTGGGGAAAATACAGCCAAACTTGATATTTTTGGACCACCTTGATCATGGCAATTTAAGCAATTTCCACCTGACTGTCAGAATTTGGCTTACAGCTACTTAAAGATGCATCTGCTTGTCTCTCCCATGTCTGCAAATGTAAAAACTTAAGCAGAGAAATCTGCAGGGGGTCCAGGATGGCTGTGCTGGTTGTCGGCTTCTTCGTGGGTGAAAGCTGATTGGGGGCTCTGCGAAGTAGTCTGCTGGGGAGTGCAAGGAGGTCCTCAGTGAGGAAAGCTGGGGTGCCCACAATACCCACAAGGATTGCTGAGACCCTCAGTGGTGAAAATTCCGTGGGGGACCATGGTGGCTCCTGCTGTGTGGCTGATACTGGTAACTCCTGCCCCCTCTCCTTGTTCCTCGCCTTCTCTAGATGTCTCAGCTTTACCGGTCTCTGGGTGGGGTGAAATCAAAGCAGATGCTTCACGCAGTGCCCTGAAAAGTGGGCAAGAAGGGGAAGGTGGTTGCTCACTCCACTCTCCCTTTATGAGGAAGAGAAACTCTTTTGAGCTGGGGAGTTACCTTTTGGTGCTGGCCTGGGGGATGGGGTGATGCAAGCAAAACGAAGCTCTTCCTTCTACCCTTTTTGTGCGGTGTTCTCAGCTTTTAGTTGTTGCTGTTGTTTCATGGTGTTGCTGAAGCTCCTTAACTGGATTCCTGGGCTCTCACAGAGCTATGTTTGATCACGGATAGCTGTCTAATTGTTCATCTTTGCTGGGGGATGGAGGCTGGGGTCTCCTATTCCACCATCTTGGTGACGTCACTGCCTCAGGTCTTGGATACTTTAAAGAAAACATTTAAAAATATTTTATCCAACCTTTTATTTTTTCTTAGCTGGAGAATTAGTTCAAATAACCTAGCCTGCCATTCCTAGAAGCAGATGTACCAAATGTTTTCAAATTGTCCCTTGATTACTCTTTTGAACTTCTGTTCAAACATGTGCCATATGTTTTTTCTACCAATCCAAAAAGCCCATTTTCAAAACCATTTAAAGTCAGAATTCTTTGGAGCAAAGTCTAAGCCAGCTTAATCTCCACTGCTATTTATTCAGGGATACACAGAGAATGGGCATGAATGCTGCCCGAGTGATCTGATCCATTTGACTGCTTCTGATCCTGGGCAGAGGGTGGGAAGAATGGTCCTGTGGTTCTGACCTCTCTGGTCCTGCTGGATGTATGGTCCTATAGGCATTGAATCTCACATGCCTAAATCATCCTCTTTGCCCTCAGATTGTACTCCACTAGGGATTTTTCTCTTCTTGGGTCGTTGTTAACTTTCTGGTTCTCTTTGACTTTCTCAGATCTAAGTTGTCTCTTGTAGAATGTCAATTCTTTTTTATTTTTCGGACTATTTCATGATTTACTTCTCCTCTTCTCTGAACTACATTAGCAGTCTAGAAGGCCCAGGTCCAAAACAAAGCCTTTCTACTTTGTAGGCTAAATCACCTTGTCGAGTCACAAACAATGACACTGATTGAGTGCTTACTGTGTGTGATAAGTGTTTTAGTCACTGTCTTGCTGAACATTCTCACCTGTTGTGTATGATTATCTCGGTTATTTTGAAGATTAATGTTGTATGTGAAAGATTTGTCTTCTAAGTGTGCACGTTTCAGTTTTCATTTTCATGTTTCTGTTTGTTTATAGTGCTTCTGTGTTTCAGTTTGAATCTTTGGAGACCATTGATCTAAAAGTTTTCAAAGATGAATAAACAGAGACTCAGAGTTTAGTTTTTCAAGGTCACACAGGTACCTTGTAGCAGAGTTACGTTTAGATACACAAAGAGTTGCAACAAGACTCCGTATTCCTTTAGCCGATTCTTCTGGTGTTAATATCTAATGTAATCATATTACAGTCATCAAAACTAAGAAATTCATATTGGTGCAATGCTATTAGTTAAGCTATACATTTTATTCTGATTTCACCAATTTTTTTCACTGATTTCCTTCTGGTCCAGGATCCAATCCAAGAGGCTGTGTCGCGTTTACTCTCATGTCTTCTTAGTTTCCTCTCATCTTTGCCTGATGGCTGCTGTTTTTCCTTGTCTTTTGTGATCAGGCCATTTTCGAAGAGCTCTGGTCAGATATTTTGTACAATTTTCTTCAATTTATGTTTTTCTGATGTTTTCTCATGACTGAGAGTACACATTTTGGGTTAAAAAAAAAAAAACCCAACACAGATGTGATATGTCCTTCTCAGTACAGGCAGACCTTATTTTATTATACTTCCCTTTATTAGTCTTCACGGGTATTGTGTTTTCTTACAAATTGAAGATTTGCGGCAACCTTGTGTTGAGCAAGACCATCGGCCCTATTTTTTTGAACAGCATTTACTCCTTTCATGTCTCTGTGTCACATTTTGGTAACTCTTGCAGTAAACTTTTTAATTATTACTATGTTTGTTATGGTGATCTGCAGTCAGTGATTGTTGCTGTTACTACTATGACTTGCTGAAGGCTCGGAGGATGGTTAGCATTTCTTTAGCAATAAAGTATTTTTTAAGGTATGTACCTTGTTATTTTAGAAATAACATTATTACACACTTAATAGACTACAGCATAGTGTAGGTATAACTTTAAAGCTTTTTTATTCAGATGTAGTTGATATACAATATATTATATATACAAAATTATATAGTAATTCAGTTTTTAAAGGTTATACTTCATTTATAAAATATTGGTTGTATAATATATCCTGTAGCTTATTTATTTTGTGTATAATAGTTTGTACCTCTTAATCCTCTACCCCTATCTTACCCCACCCCCTTTCCTCTCCCCACTGGTAACCACTAGTTTGTTTTCTTTATCTGTAATAGACATACCTTTTATATACACTGGGAAACCAAAAGAATTCATGTGACCCGCTTTATTGTGACATTGGCTTTCCTGTGGCAGCCTGGAACCAAACCCACAATATCTCCGAGGCATGCACGCTCATATCATAAGTGGCTACATAATGCTGACATAATATAACTGGTAATGTTGACATTAATCACCTGGTTAAAGTGGTGTCTACCAGGTTTTCCCCCCTGAAAAGGTGCTAATTTCCCTTTACAAATATATATTTTGGGGGAGATATTTTTTCTCTTTCTCTGTAAACTTTTACCCACTAATTTATCATCCATTTGTTGCTTCTTATATATTTTACCTTTCATAGAATGCACCACTCTGGAAAGAGAAAATGGTGTCAGATTTTCACATTCTGCCTGAGGGACCAAGGTGACAATATGGGCCAGTTTTGGTTGAAATCAAAAGAGAGAGTTGACGTATGAGTTTGAACTGATATGGAAAGTTGATATGTCAGAGCAGAGTATGATCTGGAAATATGGGTCAGAAGTATGGGTGAAACCCAGATGCAACTGGTATCCAATGTTAAGACAAGGCTGTCACATTAGCAGAGGAATAAAGGAAACTTGGGCAAGACACATGACCTAAAGGCTTGCAAAATAATAAAAACAACTACTCAATTTATTTGAATATATGGGTAGAAGGTGAGAGACCGGAGCCATCTAAGTGTTACGAAAGGTGTTCTAAAGGGGGAAAGGTGTTTGCCAGGGAGGAGGATTATACAGGGGCAGAGGCACATTTTAATCAATTAACAGGAGGTTTTGTAATAACAGAGAAACAGTCAGTTCAGGCGGATCCTATAATTAGTTATGGAGGATGGCGACTTTATCGTATTGAGAGATGAATAATTGGACTCTGACTGTCATTGTTCTTGTTTGGCTTTATACACCCATTATTTCTTCCCCTCTCTCCTCTTTCCTTTCTAATCTCAGAGAGGGACTTTAATGGGGTCATGCACAAGATGACCCAAAGGGGACATCGCAGAGTAATTCCCCCCTTTGCCTCCTTTTCTGGATATGGAATCCTTTAATGGGAGAACAAGAGATTGGGACAGCATTTCTCATTGCTTCCTGGCTTCCCTTTTCCACTTCTCTGACAGAATGGAAGTCGCAGCAGGTCTGTCATCTGTTGGGGAAGTTCCCTGCAGGATCTAAGAGAGTTAAAGAGGGAACAGAAGAAAGGAAGCCAGATCAAGGGGGAATCAGAAGGTCGGGATGAAGGGAGTACAGATCTGCCCAGTTCAGACCTTTGGGACAGGAGGATGGTGAGGGATCCTAGGAAGCTGGGTGTGCTGTTGCCTGGAGCATCCCTGTGGCATATTTCTCAGTATTCCAAGCAGTGGGGTTGAGGGTAAGTGGCCAGCTGAGTCACTGCTAGGCCTACCGTCTGGGATCCCTCAACAATATTTGCTCTGTACCTTCACGTTGATAATGTCAATCTCAAAGTTTTAAGTTTGATGGTGGAGAGCAGCACTCCTTTGGGATGGGTACCCATGTCTCAGAATCTTCCATTTTTTCCCATACCGCTCCCAAGTTTGAAAATGCAATTTCTCTAGACAAGGGTAAGGTAGCCAATCCAAAGCACCGTAAAATCAATCAGCTTATCACAGAGAAACAAAATAGTTATTCTTCAAACACTTAAGGCTCAGTGTTAGTTTTCTATTACTGCTTTAACAAATTACCACAAATTAGCTGCTGAAAGTAACAGCAGTTTATTATTCTACAGTGTCTTTAGCTCCGAAGCCTGAAATGGCTCTCCTAGGACTAAAATCAGGGTGTCTGGGGGCCACGTTCTTTACTGAAAGCTCTGGGCAGGAATCTGCAGCTGGCGTACCTGGGTTGTTGGCAGAATCCAGCTCCGTGTGGTTTAGGACTGAGGTCTTGTGGGTTTCCCGGCTGGCTGTCAGACTGGGCTTGTTTTCAGCCCTTAGAGACTTCCTGCCTTCTTGGCCCACGGTGGGTTATGTCTTCTCCACACTTCAGCCTTCCTGACCTCCACTTCTGCCTCATCTTTCCTGCTTCTCTTTTGTCACATCTCCGACTGACAGCAGCTGGTGAAATGTCTTAACTTTTAAGGGTTCAAGTGATTAGATTTGTCCTGCATGAATAATCCAGGATAATCTTCCTGTTTTAAGGCTTGTCACAAATTAGCAAGATCCCTTTTGCCATGTAATGTAATGTGATGTATTATCAGTTCCAGGGTTTAAGTCATGGACATCTTTGTGGGGGTGGAGGGATGGGAGAGGATTATTTAGCCTACCATAGGCTCAAACAACACAAGAGGAAGGTTTTAAAAGGGACTGGGGGAAGAGATGTGGGGAGAGGCCAAGCCTGGAGTGTTGCCTATAATAAAACAAGGGACCACTGGGAGGACACTGCAGTGATGGACAGGGATAATGGAGAGGAGCAGGGGGCACTGGTCCCCTGGGCAGGTAGGAGATGAGGATTTAAACTAGAGAGGCTCAGCTGGAGGCAGAGGTGATCAGGGCAGCGATGCCTTCTTAAATTTCTTTAGGCTGACTTTGCAGAGGAAAGCTGGGGGTGGGGACGGGGTGGGTTGATCTCTGGAACACTCAATTCCTCGGGGAGTGTGAGGATGTCTGTCCAGCCCTGATAGGCCAGGCTGCACCCAGGCCAGCAGCAGAAGACAAAGCCGAACTTGGACAATCCTGGAGTAAGTGACTGCTCGATCGAAGGCACAGTTGTCTGGCCACCTGTCTGCTTTGCTGGCAGTCTTGTGGTAGCCCTTTGAATCCTCTGACTCTTCCTGTCAATGGCACCGACTCTGATGGTTCTTAGCTTCTGAGAATTCTTCACACTTCCCTATGGACATCCTGACTCCCCTCCCTAGTCTCCGTTAGCTTCAGAAGGAGAATTTGGTGCAGTCCTGTCACTGAGACTAGTTGCTCAGTTTAGACACCCATGTTATACTGGCCTCTTCACGTGCATCACCTCACATTGGCCAGGCCCACAGGTTACCCCAGCTGTTGCCAGGGCAACCAGCCTCCCACAGGTGTAACCTGACATCCCCGTCCTTGTTTTCTGCCTCAGGAGCAGGAGACACCACAGTGGCGATGGTGCAGAAAGTAACGTCAGCTACAGACACAACTTAGAAGAGAGTGGGAGGGAGTTAATATTCCAGGGAACAATCTTTGACTAATAGGAAATGGGAGCCTGTGGCAAAAGCTCTCCACTTCCTTCCCTGAGGGAGACGTTTCTGAAGTGTCTTCCACAGTAGCTCCTCCGAGGGGTCCAGTGAAATTGAGGTCCCATTGTCCACAGCTTAATAACATACCCTCGTACTGGCTTTTTGTCCTCGATTGTATCCTCCCTGCTCTTCTCAGAATAAATTACCTGCATGCAAGCTCTGTCTCAGGTTCTGCTAAGAAATGTGCCAAATATATTTATTGGCAAAGTAGAGGAAAATCTTTATCAGAATCAAAAAAAGTTTAATAAGACAAAGATCAGTCTCTGTTTACAATACCCACCTGTGAGTCACAGGCTAGGGCTGGAGGAGAACAGCCTGGGGCATCTCTTCCCATGACACCTGGCTCTTGGGGGGCTACCTGGCTCTGTAATGCCCTTTTACCTGTAGGCCACGTTGTAGATGACTTGCTTGTGTAAACAAAAGAGGCAGAGAAGCATCGAGATGGCATTGAACTAGTATTAGAAACAGCTTATATGGATTATTGTGAGGAAACAAAATAGAAAGCCTATGATATGTCAATTAGTCAAATGAATTGATTGCTGTCTTTTAAGCTGATTCTTTGGGAGGAATTGGGAGGTGGCAGAAGAATAGAGACAGAGCCCTCATGAATTTTTTATCTTAAAATATGTAGCAGGAGCTTAGGGACTGAAAGATCTTTAGGGACGGCTGAAAGGCCGGACACTGGAAGGTTGGAATGGAAACAAACAGCCCAGAAAAGAAGAGTTCTTGGCTGTGGATGAAGCCTATGATTTAAAAATGCTACTTTCCTATCTGTGACATCTTGTTTCTAGTGATGTTGCATATCTGAACTATAATTTTCTGGTCTGGAATTTGAGGGTAGTAGTAATTTCGTTCTGACGATATGTGGTAAGAATCAAATGATATGATGTAAATAAACCAAAATGGACATAAAACAAACACTTTCGTGAGAGCTGACTGTGTACTAGGACTGCCCTGCGCATTGCTGGATGTAGACATGAGTGTCACGTGGTCCTTGCCATCGAAGAGCTCCCAGGGTTTGACGACAGAGACAGCCACACGTGTGAACTTACACAGAAGGCGACAGAGGAAAGAAAAATGTGAGGGATCCAGAAGAGAAGTAATGCACTTTCCTGGGCGTGGGAATAAGTCGACCTCTAAGCTAGAGGGTTAGTAGGCTTCTCAATGCATAGAAAAAATTAAAATGTGTGGATGAAGGTAAGGGCATTCCAAAGAGAGAGAAGAACAGAACTGAAAGTGTATATATGCAAGTTAGAAACACAGTGAAGAAAAGAGTAAGTTTGTTTTGGGATTTATTAAGTTTAAAATTCTCAGGGAGCTTCCTCAGTGTGATTACTCAGTAAGAAGTTGGAATTAGGAGTCAGAGACTCAGGTGAAGGAATGGAACCGGATGTAAGGATTTAGAAGTAATTTGCACACACATAATTATTGCCCTGAGATTGGAAAAAATGCTCAGAGAAGGAAGCACACTGAGCAGAGCAATATTGGCTCAGGGACAGAAATCTGTGGAATACCAATATTTAATGGGTGGGGACAGGGAGATGAAACAGGATGTTAAACTGCTATAAATAAAAATTGCAAAGTGAGATGTCAGGTCACCAGGCAAAAATGTAAAAATAGGTGTCTGAGAATGTTTTGCTGGCTCTCATGTCAACAAGGAAAATGTTAAAGGATCTGTAGAAATTGATGGAAGAATTTTATGACGAGGATGTCTTTGAGAAAAATCTATTCTGGGACTTCTATTATTTCTCACTCCAGTCTGTTGGGGAGAGCCTCAAAGGAGATCACTTAGAGAGCTTGGTATGGAAACCTTGTATTTAGAGTTGGGGGGAAAATTGCTTGACATCTAGCACATGCCTGAGGAATCATAACCCGAGGGAGAGGCCAGCTGGACTGGCCTGTGATAGCCGTATAGTGACAGATACTTGAATTTCCTTCTGATAATGTGTACAAGGTGGATGATCTTGAAGAAAGGATGTGAACCGCACATTTAAAAAGTTATCTTGGCCAAGAGACCTTATGTCACTGAGAGTTCTAGTTGGATGCTTTAGTAGGGGAGCCTCTAAAATCCCCACTAATCTGCTCATGAAAAGAAGGGTCAGCTTTACATTCTTGTTAAGACCAGAGGCAAGAGAACCCCCTTAAGACAATTCCAGTCAAGGCAGAACCTTCTCATTCCTTTGATCATCCTGTCCCCAGTTCAACCATGGAAAGTTTAAAAACAGCAATGAGGATGAGGTAATAAAGAAAGAAAGAAAAAATGAACCTCATCTTCTTTCTTGAAGGTAGTCAGCCTGCTTTCAGTTGTGTCCTATTTGGGGTATGAGGAGGGGAAAGGGGCTGTTAACACCTTTGAAAAAAGATTAAAATGACAATTAACATATTTAACTAGGAATTTATCATTTTTCAAATCGAGACTCTCTGACTTAACTCATTCTTTGGTTTATTTATTTCCCAAGAGTGACTGCTCCAGTTTTTAAATCTAGGTCCTTGGGAAAGACATCTTCCAATGAAAAAGTATAGATAGTCAGAAATACCAAAATAAGCTTGCATTTTGAAAAGATCCCATGATATGTCAGAAACAATGAACACACCTAGATTTTGCCTTTTTTTTAAATTGAGTTATAGTCAGTTTATAATGTTGTGTCAATTTCTGGTGTACAGCACAATTCTTCAGTCATACATGAATATACATATATTCATTTTCATATTATTTTTCACCATGAGCTACTACAAGATATTGAGTATATTTCCCTGTCCTATACAGTCTAAAGTTGTTTATCTATTTTATATATACCAGCCAGTATTTTCAAATCTCGAACTCCCAGTTTATCCCTTCCCACCCCCGTCCCCTCTGGCAACCACAAGTCTGTATTCTATGTCTGTGAGTCTGTTTCTGTTTTATATATAATTTCATTCGCCTTTTTTTTTTTTTTTAGATTTTGTTTTCCAAATACTATTATTCACTAAAAAACCCAGGACATCTTGGGAAAATAATTAGTTCAATTCTTGGAATGGGTCATAGGAAGTATAAGACGTGTCTGCAACATCTTCATGCATCAGAAAGTAAGAAAGTGCTCAAAGAATGTTGGAAGATATGATAGCAACATACAAGAGCCTGCTTGTGCAAACTCCTACTGGCTAAATCTGGCACTTTGAGCATCAACATACATAGCAATAGTAACAAGTTATGACCCACCAAATAAAATTAAGAATCCATGTTTCTACATTAATATAAATGAATGAATGAATGGAAAAGAAGGGAAAGCTCTATCTTATGGTAAGATGCCAACTCTTAAATGTAGAAGTAGTGTAGGCATTAGAAAAAACCCACCATTTCAGTACTATCACAGTATTAAATGATTCAGGCAAGAATCAGCAACAGATATTAAAACTGGTGGCTGAAAGTTTGACGAGGAACAAGATATTTATGTACTGTCAAAGCATCTCCCCACAAATTACTTATTAATTAATAAGTACAAAATCCTTAGTAATTAACTTTACAGTGGAGTCACCTGGCACACTCCATTTTAATCCAGAGATAAAAGTTAACATCACCAGTAATTGGACAAATAGACATTAAGCTTCCTGTTGTGTTTCATTGAGAAGAACACAGCATCATTTTTGCGGCATTCTTGCAAAAAAAGTGCATAGCCTGAATATAATTATGAGGAAATGTCAAACAGATTCAAATGGAGGGTTATTCTACAAAGCACCTGGCTGTACATAACAATGATTTTTATTTTTAAAAAAGCAGCTAGATGAGCTGCCAGCTCCCAGCCCAGTTCAATGCATAAATGTACGCTTTCGGTGGGCCAAGCCCCAAAAGGCAGCAACTGGCCAGAGCAGAAAAAGGCTTAGGGAAGGTCCTCTCCTCCCCATATATTCTGAGCATCCATTAGGGACTTGCTTTACGGTTAAGACAAAAACCCTTATAAAGACTAAACTTTATATTCTCACCTTAGTATGAATTTCTTTAATCAGATAATTAAATTGCTTTCTTTTGAACACATCTCAGAATCACAAACTGAGAGAATCTTTTTTTTTTCCCTTTTTAATTAAAAAATTTTTGGGGTGGTGATTATGTGAAGTACCTGGCATTTAGGAGGAAGAGAGTCCCTAATCAGAGACCGGGGATGTTGGAGGGCAGCTGAAAGACACTGCTCTCACTGCAATTGCGAGAAGGGTGGGGAAAAGTTGAAGACTGGGAGAAGAGAAAGCTCAAACAAAACTTGTGTCTTTTTGTAATCCTTTTTTTTTTGTAGACTCAGCTACCTGCCTTTGCGCCCTGGAAAATCACCCAAATGGCCATTGTCCTATGGGGAGAAGGTAATTACCGATCCCTTGAACAGAACTAATGGCCAGTCAAGACAGTTTCCAAGGAAATAAGTGGTGAGGTTGCAGCAGTCACCCATCTGATGAGACTACTAAAGAAAATCATTTTCGTCGTGAGGGATTGTTGCCCTATCAGATATATGTGGCTGGAAAGTCATCTGGGTCCCAGAAAGATTTTACAAAATGCCACAGATTCTTATCCTCCTATAGCCTCGGAAATCTGTCTCCCCTTGCTATCTGATCACTGGCTCCTAAAAGGAATACTGCCTCTGAATGGGATCTGAGACATTGGAATCTCAGATAAGTAAAGAGCAAAACAAAGCAAAAAATCTCGCTCTACAGTCACTTAATAACACTTCCTATGAGTAGCCAGGAAGAGAGAAGAGGTTGTTTTCATCAAACAAAGCTTGGCAGAGAGGAAACACGTTTGGAACGCTTTGCCGTGTCCAAGTAAGATTTTTTTTTCTTTTTTAATTGAAGTATAGTTGACTTACAATATTGTGTTAGTTTCAGGTGTACAGCAAAGTGATTCAATTATACATATACATCATACAATATCTCTTATATGTGGAATCTTAAAAAATGACACAAATGAACTTATTTTCATACCATTCATAGACTCACAGACATAGAAAACAAATAGCTTGTAATTCTGTTGTCTTCTCAGATTCTGGGAGACAGGACCCGTATTTGAAGGACTGTGGACAGTTGTTTACAGACCCATCCTCTTGCTCAGTGGGACCCTAAAGGGCAGACACATAGGTTACTGTTCGAGCAATGCAATTCACTAAATGAGAATGTTGTAAATGCCCTAATGGTGAAGAGATTCACATTAGAATGCTGAGGGGTGGAAAATAAATGTAAGCATCATTTAGAGATGAGCTTGGGTGACCAACCCATCCCAGTTTACCTAGGACCCTCCTGGTCTTGATCGTATGTCTGAAACACCCCCTCAGGAAAGGATTGCCCTGTAGTCCTCCACCCAGCAGATCAGCCTCAGTGATTTGTAAGTCTTTTTTCAAACCCTAAAATCCTTTCAATCTGACGTTTGTATATGGAAGTGCAGTATTGCCTCCGTGAACTCTGCGCCTTTTTTTTTACCCCTAGAGTGAAGAAAACTCATATGGATGTTTTATAAGATTCCTTCCAACCCTACCACAACTATGGCTTTTTCCTATGAATTTAAATTGTCTTATGTGAGTCCTAAAAAGATGCTTTTGCTTATCAATTCTCTGCTTATCTGTGTGACTGTGGAGGGGCAATGGGTGTGAGGAGGGAGGTAAAGAAAGCAAGTTGGTAGAAGCAAAAATAAGGTGTAGAAAGGCCAACACAAAAAATTAGGAGGAATTCTGAGTTTTCATTCCAAGGAGGTCAGAGGACATGTTAGAAATCTATTTACTGACCACTACAGAATTGTTTGAAAGGTGCATAGCAAGCAAGATCCCTCCTTTCCCCACCTTAGGTCCAGAGAGGAAAAGAAGTTTGTCCAAGGTTACACAGTCAGTTAGTGGCACAGGTAAGAAGCAGAGGTTATGTCTCCTGGACTGTGCTGTTCCCCTGCCAGCATGTGCTGCTTGGGAACGGCTCCTAATTGGAGCAAGTGCCCCTTTCTCCTTTCATTTTGAACCAAGGAGGGGAGCGTTATGTCTGATAAAAGAAAACACAGTAGACAGGGACTAATTTTCAGGCTCTTGCTCTTCTCACAACGCATCGTCCAACCCTTGGCTTTGTTGACAATTTCAGATACGGGTTAAATACAGCAACGGGAAGTCAAAGCTACACCTTAAAAATTAATTGTTCAAGTACTAGGTCATTTCAGAGTAATGCACCGTGAAATTACGTTATTCTCCAGAAGAATTTCCATAAAGTTTAACATGCCATGACATATCCTTTTTCCATTGGAGTTAGGTTTTTTTTTCTTTTTAAGTACATAAAAAAGAGTCTTTGGAGTTCAGGGCGTGTGCATCCCTTGCTGCAGACAAAGCAGGACGTGTTAGGCAGGACTTTCAGAGCAGCAGATACCGTCGGATTGCTGCTAAAGGAGTCCGTATTACCAAGGCATGTCCCATAAAAGCACAGCCTGGCTGGAATCCGTGGAGGCAAGCACGGAAGACGTCATTAGTCTTGGTGCTTTTTTTACTGTTATTCACACTGGGATAATGAGATTATTGGAATATTTTTTTCCCTAATGAGAATGAGACAGAATACCTTGGTCTCTAAATGATTTAGTCACAGAGGGAACACATTACTCTTCTCTTGATTGCTGTCAAATGCTGGAAAATTGGAATATTATACTGATATTTATCGTGATGGGCAATATTTTTCCTGCCTTCTCAGTGTCAAATGAGATGGGGACAATATTTGTCTGAAAGGCAGACTCCTTTACAAGGTTTGTAGAGAGGAAGACAGATGAAGATGCAGGATAAGGAACCGGGGGCGGAGGTTAGAAGGAGGAGAATTGGAAGGTGGCTTTTGCTGTTTCTTCTTTTTTCATCAGTAAAGGTAGCCCCATTTTAATTTTCTAGAGCCTTTTCTTCCAGTTAGCTCACTCATGCTTGGGGCTAATTAAACATTGTTCAGCTTCAGAATAGAAGGTTAATTTCAAGGGGAAATGGGTTCGTGTTGGTCTGGAGGTCATCAGTGGCAGCCAGTTAATTTGTGTTTCTTGGGGAGAAGTAACATCCTGGGGAGGGAGAATTCCTTGTAGAGGAAAGCAGGTTTCTGTGCCCTTACTCTCAAGACCCTCTCGCCTGAGACTTGTCAGCCCAAAGGTTGTGGAGCTGGTACAGACTAACTGGGTGACCTGCGGCACTGAGATCCAGCCCAGGTCATACGTGGCTTTGCAGCCCTGCTGGACCAAGAAATCCTGGGGTCTAGCTGCCTGTCCCGTGGCTTCCCCAACCCATCCTCCAAGAAGATCTGAAACGTCAGGGAAACAACAACATAAAATTAACAAGCTAAACGCTCCTTGCCATCGTTAACGTGCTTCTGTTCAGAAGGGAGGTTTCACCATATTTCCAAGTCATCAGGAAATTTTAGGGATCTCAACATAACAGTATGAGCATCGATCCTGTGAGTTACACCTACTACTGTTCGATTCGTTAGGTTCACTTAGGCATCCTGTTATAAATATAGAAATTCAGGTTGACCCACTGTGGTCCTGATTCAGTTAGTGGTGGTGAGGGCCAGTTCACCTGTATTTTAACAGGCTCCCAGGAGACCTTCTTGCCGCCAGGGACATGAACAATGGCTCTTCCAGGGACAGGAGATGCTCTAAATGCTTAGGAGAGTTGAGGAGGGAGCCAGAAATCAATGCAGAAGACAATGTGGAAATGAATGAAATATGTGTCTATAGCTGCGCTGTGTGGGCAAACTTTCCACCTGGAAAAACCTGAAAGCAGTTTTACATTTCAACACTTTGTTACCACAGTTTCCTCTGAGATGAAGGACTGTTATCTTTTTTACCATGAATCTCTAGAAAGGAGAAATTCCTTAATGCCCAGAAAGAGGGCATTCATTTAGCTTCGATGATGCTCAAATTCCAGCTCCTCCATGGAATTTCCCACCCCAGGCCAAGAATCTCCTCTTCTTTGAAACTAATACATGCCCCTATGGTCAGCTTAGTAATGCCCAGCTGTGGCAAAGCTATCTGTGTCTATATTTGAGTCCCAGCTGAACTGCATGCAATTTGAGAGCAGAAACAATATATCTTGTTCCTCTCCATCTCTCATCCCTGACGATTGACCATTTCTAGAGAGCCTTGCCTATGATTGGTGCTCAGTCGTTTTGTACTGAATTAATTAAGCGGGGAAAAAAAAATGCCACAGAGAGAGACCACCCAATGCACTGAATGGCTCTCGGCTGCATCTGTTTATATATCCTCTTTCTGTCTCTTACCATTTCTTTATTTTCTCTATTCTGACATCCCATCCCCCACCTTCCATCATCCCAGGTTCCCAGAGAATGGCTTGTCTTTTTCTTCTTTTAACCCCTTCCCCGCTTCCTCTTCCTTTTCCTTACTCAGAATCACTGATAGGAACATTACGCCCATCACTGAAGCAGTGTTTCTTATTGCTGCTGAGGAACATGGTGAAGTCTGGGATTCTAGTCTCATTTTGCATCAGAATGCAGATGACTCTCTGGGACGAGAGGGATGGTCTATTCTAGTCACGCTTAGTTAGTTTCAAGATAGCTTGCATCTCACTCCCAGTAAAACCACTTATTTATAACATATCAATGTATTGACAAGGTCTTAGAGCAAGACTGTCCTGAGGTGAGATGCAAATTCCGAAGGGGTGAGCACTAATTGTTCAAGTGACTGTTTATTTATTGGCTATGACATAATTACTCTCCTTGGGGTCATGCATTTGCTGCCAGGTTGCTACGTGGTTGTGCCCTTGGGATCGGACCAGGGCAGAGTGTGGTCACTGAGATGCAAACTCCCAAAGAGATCAACAAGAACCTCCTAGAGATGGTGGCAGACCCTGCTTCCTGAGGGACGCTTAGTGGTGTCTGGGGAGGCTTGGATCCTGACCCTGCTCTGGAAGCTTCTCTGGTCTTCTTGGATTGGCACAAATACCATGTGAACCCTATGTGTGTCTCAAATGACCACAGATGTACATGGGTACAGCAAATGAGCCGGAGCCTGGTCCTGGGAAATTAGTACAGGGCTCTGCATTCAGAGATGTGACAAGCATTGCCTATTATCTGTCCTCTTTATTTCTGAAGGACCTGAAGCCCACGATTACACAGCTAGTGATGAACACCTGGTGCATAATGCATGGATTTTTTTTTTTTAATGAAGGTACTGGAGATTGAACCCAGGACCTCGTGCATGCTAAGCATGCACTCTACCACTGAGAAACACCCCCTCCTTCAATGCATGGATATTTTTTAAAGCAGACTCATTTTACCTCTATTCATCTAGCCCCAGAGAGTAGATACCAGGTTTCTCATTGGTAAGCAGTCATTTCTTGGCAGACTGGCTGAGGTCATTCTGGACCCCTTCCGAGACACGTTGATATCCTTGGGATCAGGGAACATGTGACAACTTGGGGGTCACCTGCCGCAGCCTATCCTGGAGGCTTCAACATGAAGATGGATAGGTCTATGATATTTTTTTGCAGCTGAAAGCACACTTGCAAGGGTCAGCACAAAACTGGACACCCAGTGGCCTCCTCCGGCTGCAGGAGCCGGCCAGCTGGACCCCGGGCCTGCAGCAATCTGTGCCCTGCAGCAGACCTGGGTTGGGGATTGGGGTGAGCTTCCTTTGCCCCATTGTCTTCCATGGCTAGCAGCTGTCTCTGGGAGAGAGAAGAGCTGATGCAGGGAAATGGCTGAGTCTGGGAGAAATGGGTTTCCACCAAAGCGATTTGCCCATTTTTTTTTCTTTATTTCCTTATACATTTTTAAAGCAGATTTATTGCCAGTAAAAGTGCTGGCTGGACAGAGCTCTCTCATGCTATGTGTTTGCTTTTTCTTCTCTTGAATGTTTTAAACCTCTCTTGGTGTTTTGTCTCTCTGATACAGACTGGCAGAGAAACAACAGAGGCTGCCTGGATTCCCAGATCACTACTGTAAAGGCTTTGCTGCTTGCTGGCTGTCCTGCCCGGCCAGCTCCCATCCTGCAGGCCCCACGCAGCAGGGCGTGCAGTGCCAGATGGAGAGAGGGAAGGCAGACCCAGCGAGATTCCTCTCGAAGAGGAGCTAACGGCCCAGGGAGGAGAAAGATGGTGCTGGACCAGTTGGACAAAAGCCCAGCTTGGAGTAACTCCCTCCTTTTGGGGGAAATAAAACCACAAATGAGAACAGCAAGGGGCCAAGAACCAGCTGGAGACAAAGGGGTGTTAGCTTCAGGGTGGGGGCTGTGAGACAAGAAGGGCTCTGCCGACATGTTCAAAAGTCTGGCTTGCCGTGGACAGCTGCCACCTGAGCTCCAGGCCTGGAACGTTGTCGCGAGCCCAGTGAGTTGCGCCGTCTGCCTCAGCCCAGGACTGGGAAGACTGAAAGGAGAGCAAAGGCCTCGGTGTCCTCCTGCCTCCCTTGTCCTTTAGCCTCCCACCTCGGTCCCTGGCCGCCTAGTGGGTGCGACCAGGACCCTCCCCTTAGGCAACTGACAGCAGGAAGGGGGGGGATGATTAGGAGGCAGGAGAGAGGGGGAAGAGGGAGGAAAAGGAGGAGGAGGGAGAAAAGAAAAGGGAGGGAAAGGGAGAGGGAGGGGGAGGGGGAGGCAGAAGAGGAGGGAAAAGGGGGGAAGAGGAGAGGGAGAAGGAGCCGGTTTTGAGATCCAGTGAGTTTCAGAGTAGGGGTTGCTCTTCACCACCCTGACCTGAGACACTGTCTCACTGTCAGCAACTGAAAGGGTCTTTCTGGCGTATTTTGGGCTCTCCAAATTTCAGAACGTAGAACAGAAACAGAAATCAATAGCAGGAGGGGGCCTCGGACCTGGCCGTCCTTGTCATGTACCCCAACTTGCTCCCTCCTGTTCTTAAGGAACAAATCATCCCTGCTTGCATTCTGGCTGCACTTTTCATCCTGGAAGCTCACACGGCATGTTCCAAGTCAGAGGGCCTCTCCCTGCACCACTCAGGAGATTAGAGACTTCTTCCTCCTCCATGCCTGCTCAGACACAAGAGAAACGCCAGGTGCCATTTAGTCATTTCTCCCCATTAACTGGTGATCATCTCTTGGTCTGACTCGAGGCTTTGAAGGCACTTTCCTGCCTGGATAGAGATAGATAGGGCTGAAAAATGAGTCCTGGCGAGAAGGAAAAGTATGGTTAGGTTCTCCTAAGCATGTTATGCGACACACACATGTTTTTTATGTATATGTATATATACTTACATATACACTTACACACATTGAAGAATAATCACATATATACACATACATACATATTTTATATACATACATGCACACATATATATGCATATACCTATGTTTAAATGAGATATTTATACAATATGTAAAATATTTGTATAATGCTTTATGTTTTAAAAGTATTTCCATATCAAGTATCACCTTTGATGCGACTCACATGACAACCTCGTAGGATCTAAAACATTAGAATCCTCCTTTGTTGTACAAAGGAATTTATAATTCAGCGAGTTTGCGACTTGTGTCAGGTCACACAACTACTGGATGGCATAACTGGAATTCAAACTCAATTTTCTTTTTTAACGTAAAATTTTATATACTTTCCATTGTATGATTCTGCCTTTCACATACGAGGGGAGAGAATAGGGGCAGGACAGGGTCCTCGTAAAAGTGGTTCCTTCATTTTTACCAGGTAACGGGCTAGAGAGATCATCTAATTTAGTTCTTAAAATAGTTATTCAAGATTAACATTATTATTCTTAAGTATGTAAGTGGTAGAGTCAGGATTTGAGCCAGTTCTGGATGACCCTTGAACCAGGTTCTTTCCATTGGTCCGGAGAATGGACAAGGTGGTACTTTGCAGGTCAGTGGAGGCAGAGTGGTCCAGTGGAAAGGCATGATCTTTGCCACCAGTCAAACCTGGCTGGAAGTTTGCATCTATCATATCTTAGCGCTGGAAACTTTGGCACAATCCTTAGTCGCTTGAGCCTCAGTTTCCTCAGCTATGGTAATGGGATTAACATTGATCCTACTGTGTGCTATAAGGATTAAGTGAGATAAGGTCAGTCTCTAGCATAGTGTCTGACACATAGTAGGTACTCAGCACAACACACCTCTAGACCATCTGTCTATATTCTGCCTCTGTGGCTGATTTGGGTGTACTTCCACAGTCCTCACTTGGACCAAATAACCTATATAGATCAAGAAGTGTCATCTAAGTGAAAACAAGACATTAAGATCCAGAAGGGGGGATTTGAGGCTAAAACTAAGCCTCTGAGGGAAGATGAGGCAATCCTGAGGGCAGAGAGGTTCTGAGAATTGTCATTCTTGGTTCTCCCTTTTCTACTTTATCCAGCTCTCTGTCTCAGGGAGTGGGAGGTGACACAGAAGAGCCAGCACACAGACACCCCCAGCAGGGCTCTGCCTTCCAACCAGCCAAGGAGGTGATATCAGCCATGCCTCTCTCTACAGCCCCTGTAGTGCAAGCTGGGGGTAGTTCTTTGGCTTTACCTTCCAGAGTGAAATAAAAGAGAAGAGTGGCTTGAGCAGTATATATTGTGGGGGGGGATTCCAGCTCCTCCCCTCCCAAGCCAACGGGATCCCACCCCCATCCTGCTTTTTCGCTCATTGACAGAGCTGTCCCAACCTGTGGGCAGTAACAGGCCACTGAAAGATAATGTTCAGTTTGCAGACATAAGGGCTGCCCCCACTTTCTTTTCTTTGCCGGTGCTATATTCTTTGGAAGCTTCAGATTAACAAGGATTTCCGTCTCTTTCTGTTACTTTGTATTTTAAATCAATGTTTACTTTTCTGTGTTAAAAAAATTACCACATTTGTCCCCAGCTCCTTCTCTCCTCTGACACATGCAGATACTACATTTTTAGACCCTTAGTCCTGCTGTTTTTTCTCCCCTTCTGACACATGTGACATCTTAATAATTCTAACACCAAGTGGGGAGCAAGGAAAAAGGGAACAGCATGACAAAATACTTCTGGGCCATTTTGGAATTAGTGATTTTTTCAGGTGTGATCAATTACATTACTTAACCAGAGAGCTCAGATTATAAAGAGAAATATAATTAGTGGAAAATGTGGTGAGATATATAAAGACAGATAGGTGGGCCAAGGAAGGGGAGCTCATCAGTTTCTCCAGGTTCCATCAAGAGAGCAGTTGTTTTACTGCAAGACTCCATCCAAATGATTGGAAAGCAAAAGCACGCACACCCAGAGCATTGCCAATTGTCAAAGGAAATTGCATCAGCTAAAAATCAGTGGGTTGGCATCTGGTCTACCATTGATTACCAGGCAATTCACTTCCCCTGCCTGTGTCTCAGTTTCCTCCTCTGTAAAAGAGGATTAATAATGCCTATGCTTCCTGCCTCCCTGGGAGCTATTGTGAGGCTTAAAAAGACCATATGGATGTGGACTTGCTTTGAACATTAAAAGCCCTGCATACATGCAAAGGAGGCTTAGGAACATTATTGCTATTTGAACTGGATCTTGTGGAATAAGTAGGATTTGACTTTCTGGAAATAGATATGAGGGATATCAATTAAAAGATACAGAACAAGCAAGGCTTCCAACTCATATATTAGTTTGGCTGTAGCATAGAATATTGAAACAGAAGAGGAAAATATTACATCCAAAATGTGGGCTGGAACAAGAACACAGAGGCTTAGGAGTTTCAGCTTTTTTCCCAAAGCAGAAGCGACCGCTGACTAGTTCTGGTGGGGAAGAGCAGGATCCAGGCAGTTTTGCAGAAAGATAAACTTGGGAGCAGGACAGAAGGCATTTGTCCAGGGGGAGTCGGTTAGAAATTTGCGGTAAGAAATAAGAGATGCTTACACTGGGGCACTGGATATGAGAAAGGCATGGTGGGAGAGTGACTGGGACAGAGCTCGCAGGACTGATTGAAATGCCACTCTGGGAGCTGAGGATCAGGGAAAAAGGGACGAATCAAAGATCACCCCAAGGGCTGAAGTCTGAGTTCCCGGGGTGGAGGGGGGATGCCCCTGCCCTTAACAAGATCTAAGAATGTACATTTAGGGGCACTTTGCGGTGGGGACGGAGGGCATGATAAATGCGATAAATTCTGCCAATGTTGATTTTAAGGTGCTGGTGAGACCGACAGCTAAAACTGCCACTTACCTGGTGAAAACTGCCAGGCTGGAGTTTAGAAGAGAGGTCAAGGCATTTTGAAAGCCTTAGCAAAAAGGAAAAGGCATTTGAATAGAGGAAATCTATGAAGAGAAGGGACAAAGGGATGGAGGCAAGATTTTCAGGAAGTCAACTGGAAGGTGAGGGGGATGTGTAGACTTAACTTGCTCCCAGAATTTTCTGCTTCCCTTCAAAAGCTTCTTACCTTTCTTCCAAGGACAGTTAAGGGGAAAGGAAGGAGTGTTCTCTCCTTCTGCGAGGAAGCAACAGACAGACTGCAGAGGTTGTGAGAATATTTGCTAAGACATGTTCAATCACTGGCGTGGTACTTGGGGGTTGGGGGTGGGGGATGCTGGCTCTGCTGGAGTCCTCTAAAGCCACGGTCAGCCACTCTGGCCTCAGGGAGTCTGGGAGATTACTCTGCAGCTAATTAGGAATCACTCTTGAAGATCAATACCTTAGTTTGATTCTGTGTGTCTGGAGCCAGAAAATTGGCTCTTCTCTGAGAATACAGATGATCTGTGCAGCTGCTTTGTTAACAGAAAGCTCCTCTTGACCGAAGTGTTTTCCAAATCTGCAGCTTCTAGATATGGAGACACCATCAGCGGGGGACTTTCTTCCCTGAGACACAGTGGCAGGCTCGGCCCTGTTGTAGAAGGAAGGAAACTAAGTGTACCGACAGATTCGAAACTACAGCCGTGCAACTTCCCATTTCCTGGCTAAAATCTCCGCCCCTCAATTCGCAATCCCAAAAAAGGCATCTTTGCTTTGTCTCTCCCAGTGCCTGGGCATGATTTGTATTGCTCTGTTTATATATATGCTTGTGCGTGAATGTTTATTTTTGAGACCTCAGACACAGTTTTACAGGAAGAGTACTGGCATTTCAGAAGTCATTGATGTTTGGGGCTATTGTCTACCAGGGATGTGGGTCATGGCTGAACAACCTGAGGCTTGCAAACCTGTTTTCAAGTGATATGTTCTAAAGAAATATTTATAGCAAAATTATGACCTCGAGGCATCTAAATGTAATCCATTTTTAAATCTCATTTTTTCCCTCTGAATCCTTCAATCTAATTAGGCTCACATCAGTATATTATTACAGAGAGTAATCATTCCTTTCTTCTAATAACATTCATGGATAATTTTATTTCTCATTTCCAGCCTCCTACTCCTGTGGTGTAATTAGTGTCTTTGGCACCTCGTGATGCTCAGAATGAGTTGCAGCTGCTAATTGCTAATTGAAAAATTAGAAACTCAGTTAGAAAAAGGATCTAATTAAAATGAAATTAGATAAAATCCCTTCAAACCAGCTTCTTTCTCTCTCTCCTCTCTCGCACTAACTTTTCTTTGTTTTCCTTTTTTCCTTATGCCTTCGTTTTTCACCATAGAATTATTAGCACGTGCAAAGTACGTATAATTGCTTAAAGTCAAATACTTTCCATATCAGTCTACCCAGTGGTCTTTAGGAGGGAGCCAGGGAGAGGATTATAACAATTGAATTCAACTTCAGAACTTGGGCTTTCTATTCCTGTTCCACACATGAGTATGAGTTCCACTTTACAAATAAGACTTCCAGGCTCTCTTTGGAGGATAAGTGTGTGGTCAGCCCCAGGTGCTTTTCCTGTGTGTTTGGAAGAGTCATTGCCAACCTCGTAACTGTGAGTTCTAGGGATCCACTCGCTTGCTGCAAATCCACTCCAGCCCTCTTCTCTACTGCATTGTCCGACCAGACAAATGATGATCTAGTAAGTGCTCAGCCCTGTAGGAGACACATAGTAAACCAAGTCACTTCTGCCTCCAAAGTACTTACAACTGTTGAGAAGTCTAGACAGGCATAACAACAGAATAAGAGAACATATAATCAAATGCAAACTATTTAGTTCAACCCTTCAAATATCTCTCAGCACCTTCTTACTACATGCCAGGCATTGGGCGAAAGCCTGGTCAAAATATACAAAGCAGAGTTCCTATCCCCAGGGAGTTCATATCTGTACCTATGTGATAAAGTGATTTATAATATCATATGATAAAAGTAAAAATAGCAAATGTACAAGTTGTTGAATTAATGCAGAAACATCAGTGATGAATTCTTGTAGGTCAGAAGGGATGTCAGGGAATACTTTACACAGAGGGAGTGATATGCCCATAGGATTTTGAAGGATGAGTAGGAGTCCACCAAGAGGACATGCATTTTAGACAAAAAAAACCTGTTCCAAAAAACAGACACATATAAAACAATGTGGTGACTTCTGGACCTATGTGTAATTTGGTATTTCTGAAGCCTAAATTTGAGGTGCATAGCAGGAGATGAGGCTGGGGAAGTGGATAGGGTTTGGATTACAAAGAATCTTGTAGGCATTTGAAGTTGAAAGGACATGTGGGCTTGAATATTTAGAGAAAAGTTTCTTAGGCAGTGTAGGATTTAAATGATAGCAAGATACAAGAAAGTCTTCAACAAGGGGATTTTGTGGATTAAGAAAGACATTTCAGATTAAACAAAAAGATAGGAAAGACTTTGAATAGTTTGACTACAAAGGAAGTCGTTTAGGAATACCTAGAGAGAAAAAGAAAGTGAATTCAGATTATAATTAAGAATCAGGCAAAAAAGTTTATTTTATAAAGCAATAAAAAGTAGTCACTTTCATTGCATGCCTTCCTTTGTAGATGTAAATACTGAGGCTTAGAAAACTTCAATAATTTACCCACAGTCATATGGCTAATTTATAACTTAGGGAGATTCCAACCCAACTTCTGAAGCTGCTCCCTCTACACTTACTGCTCCAGGCTCCCAGCTCAGTTCCGTGTCCTCGGCAGCACCTCTACCCTTTATACCTTCTGAAGGAGGCAACCTAGACTTTGCACACTTGGTAGGTGCCCTCTTCCTCAGTCTGTGGCGGGCGTTGGGGAATTGATCCTGACACTCTCTGATGTGCTGTCCCTTCTGGTTCAGGAAGAGCAGCAGTCCCTCCCAACCCATCTGCCAGCTGGCGTTTAGGGGAGGCCATTTCATCCTTCAAGACTTCTCAGTCAACCAAAAGCAAGGAGATAAATGAGAAACCGTGGTGGACTGGTGGCCTCGGGCACTACTTACTTGCCTGTGCAGTGGAAAGAGAGAGCCGGAAACAGCTCATACCAAGAATTCATTTACCAGTAACCTAATGTGTCTGGAAAGTTTCTACATAAATAACAATGTTCTGCTTTAGGAATGACTGCCCAAACAACTTGGACAACATAGGAATAAATGTTTTGTTCTTCATAACTTAATCTGATTCCCAAACATAATGGAATGACAATTTAAAATAAGCCTTGCCTTCAAAAAGTCCTTCTTTATAGCTAACTTACTTTTTTTTTTGCTGCAATCCAGCCTACTTCTTTCTAGTTTATGACAATAAAATCTGCTACTTTTAACCAACTTACATTTTCTAGAAAAATTAAAGTGCTCTGGTTGGTTCAAGACTCAACATGCTGAACAGAGCTAAGCTAAGTGGGTGGGAAAGGTATAAAGTGACGTTCGCACGTAAGCACAGAATCAGACTACCTGGATTCAAATCCTAACTCTTTCACCTAAGTGTGCAAGTTGATAAATCTCTCCAAGATGATGATGACGATGACAAAAATGACAGTATTTATTTGGTTTAGGGACAATCAAATGAGATACATTACTTGTTCAGCACCTATTTGACACACAGTGTTCAGTAAAGGTTAGCTATGACTGCTATAGGGATGAAAGTAGGAAGGAAAAAAGGTGAGGAGGGAGGAACAGAGGAAAGTGATGGCTGACCATCTTTAGAGGACCCAGTTCCACTCCTAGCAGAGACCAAGCCTTCTGCACTATGCTGTGGTTATAGAGTGGATGCCTGGACAGCACCAATTCTTTGCCTGATTTGTACATGTCATTTTTAGTCACCTAAGCTACACTGGTACCGTGCTTTTTTTTTTTGAGTGAGATGCTCTAAAGCATATGGAAATAGGAAATGACATGCTGACAATCTCCTGTTTGTCACTTCTGGAAGGAGACTGAACCAGCGAGAAGAAAAGAACTGTGAAGTGGTCAAGAGCGTCAGGTTCAGTTCAGTGTGAGGAACCAACACCAGAGGCAGCTGCTTCTGCTGTGGTGGCTGCCGAGCTGGATCTCTCAGGCTTGCTCAGCTCCGGGGTCTCCTTTCAATAGGTGTCCTCGAGCTCTTCTGTGAAGTTCCCGAGAAGCTTTCCTCAACCACCTATAAACTTACTCACTTTGGGGGAGGAGTCTGATAACTGGTTAAGATATAAATCAAAGCTATGGGAAAGTTAGGTGCAATTACCACTTCTTGGAGAAGAAAGTTAAAGAAAGATATTCTATGTATGCTGACTTACTCCAAGGGAGCATGTTTCAGAAACAGGCTTCTAACACTGTTCAAAGGGAGTATTTATGGATTATAAATTGTAATACCCTAGAAATTCACTAACAATCCGCTCAAGTCTCATGAAAGAGATTGGGTAACTTGCCTCTTTGCTGAACGACTCCCTTGTATATCACCTTTTTCCATTTTGTTCTTGCACAAAGAATCTTTGCACATCAACACAGAAATAATTCAGCATAACATACCAGGGGGAGAAGCATTTTTCTCACTTTGACCTAGACCCTCTCTTCCCTCAGTTAGGAATCTGGGGAACCCCCCAGCTCTCAGGCTCCATGCTCTAAAGGGGCAATTGAGAAATAGCACATAAGAAAGACTATGTGAAACACATCCATATTCAAAGCATGATTCTGTTGGACAGGTCAGTACTTCTGGGGTTCAGCTCACTTCCACTTCCATATACCTCGCGAACTGTAGCCAAGATGGCAGAGTTATTGCTATTCTGCATCATAGCAAAGGGATTTTCAAAGAAAGGTGACTTTGAAGGATTCAAGGTGAAAGTCACTGTCAGCTGGCAGAGCTGGCGGTTTGCAGAGAAGGAATTTCTAGGGAATGTAAGAAGGGCTGGGGGCTTTAAGTCCTTGATATGGCTGAGCTTCCCGTCTCAGAGAAACAGGTCATCCTACTAATTATCTGTCATGTCACTCTGGCTCTCCACAGAAACAGATAATTTCCTTCTCTGGGTTTTTCAAATCCATTTATAGTTGTGAAAAACCCTTCCCACCCTGTCTTTCAGAGATTCTAGGAACAAGAGTAAAGGTGATGACCAAGGGAACAATTTTTCTCCAAGGACTTTTGAGGATGTTAACGTCTTTGCAGAAAGGCAGATGTTCTAAGTCTGTCACCACAATACCTTTAAGGGAATACATGCGCTGTTAGGGTTTCAAGCTGCCTGGAGGCAGATGGGTGAAAATAGTGCTAAGGGAAACCTACTCAAGGGGGAATAACATGGTGTATTATGAGACCTGGGTAAACGTACAGAGGATTTGGACAGTCTAGCCCAAGAGGCGCCAATGTCAAACATTCAAATAATCCAGATTCTATTATGTGCAAATGCCTTGAATAATACCACATGGTGTAGAAGTTACAAGAGAGAAATAGTAATAAGAAATGCAGAGGGATGACACCAAGAGTGGCCTGGCTTCTAGGAAGCCTGATAAGACTTTGGTGAGCTCACTAAGGTTTAGAGACTAACTCTCAGCTTTGCAGGTTCGGAGGCTCAGTTTTGTCAATTCCCTAGAGTTCATCACGGAGACGGATACCATCAATAATCACATCAGATGTTCCGTATCACTGCATCTGTTGTGTGCCCTGCGGGATGTTAAGGGATGGCAGCGTCCAGTGCTGGGGAGAGACTGACCCTTTGGGAAGGTAATCTGGGTACTATTTATCTTTGTAGCTTCAGTGTCCAGCCCAATGCCTGGGGCAAATGACCACTGAATGACTTAGTGATTGGCTGGCTGGTTGGGTAGATAAGTGAATAGATGGGGACAGATGGGTGAAGAGCTGAGAAGGCAGGCGGAGGAGAGAGAGCCAGGGGAAGGAACACAGCAATGGTCCTAGCTGATCTTTACTGCACAGCACTATGTGCCCAGCACTCTGCTAAGTGCTTCCACATGCATTAGTCTCTCAACGCTTACTGCATCCCCGGGAAGTGGAAAGGTTGTATTTTTTTCATTTCATAAATGAGGAAGCTGAGATT
This sequence comes from Vicugna pacos, assembly GCF_048564905.1. Taxonomy (NCBI): domain Eukaryota; kingdom Metazoa; phylum Chordata; class Mammalia; order Artiodactyla; family Camelidae; genus Vicugna; species Vicugna pacos. The sequence continues at coordinate 10,647,042 of NC_133009.1, read as the reverse complement.
TAGAAGAAGGTATCATGGCCAAGGGCACCCAACTAGTAAGTGGTAGAATGAGAATAAATTCTCTAGAGACTAAGGCATAAAGATGGAATTTCTATTATTGCACAATGAGAATTAGAACTAGAACTAGAATATTCTCTGGCAAGCACAGTCTCTCCCTCTTGACAAGCTACATAGGAAGCCAACTATAATGAGAAGTGTTCCTGTGGAGGATAGCCTCAGACTGAGGAAGTCTTTATATGGCTTAAATGTTAAATATTGTCCAGTGCCTCCCTCCATGTCATAATAGGGGTAAACCTGCCAGGTAGGTCAAACCCTTATTTAACTCTTTGGAGCATCTTCTCCCCTGGACAATGCTCAGATATATGGCTCTATGTTTCAAACACACACACACACACACACACACACACACACACTCACACACAATGGAATATTACTCAGCCATAAAAAAGAATGAGATTTTGTCATTTACAACAACATGGACTTGGTGGGTATTATGCTAAGTGAAATAAGTCAGACAGAGAAACACAAATACTGTATCATATTACATACATATGAATCTAAAAAATACAACAAATTAGTGAGTATAACAAAAAAGAAGCAGACTCACAGCCATAGAGAACAAACTAATGGTTGCCAGTGGGGAGAGGTGGGAGGAGAGGGGCAATATAGAGTAGGAGACTAAGAGGTACAGAGTATAGACTATTATGCATAAAATAAGCTACAAGGATATATTGTACAGCACAGGGGACATAGCCAATATTTTATAAATGCAGTATAACTTTTAGGAGTTGTAAATCACTATATTGTACACTTACATAATATTGTACCTCAACTATACTTCAATAAAAGAAAAATATAGTCAGTGCTTGGTAAGCTATAACGTACAGGGAAGGATTTGCTTAGCTGGATAAAGCTGGGTCTCTGGATCCCAGCCTGGGGCTTTCCCACTGTATTACACCCACCAGATGAGTGAATTAGTATCACTTTGCGGAATCTTATATCCATCAAGTTAAAGTTGTTTTTAATGAGATATGTCATGGTTTTTTAAATGCTCCGTGAGTTCAGGGGAACAAGGAGTTTTTCAGCTCTCAAAGCTTTATGCCTGCTCTCTCTGGTCTTCCCCAGCCAGGGACCCGGCCCAGCCTGCGAGCTCCCAGCCCTAGTCTGCTGACGCTGAGTGGGTCTTTGCCTTGTGGCTTACATACTTTGGAAACCCAACCACAAATCTTATAAATGACTCCTCATGTGAAATAAGCAGACGCCAAGTGCACACATCTCTTAAATCCACACAGCTTTCCAATATGGCTATTTTGACGATTACTGGGTGTTCTGGACACCTGTCAATCCCACAGTAAATCATAAATGCACCCTGCTGTAGCAAGACTCTTTCCACATGCCCCTCTTAACCTTGCAGGACTTTGAAGGTAAACTGATGATACCTGAAGTTCTGGGGAGGCTGGGTGTCTTCTGAGATTACTTCTCCCCCATTGAGGAAAGAGTTATTTACAGGGACTTTGTCATTTAGGGAGGAACAGAGTCTATTTGTTTCATGATTGGTATAGGTGTAAACAGAAGAAGCCCGCATCTTCCTGTCCCCTCTCCATCCCCCTACAAACACACACACACACACACACACACACACACAAGCCCTCCAGTGGAAAGCCTGAGAACTAATTAGGGCTGACCTTACACAGCTAAATAGGTTTTGCCATCATTTTTTCCCCATATTTTTTTTTCTATTTCTGGGTAATATGCCCTATAAGCTCACCAAGTACTTCGTTATTTGCTTATTTTCTTGATTTACCTCCTTCTACGGCTAGCAATTTCCCTGGTACAGCTTGAAACTCCCTTTAATAGTTTCTTTTAACTCATTTAAAAACATCTCCCCTCTCCAGTCCTTTCATGCTAGACTTGGCTTTCTCCTAAACTAATCTCTGTGGCAGCAAATTAAGGTCAATATATATTAAATATACCACCAATCAGAGCTATAATGAGAATCCTTTCATTTATTAGTTTTGTTTTAAATTAAGTGGAATGATCAATGGGAGGGACTCAGAGCAGTGAAGATCACGGTCTAAATTCTCCCAGCCAACAACAGGGCGGGAGTCACTGCTTGGAGATGGTGCACCTTCAGATATTTCCATGTTAGCACAATCTGAGGAGGTCGGCTTATAGTAAACAGACACTGCTCAACCTGCCTATGGGTTTGGGACAGACTTGCTCTGACACTTTATAGGACCCCAGGGAAAAAGTACCAATTAAAGTCTCACATGTTATGTGTCTATGTATTTAAATGTTCCAGATCAGGGTAATAAGCTATTAAATAAAGTATGTCCTAAACGTCTACATTGATAATGATATCTAAACAATAACTCAAAGGCCAGATTTACATTTAAAATTCTTAAGACTCCTCAGAGTTCTTGAACATGCTTGCCGGGGGCGTGGGAAGGCCTGGCCCCCGCCTGACCTGTGGTCCTGTGGGCCTCTTTCTTTTGCTTTCTACTTCCAGCTCTGACTTGTGCTGCAAGGGCGCTTGTAAGAGCATTCACGTGAACACCATAGCCTGCACATCCAAGCTCTGTCCAGTCTTCACCCTCAAGCCTCTCTCTTCCTCTCCACTGGAGGTGTGGGAAAACAGAAGACTTGGAAAAAGAGGCTTACCTAGGTTCTGGAAGTGAAGTCCAAGCTGACTGGGTAGGAGGCTGGGGGTCTAGGTACTCTGAGTGTGGTCTAGATAGATGGCGTTGGGGGTGTATATACTCTGAGTAGACATTTCCTGTGGACTTCTTACTCCCTGGGGTGGGGAGCAGTTGGAGGAGTGGGACAAAGAGGGGTCCTCTAAAGTCTGGGGCCCAGGGTAGATGCCCCTTTTGTGCGATCAAAGGGTAACACTGGTATTAGGAACTCAGTGGAGTTTGGAGTTAATGTGAGAAGAATCAGAGCTGACACCAAGTTATTACTTTAAGGATATTTCCATCTTATTTTTAGTAGATAGTTTCCATTATTAAAAGCAATAACCATTTTTATTAAATTAATAAGCATTGTACACTCTCAAAAATTCTCATAAATCATTCACACTGCTGCAGTTTTAGGTAAATGAAACAATCCACTTCTCCTGTAAGCATCTTCTTCTCTCCTGCACACGTTCAACCCAGCCCGCATCATAATAACATGTACACGTGTGCGTACACACTGACACATACCAGTTGTCAGAGGCAAGTCATCACCTCAGTTGAGCCTGGGAAGTGTAACCTCATATAGTAAATATTTCTGAGCTAGAAGAGCCCTGAGAAATCCTTACATCCACCCCCTCCCACTGTAAGGATGAGAACCAAGGTCAAGAGAAGGAAATGACTTGTCCTTGTTTTGTTTGCTGACCCTCATTTCTTCAGAGCTGACTGTAACTGTGGAAACAGAAATATTGGGGCCACTGACAGGGTCAGTTCTGAGGAAAGGAGAATAGTCAGGTATCCCTTGACCAGTGGCTAATAAGGGTTATCTACTAGGAAATCAACTCTTTCTTTCTTTTTTCCTCTATGTTAGAAAACTTCTATTTACTCTTGGGGGAGGTTAACTAACCAGAAGCCATGGAAATGTTTCCACTTGTCTCTAGGGAGGGGAGACAGGCTATTGTACATCTAAGAACTAAACCATTCTTACCCCAAAAGGAGGGCAAGGATTTTTTTTTTATTTTAGTCAGGATTATAGAGGTAAAATTTACATACAATAAAAACCACCAATTTTAAGAGTACAATTTAATGAAGTTTGCTATGTTTACAGTCATAATTGCCATCACGATCATGACAAAGACCATTTCATACTCCGCAAAGTTCCATCTGCCTTTTTGCAGTCCGTACCTACATCTACCCTCGGCACCATCAAACAATTAGCTCTTGGCCACTATTGTTTTCGCTTTTCTAAAATTTCATATAAATGGAATCATATAGTATACAGACCTTCATGATTAGTTGCTTTCACTTTTGAGTTTCATCCATGTTGTTGCATATAATGGAAGTTCATTTATTAAGTTCTTGTTTAGTATTTAATTATATAGATACACCGCAATGTGTTTATCCAATCACCAGCTGAAGGACATTTGTATTGTTTCCAGTTTTGGACTGAGAAAGAGAAAAAAGAGCCTCCCCTTACATTGGAAAGCTGGCCTGGCACTCACAGCTAGATCATGTTATCCTCCTATAGGATGTAAACAATCTCACAACACACAAAACTCAGAGACGGTTACATTGAGACCACTATAAAATGAGACAAAGCACGTATACTTTTTATAATTTTGTCTAAGTACAGACAAAAGCAATGTCATCTGCTACCCACAAAATAGTGAACATCCCTTGTCTTTAAAATGAATGACTACTTGATGCTAGGCTGCCCTCCCTCTAGATTTATTATTCAGGTACCCAATCATAAAACTGCCTTCACTTTCTGGCAGCCTCAGTCTAGAGCCAGCCCTTATTTCACTAGGCTACCCCCAAATCTCCCAACTAGACTCAAAATCCTATAATAGCTTATTTCTGAAGTCCTCTTACAGGGATGCCCCAAAGTTCCCCAAGGTGTGTGCTCCTCTTTTGCTTCAGTGAGTAATCAGCCCAACTTGTTCAACTATAGACTTGCTCCTGGGCATTTTGGGCTGGAGGGCTGTTTTTTATAAACATTCACGTACAAGTCTTTGTATGTAAATGTGTTTTCCTTTTTTTGTTTTTTATTTTGGATGAATCTGTGGTGGGGAGGGGACAGCTTACTGTACTGATAAGTATATGCTTAACTTGAGGAATTGACGAATTGCTTCTAGCCATCTTGGTCTTCCTGAACCCTAATCTCCATGTCTTCAACTCAGCAAGACTACTGGGCTCTAGGTAAGTTTCCTTTCCTTGAACAGGAGCCCAGAAATTGCTTCCAGGGAGTAATCTTGTGCAATCACGCAGACTATCTCAATTTTTTTTTTTAGGACTCACAGTTGTGTGCTACCTGTGTTCCAATAACTGAAAATAATTTTTTTCTGATTTTCTGATTGTTTAAGGCAAGTGGGTAAATCTCATCCCAGTTTTCTTATCATAGTCAGAAGCAGGGATCATCAGTAAATAAATTTTGATCAACTTTTTCTGATAAGCTATCAATATCTTTCTGATTGCCAATAAAGACCTTCTATTGAGATCAGAGGCAGGAATTGGATGAAAGCCTTGGGAGACTTAGAAGTAGGGAAAGGATATTGGATTTCAAGTTTTAACCATGTGGGCTCTCTGCATATGGTCATAGGATCCTTCAGTGGCTCAGAAGGACTAAGGTTGGTGGGCTTTGTGTGGAGTTCCTAATAAGGGTATGGTAACTGAGTGAAGAAGAGTTATCAAGGCAGGTGCCATCATGTAACTGGAGGCATTCCATCTCACCTACCATGAGATCTGAGCACTCTGCAAGATTCCCACCTTACAATATCCCAGTCACTGATTCTGGAGGGTGACAGGGCGGCCATCATGCTATACATATCAAGGAGCTTCCCTTGCCAAGCTTCTCCTCGGAAGCCAGACTAGCAGATAGGAATGCACCCTTATTACAGGAGGAAGATTGCCTCAGAGCTGAGCTGGGCTGTTACATTTTCATCTTAAACTATTTGAATCCTTCTTGTGTTTCAGCACTCTGCGAAAATAGAGGAATGAGTTAATGTATGAGGCTCAGGCTTAGGATAGTCTTTCTCACTTTTAGAATTAAATAAAAGATGGGTAAGAGGTTCATTATTTCTAATAAGAGGTTCATCAATTCTTTTTGAAGAAATTAAACATTTATCACTTTCAGACTTGAATTTTTCATCTTTCTTTATAGTTCTAATTATTTCAGAAAAGACTTGAACCTGCTTATTGAAGAATATATTTCCGATCTAACATATTAGCTAATGAACTGCTTTGTTAGGTCAATGTCTTATTTATATATGTATATAGGATAGGTGCTTCTATATTAGAGGTTACGCTAGTTGGCTCATTTAGGTTACAGGAAAAACAGATTTTTGTCATGTCTAATTACTCTAATTTATAGGATTTTTAGTCATGATACTAGGAAGTCAGGAAGACAGGAAATCTTCTCAGGACCACTCAGCTAAGCACCAAGAAGAATGAGAACATACTTCAACACAGACTGCAGGTATGAGTGCCAGGTATGACATTCCTGGTAGCTCTTTTTATTAGCCTTTCATCCTCGACTGCTCCCCATCCAACGGCTCTGCTAACATAGTCATGATGTGCCTCAGCTTTTCTTTGTCTTTGCTTCTGCTTTTTATCTTTCTCTGGATTGACTGTCTCCTCTCTCAAGTAGAAGATTGGCTTCTACTTATTTATGGCTTTACTGCATCATAGCTTCTACTACCCGCCTTCCTTCTACATGAATCTCCTCTTCTGCTCTTTAAAATTTTCTGTTTAATCTTTGTATGTTCTGACTGGGCTGAACTCTCATTCTGGGTTACGTTATAGGCTGATGAGGCTACTTTGGAATAAATATTCTTAATTCAATAAGTTGTCATGATGTGACATGTAGTATCAAACTGGTGCCTCATTCCAAAGGAACCACTTGGAAAGGTGCTGAGTTTATTGAAGGCGCCGTGAGATATTCCAGAAGGGGAAAATATATCAAATATCTTGCATTGCCTGCACAATGTGTAGATGATAACTAAGTTATTGTTGAATGAGTGAATTAATTAAATAATAAATCTATTCTACTTTGTTTGAGTGGATGAAGAGTACTTAGCTCGAACCTCCTTTATGCTTCAAACCTCCATCTGATTTCATCTCTGTCTGCCTTTCCCCACTTTGTAACTCAAATTGGAATTGGGCATCTCCAGGCAGGGCAGATCCTTTATTGTTGAATGAAGCAAGGTGTTTCATTTTTCTTGACATCCTGTCTCCTCGCAGCTAAGTGATTCATTCCTCGTTTGCTTCATCGGGTGGCTGGAGGTGAAACAAGATCCTTTATCCAGAGTCACTTAACTCCGTGTCTGTGCCATACGAAGTGCTTCATATTGGGTGGGTATTATTTTTCTATGCTCTTCATACTTGGTTCCTCATTTAGGCATATTCCAAACTCCAAAATTACTTTTAAAAGTGTTTCCTTTCATCTCAGGCAGTCTTCCTTGTTGTCCTGGGAAGCCAGTGGGGTTGAGGGACAGTAAATTATTAAAATAATCATTCTAAGGAGTTAGTAATTTATTTCCCTCTCTTCAGAAGATTTTTGTTTTTAAAAGAAGATTTTGTTAACTCCAAGGAATTAAACTCTAAATGTATATGCCCTTAGCAAACATGAGTTGAGTCAGAGATATCCTTTTCACGCATGTTCAAAGTTAGGAAAATGCAGTGGGAAATACGCATTCTGGCTTATTTGGCTTTCTCAATTCAGGCGTTGAATAAATTTATCAATAAAGTCAGAGTCAGGCTTAATTGCTACAACTCCTAGAAGTTGAAGACCAGGCCTATGCATTATCTTTATTGACAAATATCAGAATCAAATACTGCCAAAAAAAATTGTGACATCTAAGTTCACAACATTGTGGTGAGAAATATTTTCCTGTTTTAGGGAGTGGGAAAAAAAGACCTGGGGATTCTTTGTCAATCTAATTGACGACACAGATGCAAATAAGGACCCTTATTCCTAAACTACTTTTATTGGTCCTAGGACACCCCCCCCCACCTTGCTTATGATATCGGCTGTGCAGTAGATGCTTCCTCTTGTTTGAAGCTTGATGAGAAAGTGGTCCCTGGTGGAGCTGAGTTGCCAGATGCAGCGAGGCCCTAGGGTATTTGTAACATCTCAGAGAGTAGTCACTTTTTTATTCACATGTGAGGCGGATGAAGCATAGACAAACTTCCACGTGTCGTCATACGCAGCTGCTAGCTTTTGGGACGTCTTGCTCACTAGCTATTTTAGCAATGTTTCAGCAGGCTGTGCAGCCAAGCAGAAATACCACACACTTGGTGAAAACCCCAGGTCAGCACAATTTCTTCCCTGGGAAATTGTAACCTTTTGTGCTGAGATTGGGATGTCTGGGTTAGAGAAGGGGAGAGGAAAACCAGTTTCTAGGGTCCCCAAAGCCCTTGTCTCCTTCCAGCACACCAGAGCTAAGATCACAAGTTCATTCTTGGCAGAAGGGCAGTCTCCCATCTCTCAGGACTGCTAAAAAAATGCAGGGTATTTTGCAAGTCACACTGCCAGGAACATTTACATCTGAGTGACATACGCTTTTGGGTTCCCTGATGGCTTGCTCCTGCTTCTGTGACCTTGTATGTGCTCATTCTTCTGTGTGGGATGGCTTGCCTCTTCTGGACTAATTACTCTCCATCCTCAAAGACTCAGCTCTTTCAAAAAAGTCTTTCCCGAACTTCACAGGCACCTCTTCTTCCCCACCAATTCTAGGTGCTGAACTTCTTTGCTCCTGTCCTGGTCTCCAACGTAGAGAGCACATAGGACTGTGTTAAAGTCTTCCGCTTACGTGTCTGTGTTTCCCATCTGTCCATGTGATAAAGGAACATATTTCATCTATCACCATGTCTGGAAGTCTCAGTGTTTAGTTTAAAAGCTTTTGAATCTGAGATATCTGAATTCAAACCTATTCTGTCTCTTATTATCCTCATGAACTTTATTTCTTCTTCTATAAAGTAAAGATAATAATGCCTTGAAGGTTGATATGATTCAAAAAATATGAGTTCCTTAGCTTGTTATAGGGGCTTTTTTTTAACTGAATGCATGTTTTCTGAACATTAGGACCCTCTCTGAAAGAGAAAATGTCACAGAAGATACGCAGGTTGAGGAGGATGTAAGAGAGAGGAAGTGTGGACAGCAGAGCAGACAGTCTTTTGGTGACGTGAGTACAGGAGGTCATGGGGGGTGTAATGGGCTGATTCTAAATGTTTAGGTCGTCCAGGCATTTCATGGTACAGGCTAGCTGGGCGACCACTTTCTTGTCAGCCCCAGGCTACTTCTCCACTGCTGTCTCCACCTCCATCCCCATCCTGTGCATGGCCCTGAGTTGTCTCCTGGAATGACCAGGTTTTGTGGATACATATGGTATCAAAATAAGGTCTCAGGAGAAAGGGCCTTTTCTTTTTTTGCTCAGATCAAATTTTCTGCCACATCGGCTGCCTTTTTCAGAGATAACTTGGAATGGTTCTGCTAGTTTCAATAGATTTCACTTCTGCAGAAACATGCTCATCATATAGGCCTATGTCTTACCTTTCCGGAGGAAAATAGCAACAATAAAAACTACGAGGACTGTGCCAGTCCATGAGCAGCTTAGGTGGCAAGATTTCTGAGGTGGGAGATGAAGTAGGGCCCATCAGTGTTCTGCTTCTTCAGACACACATTGAATACGCATTCCTTGAGATTTCTGGTATGCTAGCACACACGTTCTCATACGTACTGATTCTCCTAATTTTCACTACATGTGAGATAGGTATTAATATCACCATTTTGCAGAAACAGAGTCACAGAGGTAATGTGACTCACCCCAAGGCACACAGAAAGTAAGTGGAAGAACCAGGATTTGAACCCAAGTCTGTCTGACTGTCAAGTTCAGCCTTAACCTCAAGTTAACTTCAAGTCTCCCCCTTAATCTCCAATGTTGAAAAACACTTTGCCTCAAAGAAATACAAATGCTGAGATCTAGTACAGCCTTCAATCTTGCAAATTTGGGGAACCATGAACTTAGTTGTGAATCTGAAAAAAAGCTATAGTCTTTTCTAGGAAAAAAGGGTACATATGCATCAAATTTTACATCTAATTTCTTAAATTAACAGAGCCCTGAATCTCATCCATGGGCCTCAGATTAAGAATCTCCAATCTGGTCCAAATCATCACTTTACTTATCCAGAAGCCAATGCCAAGAGAGAGAAGGAAATATTAGTCAGTTGCCTGGAGGTAGAACCCAGATCTTTCAAGTCTTAGTCTAGTTTTATTTTACTACCTGATGGGGCCTCTGACACTGAACAGTGCAAAGAGAGAAAAAAACAAAACAAAACAAAAAACAAACTCAGGAGAAGAATGAAAATGAAGGGAAGGGAAGGAAACTGCTTTAAGTACATAAATCCCAATTTCTAGGCGCATATTTCTGTTGGCTACAAGGGCACTGACTGACAGAGTAGAGGCAGAACACACTGGTAATTTTAACTCCTTCAGGTGTTTATTAGTCCAAGAAGCCTGAATTCCCCAGGCACCTCATTTACTAAGGAAGAGCTTCTACACAGAGGGAATCTGTGGCATCAATATGCTAGCCTTGCCTCACGCCCTATAGATCAATGGCTTGTTCTTATCTGACAGCATCCACTGACATATTTCCCTGGGATTGAAGAAGGAAGAGAAGACATTGCAGGTAGGATTTGCAGCTGGCTGGCATATCGTGTTTTTATTGAAAGGCTTTACTGTCCCCTCGTTGCCCGGATCCCCCAAATCCATGCAGTCAAGAGTCTCAGCATGTATGGGAAGGGACAGCAGGCCCTGTCAGCGAGCTTTCTCTATTCCACATTAGTTGGCTCCTTGCCACATTAGAATATTATCTTCGAGGGCTCTGACTTTTATCCTGACAATTCTGAATTTTTATGAGTGAATACGCAGAGGAAATCCACGCTCTGTGTAAATGTAGATCCATATACAGACTTGCCCAGGGTACTCTAGGGTGGACTACATACACTGTTAGGTTCAGGGTCCACAAAGGGAAAAAGAATACATGAAGGTACACTACAATTTTGTTTAATTGCACAAAAGCATCTCTCAGGTAAAATCAACTCCTACAGATTCTTACTGAGTATGTGCCTGGACTGTGTTAGTTGATGGGGGTATAAGATGAAAGAGTCAAGGCATTTGTTCATCCACCCACCCACTCATCCACCCACCCATCCATCCATTCATCCATTCACCCATCCATCCATCGCTTCATCTATCTATCTGTTTTTTTCCTCAGGGGAAAATGCTCTAATTGTTCTAGGGTTTCTGCAGAAGCACAGAAGAAGTAAACATAAATCAAATTAAACAATCAGGTGGGACACCCTAGAGGAAGTGGCCATTGAGTTGAATTTTGAAATGGAATAAGGGCATCTTGGATAAATTGGAGGTGGAGGCAGGATGAGCAGTGCATTTATCTGATGCAGAGGATAAGGAGCTGGTATACTGGTGCGGAAGCATTAACTAGCATAACAGGTTTAGGGAACTGCATGTACTTCAGAATCGCTGGAGTAAAGGATATATATGTTAGAGTAGTGGGTGGAGAGGGAAGAGGCCAGAGGATTATTCAGGGGCCAGATCACAAAGACTTTTATGTGCTAAACTAAGGAGTTTGAACTTTATCTTGAAAACTAAGGGGAGCTGTTGAAGGATTTTAATAGGGGTGAATGGAAGTATCAGATTTATTATTTGGACCGATTACTCTCTCTGCAGGGAGGAGGATGGGTTGGAAAGGGGCCAGGCTGGAGGCTGGAAGATGAGTTAGGAGGTTATTGCTGTCATCCAGATGGGATCCAGAATGAAGCAGTAACAGCTGGTAAAGAAAGGAAGGCTTATATGTTAAAAAGATATTTAAGAGGTAGGATATTAATAACTCAAACTGTTTATATGTAGGGATAAAAGGGAAGGAGGAATCAGAATTCCACTTTGGGCGGTAATTTACATGGTGGTGCCATTCTCCAAAATAGTGGATATAATTAGAGCAGCACAGGGCAAGAGCACTAACCAAGGCAGAGTAACCGATCCTTTTCAGGATACTTTGCGTAGTTGGAAGAATGTTCAAGTGGTGATATGAGCATAGCAGTTGGCTATGTGGGTCTTAGGGAAGAAATCTGAGCTGAAAATACAGATTTTTCAGTTCGTAATTCATAGATGACTATGGACAAGATGACCAATGAGAGCACGAAACCTGAGAAGAACAAAAAGTGAGGATGGAGTCCACGAAGGAGGTCACGGAGTGATCAGAAGGAAAAATGGAGAAAAGCGATTTCAACAGAGGCCAAAAGAGGAGAAAGTTTTAATAAGGAAGAATTCTACATGGTTAAGTGCTTTGGAAGACAAAGATAGGGCGGTTTGGAGAGTTTGGTGATATGGAGGGCTTTGGTGTCCTAGAAAGGTCAATCTCATGAGAGCGGTACAGTTGGAAGCCATATTATAAGGAAATGAATGATGAGTGTGCAAACTTGTACATTATAAGAAATTAGAAACAACTGATGTAGGTAATGCTTTCAAGAGGTTAAAGAGAAGGAGGTAGATAGGAAGGTTGGGCAGTAGGAGATGGTTTTCAGTTATGCTGTTTTATTTTGTTGTTGTTTTAATGGTAATAGACCTGAGGGTGTTTTTTTTTTTTTTCTGAGTAGGAAGAACCATTATAGGGGAGAAGCTGAATAAACAGGAGAGATAAAGGATGACGCAGCATCCATTAGGAAGCACAAAGGGGTGAGATCTAAAACATTATTAAAGAAATTCTTCTAAGATAGCAGAGCAGAAGAAAGAAAGAAAGAGTAGGTACAGATGGAGTTAAGGATGCAGCGGCAGGAGAGAAAGCTGAGGGTATAGTTCCTGGTGGCTTGCATTTTCTCTGTAATGACGCAGGCAAGTCTTCTTTGAGACATATCTTGGGAGGCATCACGAAAGGTACAGGAAACTAGACCTGGAAGTAACTAGAGGCCATGACAAAGTTACTGGGCAGACCTTGAAGTTGCAGTGACACCAATGTGTGCTTTAGAATAACCGACAAAGTCACCTGAGTACCGACCACACACACGTCAGACAATGGTCTGGAACCTTACCCTACCTTTCCACAATGCCAAGGAGAAGCTGCAGTGTGGCAGACTATACAGTGAGCAGGGAGGTAGAATACCCAGGGTCTGAATCTGACTAGACCATGTCCTAGTTACGTGACCTTGAGCTGGTAACTTTACCCTCTGAGCCTCATTTTTCTTATCTGTAAAAGGGCTAAGATCACGTATCTCAAGAGGAGTTACTATGGAGGAGAGTCCACCCTGTCAATTATTTAATGATATGCAAAAGTGATGGATGTTTTTCTGAATATGAAAAGTGAATACAGAGCCTTGGTTACTCTTACTATCTGGCATAGGTAAAAGTAAATGTGAGCTGACGTGGTTGAAACACAAAGTTGGAAAGGTACTGAACAGAAAGGACCTTTGAGACTAAAGACATGGGAAAGGTTCTTCCTTTCATTTTTAAGCAAAAATTTTAAAGTTACAAGATAAAGTGGCATGACCAAGGTGCACAAAATATCTCATCTGAGAACGAGGACCAAGGGAACTTTAGCTGGTTGACTAACGGGGAGATAAATATGGGGAATAAGGCAGAAAAATGGAGGACATTGCTGGAACCAGCCCCTAAGAAGCCCCAGGGGCCACGAAGCCAGGGCATCCTTTGGGTCCCATGTGGAGATACAGGGGGAGGAAATCCGTCATTTTAAGGAAAACTCCAGGACTTTTTCTGAGGCAACTGAGGATAGATCCTCTTTTCTCTGACAGCCAGACACCTTAGTACTGCCCCACCTACACTAGACTGCTCACCAGAGCATCATGTTGCTACTGAGTCTAAACTTGTACTGCTCACTGTACAGCAGGGCAATAAAACAAGGGCAAGTTGCTGGGGCAAGGAACAGTGACTTTATTCAGAAAGCCAGGAGACTGAGAAGATGGTAGACTAGTGTCCCAAAGAACCACCTTGACTGAATTAGAATTCATGCTTCTTTTTTACTAAAAAAGGAGGGGGTAAAGTCAGCCATTTCCTGGTTCAGAGTAGTACTTTCCTTCCTGTAGTCATTCACAGGTTGTCCTGGTCAGGATGCTTCCTGTGAGCCAAACAAGGGTATTTTAGCTTAATGCTCATGACCTGAGAGGGAGAGTTCCCAAAGATGGGTCATTAAGTTTAAAGGCAACATCCCTTTAGTGATTACCTTGTAGCACAAGCAATAGAATACAAAGGTTAAAGGAGAAGAAACAGATCCAGTATGGAGCCAGGTTTGTTCTTCCCTATAACAACATCAGATGTACAGTGTGTGTGTACATGTATGGAGCTCCTACTACCAATCTCTTATTCATAAAACTGATCCACTTTCCAAAAAACACTGTACATTCTGAAATGCCATTTTGTGAGGAGGAAACAGCAGGAAACGATTATAGGATGATAGAAGGTGGCCTAGGATGTAACCTAGGATGAAATTGTAAGTTTCAGACAATAAAAATTTCAGAAATCCATGGGCAAGGACTGGGCATCATGGGCTAGAAGATCAGAGTTGGAAAAAAGGGTCCAACCTGAAAGAGCGCTGGAAATAATTTAGTTTGATTCTTTTGCCCCTTTCCAAACTCAACTCTATTCTACAGGTGAGGAGGTTGACACTCGGAGGGGTGAACTCCCTCACTTGGGGATTTCAGAACGTATGTTTGGATTTCTTTGGCATGTCTGCCCATTTATTGGGCTATATTTTACCAATGTTATCAATAAAAGACTCATGCCTCCCCCTCAAAAAAAAAAAAAAAGATCCTGGCAGATGGTGTTACCATATCAAAGAGTATGCATTTAGAAATTTTATTAGATACTGCTGTCTTCTAGAAATTAGTTTATCAATTCATTTTCCCCCATAAAGGCCATTTTTGTGTGTCTTTGCTTATGCTATTACATGATTTATTTTTTACTAACCTGATAGGAAAAAAAAAAACTTTCTTTGCCTTTCTCTTATTATTGGTGATGCTGAGCAATTTTTCTTATCTTCATTGGCTACTTAATCTCTTCTGTGAATTGCCTGTTCATATTCTTTACATTTTTATTGGACTACTTATCTTTTTCTTATTAATCTGTAGGTGTGATTTATATATTTTGGGTATTAATCTTTTGTTTCATATGATCATTGCAATATTTTTTCTCAGTCTTCCTTGGTATTTTTGAGTATAGACATTTTAAATTTTATGTGCTTACATCTATACATTTTTTTCATGTTCTTTCATCTTCTACATTTTTCTGATGCTTTTATAGTTTTAATGTTTACATTCATTACATTAAATCTTTGATTTAAATGTATTTTATTTTTGTGCATGATATGAGGGTCTAGATTTATTTTTTTTTAAGAAATAGCCACTAATTTCAACACCATTTATTGAGTAGTTAATATGAAGGGTAGAATTCTGCTTCATACCTGTTTTTAATAAGTAAAGTTTTATTGCAACACACCTACACTCACTGGTTAGAGAAGAGTAGTTATAGCAGAACTTATGTCCCACAAAGTCTACAATATTTGCAATCTTGTCCTCTACAAATAGAACAAGATTTTTTTAAGAGATTTAATTTTTTCAGGTAAATTTTGAGGTGTAATTGACAAATAAAAATGTGAGACATTTGAAGTGTATATCATGGTGATTTGATTTTTGCATACATTGCAAAAGAGTTCCTACCATCTAGTTCACATATCCCATAACCTTACATATTTATTTATTTTTTCTAACCCCTGATTCCCTACTGATTTGAAATATCTTCCTTTATATATTAAATGTCTCCTTGCATAATGACTCTTCCTGGTTTACCTCCTGCTCCATTGATCTATATATCTATTCCTGGGTCAGTGCCATAGTATACAATAACATGTTCATAGTACATTTTGATATCTGATATGGCAAATGTTCCTTGATTTTCTTTTTCAAAAATTTCTTTGCTTTTTTCCATATATTATTTTCTACATAAGCTTCAGAAGCACCTTGTCAAACTTTAAAACAAACAAGTTTTAAAAAAACCAAAACCTTATGATTCTGATCAGAATTACAGGGAGTTTGTAGATCTGGAGAGAACTGACATGTTAACAATGTTGACACTTCTCTTTCCGAAACTGTATGCCTCGTCATTTGCTAAGATTTCTTTTACCTCCTTGAGGAATGTTTTATAGTTTCCTTCTATAGGTCTTGCACATTTCTTGTTAGATTTGGCGCACGCATTTAGAGAATTTTTATTGCTACTGCGTATTGGATGTTTGCTCTCTTGCCATCTATATATATTCCTTTTCTGTTTGGAGGGAATCCTGCGGTAAGAAAGAGGAGTTGCTTTGGTCCTGCCTGCCTCTTACTACCGAAGATAAAATAGAGGGGCTATTTTATCTCCCTACTTCTGGCAGCTGCAGAATGGGCATATAACTTAATCATGGCGAGTTCAGTTGGGATGGCAGTGAGTGTCCAGAGGTGGCACTGCTATGCTAAATGACTTTGGTGTGCTCTTGACTGTAAATTGCCTGTCTTGGTTTCAGCCTGAACCTCTCCTTCCAGTCAGTTTGGTGTGCTACCTGATACCCTTCCAATAAACGTTGTTTCTGCCTAAATCAGAATCAGTTTCTGTTTCCTATAACCAAGAATCTTGACAGGGATCACCTGACCATTACAGTTTATAACTGGTTAATGTTAGTGCATAGATGCTAGCAATTTTTTCAGTAGTTTTAGAAGTCAAGGTAAAATGAATGAATTAATCTTGTCATTCACGTTTAGAGGATTTTGAAGCTGTCATAGTCCTTAGAGCTCTTAGTTATTAAATACCTACTATGGGAAGGATACATATGTCCTTTACTGCATTCAATCCCTGTAATTATCTTGGAGAACTGCCATTTTTATCTGTTTTTACAAATAAGGAAATGGAGTTTTAGAGAGATTAAGTAACAGGTCCCTGGTTATGTAATTAATCAAGAGTGAAGCCAGACTTTGAACTTGTTGGTCTTATTACCAAGCTACTGATCTTTTCGGTTCACTAAACTGACTTTCTAAGTAAGTGTCATCTTTTAAATATTTACTTCCCGGCTATGCATATGCAACATTCATCACTTTTTTTCTCTATGAACATAGACATGGTCCCAGGTCTTCGCTTTAGACCTTCAAGCTATGTTCATGTCCATCCTCTTTGCCTTCTGCTGCCCTTACACTGTAAGTAAACAACTTTTGCTCCACTGTCACAAACACATCACTCTTTCCCTCCCTTTCTTCTTTTTACGTATTTGAATTCTGCATGAAGCCTCCTGTGAGTCCTGGCCCATAATGTTCCTTCTTTCCCGTCTCTGATCTTCTGCAGCAGGTCTCAGCCCCACTCACCTGGAGTCTCACATAGCTTTGCGTTTTTATTGCTCCACCCCCCCCCCCAAAACTGTTCTGATACTAGAAGGCACGGGTTTGCCCTCTTCATCTCGGAGGTCTCCTATGGGGACATGCATCTGTGTTAAATGGCTACCCTGTGGTAACTCTTTTAAAAGCATCAAAAATCATCAAGGCTCCGAGGTCTTAAAAAACAGTTGACACTTGTGAGACAGTCCAGCCTGGGAGTGCTGGGAGAACATGTATCTCTGCAGAGGTGGTTTTCTCATTCTGTCTTTAAATTACTCCAGGTCTGAGCAATTTTCTTACAAATACCTAAGGCATGGGTTGTGACCAGTTGACAATCTCCTTGGCCCTGAGACCAGTTCAGAAGCCTACGGGCAGAGCTGTAGCACGTGGCTGCACAAGCGGCACTGGAAGGCCTCCTTGCCATCCATCCTGTGTTTTCCTGTTCACGCCTGGTACCCTGGCCTGGGGCTGTGCCACCAGGAGGAAGAGACACCTTTTTCTAATTTGCACAAAGTCTCCCTGTGGCCTCTCAGAGGCCATGGGTGAGGGTTAAATTAACAAGTACTGATGGCGGACAACACTAAGTACTTTCTCACTCAGAAATCGAGAAACTAACATCACTAGTGGTTTTCCCTTCCGCAGAAATTTTAACAAACAAAAATAACCACGTCCTCAGAAAAGTTTTATTCCGTATTTACCTAAAGACAGGGGAATAGATGTGCCCAAGGATTGCTGATTCGAGTAAATTGCTTGCCTTCTTTACCACAGTTTGAAGGGGTTTTGAGACTCATTGCTTAGAGAAGTATGTAGGAGATCAGGGCTGGGGGCTGACATGCTAAGCCTGCTTCTGACTGAAACTGGAAGGAAAAGGGATCAGCATGCCCCAAAGATACCTTTGACCCTTTCCACATGAACACCTGTGCAACATGCATGCAAGACTCACATACATACACACACTCACTCACTCACACACACTTACTTGACCCAACTAAGCTCTGTTGCATCCCCCAGCCCCTGTGTTTATCAGACTCACTGCCACACCAAACACTCGCTTTTATAGCAGCCCAAGCCCTCTCTCTATTCTGATCACGAGAAGGAAAATACTATATTCTTTTTTTTTTTAGTGAAAATAAAGTTTAGAGTTTTAAAAGGGGACAATAATTAGAAAAACAAAACAAAACTGGACTCCAAAAACAAGTACAGAGGTATTTTGCAGAACATAGACATGTGAGCATAGTTTTATACACTGTTTATACACAGAGAACCGTGATGCATTTTTCAGCGTACTTAGGGACCAGTTTCTTTCTTTTCGCCTCTCTCTGGAATGGACACTAAATCATACTGTTCAGATTTCTGGCCTGTGGTAGATTTCAGTTAGCCCAATTTTGGGTTATAATGGAGTTCTCAGGCCCCCTCCCAGAACCTGCATCTACGGCCGATTGCCCTGCCCAGCTCCGCAGCCCATCCTCTCGGGCCTGCCATGGTGGGATTAGGAGCCCAGGGATTGCCCATATGCATGCTCTGAGACTTCGCACCCTCAAAGCGCCCTCTCCCCTGTCTACCAGGAAGAGCGTCCCATCCTATCTGATTTTACAAATGCCTCTCAGAGCAGCAAATACTCTTAGACTGACACAGAGTTGTTATTTCCTTATCACTAGAGGTCTCTATGGCTTCCACTTATGAGCTTGAATTTTGCCCCTGAAAAAAAATTTTTTTTTTCCCTCCTGAAATCTGTTCATCAGTATTATGAAGACTGGTTCTATTCCCTAAGCGAATATGCTGATCTAGTGTCTTAAAGATTTGGTGGCCACATTTTCCAAAGGCAAGACTGGGATACGTGGTCTGACAAGGTGATAGAATATTTGGAATTGGGACTGACCTAGAAAATTCAGGACATGCGGCTGTCATACCTAATGGTCAAACTGCCTAGATAACACACACCGTTCTCCCTGAAGCCTGTCTGCATCGTGACAGCTTCGTCTGATGGTCCGGGATAGACTGTCTCTTTCTGTTTTGGGTCACCCAGTTAGTAAATCCCCATTTCCTCCCGGAGGGATGAATCTTGCCTTCAGTTTATTTGCTGCACAGAGAAGACTGACAAGCTGTGGCCCCAGCTCCACCCACTTGTACAGGCCAACTTGGCTGTATAGAAAGCGGGGGCGGTCCTCCAGAATTCCTTGTGGCTGAAGGAAACACCCTAGACGCATGGAAACCCAGACCTTGGGAGACTGACAATCTCTCCTCCAACCTGTTTGTGTTAAGCTAACACGCCTAGTGTGGGATGGAGAATCTATTTGGGAAATAAGAGAATAGGAATTTTCCCCTGGAGGAAAACAGGGAAAAAGAAAATTAAAGGGGGTGGGGGATGCTTGCTATTCTTATGCGAGACTGAAAAGAGCTGATATTGATCTTCAGGACTGAGAGGGCTGCAGGACCAGTTTTCTTGGGAAGGTTTGTGAAATTCTAGGCATGAGTATTGTTGCTAAGGATCCAGGTGGTAAAGGAGATTTAGGAGACGGAAACTCTTTTTATTTCTGAAGCTCAGGTACTACTAGGATTTGTGGTTTGGAATCAGGAGAGAGCACCTGCCATGGGCTGGATGTGCCCCCAAATTCACATTTTGAAGCCTTAACCCCTCATGTGACTGTATTAGGGAAAAGGCCTTTAAGGAGGGGATTCAAGCTAAATGAGCTCATAAGGGTGGATCCCTGACCCCTGACCCCTGACCCCATGCACCTGGTGTCCTATCAGGGAGACAGTGATACTACATAGCTTGCTCTCTTGCCCTTCACCACGTGAGGACAGTTTAGCCACATATAAGCCAGGAAGAGAACTCTCATTAGGAACCGAACCCTTTCAGAATCTTGATCTTGGTCTTTCTAGCCTCTACAACCATGAGAAAACAAATATCTGTTGTCTAAGCCATGCAGAGTAAGACAGCACCCTTATCATGGATATCCTTGCTTCTTTAGAGCACCCAGAGGCATGGCAGGGTAGACAGTAAGGAGGCTCCAGAGCCAGACTGAGGGGATTCGTATCTGGCTGTGCCACTCACTAGCTCTGCAACATTGCACAAATGACTTGACATCTCTGTGCCTTGATTTTCTCATCTAGTACATAGGTCCAACAGTTGAAGATCAAATGAGCAAGTGCATTTGAGCAGTGACTAAGATCTAGAGAGTTCTCAGCAAGCGTTTGCTATCTGTGCTTTGCTATGTTTTTGTTGCTGTGAGGGATTCAGCGTAGGGTGCCATTAATGGAATTATTTTTGAGCTCATTAGATACCTTGCTGGAGCTCCCACAAGAAACCTGCATAAGCTTTCATAGGGGGCATTGAAGATCTGTAGTCAATCAGTTGATACACAATTCTCTGCAAATTTGGACATAAATATTAATGTAATCTCATTTATATCCATAGGCTGATGAGGTCTGTGAGCACGAGTGTAATGTATAATTAGTTCTATAATGTTCCATGAAGCAGAAACTGCTATTTTCTCACCAAAATCCATGCTTCTTCCTGGGCAGATAGAATTCGATGCCAAGCTTTCCTGCTAGTAGGTGCATCTGGGTGATTGACAGAGGTCCTTGCAGTGCAATGTGACATGTAGATGACGTGTGCCACACCCTGGCTTGGCCCATGAAAGCTCCCCATGGGCACAGCCTGTGCATTTCTTTTTCTAGGTGGCGGGGACACCTCTAAAGAGCAACACCCAAGTCTGGAAAATGGCAGAGCTCCCATCAGTCTGGGCCTTTGGATAATTGCCAACTGTTCATCCAACCAGCAAGAAATAAGCTTTTATTGTGCTTGTGCTGTACATTTTTGAAGGGTTATTTGCATCTTCAGTTAGCTTAATTTACTTCAAATATTGTAAACCTATCATAAGCATAAAAAATACCTCTTTCACTTCTCTTCAAAAGGGTTATTTACTCATAGCATTATAAATGTAGCTATTATTATGAATAAGCAGGACTCCTGGGATTTGATCAGAAAGCACTTTTAAATTTATTTTCCACTCCCTTTATACTTGCTCAGTGGTAGAGGTCCTTCCTTTTCCATCGATACGAACTAGGGTAAGTCTTACAATTTTTCCAGTCACTTCTAGAAAAGGCAAAATTCTATGTTTACTTAAAATTGCAAACACAGATTCAATTTGGTGATTAAATCTGTCTATCCCAATATAATAACCAAAGTTTCCAACTTCATAGAAGTCACATTTTATTGCTTCACCTCCTTCCTGCTAGGGGCACATTGTCTTGAGTCTCCTGCCTTGGGGTAAAGATGGTGTGGTTGGTTTCTTCTCTTTTTATATCTAACCCTTGGGGATAAAATGGGGTGTGGATTGGGTGGAGGGGGTGTGGGTGGCAAGGGCGTGAAGAGAGATAAGAGGAGCAGAAAATTTTTTACCTTACAGGCACTGCTGGGCCTGAGAAGTAGACGTTTGTATCTCCTCTTTCTTTTGTGAGGCTCTTTTGTAAGTTCCTTGCAGACTTCCCATCACTAGTCGTTTCTCACTTGCAGTTTCTTAATCTGAGTTATGCATCTCTAGCCCAACTTTATTCCTTCTCAGTCCATGATCTACCTGAAGATTCTCTCTATTGAGGCTTCAGTATCCTTTCAGGTGAACTAATTTGAAAATCATTTAAAAAAAATTTCGATTTTGACTGTCTCTTTGGTATCCCTTGATCTGCCAACACTTATTTCTTACTGGTTGGGTGAAGAGTCAACAAGGGCAGAAATCTTCCTTTGTTCTACCCCTCAAAGTAGCTGGCCTGTTTATCTTTTGTTCTCTTGATTTCCAAAGTGGGATTAAGACATCCGTCTACAGCGGTACTTCCCCCATGGCCAGCTGCAGAGACACATACCAGGCCAATTGAGTGTTCTCATTTTGTCTCCCTCTCCTGAGCTTAGGTGAAGGTCAAGAGGGGACAGTCATGGCACCACTCTCCTTGAAGAAATTCTCATCACAATTCTCTCCATTTCTATTTTCTTGATCCTTGTATATCTTTCATGTGGGTGAAGAGGTCCAAGAGTCACGACACTAGTTCTTATCATTTCCTCTGAAAACTTGCATCTTACTGTGTATCTGAACCTGGTGTCTAATATAATTGTAACTCATGTAAAACTACCAATTTAACATCCTGCTACAGAGAGGTTAGGTGAACTCTTCAGAAAGTAGGGCATGAGGTTCTGAGTCTCAGCAAGAAGGCAGCTAGTGGAACAATGAACAGAAATTAGGGTTTGTTGATTAATTCAACAAATATGTATCAAGTATTTACTGGCTATAAAGAGAATGAATTAAGGCTGGGAGTAAGCCTAGAAGAGACACATCTGTGGTAATCTAAAAGAATGTGCTTTGAACTAGTTAGGGTAGTGGAGATAGATGGAAAGAAGAGTTTATTTGGGATAATTTTGGAGGTATAAACAGAAGGACTTGGGGTTGATGTGAATGAGGGAAAGGAAGATGTGATAGACAGCCCCCAGGTTTCTGGCATGGGCCAGGTGAACAGAGAAGCTGCTTACTGATAAGGGGAACTTTGAGTAGGAGCCAAGCTTAGGTGGGAGGAAGATAAAGAGTTTATTTTAAAACACACTGGATTTGGGAAGTCTGTGGGACATCTAAACAGAGATGTTAACTAGACAAGTGTGTATACGGATCTGGAACTGGAGATAAAAATGTGGGAGCTGGTGGCACACCAGTGTGTCACGTTGCATAGAGGAGGTATAGCCAGTAAGTGAGAAGAAAGCCAGGACGTGTGGGTTTATCAAAGCAAGTATATCCAGAAAGAAGGGGTCAGCTGCACTGGAATCTAGCTGAGACATCAAGTAAGAAAAGGGATCACGGGATTTTGCAACATGGAAGCCATCAGTGATCTTAGTTAAAACATTTCGGAGGGGACAGTAGTGCCAGAAGCCAGAGAAGGAGCTTGGAAGAAAAGCTATTGAGTGGGTAGCAATCATTCCAGATCAAATGCTGGAATTAAAGAGTGTATGAGGACATGATCAGAAAGTGAGATCCAGAAAGCAGACAGTAGACATTAACCAGAAAGCAAGCACATGAAAGGAAACCAGGGGGAAAAATATTACGTCAAAGTAACAAAGCACAATTAGAGGAAAGGGATGCTCAGTGATTATTGACTCAAACCCTAACTTGATAGATGAGTAAGCTGAGCCCTAGAAACGACCTGGTGAAGGTCACACAGTGAAAGAACGGCTGAGCTGGATTAGAACCTTGTCCAGAATCTGAGTCCCTTGCTCTTCCTGTGTTGCCTCCCATGGTTGGCTTATTCCAGGCAAGAGACTCAGGAGGAGGACAGTGGCTCAGTTGTCAGGCAGCACCTGACACCCCCATCTGGACGAAACTCATTGGAACAGACATAAGTGAC
Source organism: Vicugna pacos (assembly GCF_048564905.1). Taxonomy (NCBI): domain Eukaryota; kingdom Metazoa; phylum Chordata; class Mammalia; order Artiodactyla; family Camelidae; genus Vicugna; species Vicugna pacos. Next base: position 10,623,568 of record NC_133009.1, on the reverse strand, counting down.
CTATAACTCACCACCAGTAATCCAGGGTCAGAGATAATCAAGCCTCAGCCTCGTAATTTATCCGCAGCTGGAAGTGCGTTTCTGAGGCTGCCTGTCTCTCCTGAGTTGCTTGGGCACGGGCCACACAGCACTGCCTCCATCCTCCGGTGGCAGGAGGACTTCATAAATGACATTTGATTATGCTCGACACAGCAGCCAGGGGCCGTGCACCAACTTCAATAAAGACAGCAAACATGAGCGATCTCCATAAAATGCGGGAGCCCGGGGGAATGGAATTGAAATCTTAATGTCGAGCTCCGTGGCCACTAAGGCAAATGACAGCAAAATGCGAACAAATTGCAAAACCAATAATAATAAAATTTCTGCTTGTGCTGCCTGTAAGGCATCAGCTCTCCGATATCACGATATCGCCCCCAGGGAGCAAAGTCACCTCTCCACGGGGTCAGTGGAGGCTATTAGAAGCCTGCTTGCTGGGCTGCTCAGCTGGAACCCAGGGTTGCTGAAATAGCTTTGTGTTCAATTGAGTTCGAACCCTCTAATCCTTCCTGGCTGCCTGAGGGGAGTCATAGGCAAATTTAGCCTTATTCCCAAGCCAGAAATTGTCTTAGAGACACATGAATCTTGATGGGTTTTTTTTTGATTTCTCAATTATGACCAAGTCTTGAGTGAAATTTTGGAATTTTAATGCTAGAAGAACTCTTAGAGAAATCACTCAGTAACCTCCCTTCACTCTCTAATCACCAAAACTAAGAGCCAGAGAAATAGGAGACTTTGTCCCAAATCACACAGCTTGTGACAGCACTTGAATGGAATCTGAGGCTCTGAGTACACAGTCAGTGCTCCCAGGCAGACTCAGTGAAGGGAAACTTACTATTAAATAAAGAACTAAATATAGATGTACTTAAATTTTCTTTTTTTAATTCTAGGGGAGTCACAGAATTTGCCTCAGGGGAAAATTTATTCTTTTGTTTAGGAGTACACTTTAATTTTTTTTTTCTGGCCATAAAAGGCACAGTCTTGGGTTTTGTCTAAAATGGGGAAGTTAAGTCGACTGTATAAAACTACATAGTAAAATAAAAGTGCATTCTCCCTGGGGCTCGAGAGATTGTTCTGATGTGTTCTGACTGGGGGTAGTGGTGGGGTGGATTTCCCGTGGAGTAGAGTTCTGGTGGGGAGGGGAGCAGTGGTCCCTTTGCAGCAAAGGTGGCTCTAGACCTTTATTAGGCAGAGTGTCTGTGACTGCCCTGACATTACCCCCATTAGCCTTTCTGCTTCTCAGCTGAGCATAGTGTTAACGGTCTTGGGTGGAATGAAAGCCAATGCATAAGGAGGGCGGCCTTCCTCGGCATCCCATTCTTGGAGACTCTGAGGCCCAGAAGTGATAACAGCACCATAGAAGAGGGAGCTGCATCCCAGAATCCTGGCAGCTGACAAGCCAGTGGAGGCCTCAGAAGGAGAGGGCAGTGACGACCAAGAGCCAGGTGGCAGCTGAGTTATAGGCAGCAGCAGGACCCAGGAGGGACAGGCTTGATCCCAAACCAGACTTACTGGGGAAAGGTAATGCTCGGAGGGGTGGTGGGTGTGGGGAGAAAGGTGGGAGACGCTAGATTCTGCTTTAGGAAATTAGAAATTACACAAGGAGCGAGTATCAGAGGTGACCCTGGCTTTTAGGTACCGGGGTTAGTCATTTAACTTTGTTGAACTTCACTGTCTTTCTGTTCAATTAAGTCCAATTCTATTTTCCAAAGTTCTTGTTCTGATTTTTTTAAACATTTTTTATTGATTTATAATCATTTTACAATGTTGTGTCAAATTCCAGTGTTCAGCACAATTTTTCAGTCATTCATGGACATATACACACTGCCACATTTTTTTCCCTGTGATTTATCATAACATTTTGTGTATATTTCCCTGTGCTATACAGTGTAATCTTGTTTATCTATTCTACAATTTTGAAATCCCAGTCTATCCCTTCCCACCCTCCACCCGCCTGGTAACCACAAGTCTGTATTCTCTGTCCGTGAGTGTATTTCTGTCCTGTATTTATGCTTTGTTTTTGTTTGTTTGTTTTTTGTTTTTGTCTTTGTTTTTTAGATTCCACATATAAGCGATCTCATATGGTATTTTTCTTTCTCTTTCTGGCTTACTTCACTTAGAATGACATTCTCTAGGAGCATCCATGTTGCTGCAAATGGCATTATGTTGTCAGTTTTTATGGCTGAATAGTATTCCATTGTATAAATATACCACATCTTCTTTATCCAGTCACCTGTTGATGGACATTTAGGCTGTTTCCATGTTTTGGCTATTGTAAATAGTGCTGCTATGAACATTGGGGTGCAGGTGTCCTGTGTAGATTTCCTTCTGGATACAAGCCCAGGAGTGGGATTCCTGGGTCATATGGTAAGTCTATTCCTAGTCTTTTGAGGAATCTCCACACTGTTTTCCATAGTGGCTGCACCAAACTGCATTCCCACCAGCAGTGTAGGAGGGTTCCCCTTTCTCCACAGCCTCTCCAGCATTTGTCATTTGTGGATTTTTGAATGACGGCCTGAATGAATTAGAAAAAGAAGAACAAAAAGCCCCAAAAAGCAGCAGAAGGAAGGAAATAATAAAGATCAGAGAGGAATTAAATACAATAGAGATTAACAAGACCATAGAAAAAATCAACCAAACCAAAAGCTGGTTTTTTGAAAAAGTAAATAAAATCGACAAACCTCTGGCCAAACTCACAAAGAAGAAAAAGAGAGCACAAATTAGCAAAATAAGAAAGGAAAATGGAGAAATTATGACAAACAAAATAGAAATACAGAATATCATACGAGAATATTATGAAAAACTATATGGAACCAAACTGGATAATCTAGAGGAGATGGACAAGTTTCTGGAAACATACTGTCCACCAAAACTGAATCAAGAAGAAACTGAACACTTGAACAATCCAATCACTAGAAAGGAAATAGAAATAGCAATTAAAAACCTCCCTACAAATAAAAGTCCAGGACCGGATGGCTTCACCGGGGAATTCTACCAAACATACAAAGAAGAACTCATACCAGTCCTTCTCAAACTCTTCCAGATGATTGAAAAGGAGGGAATACTCCCAAACTCATTCTTGTTCTGATTTAAGATGATAATATGTTAAAGTCCCATAGATTAAAAACATGTTATTATTTAGCTTTCTTAATATTTCTGCTACACGGGCAATTTCAACCCCAAAACTAATCTGTGCTGGCATCAGTGTAATAACTTGTTAACCTTCATGCTCTGGATCCCACACTTGTCTCAGCTGCAAGATCATTTCACAGAGCAGACGGGCAAGGGGGTTGTGCTATGGGATTGTAGACTCCCTTCTCCTCGTGTGGCTGGCATTTCTCTCCTTTAATCTCCCTTTTTATTTGGGGGTTTCAGAATGAAAGATTGAGGAGCTGAAATTGCCCTTCTTCTACATTTTGAGTTAAGATTTCGGAGAAAACCTTTCTAATCACCAGATGCCTGCATATGGCCGGAAGTAGGAACAGTGAGAAAGATGGAGAGGAAAAACAAAGTCAGAGAGGGTCCAAACCTTTTTTGTTGGGAGTTCTCTGGAGCTTATAGGAAAACACAATATGTATTTTGAGCTGTGTACATCTCATTTCACTGTTTAAAGGAAAATAGCAGGCCGAGGCCACAAGGGGCTCAGACAGAGAGAGGGGGCCTTGAGGTGCACGAACACTCAATACTGTGACCTTCTCAAATATAAACATTCCAGAGATGAATAGTTTATGACTTCTGCTGGTGCCTGAGATAGCTTCATAAATGAATGAATTAGATTTGGCCACAGTAAATACCAACTGTAAGAAATTCGCAAAGCCAGCAGAGGAAAAACAAGGGAATGGAAGCTTCAAGATATTCTTGCAAGAAATGTGATTATTTCTCATTTGTAGCCTATGTGATGCATATTAATTTTTATGCTGTAGTTTGGGTCTAAAAAAGAAAAATATTCTTGCTCTTTGTGGTTGCTACTGTAGATTGTCAACCTGATAGTCCCTCTCTCCTTCTTTCTTCATAATTCAACTCTGCCTTTTTTTTTTTTTTTAAGGTTGGCAGTGAGCCCAGTGATTCCCAGCCCCTCCTTGCACATAGGACTGCCGAATGGAGGAGTTCTGGCCAGTGAGATGTAAATGAAAGTTGCTGGATGGAACTTCTGGAGATGTCTTAGGAAGGGTACAGATCCATCTGGCTCTCGCATGCCCCGACCCCCACCCCTTGCTCATTGTTCTTCTCCTTTCTTCTGGGAATTGAAGCCGGGAGGCTTGTGATCCTGAGGATGACGGATGATCACTGAGGTGACTGAGCTGAAGCATGAGGCACCTGGTCTCTGCTGGTGTCTTTGAGCCACTGCACTATCCCTCAGCAGCCTACTTCTAGACTTCTTTTCGCACAAGAAAAATTAACCCCTTACTGTCTTTATGAATTTTCTGAAGCCAAAAGCAACACTAACTGACAGATTGGTCATTTTTCATTTCAAGATGCATACGGAGAGAAATGAAGTATCCATTCTAGAAAATTTCCCATGCCTTCCTCTGTGGGATGTCCAGGTGGAATTGTGCTGGTGGTGAGGATTCTCCCTGGGTCTGGATACCTTGAACCCAAGGCAGCCATACTAAGGAGGAAAGGCTGCCCCTTCCTGGACATTTATTTCACGTCTCCCCTGGAATTAGAAGTAAGCGATTGTAGCCCTCCCACCTCACCTCAGGGTAAGCCGGTCTGTAAAATACAGGAGAGAATCTGAGCTCACACATGTGGGCTAAGACCCTGAGCTGTCATCTATCTACGGGAAAGCTCCAGAAAGAAAGTCACATCTGCCTGATGGCTGCATCATAAGCACTGTAAGGTATTTTCATGCTGAGCATGCAGTAGGCACTCCAAAAATTTTGTGAGGTGGAGTGGAATTCAGAAGCCTCTTTAAAATTGTTCAGACATATTGCCAAATCATAGAAAAAAATGTATGTATATATGACAGAGACCGGGACACCGAAGGCTCAAGGGTATCTAATTATTGAAAACACGTGAACCAAAATTCTTTTCTAATAAAGTCAAATGCTGTGCCCATGCTGACATGAACTGTTCTTCCTATAGGGAAAAGTTGCCATTAGGTTGGTGAAATCTATGTGGTAACTCTATCTTTACCCCAGAGAAAGTGAATCATGTTTAACTTTGTAAGTCGAGTCAGTTTTGAAAGAGAACAAGGGGAGCATGCCAGGTACGCGAAGGATACTTGGTAAAGTGAATCAGAGCCCCTTCTCCAGTTCGTCTAATTTCTCCTCTTCTTTCAACAAGTTACCTCTCTGCTTTTAAGTTTTTGACTATTACAGCTCCGGTTTCCTTAAAGGAGGATGGTACGGGCAGTTATTTGTAGCTCTGGGAACAGAGAGAGGAGCCTGATAGAACACCAAAGAAAACACCAGCAGTTGAGTAGTTAAGAGAGGCATCTGTTGGTGAAGGAAGCAAAAGTAATCGTGTAAAGCTTTTATGAGCTTTTTGAAACAGCCTGGAAAGTGATGATCTTTCTGACTACTAATGCTCAGCCAGAATGAAGAAGGGAAGGTAAATACACTAACAAATTGTTCTCCAAATGTGGCTGCGAAGTAACTGTTCTTCAAAGGAAGCATACTGGAGATAAAATCAGGTGACCTTTTAATATTCTGCTCCCAGTCAAGTTATTATGAGTTGCTTTATAACAAATAATACTGGGAGTAGCATCTCTGGGCAACTTCCCTAATGTCGCCCCCAGAAATCTAATCTGTAGATCTGATGGGGCCCCACTAGGAAGGGCAGGTGTCATCTGAACAACTCCCATTCTCAAAGGCCTTCACACACACACACACACACACACACAAACACGAATTAAAATTGATTTTCAATGTTTTGGCAGCCATAGGAGATTCTAGTCCCTCCAGCAGCGTTTCCCAGAGAAGACATTACTTATCAGAGCTGGTCAGCACCAGCAATCTCTGAGATAAATAATTTATATGGGGAACTATAAAATAATGGAGTACTTCAGGGGATGGTAATAAGCAGGCAGAACCAGGGCCTCTGGGGACACTCTAGAGAAAAGACACTCTTCTATAGTCCACAGTAGGGGTGCACTGCTTTAACTCCTCACTGCCCCCACTCCCTCCCCTCACCCATGGAATGTCATCCCTGGACTGTACTCTCTTGTACTTTGAACTTGCCTAAATCCTCCCCATACTCCAATGACTGGCTCAAATATCTTCTTTGTGATGTAGCCTTTCCTGTTCCCCCCAACCCAACCTCTCTCTCCTTCAAATGCCCATAGTACTTACAGTTATATGACTTGTTGAATGTCCCCTTGATATATATGCTACCATATATGGCCATATGCTACCCCTCATACTGCAATTTTACTTACTTATCTTTTGGACTCTGATGAGACTATAAGCTCTTTTGAGGCAGGGCATGTTGGATAGACTTTGAATTTTCCATAGTACTTAGCACATGGCTTCCTATCTGCCAGTTTGGATACACAAGCTGACTCACCACCAGGGCAAGAATCCTCTCCAGGAATCTTTTCTTACACTGTATGAGTCTAACACGTGAGGAAGGGTCTAAATGTGCTGGATTTGGTGGCAATTTCAAAAGCAAGGATTCTTTCATTCTTGAGAAGGTACACAAACTCTGCCCAAGAAACCAAAGTATCAGATTATTCTGGAGGAAATTAGTAAAGAACAGGGGAGATTCTGATTAACAGACAATTAAAAAAATAAAAAGTACTTTCTAGAAAGAAATCTTTTTGTTCCAGCTTGCCTTTGGGTCAATGGAATGGCATCAAAAGGAAAGGGCCTGAAAGGCTGGAAGGAGATAATGGGACCCCCATGGAGGACCATTTTGGCTCAGGAGGAGGGCTCGCTCCTTTGTTTGATGCCTGTGAAGACTGGCTTTCTGAATCCTTAGCTCTTCCCTGGGGTCTTCTTTGCACAGCGGGGATCCTTCATGGAATCCTCAGTTCTAAGAAGCAGTTATAAACCTTACACTCTTACAGCCCTGAGCTGGCCTCCCTCCTGCATTTCCCCATCTTCTTCACTTGTTCAGGAAATCCCAAGGTCTTGGGTAAAAGCGAGTTCTCTGATGCCTCAGATCCCCTCGTGTTTTCTCTCCCTGTAGCACTCAAGACACAGACCAGAAAGCCCGTGCTCTGCGGTTCCCCACCCATGGGGCTTAGTGTTCTTTTGGACACTTGCAGTTCATAGAATTTCATATGTAAACTTGGTGCTTAGCAGCAGGGGAAAAAAAAAAAAGGAAAACCAACTCACCAATACTGATTTATTTGGAAAAAATGTAGTTGATTCCTAGTTAAGGTCTTGAATTGTTTGCGAAAGAGGAAAGAGATAGTATGTGACAATGAAGGGAATAAAATATTAGAGAATTTTACAGTTTCTTTTTCTAGACATCTTAAAAGAAGGGGCAATAGCTTTTGGTCTAGAACAACTCACAGGAAATCTCTTTGAGAAGCAAAAAGATAGAATCAGCAAGCTCACAATACCTTTTTTTTTTTTAAGCTGGGAAAATAAAAGCGTGATCATTTCTATTTGCAGAAATTATATTTTTGGACGATGGGAAGCTGGGTCATTTCTTTGATCTACTAATCACAAAGCAGCAGCCCCAACTTGTCACCACTTCCCTGGTAAGCGTTCTTTGACTCTCTCCCATAGTTGCCTGGAGGGTCTTTCACATCTGCAATATTTTAGGATTTGATTCATTAAGCCAACAAATATCGTGTCCTCTATATACCAGGCATTGGATCAGACATGGAAGATACAAAGAGCAAGATAAGTATGGTCTCTTTCTTCACTGAAAGTCTTAAAAATAATGAAAAAAAATTCTATCTTGTATTAAGTGCTATTAAACCAGTAAGTAAGGATATGTGAATGAGAAACTGGGAGGGGGCTTTTTTGAGCATTGGGGTCATAGATGAATTCTCTCAGAAATGGACATTCAAGCTGCACCCTAGTGGATAAGAAGAGCCAGCTAGGCTGAGGGCAGCAGACTATCCGGTTACCTAGGCAACGATTCTCAGCCTGCCCCTCCCCTCACCATTGGTTCACACAGGTATGTACATGTGGGTCGGGGAGCATCGTCTTCTCTTCCAGAGGGGGCTTCCAGGGTTAGAACCCAGGAGAACCTAGCTGTAGTGCTATGACCAATAATGAGTGGTGACTTGAAAGGGTTTGGGGGTGTACTGGGTCCTTGGGGAGAAAGAAGTTCTTCAATAATACTGAAACAAAGTCAGCAAAAAAGAGCAGATGGAATGTGGGGTGTGCACAGTCCAGACACAAGAGCTTAGCCCAGGATTTCCAGATGTTCAGACACAAGTCTCCCTCAGTCCTCACTTAGTGCACTGGACACAAGCATTGTCCTCTTCTACGTGTGTGTCTATAATAACTGTGGCAAAGTCGAAGCCCACGGCAAGGGGCAGGGGTCATGTGTGAGTCTAGAGGCAGGGAGACTGGGAACACGTACAATTTAAAGGACCATCACTGCTGGGCTCCAGGAGATTCAGGAATATTAACCAGTGCTCTCATGTGTAATAATCTTCTTAAGACAAGCTAAATGTCTAGATTTTCGTGTGAAATTTATTCATTTCTAAATGTTAACAACTAATTAAATGCTTTGTGGACCAAGAATATACTTGTTTGTAGATTATTTGAGTTACCTGTTGTGGTCGAGCTCAGGACTGAAAGCAATTTGAAGGTGAGCATTGGGACTGTTTTGTATACAGTTATCGCCCCAGCTCCACAGGGTGACTGGGACCTGGTTGTCTCCAATATGCAGAGATGAACAGACACCTGTGCACCCCATCCTGTAACTGCCATCATGCCCAGCTCATCCAAACAAACTGAATCTTCTGTTGTCTGAAGTCTTACACAACATCAACTTAACAAAAGAGAGTCAGTGTAATTTTTTTTTCTTTCTTGGGGAAGGAGATGCCAGTACCTGATTTTTCTCAAACTCAATCACAAGCCCAAACACTTCCAGGCCTCTCTGAGTCATATGGAGCTTTCTGAAACAGTCCAGACTTTTCTTTCAAGCACCCATAACAGAGTAGTTATTCCGCCCCTCCCCGCCGTCTGACATCTTGAAGTGTTTTTATCCAATGTCTAATTAATTAACCCTGATTAATTGGAATTGAAAATCGCTTTCTGAATCTAAAATCATGTAAAGCTGTCCTCTCTCACTTATAGGAAGCTTCAGCAGGAAGTCCTGCATTCCCAGTAAGAGCACAATATTCTCAGAGCATGCCTCTCAGGGAGACTAAGAAATTGTCCAAAAAGAAAATCAGCAGAAATTTTCTCTATCAAGTGGCACAAAGCTATTTAGATAGAATTACTTTGTCAAGCCAGCTTTGAGCCAAGGTATTCTTTTGTGAGATTTCTTTTTTGCTTTGAGCAGTTTTCTTTTTTACCCCTTCCCCTCTCCCTGATTCTTTTATAAAGAAATCAATATTTTCTAGAAGAAGAGAGATGAGAGCCTTTGGAGAACTCCTCCTCCTGTTTGCTGCAACAACATTAATAAATGTCACTGGCAAAGTTGGGTACCAGGGGAAACTGGATGACCTCATGAATATATTTTCTAAAGAGCTTAAAATGCCCATCTTGTATATTATTCGTCCCTTAAAGAGTCCAAGAGCTATTGATCCCTTTGACTGCTGCAAAAAGCAATTTAAATGGACCAAAAGCCCGAAGTATGAATGTATAGACAAGCAGTGCCTGTTCAACGTGGCTTCTAAATGTCCCCTTTCTCAATGTGGAGAACTGCTCTGCAGTGGAGGATGCCCCTTGGTAGCATAGCTGGTATCATTGAGTCTATTATTATAGCAAAATAAAAGGAAATTAGTGCTGCTTACGCTTACAATGGGACTGTTGCATAGTCCCGTAAAAACTCATCAGCTGATTAAAAAATTGATTTTTATACTTATTGGGCATCATTGCAAGGCTATCCCTTGTCTTCTAAAGGGGCAATCATCTGACACCCTTGCCCGGTGTCCTCTATCTGGATGCATTCAGTGATAGGTACAGTGTTCCAGAATAGCACGCAGCATAAAAAGTGACCCAGACAGGAAGCTGTGGACAAGGATCTAGGTGCTATGGGATATTATGTGATGCATTCTTATCTCCAGCAAAGATCTTCTAGGTGATGCTGGATCATTGGCCTCACCTGCTTGGTACACTTTTCCCACTGACTAAATGTCCTTTCTCTGTCACACAGGGGTAGTGGGAGATGACCAATGAATGGGCTCTGGGGTTAGTATTGTACTTTGTCACAGTGAGGCAACTGTTGGTCTAAGCCTACAATTTCCAAGAGAAAGATTTCCAGAATGAAAGGATCCTTCAGGAATTTCAAGGTGCTTTGAAGCTATTGGTTCTGGCTTTGTTGCTGCCACCTGAGAACTTCAAAGGCCCTCTGTCAGCCCGAGGAACCAGAGGTTCCTCCTGTTACTGTTCCCTGCTTCACACTGAGATACCTGAACGGGGATACACAACAAGGCCTGTCTTCTGAATGCCCAGTAACGTGAGGAATCAGAGAGATCTCACACCACAGTTGGGAAGTGCAGAGAGGGAGTACAGAGTTGGGTCTCAGAAGACACTCCACCAGCTCTCTTGTTAACTAGCTGTGTAAACCTGGCTGAGCCATGACCTCAGGGAGTTTCTGGTTTATTTCTCTGTAAAAAGGGGATTATAATGAAATAAAATTGTAGGCATGAAATAAACATTGTGAAAGCATTTTGTAAGCTATACACAGAAAAATTCCATTTGTAAGATAGATTAGTTACAAACAAATATTTTACCATTGGGAAGCATTTCCTACTGGTTTCATCTGGTTTCCTACTGGTTTCCTCTCACTCACATGCTCCATGATCTGTAATTGATCTTGGCTCAAGCTCCTATTCTAACTTTTTCTCATAAACTTTCTTACTTCTAGTACCTCTCCTTCAACCTCAGTCTGAGTATGAAAACTCTTACATGCGAATTTTTACTGCAGCAGTTGAAAATCCATTGGTTTTCTCCAAATTCTGTTTTACTTAAGTAGAAGTACCACCTACCACCGATTTTTGTAAATGTTAGCAAAAAAAGGCTTAGGATTCATTATATTCCATCCTAAATACATGTGTTCCACATTTAAAAAAAGGTCCTGAGTTGGTAGCCAGATAGTTTTAGTCTGTCCCCTTGTGCCAGCCTCTTGTCTAATAGTAGATTCTTTTTCCCATGGACCATTACTCTGTGCCCTTGTGTTTGCTGAAGCTTTGACAGGTTTGAACCGCAGCTGCACATCCATGTGAAATCTCACAGGTCATATTGTCAGGCTGGACAGAGGCCACTCGGGTTCATAAAACTTCAATGCTGAAAAAAGGGCAATACTTCTCTTTGTAAGAGGGCTTCTCGTTTTCTATTACACTCAGGGACAAACCCAGCCCAAGCTGGCTTGGTTTTGGGTGATCAATGTGCAGAAAACTGTCTTCTCAGTTCTGCTCATGCCCTAGCTGGTGCTTGGCAAGGATAAAGCCATGACATTTGTTATTCTGTTCTAACATTCTGGTGATGTTGATCTCAAAAGATTTGGGATATACCATGAATCCTTTTAATTTCCTGTTATGTATTAATTCATCAGAACTTTTGGAACTTAGATATTTCTTGTCTAGGCTGCATTGCTTTCAGAAGGCAACAAATACTGAGATACATTTCCAAAATGTGAGTCTGACTGTGTCATTTCTACTTAAAAACTCCAACGGCTTTGTCATTCGTAAACCTCTTGTGAAACACTCGGTGGTGTTCCAGAGGATCCTCTCACTAGCTTGCAGGCTCACCATCAGTCTCTCACACTTCCTGTAACAGACCGCCTATTTTCATGTCCCCACATCTTTTCTCATGCTCTGTGTCTGAAATATTCTTTCCCACCTTGCCTGATGATATCATCTTACTCATTCTTCAAAGCTCAGATCAAATGTCACCTCAACTGTGAAATCCAGTGACCCTTTGCTCTTATTACCACATACTTATAATAATGCAATCATACCAAAATTTTTTTTTATAGCTCTTTCTCTTTTATTAAATTTTCCATCAAGGGCAGAGTCACATGCTATTTATCTGGGTAGTCTGAGGGTCTAGTTGTATGCTTGACACACAGTAGGTGTTCAGTAAATCTTTAGGAAAAGAAATAATAAAGAATCAAATATTGACAAACACTGAATCTTCTATTGGTTTTAACTGTATTTTTTTAAGGTCCAGGAGTTAGCTCCTGCTTCACATATTTTCACACAGTACAGTCGGTGGATGCTTCTATGTGATGAAGTTATTTTTCACGTTCTGTAGTCTTTTAAAGGATTCAAAACTCATCCCCTCTCAACTTTTTTCTTTCCAGATGGTTCTAATCTTTCTGCTTCATTTTCATACATTGCATCCTGTTGAAAATTTTAGTTGTTTTCTCTGGAGTAACTCTGGAGCAGTGTTGTTTCATCTTTTGTAAAATGAGGACAGGTTAGGCAGACTGAGCTGAATCCAGGATTCCAAGAGTGGAAGATTTATGGTTTGTACAAAGGCGCAGCAATGTTTTCTGTCTTATTACACTATCTTCTTGCCCTTAAAGGCCAAAGGATCTCTTCAGGGAATGGTTACAATGTCTCCTGAATCACCTTATCACATTCTAATGATCACTCAGAGCCCAGTGTCCTTTGAGAATAGGTGGATTTTTTTTTTCCTAAAGTCATTGCCTTATTCTTGTTCACGTGAAAAGGTACCTCCACCTTTTGACCTCCACTTGGTTTCTCCTGACTTTTTTTCAGAAGTACATCACAGGAGCTTTCTTTTTTCCATACGAAGAAATTCTCTGTCATCTGCTAACTTGGAGATTTTGCTGGATATTTCTTCTACTTCATTAGCTAAACTTTTAAATAAGAGTGATCAAAATACTAATATTTTGGTGATCCTACCATTAACATTTCATCACAGAATGCTCATTTATTCTAATCCTGCCATTCCTGGATCTCTGCCAGTTCCTTAGCTATGAAGAAAAAAGATCTATTTAATTCTGTAATTTTTTTTGGAAAAAAAGATCATTTAGTGTATAATTTAGTCAAAGGCTTTTTGAAAGTGGAAATAATTGCATCTCTTAATTCTATTTTACCAAGTTCAATTTAGTCTTTCAGAAATACCAGGAGAATCAGGTAGCTGGGCCAAGCTGGATGAAGAATAGATCTAGCTGCCCATGGTAGCCAGAAATGCATTGATCAGCAGAAAGACCAGAAAAGAGGGAACCAGGAGAGGAAAAGGCAAAGCAGGGAGGCCTTGAGTTTGTAGTGAATAGAGAAAGGGAGTGAGGCTGGCCAGGAGACAACTAAGGTAGACTCAAGTCTGAGGAAGACAGATACCCATGGGACCGAGGCTGACAGAAATGAACACATGGTGGGGGAGGGTAGAGCTCAGTGGTAGAGTGTCTGCCTAGCATGCACAGGGTCCTGGGTTCAATCTCCAGTACCTCCATTAAAATAAATAAATTAATTAAAAAACTAATTATCTCCCCCCTAAATTTTTTTTTAAAAAAAGTAATGAATAGATGACCAAAAGATAGGAAATAGATACAGGTGATGGTGAGGAGGTACTTGGATAGTGACTATTTTTAAAAGCTAGAACCTTATTTTTTTAAGGGTTTGCATCTTCCTTAAGTTTATGCATCTCTGAGGTTCACTTCTGAAAGTACAGATTTCCTAAGTGTGGTTTTTGCCCTGCCAATACAGTGCTGCTGGGTTTTAAATTTGCTTCATTCCCTATTCAATGATTCTATACTTTATTATTCAGCCAATAGACACTTACTAGACACCTATACATTTTAGGTCCTTGTAGAAAACAAATGAGATGGAGGGAATAAAGTTTTTCCCTGCCCTAAGGATATCACAATCTAGTAGAGAGGATAAGACAAACAACCACAAAAACTGAATATAAGATAGACTAGAATAAATGCCGTAAGAAAGGCAAAAACAAAATTCTGTGTGCTGGTGCCTCTGTTTAGAAAGTCCTTACCAATCACTGATTGTCAATATATGGCTTATCTTTCCAAGCTATCACAAATGTCACCTCTTCTATGAAGTCTTTTCTGATTGCCCTCCCTCCATAACTGTTTGTTTATATCTTCCTTATGGTATGGTATGTGCTTGGGGAATTATAAGGATTCTAATTCCCAGTATTAATATGGTAGCCGTTCAGCCTAGATTTTTTTGGACAGTCTCAAGTTTTTGTAATAGTATTTCTTTTTTTTTTTTTAGTAAAATGAATTTAATCTTTGCATGATTTGATACTGGTTTGGACAATGTGGTCACTGTGGCTAGAGTCAGAAGCTGAGAACATGTTCACCTGAAATGACTAGTAGACCAGCTGTTTATGACTGCCATCCATGTGGTTGATCAGGAAGTCTATTCTGACTGGTCAGAGCCTATGCCATTTAAGTTGTTAACTATTTTGAATATCACTCTAGGTAGAAGGCATTCATGGGAATGTGATTGGGTTCAGGAAAGTAGAAACATATACCCTAGGACAGGGAACAGGGGCTTTGAAGGGCACCGCAATGTCATTTTGTCTGCGTAGGTAAAATGAGTCACTGATCAGCAAACTAAAAATCCTCTTATCAGACTGGCTATTCTTTGGCATTTATATTTGTTCATCAATTCAGTTATTCAACAAATACTTATTGAACACTAATGTGGCAGGGATTGCTAACTATTTACCAAAATCCATTTCTTATTCCTGGGCATAGCTATGCATTCCTCTGCCTACTTTGCAATTAGGTGTGACCATGAGACTAAGCCTCTAACATGACTGGCATGGAGAAGCCCTCACATGACCTTGAAAACAATGTGCTCAGTAAGGCAAAGTGGCCATCACCCTGGATGACGACTAACTGTGTGGACTAGTGAGCCCCCCACGCCCATCTCATCAGTCCAGCACCATTAGTGAGCAAAAATTAAATGTCTGTTCTATTAAACCCCTAAGTATTTGGATCTATTTATTTCTGTAGCCTAACTGTATTAATTAGGATAAGCTAGGTTATAATGTGGCTTTTAAAAAAACCCCAGCGGTACAAATCACAAATATTTATTTCCTATTCATGCTACTTGACTACTGGGGGGTGTCAGAGGGGTCTTCTCCCATGTTGTTTTCACTTTGTCACCCTCTCTCTGGGGTCAAATAATGGAGCAACCACTGTATGGATCACTGCTGGTTACTGGATGAGGAAACAGAGTCCTGGAGAGTCTTTCATCAGCCATGAAACTATCAGCCAAAGAGTCACACACATTACTCCCACCCACAACACATTGGTCAGACTTGGTCAAACGGCCCCTGTCAAGACCAGAAAGTACAACCCTACCATGTGCCAGGAAGCTAGACAGCCAGAAGAGTTCAGAGAGTATCGTTAGAGACCACCTCACCAGCCTAACTGATCTAAAACAGCCTACCATGTACTAGACACTATATGAGATGTTGGCATTTAAAGATATGTCATGGTCCTAATTTGATAATTTCACAATGCATTTTCTTCTGAACTTGTGGGTAGATATCAACTGTATTTGATGATTTTTCTATCATTATTTTGAAACAGATAGTATATGTATTATTAATTCATTCATGTATTCATTTATTCTATCAATGATATTCATAAGCATTATTTATTACATATACTTATCCTAGAAGCTGTGAGGAACACGGTGACATTGACATGGATCCTGCCCTCAGAGAACTCAGCCTGTAGGAATTTGTGTTCTGATATCTCCAGGCTATTTCCAGTAAATATCTCCCTGGCCATTTTCTCAATAAAACTAAGGTAGAGACTCAATTCTGTAGCTTTACTCTTGTCACATGGGAGCCAAGTGTTAAGTTGGAAGAATGGCTACTTTACTGCCCAAGGCTCAGGGAGACATCCTTGGTGATCCTCTACCATTTGGTTCTTGGGATGTTGGTTCATTTTGAGGTTCTGTGAACCTCAGTCTGCACACAACGTGGGCCAGAGAACCAAAGGTAGGAACGTGGACTGAAAACAATGTACTTTAATTCATTCTTCTTCAGATGAAATTATGTTCAACTTTGAAAGGTAACAGAGTAGTGGTTTTCACACTGTGTTCTAAGGTGCCCTAGGGTTAAGAGGAAAGTGCTTCAGGGAGGGAAGGAACACTGAGAGCAGGAAGCTGCAGGCCTTCTGTCTTAACTCCAACCAGAGCAGCTTCTTTTATGGTTTGGAATTCTGCATGTGATTCTATTGTTAGAAAGGTTTAATTTCTTTAAAAAAGATTAAATGATCTAATGAGTTCCTATTTCAAAACATTGCCAGGAGCCCAAAAGAATGAACAATGTTACCTCTCTAACAAATCAGAGAGCATGAAATTTGGAAGAGACTCAGAATTATCCAAATGCTTTGGAGAGAGCAGCTTTGGCCTATGGCTCACTGAGTCATTTGTGCACAAGTGCACACAATCTCATCGAATAGGCCCCATCCCCCTTAGGCCAAAGGTTCCCCAAAGGAAGCATTTATCCCTGTGCCTTTCACACAGGATCAGAGTGTCTATCGAAGGAACAAAGGAAAGAATCAGGATTAGCCTACCACGTAAATGGGGCAGGAAAAACAAAGCTCAGAGTGATGAAAGTGTGGTCCAAGGGCACACAGTAAAAACAAAGGCAAAGTTAGGAGAAAACACCAGTATTTTTTACACTGGTTGTCATGTTGATGCTTACACAACAGTAAAAATGTCCAAAGTCAACCTCTCACTTCCCATCCTTTGTTTTGCCTCCAGAGCCATCCTAATGACTTAACAGAGAAAAAGTCCAAGTTCCAACTCAAATGATCAATGGCCTTGTCTGTCTGCTATTTCTGTTAGAGTGGGGTGTGAACAAAGCCTCTCTCTTTTGTCCTGCATGATATAGAATGTGCCTCTCCCTCCCTCTCTTTCCCCTGCAAGGGCAGGGTAGTCTCAGAGGGAGCCGGTCCAGCCTCTGTAATCCCGGGGTGGTGCTGACGAGGACAGGGGAGGCAGATAAAGGAGGACACGCTGTGCTAGGGTTAGCTTGTTCCACTTTCTCCTTCCTTTGTGCCTTTCCTTTTTTTGCATCACCGATGATGTTATTTATGGAATGCCAGTATGTTTCTTTTTTTAATTAAAAGGAAGAAAAATCCAGCCTTGTACAAGAACAAGAGTAATGACTCAATAGGACTGCTCAGAGCCAAATGACTTCCTGTAATCGCCTCTGTAATAGTGTTTCTTACAGAAGCAGGCCTTTGGGCGCATGGTGAGACTGCACCCCAGGATGCCACCTGTCCAAGTGGCTCACTCCTAACATAGCCCAGGGCGTCTGACATGTCCATCGTCATGAACTCTAGCCTGGTAAACCCAAGCTGACTAAGTCTTGCTAAACTATGAGCAGGTGAGGGGAATAACTTGGGAGAGATAATGCAGTTTTTTTGGTTGAACCTTTTCTAGGTCATCTAAGCATTAGGCTTTTTTTGGCATTGTAACACATCAGAGGATCATCCTTTTTAATAATGTAAATTACCATGAAGTTTTACCTGTTTTAACTCTTTCCTACTACAGATAAGGAAATAAGACCTACATCACTTTGACAAGTATTTATCGACAATCTACTATGTGTAAAGGATTGTACTCAGCCTCTCTGGACCATATAGCTTTTTTAGGCCTCACAACTTATTGATGACAGGTAGAACTAAAAACAAAACGTCCTCACTCCATGCAAGTCTTCCTTCCACCACACAAATCTAAATTTCGGGTTTTTATCACAACTGGCTTTCTGGTCTAGAAATTCTGGTAAGGATGAGCGTGTGTGTGCACATGGGTGTATTTAAAGTGTGAACATGTAGCCAGGAAAGGTGTATACCAATCCAAGTCGTTAACAGGAGACACTGGGGGCAACCCGTCAAGAGTTAGAAAAGCACTCCATTAAGATTCATACAGGCCTAGTTCTGAATCTTGGTCCTTTTACTTCAAAGTGACCATGGCTCAGTTTCATAATCATTTTGAGCCCCACTTTCTTCATACACAAATGTATAGTAAAATAGGTTTAATCTTTACCTTAAAAGAATATGTGAGATATATATATATATATAGAGAGAGAGAGAGAGAGAGAGAGAGAGGGAGAAAGAGAGAGAGAGAGAGAGAGAGAAGGAAAGAGAGAGTTTTCATTGGGATGCATGGCTTTACAGAGTGAGTGAGACTTTGGAGCTGGAGGAAAGAGCATGCCTGGTTGCCCCTGAAACAGCCCCCATTGGCCTCCCGATGCCCTAGGCGTTGGTTCATGTGGTACTTAAGACAAAATATTCATTTCTTCTTTGGCCTCTGTTCTATATCCCATATTCATTAATTTTCAATAAACAGCTTCAGATTCCTTATTTTCCCCCCTAAAGCTTACATATAAATTTTTCTGCCTTGCCTTTCTTGCTACATTTACATAAAAGCCACACTGAAAAATTTATAGCAGTAATGGAGATCTGGGGGGAAACAAAATGTTCCAAGAACAAATGCAGCCTTAACCCCTTCCTCAGGAGTGGTGCCAGGCTCATGTGCGGGCCACTACGTGGGGAGAAAACACAGCGGCAGATACCCACTTCACCTATGACATGTTAATAATAATAATGGCATCAACCTGGGGGGCCTCGGGACTTCGTTCACCAAAGTTAGAATAGAAGAGAATTCACTTGCTAAATTCTGAAGGAGTCATATCAATTCTATAGAAGTTTGCTGTTTGGGAATACTGAAAGGCTAAAGTGTAGCTTAGAGCAAAAGATGACTTCATGAAAAGTCTGAACAGCAATATTTTATAAGGATTGCTACTTGACCACTTTAAAATCTAGTACATATAAAATAAAAGACAAAATTATTCCTCCTTTCATCCTATGAACATTTAATGAGCATCTGTTATGTGTGGGTTCCTTAGGGTACGGAGAATTTGATGCATTCCCTGCCCCAAGGAGTAGGCAGCCTAGTGTTCATTAATATAAAATTGGTACTAATAAGCCAAATATAAGTTAAGTTGGTAAAAAGAGGTTTTTATTTTATAATATAGCATAAACATGAAAATACTGTAGCACATGAGAATTAATTTCTGAATGCCTGGAAGTAAAATAAATCTTTAATTTATGGCATGTTCAGTTCATAAAGGCTTCTCATTTTAGGTTGAGTCCCCTTCGTGAGTAAGACCCAGAACATTCAGAGAGAGACATGATTCAAGCCTTTGTAGTCACTCTGATCACATAATGCATCACCTACCATGATGGAATTGTCACCAAATCCACGTTATGAAGACTGGACACAGGATTTGCTGTCATCTAGTTGCTTCAACCGTTTCATTCATTTGGCATATGGGCCAGATCAATGTAAAGATTTTGAAAACCCTGCATGAAAATGAAATAATGGCTTCTAACTCCTTGGCCAGAAATGATCACAACTAGCATTCAAAAAAATTACCAACATTTAGGGTTTTCTAGCCCAGCTGCCTCAGTCTTCTGTCTTGCACTCTTCACCCTTTCTCACCCTATCTCCAAACCTTTGACTCTGTGCGCTTCTATATAATTTGATGAATGCTCTAACCTCACTAGAGAGCAAGACGGTTACTCCCACTGAGGGATACGCTGTGTGTGTGGAGTGGGGTGGGCTTGAATGCAGTCTGTCCTTTCCCACTGTTCAGACACATTCCGATTCTACCTGGAGGCCTGCGTAGTTTCATCAACTACAGGGTATACTAAGGGGAGGCCAGCTGCGGAGCTGCTGAGACAACAAGTACGTAAGGGGCACTAAAGCGCTCCTGGAAATGTGCCCAGGTGGATAAATGGTATTTAATAGATCACCTTCCTGCGACGGCACTGTATGTGGTGGGAAGGAAGATGACTGAGACACCTGGGATGGGCAAGAACCACAGACAGTTGACAAACAGTCTCTAAAAAGAGTGAATTCATCTGACTACAGGACTACTGTTTTGCTTGCTGGGTTATACGAGTCTGGAGCCAGAGCTGAGTTGCCCTGGGTAACAGAGGAGAGGTTGAGTGATGCTGTGCCTAGTTCTCCTCTTAGGTACAGCAGTCAGATTCTCTGCTACGTAAATGTTGGCAAACGTTGTGAAATACTAGTCCCCATGTTTCCATCTATCCCTGACTATACATTGAATATTTGGGGCAAGTTAGTACTTCAGTGTTCTCAAATCACATGGGTTTGATTTTAATAATAATAATAATAGTAGTAGTAGTAGTAGTAGTAGTAGTAGTAGTAGTAGTCGTAGTCGTAGTCGTAGTAGCAGCAGCAGCAGTAGTATTTGATGACTTCTTCCTTGGTCTCACATGAGATTTGGATCGAGGATTCTGGATTCAAAATGAGTTTAAGTCCCAGCTGTGTCCTTTATTGCCTGCGTAAACATAGTCAAATTTCTCAACCTCAAAGGACTTCAGTTTCCTCATCTTTAAAGTGAGGGTAGTATTATAGTACTTCATAAGGCTCATGTAAGGACTAATTGAAGTAGAACGTGTAGAGTGTTTGGAATGTTCCTGGCATGAAATCTGACTGTGTAATTATTTTAGATATTCCTCACAATAACCCTGAAAGGCAGGGGTTATTCCCATTACATGGTTAAGAAACTAAGGCTCATTAAAGTTACACAATTGGTTCAAAATCAAATTGCTAGTAAGTAACAGAACCAGGGTATGAACCCAGGTCTGGCTGGTCCAGGAGCCTGACTGACACTCTGTCTTCAGTCAGTGTTGTGTAGTTCTGGAATGCAGCGGCTCTGGACTTAGTCTGAGTTCAGATAACAGCTCCACCTCTTTTAGCTGCGTGACCTTGGATGAGTTACTTTCCCTCTCTGTGCCTTAGTTATTTTATCTATGAGAATAACAGTAGTCTCTATCTCAGAGGGTTAAATAGTAAATATCCATAGGGTACCTTGCATAGAGCTTTACACATAGTAGGTGCTCAATAAATGTTATTTTCACTATCATCACCAAAGCCATTTCTATACTGGGAGCTCTTTGTGTGCAGCGTACTAACTCCTGTGCCTTTTATTTACCCTGTATCCTTTTAATGAATATATTCACATTAGTGTGTGTTGGTTGAGAGCACATAAAATCTGGGTTTTGATATCCTCTGCCACCTTAGCTTTCTCGCTCTTAGAATTTGCTCAGATTTCCTCCCATTTTGCATGTTGTGACCCACTTTTCCTTCTGTTTAGTTTGTCATTGAACAATCCACACTGAGCTCTATTTCTGGGGTTCGGGGTTGAATTTTAGCCCCCCCCCATTGATATATTGAAGCCCTGACCCTCAGTACCTCCGAATGTGACTGCATTTGGACCCAGGGCCCTTACAGAGGTAGTTAAGGTAAAAGTAGGCAGTTAGGTTGGGCTCTAATCTAGCACGACTATTGTCCTCGTAAGAAGAGAAGACACCAGGGATACTCCTACACAAAGGGAGGACCAGGTGAGCACAAAATGGCATGAGGGTGGCCATCTGCAAGCCAAGGAGAGTGGCCTCAGGGGAAACCCACTCTGCCAGCATCCTAATCTCGGACTTCTAGTCTCCAGAACTGTGGGAAAATTCATTTCTGTTGTTCAAGCCAGCAGTCTGTGGCATTTTGTTATGGCGGTCTCAGCAAATGAATATGTTTGGCTTTGAGTATTTGCTCCAGCATCCCTGGGACCTCACGTGCCCCATGTAAGCCATTCTCTACCACCCCACCACTCCCAGTCAAGCTCAGTCTCATTCAAGCCATTTTCAGGTGTCAGATGTACAATAAGAGTGTGCACAGAGATTCCTCTGCCACCTTCCTGCCTCTGGTCCTTCCCTTGCTTGGTCCCAGGAGCCACAGCAGATGGACCCTCTTCCTTCCTCCCAGCCCTCCTGGGGGTGAGGCTTCTTATTCTGATTCTTCTTTCCGTAGTCATTGTAGTAATACAGGAATGGCTTAACACAGAAAAGAATTACGGTCAGTCTCCAGTCATATAACTTAAAGTGAAAGCAATACGACTTTGTTAGGAGGTCACACAAAGTTCTGATTCTTCCCATGGTTATTGTTTTGATGCATTAAAAAAAAATAAAAACAAATAGCAAATTCTTTCCTATCCTCCAATCTATTTTATGGTTTTCTGGCACTGCTGGTATCCTGAGCACATATACACTCTGCCTGTCTAGTGATGAAGATGTGTACTAAGAGGACTCCCAGCAGGCTGTGGTCTCCCAGTTCTGGTATACTTGACCTGCTTCTTTGACCTCTTTCCCATCTTGACCCCAACATCTGGGTTGACTTCCAGTCCAGAACCTCCAGACCTCCTGCCTCCTGCCTCCAGTTTCAGTTCTCCTTTCTAGTTTGTTGCAAAGTTGCAGCTCCACCACTTGATGGCAAAGTCCAGCAGCTCTTCTAGTCATTCATGAGATTCTGCTTCTCTGTGCGCCATTTTCCTTTTTGTTCTGTAGAAACTTTGAGCCAGTTTAGCACCATTGGAGGATGGGATGGTATGGGAGAAGTCAAGTGCTTTGGAATTTGACAGAATTAGGTTTGAATGCTGATCTCCCTTTGGCACTGTGACCTTGAGAAACACATTAGTTTCCTGTGGCTGCTGTAACAGGTTACTACAACCTTAGTGGCTTAAAACAAAAGAAACTTGTTCCCTCACAGTTCTGGAGGCCAAAAGCTTAAAATCAGTGTGTTGGCAGAGCTGTGCTCCCTACAGAGGCCTTGGCTGCCCAGCATTCCTAGGCTTGTGGCCACATCACTCCAGTCTCTGGCTCTGTGGTCACATTGCCTTCCTCTTCTCTGTGCATCTTCTCCTCTGCATAACTGTTTTATAAGGGTACATGCGATTGCATTTAAGGCCTCCTGGGATAATCTAGGACAAGCTCTCCTCTCAAGATCTTTAGCTTAAACTCATCTTTTGCCATATATGATAATTCACTCGTTTGCCATACAAAGTAATGCTCACAGATCCCAGATTTCAGGACATGAATATACGTCTCTGGGAGCCACCATTCAATTCACTTCAAGCAAGCTATAGTGCCTCACTTTCCTCAAATACAGAACAGGAATAATAACAACTACATGACAGACTCAAAATAAGAATGAAAAATAAGAGGGCTCAGTAAATGGTAACTATTACTATTAATGAATCAGCAACAACCTTATATTCAAGAGCCCACAAATATTGCTGAGCTATAAACTGTATCCGTCCCCGACTGTTCCCACACAGCTCCAGCTGTATTTCAAGAAGTCTGCCACCTGCTTTCCCAGTCCCACTCAGGCCTGAGTTAAACACGTAAAAGTTGTGCCCAAGAAACTGGCCTTCAGGAAAAAGTGGCAGCTCGAGGCTTATTTTCCTAATGTTTTTGGGTGAATTTAGTTGTTTGGTTAGTCTAATAGCAACTGCAACATCTCTTTTATCTAGCTAACCCATTCTTTATCTAAATGACTTTTGGCCTTGGTCTACGTAAACCTTCAGTGTCCTCAGCGGTTTCTGACCATGGCTGGTCTCTGCCAGTCTCTTTCCTGATAAAAGAGTCTACTTCTCTGCTTCCACCCTCCCTTGCAGGGATATGCATTTAGCCTCTTTCCTTGCCTTATCTGCCCACCCTCTCTCCATCTCAGCCATTCTGCTTCTCCTTCCTGCCGCCTGTGTCTCTGAGCCATTCCCTGACCCACCTGTCCACTCCCTATGTAATTCTCTGCCCTACATGATTCCCCCCTCTGCACTTGAGCCATTCTGTGCCTCACCTGCCCCATTCCCTCTGCACTGGAGTCATGGCGCATATTCCCTTGGCAGCACCATGATCTTTCATCACTAGCTCTTTGCTTGTGCAATCTCATTCTCCTGGAATGCAACCTCCACGTTGCATTCTATCTGATCGCTACTATTTGTCCTTGAACATTAGGGCGTCTTCTCAGATTGGGGTGGATGTTTCTCCCCGATGCCCCCGCCAGGGCTTTGATGTTGTGTCATGCCTACTTTTTAGCAGGCTTCTCTCCCCTAGGAAGCAGTGAGCTTCTTGAGGCTGAGATAGTGTCTTTTTATACCATTGGCCTCTAGCACAGAGCCTCAAAATATTAAGTTCTCAGAGAAGGACTACTGAATGGCTTATGCCAAGAACTATCATCTCCCTGAAGTCCTGATGCTAAAATCTCTGAATTAGACCCTCTTTAACCCACAATGGGACCCCAATTTACTTTGGAGTACTAACTGAAGTTGTTGAATCTTCAGGATCCTCTTAAAGACCACCTCTGCCACTGTAGTCAAGTTTTGTTCTTAGACTCATCTTGGGCCAAATCAAACAGCTTCCCAAATCTATCCTAGTCCTTGGTGGAGGCTCTCAGGATATGCTGAAGCAGGCCTGTGATGAATTCACTCACAGATCTAGCTTAGGAATGAATGTGTCTACTGTGCCCTTCTAGACCCAGAAATGAGCCTCATTTTTATTGCTATTACTTATTAGTATTGTTATTATTTATTGTAACATAATGCTTCACAGTTAACAGAAGTGCTTTCTTATATATTATGTCAGTTAAGCCTCATGTTAACTCTGGTGGGTAGGTCTTTTTCCTCTCCTCCTCCTCCTCTCTCTCTGTTTTCTAGAGAAGTACCATGGTGAAAGATCATGGTATCAGAATTAAATGGACTTAGGTTAGATCTCATCTCTGTCAGTTAGGAGTTGAAATGTCTTTGGAAAAAACAGTTGACTTCCTTGTGCCTCAGAATACTTAAGCAGTAGGATATTTTAAACATACCAAATTGAAACTGTATTTGACTTCATTATTTAAACTTAAAAGATACTTCAATATTGCAGCAAAATGGAAATGGCAAAAAATAATGCTAATGAAAATGGGAAAAATTATGAATGATTAAATTGTGCAATATGGGACATTGATCAAAGAATTAAATTGGCTTAATGGAGTTCACTGGGAAAATACTTTCTCCACAAAAATTTATTGAAGTTAACATAATTGTGATTAAAATATTTGTATTTAAAATGTACTTGATGGCCAAAATGGGGTTGAAATAGTGAGCACAAATAGCCTGGTCCCTGATGAACATAATAATAACTGTAATAACTCTTTTTGAGCATCATTTGAAGTGCTTCACATGCAATACCACTTAATCGTCATAAAAGTCCAGCGGGTAGGGCTGTTTTATGGCTCTACTTTACATAAATGGTACCAGGTCATGATGATGATCATCATCATCTCAGCACCGCCATGCTGACATCATGTGGCTGCCCAATACCATCAGAATAAAATCTAAGCTCTTTGCCGGGGCCTATAAGGCACTGCCTCATCTGTTCCCTAGCTTCCCTACCATTTCTTCTCATTCTTCTCCATGCTCATCCACACTTATTTCCTGCAGCTTCTACATAACAAGCACACTTCTGCCTTATGCCCTTTCTAGCCCTAGTGATGAAATGTTTATTCATCACTAGGGCCAGATAGGTGCACGGTTCCCTCCATCCTCCATGCATTTCTCAAGTGCTACCATCAGGGAGGGTTTTCCTGACAACTTTGTCTCAAGAAACCACACCTACCATGTCATTCTCTACTTAGCTTTTTCCCCCTTTGTGGGACATAGGTGAGACTATATTTTTTAAATTGAAGTATACTTGATTTACAATATTTCACGTATATAGCAAAGTGATTCAGTTTTTTTGTACACACACACATTCTTTTCCAAATTATTTTCCATTATAGGATATTACAAGATATTGAATATAGTTCACTGTGCTATACAGTACAACCCTGTTGTTTACCTATTTTATATGTAGTAGTGTGTATCAGTTAATCCCAAATTCCCAATTTATCCCAGCCCCCCCCTTTTCCTTTAGGCAACCATAAATTTGTATGTCTTTGATTCTATTTCTGTTTTGTAAATAACTTCATTTGTATCATTTTTTTTAGATTCCATGTATAAGTAATATTATGTGATATTTGTCTTTCTCTGATTTATTTCACTTAGTATGATAAACTCTAGGTCCATCCATGTTGCTGCACCTTGCATTATTTCATTCTTTTTTATGGCTGAGTAATATTCCACTATATATGTTTGTGTGTGTATATATATATGTATATACATATATATACCTGTGTGTATATAAAACATCTTCTTTATCCATTCTTCTGTCCATAGACCTTTAGGTTATTTCCATGTCTTGGCTATTGTGGATAGTTCTGCTATGAACATTGGAGTGCATGCATCTGTTTGAATTAGAATTTTCATCTTTTCTGGATATATGCCTAGGAGTGCCAGGAGTGGGACTGCTGGATCATATGGTAATTTTAGTTTTTTAAGTAACCTCCATACTGTACTCCATAGTGGCTTTACCAATTCACATTCCTACTAAAAGTGTAGTAGGGTTCCCTTTTCTCCACACCGTCTCCAGCATTTGTTATTTGTAGACTTTTTAATGATGGCCCTTCTGACTGGTGTGAGGTGGTTGGTACTTCATTGTAGTTTTGATTTGCATTTCTCTGATAGCTAGTGATGTTGAGCATCTTTTCATGAGCCTATTGGCCATCTCTTTGTCTTCTTTGGAGAAATTATGTGAGACTATTTTTGAATTTATTTATTTGCTGTCTATCTCCTCTACCAGATTATAACTGCCATGAGAGAAGTAACTATCTCTGTTTTGTTCACTGTTTTATTTCTAGTGTCTAGGGCAGTGTCTGCCACATAATAGGTGCTCAATAAACAATATTTAAAGGACTAAAGAGATTAATGAATGTAAGGTCTTCATATGCAAACACATTTCTAAGTGCTTGCTCTTTGCTTCCTATTTCAATGACTTGCCCACGATCCCCAAGCAAGAAATTCCTGGGGGGCACATACCAGAAAGCAAGTCTGCCTGACCACTTAACTTTACTCTTTCAATGGCACTGCCCAGGCTTTCAGCTTTTTTTAAAGAGGCTCCTCACCCAGATCTTGTCCTCATACCAGTCAGTCTTCTTCCCTTCTTCCCTTTAATTCCAACCTGACACTCTGAGAATGACACAGCTTATCCTGTATATTGAGAAAATACAGAAGTCACTCCTGTGAAAGCCTTTTTCAGGATGGGGCCACGGTGTTTTATTTACTTAATGGATTTTCATGTTTAGATTATGGGAATAATTTCTGGGGTCTGCAGAACATGTGAACAGCCTGCACCTCTGGAAGGAGGGCTGGGGAAGCAGTAGGTAAAGGCCGGCTTCCCAACAGGCACGCCTGTGGCATCGGTCCACACGCTGGCTGTTTGCTGCTTTACAGATTACTGATCTTATTCCTATTGACAAATGTTGCACGCCTCATAGATGTAGTATGTTCAGTCTCCCAGGTGGAAATTGATCTCAATTGAATGATCAGGAAGTTGGATTTACATGGCTGGAAAAAACAGCTACCTCTTGTCTTCAGATTAAAAAAAAGTAGATAATGAACAGGATGTGTTCAGGAAGTGGGATAAAGGTGAATGAAAAGAAAAAAAGTCAAATATTGATTAAAATCAAATAAATATATTGAAAATAGACAAAGATCCTTTATTATTATGAGCAGGGTAAGAAATCAGAATTTTCAAAAAACAAGTAGTAGCCTTGAGTTGGAAGAAAAGAGGCATGGTGGAATTGAAAACAACAGCCTAGAGATCTTTACTTTAAATTTTGAAATATTTATTTGCGTTAAGTGAAATCATAAAGGAGAGGACGAGAAAGAGGGAAAAAGAAAAAATAAAACCAACAGATTCCCTAAATCAATAGGAGAAATGGAGTCCAGGCCCTGAATAAAATTTTGGCTTTTAAGCTCACAGGGTCAATCAGCACCTTTAAACAGATCCCCTCTGAACCGGCCCAGAAGCTGTATATTAAAAGTGAACTGGTGTCAGGTTAATGGTCCCCACATCCACTGGAACAATTTTCAGTCTCTCAAGCATCTACCAATACTTTTGTATCACAAACCAGCCACTGGATGGGGCAAAGTGCAGAAATATGGAAATCAAAAAAAGTGAAGGAAAAGTCTAAGCCAGTCCAGGAGGCAAGAGGAGATACAAGGGAGTGACACCAGAGTTAACTAATGGGTATCAGGAAAGAAGGCAGTTAGAGGCAAGGATAAAGATCAAGGGAAAGAACCTACAAGAAATAAGACTGGGGCAATAAAAGACTTGAGGAGGTGAGGTACAGGTGACTGAATTGACTAGTTACAATACTGCAGATCTAGATTTCTGTTGATTCTTTGAAACTTAAAAGGAATAAACAATGGAATATATTTAATTATTTTCTTGGTAGAGCTTCTTTTAGAAGTTTTGAGGGTATTATACACATCTTCTCTGCATGATGCTGTTGGGATTTAAAAGCTGATCCAACATGGGACCCTTATCTTAACATAGAAATATATTAATGTTACATGCTCTCCCTTAAAATTAAGATGTGAGCATCAGTGGGGTGTCTGTTTATATTTCAGTGGCTTAGCACACAAGAAGATTATTTTTTAATATTATTTGGAACCCATATCTGTGTGTTTGTTGCGTTTTACTGTTTCACATTGCCTAATAAATATCTAATATCTGCAGTAAGGGTCATTTTTGTTGAGAAATGAGGTCAGGACATTTTCTAACATGTTTAATAGTTCAGAGAAAATAATCCCTTTGTGACTCTATTTTCTAAGGATTATATACATGTTAACACATCAGTCTTAAAGGAAAAAATAAAACAGCATTCAACTTGGGCTTTGTGTGGTTGTGAATCTGTGCCAGGAAAAATAATGCATCATCTACTTTGAGGCTTATATTGTGACATGACAAAATTGTTTCTGCCCCTTCTATGTGAAAGAAGACTTTGGGCTTTATTTTGTCATTTATCTTTCCTCCCATCTCAGAGTACAGGTGCTTGTACCACAGGTAGAATCAGACCTATGACAGCCAATATCCAGAACAGTCAAAGGCCTCAGCATTGCTTGACAAAGAGAGAGGGGATGGGCCAATCAGATTCACTTCCTCCAGAATTCAAACTGAGAAATACTGTGGGATCCAATAGAGTTGGGGTTACGGGGGTCAAGTAGAACCTAAACTACCAGGCTACAAACAAAAATAATAAATATGGAGAAGCAATGAGGCAAGAAAAAATATAAAGTTACATTTGAAAAATGAAGTCGGTAGGAGAGGAATCGAGCAAATGCACAGAAGAAAAAGAGATCACAAGAGAGTGGTCACGTGACCTCTCAGGAAGAACGAGAGCAACTGAGTCCAAGAACTGCGTTATCTTAAAGTGTTCTGAGTGAATTTCTGCACTACACAACCAAAACAACAACAACAACAAACAGCTAACCCTAAATAAAACAAAGGCGATATGGGCAGAAGTTATATAAGTTGTTACCTCCTGTAAAGCAGAAAACCTAGGCCCCAAATTTCAAGCATGCTTTGTGCTAGGGAAACCGTGATTTCCAGGGCAGTGGATCTCCTTGTGGCTCGTTGAATCAAGATGAGTTTGGAGCTGTACCATCCAAGGATAGTTGTACCATCCAGGCAGGAAAGTAGAAATCACCCAGGTATTTTTAACAGATAAAATTTAATTTAGGGACTTTGTTACAAAATTATTGGAAGGATCAAAGAAGGAAAAAAGGTGAAAAAGAGATTACCTAAAGACAATCGTAGGGAACCATTATGACACTCTGTGCTGACAACCCGGTTCACACAAGGCACCAAAAGTCCTTGTGCCAAGATCTTCTCTGAGAATTAAAGCATTCTAATAATTTTGTAACTGTTTGCCTGCATTATATTCCCTCTTTTAAATATCTAAGCTGGCTTCTGTCTTCTTGACTGAATACTGACTTATACACCTCCCATTTGATTGAGGCTCAGCAGAGTCACAATGGGAGATTTACTGCCCTAGGAGAAAAAGTCTTCCTGCTAGCAAAAAGAGTAAGATAAGGTTTATACCAACAAGTCTGAATGTATAGATTATTAACGTAAGTGGAGAGGATCTTCATTTTGTAAACAAAGTCTTCATTGGAAGAATCTGAACTGAGATTTGATAATGAATAAATCTTCTTCCCTGAGCTATATCCTATTAAATGTAAAGTAACAAAACAGATGTAAATAAATTAGATAGTGTGTAAATCATCCATGGCCTTTATTCAGGATGCAGTGAGGGACAACGTGAGGTCTGCTGACTAATGAGATGTTATGAGCATCAAATTACTGGTTGCTTCCTATCACCACTACGCTTAGAACTGTGCTGTCTGCACCCAGGAACGTACACATACCTATATCTATCAATGCTTCTGTTAGAGATACTGATAGAAACTGGCAAATAATGTATTCTGCTTTCCTTCCTGCCTACCAGTCTTCTCCAGTTCCTCATACTGGCTGAACGTAACACTAAGCTATCTGGGAAAGAAACATCTGGGAAATGTAATTTACAGGCTTACTCTCCATCACTTAGAAAGGAACACAAAGATGGGTGAAAATGGAGCAGAGAGCCATGAGACAAACAATCAACTCAAGAGATAAACAAAACAAAACAAAAATGTCATTAGTTCTAGGACATTGAACTTTGTGAAGCTTTTTTGTTACAACCGTCTACAACATAATATTGATTGCTTATCTCTTACTTAAAATTCCTTGTGGTAGTTATCCAATCACACATTCCTTATGGGATCTGGGCAAAACCCCATGCCCAGTTCTGGGAATGTTCTCTGATGAGTCAAAGCCTAGTTCTTGGATCAGTTTTATCAGTGATAGGTTTATGTATAGGTATATGACCCACTTCTGGTCAATAATACTACATGAAAAAGTTGCTGGAGAAAATTCTTCCTAGTTCTTTGAGAAAGATGAGAAGCTAGACTATCTTTTGTGAGAAAGCAAATAGCCATGCTTGCTACTCTACAAGTATGAGAGAAATCAGAATTAAAGTTGAAAGTGTAGATGGACAAACAGATCTGGAAAGAACTAGGGTCCTTTATG
Source organism: Vicugna pacos (assembly GCF_048564905.1). Taxonomy (NCBI): domain Eukaryota; kingdom Metazoa; phylum Chordata; class Mammalia; order Artiodactyla; family Camelidae; genus Vicugna; species Vicugna pacos. The sequence continues at coordinate 10,592,578 of NC_133009.1, read as the reverse complement.
AAATCATTGAGCCATTATACCAATCAATCCTGAAGTTGCAACGCACCCCTGCATCACTTATTATGTAAGTTAGTATTTTCTTTTTGTTTAAACTGATGTGTATTGTTAGATTTTTTGTTACTTGCAGCTCAAGGTTTTCTCTACAATAATGCTACTTTTCTTTTCTTTTTTTTCCTTTCCAATAAACTTTGCTAATGGAAGGAAAAGGGATGGAGCTGTATTTAGGACATTAGGAATTATATGTAACACTGGGCACCCTCATTTGACTATGATCCATTATGCCCATTGCAGTGGTTAAAAAAAAATTAAGTATTCTTCTAACTATTAAGACATTAAGAGAGGATGCAAAAACCACACTCAGCTTAGAGAATGTTTAACCAAGAGATGAACAGACTTGTGAAGTAGCTTTCTTTGAGATTTCTTTGTAATACGAGAGAAAGGTTCTTCCACATGGCTCTAGAGATTGTAGGCAGGGCAAAACTGACATGGAGGCAAATTTCAATGGATCAAAAAATTATAATTATAGATTCTGGATTACCTAGAAATGGATGTGGCTTCTTGTAGACCAGGTAGTGAATCCCTTACCATTGGAGATGATTAAGCAGAGATTGCATGACTGCTCTGGGAATGTCAGAGAGCCATGTTATGAAAAGGGGTTAAAGAAGATAACATCTGAGTTCTTTCCAATTCTAAGACTGATTGGTTTGACTGCAGCTGTATTTATCACAGAGCCCATGCAAGGACACTGCACTTAGTCAGCTTCCCTAAAGCTAAATTTACAACAGACAGCTCACCTGCTTCATGATCTTAAGTTTAGACTATACTGTATACTTCAGAAATAATTATTTGTCTTTGGGAGAAAGCTGAACTTATGGAGTAAAATGAGATTTTTAGATTTCCATGGGCTTCCCTTATACTCAGCATTCCTGACCTATCCCCAGGAGTGGCTGAATGTTGGCAAAAACCACACCATAAACATTAGAGAATATCCACAAAGCCCAGGCAAATTGCTGTCCAGACAGTTCACTCTATGAGGTATGACTGGTAGTCAGCATAAGAGCAACAATTAAAATATCACAAGATGAGCTGTAGACCCCAGTAGGTAGAGCTCCTTTGTCTAATGACCTTTTTCTTAGTGCGATAGCACTTACAATAGGCTGGCCTCATAAATCATACCTCCAGAAAACATCCACAGGGCAGACTTTGACACTGTTTGCATATTCAAATGTCACCCCATTCATAAGAGGGAAGACAAAACACTTTTCTTCTCTCAAAAATGTCAGCATGGCTGGATTAGAAAAGATAATTCGGAAGTACTTCTAGACAATAATTACCTCTGGCACCTATCTGCAGTGTACTTAATGAATGGGAAGAGGAATTTTTTAATTTTTTAAAATTATGATTATTACAGTAATTAATCAGTGCTCAGTGACAGCTTCCTTGAGGGGGAAAAAGTGCTTCAAAGGCCATCTTGCTTCTGTAGGGCACCTTGTTGATTTCACATCACATATGCAAAACATATCCTATTATTACTAGCAACAAAAATGCTTGTGGAAGTAGAATTGGCTTCAATTTCCTAAATAGGAAATCTCACATTTTACAAGTAAGAGAAAAAAATCCTAATCCCAAATGCTAGTTGGAAAATAATATTTCAGAGTTGCTCAGCTGTGGTTGTTAAACCAATCTCTTATTCTTAATTACATGCAAAAGGTTCCCAGTTCTAATTATGGACCTTGGGGAAATAGCCCATCTCCCCAAACCAATAACACCTCATGTTAACTTCAGCTCTTTTGTGTTTAATATCCTGCTGCTGGATTTCAGCTTCCCTAGATGATCTGTAAATTTGGCTTTTTCCACTTCATTTTTCATGGTGCTGCTCAGAGCAGGGGCTAGGAGACCTCACTTTCCCCCTGTGATTCTTTTACAACATTTCTTGCTACTTGAGTATAAAATCCTCTAACCTAAGATATCTACATTAGAAGCAAATTCTTTCCTGAAATTCTTTCCTCTGCTGTGCTCCTACCTCTCCTTCCATTGCTCACAGCCCTCCAGTTACTACATCTAGGGCCTTTGGAGTGATGTGAACGTAGCATTCTTGTGTGGACTCCCTGTCACAGATGTGGAGGTAGAGGGTGGCTCAAAAGGTCAACTAGCCCAGGTTCCTTCCCATCTTTGACTCTATGGAACATTCTGATGACCAAAGGAGAACACAGCATAAGCTGGTTGGGCACTTAGAAGCAGAGACTGTTAGTATACAAGAGGCATTAGTGAACGTCTAGTCCAAACCCCTCATTTTTCAGATGAAGAAGCTGAGAGCTGGAAAGGGAAAGAAAGAGATTTGTTCACATCACTCACTTAATAACCAAGCCAGGATGTCTACAGACACTATGGCTAGTGCCTGGGAATTGTTGTCTAGACTCTAGACTCATCTCAGTTCCATAACCACATCCTCTGGTTGAGATAAGGTAAACTAACATGAGCTAGTTCACAATACTGGCTCTGGATCCTCCTCTCATCTCTTCTGTTGAACATTTTAGACTTCACTGATCTTAGTTTCTTCATCACAGAAAATGGGAATTATAATACTCATTAATCAATGATATTGTTCATTAAACTATATGGGTCCACTTATACATGGATGCTTTTCAATAGTAAATAGTACAGTACTACATGGTCTGTGGTTTGCTGAATCTGCAGGTGTAGAGGACTGACTATAGGTTATATGCAGATTAGCTCCCACTTTGTTCAAGGGTCAACTGTAAACAAATATATATACTACCCCCCAACACACATAAAGACAGATACATAGTATAGTATATCTGTATGTATATTTCTCAGCTCTGCCCCCTGAGAGGGTCTAGAAGCAATGACACTCCAATCATGATGAGCACAACTAGTTTCCAGATCTTGGTTTCTAAACGTCATTCTCTTAGAAATTATTGGTAACAAGTCTGTGGCTTTCATGAATGATACACCAGTCTCTTGGTTTTTCTTTTTCCACTTGGTCTTTCCCTCTGTCGTCTTTGCAAATTCATCATCCTCTATCCAGATATAAAGTGAATAACTGAAAGTTACAATTCTTTAACCTTTGATTCTTTTTTCTTATCTCACTCTGCCCATCTTTCTTAAACAATTCATCCATGCTCAAAGACATAAATCTAAAAGACTCACAATTCTGTATTTCCAGCTGTAGTTTCTTATTAGAGCTTCATACGTACATATACTTGAGATTTGAATTTCTAGCACTTGCTCTCATGGTGGTTTAAAATATGTCCACAAATTATTTGACACAACCTCCAAAAGTGGGCCTAATTCTACCTTAAGTGTGGCTTGAATTAGTGACTCACTTATAGTGAATAGAATAAAACCAGAAATGATAGTGTGTGACCTCAGAGACTAGGACATAAAAAGCATTTCAGCTGACTACTTTCTTTCCCTTTCTTGTCACTCATGCTAGGGAAGCCAGCTGCAGTGCCCTCATGGAGAAGCCCATGTGGTAAGAAGTGAGGCCTCCAGCCAACAGTCACACGAAAAAGTCTGGAAGCAGATTCTCCAGCCCCAGTCAAGCCTTCAAACAAATTCAGTTCTGACCAACATGTTGATTGCAACACTGTGAGCCAAAACCACACAGCCACTTTCAAATTCCTGATCATCAGAAACTGAGATGATAAATGTTTATTATTTTAAGCCACTAACTTTGGGACACTCCATTATGCAATAATGTATAGTTAATATATTCCATTTCCTGGCCCTCCTAGTAAACAAGCAGGTCATATTCTAGTGCTTCTTCTTTTGGTGAATAACTTACTATCCACCCATTATACAGGAAAAGAGTCATCACTCTTAACAACTAACTCTCCTACTCATTTCCCCTTTTGAAATCAATTATCAAGATCTATTGATTTAAGCTCCTGAGTAAGTTTCAAATGTGTCCAAATCTCCATCTCATCTTCATTGCCTCCATACTTGTCCAAACCTCCTTTGTTTCTTGCCTGGATAGCCTTGTCATCGCCTGACTCTGGCATTCCCCTGAAACAAACTTCACATTGCCATCAGGACTGTCTTTTCAAAAAGAGTCACTAATCACCAATTTTAAGCTAGAAACAGTGGCATGGATCTCCAGACAGCCAGAACTCTCCCAAAGACAGGATCAACAAAGAAGATGAACTGATGGAACAGTGCCTTTGCCTAAACTCCTCAGTGCTTCCTCCCTGAACAATTTCAAAGGCTACCATTTGGGGTTGGAAAAGTGGCCTTTGATCAACTTGATTGTTATTGCTGATTTGGAGGGTTTTGTTTTTGTTTTTAAATTTTCATACTTTTACATTGCTTTAAAATGTAATACATGCTTATGTTTTAAAAATTTGGAAAATGCATGTATTTTTTAAAAAGCTGGAAAAATCATCTGTAATTCTACCATCCTGAAATTTTGGCTTATTTCTTTCAAACTTTTCCCTTATGCTTTTAAAATCTTATTAAGAACACTCTGTATATTAATGTAATTTTCTATTCCATTTTTGTGCTTAAGGTTATAAGATTCTTTCCATATCATTAAAAACTCTATGTAAATATCATTTTAATAGCTGCTTAACATTCTATGATATTAGAAATTTCATTTTGAAATTTGTCTTCTTGCCCAATATTAAAACTAATTATTTTACTTTTGGGGAGGGTAAGTGGGGGTGGGGGTATGTTTCCATGGCTTGATGACACTTGGAGATTGCTGTTTAAATATGTAACAAAACTGCATTTCTGTCTTTAGCTATGGCCTCAGTCCAAAAGGTAGCAGCCAATCTGCTTGGTGATTTTAGCACTTCCTAACAGTATTTACTCCTTGAGGCTTCTAAAGTTAATGCACTCTTGGTTTTCTAGTGGATAAGCCAATAATGCCTCTAGGATGGCACTTAGGTCAGACACCTCAAGAGAAGGAACAGGGGAAAGGCAAGAAGCCCCAGAGGAGGCTATGCTAAAGTCTGCAAGCATATATGTGCCCCCTCCCCACTAAAAAAAATCCCAAACCTAGCTGTATATCTTTTCTTTACAATGTGCAGTGATTAGTAATCCATAATTTATGGCTCTAATTAATTCTTCCCTTTATTATGGAGAGCGGCTCACCCAAGCATGCCACTCTGACAAAGCTCGGACACACTGCTTCACTCAACGCCCGGATTTCCTTGCCGGGAACTCATTTTGCAAAACCCATTAAGCTGGCAAAAGATCCAGAGCGCTAAGAAGGTAGCATCCCTCCCCCATTCTGCTTCATTGCATGAAGGAACAGACTTAGAGAGCAAATCTGACTGTGCCATTTAACTGAGGCCACAGTTCCTTTAAGAGGACTCAGTTTGGGGCCTGAGAGTAAATAAGATATAACTGCAATTAGGGTGCGATCACTGAGAGCAGATATTCTGGGGTCCTACAGCTTTGAGACAGGTCCTCTGGAAGAAGAGGGGAGGATGTCAGAAAATCAAGTGGCTCCTCATAGCACATCTCTGAATATCACACACTTTCCAAGCTCATCACATGGTTTGCTACGTGAAACCCCAACAGCCGTTCTCTCTCGGAGCCTGCTGACTGCATCTAAGCATATACGAGTCTTGCAGAACTTCAACACCAGTCTTTCCATCATCAGGCTATATAACCCTGTGTAAAAGGTAGACTGAACATTGTTCAATGACTAGTTCTCCAGACTGAAGAACTTGCTATCTGCAGTCTGCTTTCTTATCTGACTTTAAACAATACTAATTCACATTTATTGAGAACCTATATACCAGGGATTTAGTATTCAGTTAATTCTCATGGCAACTCATTGAGGTAGGTACCACTACTGTTAATGTCCAGAAGGGACATTGTAAACCAGAGGACCTTTGTTTTGTTCCTTATTGTATCTCCCTATTCTAGAACTTGCCTAGCATATAGTAGGTAATCAATATTTGTTGAATGCATGAATGCCCATTTACACATGGGAAAATTAAGGCACAGAGCTAGTAAGAGGCAAAGTAAAACTCAGTTGCTTGCATTCTATTCCCAGAGCTCACGTTATTAAGCATCACTCAGTGGTGTATCCTTGACCTCTGCAGAAGTTTGATTTTATTTCCATCTTTGCAGAAGGATAAATGTACCAAATGTCCTTTAAATATCTGGAGTTCAAGGTGTAGTGTAGTCACGGGGTGTCAATTACCACTGGCATAGAATTGGGGCAAAATACAGATGTATGTGGTAACTGATGATGGCATTGCCACTACTATTACTGAAATGACCATGGCTTGCCTGCAGAGGAGATTTTTATTTCTCTTCGCCCTGAGCCACCCCTAAATGTTCCAAGTCCCCTTCTGATGACAGGCTGTGTCAACTGTCAGACATTTTCACCCACCGGCCAAAGAAAATGACCTATCTCTACAACCACAAGGACAAATGCCCTTTCTTACCACCTTACCTTTGTTCCTTTGCCCTCTCAGGTTGTATTTAATTTCATTTCTTTCTGATCTACAGATTGATGAAAATCTCTCATCTTCTCCAAGCCTGCCTGAGCCCCAGACTGTGGCCCGGGTGGGCCATGTGAGAGCAGCGCCCGCAGCCACAGCAGAGGGAGGCGTTATTTACATATTTATTAGAAATTCTGTCCTGCTGGCAAGAGACGCTCACTTCTGACTTTAATTCCGATAAGTAAACAACCCCATTGGCAAGGAAGAGGGGGAAAAACAAACCAGAGTAGTTTGCACAAGATAATACAGTAAAGCAGAGAAATATCCGTAATGCAAAACCATTTGCAGTGCATAGCAAGAGAGAGAGAGAAAAAAATCCATCTCCAAAGCCTGGCTTAGGTTAAATACTCCAAACGAAATAATTACAAAGTAATTCAATTATATTTGGTATCAGTTGCCTCACAGGCCAGTGGAATGACAATTAATCCCATGGTGCCTTTTTTTTTTTTTTTAAATACTCTGTGGTTTGTACAGAATTGCCCTCAAGCAGTTAACCACACTCTGCAATCCTCTGGCTGTCTCTCTTTTTTTCCCTTCATTCATTCTGGCCTGATAATGCCCCACACAAGGGAGCCATACTGCTAAGTTCAATCTTCTCTGACCCTACTCTCAAACTGTCCAGCATCCTAACATTTTGCTTAGGTGTCCTCCTGCTTCCCCTTAATTATATTATATTGTAAGAACTGCAACAGTGGGAGAGTTTAGCATCCTATGCCTTTCTCCTACCATCCTAACTTCAGAGAACATCATCATCCCTGTGACAACACAATGAATTAAATCCTTCTCTGCATCACATGTCTAGCTATCCTCAGGAAAAAAAAAATTACATTTTAGGAACATTAAAATGGACTGACTTTAATCCACAACAACAAAGGAGGCAAGGGATATGGCTTAAATCCAGGCTGACGTTCTAACCTGAGTTTACCCTGTAGATAAAATCACATGGGATTCTTTGCATTTCTATAGCTTCTTTCAGACAGGAACTGCAAGGTACTTTACACACAATAACAAGCTCCACAACCTTTCTTTGATGCTGCTCCCCAGCTCTAGGAAAGGTTCATGCATCAGAAAACAAAAATGATGGACGGAAGGGGCTGGCCCAGACAACCTCCCCAGCTGACAATGGTGGAGAAAGAGAACTTGGGCACCTAGACTGCAGCACTCAAATCCCTTGATCAGGAAAATCATCACACCTCTAAACTGCAAACGTACTTACAAAAATGAAAATTACACATCGCAGTGAGGAACGAAGGGGTAGCGGGGCTGCTCTTGGATCCCTCACCGCTTCCGTTTCTCTGCCCGGCTTCCTAACAGCAGCCTAGCGGGTGAGTCACGGAAGCGTCTCACTGGGGGACTCCCTGTGTGCCGTGCCTCCCGTAGGGGCGCGTCCTAAGGCGTACACAGCGGCTTGGGTCCCCGCCCTGGCGAGGGAGCCATGGGACCAGGCCTGTCCGTCCTGTCCATGTGAGCCCCCCGAGGAGCGAGGTTAGGGCCTAGCGCGCGCTGGCAGCAGGCGATGAAGGAACACTGGGCCTGCGGGGCCGGGCAGAGGAGGATGGAGGTTTGTCCTGCTTCCCGGGACTTTGCACTCTGGACGACAACGGCCCGGCGCCCCTGCGCCTCTCGCGCACTGGCTTCTGGGAAGTGTCGATGCCCTTTGCCTTTGACGCACTGGCTTCTGGGAGGTGTTGACCCCTGTGGCCTCACGCACTGGCTTCTGGGACGTGCTGGCCAGTGTAGCAAAGGACCTGTCGCTGCTCTCCTTGTGGCTCACGTTTAGAGAGCCCCCTGACTGGGAACAAAATGCAGAACCTTAAGTTTGAGAATTATGTTTATTCTGTGGATTTTCTGAGGACTTCAAGCCCAGGAGACAGCCTGTCGGGTGGCTCTAAGAGATTGCTCCGGAAAGGTAAGGGAGGAGGCTGGATATACAGGAGTGTTTGCAACTAAGACCAGGTAGTCGGAATATCAAAAGATTACTATTAATTAAAGAAAATCAGATACCTCAAGTTAAGGAATTTAGCACTTTATGTGTAGGCAGGTGCAAGTGTCTGGACTCACTGAAATGATTCCTTTGGTATGCACTGTAACTATTTAGGGCCAGTATCTGTTCGCTCTTTCCGTCCTGAGTCCCCCTCTGGGTGCACCGCTGGGGGTGTCCGCAGTGGCTGAGGGCTTGGCAGCGGGCAGCCTGTTGGTCTCCATTCTGAATTCCCTCAGGGCTCGCTTTCTGAGGTGGCTGTGTGGCTTGCTGGCTGCAACATCCTTTGTTTACTAATATGGCAGGCAACATTTTTCATTCACACCCTGGGAAGTCCCAAAAAGAAGAACAGAAAGGAACTTTCTCCCTGTCCGGATCAGCTGGCTCCTTGCTCCTTTTCAGTCCTCAAGACTCGGCTTCTGCACGGCTTTCTCAGGGAAATCAGCTTCCGCCCACCCACACGTCTCAACCAGTTCAGTTAGTTTCCAGACACTGGCTGTCTTCTGTTGGAAGTGAGGGAGCATGAAGGTCCAGCAGAGATTTTTTTCCAAGAATGGGAGCCACTCCATGTCTAAGATTAAGAAAGATTTCTCATCCACTCCCTCATCTGAACCCACTCCTCTTTCACACCCCATGTATCACTAGATGTATATTTTATACTCACTGTCATGTTAAAAAATACTCAGTATGAACTCTGGGGCCAAACTACCTAAATCAGACTCCGAGCTCCATCACGTATAGGCTGTGTGAACTTGGGAAAGTTACTTGAACTCTCTGAGCCTCAATTACTGTCTGGAAAATGGGATCAATATTTGTGTTATTTGTCAGGAGTATTAATTAATGTGTATAAATGTTTTAGGGCAGCACCTGCTCCGTAATAATAGGCACTGAATTAGTTGCAGTTATGATGTTGGACACAGATTTAGTTAGCATTCAATAGTATTTTTTTTTTCATCCTAGAAACTCACTTGTCTAGTTTATAACTCAAGATTTTAGGAACATCACGTTGTTGGGGGTATACCTCTTTTATGAACATAAGAATCATCGTGAAGGAATGCCATGTGTGTTTAATAACAAATAATTTTCACTCTAAGTTGTGTTTACATGCCCTTTGGTCAACTGGATTGCTAAAGAACTGAAGGAGTCCAGAGTATGCAGCCTCAAAATATGCTCCTTTAGCATAAAGATAAAGATAAGATATTGCTTTGAGATAAAAGCAATTGAGAAAAAGCAGACACAAGATAAACTCTATACTATGAAGAACAGGATGATTCTTACTCAGTGGACACACTCTAAATTTTTAGCCCAGAGAAGGCACCAGAGCCAGTTCACTAACAAACCTTACCTAAGAACACATAAGTTCCATTAGTTTCCCCCATATGTTTACCATTCCTCAATTTGCCACCCCTAAAAGCCTAAAACCTCTTCTTTTGTCACTTCTCCACATATCTACTGCTCTTTGTTAAAATGCTATTAAGCCCCAAGTTCTAACCACTCTTTTGAATTACTCATCACTAATTTTCTCCCGCATACATGCAAGCCGCAAGTGTTGATAAACTCCTGTTTGTTTTTCTCCTGTTAATGTATCTTTTGTCAGTCTAATTTACAGGACCCCAGTCAGGAAACCTAGAAGGGTAGAGGAAAAGTTTTTTTTTTTCACCCCCTCCCCTATGGAACAAATCACAATCCTGGTCATCCTGGTCTCACTGCATTTATTTTTTTAATTTCCCCAGCCAGCATCGGGAGTATGCAGAATTCTTTCTATCAGGCAGACACCTATCATGCATTGAAACACTGCCACAGCCCACATGCCCCTGGAAACTGGACTGTAACTATGGACAGCAGCCTTATCCCACCATCTTCTGACGGTATTCCAATGGGCTTGTCATTCTTACCTTCTGTTACCCAAATATATTCAAACATCTTTTCTTATTTTTCTTAAAGGGGAAAGAGATAGGAATGACCAACACTTGTGTCAAAGTAACTGTTTCCTTATATCAGCTGATTAATACCACTACTATGTAATTGGTCTGTGACTTCCAGAAAAAAAATCTTACTATTTGGACTCTTACACATGTTGGTTATCCCTGAAAAATGAGGAGGCAAAGGCAAGGATAGTTATTCCTATTAAAATATAATGCCTTGTGAGTTTATTCCTTCAATAAGTATTTGATGAGTGCCTTCTATGCAACAGGCAGCACCATTATTAACTGTGAAACTATAGTCCCAGAGGGTATGCTGGTAGCAAGTGGGGGGGAGGGGCAGGGGGGAGGTAAGCAAGAGAAAGATAGCAAACAACAAGTAATTATTTGATTACAGTCTCTGCTGGACCTTCATGCTCCCTCACTTCCAACAGAAGAGAGCCAGTGTCTCGAAATACCTAAGAGTTTGGGTGCTAAACTGGGGTGAATTCCTGGTGTGTCACTTTCTAGTTGTGTGACCTTGACTTCTGTATGCCTCCCTCCCATCTGTAAAATGCAGGTAATAGTTACTGCCTCAGAAGATTGTGGTGAGGGTTGAGATGATGTATGTAACCCTCTAGAACAATGCTTAATATTCAGTATATTTTAGCTAATATGATTCATAATTATTTTACAGAGGCTTCTAGAGTAGGTTCACCTACTAGTCAGTATGTCTTCTTTTGTATTCCCTGGACTTAGAAGAGCAAGAAAGTTGGGGTGATGGTGGGGCATGATAGTACAGCTTTTAGAACTTCTTTCCTTCTGTTACTCTAAATACACTTCATCAGTTTTTCTATATCACATCTTCTGGTTCTTTACCCTTCCTGCCAGCTTACTTACAGGTTAACTCCTATCACAAAGAACTGAGCCTTTTATCATACAGCTAGGGAATATATTTAAGAGGCAAACTTCTGTGACTGAAAGACAACCGATTCGCTCATGAGAGCTGGTGAGCGAAAACAGGCTACTTTCTTCTCTCATGGAAATTTCTGTCTAATGGCAGACAGACTAATAAATGATGATCATACAGATAAGGGCAAAATTACAACTGTGATGAATGTTACAAAATAACAGTCCAGAAGATGGGGGAAATACCTACCATTCCCGGCAAAAAAAGAGCAGCATGTGCAAAATGATAGGAGGGAACATGGCAAATCAGCAGAAGATGGCCCGCATGGGTAAAGTGCAGGCAGAAAGGGAGGACGGACATTTGGAAAGGATGAGACACTCTACGTGTAGGTAGAGGCCGGTCCACAAAGATTTCAGTCCTTTTCTTGTGAGAAAGAGTTGAAGCAAAGATGACAAATCATATTTTCTTTTTAAAAAAATCATTGTGCCTTTTTAAAACCCAGTCTCCATAACATCAATAGATGGCTGTTTAAATAACCAGTTAAAAGCAGTAATACTTCCCAAAGCCTGAAGGTCTTTCACAAGCTCCTTTGTTTCTTTATTCATTCTTTCACCAGCTATTATTGCCCACCTGCTCTGTGTGAGAATACTTTGTTAGACTGAGAGCATATGAAGATGATTAAATACACACTGTCCATTGGGAAGGCGAGTTAAAAAGAGAAATTATGGTAAAATGTGATGAGTGCTAAGAGACAGGGACAATCAAAAAGGATGGAATAACTGAAAGGCACCATCTAAATCCTGTCCTGGAAAAGGGAAAGCTAATGGGAAGTAATAGTTGGGCTGGTTCTTGAACAATTACTGTGAATTTATTGGGGGGAAGAAAGTAGATATATTTATTGAAGAAAATTTAGAAAATACAGAAAAAAATACAAAAAGGACATCAAATCACACATACTCCTTCAATTTAGATCCTATGAAGATTAATAAAAATATAAATAATTTTTAAAAGTTTGCTTATTGCTACCAGGAATCACTGCTTCTGGTCTAGTGGATAAAGCTAGGAAATAAACATATGGATGCTAACTAATGCATACATACATCTCTTTTTACCTGCTAGCTAATCTATCTAATTTTAAAACTACGTGAGTTTATATTGATAGCTTTGACTCCAATCCAGGACGACAGGGTTTATTTCAGCCTTTCCCCTTTCCTTAATTTGTAACTTCTTTCTTGACAGTGAGAAACCCAGCTGTAATTAGATAAAATATATTTACTTATTTGTTCAACCCTAGTATTTAATGACATATTTTCAGTATTAACCCATACTCCTCTGAGAAATGAATTTACCTATTAGAGCATAATGTTTCTGCATAGTTCTTTTGTCTTTAACCTGTAAGTATCCAGTGGAAATACTGCTATCCTAAGATACTTAGATCATCTCCTTTCTTCCCCCTTCCCTTCAGTGAGGTCTTGTGAATTTGTAATAATTTAAATTCATCTTTCAATCCTTTATGACCTGAAATCTATCCTCCTTTCCCCTAAACTTGACAGATTGAAAAAAAAAAACAAAAGAAAAGAAAGCTAATATGGTAAAACTCATTGTTTTTGGTGAAGAGCTGTATGGGTTTTGACACATGTGTAGAGCCATGTATCCACCACAACATTTCCATACAGAATAGTTCCATTGGCTCCCAAATTTCCTTGTACTCCTCTTAGTAGACAACTGTTCCTCCCACCATATGACACCTGGAAACCACTATTCTACTTTTCTTCCTTAAAGTTTTCCTATTCCCAGAGGATCATATAAATGGAATTTTTTGAGTAGCATTTTGAGTTTAGCTTTTTTTGGCTTAGCAAAAATGCATTTAAGTTTCATCTATGTTGTTCGTGAATTGCTATCTGCTCCTACTTATCGCTGTAGAGTATTCCATTGTATAGATGTGCCGCAGCTTATTTGTCCATTTGCTGGTTGATGGGCATGTGGTTTGTTTCCAATATTTGATGAATATGAATAGAATTGCTACAAGTTTTCACATACACGTTTTTGCAGGTGCGTGTAAGTTCTTATTTCTTTGGGGTTGATATCTAGGAGTAGAATTGATATATCTTTAACTTCGTAGAATGGCCAAACTGTTTTCTAAAGAGGCTGAAATATTTTGCATTCCACCAACTATGTAGTAAAATTCTAGTTACTTTGCATCCTTGTAAGTATTTGGTTCTGTCATTAAAAAAAAATTAACCATTTTAGTAGAAGTGTAATGGTATCCTATGATACTTTTAATTTGCATTTCCCTATGCTCAGTGACACTGAACATCTTTTTTGTATGCTTATTTGCCATCCTCGTATCTTCCTTGGTGAACTGTCTGTTCATCCATTTTATGGATCTTAAAAATTGGTTTGCTTAGTTTCTTATTGTTCAGTTTTGAGAGTTCTTAATATATTCTGGTTAGAAATTATTCACCAGAAATATAATTTGCAGATATTTTCTCTAGGCTATGGCTGTCTTCTGTAAAGCAAATATTTTTCATTTTGATGGAGTACAATTTATCAACTTTTTTTTAACATTTTTTATTGATTTATAATCATTTTACAATGTTGTGTCAAATTCCAGTGTTCAGCACAATTTTTCAGTCATTCATGGACATACACACACTCATTGTCACATTTTTTTCTCTGTGATTTATCATAACATTTTGTGTATATTTCCCTGTGCTATACAGTGTAATCTTGTTTATCTATTCTACAATTTTGAAATCCCAGTCTATCCCTTCCCACCCTCAACTTTTTAAATTTATGGATCATGCTTTTGGTGATATAACTAAAATTCTTTGTTCACACATGTTTTCCTCCAGATGTTTTATATATTTATATTCTATATTTATATCTATAATCTATTTAGAGTTAATATTTGAAGTATGGCTCAGATTCCTTTTTTTTTTCTTTTTTGGCATATAGACATACAACTGTTCCAGCACTATTTGTAGAAGGCACTATACTTTCTTCATTAAATTGTATTTGCACTTTAATCAAAAATCGGTTGACTGTTTTTATTCATGTGGATCTATTTCTGGTCTCTTTTATCCCTATTGATTTATATATTTATCCTTTGACCAGTATGACACTGTTTTGATTACTGTAGCTTTACAATATGTCTTGAAACAGAAGAAGGTGAATCCTCTGACTTTTTTCTACTCTTTCAAAATTGTTTTGGGTAGTCTAGTTCCTTTGCCTTTACATATAAATTTTTGAATCACCTCACAAAATAGTCTACTGGAACTTTGGGATTTTGTTGAATCTATAGATTGAACTGGGCATAATTGACAGCAGTGCTGAGTCTTAAAACCATTATCATGGTGTGATTCTAAAATTATTTAGAATTTAAAATTATTTCATCAGTGTTTTGAAGTTTTTAGCATACAGATCCTACATATAATTTTTTAGATTCATACCTAAGTTTTTTGTTTGTTTTTGTTTTGGCGTTATGGTAAAAAGCATTTTTTAAACTCTAAATTCCAGTTGTTAACTTTGTGTCCTGTGACTTTGCTAACCTCTTTCATTTGTTCTAGAAGCATTTTTGTAGACTTCTTTGGGAATTTTCTACATTGACAGTCTTGTCATTTGTAAATATAGTTTTGTTTCTTCTTTCTTTGATGTGCATGTCTTTTGTTTTTGTTTTTGTTTTTGTTTGTGTGTGTGTGTGTGTGTGCGCGTGTGTTTTGCTTTATTACACCGATTAGGACTTCCAGTATGATATGGAGAGAGAAAGCAGTCTTTGTTCTGAATAATAGGGAGAAACAACTCACTCTTCCATCATTTAGTATAATTTAGCTGTAGTTTGCTGAATGTTCTATGTACACTTTGTCAGGTTGAGAAAGTTCTTTCTTTCTAGCTTGCTGAAAGCTTTTATGTTTTTTAGCATAAATGGAGATTTAATTTTGCCAAATGATTTTTCTTCATCTGTTGATGATCATATTTTTCTTCTTTTCAATTTCATTGATTTCTGCTCTTATTTTTATTGTTTAATTTTGTCTACTTGCTTTGGATTTAGTTTGCCCTTCTTTTTTTCTAGTTTCTTAAGGCAAAAGCTTAGATTATTGATTTGAAATCATTCTTCTTTTTTGTTTAACCATTTTATGCTGTATGTTACATTATAATCATGTTACAGCCATTTTATACTATACATTTTCATATAATCACTCTTTTATTTACAGCCTACACATTTTGTGCTGTTATATTTTCATTTTCATTCACCTCAAAATATTTTAAGCTTTTCTTTGAGATTTCCTCTTTGACTCACAGGTTATTTAGGATTGTGTTGTTTAATTTCCAAACATTTGGAGATTTTCTAAACAGTTTTCTGTTTTTTATCTCTGGTTTAATTCTTTTACTATCTGAGGACATACTTTGCATGATTTCTGTTCATTTCAATTTGTTGAGGTGTATTTTTGTGAGCCAGGTGTGGCCTATCTTGGTGAAATTTTCATGTGCACTTGAAAAAGAAAATGTATTTTGTTGTTGTTGAGTGGAGAGTTTCATAAATGTCAATTAAATCTAATTGACTGATAATGTTCAGGGCTCCTATATTCTTACTAATTTTCTCTCTACATGTTTTTTTCTATCAGTTATTGAGAGAAGAATGATAAAGTCTTCAACTACAGGTGTGGATCTGTCTGTATTTCCTTTCAGTTCTATTTGTTTTTGTTTCATGTAATTTGAAGCTTTGTTGTTATGGGCATACATACTTAGAATTGTTATCTCTTCTTGGAAAATTGATTCCTTTATTATTATGTAATGTCTCTCTTTATCCCTGATAATATATCTTTTCCTGAAGTCTATTATTATACCATTTTTATTACAGCATCATCATTAATCACAGTATCAAAAAATTAAAGTGTGGAAGGAGAGTTACAATAATGCTTAATTTCATATTCTTAAATGTATAGTCTTTTTTAAAACAATGTGGTGCAAGGGAATAATTTGCATGGTAAACCTAAAGCTCTTTAGGCTGCCTGAGCCAAGGACACTTAAAGACTTAAAAATAATTTTTTTAAATTTAACTGTAGTTGACTTACAATGTTGTGTTAGTTTGAGGTGTACAGCAAAGTGATTCAGTTATACATATTATATTTTATATATGTTATATTATATATATTATTTTTTATGTTCTTTTTCATTACATGTTATTACAAGCTATTAAATATAGTTCTCTGTGCTAAACAGTAGGGCCTTAAATGTCCATCAACAGATGAATGGATAAAGAAGATGTGGTATATATATATATATATATATATATATATATATATATACACAATGGCATATTGCTCAGTCATAAAAAAGAATTCTAGGGATGAACCTAGAGATTATGATTTTAAGTCAAGTAAGTCAGACAGAGAAAGGCAAATATCATATGTTATCATTTGTATATATGGAATCTAAGAAAATGATGCAAATGAACTTATTTTTAAATCAAAAATAGACTCACAGACACAGAAAACAAACTATGGTTACCAAAGGGGGAAGCGAGAGGGAGGGATAAAGTAGGAGTTTGAGATGAACAGCTACATACTACTATATATAAAATAGATAAACAACAAAGGCTATTCTTTTTGAACCAAAGACCAGAAGGAAAATTAGATGAGTTTTTACACCTGCCTTGGGTATGGGAAAGGACCAGTTCAGTCTCAAACCTGTGTTTTGTCAAACAAAAAAAAAAAAAAAAAAAAGAAAGAAAATCTTCGTAGAGTAAGTGGGAAATTTTCTGTAGCTCAGGACCCGGGAGGCCCCAATTACTGGGTCTCTGGGAAGGAGACAGAGGTGTCAGAGGGCTGATGGAAAACAAGCTCTCAGAGGCTGTTTCCAAAACCTGCTCAGCCGGAGCAGGACTCTAATGAGGGGTGGATGGTATTCACCACCTGGGACCTGACAGAGTGCTCCAGAGAGCCAGAGGGCCAGTGCCAGCAATCTGATGAAGGTCAGGTGTTTCTGGAGGAAGGTGTGCAGACAGGAAAGCTTGGGAGACTGACTCTCCTTGTTTTTCTGTTGTTTTTCTGCACCTCCCAGAGAGGCTTAGCATATGACCCAGGACACATTGATTTCCTACATGTTCTTACTCTGTGGTCGAAGGCCTCTGGGAGAGAGACAAACCCTGTGAACAATGAGGAAAAGACAATAAAAGTAAAACAACATCTGAACTGACATTATACCAGATCAGGTGCTGCTCCCTGTGGAGGACAGGGGCCACACCAAAACCACAAAGGACAAGCCTTTTCAAAGATGATGTCTGGTAATTGGGCTTCCCGTGGACCATCCAGAGCCCTGAGCCCTGAGCATCTCACCACTGCCACTTCCTTACCATTTCTCTGTTCCCTTGGGCTATCCCAGAGAGAGAACCCTGTGGAAAGGCTTGGTGCCTTAGAGAGTAGGGGAGGGGGAAGAGTGGATAAAAAGTGAGGTAGAATATCTTGGCTGAAATGAATTTTCAATTTCTTGGTGAATCTCAATTACACAGACTTTCCCTGAGGCCTGTTACTTCAGAGAATCAAAACTCTGCTGTCATTACCAACAGAGTGGAAATTCTTAGTTTGTCAGTCTACCTCATTTTGGGAGAGCATTTGTCCCCAGGAGTGTTTAACTAAAAGAGATGATTAAAAGAACCCCCCAGGAAAAGCATACCCTCTCCTCACCCTTTCAGCCACAGAGTATAAATGTTTTCCAGCTGTACTGGAGCAAGTTTTCATAACCACAGTTTCACATCAGTCCTCAGTAGGTACTCAATAAATAACTATTGAACGAATGAATGGCTTTGATGATCTGCTACATGCAGGATAGCTTTCAAGGACTGAAACACAGTTAAGAGGAATATAAAGAAACTTCTCATCAATATGGTGGATTAAGCAGAAATGGGAAATTTCTTATCCAGCTCCAAACACATAGAAATGCTGAATAAGATAGAACACAAATCTTCCTTTAAAGTACATAGCCGAAATTGAAAGCATGAAGGGGAAAAAAAATCACAAAATTCTAGAAATGAAAAAGAAATTCAAAGCCAGAGTGATAGAATAACATATACCTGTGGGGATAAATGCACCAAATAGGCACCTAAGGCAGGGGTGGGTGGGGTGGCTTATTTCAAACCATAGCAGAACCAGATTGTGATGATGCAACAGTGATGGTTCATATGAGGGGGAGTTCAGAGTTAAAACAGTGTACCATCCTCATTGTGTTCAGTAATATAATAAAGACACTGATTAGCCCTAGATTTGATCCACTTTGTTCATTAAAACTATGAAGGTAAATATATCCTCCCTCTCCCCCCAAAAGAGAAACGAGGAAATGGAATTTTTCATTTTAAAATCAGTAGAGGGGGAAACAAATGAAGTAAGGAAAGTGCAGCCAATTCAATAAGAAAAAGCTTCGTAAATAGAGAATGTCAAATAAGATAATGTACACAGGAACATACACACATATCAGAAACTGTTGTAAATCTGAATGAATTATATTCAGCTATTAAAAGACAGATTGGAAACTGGAAATAAAAACTTCTTGCTATATGCAGGAATTCCTAAACTACAAAAAAAAAAAACCTTTTAAAGTCAGGCAAAGATATACCAGGCAAATACTGAAAAATAAATAATAAAATTAGATGCATTAGTTGGTGAGGTGTACGTAGTTTGGAAAAATATAGAGGAAATCAGAACCATAAGGAGAGAAGAACTTGGCAGTTATTGCTATGCTCCATTGACTGCTCTGGAATAGGACAACAAAAAGCTGAGTGATTAATTAGCAATTTAAAGCAAAGGTGAAAGCTAGAGGGCTTTCTTCGTAGTATACAGGGGGGCTCTCCTGTCCTGCAGCGGGGTGGCAGAGAAATTTCAGGACCAGGCTCAGGGCTTAATTGTAGATGTAGCCAAGCTCTAAAGAAGATTCACCTTCTAATCCAGGTAGGTCTGCTAAGCCCAGGTCAAGGCGCTAGTTGGGGCATATGACATGGGGGCATCCAGGTTGATACATCTGAAAGTCTTGAATTCCCAGACACACCTGAACACAGGGAGCCTTCAAAGTGGTCCTTGTAGTGGATATATCATGTAAGATTAGAAAACCAATTAGATGACTATATTTAGTCATAAGGGTGCCCAGAGGATACATCATTTACCGGAGCAACGAGGAACATACTAGTGAGAAAACTGCCAGCATCAGCGCACAGTTCAGGGGTGGTTCTCCACTATAAGTCAGGGATGATGGTAGGAGGAACCACTGCAGAAGTAGGCTCATTAATGTATAGCAAAAGAGATTTCTAAAAACTCTGACTACGTACAATAGAGGCCAGGTAGCAGTATTTTATATTCTGAAGCCAGGTAGGTACAGTTATTACAATAAGTGGCATGTTTGGAAGAACAGCCAGGGAACCTGATGTTCAGAAAGTTATGGAGATGGTCAAGAGAGTGTGGCATCCTTGAGGGCAAAATATATGGGCAGCCACATGAGTACTATTCTATCTGTAAAATTAAAAAAAAATTGAGGATGATGATCAGAAGGCTAAGAGCAATCATTCCAGTAAAAAATTATAATCCTCTGTCCAATATTAAGTTTTCAGACCCAGGCCAAATGAATAAAGGAGAGACTGGTTTAGAGGAAGGTCTCTGCAATATCATGACACATATATATGGCAATGGCTTCCTCAGACCTTTCCCAAAGTAAATTCCGTACCTGGGAAACACATGTGGGAATCCTATTCTGACTCATATACCAGATGACATGAAAGTCCGCCAGCTTTGAATGGATTCTGGCTTCAGCTGCTGCCTGTGCACTTGGAACAGCTCATGCCAAGGGACCAGCAGGTAAGAAAATGAATTGCCACCTTGACAAGAGTAGCTAAGGATGCTGTTACATTTTTAGAGTATGAAGAATGTATTTAGCAACCAGGTGATATGTTTGGGTATCTTTTAGTACTCCAATACCAAATTTTCACAGTAAATGGACAAGAGCAATAATTCTGGTCTGAGAAGGTCATGATAACCAGGGAAGGAATTTGACCCCACAGGAATAAAAGTCTGGCTCACATCACCAAATTAGTCTCCAAGACCACCAGAGGTGCTAGCTGAGGATGAGGGGAATTTGTTACAGACCATGGAGAAAGGGGATAATGAGGAACAGTTCTGGCCCTAAGATCAGCTCCAATGGTGGGGACTGTAGTTTATCACACTAGTTTTTTTCCTAAGTTTCCCCCAGGAATAGAGGCCCATTGGAATGCTAGAAGAGTTGGTCCCAAAAATCTACATGAAAAAGTGGATCTGAGCAGTGTAAGGGGTGGACTGAAAAATAGTATTTAATACTTTTATGGAAGAAAATGATAAAGTGCAACAAAGTAAAAAATATTTTGTTAATGTATATATGAGCTCAACATCAGGGACATGTAATGTAAATTATTACCCAAATTGACCTACAAAGTTAATGTAATTCCAATAAAAATCCCGATAGATTTTTTTGCATGAAATTTGATGAATTTATTTCAAAATTCCTGTGTATGAGTAGATGTTTAGGGATAGGCAGGACACTTATGAGAAGAACTAGGAGAATTTGCTCTCCTAGATATCGAGGATTATTTTAAAGCTATAGTAATTAAAACAGTATGGGATTTTACAGGGTTAAATGTATATTAATTAGACTAATTCTATTTAAAAGCTTAAAAATAGACCCTGGTTTATCTGTGTATTTGGTTTATGAGAGAAGTAGCCTCAAAAATTGAAACTTATTGGAATAATTGGCTATCTGCATGGCAAGAAAGAGAATTAGATCATTACCTCTATATAAAAAATAAATTCCAGGTAGATTAAAGGCCTAAATTTGTTTAAAACAATTTTAAAATATAAGAGGACAATTGTATGATCCTATGAAGAATAATGTTTAGATACATGGGGGAAAAAAAGCACAGAAAGAAAATTGAGTAATTTACGTTGAAATTTAAAATACCTACATGACAAAAGTTAGCAGAGCCAAAAGACAAAGATTTTTGCAACATACATAACAAAGAATCTATCCAGAATATAGGAAGAATTTTTTTCCCACCTGTAAGATAATGATAATGGCTAACATTTATTAAGCACCTACTATATGCATTTATTAAGCACATACTATTCTAACTGGTTAGTATGTGTTAACTCTCTTAAGCACCATAATAATTCTGTGAGATATTATTCTTATCCTTGCTTTACAGATGAAGAGACTGAGCCACAGAGAAGTTAAGTAACATCCAAATACTGTTAGTGACACATGTGGAATTGAGGCTAGTGCAGTCCTGAGTGTTTGCTACTAACCACCAGATAGAATTGTGCTCCTCCTGCCACCAAAAAAGAAAAATAATTCAGTTGAACAACAAGCAGAAGATGTGAACGGGTTATTCATAGAAGAGTAGCTGGAATTGCCAATAAAGATGAAAACATGCCCAACTTCATTAATCAGAGAAATGCAATTTAAAACCTTAATGATGCTTCTCACCCATCAGTTTGGCAAAATTTGTAAAAGTCTGAGAATACCAAATGGTGACCAGATTTGACAAGATAGGAGTTCATATCTCCTGCTGAATGGAGTATAAACTGGCACGCAGACTTTGGAGAGCAGCTTGTAATATTTAGTAAAGTAGACCTATAGGTATCTGACGACCCAGCAATTTCACTGCTAGGTAAAGTCACATGTAAAGAAAATGTGTATAGTGATGTTCAATGAGTCTTTCAAAATAAGCAAACAATTGGAAAGAGTTTAAGGGAAAATCAATTGTGGTATTTTAATAGGATGTAATGACATTTAGCAATTAAAATTAAAGAATTGAATTTATATATGTCAATATGTCTAAGATTGCACCATTGAGTGAAAGAAGTATTACGTAGTACATATAGATATATAGAATATGATACCATTTTTGTAAGTTTTTTGGATATGAAAATACTATATGTTGTTTGTGGTACATTCTTATATGGCCCAAGTATAAATACATGAAGGGCAGAGAAGAAACTAACTTCACGCTGCTTCTGTAGAAGAAGGGAGTGAATGGAACTGCAGAGTCATACACAGCTGATTTAGCCACATCTTTATTATTTTTTTATAAAAGGATATAGGATACCTAAAATTTATTAATTCTGGTGCTGGGTACTTGGGCTTTTGGTTGATTTCTCTGTGTGCTTCTCTGTATATTTTTAATTGTAACGACAGAGAAAAAAAAAAGAACAAGAGAAAGTTAAGACATAGCCCTTATTCTTAAAGAATTCATCTCTATCCATCCCTTCAAAGTTCTGTAAGGAAACAGTATCCTTTTAAGTAATAGAGACACAAGCAAGAATAATGCTTCCTGTCTACTAAGCTTTATTCTATCGTCTTGCCTTTCTGCTTTTGCCTGAGTTAGGAGAGAAATTAGATGAAGCAGGACTCATTGATCACCTGTGCTACTCATCGAGCAGATGAGGAAACAGGTCTACAATGGGAGGACTGGCCTAAGATCAGGCATTATATGTAGCAATTGAGTGGTAGAGCTTAGACCAGAGCGCAGACCTGAGGACAGATACGGAAGACACAAGTTGGAGGCCAGCAGGCCAAATTAGGTCAGACAGGTTTTGTTGGATCCATATGTCATTTAATTAAAAAACAAAGTGAACATTATTATAATATATGTGTATAGTCAGCCACAACCCCTCTGACTTCTTATTTTATGTGGGCTCTTTATCCATTGATGTTACCTACTTGGCCCTTTAATATATTTGCATTTGTGACCCCCATCATAGAATCTTTGACTTGGAGAAGATCACCTGTGTCCAATCAGCCCTCACCGTAGTAACTCCCTCAACAGCATCCCTGACAAGTGTGGTGCCCCTCTGCTTGAACACTTCAGCTATGGAGAGATTATGAGCTTTCAACATAGCCCAGTTAATTTTTGAACAGCTCTGACTATTAGAAAGTTCTGCCTCTTATGGAGTCAAAATATACTTCTTGTATTGTCCCACTCATTATCTCTAGCCCAGCCCTCTGAAGGTGCATGAGATAAGTCTAACTGCTCTTCTGGAAATACTTGAAGGCGGCTTTTACTGTTAAATCGTTTTTACTTCGGGATGAACTTTTTCTTTTTTTTCAGCTCAGTTTCAGTCAATTTTTCCAGCTCTTCTAGAGTTGGTTGGTTTTCACATTCTTTGCTAACTTGGTTTGTCTCTGGGGCTGCCACCCTGAATGTGTTCCATCTCCCCACTCCTGGGGTGCAGTCAAAAGGGATTGTTCATGTGATCACCATTGACACTGTTCATCTACTGCTTAAACCATCCAGCTATTTACAGGCAGAAGACTAGCGTGGCTTCATTGCCACCTACTTCTCCAGCCTTTGCTGCACGTTCTCCATGCTTTGTTTTCCTTTTTTTGTTTTTTGTTTTTTGTTTTTTTGTTTTCACCTTTGCTCTCGCCGCACACTGTTGTCACTCCAACAACAATAAACCATCTGGAGTTCCCAAAACCAACCATGATATTGTATATCAGTATGTCATTTCATAACTTGTTCTCTCAAGAGGGAATGTTTTATCAGTGACTTCTCTGTGGGAACTTGTATTTTTTCTTCAAAACTCAGGTTTAATGTCGGTGTCCCTGTGAGGCTTTTCAATGTCTTCACCCCTTCTGTTGTCCTCTTTCACATTCCAGTCTAAGTCAATCACTCCCTCCTGCCTGCTGCCTTCCCTCTTTGTGTGCACTTCTATTCTTGTACATGTCTCACTGGATCATAATTATTTGTTTGTATTTGTAGCTCCCTCTTTTATATTATAATCTCTTGGATGGACAGTGCCTTCCTTTTATAACTGGAACACTAAGCACAAGGACTGACACATAATAGGGGCTCAATAAATAGTTTCTGAGTTGAATGCAACTCTGAGACCACTAGGTATGTTGCATAGTTTGTCTTGAGGACACCTTGAGTTTTCTCCATTTTCCAATTAGAGTTGAGTTACTTGAGAATAGAAATCGTCCTTTATTTTTCTTGCTCTTCTAGCACCAACCACCACTCCCATCAGTCACTCAGATGATTGTTTAAATGAATAAACATGACTCAGAGGTGAGTGTGCTATAAGCATTCACAAAAGTACACTTTTTTTGGGCTTTTCATTGTAGAGAAGGAAATAGTATATATACACATAAAGATTAAATTTGTACTCATGCATATATGCACACAAATATCTATGTACAGCTACCACTGTGTATATATATATAAATAAAACAGTGTTGCCTTCACACATCCAGGCGTATATACATCTTCTGAATTGCAAAGTGCACTCCAGGTTATTTGAAGTCCTGTACAATGTGTCTAGCCTCCCAGGCAAAGTTCCTTGTTAATTTCCTCTGCCTCCACGAATGTATGATTTATTTAAAGAAACTTCCATGCAGCAAATTAAACAACATTTGTTCTACCTAGAGGGATAGTTCCCCAACACCACAGAATTGGCAGGCCCCCTTACAAAGGTTTACATAAAAACAGTGGTCCAACTCACTATCCCGAGTATAGGAGTGTCTGCTAGTCTGTTCCCACTAGGTATACTCCAGTGTCTAACTAGCCCAGGGTTGAGGAAACAAAACAAAACAAAACAAAACTCTAGTCTTAAAAATGCTTGTGGTGGTTATTAAAAAAAAAAAATCCCCCTTTGCCCTGAATCCCTGTCACTTCACAGGGATGTACTCAGAAATTGGTATATTTAATTGGACCTCTTTCTTCCTCACTTTCCTTCTTTTTCTCTGTTTCTCTCTTTCTTTCCTTTTCTAAAAAAAACTATATTTTTGTTGTTTAACCAAACATTTAGCCATCTGTTTCAAAATTTTTACATAAGAAAAGACTGTGAGCCATTGCAGTTTGAACCTCTGGGAATCTATCCAAGAAAGATGGGAAATGTACCATACCTGATCTTTGCCCTGCTCCTTTGCAATCTCAACTAAATTAAAAAAAAATCATAAAATAAGCTGCAAGGTAAGAAGTCTACAAATTATTTAATATCAACAATTAACATTCTTATCCAGCTGCAAATTCGTATTATCCTAAGGCAAGACCAGCAAAAGATAAATTTGTTTGATATATTCTGATAATATTTTAGCTTTTATTCCTGTTTTTCCTGGGGCTCAGTTTCCTAGGAGATATTCTCTGATGAAAGGTTTACTCTTGGCACATATCACATCTTATTTCATGATTGGACATACTATTTAAAAAAAACTATAGGCATTGACTCATACAATCAACGTATATTGAAAACTTACTTTGAGAATATAAACATGAATGGTATAGTTTCTATCCTTAGTAGTATTCCAGCTAATGATTTCTTCATAATGACTCCGCTTCACAATGTCTGTTGCCTCAGCTGACAAACTTTAGATTGAGGGTGGTGACCAGACAGCTGAAGGCTGAAATCATTGGAAAGTGTGTTTAGCAGTCACATGTCAGGAAGTAGATTCTGTTGGTTGTCTGGGACCTCAGCTGGGACTACTTGCCAGTGTTCACGTGGCCTTTTCATACACTTGAGCTTTCTCACTACGTGGTAGCAATGCGGTATTAGACTTCTAATATGACTCCAAAGGAGAATGTCCTAACTATAAGCAGAAGTTGGGTTGCATTTTCTTGATCTTTTCTTAGAAGTCAGGTTGTATCAGTCCTACAGCATTCTATTGGTTACAAGCAAGTCATAGCCCAAATAGATTCTGGAGAAGTAAACAAAAATCCCATTTCTTGATAGAAGGTGTGTTAAGGTCACATGGGACAAGAACATGTATGATGGGAGATATTTCTGTGGCTGTCTTAGAAAATACAACCTGCCACAGTTAGCTTACAGCTCAGTAGGAAAGCCAGACATGTAAACAAGTCAGTGCAAAAAAGGGTCACATAACACTCTGATGGAAGACTGTCTTGAGTGCAGTAAAACCCCTTGTCAGTCATTCCTGGAGAAAATGGGGAGGGCAGGAAAAGTTTCAAAAAGAAGGTGAGTCTTGAAGTGGATAGGTTAGACATAGAGTAACATACATTTAGTGGAAGTCATTGGATTGGGTTTTTGAGGCATAACTTACATAAAATACTCACTGGTAACAGATATATTTAAGACATAGCTTAGGTTAAAAAAAAAAACAACACAAAAATCTAGAAAGCCCCTGGGTGCTACAATGCCTTTCAAATCTCCTTTGCTAATTAGAGAATGAGCTTGAGGTGGGGTGTAGTAACTGCCCTGGGACTGCGGCAAACAAAGAGCAAGATGAGCAGTTACAGTGTGCCAGGCAAGCTGTCACACAATCATGACAACCTGTGACCTGTGTAGGAGCTCTGGAAGTTGGGAAGGGGCCAGTAGGAGGATGCCAGCCAGCCAGGAATTACACTGTTCTAAGGTACATCTTTGTTCTTACGTAGCAGATGTTACCCTAGGGGTCACCCAATCCAAGTTGCCATAGCTGGGGGTGTTGTCTGCTCTCCCCAGATATTGGGACTTGATGAAACTGTGGATTTGTGGATGCTTCAGGGGTTGGTCCCCAAGGAATTCAACCATTTTATGACTTTATTTGAGAGTAAGGTCAATCCTTGCGGCTGTTGGGTAACACAAAGGTGATACGGGAGGGGCCAGTTATTCCTAGATAGGAGAGAGGCAGAGCATGTGTGCTTGAATGTCCTCCAAAGCAAACGGGAAAACCTGTGTTTTATTTACTCTGTGTTATTAAAAGAGCATCCCTGTGCCATCCATGCTGAGCCAGAGCTTCTAATTCAGTGGAAATGAAATTCCAACCCAGTGTGCGCTTAACTTCCCCAGCTCAGTAAATCCATTTCTCTCTTTGTCTCTGCTTCATCTCCCACTTTGTAGTGAAGAGATGTACAGGGCTATAGTACAGTCTGACAGTGGGAAACCACACCAGCAATTTCTGAGTGATGTCTGAAGAAATGAATTGAGGGGCTTGCCTGGGGTGGAGACACAAGGCAGACGATGCTTTTATAGTCACTGTTGGGTTTGCAATTTGCTGTGCTCTGCTTATCTATGCATATTCTTTTCTGTCGGAATATACAAAGAAAAACATGCCCAGCCAGACGCTCCCCAGCTTATCACTCCATATCAACCCAGGAGCAAGACAGGTTTTCAATTTCTCCATTTGTGAGTGCAATTAAAATTTGGCAGAGGTTGCTGCGTAGGGAAAAAATGAACAGTCATGCAGAATAGCCACTAAAGAGAGAGATGACATCCATGAGTGTGGGGTGGGAGGCAAGGAATGGATCTCAGAGTCATCTTGATGCCTGAGAGCTCTGGCTAGTGATATTAAGCTATGTGTTTATGCACTTAGGCTAGCTCTCATTTGCTTCTGATCCTGTGTCCATGTTATTATTTGCCTGTTCTTGGAACACTTTCTTCAGTCCCGAATGTGGGATACTTCATCTCCCTTCACACTTGTTCCTCATCTTTCTAACTTCAATTTGTCCTTCAAGATTCAATTTTGATGTTACTTCTCACAGGAAGCCTTCTCTTTCTTTTCAATATTTGGTTTGACCCCTTTCTCACTGTACTCCATTAGTCCCCAAACTTATTTCCAATAAAACTTTCTCATGTGGTATTATAATTTCCTTTTTTATTTTTTGCCTTATTTTATTTGCCACCTAGACTGACAGGCACCTGAGAGCAGAAAACCTCTATTCTCTGCTGTTCTGTTTCTCTGCATATTAGTACAATGCTAACTACACTGTAGGAGCTCAAATAAAATTATGGATTAGTAAGGTAAAGAGACATAAGCCAGATTTACAGGAAAGCGTGTGGCCAGAGTTCAAGTCCAAATGGATGGGTCAAAAGATGAAAAATGGAATGAAATTTTACACCAACCATAGTAGGAAAAAAATTGTGTCAAGGGAGGAGATCAAGATGGCAGAAGAGGAGGCCATGGAACTCACCTCCCTCCACAAACACATCAAAAATATACCAACATGTGGAGCAATTCTCACTGAAAACTAACTGGAAACTGGAGGAAAGACTCGTCTACAACCAAAGCTGTAAGGAAGACCCACACATAATTGGGTAGGAATGGAAGAGCAGCAGTTGGATGGGGACCTGTACTTCCTAGGAAGGGACTCAGAGGAAAAGGGAGATTACATGGGCAGAGATCCTCCATGGGGAGTGAGCAGTTCGAGCATATATAGGGTGATCCAGCCCTGGGGTCTGACACTGGAAGACAAATGCCCTTGGCTGGTTGGGGGACCAGTGGGATTAACAGGAGGGCTGTGGGAAGCCTGGATTCCACTTGTGAGGAGTGCTCACATGCTTTCTGACTCCTGAAATAGAGCACAGAAAGTGGATTGAGACTGTCTGGGTCATGGGCCAATTTCTCACATCCACCCTGGTGCGTGCCCTGGGCTGAGCCCGAGGGAACTTTCTGGCCCAGCTTGCTTCATGACACAACACCACACTGGGACAAGGACTTCCATGGCCAAGGAGAGAGCTCACTTGTGAGGCACGAAGGCAGCTCAGGCCCAGAGCAGCTTCTAAACACGGCAAGGACAACCAGTGCTCTTGCTACACAGGCAACACATCAGAAGTGGTCTGGTTGCTGCCTGGCTGGGAAGCATCTTTCACAAATGATCTGACTGATAAGGGGTTAAAATCCATATAAACAGTTCATGCAACCCAATAACAAAAATACAAACAACCTGATTAAAAAATGTACAGAACACCTAAATAGGCATTTTTTCCAAGAAAGACATACAAATGGCCAATAGCACATGAAAAGATTTTCAGCATCACTAACAATGAAAGAAATGCAAATCAAGACCACAGTGAGATATTACTTCACACCTGCTGGAATGGTTATCTTCAAGAAATCTGTGAGTAACAAATGTTGACAAGGATGTGGAGAAAAGAAACCCTAGTACGCTGTTGATAGGAATGAAAATTCGTGCAGGCACTATGGAAAACAGTATGGACGTTCCTCAAAAAACTAAGAGTCGAACTACTGTATGATCCAGAAATTTCACTCCTGGGTATGTATTCAAAGAAAATAAAAATATTAATTCAAAGAGATACCTGCAGCCCCAATGGTCATAGCAGCATTATTTACAATAGCTAAGATACAGAAGCAACCTAAGTGTCCATCAACAGATTAATGGAAAAAGAGAGGTGGTATATTTATACATAGACTATTAATAAGTATATAAAAAAGAATGAAATTCTGCCTGCAACAACATGGATGGACCTAGAAGAAATTACACTTAGTGAAATAAGTCAGATGGAGAAAGACAGATGCTCTGTGTTACCACTTACATGAGGAATTTGAAAAATAAAACGAATGTATATAACAAAACAGAAACAGACATACAGATAGAGAGAACAAACTAGTGGTTACCAGTGGGCAGAGGGAGACGGGGAGGGGCAACGTAGGGGTATAGGATGAAGAGTTACAAACTGCTATGTATCAAATAAATAAGAAACAAGATATATTGTACAGCAAAGGATAACATAGCTATTGTAATATCTTTAAATGGAGTATAATCTATGAAATTATTGAATCACTATGTTGTACACCTGGAACTAATACAATATTGTAAGTCAGTTATTCTTCAGTTAAAAATATAAATAAAGAATAAACAAAAAGAAAAACATGGAGTGTCAATAATGAGATCTTGGTGACATTTTTGCACACACTCAAATGACAGCAATGCTACTTTAGTAGAATATTTTTAGAAAGTAATACTTCAGTGTGAATCAGTAACTCTAAAATATATATTCCCAATTGACTCTGTAATCCTACTTCTGGGAATATAACCTATGTAAACAATCTTAATAAATGAGTATGTTATATACATGAAGATAATCTATTGTAGCATTGTTTACTGTAGTGAGGAATTGGAAACAATTTAAACAGTATAGGAATGGTTAAACAGTGACATTATGTGGTATACCACTACATTATGCAGTGATTAAAATGATAGATATGAGGCTTATTTCTCAATATAGAAAATATTTATTATATAATTTTACATTAGGCAATGAAACTGTACCTGTGCCATACTTTAAATTATATAAAAGTATGCTTTTGAGTGGACAAGTTCTGAGCAGAAATAAATGAAAATAGCTGTTATTTACTGGAGTGGAGGGATTTTGTGTGTTTTTCGCTTTCTTTTGTGTAAAGCTGCTTTAGTGCTATAATGCTACATGCGTGAATTTAAAATAATTTTTTCAAAGAAAGATCTTGAGAAAGCTGCTGGTAATTGAGTCATAGGGTTGATAGGTTCTTTCTTCACAGCACCTTCAGAGAATCTTGGCTAATGGTGCGAAGTCTCATTTTTCTCTTCTGAACCTGGGAACCTCAAGATTAAAGCAGAAAGATCCAGTATCAGGATGTTTGGATGATTTTGCTTCAATGTTCACCTTCTAGTTAGGCCCACTATCAGTTAGGCGTCCCTCCCTGAGTTGTCAAACAACTGTTTGTTCAAATACAAGAATCTGCAGGTTTTCAAAGACAATTATTACATGACCAGCTGTGGTTTGGATCAGTTACAGAACCCCATTGCATTTGTTCCTGTTTGTCCACAAGGGTCTTTCTGAGCATAGTTTTGTGCCTTTTCTAAACCTCCATCAAGAAAAGAAAGCATCAGAGATACTTTAAATACGTTCTTTTGGATGAAGGACAATCTAACCAGGAGCCTGGGAGGCAATTTGGGATGGCAGAAAGACGGTGTCTCTCCAGGTAGACAGATTTCAGCTTCTTTAGGAACAAGGCTGTGGGTAAGTTAGGCAGTCTTGATCTCCTTATCTGAAAAATTTGGAAGTTAATACCTACCTTATGTGATTCTTATGATGATTTGACGAGATAATGTGTGTAATGCACTCAGCCCAATACCTGCCTCACAGGACCCTCTCCTTTAGTTCAGCAAACATTTATTGAGCACATGTCATCATCCAGGCTAACTGGGAAATGTGTAGCATTGATGCTGGGCCAGCTGAGCTGTCTGGCTCACACAGATCGCTTTGTGTTCATGACAAAGCTGGTATCCAGCCATGGTGAACTGGCACCTAAAAGACAAGCGAAGACAATTCTCACCTTCTGAGGATGATTGTGTAGCAGCGGGTAATGACTGTATGACATATCAGGGATCTGGGAGTCGGAGACTCTTTCCTGTAATCCAGTGAGCAATTCACACTCTGCACATGAGAGAACAATAGCACCAACAGAGGCAAACGTGCGATCAACAAAATGCAGGCAGGTAGACCCGGGCCTCATTGACCTAGCTTTGTCCCCGTTCTGAGACTCTTCTCTTTTTAGCAGCGACTCTAGGTCTGGTCAGAAGCACTTCATCTGCGCAGAAATTGACTGAAAGAACACTTTCCTCTCCAAGTCTCTACCGTGTAGATGATGAAGATATTTTCTTGATCACCAAGCAGTCTCATGAAAGAGTGCAATGAGAGGTGGAGGAACTCTAGTTGTGATCTTTCTCCTCCACAGATTCCCTGTGAGATTTGGGGCAAAACAGCTGAAGATTTCTGAGTCTCTGGTTCTTCATGTCTTTAAACTGCTTTAATAATTCTACAAGGAAGAAGGAAGAGAAATGCCACAGGGGGCCCAGGGAGCCTGGAGGGAGAAGGATGCTACTGAATCTGTAATCTAGCACCTCCTGGGACCAGGGTGGTCTACATGTGTGTGCTGTACTCCGTCCTGGGCTCCATCCATGTGTGTGAAACACGTTTATATTGAAAATAAAATTTAATGTTTGAGCACCACTTCAAACATGGCACTGTCATTTTCTAGGCCTTTTTTTCTCATAACAAAAAAAAGTCATTTTCATCTCCAACGTCCTGTCTGTTGAAGGCACTTTAATCCCTGGAGCCATTTTTTACTCATTTTGCTTGACAGCCAGCCTCCTACAGCATCTCGAATTATTTCTTGACATGTGTATGTGGCCTCTTTTCCACTCCCTCAGTGTCCACCCTACACAAGGTCTCATTGACCTTCCCCGGATTTCTGTAACAGGCCCTGCAGTCTGCATTTGCCTCTCTCAAATCCACAGTAGCAGGATCTTCCTTAATGCTTATTCTATCTTGGTTCTTTTCTGTTATAAAAATTCAGGTCACCCCCTGTTTCCTCCTACATCGAGTCTAATTTCCTCTCGCTGAAACTCCTCCACTTCACCCTTTCCCAGTCCAACCACGCTGTTGCTCCTCTGCTCACCTGGGCACCCTTTCTCCTCTTTTCAGAGTAATTTTTCTCCTGTCCTACAGGACCTCTTGGTTTAGTTTGTTACAGAGTCCAGAACCACCTGAGTGGTCTTCTGTGCCATTTCTTACCTTACATGCTGCTTGTTTGGGGACTCAGCTTGTGTTCCTCTCATCTCTTAGGGACAGCACCCTCTCACAGGGAACAGAAGAGTGGGACACTGTTTATAGAGGCATACTCTCTGATCCCTAACTTCTCTGTCCTTTCTGCAATTATTCCTTTGGTATGATTTCTGCAAGTGATGTGAGCAAAACTCCTTCTTTGATTGTGTTGATAGAGCCATAAAATCAACTCTCATGACAACCTGAAAAAATTAATCTTCTTTATTTTGTCTATAACAGCTGCAGTGTTCCTCTCAAGCCTCCGACTTGCAGAATAGGAAGAAAAAAATGATTATAGTCAGTCCATCTAAACGGAAAGCAGCCTCACAAAGCTGAATGCCCATGCCTGCAGCTCCGTGACCGAACTCTCCTCGTGTCAGAATGGCTGTGATCCTGATCGTTCTTACAGGAGCAGCTGAAGGGAAACAGGGAATGGGGCAGAAGCCTCCTAAGTCCCCATCGCCCCACAGTGTCCTCATGATCTGATGTATCTTTTCATTCCAAGCCTAACTTAGAGATTGGAAACATGAAAGGCCATATGATCGTCTTGCTTCCCCCTTCCTATGTCCTCCCACATTCAGAGGCCTGTTGGGGCTAACTTTGTCCCCTTATTTGGACGTTTATACCTTTTATAAGCCTTCAGCATCTTTGAACAACATTTTTTTTCTCTTCTCTCAATTTTTCACCCTCCATTCCTAAAGTAGAAGCCAGACGTTGATTTTCCATTCTCCCCTGCACCTAGGCAGACTCATGACCTAGGCTCATGATCAGATGCACCGCTCGAGTGAGACCTGGATTCAGAAGAAAGAGTGTGGACAAGGAGGTGCTTTCTGCTGTGCGTTTCCTGCTGAACATGGGGAGCACAGCAGAAGGACACAGAGCCCCAGAGGGCTTGGACGCACAGCTCAGCACCTCTGCTCTGTGTATTAGGGTTACTCTTAAGTGCATTCCAGTGGTATATTTTACAAATTGTTCCTAAGGATACTGCTTCTGAGCCTCGTTCTCTGGCTCTTCTGGAAATTCTATGAACTAGCTAATATCCTTTAATAATTCTGCTTCAAACAGCCAGAATGTATTCCTCCAATATACTGACATGCCACCCTTTCATCCTCACGTACACACTGACCTTCTTGCCTGGGTCACTCTTACGTACAATTTTGGGGTCTATTTTGACCTTTGATGTATGCTAACTGGCAACTTACAGATGCCTGGCTTTCAAGCTTTGTCTTGCTTCTGGAGTCAGGTTCCTATCCTCTCCTGCCATTATCTCAGAATAGTTTTGGGAGTAGAAGTTTACAAGGGGAAAACACTTTGAGGAGAATATTAAAATGTACCCCTATAGTATTTATAAACATTTGACCCATTCATGATGCTTCCTGGGAAGACCATGCTTATCTTTTCTCCCTTGGATTTCCCATTTCTATGAGAATTGCCTAAAGAATTCACTGGCACCGTAAGTCCAGTCCTGGAGCCAACAGGGACTTTGCCTGTCTGAGGAATGCTAGACTGGAAGAAAGCCTGTCTTCCTTTGGGGCATTTCCTTATATCTACCCTTGAACCTTGTTCTTCCTCATCTCTGCATATTTGTTTCTGTTGATCTCCCTGGTACGAAATTCCAGTCATGGCCCTGACGAGGCTTGCCAAAGCACCTGTCCTTCACAGTGATGGAATCGTACCACGTCCCCTGGCAGCTTCTCTTGGTGACTTTAATTCCCACTGACGTCCCTCTGCCCTATACTCATTTAGCATTTAATCCCTTTGCCCTATACTCATTTAGCATTTAAAATCAGTGTCACTCAGTTTCACACGTAATCACTGCAATGTGTATCGTAACCTGGCAGGAATCAATCCTAAGAGAAAATAATGTCAGAAGCACAGTTTCTCTAGTTTTGCCCACTCTAGAATTCAGAATCTTGATTGCTATAGAGTTAATTCAGCCAACTGTCATGAATTGTAACAAAAATAACATGAGGGGGTTTGTTCCTTTATCTCAGAATTCCAGACTTGTATATCCCTACTCACATGTCTAATCAGCATGTTAAACACAGTATGTCCAAAAGTGAACTTCTTTTTACCCCAAACTTGCTCCACAACTAGTCTTTTCCATCTCAGTAAAAGGCAACTTTATCCTTTTAATAAGTCTGGCTAAAAGCCTTGGACTCTTCCTTTCCTCCTTTCTGTCTCTCCCAGACATATACAATCTATTTGCAAATCTGTATTTATAACCTTCACCTATATCTAAAATGCAACCACTTCTCATTAACTTTGCAGCTTCCATCATCTCTCTCTCTGGGATTACTGTAATAGTCTCTTAACTGGCCTCCCTAATTCTGTCCTTGCCCTCAGTACCCAACCACAGCATGTATCCAATACAATCCTCAGAATGAAACTTTTAGCATGTGTGTCAGATCATGGCACTACTCTCTTCAAATCCTTCTCCTGGCTTCCTGTGTCACTCAGAGTAAAAGGCAAGATTCTTTCACTGGCCAAGAAGACCTTATGTGGTCAAGCTTGTGGTTACCTTTCTGAGTTCGTCTCCCACTCCCCCCCCCCTGCTTGATGTTCCAGCCATGATACCATCTCCGCTGGGTCTTGAATAAAGAAAGCCTGCTGCCAGGTCATAGTATTTGTCTTTGATGGTCCTTTTGCTTGGAATGATTTCCCACTAGATTTCCAAATAGCCACTTCCCCATCTCCTTTGGG
Source organism: Vicugna pacos (assembly GCF_048564905.1). Taxonomy (NCBI): domain Eukaryota; kingdom Metazoa; phylum Chordata; class Mammalia; order Artiodactyla; family Camelidae; genus Vicugna; species Vicugna pacos. Next base: position 10,557,269 of record NC_133009.1, on the reverse strand, counting down.
GTCATCATGTCCGTGAGACCTCAAACCAAGTAATTTCACTTGATAAACATAGAGCTTTCACCGGCACTCCCTCTTGTCCTGATTTTTTCCGTAGGGCTGGTCATTATCTGATATACTCTATAAATACTAGGTGATCTCATTAGGAAAGTTCCATGAGAGCAGAGATGGAAGTAGTGCCGGGGGAACAACGTGTACTCTTAATAGTTCTTACATGAATGAATAAATGAGAGAACAGGATCAAATATCATCTGAGAATGGCTGAACCTGTATCCTACTCTAGCATGAAATCATGTAGTGTTTTCTACATAGTTAACATAGACACAAATTTTAAAAAAAAAACTATAAAAAACTACAGTGTGTAATTTTAATAATAATCCCTGGTACCTTCTCACCAAGCAAATTAACTTAAGAATCTTTCACTGTGGTGACCAAGAGAAGAGTCTCAAATTTGCAAAAACTGGATGCTGCTGCTTACTCTATGGGTGTATTTTACTTTTAAAATCTTTCCCTCTCTGTGTCACAATGAGAATAGTGCTCATACATCGAGATTGTGATGATTGATTCCTTCCTTTGAGGGCCGTTATTACAAAGTTCTGTCTGTGTTGGCTTACAAAGCTGGTTTACATAAATCTTTATGGAAGCTTTATTATTTCCCCAGCAAGCTCTGCCTAGTGCTTGCTTTGTGTAATCTCCTAGGTGTGAGCCCTGCCCCCCTCACTCTCTGTCATCTGTGTAAATTTTTATCTGCGTACTGTGGCCTCTTGCCACAACTTCTGTGTTCTCCCTACCTTCTCTGGTACTCTAGAGGGAAGGTGAAAGTTTTATTTTGCTCCCTTTCATGAGAAGGGAGTTTGTTAAATTCCAAAATGAAAAAAAAAATTCTCCTATGTAATATCATCAAACATCTCCCTGTGTATTGATGTTGTAGGCAATTGCTATGGACTGAACTTTATCATAGTCCTGTGGGCCAAAGATATTGATATATAGTCTGATGGTAATCTTGTTCTGTAATTAGACTATGGATCCCTTAAGGAAATGGGAGCAAATAATTTTTTTTCCATAGTACATAGCAAGTTCTGGGTTCATTGTCGATTCTTAATAGATGATATTTGCTTGATTTGTTCATTCATTTGTCCAGCTCTTTATTCATTCAACAAATATTTGTGAGCCCATCATGTGAAGCACACATATATACAGGGAAACAACATTTATAAAGCAGTCTTGAATCCCTGCTCTTATGGAGTTTATATTCCAGTGGATGGAGGCAGACAATAAGCAAATAAATAAGTGAATATATAATATATCAAAAGGTGATAAGTGCTAAGAAGAAAACTGGGTTGCAGGAATAAGGAGAGCTTGGCAAGGGGAACTGCTATTTTAAACAAAGTATTTAAAAAGCTTGCTGATGGCACATGAGGAGAGACCCAAAGAGCTGGGAGTGAAAGCAATAAGAACATCTCGGGTAAAGAGTGTTCCAGGCAGATGGGGAGACAAATGCCTGGGTTCTTAAGAGGGAATATACTTTTTGAGCCCAAGGAAAATTCTGGAAGCTATTTTGGACAGCAAGGAGAGAGAGTGTAAGCAAGACAGAGGGTATTAGGAGATAAGATCAGTGAGGTAGTGAAGGAAACAGACACAAGGCCCTTGAAGGGATTTTGTTTATTACCCTTGGGAAAGTGAAAAGGCACTGGGGGTTTTAAACAGAGGAATGATTAGACTAACCAATATTTTAAAAGAATCATTCTCAATGCTGTGTTCAGAATAAACTGCATACGGCAGGTGCAGGGAAATTAGTTAATAAGCTATTATAATAATCCCAGTAAGAGGTGGTGTAGCTTGGACCAAGGTGGTAGCTGTGGAGGTGGTGAAAGGTTACTGGAGTCTAAGTATATGCTGAAAATAGAGCTTACAGTATTTGTCAATGGACTAGAGGTAGGATATAAAAAAGAAATAAAGTCAAAGATGACTTCATGTTGTTTTGCTCTGAGCCATAAATGATTGGGAATTGCAATTACAGAAATCATTCAGTAATGAGAGAAAATTTAATGATGTAAGAAGGAGATCAGAAAATTGCTGGAGACCTACTGTTGACTAGGTGAGAGGAGATGGGGTCTAGTACATGAGGGAAAGCTTAGCCAGCACACCAACGATTCACTCATAACTGTACAAAGGTAGGCTGATTATTTAGTGACAGATGTAGGTAGGTGGTTAGGAAAGCTTTCCTGATTACTTCTACTGTATCAGTTAAATGGGAAGAAAAGCCATCAGTTGAAGGTAATAAATAGAAATGAGATAATGGAAGTTGAAAGCGAGAGGAAAAAAGTATGATGTTGGTCACCTAGAAAAGTGAGAGAATAAAAGGTCTTGGTAAATATTGTCTGGCAAAGCCAAGGACTTACATGAGGCTGTAAGTTCATCTAGCAAAATTGTGCATTTCTCTAGACACCTTAAAATGCTTAGATGGGAATTTTGCTGGGTAATTGTGTTGAAGAGAAAAAAAAAGATAAGAGAAAGTCCAATGTGTTGAGATTGTATACAAGAGAATGATTATAATTGTTCAACATGAAAAAACCTCATTTAAAATCACATTAAAAAGAAAAAAAAATAGCTATGACTAAAACTTAACCAAGGAAGTGAAAAACCTATAATCTGGAAACTACAAAATACTGATGAAAGACATTGAAGATGATACAGAGAAATGGAAAGATATCCCCTGATCATGGATTGGAAGAATTAATAGTTAAAATGACCATACTGCCCAAAGCGATCTACAGATTTAATGCAACCCTATCAAAATACCCATGACATTTTTCACAGAACTAGAAAAAATAATCCTAAAACTTGTAGGGAACCACAAAAGACCCCAAATAGCCAAAGCAATCTTGGGGCTAAAAAGCAAAAAGCTGGAAGTATCATGCTCGCTGACTTTGGACTAAACTGCAAAGATTCTGTAATCAAAACAGCATGATACTGGCACAAGAATAGACACATAGATCAATGGAATAGAATAGAGAGTCCAGAAATAAGCCCACACACTCATGGTCAATTAACCTGTGACAAAGGAGGCAAGAATATACAATGGAGAAAAGACACTCTCTTCAATGAGTAGTGCTGGGAAAAGTGGACAGCTACATGTAAAACAATGAAATTAGAACATTTTCTCACACAATATACAAAAATAAAGTGGATTAAAGTTGTAAATACAAGACTGGGATCCATAAAACCCTCAGAAGAGAACATAGGCAGAACATTCTTTGATATAAATTGTAGCAATATTTTTTTGAATTTGTTTCTTAAGGCAAACAAAAGCAAAAATAAACAAATGGGACCTAATTAAACTTAATTTTTTTATAGCAAAGGAAAAACTGACAAAAGGAAAATACAGTTTACTAAATGGAAGGAAATATTCAAAAATGATATAATTGATAAGTGGTTAATATCCAAAATATATTAACAGCTCATATAACTCAATACCAAAAAAACAAACAACCTGATTAAAAAATGTGCAGAAGAACTGAATAAACATTTTTCCAAAGAAGACGTACAGATGGCCAACATGCACATGAAAAGATGCTTAACGTAGCTAATCACTAGAGAAATGCAAATCAAACCCACAATGAGATATAACCTCACACCTGTCAGAAGAGCTATCATATAACAAAAGTTGACCAGGATGTGGTGAAAAGGGACCCTTGGTGTATTGTTGGTAGGAATGAAAATTGGTGCAGCCACTATGGAAAGCCATATAAAGTCTCAAAAAACTAAAAATAGAGAACTACCCTATGATTTAGCATTCCACTCCGGGATATATATTTGAAAAAACTGAAAAAAAAATTTGAAAAGATATATGCATCCCAGTGTTCATAGCAGCATTATTTACAGTTGCCAAGATATGGAAGAAACCTGGTGTCTATCAAAAAATTAATGGATACAGATGATGTGACATCTCTCTCTCTCTCTCTGTGGAAATATTATCCAGCCATAAAAAAGAATGAAATTTGCATAAAAAATAATTTGTCATTTGCAACAACATGGATGGACCTGGAGGGTATTATGCTTAGTGAAAGAAGTCAGAGAAATACAAATACTATATATTATCACTTATATGTGGAATCTAAAAGATAATTGAACAAATTAATATAACAAAACCAAAATGGACTCACAGATATAGAGAACAAACTAGTGGTTACCAGTGGAAGAAGGAAGCAGGAAGGGGCAAGATGTGGGTAGTGGATTAAGAGGTACAAATTACTATGTATAAAATAAATAGGCTACAAGGATATATTGTACAGCACAGGGAACATACTCAATATTTTATAATAACTTTAAAGTGGGTAACTATAAAAGTATTGAATCACTATGTTGTATACCAGAAACTAATATAATGTGGTAAATAATTATACTTCAATAAAAAAAAATTTAAAAAGTATATGTTGAGTATGATATGAGTATTGGACACTTAAGAGTTATAAAATTAAAATTTTTATAAGTACTGAAAATAATTATTCATCATGAAATGTAAGCCCATGTGAGGGAAGCGATGAGACTGGAGGACATTTAAGAAGCTGTGAGATCAATAGATTTTTAAGCATAATTTGACAAGTTTGGAAGGAAAAATGATCGAGGTTGTGGCACTTAGTTGGAAAGACAAGAGGTGCTGGTAGGACAGTAGGATGCTTAAAACTGATATTTAGAATGAGGTATCATCATGGGTAATGACAATTATAGGAAAAGACCATGGGATTGGATGGCTGAGATACTGGAGGAGAGTAAGTCATGGAACTGAGAGCAGGGATTTTGAGGCATCTTATAGGCATGTTGAAATAATGAAGAATTGTGACAGGAAGGATACTGGGGAGACTACAGTCACCAAGGAATAAGGAGGGTTAATCCATCCAGGGGTCATAGATGAAAAGCAGGGGTAGAGGACAACATGACTTGATGGCATGTGTATCAAAGCTGGAGCCAGGTAAGAGGGGACTGGACAGGTGAGAGGGCTCAAGGCCTGCAAATGGCAGAAAAATGGGTGATAGGTAGCCTGCCTCTAGGCAGTCTGACCTGTGATATGAAAACCTGGAGTTTTCTAGAATTTTCTGACTTAAACTATTTGCGAAAGTTGTAGGGAAGGCAGCATCTTCAGGCAAGAGCCAATAAAAAGCAAAGAGAAAAAACGTTCAAAGAAGACACTGAGTGAACAGGGACTCTGGAAGCATTTCAGAATGTATTTAGTGCCTCGGAATCTTTAGTTAAATTCTGATGGTCATTGTACTGTAGATGTGCTTAAGCGGCAGGCAATAGAGAACTCCAAATAGCCAAGTTGACTGTTTCATTATTTTGACAGTTCTGGGTCCTTGTCACATAAAGAAAAATGCGATCACCAGACCCTCTTTCTGTACATAACGATGGGAATGGACTTTGACTTTTCATTCCATAGCATGATCGGACTTTCCCCCAGAGCATCAAGGTGCTGGAAACCACATTTCTTTTCCCCTAGACTGGGCCCTCAAGCTAAGGTGAAAAACAATCAACTTTCAATTTTCTGTGCCTGTTTGCTTTCTGCCCAGAATACACAGAAAAGGCATTTAAACAAACTTTTGGTTTGTTTTCGAGGACATTTTTCCACTTCTGCCTGCAAAGGATTTGAAAGCCAATTGTTCCTGGGCCCCAGGAGGCCATTTTTATTATTTAAATGTGGGTGTCTTTACAGCAAAACAACCTCAAAGATTCAATCCTAGCCCCTCAACCCACCACCATTTGCTAAATGAAGCAGAGCACCCTAATGGTCTTAATGATGTGGATTTATCTCTTAACTGTTGTTTTGAGATCACAACAAATCATTAAAATCATTAAGTCTTCTAGCTAAATTAGAGTACAGATCTTCTGGAGTGCATGCCCAACGTGGTTTCTTCCATAACACCCTGTCCCTGCCCCCTGCCCTTATCACTATTCTTCTCAGATTTCTTCCATGCAGAAAGAATTGGCTTAATATATTCAAAGTCACACTTTAAACAGCTTTATTACCTCCCTCCAAGCTCATTCCTCCCCTGTACCCCAGAGCTACTTGCCTAGGAAATGGAGGCAGCAGACAGCTGAGCTAAGGGGTTTGGATCAGTGCTGACTCTGGGACCCAGCATATCAAAGTGTAACAGAGGAAGGAAGATCACCAGCGGAGTTTTGGCTCTCTGGACACTCCTGTGTAAGCAGGGTCTCTCACCACTCATCTTCTGCTAGGTCTGGCAAAGCTGGAGGATGTATCAACAGATGCCACTCTCAGAAGGAGGATGGGGTAGAGTGGGGATTCATTTCATTTCTTCTGAAGTCTGTCACTTACTCTCTCCCCAGCCCATTCAGTCCTACAAAAATGTAAGTAAGAAAGCACGTCCTCAGTTCCTGGCCCAGAAGCATGGGAGCACAAAAACCATGAATCATGTGGGTATTGAGGAAATGGATGGGGTCCCTCAGATCTATATATGTCAGAGAAGTTCAGGCCCATTTTTCCAGAAGATCCTTATGGAAATAGGACCATGTGCTTCTCAAAGAACTTTTGGGCCCGCCATTTGTTCATCTTTCCTCTAGGTAAGAAAAATGAAGGAATATGTCTCATGAAGTGAAGCGCTGGTTTAATGAATCCAGTGCTTGATGAGCATAGTGAATTAAAAAGGGTTTAGGGTGATTGGTTAAACTCAGCTGGTTGAAGTGATTCAAGCTTGCCTACACTAACTGATGAACTGAGTTACTAGAATACATAGCTCAGTGCTGTTCAGCTGCCAGGAAATGTCCAATGAGTGTTGGTTGAATTAAAGACTGTAACAGTCTCCTTGGAGGGTGGGGCTAGGGTTTTCTAAGTTAAACCCAGTTTGTAAAGAGGTTAATTTTGTATCTAGTCACCAGCATACCCTCTCTCTAGTTAGAGCTTGTAGATCTGTTGCAAAGCCGGCTGACCCAACTTTCTCAAAACTCAATAGTTTGAATTCAGGTACCAAAGTTACACTCGAAATCCAAGTGTGTGATCCACTGTGGGGACTGGTGAGCTACTTTTGCTGGGGAGGCCCTGTCCCGGCCAACTCTGAACTCTAAAGTCCTGGTTCCGTTCAGCATGATCACACTCCTCAATCCGTGCTTGGTAAGGAGGGCGAATTAGAAGGGGTATGAAAAAGGGGGGAAAATAGCCCACTGGAGCGAGAGAAAACTCAACACACTCCCAGGGTTGGAAGTTTTACCCGTTTCTGCTCCAGTGGGCTTCCAGAAGAACTGCAGCGGGCGTTAAATTTCTTTTATGTTTTACCTTCTGTGACTCCAAGTGTGTGTGTGTGAAAGTCCATTTATCTCTAAATAGAAGCGCTTACTTTGAGTTCTGTCTTTGGTACTAGAAAATTAGTCTTTTATCAGGTGAATTCAAGGGCAAATGAAGGACTACAGAATGTGAAATCAATGGCCTTTTGCAGACAGGCAAAGTCAGGAGGATGAGAAGCTGGGCCAAATGTATGTCCTAAGTGGCTGCTTGCGGGAGAGAAAAGCACAGGGTGAACGTAAGGGCAGCTCTGCAGGCAGCCTCGGGGAGACTGATGCCTGTGTTCAGCACATGCGTCTGAGTTCACTTCTCTGGGCAACCCGGGAGCCAGACCCATCTGTATGGGCAAGTATCACGTGATGTGGGCTTGTTACATCATACGTTGCTCCAGACCTCTGATTGCCTTGTTTGTGCTTTTGTCCATCCAGGAGCTTGTGAGAAGGGGAACTGAGGGACAGAACTGTCATGTCCGAGGTAAGAGCTCAGAGTGGCTCCTGTGTGCGGCTGCTCCGAGCCTGCTCCTCCATGCCATGCATGTCCCTATCCTGGTCCCTTGCTGTCTTTTAAGTGAGTCTGAGCAAGGCCTGAGGCGTCTACCCCTGTGCAGTGACTCTGAAGGAGCCGTGAGTGGCAGCTGGTGGGTCCTTTTTACAGCCCAGTTGTTACACAAGGGCTGTCACATGACCCCAGCGTGCTGCTCTGGTGGGTGGGAGCAGGAAACCCGCAGCAGCTGTCCTTCTTGCTCCAGTGCCTCCACCAGGCCAGCCCAGGATTAGGGCCTGCCTCACTACCCTGCACCCTCGCTCCCACCCCACCCACTGCCAGAACCGTGATAAAGGAAGACATCAGCGGAGGGTAAAGGATGCATACACAGTGCTTCCACAAGAAATTCCTTGCTTCCTCCTCTCACCAAGTCTGTGAAGTATTATTATATGCACTCTACAGCTTAGGAAACTGAAGTTGAAAGAGGTTAAGGAACTTGTATAATGTCACAGAGCTAGTAAAATTCAGGATTGGCATTTAAACCCAGCCTCATCCAGCTCCGATGGCAGGATTTGGCCATCATCACAGGTGGCCTGGGTGAGCCTGTTAAGATAAAGAGCAAATTATCCAGGGCACTGGCTGACCTCCAAGGACAAGCTGGACAAATACTAGTGCCACCTCCCCGAGACACACACACACACACACACACACACACACACTGCCCTGCCTGTGTTTGTTCAGTCTTGCTCTCACTGAGGTTACCCAACACCTAGGCTCACATCTGCGTACCGGTTGCCCCTCTGACTTCCTTCTCTCCTTGAGAAGTACAGGTCATCAAGCGCTGGTGTAATGATACGGACCCAACCAAGGGATCATTCAGTTGGCAGCTATGGCTTTGGTTATTATATATTTTTTTCCTGTCTTTGTTTGTTTGTTCGTTTTGGGCAACAAAAGCAGGACAGGTAGTCCGAGCTGGTTCAGATTCTCGAATGTGGATTGTTGTCATAGCTGAGCTCTTTCTGCCTTCATTATAAGTCCATCTTGCACTGAAGCAGTTTGTTTATGCTCAGTGCAGTACTAGGCATATAGCAAGAGCTTATTCAATGCTCCTATCAGAAACAGCTTATCAAAATATCACTTTTATTATATCACCCTACTGGTAAAGTGAGAACTTAATAATGGCTCCCTGTCCACTGCCCCAAGGCCAGGCACGCAGGCCCCCATTCCACCCCTTCTCAAACACAGGAAAGACGGGACATTTCATTTACTCCTGCTTGTCTTCCACGGGACTCCTCTGGTTGGAACCCTTTTGTGTTCCTCCTTTATGACTAGAGATGCCAGTCCCAGCTCCCCCTGGCCATTCTGCCTCTCCGTTCTAACCCTCTGGAGTTTCTCCCTGAGGTAAAGTCCTCGACACTTTCTGTCTGAACAGTTCTAAGCCTGTGATCACATTCTCTCTTACTTTGTTGCTTAATACTTCCTGGATAATGTCTTAAAAATTGTAAACCCATTGAGTACTAAGAACATACATTAAATGCTTTCTGTATTACCCAGAGTGCTAGCACGGTATTAGGAATAATATAAGGATTTTAAAATATTTGAATTAAATTAAATGAAAACTCTATTCTAATCAGAGCTTACACGGTATATTATTTATTGCTCTTAAATATATGAACCCCATGTAGAGAAAAAAAACCATTTCTCATAAACAGTATTTATTTTTATTGAGTCATTTATGCATACAAACATAAAACTAAGTATAAGCTCCTAATAAAAGCTTAAGGTTCTTAAATCACTATAAAGCCCAAACAAATTTGTAAAATTAAATATAAATAATAATATAAACACTGTAAAGTTTAACAGTATAAGCTTATGGTGATGTATGATGTTTGCCAAAAGCAAATCACATCAATAATATGGAATTGCTCTGACCCCCAAGTTCTTTGGTGATTTTGAGCTTGGCATGATTCATTTCTTACATCACTCTCTTGTGTTCAGTACACAATACAGCAAAACCTTTATTTCTGCAGTGTGGTGTCAGGTCGCTGGGTACTTATTTAGCCAAACAGCACCGTTATTTTTAAGGCTGTTCTTTGCTTACTATCTGAGACAAAGCCATGGTGTCCTGAAACCATTTGGCAGTGTTTAGGTTTATGAACCATCCAGAGAATCCAGATATACTTATGTTAATTTTTTAGCATTATCTTTAAAGTCGGAAATTGGAATTAAAACATTTTATAAGAAAGCTTTTGGACCATCAAGCTATGCATAAAATAGGTAAACAACAGTGTCCTACTACAGAGGACAGGGAACTATGTTCAGTACCTTGTAATAGCCTAAAATGAAAAAGAATATGAAAAAAAATAAGCTAAATCACTATGCTGGACACTGGAAATTAACATAATGTTGTAAATTGATTATACTTCAATTAAAAAAAATAATTTATCTGTAGATTTCTGGTTGAGTAGCACTACCTAATGGGAGAAGAATTATTTAAAGCAGAAAAAATGAGATTATTCTTCTTCCCTTTCCATGGAAGGCTGTTGGCTAGAGATGCATCATGTTATTTTTTTCTATTACTAAATATTTATGCTATATTAAAATTGTTACTAAAATTTGTTTTACTCACACAAAACAACATATTTATTGTAGAAAATTTAAAAGTCATTTTTAAGTTTCTTCAAGAAAAGAAACTGAAGACCCCAGAATCTATCTTCCAGAGACAGCCATCGATGTCCCATATTATCGTAATACTTCTTCTGTTGCTGCTAACGTCAACAACAGCAATGGACACATATTGATAACTACATGCCAGCAAATATTCAAAGCATTCTGCCTAAATTAATTCATTTACTCTGCACAACAATCTTATGGGATAAGTAGTAGTAGTATTCCTATTTTATTTAGATAATAAACTGAGGCCTAAAGAGTGTCGACTGAAAAAAATGCACAGCCTAAAGTTGAGAATTATGCTTTATGTGGCAGTCAAACTGAGGACTTAAGCCCGGGAGTCAGCCTCTCAGAATAGCTCTGAGGGACTGTTCTGAAGAGGTAAGGAAGGATCCAGGATGTATAGGCATTTTTGCCCCACACAAAAGAGGTAGTTGGAACCTCAAAAGATTAAAGAAAAACCAGATATCTCAAGTTAATGAATTTAGCGCTTTTCTATGTATAGGAAGGTATAAATGCCAGGCTAATTGAAATCATTCCTTTCATATGCACCTTAACTATCTAAGGCCAGTATCCTGCATTTTCCAACCTGAATCCTCTCAGGGTGCACAGTCAAGGGGGAGGGGGTGCAGTGGCTGAAGGTTTGATGGCTGCAACATCCTTTGTTTACTGACAAGAGTTCAAGTAACTTTCAAGCACAATTATAATAAGTTGTAGAGCAAGATTCTAATTGAAGCAAAATATAACAATATATAAATAAGACAAATTAAATCAAATACGGGATCACTTGTTTTCCTTAAAAATATGTTAAACATCTTTTTGTGAAGACACCAGTAATATTTCTGGGTAATTAGATGGATATATTTCATTATAAAAATATATCACATTATCAACCACTATTCTATTGACAGCATTCTAGGTAGTTTTCAATTTTTATTATTAAAAGGGCTGAGATGAACATTCTTAGACCTAAATCTTTGAGGATATCCTTAGTAGGGAAATATTTTTATTTCTTATTTTACTAAAGAATCTAAGAAGAAAAGAATACAGAAATCTCAGCATGCTTAGTCTAACACTGTTGTAACTGTTGATTTTATTCACTGGAAAAGTACTTAGTTTCACGTAATGTTCAATTATATGTATTTGTTTAGCACTCAATCAAACTTTAAGTTTTCCATAATGCTAATAGCTGCTTTTGAGCTCTAAGTACACATGAAAACGAGCTAGCATAAAACACAGGGTAACACTTTAAAATATGTGTCCTAAATTTTAGAAATTAAGTAGCTTCCATTCAGCTATTCTAAACCAGAAATTGTTGTTCCCAGTGGGTAGGTAGCACTTCATTAGATATTTTAAAGCTCTGTTTTCGCTGTTTATTTGGAGGAGGAGAAGGGGATAAAGTTTTCAGGCTAACCACAAATCTTGTTGCTTTTGCAAGCCTAGCTCTAAGTGTTAGTCAGTCTTTGAAGATCTTAATTTATTTTTTATCAAAGTACACATAGTTAGAGTTAAATACTACTAAAAGATTTGTTTGTTTTTTGGTGGGGGGAGGGAATTTTCCTTACCATCCTGTTCTGCTTTTCAGAGGCAACAAATTCTAACTCTTCTTTCATGTTGTCTTTCTTTTCCCCACCCCTTCATGTCTCTCTCTCCTCCCTCTCCTCTTCCTCCCCCTCCTCCTCCTCCCTCTCCTCCTCCTCCTCCTCCTCTGTGGCCTCCTCTCTTCCTTCTGCTTTCGTGTAGTAGAAAACATAGCATTCTTACAACCCCTCTTGCCAGTACAGTTGTATCATGTGCCTAATTGCCTCATTTTTTTCCTTTCCATTTGCTTGTTTTTCTTTGAAATGTTGACTATCTTTCCACAACCTCCACAGTCTCTGAATACAATTTTCTGCATAGTCAGGTGATCTAAAAGTTCCTTGTCTATTATTTTGTATTTTTATGGAAACATTCTTTCTGGATCTTTCTGGACTCCTGCTGCAGTCTGGGCTAGTTGGTCTACAAGTCTGTTCATTTTATCATATGCTAGAGCCACTACTTCCTGGTTTCTGTGCATTCTTTCTTCTTGGTTTTCCTTCTTGTTTTGAAATAATCCATTTTCCAGAGTCTTCTAAGGAGAAAGGATGCAGGAGAAGTGAATTTTTTGAGACCCTACATATTTGCAAATATTATTATTCCACCATCACACTTGATTCCTCATTTAGCCATATTGAGCATTTTGAGCGGAAAATTGTCATGTCTTAGAATTTGAAGGCACTGTCACCGAGTTCAGGTTTGGATGCTCACTTCTTAAAAGCTAGTACAGAAGAAGCAAGTGTTGTTAGAAAGGAAAAGTTGCTTTAATCAAAAAGGTGGTGATCTGGGGAGAAGTTGGATTCATGTCTCAAGACCAACTCTGGAGATTCTGCTCAGCCATGATCAGTATTTAAAGGGGAAAAAGGGAAAGGATCTCAGTGAATGGCCAAGGCAGGAGGTCAAGCTCTGCATCATTTTCCATTGTGTGCAGGCCGGCTGGTTCCTCCAGATCTTCAAATGTTATCTCATCCCTTTGTGATCTGCCTGCAGGATTGCTAAGGGGGCTGCTGGTGGGTAGAGAGCTAGTCGTTCTTTAAATACTTAATTCTTCATTCCTACTTCTTTTAATCCAGGGAAAGAATCAATGGGTTGGGCAAGATATTATGTGCATTTAGTAGAACATAAGTTAGGAATTAGGTTAAATGCTACCTAGTAACCTCATTTTTATAATTCAAGTTTAAGGGGGACAGAAACAGGCAAGGAGGAAAGGGGCAAAGAGCTGCTTACAAATTCTCACTTGTCAGACATCATTCCTTTTCTATGGAATTAGGGGCAAAGGTCCGCCTGTAACTTCTCCATGCTGACATAGTGTGCTGTGTTCTCAGAGTGGAAGATGTTGACGTGGGTCTGTAGCATGCCCTTGCTGACTGTTTTAGTTATCTGCTTACACATATGGGCAGAGCAAGCTACACTTACTTTGATGCCCACAAAGTTATAGATTATTGTAAGCAATAGTGTTGATCCCATTCTCTTGAGGCCAGTTCTTGGAATTGTGCTAGCCGTGATTTCACTACAGCTCAAGATGGAAGAGTATCTTGGAGGAGATGGTGTATGTCATGGTTATAGTCTGGTCATCATGCAGTTAGCTTTTCCCCTCTGGTTTCAGTTATAGTAGCTGTAAAACAGCTCAGGAATGTGCATCAGACATTGAAAGATTCTGTGACTCTATTGTCCTAATTATTAAATACTTGATTCTGCTCTTTTGTGACTCAGGGAGGTCTGGGAGGCTTCAGCTTTTCTACAAACAAGAGGGAAGGGGACATGAGGGGCCTTTGTACCTGGCGGGGGTGCAGGGTTCTGCTCAGTTTCAACATTGCTCAGCTTTTTCTGCCTTCTGTGGTTGCAATTGAGATGTCCAATGTTATTCAGATCCTGGATACTTTGGATGTGACTTTTTCTACCACCTTTGGGAGTTCATAGGGTCCTTTTCTTCCTGATGTTGAAAAATTACTTTATGATGTGACTTGCTGAGATCTTTTTTGATTCATTGATTTGATTCATATATCTCAAAAACTCCTTCAATTTTGGGATTTGTTATGTTATTCATTTCTTAATTTCTTCCTTAATATTTCCTCTGTTTTAGAATTCTCCATTTATCAAATGTTAGATTTACCTCATTAATCCTATTTTTAAATTTTTATAACTCCTATTGACCATGCTTTTGTGTTATTGTTTAACTTCCTTGTAGATTGTCTCAATCCCATCCTCCAATCCTTCTATTTAAATTTTTATTTCTAATTAACTATTATGTGCTTAATATCTAGGCAGCTTTCTTAGTCTGAGAATCTTCTTTTTCCTCCTCTTTTCTCCTTCTTTCTTCTTTCCCTCTTTCCCCTCCCCCTTCTCCATCCCCTCCCCCTTCTCCTCTTCTCCTCCTCTTCCATCTCATAACACCATCTTCATAATACCATATTCTTCATACCATAATAGTGTATTCCTCTTCATGGAAGCAATATCTTCCTTTACGTCTTTGGGAATATTAATTGTAATTTATTTTAAATGTTCCTTCTGTTTTATTTATTGAGTTTCGTTTTCCTTGCTTGTTTTATATCTTTCATGGTTGATGATACTTGACTGTCTATTTCTATTTATGATTGAAACATTTAAAGTTTGTTTTAAGATGACAGGATTTCATGAGATTGCCAAAGAATTTTATGCATGCTTGTGGTAAGTTCCACATATGGTAACCTTATATTAAGGAACATCAAATATTAGTATATGGGAGTTTTATTCTGGGTCTATCACTATACTCCAAAGAAGTTCTTCTAATCTTCTGTCGTGGGTGAAGGAGAAGTAGTCGAGTGCTGGGCAGAGTCAGGATGGGAGCCTAGCATGGAAGCAGAATTTCAGCCAGTGTCCCTCATTTACACTCCACATCTTATTCTAGTTCATTTTGTTTGTTGTCTGCTATTCTATGCTTTTCTGGGTTTCTGTTGGGTGAGGTGGCTTTCCTCTCATTGGTCTCCTTGCCTCTGTTCAACTGAGTTTTAAATGTATTACTACTTATTCATCCACTTCTCATTTTCACATATTCTGTTTGTGAGTTACAGGTATGTCTTGCATTCACTAAATGCAGAATTCATGTGTCTGCTTCTTGTTTGTGTGTATTTTGACACCTGACATCTTTATCTACTTAAATCTAAAATGTGCTGCTATTTGTTATGGCTTCTTCAAGAGTAAAAAGGAAGCTATTAAGAGGATGTTCTTGGGTTAGAACTAGTGGTTCTTGCTACTAGACCTTAGAAGGAATCCAGACAGAGAATAGAATGATTAATTATTTCATGAGTTTTTTTTTTGAGAATTACTCCATGAGATAAAATTCTGTAGCTTTACTTAAAATTTCCTTCTAGACTGTTTCACTGTACCCCATCATTATTTGTATGACTTTTACCTATGAGTTTAAGTCCATGTTAAAATACCATCTCCTCCATGAAGCCATCTCTGATCATTATAGCTAATAATAATTCCTCCATTCTCTAAAATGCATGGCATTTGATGTATTATTTTCTTATGGTGGTTATTCATAACCTAGAATTGTAGTTATGTTTGCATCTCTCCAGCAGGAACATTTTCTGGTGAATTTTTTATTCCCTCTATCCTCAAGGATTATATTCATATCTGTTCATCTCTGACTAGCTCATGGCTCCTAATACAGTGCCGGAAAAGAGCATGTACACAATAAATGCTGAATAAATATGTGAATGTAAGGAGGCTGCAATAATTCTTGCTCCCAGGAAAATGGAAGGCACATTTTTAAGTTTTCTATTTCATTGTCATTAGGAAAGTTTACAAAGAGTGACGCAAATACACTTCTTATCTGTAAGTTTCTGTGTGCTCTGAGACTTGAGCAAGAACTATCAGGCTGCATAACAAATGTTCCTCTGAAGTTCACTGAGGTTGTTATCTTCTTAGGAATAATCACATCAAGGAGTTGGGCATCTTCTTCTGAAAAATTGCTCTAGGCACAACTTGTCTTCCTTGCCTTCATGCTGAACCCTCTTCATCACCTTTACCCAGTAATCAAGTACTTGGTATCCCCTTGGGGCTCCAACTGAAAAATGAGAGCTCTAATTGAATAACAAGAAAAAGTGTAATTTCTTAAAAGACATAAGTTTGAACTTTGCCTATAGGCTGGGCAACCTCGGACAATTTAGCCAATCTTTCATCGCCTAAACTTCCACCTATACAAAATTGGGAAAGCACTGTCCTCCATAAGATTTTCATAAAGGTGAAATAAGTAACATATATAAAGTCCTTGGAACAGAAAAGGCTTGGGAATAGAGCATCACTGAATTTCTACTTGAAGATATACATTGCATTTTCCCAGGAGTATTGGCATTTTTAAATGAATCCAGTGAGAGAGCAATGCTTAATTCAAAAGGAAACTCCCTTTGGGGTGACACCTTATTTTTGTGTTGAGGACTTCTGGGCCTCCCATGTAAAGAATTCACAAGTGTGGAACCACTTCCCATGCCCCGACTTCTCAAGGAAGAAAAAATTTAGGGAAATATGGTTCAGAAAGTTGAAGTAAGGCTCAGGAAACCACCTTTTCCAAACTCATTTGGAATTCTTTCAAGAATGCTTGATGCAAGCAGATAAACTTTTGCTTCCTGCCTTTGTCCTGCTTTCAAAGTTTATCTTATCACGGGATATAAAAATATGTATTTCTAGGGCATCTGTTCTAAATGCAATGTTTCTCTGTCTGTTTGAAGTTGGTGAGGCCCCAAATGATGGAGGGAGAAAGGAAAACTTAGTACCAGTAGGAAGAGATCAAAATGTGGGCGCTGGAGTAGTGGGGACCTACCATTTCAAATACTTCACAGAGTACTGGACTGCTTGGGAAAGCAATGCTTGACAAGGCACATCTGGATTGTAGTTGAATCTACCAGGTTTCCCTCCTGTCCTCCAACATTTTTTCAGACAGTTGCTGGTCATGTGTTCTAGTGTATACATTTTTTTTTCTTCCGGAAGGTGGAATGGATGATTCTCCTTTCTTCAAACTCTTTCTCAGTCTCAGGAAAATCTCTCCTGCAGGATCTCTACCAGTTAATGCTAATGACTAATAGACCTATCCACCTTCTTTTTTGTCTCAAAGTCAAGACAATTACACTTTTAGATGTGGCAGAAGTGAAATGTTACTTCATGACAACAAACTCTGTCAAAATCTAGGGAGAGGCTGGAGATTCTTTATTCTAATAATTCATTAGGATGAAAATACATAGCATGCTTTTTGGGAAGGGTGAAATGTATTTCAATTCAGACTCCGCAGAAGGGAAGTGATGTTTATTGGTGCCTACTATGTGCAAGGGGCTGAGCCTAAACTATCTGATGTTACCTGCCCGCTGGTCCTCTGAGGAAGGTGCTCATACTTTCATTTCCAAATAAAGTAGTTCAACAAGATGGAAATTTACATAAAGGGACAGAACTCAGTAGGGATCAAGACAGGGACTTGGGCTATTCTTTTCTGATTATACAGATGTACCTCATTTTATTGCTCTTCTCATTATTCAACTTTGTACATATTGTGGGTTTTTTTAAGGTGAACCTCTATTTTAAAAATACTTTTTATTTGTTTATTCTTAATTTTTAAATGTTTTACAATTTTAAAGGTTACTTTCCATTTATAGTTATTACAAAATATTGGCTATATTCCCCATGTCATGTTGTACATCCTTGAGCCTATTTTGCACCCCAAAATTTGTATCTCCCACTCTCCCAACCCTATGTTGTCCCTCCACTCCTCCCCACTGGTAACCACTAGTTGTTCTCTGTATCTGTGAGTCTGCTTCTTTTCTTTTTTTTTTTTTTGTTATTCACTTGTTTGTTGACTTTTTTAGATTCCACCTCCAAGTGATATATAGTGTTGAAAGTTCTCAGCAACCCTGCATCAAGAAAGTCTATTGGTGTGATTTTTCCAACAGCATTTGCTCACTTTATGTCTCTGTGTCACATTCTGGTAATTCTGACAATATTTCAGACTTTTTCATTATTATACTTGTTATGGTGATCTGTGATGAGTGATCTTTGATGTCACTGCTACAACTCGCTGCAGGCTCAGATGATGGTTAGCATATTTTTAGCGATAAAGTATTTTAATTAAGGATTGTACATAGACTTTTTTTAGATATAATGCTGTTGCACATTTAATAGACTACAGTACAATATAAACATAAGTTTTATATGCACTGGGAAACCAAAAAGTTGGTGTGACTCGCCTTATTGTGATATTTGCTTTATTCTGGTATTCTAGGACAGAACCTGCAGTATGTCTTAGGTCTGCCTTTGCTGTATTCCCTTCAAGAGTGGGATGGACCAGAAAGATGCACAGAGTAAACTTCAAGCAAATATTTAAAGTTCGGTGTGAGCTCCAGGTTTCTATCATTCCCGCAGCTGATCGACCTCTTGCCACCCCTGAGAATGGGTACCCACTCATGAGCCTCCTTCTCCTCCCACAGTTCACTAACGGTAAGGAAGGAGCTTTTACCTGTCTTCTTTTTCTCATCAACCTCTGCACGAGAAAAACATAGTTTCTCCTGGAGGGAAAAGATAGCTTTGTCACCATCTGGTCTGATTCCAAAGCCACCATATTGCAGGAATGAAAAGCTAGAGCTCCCAAGGATTCCGTTTGCTGTCGTGTAGCTCCCATCAGCACAGCTGCAGAGCGCCCAAGAGACAAAATCGCCATTCAGAAAGGAATCTAGGCAGCAGACTAGGCTTAGCAACCTGCAGACCTTCTCCCTCTGGGGTTACACCCACATGGAGCTGCTCCTCTTGTTCTTTTTCTTAGACCGAGCCTTCAAGGCTACTGGCCAGATGCATAGACAAAACAAGTTCAACATGCTGTTCAGCTGCTGGTGGCGAGATTGGAATTTCTCTCTCTCGACCTTTAGAAAACTCCAAACCCTGGTCACATGTGCCAAGCTGGCAGATGTGGTTCTCCTTGGCCCAAGCTGGGCTTCGGTAATGGATACAGAGCATCAGCTTCTCTTCTCTGGTTACCTTGAGCCAGGCATTGGCACAAGGCAGCATTGCCAGCAAACAGTATTTTGGTGCCATTTGTGAAAATTAACTTCCCTAATTACCTTACTCATACAAATGCACTCAGGATAAAGACATTAGGACAATTACCTAGAAAATTACTACCTTGGTAGAGTCCCTTGTGCCCCCTTTTTGCCTCTTAAATGCGCCAAGAACAAAATTGCTCTGATGACGTTGTTAGATCTCTGAGAGCAAATAACTGATGAATGAAAGGATGGTGCCACATGTTGGCTCTTTTAACCCTAATTTTAGCTCGTGGATTCTGCTCAGCACGGGGTGGCCAGGAAACGATTTTCTCCTTCCAGAGGGGAGCACTGGTAAGGATCAAAATGACTTCTTGGTACATATTCAAGCACCTTCTCGAGCACCAGGCTACACAGCAATTATGGCTAAATGAGTTTTGTATCAATTAGGACTGCTAGGAGGGTACTCTGGGGGGACCAGCAGGAGCCCTCCATTTCAGAAACAAGAGGTTATAAAATTTCATTTGTTTACTCAGCCTCCAAATGCAGCTTTATTATTATTATTTTTATGAACCTGGGTAACCTCCTGTAGCACCTCAGCAGCATGAGACATTTCTAGCCCCAGGGAATTTTACTTCCTCTCTTTGAAATCCCCTATGTACAAGTCTTGGTCATTCTTACCAGGATCAAAGATTCCTGGAAAATTTTCATTTCTTCCATGGTTTTACTTCACTTGACTATATTGTATGAGTGGATTTCTCTTGTGATGAATTGTACACCTTCCTCAAATTTTGTTCTATGTTCTTTGTGAGGTCAGGCCTGGAGAGAAGTCAGAAGGGATGGGGTGTGGTTCAGTGCTATTGGTACACAGAGGGGATGGTGTGTGCTTCCTGCAAAGAGTGGAGGTAAATTTGTATTGAGTTTAAATGAATGGTTTTCAACTCTGCTGCACTTTAGATTCATCTAGTGAATTTTTAAAAGGGCCAATGCCTGAGCCCCATCTCAAACCAGTTAAATTAATCTCTTCAGAAGTGAGGTCAAATTATGTCTAAAGTTCCCCAGATGATACTCATGTCAACCAGGGTTGAGAACAATTTATTCATTGCTTTCATAAATATACTCATCAGCTATTATGTGCCAGGCACTATTCTAGAGGCTGGGGATGTGGCAGTGAACAAGTCAGACAAAAATCTCTGCCTTCACAGAGCTTACATGCTGGTGGATTTTGACTGATGACACACAAATAAATCAGTAGCATTTGTGGTATATAAGTTGGTGACCAGTGTTAAGAAAAAAAAAATACAGGAAGGAAGGGAGATACAGCTTATAAAGGAATAAAGGAAGGAGGGAGAAGGTATTGCAACATTGCAGGGTATCCGAGGTTTCCTCATGAGAAAATGATACTGCACAGAGGCCTGAAGGAGGTAGAGGGAGAGTCTCTGAGCAGAGGAAACAGCAAATACAAAAGTCTTGAGGTGGGAGCATGGCTGTTTCAGGAAGAGCAAAGGGGCTAAAGCAGAGTGTAAACTACTGGTCTAAAGTAACAAAATCCACACTCTAGGTGTAAGATGAACTACTTATGGGAGGAAACCAAAAGACTGTGTATAGATGTGTGACTAACAATTTTGAGAGTACTCTGAACCAAATCAAGACAAGCTGGCTGTGACCGTAAAGAAGCAGGCCGGGATGTGATGACAAGCTAGTAAACTGATGTGGAGTATCTTCCATATTAGCCTATTTGCAGAAAGGATGTAATAGTAGGAGATGGGTCAATCTAGAAAACAAAGTAAGGAAGATGAAGGAAGCAAGGGTAAGAATGGCCCTCGATGCATTGGTGGTGGATGTAAGGATGCCTTGGGTTCTGAGAGGTCATGGCAAATGTGTGGTTAACATTTGAATCACGTAACTGACAGTCATCATTGTTCTCCAAGCTAACTAAAGAAATTGGTCTTTAATATATCTAATTCATAGGAAATGGTTGTGCTGATGAGCCAGTGTGAACATGGAGCTTACCTGTTATTTCTATGATAAATAAATTGCAATTGAGATTCCAGATATCAGTCTAAGTGAACTTTGTATGAGCTAGTTTCCCTGAGCCAGATTATTCCAGTATTAACTACTGAGATGGTAAAGACTACGAGTGAATTTGGGGCAACGCAAAAGCCCCATTGTTGGATCTCTCAGACCTCCTGGTCAGTGACCTGTCTGGCTGCTGACTTTGATTGCCATGTGATGCTCACATTTTCTATCCAAAGCTTCAGTACCCTGTTCAGCCCCTGTTTCGCTGCATGGCTGTTGTTTTTCCACAGTATAAATCAAAATAACACCTAATATTTTATCTCTCTCTTATAAGTAGTAAGAAAATCTGATGTGATAAAATATATTAAAGTAATTTTAAATGGTAAAATGATGTGTAAAACAAGGCATTATTTTTATTAACAATGATAAGAGTAAATCTAGGTAAATGGAAAGTTAGAAATCTGATTAAACTACCTGGTATTTACATAGGTCCAGATTAGATTCAGTGTCTCTTGTAGATAACTATATTTTTTATTTAAAAACTAACTCTGTGTATAGCTACATACAAAAATGTTTAGAAGGTTAATACACCAAAACATAAATAGTGGTTACATCTTGATAATAGGGTTTTAAATTTTTTTTAATTTTTTACATGAATGCAGTTATTTTTATGTTCTTTTTATATAAGATATAGATACCAATGTCTATATATTCTAAATATTTAATAGCATATTGTGAAGATGAAACAATGAGAGTTATTTTTAAAAGAATATCACCTCAGCTTTTCATGTAGTTGTTGACTAAGTGGAGTGCTTGAGCTGGCATCACTGGTAATGAGCTGGGTGATTAGGGCCATGAATCAGAGTTTTCAGATGTCAGCCAAAAAAAGGAGCATCTCTGAGCTTCTGAGCAACCAGGTCCTTGTGACTCAGGCTGCCTTTTGAACACACTACCCAACAAAGAAAACCATGGAACTGTTCCAGAGGCTATGCCTCTACTTAGAGGTTTCAAAGAGATGTTTTGTGTATTTTTTTCTTTTCTTTTGCGAATATCAACAGTTCCTCCAAAGAAAGGACAGAATTAAAACTGAGATAGGCGAATGTGAATTAGGTAGGCAGTAAAGACTTCTTGACTTCAGCGGAGGAATAATTGGCAGAAGAACTTGGTTCCGGCAAAGAAAATGAGTTGCTTCTCTTCTAGGAACTTCTCTTGCTGGGACACAGCCCAGCTCTGAAGGCAGCCTGAGAGAATGAGAGAGAAGGAAAAGAGAATAGATTGGGACCTTCCGTCTCTGTGAAGAGCAGCCCTGAAGTCAGCTAATAGAGCCGAGAGCATTCAAGCCTGTGGGCCAGAGCGCCAGGACACACCTGTAGCCAGTTAAATTGATTGGTTTGCTGCAGCAAGGGAGAACAGATGTTAATGGGGAAATGTGGGGTCTCTCAAAGGGAGCAGTTAGGGAAGGATTCTTATAGATTGTGGGAAGGCGGCGGGAGACAGAGTTGTCATAGGATGGTCTTTGCAGAGATTGTTTAGAATTCGTAAATTACAGGGTTGCTTGCTCAGTGGTTTAATCTTCAGAATACCTGGCTGTGCGGGGTTACTGTATGGTCAAGTTTTTTGGTAGTCATACAGGGTCTGTGAGTCAAGAATGAGCAGATGTTTAAAGAAAAAAGAGTTTGCATTGACATAGTTTTCTTCCACATTATGGTTTAGTGCAGTTGCTCTGTTTTGTGAGTCATGGTACAGTTCTGCAAATTATGGCTTCTGTTTCATTTCCACTAGGTGAACATATTTCAGGGATGGAATAGGGGGATAGGAAAGTGCTGAAAGAAATGGAGAGGAAGCAGGCACTTGAGCCTCCCATATGTGCTAAAGGATGATGCTTGTAAATTTTGTACATGTGCTCCTCTTTGTGCACTTATTCTCCCTCCAATGGTCTTTATTCAACAAACTGTTTTCTATTAGGAAAAAGCAATACACTCTAGGATATGTTTCCAGGAGTTAAAATAGGGCTTTCTTCCTCTTTTTTTGTCCTTTAAAGGAGTCAGATGTTGAACAAACCTCTCCATTTCTTCTGATCCATACAATCAGCCATATAGA
The DNA here is from genome assembly GCF_048564905.1 of Vicugna pacos. Classification (NCBI taxonomy): domain Eukaryota; kingdom Metazoa; phylum Chordata; class Mammalia; order Artiodactyla; family Camelidae; genus Vicugna; species Vicugna pacos. The sequence continues at coordinate 10,534,130 of NC_133009.1, read as the reverse complement.
ACTTGGACTTTGTCCCTGTTCCCCGTTGATCCTATCAAACATAATACAGCCATCCTGCAGATGCCTGATAGGGACTCGTTACCCAAATGATCCTAAGACTTCCTGTTTGGGTCCATTCCCACCTCCAGGAGATATGCTTCTTGTGAATAAATCACTGTATCTTTTGTCAACATCCGCATTTTTTTCTCCTATCAAATATTTTACCCATTGGATCAGAAAACATGACCCATGAAATTGACCCTGCACGTATTTTTGCTTGTCTTTTCCAAAGTTAGCATCAGATGTGTCATGGTCTGAGCTACTCCGTATTCCTCCAGGCTATTCATTTGATGCAAAAAACGTGAGGATACAATTGGCATTTCTGTAACTTTCTCTTAGATCTTTCTTTAGCCTGAGAAACACCCCAGGGATGTAAAGGGTAATATGGAAACTCATTCTGATCTGTGTAAAGGAAGGGAAATAGAACTTGCCTGAAGGCCCAGACTGGGACCAAAATTAGGGACTAGAACACACAGTAATTTTCTGATTCCTGTTTCCTCTGCAGGCCTCTCAATTTGGATGTCATACTGTAGCCCTCAGTTTACTCTCTTCAGTATATTCACCGAGAATCATCACATACTAAGAAATCATTAAGGAGCCATGAGTAGTAACTATTTTTTGCAAATCTTCATAAATCTGCCACAAGAGGGAACTGGGGATAAGACGCAGGAGGAAGAGGCAGAAAGTCAAAGCATGGTTGTGGCCATTGGCCTTTTGGTAGGTTTTCCTTCATGACCTCACCCACCTTTTCTTGAGTTATGCACCTCGCAACACATTCATTCACTGTGGAAGATGGCAAGTTGCAGGTGGAAATGAGATGTGTTCTTCATTAGATTTCTCTCCTTTTTAAATAGGAAAAAAAATAACTATCTTGTTTCACTCCCTTACATGTTGGTGGTTGTTTCAGCATAAAACAAGTCAATAAAGAGAAATGAAAAAAAAATTACTCCAATAATAACCCCCCCCCCACTCTTGATTTTGAGCAGACCCAGAGCAGGCCAAGGACCTAGGGAGATCAAAGCACTGCTGTGACTGGGTTAGGGGGGCAGGGATTGGTCAGTGTAGGGTGAGTGATTTGTAACATAATTCTGGACTCTAAACTTTCATTTAATTTCTTTAAACAGCAGCTCCCCTGAATCACAGTACATTTGACATGAATGGAAGAAGGTTTTGTACAAGTGGAACAGGATGGTTCTAAACCCTGATCCTGGCGTTGAAAAATTGGCTCTTTGGGACTGAGATTTCCCTCATGGATTTGACAGATTTACAAAACAAAGTCACAGCCTCCTCTGATGCTAACAGCAACCTGGTTGCAGAGGAATTGGGGAAGTCTTCAGGAAAAGTCCCACTGCCAGGCAAACAAGTTACGGATCTGGCTCCCCAAGGCAGTCACAGATACCAGTTTCATGGGTGTAGGTGAAATACTGATTTGTTTTGCTTCAGTCCAAATAGAGGGTGGTTATTAGTGTCTTTTTACCTCCTAGAAAGATTTATTGAAAAAAAAATTTGAACATGACATGAATTTAGGACACTTTTAGTGCTCCGACACGTTGCTCCTGTCTGGAATGCCCCCTTTCCCACACCTGTTAAACTAATTTCTATTCAAACAGTTTTCCTCTATTATGCCATCCCTCCCCCACCCCCTCAGGTTGAGTCTATTACTCCATCCCCAAAGATCTGCCTCTTAATGGCCAGTGGGACTGTGAACTGCTTCAGAGATGCTTTTTATGCTTCTTATATCCACAGGCCTAATACATTACCTTGTTCATAGGCACTCAATAAAATTGACGGCCTCTCCATTCCTGTTAGTAATACTTCCAGGTCACCATCTGAAAGGGTGTTCCTGCCAAGGAGATTTCACACGATATCCATTGTCTTCTGGTTTGTAGGCCACAACTGGGAAGTTTTTTCCTTCTCAGAAGTTCAGGTTTGGAATTTTCACCTTGCACTTTACTCTTCAATAACTACTTGGGGAAAGGATAATTTCAAGTAGATCTTTAAAGAAAAAAATAGGGGCTGGGCTGGATGATTTCTCACTGACATCCTCAACTCCCTCCCTACCCTCAGGATGCCCAGCTCATGAAGAAAAACTGTGATGTAGGTAAGAGGACACTTGCGTGGGAGCCTGAGGCCTTTGCCCAGATCTGCCATTGACTAGCTCAGTTATTTGGATCATTGCTCCTTCCCTGGAACTTGGGTTTATCTATACACAGGAGGATTGGGTTCAGTGATGTCCAACTACAACTTCTAACTCAGACACTGGTCTTAAAATGTTAAGAGTCTCCATGTGTGTGAAATACCAAAGTTGGCAATCCAATGAATAGCTATTCTTCTAACCTTGGTTAGCAGATGGGTTCCTCGTCCTCCTGTTGTTTAGAAGTTCTTCATCATTATAATAATTGAGTGGGATGTTGATTTTAATCCTTTGACCTCTTTGCTCTCCACTGCTTTGGGGAAACTTGGCACTGATATTTGGTGGCTGGGCTCCTGGGGAGTTCTCTTATGTGCTGTTGCAGCATAGAAGTGAAGTGGAAAGGGCACTGGAAGAGAAGCCAGATATTCTGAGGTCTAGTTTGGCTCTGCCACTAACTAGCTCTGTGGTCCTGGGCTTGTCCATCCCCTCTTGGGGTCTCCATTTCCTCACCTGTTAATTGGGGGTATGAACTAGATGATCTTTATAATTCCTTACTCTTGTCTATGAATTCTAAGCAATATCTCCCTGGAGAGGGAGGGCTGAATGGAAACTTCATGTCACACTGCTCCAAATGCCAAACAATTAATTATGGAATTCCAGCAATCAACCCCCTCTCCCTGCTCCCTACCCCCTGCCTGCCTGCATTAATGGCATTTTCAGAGCCTTCTGTTTAGAACAACATGTCACTCCTAGACTAATTGGCATCTTTCCATCACTGTCAAAGGGAGTCAAAAGGGTCTCTTTACTAAGAACTCTCCTAATTCTCCTTTGTGGGGTGGGGTAGGTTATGTGCTCATCTTCTGACACTCCTCTCGTATCTGAAAGCCTGTCCTGCCTTTGCTGTCCTTGGTTCCTGTCTCTTCAGGATGTGTGCTCATTTGAGAAATCCCACCAAACAGAATAGCTTTCTATGTCATTTGATATGCATGGAATTTACCAGGCCAGCTTCTAAGCATGTGCTAAGAAAGACTGAAGCTCAAGAAGGGAAACGAGGAAGGTACCCTTTCCTGTTAGTTCCAGTATCATGTAGGGTTAAGGGATGTGGACTCTGGCAGACAACTGCCTTGGTTTGAATCTTTATTTGCCACTGAGTCAGCCATGTGGCAGAGTGAAATCTGTTTTCTGTGTGTCTATTTTCTTATCTGTGAAATGGGACTAGTAAATTAAAAGTACCAGCCTAACAAGATTAATGAAATAATATGTTAATTAGTATGGGGTTTAACACAGGATAGCTTTAAATATTAGAATTATGATGTCTGACATTATTTTTGGCCAATCAACATTTGCAATGTGCCCCTTCTGCTGGTGACACCAGTTGTCTTTCTTAGTTTGGTAGCAGCTCATTTCTGCTCACTCCCTTGAGTCCTTGTCCCTCTAGGCTCCTTTATCATGACTCCTATGAGACCTCGCTGTTGTGGACGATTATTTAGGAAAGTGCTTTTCTGTTAGGGGGACCCTCCTCCCAACACTTCCCACCCACTCAGGGATGCTGGAACTCCTGACCTGAGCAACTGGGCAGCTTATGGCTACCCTTTGTAGGAGAGAAGAACCTTAACCATGGAAGGGGTTTTAATCATCACTTCAGATGTGCACCAAGAAGCATGAGGTACACAACCTACACACATTTAAAGCGTCTCATGCTGCTCGAAGAGGGGAGATATGGCCCTCATTTATAGAACTTGCGGAACAGAGGCCTAGTCTGTGTTCATCTTTTGCTGACCAGTTCTATATTTTACTTTCCCTGTTTCTCTTCCTTTAATACCAACAGCTGGAACTGTGCAGCGTGCAGCAAAAGGAATTAAGACTTTCTTATGATGATGGGGAAGCAGAAGCAATTCATTTAATGTGTTTTATCGATTGTGTAGCACATTTACTCTGTGGGTTCAAGGCATCACATGTCCGTTCTCCTGAAGGCAAGTCCAAATCACTTACAGCATCTTTACAGAAATTCAAAATTAAATGGAAATATGACTATGAAGCCATCAGCTAAAAAGCATTGGCTCCTCATGGGGGATTCTGCTTTTTTTTTTTTTCTCTCTCTCTCTCTCATTTGTATCATCTTTCATAGCAGTGTCCTTGAAGAAGTCTCCGTTGGGCCTTCCCTACAGATCTTAGAAGGCCAGCTTTGGTAAGAGGCAGTAAAAATACCCAGACCATAGAATTAAATTGAACAAGATACCTGATTTAGAGCAATGCATCACCAGGGGTAAGCAAGCAAGCATTTGAAAACCAAACTAGACTGTATATTTGTAAAAATCAAAACGTGTTTAACAACACTCAAATTATGGAAACACTATGTGTTTGGTTCCCATTAATGTATCCAGGATGAATATTGTGGTGGTAACGTCTGTGAGGACCCGCCTAACAATGCTGGTGGTTATCTGGGAATCGCTATGTAGGCCAGCCATCTGTAGGAAACATGCAAATTACAATCAAGGTAAGAAACCACAGTAGCATCTAGAAATTTGGAACTGGGTGTCAGTTCTGGGAATTACTGATGATGCCAGAAATTGGAGGTATGGGAAATAGGATGGAATGTGGCTTCAGGATGGCTGGAACAAGGGGCTTAGGCCTAAGATGATATGTCACAATAGGACGACAAAGTCCACTCTCAGATGATCCACTTACGAGGCCTGGGAGCAGCCCTGACATAGACTCTTATTCCAGATAAGAATTTTCGTGTGTGTGTTAATGGTGACTATAGATACTTGCAAGAACTAATTTCTCGTGGATCGGGGTAGACGGAGAGGAACTAGAGCAAAGGAAAAGGAGCAACAATGGAGGCCCTGAGAGATTCTAACCACTTAAAAACTAATGTTCTTTCCTGCCTACTCCTAACTCTTTGCCAAAAGACCAACAGCTGGGCCCATGCTGCTGAGGAGTTGAGACTTCCTCACGGAAGGAAGACGACTGAAAGCGATTCATTTAATGCACGTTTTGATCATGCAACTTCCTGGGTTCAAGTTAGCACGTGTTCGTTCTCCTGAGGGCAAGCTCAAATCATCCTTTGGTCTCCTTACAGAATCTTTCTCTTCCACAGCAGGGAGTGAGGGAAGGATGGGGAGTGTGTGCGTGTGCGTGTGAGAGAGAGAGAATGAATTGAAAGAAATCAGTATTTTAAGAGGAAAAGTGAGATCTGGAGAAGGACAGACTGCCAATATAATGCAGTCTTTAGAAAAGAGGTTCTGGAAATTTCAGGGTCTGGAGTAGGGAAAATAATCTTTTAGAAGGCTTTGGATATGTTGTTGCCCGATACCAAAGAAACAGCCCACAAAAGGTCTTATTTTCCATCAGAAAGGTTTATGAGATAGCCTCTGAGGAAAGAGACTGTGGCTAGCTTATGGATGACTGACAGGACTCAGAAGAAAAGACTTTTTAGGATGAAGGGCAGCTGGGCTGGGAAGGAGCTAAGCTCTACATGCAGTATAAACTCGAGACCTGCTAAATTTTACCTGCCTTGTGCTCCAGAATATTCAGGATCTGGAGGGGAAACTCCTTTAGCTACAAAGGAAGGATTGAGAAAGTGATTTTGCAGATTATTCCCTTCAGCAGGGCAAGGGGCACTGAAGAGGATTAAGGAAGAGGAGATGGGCACCACTGGGTGTTGGCTGACTTGGTCTGCACGGAGGGCAAGGATTGTGCAGGAGGGTCACTGGATTTGGGAGCCTGAGTCTCCTTCAGTTGCAGAAGTTGGTTGGGCTGGCCGGTGCGGACCACTTCGTTTTCTATTCCCGGTACTTTAGCTGTTGGTAATTTACAGGTGCAACGACTTAGATCCTGATTGCCCAGAAGTCTCTGGGTACCTTAAACCAATTACAACTCTTCACTCCTATTACAGATTTTAAAATGTATCTGGGATAATGTCAAACAGCATGGAGAAAAGACTTTGGGCCTCAAATAAAGCGCCGGTGACCTCCTTACCCTCAATTTTCCCTGGATGTCAGGACACCCCTCCACAGGGTGAAGGAGTTTATAAATTTAATCTGGTTGTTCATAGCAGAGTTGAATGGAGGGACCAATCAGTTGTCACTTGGGGCAGTGACAAGCTCTCAGCCTGTCAGTAATGGGCAATGAAGCACAAGCTGCCATTAGATACATCCTTGTCACCTGAGGAGGAAGGAAAGAGGTGGAGGAATCCTCCCAGGAGTGCCTTGGTGAGGCTGGTTTTCACAGACGTTGAGAGGAAATGAGCTCACTCCCTAAGCAGTGAGAGAGTCCCCCCCCCCCCACCGCGCAGTCAACAGATTCCTGGTCAACCATGCTTTTAGGCGCTGTCAGAATCCTTTTGGCAGCTGTGATTCTACTCTCTCTCTGTCTCCCTTTAGATCTCAGAACACACAGTTGTCTACAAGGAGCCTCTTGTGTACCCTTTTTATTCAAAATGTGGTCCACAAATCAGTAGCCTCAGCATCACCTGGGAGCCTGTTAGAGACGCAGAATCTCAGGTCCAGCTCAGACCTCTTGGATCAGAATCTGCATTTCAATGAGGTTTTCAGGTGATTTGCATGGATATTAATGACTGTTGTATGGAATTCTCTAAATATCCAGTTTTACTGGAAACCATCCTACACATGATGTGGCTACTCCTTGGACAAACGGCAGTGACTTCCTTTTATGTAATATGAATATAAACTCTTTCAGCCAATTCAGCTGGACTGGATCAGGTAACAAGAGAACATCAGTTGCCTCCAGCACCCAGCTTCCCAAACACAAATCGAAGAGCAAGGAAATGCAAGGAACCACTCAGCTTCTTTTAGGCTTGAAACCTGATTCCTCCCAGACTCAGGGTCAATGTTATTTTTATGGCCCAGTTGAATTGTTCATCTGCCAGAGCATGTGTGTGCATGTGAGAGTGTGTGTGTGTGTGTGTGTGTGTGTGTGTGTGTGTGTGTATGTATTGCCCACATAAACCTAAGCATTCCATTGGGCAATTAGGTAATTTCTAGATGAGGCAATGTGCTCCATCTCTTTGCAGCATCTCTTCCCTTTCATTTCTTGAAAAAAATTTATGGTGCCTTTTGCTGCAGGCACATGTTCCGTGAGAAGACAGAGCAAATAACAAATTAGGGGAAGTGAAACTGTTGTAGTACAGCTGCCTTCCCCTCTCTGTGCTCTTCCCCACCAGTTCCCACTTGTTCTCACCAACCCTTGCTCAGTGCATCCCCGCTCAACTCGCTGTCAGATCGCTTACTCCGAAGGAGGACTTGGAAGTGTCACGCCGTGAAGACGAATTCACTGCCCCATCCTTTTTCCTTATCCATAGGAAGCTGGTGGAGCTGAGAGGCCCTGTAGGCTTGTCTGGGAGGGAGGGCATTGGAAATGCAGAGGCTCACAGCCCTGGAGAAAACACGGAACTCGGGAGTTCATCTGGAGTTCATCCTTGTACTTCTTGTCCTTTCTTCTGCCCCATTGATCCTCAATCAACTTAGTAATCAAGATCCCAAGTGTGGCAGAGTCTCCCCACTTCTTCCTCTGGTCACATTCTAGCCACTATCAGAGCCCTGTCTGAAAGTCATTGCATTTGCTCATTCAAACACTAACTGAGCTTTAGTGAGGTACTTGCTGCTGTTCTGTCTGTTCCAAATACATGAATAAATGAGGCAGGATCCTGCCACTTGCACCTCAGTATAGAATAATGAAATGAGTGTGGGCTTTGGGACCACAATGGACTGGACTTGAATTCTGACTTTGACCCTGACTCTGACTTTGAAAATGTATGGTCAAGTTGCTTGAACTCTGCAAGCCTCATTACTTCTGCGAGCCAATCTTCTCTTAAAAATGAGATTGTAAATATCTTAAAAATAATAACATGACACAGACTTCTTTTATATCTTATTAGGCACATATTAGCTGCTTAATAAATGCTAAACTAAATCATATTTTGAGTGCAATTTAAAAATCAATATGATGTAGGAAAATCTGCATCCCAGCTGTGCTACCAAGTAGCTGAAAGTCTTTAGATAAATCATTTAACATCAGGGTATTGTATATGTAAAAAGAAGAAATTGGAAAATTTCAGAGATGCTTTCTAGAAATTCTCACATGTGATTCTTCTCTAGGATTCCAAGCTTTGGTGAAATATTATACTACTCTTCTATAACTGATGCCATATTCATAATTCACTAAGATTTGTGTGTGTTTAAATATATATAGTATATGTGTACCTATATACATATAAAATACATCTTAATAGTACATATATTTATTTTTAGCCACTTTCTATACAAGGTTGAAAGTTCATAAGCTATTTCAGAAGATTAAAGACACAAGATATCTTAGAATAAAGAAGACTTGGGACTTTAATACAGAATTTCCCAAGCTTATCTTAATCCCTTCTTTTTTTATATATAATGCTAGTTATAACTTAGCTTTCCCTAGCACATTCAACTCAAAGTTGCAATAGACGCTTGGCCTTCTACTTTTTAAAGTTTCAGATTGGATTGTTTGGCTTTCCAAGTTCCATTTCATGTAGTAATTTTTAATTTTGCTAAGTCACCAGTGTGTATCATGCGACAGACTAGTGAGTGGGACAGAGTCACCATAGCTAATGACCGAACCCAGCTGACTCTCCTGCCCATCACTCCACTTACTGTCACTACCAACTCCTCATATTGGCATATTTGCTACACTGTGGATTTGCAGTGATCTTGTACTGCAGTCCTCAAGAGCATCAGGAGTTAAATGTGAATATTTCTGCTTTTGGATGCAGGCTCCTGTGTTAGGCCACTGGAGCCCATACTAAAGATGGATCATCATTCTTCTACTCAAGGCATTAATATTCTGTTAGAGAAATGTGGGCAGATAATCAGCAAGCGCTTTCAACCTCATTGGTAAAATTCCAACTTTCATGAATTGTGAGACATATACCAGTAAAATATGTAGTGACTTAAAAAAAAATCCTGACATTTGGTCAGCAAAGTCCAAGACTTTTCCTTTTAGAAATGACCTAACCACATATCCCTAATGCAGAAACCCATCCTGGCACTTCTGTTAAGGTAAGCTTTCTGCAATGTGATGGGATTATTTCCCAAGTGCGCCTGGTCTCTGGACCAAACTGTGAGAGGAAGAAAGATAAAGACAGTTTTTGAAAGCAGAGCCTATTTCAGAGACTGAAGTGTGACCATCATTTCACATCTCCAAGTGATTTCTTCTCAACTATCCCCCGTTCCTTGTCTTGACACATTGGACCTGGGGGTTCCAATGATGATTATGGAGAATCACAAAAAGAAGAAACTGTTTCTCAATTCAAATGATATGGACCTGGTTGGAGACAAAACTGATTATTGGCCTCCACTGTTCAGCAACTAATGAAGTTAATTTTTTAAGGAGGGTTACAAGTGAAATACTGCAGTCACTCTTCAGTGTCCTGGCTCACCAGAATATTAAATGAGCCAGACTTAGGTCTTTGGAATTTCCGCAAGAGATTGTCCTTGGAGAAGCTGGAGTGGATGATGCAAAGGCTAAGCGCTTCTTCACAGAAATGCTACAATATGTCTTGAATTGTTTTATTGTCTTTGCATGATAGCCAAGAAACATGTGGCCAGCAGCCTGTAACAAGCTCTCTTATTTTCAACATAGCAAATGATAATTCTTGAACTTGAATGCCATGTGGAATTGAGATTGAAAGACAGAATTCATAGCAAGTCAATTATTGATTTTAATTATTTTTAAATTTTTGGGGGGAGCAGGTAATTAGGTTTATTCATTTATTTTTAGAGGGGGTGCTGGGGATTGAACCCAGGACCTGGTGCATAGTAAGCATGCACTTTACCAGTTGAGCTATCCTCCCCTGTCCAAAATTATTGATCTTTAAATGAAGAAAGAAAGTCATGGCCATAAGGACTCTGTAAGTTTTGCAAACCATCCTCTAGCCGTTGAAGCTCCTTCGGTCACCAGAAAAATGACAGAAGGCTGACTTATAGTGACTTCAGTTTGCAGAGATTGTTTCATCCATCATACTCGTGACTCTGGTTTCTCTTGATAATATTATTGATGATCAGTTGGGGATATTACTTATGACGGATGAAGCCTAAAAGAGCTAGCAGAGAATTTGGTGAGCATAGGTAACATAGAAATGAGAAGCTAGGTAGATAGAGGATTCCAGAATCACTAGGTTTCCTGCAGTTAATGTCTAGATAATCTAACGTAAAGGTAAGTAAGTCTGGAGAGCTAATGTACAGCATGCTGACAGTAGTTAATAAAATGGTATTGAGACTGGAAATTTGCTATGAGGGTAGATTTCAGGTGCTCTTATCACTAAAGAAAAGGTAGCTACATAAGGAGAAGATACGTTACTTAGTTGACCCTAATAATCACTTCATTGTGTTAAGTGTATCTCGAACCATCATGTTGTACACTTTAAATATATACAGTTTTTATTTAAAAATTAGTACATCAAAACAAAATCATTATATTTCCAAACTTTTCAGATGAGGATAGAACTGAGCTAGAACTTCCTTGATTAGGTCCAGTCCTGCTCTACAGGAGTAGCTCCATGGCACTTGGCTCTGCGTTCTGTTGGTTATAGTGAGGCACAGGGCCATCCTTCATTCAGTGAGAGAGGGCACTACTCAAGGGCTTGGATATCATGTGTGTGGTTCATTCGGGCATTTTTGGAGAACAGCTATCACAGTGAGATAAAGCATCCTGTGTACCCTACTGAGAGAGATGTCTATTGCTACTTTAAAGAGAGTGAGAGGGGATGTAATGGACAGCCTGGTGACTATACTTAATAATGCTGTACTGCTTATTTGAAAGTTGCCAAAAGATTAGATCTTAAAAGTTCTTATCACAAAAAGGTTGGAACTCAATGTGTTGCTGGATGTTAACTAGACTTACTGCTGGTGATCACTTTGTAATATATACAAATACCAAACCATCGTGTTATACACTTGAAACTAATATAATGTTATATGTCAATTATACCTCAATATTTTGAAAAGCAAAAAAAAAAAAAAAAGGAAGAAAAGAGTGAGAGAAAAAAGCCTTTATTTTTCTGTGTGAACTTGATACTACACTGGCCATAAACTTCAAGATGTTATTAAGGTTAGTTGCCCAATTTGGTAAGTAATGAGAGCTGAGCTTGTCTTATAATTCTACTACTTATAAGTGTAACCTTGGATAGTCACTTAATCCCTGTAAGTGTTATTATCCCAATTTGAAAAAAAGACATAAACTAGGTAGCTCATACGGTTATTGTGAGGATTAAACGAGATAGTGTGTGTTAAATACTCTGCCCAATGATGGGCATTCTGTAGACGCTCTAGACATGACAGTTTGAAAGCATCGTTTACAAGAAACATGCTGAGATAGAAGGATTTTAGGAATGGTCTGAAGTTCTGTGTTCATAAAATTCAAACTTGCATGGACAGTTAATACAAAATAGGGGGTAAGGGACTTAGATTTTTGAGAAATTAACTTTATTGAGATCATAGTGTTCTCGTGCAAGTACCCAGTTCTCTATTTCTGTGGATGATGATTAGAATTCCCCTACAGAGAATGCAGGCCACCATCTTAGGCAAGGGTAATCCTATTAGTTAAGGAAGAAGGAAGAGTTTTGCCAGTTGAGCAGCCTGTAAGTATGGCATGTATCCCTGGACATTGACAGTCTTCCAGTCTAAGAGCCAGTAATCAACTAGCAAGTAAGTCACTCCTGATATTATACAGTACTTTTCTTTCATCCTCTCCCAAGTCTTTAGGAATTTCCTTAAAGGTATAGCTTGTTCTCTGCTTTGCTGTGAGAATTAACGGAAAGATCTGTTTTTCTCTAGGAGAACATAGTACTCTTGCCTTCATTCCTGAGGCCAGTGAGATATCAGTCACATTTAAAGCAACAACAGTAGTTCTGAAGTTGAAGGACCCAACTGGCCAAGACAGAGGCAGTAACAAACATGGCTACAGCGGAGAGTATGAGTGACCACTGCCTGGTGAACTTGCTCAGAGACACTAGAGAAATGGGAACCCCAGAAATTGGCAAAAGTTTAGTTCAGTCATCACAATTTGGTTAGTAACTGAAATCTAATCTGGCTTTATACTCAAAAATGATAAAGCTTGTACATACCACTTATGTATGGCTGTATTCATTATGGACCTACCACAAGGGAGTAAAATCAGGTTGGACATTGTACCAGAAAATACTGGGCAATGGAAAGGGTTAAACAGGAATTAAACGCTTTATCAAGAGTGAACCAGAGGTTCCATAGTATTTACCCACATGACTGTGATTTCATAGTGTCTCTGTGTGTGTGTGTGTGTGTGTGTGTGTGTGTGTGCATATGTGCAATTATGGATTTTCCTAACAAAATCCCTTGTTTTACTGAACAGAATAGGCAGAAAGAAATTTAAGCTTTTCTTGATGAGAGAGGGTCGTAAGCACACATACCAGTTAATGTACTAGGACGTAGTACAGAGATCTCTTAGACTTGTTTTAGTGATAGAGGGTGTAGTTTATCTTTTCCTTTAATTATCCTCATGTCACTTGTATGTCCAAAGCTTGATGATTCTTCCACAGCCTCCCTTGTTGTTTTCAGATGTCAGTTCACATAGTGTTGGCTTCTAGGAGTTTCCTACCCTCCATCCCTAACTACTTGACATCTGTTGTAGACTATAGCTTGGGAGGAATTAGATATTGTTGAAGGAAATTAGATTATAAAATCTTGTTATATTATTTTAAAGTTAATCCTCTGAAGGTAGCCCAATGTCTCTTCCATAAAACGTGTATGGTCTTTATGAGTTTTTCCTGTGTGTTTTCTGTTATGTCCAGCTTAACAGCTATATTATGGATAATTTTGATTCCCAGAAGGCAGACCAGTGGGTTAGGAGTGCATTTTTATACTTCACTAATAACTCTTGGTTGTAAAACAATTTGTATGGCAAACAGACAGTTAAGCACAGTGGTAGGGACTGTCGTATCAAGTGTTCTATTCATCACATAAATATAAGTCAATTGATTCCCAGAGTCCCTGTAAGAGACATAGTGGACTTTAGTGTAAGCCAGTATTTCCGAATCACAAGTGTGAACTCACGTGTTGAACCAACTTTACTTCTGACCCCCTGCATGTGACATCAGAGAAACAGAAAGGTGCCACCACCTCAATGAGGGAAACAAGCAACCAGATAAAGCTGCCAGTGTAACCTGACCCTCCTTTTTGCACCTTTGTTGGCACATGCTGCAAGGGCCTGTTAATAGCTTGTATTACAAAAATCCTCAGAACTGCATCCCAGTTTAGAATCTTTAGAAGAAGAAACATAGTTAATTAAAAAAAAATGTGTAGGGGCTGGGCAGCTTTGGTACAATAATATGGCCTGGAGTTTGGTGAGTTAAGACAGAGGTAGATTTTTGGAAGCTCTGGAACCAGGATTGGCTTTCCAGCCAAAATGTGAGAGATTTTATTCATTTCACTTCCATTTTTCATTTCATTCCCCTTCTACTCATTCTGGTGTCCCTGGCCAACACGCTTCTCCTCAGGGTTCCCAGCCTGTCGCCACTTCTTTAAGATTCTGTCCTCAGTTAGCATTTCGGGAACAGCACCATGTAGTATTACCTAAGAACCCCTTAAGGTGGGATGCCTCCATTGGGCAGTACCATTTTTACAGGAGCCCTTTTAAGGTGGAAAAAAATTCAGTATTTAGAGGAATGACTTTAGTGATCAATTTTCTGCTTAGAGCCCACATAGAAGCCACCCTTCATCTCACTATATATAATTACCTCCGTCCTCACCCCCGGATCCTGTGTGTCCTGCTGGGTGAATAATGGAGTTGGTTCTCTAACCTCCAACAACAACCAGACTAAGGTGAATTATAGTTTGGGGCAAAGGTAGCAGGAGAGGGAGGTGGGAATTTGGATTTAATTGGAGTTGAGGCCACCAGCTTAGATGAATGTCTTTTATTCTGAATCTATTCAATGATTAAAGCCAACATTCATACGCAAAAGAGTGCACCTGAGTTCAGGAAGCAGAGTGTTAGGATTATTTTTCAACCCAGTTGGTCTAGATCCTCGCCTCGCCCTTCTTGGCTTCTGCAAGCAGATGTTGAACATGCTTTGAGCAAAGGGCGAGGGGGTTTCTGCCAAGCACCTCCAGAGGCATCTACAAACCACAATCATTGAAGACATTTCCCAGAAGGCTTTCAGAGTACAAATCTCTTTAATTAAAATGGGAAAAGCCATAGGGAGTGAGGTGAGAGGAGCTTGGCTGAGAGGGGAAGGAGGAGGCGGGAAGGAAAAGAAAGGGAAGGAGAAAAAAGTAATAAATATTTTACAAGTGTTTTCAAACACTGCCCGTCTAACACCCAGTGGAAAATGCCACTTGATGGATTATATTTTGGGTTGGAAAGTGAGGCTAATTCAATGTAATGAGAGGTGAATGGGACTTCAGGCCCTTATCCAACCACAAGAGACCCCTTACAAAAGAGTCTGCTCTTTCAGTCATTAATTTTTTATGAAGTTTAATAGGCCTGAGCCTAGAGACCTTCTGTGGTGTTGATTAGCTTCATATTTCTCTCATTAATGTAGAATCTGATTAGCTCTTATAAAAAGCATTTCATCTCAGGCTCCAGCATGGCAACCACATTGTTCCGATATTAGGATTTGCAAGTTTGATTCACTCGAGGAAAGAAACATCCACAGGGACAAAGGGCCTGGCCTCATGCTATCACGCAATGAAAGGACTGGATAGACCATCTGTCTCTCACATTTTGCTGGCTGCAATAAGGAACCCTCCACATTTGGACCAGGATAACCTTCCTGGAAGCCAGCAGTGCTGGTCCACTGCAAAGAAAGCCGACTTGAAAGAATAGGCAACCAGCAAATGTATCAGTCAGGGTTTAAGCAGAAGAGCAAAACTGCAGAGTGATGTAGAACAACAGGACTGTTAAACGGATTAGATTTTATGCCATCACAGGGGCTGGCAGAGAAGTCCGCTGCCCTGAGTCTGCTGTTAGGTCAGCTAGACTAGGAGCCTGGAAGGAAAGCTAGACATGGACATGAGCAGGGACACACTGAAATCCACAAGGACAAGTTGGAACCGATAAGGACAACTGGACTCCCTCTCTGTTTCTTACCACCTCCAGCCTTGAAGTCCAGGCTGACCAAGAGGAGATGCCTGTGCCCCTCACCATGGAGATGTGTACACACTTGGCTCAAGACTTAGAGGAACTGAAGGAAATCTGGCAGCTGCTGGAGAAGCTGCAAGTCCAGAAGCAGCTCCAAGAAGATGTGCCAACCGATCAGCAACAACATCCAAGAGCTGCCACAGTGCCTGACACTCTACACTACCTTCAGAGTAGAAGTAAACTATCCTCCATTTCTGTCCTCTAAATCTCATGATTCTCTATGGCTAACAGTAACCAAAAACTATACAGGGAATGGAATTCTGGGAAATGTTCTTCCAATGTAGCTACTCTGACACAATACAAAGCCTCCACAGCCAGTTGTGAGTAACACACATATACAAAATGACCTGATGCCCGTGGTGAGCTTTAATGTGCAAAGAGGACAGGTCAGAGGTGGTACTCAGTGAAGACCTGACCTGTAAGAAACACTGAGAGAATTTAGGCTGAAAGAATGCTGCTGTCAGTAAAGTCTACAAGGAACACATGACCATCCGTGGCTAGTGGGATTTTTTTATGGAGGCTTCTTTATGTAGGTGTGACCAATTATTAACTCAATTTTCAGCCCCTCGCACCTCTCTGGAGAAGTGGCAGTTAGGAGAAAATGAAAATTCCAAGCTCCTAATCAGAACTTGTTCCTTCCGGCCAACCCCCAGCCAGGAGCCAGCCAGGAGTCCACCCAGAAGTGCCTCATTAGAACAAAAGATGTTCCTGAGTGCTCTTATCACTCAGGAATTTGCAAGGATTTTAGGACTTCTGTGAACGGGTGCAGAGACCAACATATATATTTTGTATTATCTCCTAGACTGACGAATCCATAAAGAAGTATTAGGGTATGATAACTATAAGAATCAGGATGCTGGGTGTTGGATTGTGATTGGAATATGGATGCAACGTGTGGAGAGGCTTCTAGGGTGGCTGGCGAAGTTCTAATTCTTGCTCTGGGTTGTGGATGAAAGAGTGTTCACCTTGTAACAATTCATTAGGCCATGCATTTGTTTCTGTGGAGTTTCTTTAGCCATCTTTATTTTAGAATAAAAGGTTTCTGTTCTTTCTATTTCTGATTCCACAGTGCTCATTCTCTATTACGGTAACTCAAATCAAGCTTTCAACCCCCTCACCTCCCTGGAACTGCTTCTGTCAGTTATCAGTTGCTAAACTCATGGCCAAGTCTTAGCCTCATCTTTCCTGCCTGGCTTCTGCACAGTTGCTTGCTCCCTCCTGCTCACAGTGCTTTCTTCCTTGGGCGATTGTAACAGCCCTCTCATTAGATTCCTTAGGCTCCTTTTCTGACTTCTTTTCTTCTCCATTATTTCTTATTTCCTGCCTCTGTTCATGACACGTCCGTGTGGCTCAAGACAAAAGTTTTAGACTCATCATTGGCTTCTCTCTTGTTCTCTTCTTCCACTTTCAGTCTCTAAGCAAATCTTGTTGCCTGCATCTTCAGAAAGTATCCGTGATCCGACCACTTCTGCCCTCTGCTGTACTGCCGCCTAGATTCAGACCACAGGCGTCTCTCACTGCAGCGCTGCATTGCTCTCCACGACGGGCTCTTCACTTCTCTTACTGCTTCTCTGTGTCCCCAACACAGGCCACTCTCAGGAGAGGGCCAGAGTAAGGCTTTAACAATAAAAATCAGCACATTTTACTTCTTTGCTCAAGACTCATCTGTGCCTTCCTGTTTTGCTCAGAGTAAAAGCCAAAGTCCTACAGTGGCTTAAAAGGACCCACATGACCTGACTCTCCCAGTTAGCTCTTGACCTTGTGCCCAACTACAGCTCTTCCCCTCCATCCTTTATCTTAGACTGTATAGGCCTCCTTGCCAGGTTTTGAATAGACCAGACACACTCCTCCCTCAGGACTTTCATTCCTGGTTGTTTTCTCTGCCAGAAGTACTCTTCCTCCCATTGCCCACACAGTCCACTTCCTCACCTTCATTCAAGCCTTTGACCAAATGTCATCATCTCAACGAGGCCTTTCTGCATAACTGTGTTTGTTTGTACTTCCCAGTCCCACCAAGCTCTGTAAGCCTCCCCTATTGCTTCCATAGTACTCATCGCTTTCCAACACACTATATTGTTTTCTGAATTTATTATGTTAAGGGCTTGAAGTCTGTCTCTCCATGATAAAAAAATAACTTTCATAAGGGTAGGAATTGCTGCCTGTTTTGTTCACTGATGTATCTCTACCATGCTGTACACTATTGGTACATAATCAGAATTCAAATTCCTGCTGTGAATAGGAATTCATAACAAGTATGTATTCATTAATGAATTACTGTAAGGAAGCATCCTGTTTACTTCAAATTTCCATCTTATTCCACCCTCCTTCTGACTAGAAAAGTCTGAGAAATAGAAAAAAAATAGTTCTTGTCTCAGATTTCCAAAAACTGAAGGAATAATAGATTTTAGTCACTTATATAGATGTTTCCACTAACCAGTGTGTTGGGCTCTCTAATGATTTGATCTCTGATCTCTTGGCTCACTCTTTGCACAAGGCTAGCACACGTTTAATGAGTGTGTTACCCATGTGTGTTAAATGAAGATGTCTAAAAATGATACATTGGACATTATGATTGGATGGTGAGTTTTCATCAAGAAGTCATCCTACATATGGTTAATGAAAAATATTGTTAGCTAACTTTAATTGCTAGTTATCTTTATTTTTAAATGCCTTGTCTTCCCAATGTGAATGTAAACTACTTATATTTTAATGTATTACTCGACATTCTTTTACCAAACCTATAGTAGTATATATATAATAGTCTCTGAATCAATATAAAAATATATTCATTGACTGGTGACAAGGATGCTGAGTTTGGTATAAGGACAGGACAGATGAAACCATCTGCCCAGCAAATGAAATGTTTGTACAGAAGGAACTGAGTACACCACCTGGTTTTGCTATGTTCGCTCAACTCAGTAATGACTATGCCTGTATTCCAAGTCCTTCAGAGATGTTTTTTGTCATCTCCCACTCCCTGTTTAAGTCTAAGTTTAATCTTTAATCCTCCCTTTGTTCTGTTTCAGTTCAGATGAAGTAACTTTAACTAGAAGACTACCTCTGTCTCACCCATCCCTGCCCTAACAGCAATTCAAGGCCCTACCTATGTATGTATAATGTATGGTTAAGAGTGGGAGCTGAGAGCCTATTTTTGAAAATAAGGAGTTAGGATGTCAGCCCACTTGGGAATTTAGTTTCAAATCTAAGGACTAATTTTTTCTTTGTTAAACCATATGTTTACAAAGCTGACTAAAACTGAGGAAATGAGCGTCACCTGCTACTTCTGGAAGCAAGAACTCGCATATTCACTGTGTTAAGGAGAGGAAAACACAAGGTTTTTCTGTTCATTTTTCATCCTTTAGCTCTAAGGGAGAGAAGGGGCTGAGGTTCTGAATTAGGCTTCTGATGCATGGCTATTTAATCTATTCCTGATTCTGCATTTACTTTGCTCTGTCTGGAAAGGATGCAGAATTTGCCGTAATGAATGACCCAAGCAATTTCAGCTAATGGCCAGAATTGAAACCCTTTGATAATCCCAGGTGAATAATGTTGTCTCAACAGACTGAAGGAGTCTTTTACCTGTCTGACACAATGATAGATGTAATTAGTTAACAGGGATAGTCAGAGGTTTTAGTGGAGGCATTAGCTGAGATTGCTTAGGTCGTTCTTAATTATGCAAATTCTCAGTCTTCTTCAGACAGAGTACAAAAAAATAAAATGAGTAAACACAGCTGGATGGAAAGATTTCAGGGAAACCGGCAGTGAGGAAGCTCATCAGAGATGTGATTATGCGTCCCTCAGGCTGGGTGGGAGGGGAGGAAATAGCCACAAAGGCTCCAACTGTGGGCAGCCCCAACTTCTAGCCAAGCCAAAACAGCTGGGATGCCTGCTAGGCGTGCTTGTCCTAAGACATATGTCACCTTGAGCAGATATGACTGAAGAGAGGAATATTCCTATGGCTTTAAGCCATTTCTAGGAAGCAAGCGTGATCTCTGAGGAGGACAGACAAATAATTGACTCTAAGTATTCGGAAGCAGTGGTCAGAGAATAACGAGTGGGGTTCCATAGGGTGGAATGAGAAAAGGAAGATGAGGTTCACAGGAAGAGGGTTCTCCTCCAGCTCTAAATCTGCAGCCACCTTTGAATCAGCTGTTGCACGCCCTTCTCTGACATTCTAATTTGAGACCCTACATGCTTCCACCTGGCCTCCTAGCGAACAGTCACAGCCAGTGTCAGATCTGAGGGAAGGTGCGTAATGCAACCTGGCATCAAGAACAAAGGGCTCTTTGCATCAGACGTGTTTATTTTTCTTGTAAGGCTTTGACACGTCAGTGGCTGTCACCCGTGGTTGAGTGAAATCTTGGCATGAAATCAATTTGATGTCCAATGTCAAGCAGCCTTCTTTAATGTCTCTAGATAAGGCAAGGGGGCCTTGCATCCTTGAAGAGAGGCAAATGAATGACCTGGGGTCAATCACTCAGGCTTGACAAAGATCCAGCTGGTCCTCAAAAGCAGTCAAGAGAAGTGAGCATTTAGGCAGGGACCCTTGCTGGTTGGTTTGCAGAAGCTTCAGAAGGCAACCATGGGAATTGCTAATTATCTTCTCTCTTTGCCTGGCACACGGGGATGGCAAATTCTAGGGCAGGACTTTTCAGCCTCTCTCCTATGGTTTTCTTTCTTTTTTTAATTTTTTTTCCCTGTAGCTTGAAGGATGCAAACCAATGAAATGTTTTACATCTTAGGGAACTCACAACCAAGAATTTGTACAGCATGAAAATACAAATAAATGTAAAAGGCAGAAAGTGTATGTGTGATAGATCACTGCAGGTAGAGTAGGGAACGTGGGAGAGAGAAAAGAACATTTGTACTAAAGTTATACTGCCCTGGGTTTAACTCCTGTCTCTAGCCCTCTTTGCCAGCTATGTCGCCTGGCAGAAGTCACTTAAATCCTTTAAGACTAGGCTTTCTCATCTGTAAAATGGAGATTATGATGCCTATTTGAGGATTAAATGAGTTAGAGTTTAGTACACATAAATCTCAAGGCATATTTTTATGGTGAGAAAAACTTTTGAAGTAACATTAGAGAAAAGACAAATCTTTCATATCCCTTATTGGCTCTTTAAGAGAAAGAACACAGAGCTCAATCTATTTTATACTGAAACTACTGTACCAATGGTTTTATTCCTATGCATCAAAATCAAATTTTGTTAAGCCTTTAATAGACTAGTGTAATTAAGAGTCTGTCTATGTACACAACATTGTAAATCAACTATACCTCAATTTAAAAAGTTTGTCTATGTGGTTAACAAAACAGACATCATCCAAGAAAAGGGGACAATTTAGAAGAATCACCCCATTTTCACAAGTAGACATCCTTATGGAAAAATTATCCGTATTGGACTCTGGATTAACTTAACAAACTTCTATCTAGTGCTTACTATGTGTCAGGTGTCTGTTCAGAGTGCTTTACAAATATTAAGTCATTTAATGATCATAACAAGCCTAAATGGAAGGTTGGTTAGTATTACTATTATTTCCTTTTTGCAGATGAGAGATCTGAGGAGCCAATAGGTTATGCAAGTTGAAAAGGTCACACAGAAAGTAAGTGTCAGAGCCAGGTTTCACGTGCAGGGAGTCTGGCTCCAAAGGCCATAATACTAACCAGTGAGCTGTGCTGTTTTCTTCACATCAGCACTTCTGTGTGATACACAATTTCCGTCTTAGTCTACAAGAGCCTAAACGTCCTGTTTCTATGATTCCTTTCTAGGTATTGATCTGTACACGAGGCACTGACATTCACATGTTACTTTTGAAGTTCAGTTCACCAGGATCCACATGAAAGCATTATTTAGATTTTCATCCTGCACATACTAGGGAGGTCATGACTTGCCTGAAGTAATGTTAAGAGTAGGACAATGCTAGTTCCTGTCACCCAAAGGATTCCTGAGAGAAACACAATGTATGAGCTAGTCTGTGTTTCTGTAGCATAAGTATAATCTTAAAATCACAACTTTTTATTGATCAAGTTGCTCAGGATTAGAAGGGACTTCAGAAGGTAAGATTCTAGATTATATTCTCTTTCTTTAACATCCTTCACAAGGGCTCTCCAGTTAGGTTTAGGTCACTCAAATAACTGCAGGTTTACTGGAAATACCAGTCCTTCATCAATCCCAAAGTGGTCCATGCATTATATTTTAAAAATTTTAATAATAGTTTTATTGATATATGCTCTTAAAGTATATAATTCGGTGGTTTTCCATATATTCACAGTTATGCAACCATCATGACTATCAAATTTCAGGATGTTTTCACCACTCCAGAATAAACCCATTAGCTGTATCTCCCTCACCTTCACTCTCCCCAGACCCTGACCACCACTAACCTATTTTCTGTCTCTGTGGATTTGCCTGCTCTGAATAGTCCATACAATATGTGGCCTTTTGTGACTGACTCCTTTCATTCAGCATGATATTGTCAAGGGTCTTCCATGTTGTAGCATGTATCCGTACCACATTCCTTTTCAAGGTTGAATAGTATTCCATTGTAAGGGTATATCACCTTTTCTTTATCCATTTGCCAGTTGATCTCCCTGTGGGTGTTCTTTCCTTTTCTGTTTTTTTGGAAGTATTTGTAGAGGATTGGTGTTAATTATTCAGGCATTTGGCAGAATTCACCAGGAAGCCAGGCTCATGTGTTCTTTAGACCACTGATGTTTGAGGAGTGGGTCAGCCACATCTGCCATCACCTAGGAGATTGTTATAAATGCAAATTATTAAGCTCCACCCTACAACAATTGAATGATAATCTCAGGGAGTGGGTCAGGCTATACTTTAACAAGCTCTACAGGTGATTGTAATGCATACTAAAAGTTGAGAAGCTCTACTTTAGACAACTTTGAATGGTCTTCTTTCTATCAAACTGTAGTAGTTCTGGTAGCTTCTCCCTCCCTGATTCTTTTAGGTCCAGTATCTTTTTCTTTAATCCGTTTAGCTTTCAAGCATTTGACAACAACTATCCTCATATACCTGAATACTATCTTCTTGACAGACCTCACCATTTTCTTTGACAAAGCGTAGGGATGGGTAATATGATTTAGAACAGGGCAGAAGTCTTTGTTGTACTCCATGATGCATCTTAAAGTTTTGGATAGTATCTGGCCCATAGTATGTACTCAGTAAGTATTTATTGGATGAGCAAATTAACATCATTGGCAAATTAGATTGCTAGGGGTCACTGTATTAGTTAACACTCCTGGTTGAGAATAGTAGAAACTCACTAAACTAGGTTAAACAAGAACATTACCTTTATCATATGGACACACAGATTTCAGAGAATGACGCATAAGTAGAAACTGCAAAGTTTCTCTCTCTGACTCTCATTTCTTCCTTTTTCTAGTATTTGTCAGCCATTCTTCTGCAGTCCCCACAGAATTGACCAGTTTGCATATTCCTCAGAGCATAACAATGTTCTCAATAACATCAAGAGTACCTGATGCTACAACTCATCATTGAAGAGTTAAGTCAGATTAATTAGACCGGCTTAGCTCAATTCCAGATTCCTGAAGGTAAAGATTCTTGTTTGTACAGCTTGGTTTAGTACTCTCCCCCAAATCATCCTTGGATTTGGTCAAGGGAATGGGGTTTCAGTGTTTGAATATGGCTGGCCTGCCCATTGTAACCATGTGAATAAGGGAAGGTGCCATTGAATTGGAAGGTATTGAATACAAAAAATAAGGAGGTATTGAATAGATAAAATGATAGACATTTCATATCTTTGTTCATCAGTCAATATCTTGATTAATCAAAATTTTTGAGAAACTTCCTCTGCTCAATGGTCTGTGCTATATGTTTCAGGTAATGCAATGCAATATGATTTAACTTTTGCACTGAAGAGAGATAAAGTTTAGTTAAAAGGTCAAGATCTGGGCACAGGAAAACTTAATCTTCAATCCAAGTTGTGCGTGTCAAGTGTCCGTGGGTGAAATAAACAGCAGGTGTTTTATGACCTGTATCATCACCACCAAGAGCAACAGCCATAAGGCATTCATTGCTGCACTCCTCTCGGGGTGTCAAGGGTAAAGACTTATCTGCTTGATCACCAGGTGCCAGTTCCCTTTAGTAGAAACCTTGACATACCTTTATTTCAGGTCTTGGTACCAGGAACCACCATGCGACTTCTCAGTAATGAGTGTTTTTATTTTATGAATATTGTGAGTTTTAATTCAACTGAACAATCAAATTTTTAAAACACCTCTGGCAATTCTGCAGAAACTCCTGGTTTGTATTATGCACACTAACCCGCTTCCTGATTTTATTTTATTTTCCTATTCTTATTTCTTATTTCACTGAAGTTATTTATGTTTTTAAACTGTAGTATTGGTATATATATTTCCATAAGTTTCCCCGAGGTCTCTTTTAAAACAGGGTACAACCAACCAGAAGAAACTACACTTTGTCTTATGGAGTTCATAGGAGAGATAATTCACTGGAGGAAGGCAGGGTCAGAGAAAACTTTAAAGCACATTTTGCACTGGTCCCCGCTGCATGTTTGTTGTCTACATTTAGGTAGTGTGGGGAGATTAATTGGAATTAAGTTACTGGAAAATCCTTTGCTAACATAATTCCATTTTTCCAATTGAAGAATATTTCTTATGCTATTGAGTGTAAATGTTACTTGACAATCTTGGTTGTCCAAATAACTAGGTTCTTTTGATGGCATAGATACGACAGTTTTTGAAGATAACCATTCAGCAACAATGGTTAAGAAGCTTGCCTAGGAAATAATAGAATTTGAAAACTGTGAAGAATGCTGTTTTGTTTTGGCATTTTTCTATAGAGTTAGCTCAGCTGTCCAGAGCATCTGTGTCTGGTTAGCTCGTTCAATTAGAGCGTGGTGCTGACGACACCAAGGTCATGGGCTTAATCCCTTAGTGGACTCTTTGACTTTGCTTCTGCGTCTTGGCTGAAGACTATGCACCTAAACGCCTGCCTAGAATACGTGTGCCATGCAGTCTATGGGAGCCACTGGAGATACTCTATCAGGGCTGGTGCTTAGTAGCTTCTCTGGGCCAAAGTCTTCCAAGAACACCCCTTCAGAGTGCATAGGATGCCAGTCATCAGTCACCACCTTCTGTGGGCCGGTTTGGCCAGTTCATTTCTTTTCATCTTTGTCTCTCTGTCTCTGTCTCTCTATCTCTCTCTCAACCCACTGTGAAGGAGTAACTCGAAGCACAGACTGTCTTTGCAATGGGTCAGTTAAACCGACTTGCCTTCTTTGCATGCAGAGAGGACAGTGCTTTCATTAAAATGAGATACCCAGAATGTAGCTGGTTCTTTCGTTGGATACATGTACTCTGGGATCATCAATCAATTCTCATTTGATTCCACAAAGCCCCTTTACTGAAAAACATCCAGACCTCTCCAACCAGTATGACTCATGGGACACTTCTGATTAATACCAATCAGGTTAATGGCTTAGCGATAGTTAATGGTGCCTGCTCTGTAGCTGCAACAACAAGAATTAATAACAAATCCCCCACTCGTTTTTGCAAATCAGAGGAAAGATGCTAAGGGCCTGACAAGCTCTAATCTTTATGATTTAATGGAATCGTGTTGGAGCACAGAGACTGCAGAGATTGGAAAAATGAAAAAAATTCTCTGTCACATCCCTGGCTTTAAAGATCTGAACTCTTTCTAATACTCTGTCAACAGCTCACTGTCACTGGGGCTTCATAGAATAGGACAGCCCTGGTGACAAACCATCTAGAGAAAAGATACGAGAGCAAGTGGTTCATTAGTGCAGATAACACACAGGAGGCTTAATCTCTATGGAGGGAGACAAAAAATTTAATGGCCGTCTTATCATAATGAGCTGGAAAGTGTCTTAAAGGCATGGGGGATGATTCATTTTGTCTCTGCTGGTGACCTTTACCGATTCAATGTCACAGGCACTCCAAGTGCTGAAGTATTCAGCATTGGGCGTCCCTGAAATAAGGCACCGGGACTTTCTGTAGCCAACTGCAAAGTGTACCAAACCACCAAATGTCAAGCATTAGCACAGCTTGAAGTGGGCTCCCAGAATCCCTGAAAAACTTGGCATTGGGAATTTGTCTTGAGTCTAGCAGGTTTGCTGCAGGGGGAGGTTAGGATTGAGGTGGTTAGTGCTGGTGGGAGGAAGAGCTACCTGGAGAAGGAGCCAATTTTAAGCTAGAGCATGATGTGGGGCACGGGTAGTAGTGGGGAGTGGAAGCGGGGAGGAGACTGGCAAAGTCAGGCTTTATTTTAGCTGCTGCCACAATCTACATTTTAGGGAGCCTCCCAGTGAGGGTGGCCAGGACATGGCGAAACGTTAAGTCAATGTATGGTAACATTGTGGCTTGGTTTACAGAAAAATCTCAGCTCCCAGCTGCGGGGGAAAGAAACAAAGATGAGCAAGAACTAAGCAATTAGATGTAAGATAGCTGGTCAAAGGATTTGGGGTTCTTACAAGAACCGAGAGTGCTGAAATTTGCTTATTCAGAAGAAGCTACTACAACTGGAGTTGGGAGGGCACCAGCACAGAGAGCTGTTTCCAGAGCAGGTACCAGGCACCCCGGGGCAGGATCTGTGACAGTGAGACTCATTGTAGACCCAGCCTGGGAGTGGAGGAGAGTTTCCCAAGGAGGTCTCTGCTTTGGTCAATGGTATGGGCAGAACCTGCGAGGACAGAAACTAAGGGTGAAAAATCTAAACCCAGAACTGAAGAAGGCAGTGCTGAATGGCATTTGCAAAAGCTGGCTTGCATGCTCTCCAGGTTTATTTTATTTATTTTCCTAAATGTAGGTGCCTAGTCCTTTAATGCAGAACATACGCTTAATACATTTCAGTACACACCACACAACAGTGAACATCACCGTGAGACTAAAGTGCATCCTCAATTACATCTCTTTGTTGTCTCTACAATCTTACTTTAATTCTGAACTATTTTTTCTTGGGCTCTGGAAATGACAGGTTCAGAGTTAAATGGCTGTTGATGTGTCTCAAGAGACCATAAAAAAAAAGATTTTGAAGGATTGAATCTGTGCAAGGAATCCTCTCACAAAAGAGCAGAAGGCTAAGAGTCAGCAGCAGGTTTATGGTTGTTTTTACCACCACTTCAGCAGGAATTTCCTCTATGCCTCCTCCTCAAGTGACAACTGGCAGACATAACCTGGACAGCCTGATATACTAGGGACAGAAGCTGATATACCGTGTCCGAATGAAACCCAGCCAGGGCCTTTGATAGGCAGTTATAAATGGAGGTCTGTTTGGCATATTATCCATTTGGCTGAATTTGGATACATCAAATATGTCTCCTCCCTTTCCCCACCCTCCACAATCCAGTTATGTGACAACAATGGCTCAGGCATCTCCGCTAGTGCCAGAGGAGAGTATGGAGATTAAAAGCATCTTCCGTTACCTATTCTAGTGCTCAGAAATCCATGTCTCTAATAGTAACAGACTACTATTATTGTTCATACCAACAGATTACCAACACAGCAGCCATGAACTTTGTGGAACTATTCACATTTAAAATTAATTTAAATTAAATGAAATTGAGAATTTAGTTTTCCCCACACTAACCACATGTCAAGTGCTCAAGAACCACAATGGCTAGTAGTTACCGTATTGGACAGAGTAGACTCTTGGACAGAACTGGCTTAAACGGCACTCATCTTTGTGCTCCAGCACCCTGCAAGAACTCACTGACTTCCTCCTACAGGCCTGCCCAGCTAGAACAAAGATGCTAAGCTCACTTCCTTTCTGCTTGCCTCTCCCACTACCCTTTCTGTAATTCAGGGTTCCTTCCCAGCTTGTCTCTGTTCCCAACCCCTTCTAGACAAACCAGAGACATACATACCTATCTGTGATCTCTGGCTCCCTCTGTGCCTCTCTCTCTGTCTCCTTTCAAGGTTCATTTGGCCTGGAACAGGGTGTCTCTGAACTGTCCCCGAGCTCTCAGGAGAGTGCTATGGAATATGATTGTTCTGTCTAGTATGCAGTGGGAACCAGCTCGGAAGGGCTGAGGTGGGGTGGTAACTGGCATGCTTTGGGTGTCTAGTTCTGTCATCCTGAGTGGAAGGGGAGAGGAGAGTGAAGACATCGGGTAGTTGTACCCAGGGCTGACGCACTTGGCTCTCCCTAGCCAATAAACAGGAGAGAACTATGGAGGAAGTCGACATTTATTAAACCCTCACAGTAAGCTAGGTATCTCACAGCAACCATATGAGGCATATTTTATTTTCCACCTTAGAGAACGTTTTACAAAAAGTTAGGGAATTGAGATTTAGAAAGGTTAAGTGATTTGTTCAAGGTCTCACAGCTAGTAAGGAGTAGAGCTGATGACATGTAACCAGTTCTTTTCCATTGAAGCACACAAGCTCTCTCTGTTACTGAAGGAGACCCTGCAAAAATTGGACAGACCGGAGACTTAAGCTGTGTGTAGAGGGAATCGTCCTAAACAGAGAGTCATCTCGGATCTGGCACTCCATGTCTATGCCCTTCGAGGAGGATACTGTGAGCACTTGAACAGGCTCGGGGGCTGTGCCCAGGTATAGGGTCTGCGGCTCGAGGAGTGCTCTGCAGGTGGTATTGGGGGGAAAGAGAGAGGAGGTTATCCTTTACCTGTTGTGAAATATAGTTTGTTGATTTTGTAAAATGCGTTTTGTATTTGTTATTACCTACACTGCTGGCTAATCCAGAACAAGGTCCTAGGGGTCTAACTGGTGCAGAATTCATCGTAAGGCAGGATACTATCTTCTTTTTAATTGATTCATCTATAAGTTAGGACAAAAGTGTTGCCATAGCAAGTTCTTTGATGGAATTAATTTTCCAAGTTTCTGGTTGTAGGATATCCCCACAATGTGAAAATCAAAATGTCTTTGTGCCTCAGATATTTCTGATAGTTACACTTTTATTGGTAGGTGGTTTAGTGATTTTAAAAATCTTTCACATGCATTTCATATGATTCTCACTAACACCCTGTGAGTCGACATCATCATTCCCCTTTTCCAGGTAGGCAAAAATAAGGCACAAGGTAGCTAAGGGAATGATGCAAAATTACAAAGTAAGTCAACCCAGGCTTCTGATTCTTGAATCTTTTCTCATTTTTTTTCATGAATAATAGGAAATATAGAAGGAGATGAACTCAAAATTCAATCTTCTGTGTCCATAGCCTTTGTCCTTTTTCCTTTCCTCTATTTCTTACTCTTGGTTTGGAAATCTCTAGCTTCTAAGCTGTTGAAGTTATTGGTCAAGGACAGAGGGTCTTGTGATAATAAATACACTTTAGAGTCACCAACGTCAGCACAAACAGAAGGCATAGAACATAGAAGCCAGTGTCCTGCACCAAAGCATAAAGGCTTTGGACATAGTCCTTCACAAAACCGTTAGGTAGGTGAGACAAGACATTCTATCAACTTACTAATTCATCTGCAGAAATGGAAACTAGTGGCTTAACTGATTTTCCCCCCACCAAATTTAAAAGCCATTGTAGTATAGATTTAAACTGCTCGGATTAAGAAAAGAGTGAAGGTGAAGCATTGTCTGGTAAATCATTTTAAAAAAATGTATTTTACAAGAAACTATCCAGTAAAAGCCAGGTTCTCATCTGCAGCTGAGTAAATCAACTAAGGCCCATTTGGGGACTAGAAGTTGGCCTTCAGACCTCTGTTCATTAACTCACCAAGCCAAGAGATGAGAGCACACATGAAATTCAGGTGGAAACCAGAATTATTAAGGACTATTGATATTAATTTATATTTTGAATAAAAGATTCATCTGTCCAGCAAATGTTCCTATTTTGTGCCTTATGCCTGCTGCAAGGTTGCCTTACTGGTTCACGAAAATAAAGCCATGCCAAATAATCTAAGCCAAAAAGTGAAGACTTTGTTCTTCCTAGGTGTGGATTATAGAGGTAACTGCTTCACTACTCCACTTCATGGCACTCTGCTGATAAAGGCTTTAATTATCTTTTAAGGTCACAGACATAAGGAAATGCAAACCAAAGCTATACTCTCCCTAGATGTTCCCCAAGAGGGAAACCCCCACAAACTGGAAAGGGATGAAGAATCATCCCACATCAAGAAATTTGCCTTCAGAGGAGCAGGACTCTTGAGAAGCCTTTTTACAACATTTTCTAGGACAGCATTAGATCCATTAATTACCTAATCCTCTGTGCCTCATTAGCCCTCTTAGAACCCTTTCGATGCTTCTAATTCCCTTATCCTAAAGGCCTCAGAATTGGGGCTACTAGTCCTTTGGTCCCAATTAGGTCCATGTGTGGCATATTGTGCTGCAAATCTCTGCAGCGTATTTACACTAATTATGAACATTAATTATAGGGCAGCCCTGGGAGCTTAATGCCCATTCCAAAGTCATGCATGGAGCTAGACAGAGTTTACAATCTTAGAAGCACGCAAGGCAAGCCCAGGTTATGTGGAGTCAAAAAGAGAAACAGACATAGAAACAATCAGAAAGGCAAGAATTTCTAAGAAAGAGGGAGTCTTGAGCACCAGAAAAAAAAGGTAGATGTCCACTTAGTTTGAATAAATGTTGCACAAGGTCAGGGCTAAATACCCAGCCAAAAGCCCTTGAAATCTTTCTTCTCTAATAATTGATCTCAGGAAACCAGCATGAGCTGAGTCTGCAGGTGATGATTTAATAACCTTGGCCATAATGACAACAGAGTTCAAAGCTGGGATCGAAAGAGGGCTATCCTAGAAAAAAGATAAATGATGAAGATATTTTAAAATAATATTCATTCATTCATTCACAGAATGCATACAGTGTATTAAATTCTTGAACTTTCAGGTATTATGTAACTAACATTTATTGTGCCTGTAACATATCAGACATCATTCTAAACACTTTACATGCCTTCAGGCTTTGATTGTCACAACAGGCAGGTAATATTATTATCCCCATTTTATACACGAGAAAACTGAGGCATAGAAAATTTCCTCTATAGCACCTTGAGAACACAGCTAACAAGGAACTGACTCAGATTCGAAATCTAGGCTGAGTCCAAAGCCCTAGTGAACACTAATGAACACTGTGCTATTCTGCTTCACCTGGGTGTGAAAAGGTAAATGGAGCATGATCCCAGGCTTAAAGGAATTCCTAGCCTACGAGATTTTGATGTATAAATAAATAATCATATGACATGCTAATAGTACAGAGGCCTAGATGACAAGATCCTGGTCCTTCATGTGTAAGCAAGGGCTTGGCTCCTTCTTTCTTCTGCATGATCAAGTTTACTTTATCTACTGTTAGTCTCATTAGCATACAAATATGCAATAAAATCTCTCAATATAAAAAAAAATTTAGTCTCTTGTCCCTTTCTAGCTACTGCCCTTGTTTTCCTCCTTAAAACAAAACAAAACAAAATCAAACAAACAAGTAAAAACCAACACTTCAGCCTTGGAGGAGTTTTCTTTACTATTTCCCTTCCCATTTCTTCTTAATCTCATTTCAATGATGTTCCCAATGCCCGTTGTCAATTCTCAGTTCTCACCTGCATTTTCTCTGCAGGATTTGACACCGTAGACCACTCCCTCCTTCTTGCTGTCCTCTCTTCCTTGACTTGCCGGAAACCACATCCCGCTTATTTTCCTCCTAACTCACTGGCTGCTCCATTTCAGCCTTCTCTGCTGGAGTGTTGCAGGACTCGGACCTGAGACCTCACCTCTATTCTTCTGATACTTTTACTATGTGATCTCAATTTTTCCCATGGTGGAAATGCTTTCCACATTTTATCAAATCTAAGACACAAACTATTTCAGCTTTTACATTTCTGGAACAAGATGAATCCTAAAATAGTTGTCATCACCCAGACAGGGGTGCTGGCTTAGTCTTCCTTGCCTGCACTGTGAAAATGCCATTATTGTTAATATTACCTTAATTCAATAGAATTTTGTGGATTAATGGTACTAGGTGTAATGCTGTTTAAAATGAATTTAAAAATCAACACTGTGATTTGGCATTGAAATTTATTATTAAGTATGTAGGAAACCATAGAAATAGAGCAATGTAAAGGAATATGTACTCCAACTAGTAAAATGTCAACACCAGTGAACTATGATGTTATTTATATATAATGTAATACCCAGAGCAAATACTTTAAAAAGCTATACAGAGAGATAAACAAAAATAAAAACAAAACAAAACAAACAAAAAACTGTAGATGCATCAAAATGAAATTCTAAAAAATAAAAACAAAACAAAACTGTTCAAGTAACACACAGAAAGACAGGAAGAAGAAAAAGAAAAGGCATACACATTTAGAAAGGAAGAAATAAAACTTTCCTTATTTGCAATTGGCATGGTCATCTACAAAACATCTCAAGAAATCTACAAAAAAAAAATATCTAGAACTAATAATGGGTTCAGCATGCTCGTAGGATACAAGGTTGTAGGAGACATTTAAGATATCAGTTCTCCTCAAACTGACATTATGGAAATCAATAAGGAGATTACTCAAAAAATTAAAAATAGAACTACCTTGTGACCCAGCAATTCCACTCTTGGGTATTTTTCTAAAGAAAAGGAAAACATTAAGTAGAAAACCTATAGGTACTCCTATGTTCATTGTAGCATTATTTACAATAACCCAAATTTGGAAACAAGCCAATGGGTGCCCATCAACAGATGAATGAATAAAGAAATCGTGATATATATATATATATATATATATATATATCTCCCTACAATGGAGTATTACTCAGCCATAAAAAAGAAAACTTGCCGTTTGCAACAAC
Source organism: Vicugna pacos (assembly GCF_048564905.1). Lineage (NCBI taxonomy): Eukaryota > Metazoa > Chordata > Mammalia > Artiodactyla > Camelidae > Vicugna > Vicugna pacos. The sequence continues at coordinate 10,502,013 of NC_133009.1, read as the reverse complement.
ATGAATCTTGACCTAAAGGGTTTTATGCTAAGTGAAATGAGTCAGCCAGAGAAAGTCAAATACTGAATGATTTTACTTATATGTGGAATCTAAAAGCAAAAGAAATGAGCAAACATAACACAGAAACAGAGTCAAAGATACAGGGAACAAACAGGTGGTTGCCAGAGGGGTGTGGGATTGGGGAAGAGTAGAAATAGATAACAGAGTAAGAGGTAGAAACTTCCAGTTGCAAAATAAATGAGTCATGGGCATGAAATGTACAGTTTGGGGAATATAGTCAATAATTATGCCATATCTTTGTATGGTGACAGATAGTAACTACGATTCTTCATGGTGGTCATTTTGAAATGGTAGAAAAAGCAAATCATTATGTTGTGTAACAGGAACTAACAGTTTCTAGGTCAACTATACTTTAAAAACAAACAAACCGACAAACTGAGAAAAAGAAATCAGATTTGTGGTTATAGGAGGCAGTGGGGGTGGTAGGAGGTGGGGAGAGGCAGAATTGGATGAAGGTAACCTTCCAGTTATAAGTTAAATAAGTGCTAGAGAGGTAATGTGCAACATGATAAATATAATTAACACTGCTGTATATTATATATGAAAGCTGTTAAGAGAGTGAGTCTTAAGAGTTCTCAAAAAGGAAAAAAAATCTATTTCTTTAATTTTGTGTCTATATGAGATGATGTTCACTAAATTTATTGTGATAATAATTTCATGATGTATGTAAGTGGAATTACTGTACTGTGTATTTTAAACTTACATAGTTATGTCTGGCAATTTTATCTCAAAAAAACTAGAATGAAAAATAAGCTCAATGACTTATTTCCACTGTTATTGTCAGAAAGAGTGAATTAAGCCTAAAGTAAATAGAATTAAAGGGAATAATAAAGATTAGAGCAGAAACAAATTATAAAATGAAAATAAGAAAAAGTCTGTGAAACCAACTGAAGTGTTTTTAAAAATAATAATGAAATTCTAGTAGATTGATTAAAAAATGAGATAATGCAAATTACCAATAAAATGAGTTGAAGAGGAGGCATCACTACAGAACCTACAGAATTAAGAAAGTAGTATGGACACTTTTATGCCCATAAATTAAACAGACTAGCTCAAAAGTACAAAACTCTTGAAGAACTAAAACATCAGATTTTATATATATATATATATATTTTTTTTTTAATTGACATTTCAATTTAAAATTTTCCACAAAGGAAACTACTATTCTAGATGGCTTTACTGGTGAATTCTATCAAAAATTTAAGGGAGCAATAACCAGTAATAAACTTGCTCTTTAGAAAGTTAAGAAAGAAACACTTTTCAACTTGTTTTATGAGATCAACATTATTCCATCCAAAAAAAAAAAGGCATTGCATCAAAGAAATTACAGACAGACATGTCTCATAGATACAGATACAAAAATTCTTAATGTCATTTATCAAATTGAGTCCAAGGAACACATACAAAACATAATGCCTCATACTAATTAATTTAATTTCAAGGATGCTAGGATTTTTAACATAAAAAATGATAAATATAATCAGTCTTATTAACAGAATGAAGGAGAAAAAACATATTATTATCTTAATACATTTATTACAGGTATTTGTCACCATCCACTGTGCATTCATCATAAAAACTTTCACTACACTAACAATAGATGGGAAGTAATAAAATAATTAGTACATAAACTAAGAAAGTCCATAAGCTAATAGAGGTCATTACAAAAACTTACAGCTAACTTCATACTTAATGGTGATATAATTGTATGTTTCCCTCACTAAGATTAGCAACAAGGTAAGAATGTTTGCTTTCACCACTTCTTTTTTATCTTTGAAGTGGAACAGTAAGAGAAGAAAACATTAATAAATGGTGTACTGATTGGAATATTAAAAATTATCTAGTTTGCTGATTATACAACAGCATACATATACGATTCACTTTATATGACACTCTAGAAAAGACAAAATCTATTAGTGTTAGAATGACAGATTTCCTGGAGCTGGGATAAGGGAAATAACTAGGAAGATGAAACAGTTTTACATACTGAATGTCATCAGTGTTACATGGGTATATACATTTGTCAAAACTCACTGAACTGCACATTTAAAATTGGATTATATCTCAATTAATTAGAAAAAATTAAAAATTGTGTTTTAAATACTGTAAAAAACAAACAAAAAGTGAACATTATAAAAGATACTCTTTACCATAACAGCCAAACAATAAGTAATCTAAAAGTAAATCTTTCAAAATATATGCAACATAGCAAGATATGAAATGAAGAAAAATAATATTTGAATAACATAAAATATTAATAAATGAGGAGATGTGCTATACTTGCGAGTGGAAGTACTCAATTACATGAAGATGAAAATTCTCTCCAAATGAAAAGAAAATTTCAAGGCAATACTATCAAATACTAAAACAGAGGTTTTCATGAAAATGGATAAACTAATGCTAAAACTGACATAAGCAGAGCAAAGGCCAAAATATTTAAGAAGATTAAGATATAAGGATCAGTATAGATGTCCATCAGTGCTTAGTAAAAGTATATATTAATTAAGATGGTGAGGTACTTATATAGGAATAGTCAAAAAGACACATGAACGGTGGAGTACACTTAGAAACAAATTCTTCCTATATAAATAAAGCACATTACAGAGTGATATTTTACACTTAGTAGAGCATGTATAGTCTAATCAGCAGATTGTTACAATTTTTGTAAAAATATATGGTGTGTGTATATACAGCCAAGTAATAACATGATATCTCTCTCCCACACCATTCACAAAAAAATCAACTCCAGATCTATTTAAATATAAAAAGCCAAATTTTATTTTTAGAAGAGAATATAATAAAATATCTTTACAAACTTGCAGCTGAAAAGGGATGTCCTAAACAAGACACACGCACACACACACACAATAAACCATAAAGGAAAAAACCGATAACTTTGACCATGTTAAAATTAAAATCTTCTGCGCAACTAAAAATATAAATGAAGTGAAAATGTAAGTATTTGTAATACACAAAAAGGTTGCTGACCAGAATAGTAAGCACTCCTTTAAAGAGTAAGATGAAGATCATCCAATAAAAAAAAAAATGGAAAAGAAATATATGGACAGAAAACTCATAAATGCAGAAACATGAATGCCCAGTAAACATCTGAAAAGTTCAACCTCATTGTAATAAAGGAATTATAAATTAGAACCAGAAGGTGTAAATTAAAACCACAATGTGGGAAAATGTGAACTATCATTCAGTGCTTGTGAGTATAAAAATTGGCACTTTGGAAGGCCATTTGGCACAATAGAATATAATCAAGGAGAGGAATACTTTATAGTCCAACAGCTCTCCTCCCAGAGAATTTCTTGTGATACGTGCTTATGTAGATATATGCCAGAATGCTTATTGCAGCATTGTTTTTAACAGAGAAAAATTAAAACCAACTTAAGTGCCATCAAAAATGAGGGATAAACTATTGTGTAGTCATAAAATGAGATAATGAGATAAACTCAATGTATCTATAACAACAAGAATTAATTAAAAATATATTAAATGCAAAAAGCAAGCAGCTTACAAATACATACAGATTATGTACAAACTGTACTTATAAATACAATTTATATGCATTTAAACGTACACAAAGCAATAATACATATGATTGTAGCACATCAGTATGTAGTGAAAGTATGAAATACCTGCTCCAGAATAGTGATTGGCCACGGTGAGAAGGAAGGTGAAGGTTAACCTTTAGTTACATTTTTAACTTCAAATTTCTTTGAAAATAAAAAAGAGATGGAGCAAATACATGCATGTGCTGGCATTTGATAAATTTAGGTGTTGGACTTATTGGCTTTTTTATGTTATTTTCAGTTTCCTTTGTTCATTCCAAAGTTGTTCTTAATTCAAATAACGAAATTCCAAACTGAGCAAGTCCTTCAAATACCCACGCAGCTTAAAGCAAGGTGGAATTCTGCTTAGAGGTTAAGGAAGTGTTTCATGGTTTTCAGTGAGCTGAGGGTTGAATTTTTGCCCTAGAATTGGGTGTCAGTGGTCATGGCTGCTGCTGCCTGTTTCTGGGTTCCCGACATCTGAAGTTGGTTCTTCAGCCTTGCCCACACCTCCGTACACAGTCCCTGTATTAAATTATCTTTGGATGAACCATCTGAGTGCAATTACGTTTTCCTGCTGTGACCCCGACCTGTTTTCTCTGTGAGGTGGTTGGACAACATATCCCTCTGTTTTCATGTTTATAGAACACAGGGTAGAATGACTGGAAATTCCTGCCTAGGAAGGCCAGGCCTCACCTCCTATCCTGTTTCCCTGGCTGTGAAGAGAGACCTTTCTCACATCTGCAGGAAGCCAAGAGAGAGAAACAAGTTAGAGCTGACTTTCTAGCCAGCCTCTCAGGGATGGAATCCCAATTCTGTTGCTTATTAGCTGTGAGATCTTGGGGAAATTACCTAACCTCTCTGTTCTTCTCTAGACAAAGGGCTTATTAACACTGACCTCACAGGGTTATTGTGAGTATGAAGTGAAACAACACATGTGCAAAGTGCTCTGAGTTGCCAAGTATAAACACTCCACTGAACACTCTTAAGCCTGACTTCCAAGGGGTTGCTAGCTACAGATAGGCCCTGTAGCTGGCAGTCTATCTTCTTCTCTCCCCCCTCTAACTAGCTTACTTTGTCTCTGATCAGCTTGATTGTCTGCTTCCTTTACACAGAGCCTCCTAAAGGAGCCAGTGTTGTAATAATAACAACAAAGTTAGGAAGAATTACCCTCCCATCTCTCTTGTAAATGTCGACAGGTTCCATCCTTATATTACAATCCCAATTAAAGGGAAATTCCCCACCAAGCCATAAACCTAAAATGAAAAAAACCCTATAGGGATGAATAAGCCTTTTCCGTGAACAAACCTGCTATTTATCCTTTTTTTTTGTCACCGCTGATGTGCGCTCAAATCCCTGCTGAACCAATCCTGCAAGCTGATGAAGAAGTAAAGCCACGGGCATCCATCCGTGGGTCTGTCAAGACGTTACTGGTAACGAGTCTCCCATGGATTTGATTATTATTGGGTATTAATTATTAATGGGATTTCCTGCAGGAGGCCAGCATAGGCTTCTCTCCCCTTCAACCTCTATTCTGAACTGGAATTAAAAAAAATAACCCAAAAATCTCCCCCAGAGGAGCGGGAAGAGAAAAAGGAAGGAATCAAGGGTATCCCTTCCTAGTCTTTCACCACTGACACTGCTTGATATTCTGGGGCTGTTCTTATAATTAAGTGTGGGGGAAGCAGCCTGCGCAGAGCCTCCTGGGCCTTCTCCAGCTGCAGCCCCTCTCTCAAAACCACAAAGGAGAGACAAAGCCCCTTCTCCTGTGCCCCTCTCCCCCTCGCCTCACTGTTCTGCTCTAACCTTGCCTTTTTGGCAGTCAGTTTTCTTTGATGGTTATGTTAATTTTTATGGCTTCCTAATGATCAGAAATATTTGGCAGATTAACATCATTTAACTTTTCTCTCCCTAGGGTAGGGAGAGAGACAGGGAGGAGGCTAAGTGGTGAGAAACAGCTGGAAGAGGCAAGGATGAAACTCAAGAATTCTGTCCCAAGCATGTGGATGGGATAGTGAAAGATGGGCACCTAAGAAAGCCTGGAGAAATGAAAACCAAATTAAAAAAATAATAATAAGGCTGAAAGATCAGAAGCAGAGCCCCTCCCCTACCCTGCGTGGTTTTATCCTTTATTCACTGCTGACAGTCCATATGTTGCTTCCTAGCAATGTTTTAAAGACGGCTACACCTGTCAGGGTGTCTGGGAGGCAAAGACAGAGCAGATGTTGAGATATGTGTCATGGAAAGGAGAATTCATCTTGTCTAGCATAAAGTGGCATGTTCATGAGGGTCCTGAAGGGGTCCCTCCTCTCTTGCCACGCTCCCTTTTTCCATAAGGCAGTGTGGTCCCTGCGTGGTGCTGCAGATGGGAAGATGGAATTTAATTTTACTGGCGTTCAATCAAAACAGAATAATGTGTTTAATATCCCTGCAGTGTAAGCGAAAGAAGGAAATTCATGAACTCGTGGGAGGTGAGGGATTCCAAGCAGTGCTTTGATATCCTCTAGGATGTATAAACATAGAAATCACAGTGGAAAATATGGATAAATCCAGGTTAAGATCTCCGCCTGCTCCCCCACGTTGCTACTTTAAGTTCAAGCCTTTGTGACAAAGATATGGTGCTCACCAAGAGAACAACTGAATTAATACAAAGGTAGTCAGGCGCCCTGAGCTTAATCCCAGAGAAGGGTGACTTGGTGGTGGTGTACAGGGAGGAGATAAATGCTCCTGATTGGCAGATGTATTAAACAGAGAAGAGTCTTACAAAAGAAGTCACTAGACCCTCCATTTTAAGTTTCATTTAAAATCCAGTAGATATTAATCACATGGTTCAAGTCTGTTTGTAAATAGCAACACTCCATGTACATCGGGGAAATATATGGTTGTAAGTAGCCCAAAATGCTATAGGTAGTTAGCTGGGTTGGATCATAAAATTGTGGGTAATCATTGTCTTTTATAATTATCCTAATTTTTTCTAATCCAATTATATTATTTTTTATAATGAGGGATGTGTGCATGCGAATGTGCGTGCACATGTGTGTGTCACTCTACCTTGGTGTGCATCACAGTCACCTTCAGAGCTTGTTAAAAAGTGAAGGCCTGGGACCCACTTTGGACTGCCTGAAATAAGTAAGAAAATAAAATAAAATTAAATTAAAAAATCGAGTCCTACCTACCCCAACTTAACCTTAACCTACACGGTGTAGTGTCCAACAAGCTTTCCTAAGTGATCTGCATTACATTCATTTCAGCCACCCCAAGCTTCTTCCAGAAGAACACTGCTTTCTATATAATTTTCCCAGAAAATATTTTGCAGTTATACATTTATCTGATTCTTTTTCATTAAAAAACCTTTAAGCTCTGTACTTTTCTTTCTTAGATATGCTTTTCAGTATCTGAATAATAAATCCCGATGTCTGGAAGTTCCAACTTGTTCCTGTCCATTTCTCATACATTTAAACACACTTCTACCTCCCACACCAAAGGTGGGTCCACACGTACTCACAGATTTGATTCCTCTACTGTTATGTACGTTCAGTTAATGTAGTTAAAAAAAAGTCGACTGTTAATCACATTTGGGGTTGACTGAATGAAGCATTTCAGAGGATTAAGGAAGAAAACCCTTTATTCAGTGTGTATCACTTAGTCAAGAGAGTTGAATCTGTTAATACTGAGGATGTTAGTGTGCAGATGCAAAGAGGCATTCTTATTTTAGCTGTCTGGTGACAGAGCACGGTCATACGATACAGTTTTCTCATCTTAATTTCTATGAGTCCAGTTAATAATGGCAATTAATTTTGTTAAAAAAATGGCATCAAATGAAAAAAAAAAACCCCTCATAGTTACAGTGCTACCTCGGCACAGTTAATTGTACACATACACACACACACACACACAGAATACGCACCAATCAGAGCTCTGGAGATTGCCACCATATTTGCATAAGGATGTGGTAGTCCATGTTAGTGTGTCTTTTTAAAGATGTTGTCAGTGGGGTTGAATATGCACTCCACCCTGCCCCAGCTAACTGCACAGCACTGCAAGACAAATGCCATGACACTTCATTTTGTTTTTTGTTTCAGCAGGAATAATAATGCAAAGGAAACTCTTATTTCCCCCACTAACAGTCTGTGCCAGTAAGTGACTGCTGTTACACTGAATCAGCAGGTTCTTCTGCCAGGGCTAGCAGCTATCCATTCTCTGGCTGGCTCCCAGAGCTGGGACACAGAATTCCACAACGAATCACATGTCAGCTTCTTTAAGGAAGAGCAGCCCATTTGTTTGGCACTTTGTCAGAAAAGATCTTTGAACTTGCATGTTGCCTATTTTCCCCAGTCCAAGGCTTTCCAGTTAGACAGCACTTAATAATAATAACACCTTACCTGACTAGTCTTTTCCACGTCCCAGAGCATTTGCACATCCATTATCTCATTTAATCCATTACTGTGGTTTGAAATGCACGTTAGTCCTTGCAACTCACATGGAATTGTCTGACATGCAAGTGACCTGGCCTTGGATTATCCATCACTTCTCATAGGCCCAAACTCAAGCTCCCCAGTGCCTGAAAATGCTTCCTTTTATCTACCTGGCATCCAGCTGAAATAGGTTTCTGTTTCGCCTGGTTTGAAAGCAGTATAGCCCACTGGTTCTTCACTGGTTTGTCTGGCATTCTGACCCTGTAATTCTCCAATCTTCACAGTGGGGTCCACTTAATGCCACCTGTAGTTTCTGCCTTGTAAGAAACTCCAAGAAAAAATTGGTCCCTGGGTAATGTTGAATGTAAAGTTTATGCCCTCACTTACCACTACGGAGCACATAAAATGTACTTAAGTTTTATTATTTCGTTTAATTTTGTGCAACATCTCTTCAGTGGATGTATCTGCTCTATTCTAGAAGAATGGGAAGCGAGGTCCAAGGCCATATGCCTGTGGGCAGAGAAACAGCATTCAAACCGAGATCTGTATGAACCTGAAAGCCCTAGTCTTTTTCTAGAATTCGTTGCTGCCTCTTTCCCCTAGGAGCTGACTACGTGGGCAGTAGCAGCCTTCCCATTCCCGAGAACCAGCAGAGTTCCTTCAGTGCTTTGGCCAGTGGCAGCCATGTTCCACTTGGTGTTACCCCAGGTCCATACACCATGTCTTCTCACACACGGTATATATTTCTCTCCCCTCCCACTCTGTGCAATCTTTGTGGGTGGCCACAATTTCTTACTCATTCTTACAGCTTCAGCATCTAGTAGCGTTCCTGGAATATAGTAACTACTTAATAAATGTTTATTGAATAGCTCAGCAAATAAGTAAATATATCCACACTAGGCCTGTGGAGGATGACATTTTGAGATTCTACCTTGAAAAGCAGATGTTCATTTATTTAGGGCCATCTGGGTCCCATATTCTCCAAGTTTGGCACCCCCTCAGCGTCACTAACCATGCCTTTTCAGCCTCCCTAGTCTTGCAATGATTTTAACACTCCGTACAGAGACTCAGAACTGGCAGTTTCTGAAAGTGTTGGGAAGCTGGTGCCTGTTTTCTCCTTCGTGTGGCTTGCAAAGCATGCCTCCCTGGAGCACACGTAGCACACCTCTGACAGCTGCCTCCACGCGTCCAAATTTCCAAACACTGTGACACATTCCTCTGACCCACTGAAGCCCAGTCTTGTGACAAATCCTCGGTGCTCCTCCCACTACCTATGGTAAGAAAACAAACAGTTTTTCTCCCAATCTGTCATAATTTGACATTTTTGGAAAACAAAACATCACACCCTTGGATGTCATGGCCATAGCAAATTGATGTAAAAGTTTCTAGGTCCTTTCTTTCAAGTTTGACACTTACCTCCTCACTGACTAGTCATGGCAGATGGATTGATGCCACAGACTGCACTTGGAGATGCACGAACATAGACCATCAAATTCTGATTTTCCCCATAGAGCAGAGGGTCCAATAGAAATAGGATCCAAGTCACGTTTTCTAGTAGCTGCAATAATAAAAATAAAAGGAAACAAGTGCAGATTAACTTTAATACTGCATTTTATTTAACCCATCTCCAAAATATTAGCAGTCTAATATGCAATCAACATAAAAACAATAAAGATATTTTATATTCTTCTTTTTGTGTTCTAAGCCTTTGAAATATTACATACTTAGAGCATCTCCATCTGGACTAGATGCACTGCAGGTGTTCAATGACATGTTGTTAGTGACTGCTGGATTGGATGATGCAGCTCCAGGTCCCTCACCGCTGCCACACTTACTGGCCCCCCCGACGCAAGAGCCCCTTAGGAATTTCACTTTTGCTCTCCAGAGAACCCCTCAGTGACCTTCAAGCTTCAGGAACTTCCACCCTCGTCATGACTCCTGCATTCAGTCTGAGGTAGTCTTCTAGAACTAAACATTTTGTTCTAGTCAAAGTAGGAACAGAAAAGATAAAGGCAGCAACTGATAATAAGAAAGATACTGTCACACACAGGAGACGCAGATTGCAATTCAGCAAACCAACATTCCTCTAGGTCTTACCTTGAGTTCCTAGGTCTACAGTGACTAGATTCCATCCTCTTTCCACATTGATATAATATCTGCCTGACTGTTGAACTTGAACCTGTCTTTTGGTATTTGTCACCAAACTATCTAGATGTTGATCTTTTGTCTTTATGGAGCCACTATCCTTTACTGTCCTGGTTTCTCCTTAGGAACCATTCTGAGTCACCGTGGACTCTGGCTGAGACCACTTGTGACCCATTCCTCTTCTGCCCTGCAGAACAGTTTTTAAGTTTTATTTCTACTTTTTGCACTTAACTTTTGATACCCATTCCTTTGTCCAGTCTTCATTTGACCTTGTGTCTTTGCTTTATATGTGCTATATATACACAGATTGACCTAGCTTTCCATGGCTTAATTCCCAGTTCTGACAGTTATTATTATTCAGAAATATCTACAGTCCTCCAAAGCTAACATAGGTAGAATAACTGATGTTTTAGTGACTGGTATTTAGAGTCAAAGACCATATTATTTAAAAAAAATCAAGTATCTATAGAAAGATACCTTCGCTCCAAGTTTCTTTCCAATTTGCAGCATGGAAGCAGTGGCTGGTTAGCATCTGGGTGTCCTCGAGACATACTGAGCATTCCATTCATCATACATGACATTTGCATATTGCAAATATCATACTTTATGCACATGCCTTCCAGGCTAGTCTAGAGAGTATGATTGCTGCCTAATCCTTACATAAATCAATGCACCAGGGAGTGCCACTTCCGAACATGGGGAAAAGCAAGGGTTGCTCTGCCTTTAGACTCTTCCTGGGACCATCTCATTCTCTTCATATCCCAAGTAGATTCAGTGCTTTCATTTTCTCTTCTTTCTTGTAGCTATTCAAATTCTATTAGCCATTTGTGAATATTATTTTATACCATCTGCATTTGCTCCAAGTTGTGATGGTGACAGCTGCAATCATTTGTATGCATTTTGTATGCAGGGATTTTTTTGTGGAAGAACAAAACCTTTCCTTTGTGTGACCATGTATCCAAATAGAAGGATGGTTTGTTTGTAAATCTATTTCTCTTCCAAACATTGTTTTATTTGCTGAGGAGACAGAAAGAGAAGATGTTGAAAGAGGGAAAGCAAAAATATTTGATCTGAAATGACAGAGTGTAGGTTTGCTGTTTTTCAGCCCTTGGTTTGCTGCCTCTTCAAATTGACCTTATAAATACCATTAGATTCTGTTTTCTGTTTGATGGCCTTCAGGGTGTTTTCCCCATGCCACTACGAGTGTGAACTCTCCCTCTGCCTCTTCATGTCTCAGTGAGCAGGATAATGCATATAGTCAAGCTTCTCCCTTCTTTCTTACACAAGAGTGACTCTTGTTCTTCCATGGGGAAGGTGTAAGCGAGGGTGGGAGGCCAGGGAAAGCAGCCCCTAATCCATCACACTGCGAAGTCATCAGTCTTTCATTGTTTCCAAAGGGTGGGTGGGATGAACTAGAAGCAGACCCTGACCCCTTTTGGTATCACCTTACACATCATCCACAAATTAAATACATGCTAGGTTCCAATTAGGATTTAAGCTGACCTATTCACGGGAGGTTTAAGTAAGTGTTTCAAGGAGGTTAAGTCAGAGAAATGTCATCTGCAGTTTGATTCCGCTAACCAACTTCCTCCTGCCACACGGGGAGCCACATGGTCACCTCGTCGTCCAGGCCTTTGGGAGCTGTCCCAGGTGAATAAGACTTTCTTCCCTAACTGCCGACTGCACCCCTTCCTACGTGCCGTCTTCTGATGGGCCCTTCTGGAAAGTTTACTAATATTCAATGTCTGCAGGCTTCATCTGGATGCTAAGAACGGGAGCTGGGCTGTTTCTTCCAGGGCTCTTCCTGGTATCAAAAAAAGAATGGAGCGAGCTTTGTTCTGACGGGATGTGTGCGGAATATGGTGTTTCTTTCAACCCAAATTTGGCCTGCCATCAGAAAGAGCTACGGTTAGGTGTCTCCAGAATAATTTAAAGGCAGATGCTGTCAGCACCAGGAGGGAACATTTTCTTGTAAAATTTCCTCGACGTCTAATCTCACATCATAAGGTGTGTAAACTTCTTCTACTGAAATGTGTTTGCTTTTTGAAAATTACAAACCCCACCAGTATTTTGCTCAAGTTCCATGCTGCCTCCTTCTTAGACTTATTTCCATTTCGTATGATCCCTCCATTAGCTAAGAATGCCTCTGTCACCTAGGCCGTCTGTGATGGATACACCATCCCAACTAGTTGTTCTCTGGTCTCCAATTTCTCCCCTAATTTAGGGTAAGTGTGGGGGATATACTCTCATTTAACCCTGTCACTACCTTGTTGGTAATGATTATAGGAGAGGGAAGTGGAGGTTGGGAAGAGAGAAGGGAGAAAACACAAATTTCACAAAAGGAGTAATCATTATACAGTGCTTTCAGGCAGATTAAGAAAGTAGAGTCGGATCACATCAAAACCTCGAGCCTGTATCTTGTCCGGCAGAAACAGGAGTCTGTCTATAACTGCAGAGATACTGCAACCAGGTCATAGTGTTCTGATGGGTCCTCATAAACCCTGAGGTGGGGTTCTCTTCTGAGGAATTAAAGCCATACATATTTCTGCACAGTGGGACGAGAGCAGGGGTACAGAATATCCCTGGATTGCATGGAGGACCTGTCTTCATTAAACTGAACCAGGTAACATAAATCACTCAGAGCTTCCTCTACAGAAATAACCAACATGGTTGGTGACTCCTAATCTCTGACTGCATTTGGGAGTTAAGTACTAATAATGGCTATCAGTGGTTCTCCTTTTGGCATAAGCTAGTTTTTTGGGGTTTTTTTGGGCTAGCTATGCTTCACACAGACCTGGGTCTAGGTTAGGGCACGTGGGGCCCTGAGGGTGCATGATTTAAGGAGATTGTGTACATGTGAGTGAGTGTTCCCTAAAAATGTGCTGCCAAGTGTTTCACTTATTTCACTTTTGTCCTAATCCTGCTTTCAAATATGGAAAAATAATCTCAGGGACGGTGACCCAGAGCCTGGACATCATGCGAAGTCTTTGACTAAATGTGAAGAACATCCAAACTCTGGACTGTTTGCTTTGTCACAAAAATAACCTCTTTTTTTGGTTTAAGTCATTGTTTAATAGGGTTTTCTGAGACACAGCACATTCTAAATTAACATACCTATCCTGTGCCAGACACCATGTAGTGTCTCTATGCCTTATCTTGTTTAAATATTTATACTCACTTTATGAAATGAGGGCTGTTGTGCCTATTTTTAGATGAGAACATGAAAATAAAAAGAGCTTAAGTATTTTGCTCAGTCCTTCCTAATAATATTGGTTAGTGTTGGTGGTGTACTTAGTAGATTCAGACACAGGTCTAAATGTTCACACGTAGGCACTCATTTAACCCCGCAACTTTTGAGAACTATAATTGTCATCCATTTGATAGATGAGAAAACTGAAGCAAAGAGAAATTAAGACCCTTACCCAGTGTAACAGAACCAGCTTTGAGTCCACGTGATGGGGTTTTAGATCCTGCACTCCTAACTAGTGTGCATACTCGCCCAACGTGGAGCTGACATTCACACTAAGCCTTGTGATGCCACAACCATTGTTCTTTTCGCTGTGTCTGCCTGCGGAACTGAGGAGTACTGTGCTAGCCTGCGGGACTTCCCCAACCTTCTCTCTCTAACCCTGATGATTGCACCTTGCTTATCCTCCCCTGCAGGTTCAACCTTGTACCTTGTATAACAAGGTTCACTCTGACAGAAATTCCGGCTTTAGGTAGGTGGCATGAAGCACCTTCCCTCTGTTGCTCATGGGGTTGACATCAGTGATCTCTGGTGTCCCAAGAAACCAGTGATTGCATTCCGCTTGTTCCCAGGAAGGTAGGTGCATGCTCTGTACCACCAAGTCACATGGTGAGCCTGGTCCCCCAGATGCAGTTTCGTGCCCTTTCCAGAATCCTCTGACTCCATCCCAGGGCATATTTCCAGCCTGCTTGGAGCTTGATAATTTGCCTCCTCCATCCTTACTGAGAGAAACGCTGTGTTATTTTGCTCCCTACTTACTTTCTTCTATGCCTTAAATCAGTCACCTCACTGGGGGATCTCCTCTCTAGACTCCCGTTTCCGTCTGACTTGCCAAAGGTAACAGATTCTTGACTCTGTCCCCATAGCTGCCTCATGCTGACCCTGACCTTCTGGGACTACTTGGACTTCTGGTCCCAGATAACTTCTCTCAGTCTAGCCTGCCTGTAATCAGATTCCTCTCCCGACAAGCAGGTATTTACTTCCCAGTTTTGCCTGGAGCTTGTCTTAATCTTGGAAAGAGCTTAGGGTTTGTCTTAATGCCCTCCAACAGCCCAAGAATAAACACATTTTATTTTAGGGGTGTTTTGACAGGTGTCTTTTTTTCTCTAAAACAATCCCCAAAGGTAAGAGGGGTGTGGGCTGGGCATTCACATACTAAACGAGAGAGTGTTTAGTCAACCTTGTTTCCTGGGTCACCAGTCATTGAAATAACAATGAACTCAATGTCTTGAAATAGAAAGAACCACTGTTTCCTTGTACAATGAGATTTAATTTGCCATTTCTAAGAGGAAAGACTGTTCAGAGTGACAGGAACTGGAGTTCCGTAATCTCGTCTTTTAAAATCATATCAAACCGTTTACATATTCAGGCTCGGTTCAGTTTGCATCTGGGGTCTTCCCCCCTCATCATTTTTTATGTCCTCTGTAGATTTAAGTGTATGGTCTTCCTTTTAGTAATCAGGTGCGTGGCATTCAAGTATGGATAGAGGAGCCTGGTGATAGGAAGCCATTATCTCCTTTGTTCTTGGCCTGCTCTCCCTGTGTGTCCCTGTTTGCAAATATACAGAACCAAGCAATGAACAAGTCAGATTGAAGGCCTGTAGAAAATGCTTTTCTTGATTTCATCTCATTTCCCAGCAAAGCAATTGGTGGTACCATTTTAGAAGTAAATGAGGTTTGATTGCAGAGAGATTTGTCTTTGGAACATCTTTACCCAGACACATTTTTCCCTTACTAGAATGTTTAAAGGCTTACTTCCCTGGTTGTCACTAAACCCCTTCATCTAATCATAAACTTTTTTTATTCAGTGTGCTCTCCCTGTGGATTTAAGTGTAAGCAGGGGGAACGTAAGATGGGTGTATACTTTCGGAAATGCATTGCTTTCACAGAGAACTACAATTCATCTTCTAGAAGCACAGAGGTTTCAAATTTTCCCTTTTATTATAAAGCCCCCCCAATAATATTTTAATTCTAAAGAAAATCATTATAATTTTATATTGCTACCAATAAAGGGGTATAGCTTACTAATTTTTAATTTCCTTAGCATTTTCTCTCTAAATGAGGAACAGATTGTGGAAGGGAAAATTTGATAATCATAGTTGGTTGCTAGCTGCTTTGTTAGCACAATCTATTTCTGAGATTTTATGAGATCTGGCTTACTAAGCATTGGTTGATAAATGATTCAATATTTAACCATGATTTACCTGTACCATGTGGAAGAAAACTGTGCTGATGGAGCTGAAATCACCGGAACAGAGATTTTTACATCCCATAGAATGTGTCAACATAGTGTTGAGTGTGAATCACTCACTTGGGACATAAAGTGTTCTTCTTTTTTAGGATCTAGGATTATATCTCAAGGTAAATGGCTGATGGAAGTAAACAAAATGAGCCCAGTGCACTGCCTGGTGACATGTGGTCATAAGGATCAGCGATGAGGGATAGAAGGGCTCCCCTGCCATCCCTAGATGTCATGGAAGTAGTTTTTTAAACTCTGTGGGTGGTATGAGCATGGAAAACAGAGGAACATTCAGACCATATGGAAACAGACACAGATTCGTGCAAGGAAAGATGAGAAGCAGCTTTGCTTCTTTAAGGGAATGAATCGCCAAGGGAGCATGATATCTGAGTTGTCCCCTGAAGCCTCACTACCTATATATTTATTTGAAAATTTATTTCATCTAAATTGATGAGAATCATAAGTTTGTTTCCGATGTCTGTGAATCTGTTTCTGTTTTGTAAATAAGTTCATTTCTGTCAAAACAGAAACAGACTCACAGACATAGAAAACAAACTTGTGGTTACCAAAGGTAGAGGGGAGTGTAAATTAGGAATTTGGGATTAGCAGATACATACCACTATACAGAAAACAGATAAACAATAAGGTCCTACTGTATAGCACATGGAACTATATTCAATAACCTATAATGGAAAAGAATCTGAAAAATAATATACGTATGTATGAACCACTATGCTCTACACCAGAAACTAACACAACATTGTAAATTAGCTATATGTCAATAAAAAAATTAATGGCATAAAAATAAAATAAGTTGATGAGATCTAGTCTGTTACAATCTAGGAGATTTCAGTTGAAGAATGTATTTGTCCAGGCATCGAAAAGGCGATATAATTCATATTGACTCAAATTGGCGTGCAGTCAACAGACTAATACAATATTTATATACTATACCCTATATGCTAAAGAAAGCACAACTAAAAATTGTCAGCATTTTATAGTCAGAGTAGGATAGTTCATCTTCTGGGGAGTCAAGAAGTTTTATTTTGCTAGAAAGTAAACTTTACCTGTGCAGGGTCACCTATGTTTTGGTCACTAGTATATCCTTCATCCTTTCTGCTGCTGCTGGCCCAAAGTCAATTTTAAATAATTTTGGTCTCGCTTCTTGGAGAAGAGGAAATTTCAGAAGCAGTATACATTTTGGAAGAGAGGTATCTTGAGGGGAAAAATGGTAAAATGGGAAACGGTAGCTGATCTTTCAGTAAGGAAAGCTGGAAAGAAGGTCCAGGGGGTCCATATTCCACTCTCATTATATTAATCCTTAAACCCTGGAAAGTCTTCCTGGGCCACTATTCTGACTCAAGGCCAAGCTACCATCCTGTGTCTTATTAACCTGATGCATCTGTGGTCAAAAGCAAATCTGGCTTTACTTCATCCCTCTTCTGTAAATTCCCATCAAGTTAACCAGATTTGCAGTCACAGCCAATAAATACACCACCCCATACCCTGGCCTTTCTCAAGGCCCAAGGCATTTTAGCTGGTGCCCAGGCCAAGAATAAAAATGAGATTTCAAGCCCCTTAAACTGATTCTGGGTCTTATATTTAGGCTGACAAATGGCATTATTCTTGTAGAATCCAGTAAGTGCCAAAGCCCTTATCCTCAAAATATGATGGTTTCGGATATGGATAAAGGGCCGAGCTTCCTAAAGGTGGTATGACTTACGCCACCCAAAATGTTTAGCTGCCATTGTCTCAGGCTTTCTTGAGGTAATTTTACAAAACTTTTTGAGGTGGCAGACAGCTTGAAAATCATTGTGTTCTTTGCATAACACTATGAAATATGGATGTATTTAATTTCAGCATTTGAACTAGGAACAATTTTACTAGCAGAAAATGACTATATTATAGGTATGCAACATAAAATCACAACACACATGCATGCAAACAACAAGCTCTTGAGGGAAGCACGATCTGTTGTTTCTGAGTTTAGCCATTAATATTCATTTGCTTCTTGTTCATTTGTTTTGTTGTCTGCCTTACAGACAAGCAGTAGAAACCACCAAAGGTTTAAGAAAAATTTATGGAAGGAAAATTTAAAATTAAAAACATTCTATCCATTAAGTTATTATTTCTTCTAAATTGGCAAGACTGCCATTATTCAATTTCAGCAGTGAAAAATCTTGGATCACTATGCGTAACATTGAGGATCTTTGGAAAAGTAGTTTGAGAAGTACAGCTAGAAATCAGTAAAATGTAGGTTAAAAATTTGAAATGCAGGGTCAGACACACCCAGATTTGAGTCCACCCTCTGTCAGTCTTACTAGCCATGGGACTCTGGGCATGTCATTGGACCTTTCTGTGCCAAATTTTTCTCCTCTGTGAAATGATTATAATCAGAATACCTTAGAATTGAGTGTTATGTGAGGACTGTGTGCTATCATTAAGGACTGATTTTGAGCAAAATAAATCAGCTTTGGGTAAATTAAGCAAAACGGATTATTGGCAGAATAGTGGGGATTTACAATACCCATAAGTATCTGAAGAATTAAGGCACAAGAATGGGGTTGAATCAAAGTAGTTCTGGAGGCTCAGAAGCAAAAAAACAGCAATAATTTTGTAACTACAATGCTAGTCCAATCATACTCAGTCAAGTGGAAAAGAACTTGACCCCTGTCTGTCTCTTTGACTTCCTGATTGGCCTAGATTGGGTCACAAGGCCACTTGTTCAAGAGTAAGGAGGGCTTCTGATTACAGTTTCTCCACAGGACTATCTCCAGTGAGATATTTCAGTACCGCGTCAGTGGAAGAGGTATTCCAATGAAGAAAATAGGGTATGGTTGGAGAGGGGAGACTAATGCCAGGTGTTACAAAACCAAAATGCCTCCCTTTATTCAGCTTTTTTGAAGTGTAATTGACAAACCGTGATACTTTTAAAGTGGACAACATGATGATGTGATATTTGTGTACATTGTGAAAGAATTCTCACAATTGGGTTAACACATCCATCACCTTACATATTTACTTTGTGTGTGTGTGTGTGTGTGTGAACACTTAGGTTCTATTTGCTTCACAAATTTCATTCGTACAAAACAGTATCATCAACTATAGTCACCATAAAACAAAAACGTCTTCTCTAGATGAAGTATGTAAGGTGCCTGATACCTAGCAGGTACTCAGTGTATAGTATTTAATCCCACTTCCCTACCTCATGTAAGGCAATCAGAAGATGCACAGTAGATGGAGGTGACTTGGGTTTGACGTATTGCTCTGTAATATTTTGATCTTAGCCAGTAAGTTTTAAGGGTGTCCGAAGCCTAGATCTTAGTGTTTTCTATCTTCTTGGAATGAGCACACATGATTCACACACAAAGGGGCTTTGGATGCCAATCCTTTAAGAGGAGTTGAAGGGCTTCTAAAGATGCAGTTTCTCAAAGCTGGGGCCCACAGAGGTAGCTAAGATAGAGTAACTCTGCCCAATTAATTGTTTAAGTGACCTCCAGTGACTTGTGGCTACTTATATCATTGTTTCCAAGCTGTACTTGAAGATCTCGATTATAAAAGAAAATTAATTCTGTGGTCCCATTTCTGTTCTCCAAAGTGTGTATCCTTTGATAGATCTTTTCAGAATAAGCAGGGTCCAAAAAATACTTGTACCCTCTTTTACCTCTGCAAATTAATCTACAAATACCCCAGAGAGTTTGGCAAATCTGAGCCATCATCACAATGTTATAATTTCACTGTTTCTCCTGGAGTGACTGGGAAAATTCATCTTGTGGGCGTATTTGCATTGCTGACTGTACTCTTAACATCTTCCTTTTATTCCTCTCTCACTTCTTGCTTATCTTTATTTTATTTGCTAAACCACAGACCAATTTTATTCTTATATATATGTTTATACTTTAAGGAGAACTTTCTTACTGTGTTCTTTTGAAACTCCAACAATCTGTATTCTGGTGTCAACATTTTAAAATAGAGTAAATCTTCATTTCCCCCAAGTTGTAATTTCGATAACGGTGTAGGGGAGAACTCCCTGTAGTGGACTATACCTCTTCGCCATTTCACCTTTGTGGCCAAATTTACCACATCACCTCTAGAATTCTTCATTAAATTATCAGGACTCCACTGCATTTAGGATTGATTTGATAGGGAACTTAGAGGCCATCAGAGCCGCAGGGTCTGTATCTCTGGCTTTCTTTCTATTTTTCCCTGTCTTAAATCAAAAAAAGACTGGTTTGTCACAGCCTGACCCATCTATTCAGAAGTTTGTTTCATTAACTCTTTTAATGGTCTCTTCTCCAGGGCTCTGATGAGATTAAAGTCATTTCCACCCGAGAGGCTGGAGGGCTCCTGCCTTTCACCATAATTCACTGGCTCCAGCTAATGGGCAGAGGAGGGAGAGGTGGAGGTTATTGCAAGGCTAGGCCATGCTTTGCAGACTGTGGGGTGATTGAAGAGGTGGAAGTGTGGGTGTTTTTGTTTCTTTTTAGATCTTTGCTAGAATGCGTATTTTGTCCCTGCTATCCCAGCTCTAGTCTGATGTAGGAAGAGTGACCCCCATTGTAGTCTATTTTAGGGGTGCAAGGAGAGATCTAATCTTTCCATATTTTTTCCATAACTTTGGCAGAGGCTTAAACTCCTACAATTAATAATTCATTCTTTCTATTTAACTTTTGAAAATTTCTAAAACTTTTAGTAGAATAACATATTCAGTTTTATGAATCATTAGCATCTCATAAAAATTTATTTTACATTTACTTGATAACAGAATTTGAGCCAGAAAGATGAGAAGAGTCAGAAAATATTGGGTCCCTGACTTAGTGGATATAGGAGGTTCTGAAAAGCCAAAAAGTTGACAGCAACTAAGGCAGCTTTTGCCAAACTTCACGGTGTTTAACCCAGAGCTGGCCAGCCTCTATCTGCTACACTCATATATCGCTCTGGATTTCTAAAAGCATGGATATCATTTTCTATTTCTTGGAATTAAATGTTTATCATGGACTCTTATCAAGATGTGTTCTACTCCTTTTTAATTTGACATACATGTGCACACTATTTAATTTCCTTTTCTGGCACAATTGGGGAGGAAATTTCAGAAAAGACTTCCAAAAGAGGTGATTGAAGTGATCGGCACTGCCTGACCACAGATAACACCAGAAGTGTGAAGAATTAAAAAACAAGTGAGGTAATTTTTATATCCAACTGTGATATAGTCACTAGTCCTGGGTGTCCCCTGCTAGAAAACTAGAAAACTAAGGGGGGAAAAAAAGCAACTGTTTTCAGGCATTAGATAAAGAGCAGCAGAGAACTATGATCCCTAAGCGAAGGGAAGCAAACTAGATGATCTCTACCACTGTCTGCTTGGGGACAGTTTTTAGGACACAATGCAGAGATGGGACACGTGCAGAGTATGGTGGTTTTGCCAAGTTGAAGATACAACGATGAGTTTGGTGAGGATAAGGAAGTTTCATTTGCTGAATAGAGCACCAGACTGGAGGGAATTAGATTAAGAACTCTAGAAACCAGCATGGAAGTTCCTTTGAACAGCTTGCTGAATATTAAGTTATGAACTTGTTGGATAAGACTTTGAAAAGCTAAGCAATGTACAAATACCAAGGAAGGAAAAAAAATTAATAGGGAGCTACAAGCTGAACAATTCCCAGAAAGACTAAGATATGTTCAAGTTTCAACCAGACAGATTAGCAAGAACCCAGGAGGGTCACGCTTTACTAGTAGAGATAAACTAAACATGAATTGAAAGCTATTCTAGACACACCTTAACAAAATGTGTAAGTTTAAGTGGATTCCATGTAGTTTAACTGCACAAATGAAACTCAACATTCTTTTTAAAAAGGCAACAAAATTCAGTATTCAAAATGTAATATTTACAATGTCAAGCATCTAGTAAAAACACAAATTAAAAGGTCAGTGAAATATACATGACCTGTAATAAAGAGAAAAACCAATCAAAAGAAGCAGATCCAGAAATGACAGGAAGATAAGACTAAAACTATAAAAACTTCTAGGAAAATGCATAGGAAACATTTGTGATTTAAGATAGGCAAATATTTTTTAGACAAGGCACAAAAATCCTGAAACATAAGAGAAAAAATGATAATTTGGACTCCATCAAAATTTTATATTTTTGCTCTTAGAAGAACACCATTGAGAAAATTCAAAGACAAGCCTTATACGATGGAAAAATATATTGATAGCTCACATTGGACAAGGGACTTGTAACCAGGATTAAAACCAAACCAAACCAAACCAAAACAAAACAAAACAACTCTTACAACTCAGTAATAATTTTAAAAAGCATGAAATTTAAAATAGGCAAAATATTTGAACTAATATTTCATAAAGGAAGATATAATAATGGCCATTAAACACACGAAGAGATGCTCAGCATCATTTTACTTCAGGCAAATACAAATTGTAACTGCAATGTCACCACTAAATACCTACTCAAGTTGAAAAGACTGGTATCACCAAGTTCTGAAAAGAATGTAGAGCAACTGCACCCCTGCACACTATTTTGGGAGTATAAAATTGTCGAACCACTTTGAAAAATAATTAACAATTTCTTATAAAATGAAATATATACTGATCATATAACTCAGCAATTGTGCCACCAGGCATATTTATCCAAGAGAAATGGAAACAATTGTCTACACAAGGTCTTATGAAAGAATGTTAATGGCAGTTTTACTTAGAATAGCCAAACACTGAAAAAGCAACAGGTGAATAAACAGATTATAGTGTATTTTTTCAATGGAATATGGATCAATAACAAGAAGGAATGATCTACTGTACATGGAACCACATGGATGCTGAATGAGATAAGCTACATACAAAAGAATAAACAGCATGTGATTCAACATAGACAAAATTCTTCAACAGGAACGATGCATCCACAGTGACAAAAAGCAAATCAGTGGTTTTCTGGATCATGAGTGAGGGAGAATTGACAACCAAGGGGAACAAGTGAAATTTGGGGGCTATGGAGATATAATATATCTTGATTGGCATGGTGATTACATAGGTCTATGTATTTGTCACAACTTACTGAATTGTACACTTTACATTGATGCATTTCATTATTGGTAAAACATCTATCACTGATGGGAATAACCATGGCAGATTTTAGGGAAGTAGAATTGGTCAGGCAGTTCAGCAGTAGATGAAGACACAAATAAAAGGGCCTGGGTTTTGAAGCTAGAAACTTGCACATAAGTTTGGGAAGTCAGGACGGATTCTAAAAATTGTGTCCCTATATTAAATATGCAGTCACTAACAACTAAACCATCTGGTACTACTTGAAAGGTTACAAGAGCCTGTTTCCATACACTATCATTACTAAGTCCAAGGTTCTACTGTTTACCAAACAACAGGCCACTAAACTGAGAGACAAGTTGTTGGGGCAAGGGCTAGTGACTTTACTTAGAAAGCCAGCAAACCAAGAACATAGCGGACTAGTGTCCCAAAGAACCATTTTGCCTGAGTTAGAATTCATGCTTTTTTAATACTAAAAAGGGAGGGAGTAAAGTCAAACATTTCTTACTTCCAGTTGGCCTCTGGAGGGGATGTGTTAATTTCTGCCTTCCTGCAGTCATTCACAGATGGGCCTGGTCAAAATGTTTCCTGTGAGCTAAACAAAGGTATTTTAGCTTAACATTCATTACATAGGAGGTGAGGTTCCCATAGATGGACCATTATGTGTAATTTAAGCTTGCAGGTAACATCCCGTTAGTGATTAACTTGTAGTAAAAACAATAGAATACAAAGTTAAAGTAAAAGAAACAGATCCAGTATGGAGTCAGATTTTTTTTTTCTCTATGATACTACCTAGGCTGATCTTTATGAACCTTGGAGGACATTCTTTAAATGAGGGGGAAAAAAGTCTCAAAGAAGAAAGTGACCTGCACAGATTTACAGAAGTAGGTATGGTGGAATTAGGACTCAAGCCTGGGCCCCTTGGCTTGATGACTTAAATTCTTACATTGTTAAATGCTACCTCCTAAACAAAATATCCCCTGGTTACTCTCCCAAACGTCAGTTTCATCTTTTATCAGGCAGGTCACCTGAATATTCATCTTTTTCCTGGACTGGGGTATAACTCTCCTGAAGATTGGAACTGTATCCTCCACTTCTTTTCTATCTTCCACAGGGGCTGGCATAGTGCTGGACTCCTAGAGGACATTGATACGTTAGTTGTGAATGAATGAAAGCATCAAGTCATGAGTTGAGAGATGAGAAGGAACTGGATCAAACTGTGCATTAGAATCATCTGGTGGAGTATCTAAACACAGCAACGCAGAGATTTTTGTTTGATTGTTCTAGGATAGGGCTGCGATACTGGTATTTCTTGTTTGCTGTTGGCTCCTCCACACGTGGCAAAGTGCAGCATCTAGGTGTTGCTTATGCTTTCCTCACTCAAGGTCATATCCCCATACCTTTACCTGAGAGGGCGCGGTTCTTTCAGGACATTATATGTAATTGCAGTGAATGAAACAGAAATGAACAAGGCTTCTGTACCTAAAGATCCCAGGTCTTGGGATGCATGTACTTGTTACGGGTCTGGAAAATATGAAGGATGACTTTTTTCTTCCTTTTTGTAATATTTCCAATAATGTGCCATTAAACTCCTTAGATAACATTAAATATTATTTAACAGAGAGCACTAGTGAACAGTGGAGTGAGAGGCTCCGGTCTGGACTGTCTGCGTGGTGTGTATACCAAGTAGACACACCGCTGTTCTTTCCAGGGGCTCTGCCTGGAACACACTGGGGAGAAACCAGGAAAGCGAGAGACTGAGACAGAGGGGAAGGGAGGGTGTCCGTTTCTAGATAATGACATGGGTGAGCTATTTTTCCTCAAGTTCATCCAGCTTCATTCTCAGGATATTTCCTGTCCTTGTGTGGAAACAGTGCAAAGTCCTGACATTAACAGCTGTTAAAGACTCCCTGCAGACAGAAATGAAAGCTAAACTAGCATGCACATATGAAGGGGATTATCAGCCAAATGTGTTGATTTCATTCCTGGATCTCTGCAGCAAAAAAAAAAAAAAAGTATGTTTCGTGAATAATAATGATATTTACCACTTCCCCCATGCCTTTGTGTTCAGGACTCTAAGACATTCTATTTTGTCATTTGTCCACTTATTGGGAAGGAGGGAGGAAAGAGTATAAATATTTCCTAGTGTGATCAACCATCTCAGCTTGACTGGTTTTAGTGCTGAAAGTCTCACGGCATCCCAGGAAAGCCCCCAGTCAAAGGCAAACTGGGACTATTGGTCACCATAATTTCTCCCAGTATTATATGTGGAATGTCTGAATTCCAAGGTGACACAGTTCCCTGGACTTGGGGTAGGAGCACATATTGTTTTTAAACTTATACGACACAAATGTATACGACTTACATGACTTATACATATACATATGTAAAAAAAAAAACTCAAGAAAACAAAGAACATCATTCTATTACCCAGATATAACTAATTTATGTTGTCTGGGAATAAAAATAAAATGTATATATCATATTTATATAATGTATATAAATATATGTTTATTTATGTATTTATAAATATATATTTATATATTAAATATATATGAATGTGTGGAACTATGTGTTTGTGTACATGTATACACATGTGCAGACACACACATGTGCCTACACACACACACTTCTTCGTTACCTGAGTTTCATTCTTCATGCGATTTAGCATGAATAGCTTTTCAAGACTATGCTGTATCTATAGCTATAATTATTCTTAAAAGATGCATGATGTTTCATTGTGAAATTATTCTCTGCTATATTCAACCAATCTCCGATGGTTGCCTCCAGGCGCATACACACACACACCAGATTTTTTTCTCTTAAAAATAGAGCTGCAAAGAATACCATTAACATGTATAATTGAGGACGATTGAGGATTATCAAATTATTCATTGGCGACTTTAATGTCCACACAGCTTATCCTTTCAAAATCCCAACTATCTTAAATTGAGTTTCCCCAAAATAGATCCTGAGATGAGAATTTGGGTGTAAGTGATTTATTTGGGGTTGTGATTCCTGGAAGCCCAGTAGGGAAGTGAAACAGGTGGATTACTCATGAATGGGTTTCATTTGTGGGAACTGGGGTTCAATCAACTAAGGACATTCTTAGAGATTACAGCATATACCTCAGAACTATATGTCAAGGGGCTAGTAAATTTGGGGATTTATCCACTACTTCCGTTCCTTTATCAATTAAGGGCCACATTAACCCCCCCAACCCATGTAGCTGAAGGAAATGCTCATGTCCATAGAATACCCTCAGGCAGAGATGCAGGAAAGCACCAGCATTTCTGAGAACTGTCTAGGGTGGCCTCCAGGGTGGCCCAGGGAGACATAGGAAGGTGCCCACAGCATCTGCTCCCTTGCCCTCTTAGCCCTTGAATTTCTCTTCCCTAATGATGTGTTTCCTTTACCATGGCACTTGCTATTAGCAATATCTACATTTCCTCCATACTCTCCAACTATTTCTGCCTTTCTCATTCCTTCTGGTACCCACCAATATGACAATTATTTTACCACACTGGAACCTATAGTACATTGATATGGCCTCATTTTCTCTGTCATCATCCCCTTCAAGTCATCATTTCTATCCTTAGTCATGATTATATCACCCCTTGCATATGTTCTTAACCTCTTTGCCTACCTCTCTACAAACTGTACCAGCCTGGCAACACACCAATTCATAGTTAAATCCAAACTTCTGTTTACTCTGTACATGTACACACACTGTCTTTCTGACATATCATCTTCTTCACATCACCTTCTCTCTTCTTAAACCCCTGATATCCACCCCATCCTTACACTCAACTGATTATCATGTTCTACTTCTTTAAGAAAATGGATCGCTCAGAAGAGAACTTTCTAAGCCCTCACCACAACAACCATCTCCCATCTGCATCTGAGCCCTCCTGTTGCTGTTAGTCTGGATAAGCAGCTTAGTGTCCTGTCTCAAGGACTGAGTTATGTGCTAGATCTTATCCCTTCTTGCTTTGTTGAGAACATAATCAATTCTTCGTTCATTCCCCTGCATTGTTTTACCCCTCTATTTTAGATCATTTTACTCCTTCTATTTCAGATCATTTTCATCAGGAGGTAAATATGGTAAGTACCATCTTAAAAATACCATCTTGAGACCAGATGCCCATCTAAATTCTGTCTCTTTTCTTTTTTCCCATTAGAGTAAAATTTCTCAAAATAGGCACACGTACTGCCTGCAGTTTTTCTCCTGATCTCAAACTGATGCCAATCAAGCTTCCATCGCCACCACTCCATCAACACTTCTCTTGTAAGTGGCAGCAGTGACATCCATGTTACTGAACCCAATGGCTGATTCTCACCCCTCGTCTTGACTCTTAGCTGTGTTTGAGACAGTTGATCACTTTCTTTTCCTTGACATATGTTCCTCCCTTGGCTTCAGGGACAGTATGATTTTCTGGTTATCGTCTTATCTCATTGATCTCTCCTCAGTCTCCCTCCTTATCTCCACAAATTCTAAGGTTGGAAAGGCCAGGGCTCAATTCATCACGGTGATTATTCTCTATTTACACTCAATTCCAACACCTACTCTTTATCTACACTCATGCCTTTAATCAGGTGCATGACTTAAAGTACCACATGTCTGCTAGTAGGCTCAAATTTATATCTCTAGTCTAACCCTCTCCCTGATTTCTAGAATCATATACACAACTCCTGCTTTAACAGTTCTATTTGGGTATCCAGAAGGCATAGCGAATCTCTGACACTCAAACCCAAACACCTGATCTTCTCAGTAAACGTCCTTTTCCCTCAGTCTTTCCATCTCAGTAAGCAGCAACTCCATCCTTCCAACTGTTCAATCCCAAAACTGTAGAACCATCTGTATGCCTATCTTTTCTCATGTATTGTAACAAATCCATCAGCAAATCTTACAAGCGTCAACACTTAGACTACATACAGATGTCAACAATCAGGCTGGTCCAAGCTGCTACTGTTTCTTGCTTGGATTACTGCCTTGGTCTCCTAATGGTCTTCTGCTTCTGATCTGTCGTCTGTGAAGTTTAATTTTGACACCAGAGCTAAAGTGATTCTTCTGAGATTTGAGTCAGATGAGCGATTCTTTGCTTAAAACCCACTAATAATGTCAGAACTCATCCAGTAAAAGCCTAGAGGACTTGGTGTGGTAAGACCCCACCTTATCTCTGTGATATCACCTCCCCCTCTCCCTCTTTCCCAACTTCATTCCAACCACACCGACCTCCTCGTTGTTCGTCACTTGGGCCAGACAGACACCCACCTCAGCCTTTTTGCCCTTGCTGATATCAACATAGCTCACTCCCTTGTCTACTGAAGCAAGTTACTCAAATCTCACTTCCTTAGATCTTCCCTGACTACCTTATTTAAAATTGTAGCCACCATCCCCCACATCCTCCTACTCCTTATGTCCTTCCAAACTTTATTTTTACCATAGCACCTACCAACACGTTATGTAATATTTTTAAAATGCATTCATTTATTTTATGTCTCTTTCTTCTTGAATGCAAGCTTCATAAGAGCAAGGGTTTTGTCTATTTGGTTCTCTGTGCTTAGAAAAGTGCCTGACATGTAGCAGGTGCTCAGTAAGTACTTGTTGAACAGATGATTAAATGAAAATCTGCTTTGGTTTCACAAACAGATTTTAGCTGTGTGATCTTGGGCAAGCCCCTGGCACATTCCAACTGCACTTCCTCACACCTACAATCATACAGCAAAACCTAACTTATAGTACTATTGTGAAGATTAATGTACGCAAAGGATCCTGTAGCGACACTTGGCGTGAAGTATACATTCAGTAAATATCCACTGAATCCATTTTCCCTAAACAGAGATTACCAGAATTTCTTGCAAATTGCAAAACTTATTTCTTCCATATTTCCCCACCCTACTGCCTGCCTTCAGATATTTTCAACTCTGCTTTCTGTTTTCTATACATTGTACTAAGCCGAAGTAATCATTTACCTTCAGCTGCTCAGCTGATCAGTGTGAATGGATTAGTGTTCATTGTCAAATCATCACTTCTTTCCTTCCTTCTTTCCTTCCTTTCTTCCTCCCATCCTTCCATCCTTTCTTTGTTGTCCACCTAAAAGACCACCCGTAGGTAATGTAAAAGACATAACAGACTTCAAAGAAACTTTCCCAGGTGCTTAAGATTTAATTTTAAAGCTAATACGTACATCCTTCAAACAGTCAGATAGGGAGGAAAATGACAGATCTAGTGTTAGATAAGTGCAAAAACGAATGTTCCGATGGTTATACATTTAGAGAAAGATCTCTTGAGAGAGGTAATACTTGATTTTAACTGGTAGGATGGGTAGGTGTATTGATCAGAGTTATTAATGTTAACTGCAGCAACAAATAACCCGCCAAATAATACAAGCTTAATGCAATAAAGGTTTTATTTCTTACTTATGTCACAGTTTGATGTGAATTGAGGGGCTCTTCCTTGTCAGTCCTCCCCCAAGTGATGATGTCCATGACTTTCTAAATATGGCATCTGCAGTGTCTGGCTGCCAAGATCACCAAGCACACCCTTTATCTCTGCTGGCCCCAGAATAAAGCCGCTTATGCAGACTTAATCCAGAGTCTTGATTCAGTGTGACTTTACTCAGGGAGTAGTAGCTACTCTGATTCTCAGTGGGGCTCGGGGCTGCCACAAATGGTTGTATGTTTCAGAAACATTTGAAAAGAACACAGCACTATGGCCAGCACGCCAGAGAGGGTGTTGTGAGTCTCACAGCGTGGGGCTAGCGAACAGTAATGAGCCATTCTCAACCTTATTACCGTAAGACAAGTTAGACATCCCTGAGACTGGCGTGGAAATGTATGGGTCTGTTGGAGAGACAGAAACATCTATAAATCAGGTAAACAGGTGTGCATGGGATTACAGGTTCATTAATGAGGCGATGGGCCTTTGAAAGAGAGAGAGAGAGATTGCATTTCAGCAATTGTCATAACAGGTTTGTTTATGATGAGGACTGTGACCTTGGAGGCCAGCACAATGGCACTCTGCATCTTTTGAGAAGATTATAGTGTAATTATAACTCTAATGGGCTTCAGGCAAAGACTTTTAAGTAACTAGAAAGTCCCTATTTTCTCTCTCAGAAGGACGTGTGCCTGTGATATATTGGGACTAGCTCACAGGTGTCGACTGAAATAAATGCACAGCCTAAAAGTTGAGACTTATGTTTTATTTGGCAGACATTTCTGAGGACTTGAACCCCTTCGAGTCTGGGATGACAGCCTCTCCGATCGTTCTGAGGGACTGCTCCGAAGAGGTAGGGGAGGAACTAAGATATGGAGGGGTTTTACATCAAAGACAAGGTAGTTGGAACATTAAAAGATTACTTGTTAACTAAAGAAAATCAAGCATCTCAAGTTAAAGAATTTAGCTCTTTTCTATGTATGGGAGGAAGCAAACATTTGGGTTCATTGAATTCATTCCTTCGATAAGCACCTAGCTATCTAGGGCCAGTATCCTGTCCTTTCTTATTCTGAGGCCCCTGAGAGTGCACCATTGTGAGTGGCTGCAGAGGCCAGGCTGCAGGCTTGTTTTCACTGGGGGGTGGCAGCAGGCAGCGGCTGATGACTTGACGGCTTCAGCATTCTTTATTTACTGATATGGTTTGCAGTATTTTTCATTCACATAGGTATGGTACTGCTTAAAAACATTTCAGCAATTGAAAAAGAAGACAGATGGACTTCCAGACAGAAATCCCTTAAATTTAGAAGGGGACCTTCAAATATAGGCCATAGCTACTTTCCTTCTATGTGTCTCTTTTTCTCTCCCTCTTCCCACTTCTGTCTCTATCTCTGATTTCATTTCTTTGTCTCTGTATTATTTTTGGTCTTTCCATCTATGTTGTTTCTCTGTGGACCCGCCTTGTCTCTAGCATCCAGCCTCATGCCTCTGTTCTAAAGGAGGATCAACTCTGTCCCACAGGCCATATAATCCTTCACACCCTAATGAAATCATAATTTAGTGTCTATTTTTTAAAGATATTATGCCAGGCCAAAGAAAAAGAAACCCAAACCAAAGCTCTTAATTCCATTGTCTATGCGAATGTAAGCAGGGAGTATCATATAAAACCAACAATCATCCAACATGAAGCCCAGTCCAGTGGATACAACAGATGCTCTGTAGCCAGCTTGTGATTTCTGTAACAGTCTACACCAGACCAGCAAGACCCAGACTTTGCTCTTAGCTACTTCTAGCTGTGCAACAGAGTTCTCCAAGGTCTCTTTGATGATCTATTTGAAGGCACGTTTATAGTGGCTGAGAAATTACTTTACCTCAATC
Organism: Vicugna pacos; assembly: GCF_048564905.1. Taxonomy (NCBI): domain Eukaryota; kingdom Metazoa; phylum Chordata; class Mammalia; order Artiodactyla; family Camelidae; genus Vicugna; species Vicugna pacos. The sequence continues at coordinate 10,470,987 of NC_133009.1, read as the reverse complement.
CAGAAAGGACTTGAGAGAATGTATCATCCACCCCCCTGCCCTTTGTAAAGAAGATATGCATAGAGATGAAGAGACAGGTGGGGCTCCTTTTTAAGCCTTTGTTTTGGAGAAAAAGAGAAATTTATATGAAAAGAACCTAGTATCATTTCATATTCATTAAACCCCTTACGGGTGCCAAAGACTGTGCTAAGCACGTTGCATGCATCGACTCGTTTCACATGTGCAACAGTCCTATGAAGTAGGTGTCACTATCAGAAAACTGAGCCACGTGATCGTGTGGCTACTGTGGGCTGGTTCGTCACACACGTTAACCTCACTCAGCTGCTGAGCAGTACTTCACAGTAGGCATTATTACCTCTATTTTATGGGTAAAGAAACTAAGGTTTAAAAGTTAAATACTTGGCTATGATAATACAGCTAGTACATAGTCATTTTGAATTTATATTCAGGCTTACAAAGTACTCCATTCCTTAGAATACTCCCTCTGTCCCCCATCTACTGCCTCCCAGGCTCATTCCAGGCAAGATTTTATGTTCTTTTGTTTAACCTAGATCCCTGATTGTAGAGTTTATCTTTTCCTCCTCAGTATCAATCACTGAGCCAAAAATATTTACTGTGATTTTTTTTTAATATATTTATTATTTTGGGGGAGGTTATTAGGTTGGTTTGTTTGTTTGCTTATTTATTTAACAGAGGTACTGGGGATTGAACCCAGGACCTCATGCATGCTAAGCACACACTCTGCCCCTGAGCTATATCGCCCCCCCCTCACCCCGCTTATTGTGCTTTTTTGGTATCTACTCTGTGTGAAGTCTAGTACTCAGGACAGAAAGGGATAGAAAAATAAATAGGAACTGGTCCCTGCCCTCAAGGAGTGATGGTCTTAATCGGGAAGAAGAAAGAGAAGCCCATGATAAAGTTAAATGGCTTTTCCAGACAACAATAGAGACATGTCACGTAGCAGGTTTTGATGTATGACTGGAAGAAGGTTACGGACAATATGTGCTGGAGAATTTCAGATGAGGGAGAAATGGTGAGCAGATGGTCACTGCTCTCTGCATAATACACCTCCATGTATTTAAAGCTCATCACTAGGCTATTCAGGAATCCTTTGTTTAGGATAAATCTTCTCATTTTTCCTTGAGACTATTACTCCCCACTCCTTTCAGCCTTTTCTGGCTTCTTAGAAAAGCGCTATTGTACACATGGAATGAGCTGATGTTTTCTTAGACAAGGTTGGCACCTAAAAGGCAATTCAACAATATGAATCAAGAGAATCTTTCCTTTGAGTTCCTGTGTGAGCTGAGCCTTTTCCTCAGACCATTGGATGACTCATAGGCAGTAAGGAAAAACCGGTGCTGACCCAACATGGTCTTAGATGAAAACACAGTATTTTCACGTAGCTCTTGGGATTGGAGGGCGTGACCATCCATACACCTAAGCCTGTGGGGTAGACTTAAGGCTGAGTGGGAGGTGGAGGAGGAAGTGTGGGGAAAATTCTCCAGCACTCTCTTAGCACCAAAATTGATCCTTCTCATCCACGTGGTGGGCACCTTTATGGATACATCCGTAGGTAACCCCTCTAAAATGTAAATACTTTTGACTCCTGTGTTACACAATCTCCCCTTATAAAGGCCTAGGAATGTGTTTCTGGGGCTGGATGAGGGAGGATGGGGGGTGCCCTATAAGATTACTGCTGTTGGGTTGAAAAAAGACAAGTTGGGAAAGAAATGCAAAAAACTTGAAGGGCCAAATGCAGCTGGAGAGCCCTGAAGTAAATCACATCTACGTCACCATCCTGCCAGGGACCAAAATCTGGTGGAAAGTTCACAGCTATGGAAATATATACACCTTTAAAAAAAAAAAACAAAAACTCTTCAGTCAAATTTCAAACACAGATCCTAGGAGAACAAAAGGTTAGACCATCACAAATGCCCCTTGTCTCAAATCAAAGGTGCCAGAGGGAAGAAAAGCAGACTTGATAACCTTGAGAGGTTTTTATCTCCTAGACAGTTTTCTGGATACATGTTTCACAGAGAGTTGTTCAGAGTCACTTTTGTGTCCCTTCTTGACATCACCTGGTAAGCTCAAGATACCTAGTTTGCCAGACGACAACTCCCTGTGAAGAAACTGCCAACAATCTTTGTTTCATGTTCTGTCCGAGAGGATGTTAGAAACTTTCTCAAGAGTCTTCAGTTCCCTCACTGAGTCCTGTGACAGGGAACACGATCACCAGCCCAGGCTGCTCCTGAGGGGCCCTTGGGCAGCTGAGCACACAACTCACTCATCCATCTAGAGACCAAGAGGCAGCAAGGAGCATCCAGACACACAGAACTGCGGGACGAGGACTCCAGTGCTGGACTTGAGGGGAAAGACCCAGACCTTTAGGTGGGCCATTGCCTTTTAAGTTTGTTCACCTTCAGATTCATTATCTTCAAACGGTGCTAATAATATTATCACATACACCCATGAGTGTGTTGGGATCGTTGAGACACTTTGTGTTACAGCATATCAGAATATGATTGTCTAATCTAGGAATCCCTTTGGCCAAGGGAAAGGGAGTTGGCAGGGAGAGAGTGGGACAGACAAAATAGACTGAACAGAGTGATGGCTTCAGAGCAGTCACCCAAACCTTGAGCAGTAGCCTCTTTATTTTGGTGGCTGAGGATATTAAATTTGATCTTTCATGAGACACATTGTTTCAAATCCAACTTTATATCATCCATTGTTACATGCTATGCATGTAGCTGTCCACTAAAAGTTACATGGGCGATAAATGGATGGATGAATGATGGACTCCCTTAAAAAGAGTCACTAGATATTTTCCTCAAAGTGATGGCCTGATCAACCATAGCAGGTTATGTCTCAGAGACCAGGGAGGTGACCCCTTCCTAGCATGACAGTAGCAAACTACCCAGAAGGATAGCATGCTGGAAATCATTTCCATCTGAAACTCTTCAAAGCACATCAGAATCTCATCCTGGCTCTGCTGGCTGCCCCTTTACAGCCTGAGTCCTCTCCTACTTCTGCCCAAGCTCATCTGCACGTGGGTTCAGTGTGCAATCTTGCTGGCTATAGGATTACTGATGACTGACAGCCATTCCCTGAGAACATCGGCTCTGCCTGTAGCCTGGCTGTGCATGGATGCTTCACGGTGACAGGATTAAGTGCTGAAGCTTCTCCAGGGACAGCCCATGCTCAGGATGTGTGTCTGAGATACTGTCAAACATGGCAACCAGGGGATGGCTACTAGATATTGATGCCTCCCTTGCGTGAAGAGCATCACGAAAACAAAGCACCAAGGTCCACTTGCAGGCTAGCTTCCCTGAGCTCCTTACATTTGTCTGTCTGACCAGGAGGATGTTGGTGGGATGCAAAGGACTCCATCTGTCTTACGTCCTCTATTTTGAGTGATGTTTTTCCCAGTAATTAAACATGTTATAACCTCAAAACCCAGCTGGGTGTCTTGTAGACATACAGAACTCTCTCATCTAAGACCAGGGATTAAACTTCCTGAACCAAATGTTTGACAGGAAATATGAGGAACAAGGAAGTCGGAAGGTAACTGCATGACTGCAGCTTTTGGAACCATCAGAACACACTGGAATTTGGCCACCAACAGGGAAGAATCAGTCCACTGAAATCATAAATGAAATTAGTACATGGGTTTTCACTTCTTAACAAGTTAGATTTGGAAGAATGTTTTATTCTCAGAAATTCTTGACTTTCAGTTGTACGTCTTAGTTCATGATGAATATTAAGACTTCGATGAAAAATACAGGTCTTGACACTATTTTCTCTGCTTGCAATAAAAAAAAAAAAAAGAGATGATCCCATTCCTCTACTAGAATACAGGCACAAATGGAGCTGGACTGGGGGAAAAGACCCCCCAGGTCCTTTGTGGATCCCACTATTTTTTTAACCAAACCAGTAAGCTGGATTTAAGTGTGGCCTCCGGGTTTGGGATGAGCGCAGGTCTTAATTCCTGTTATCTCATCCCCCTTCTCCTACCCCACCACCTCTCCCAGCCCACCAAGGCCTCGCAGCCCTGGGGTACTTCCCAAATAAGTATTCCCTTTCCATTTGCCGATTGGGCTCAAAATTCTTCAGGAGGGAAAACAAGTTGCCATCTAAAGGAAAAGTCTGATCACTATTATTAAAGCTAATAATAGGAATTGACAGACCTGGGGGACTGGAGTAATTGGTCTCGTTCACATGGACCCTGATCACTGTAATTTTGGTCTTTGGGGAAGCCTGTCCCCATGTGCTCTATCTCCTTGCTGGGCAGGCAGAAGGTGACTTCCTGGCTTTTCTTGAACAGGGATATGGATCACTTCCAAGAGGGGCTGAGTTATGAAACCAGCACATCCTTTCCTCGCCTGCTCTCTTCTTGTCCCTGTCATCTGACTACCCTCCATTGCCGTGCTTGCTGTTCATTATTAATGATCCTCTCCTTATTTTGGCCAGTTCCCTGAAATCTTCAGCCACCACAGGTGCTGTGTCTCTTCCAGAAACACTAGCGTTAGTTTAGGCTTGTTGCCAGTGACTCCTGTGCACATAAGGTCATTTAGAATTATACAGTGATAGAGATTGTTCACTTCCACATTCTAGTTTACAGACAGGGACACAGAGGCCAGAGAGCTGTAACGGATTGCCCAAGTGCAAATGGATAATCGTGGCTGAACGGGATTGGGAATCCAGGTTATCTAACTCCCAGATCGCTGATCATCCTGGCCATTTAGTTCCTTACCAACTGTTGTCAGTGATTCTACACCAAGCTCCACGATTAACCTTTTCTTGCTTTCCTGTATTCATTCGCTTAAAGATCTTCTGCCTCACTTTTTATCCATTTTATTCTCTGTGCCTTCTTCTGCCATGTTTCTTCCTCCGGCCTCACTGCTTCAACACAACTATCACTCTGTTTTTCAGTCACCTTTAGGAAGTCACACAGAATTAGGTGAATAGAAAATAAATTCTGCATTGCTTGTCAGTGTGACCTGAGGGAAGTTATTAAGAAGCAACTCTTCCTAGAGTTTCTATGTGCCTATTATAATTGTGGCTGAAATTTCAGTATCAAAGGTTAAAGTATCATAGTTTCCTTTTCACTTTCTTTTATTTGCAGTTACCCTGGGAGGAGATCATATCCAAGGGAGGATGCAATTATTTCCCAACCCCGATCACACTGCAGAATGAAGAATCATCTAAATGTGCTATCTTGGACTCCAGGAGAACAACCACAACAAAAAGATGGAGATGGGCCTATGGGAAGGAGAGGAGAGAAGATCCCAGAGGAGAAACAGCCCATGGGTGGGGTGGGTGGACCATAACACGTAGGAGGAAAGGATTTCCCAGCTCAGAGGAATTAGAGGATTAAAGGAAGTTAGTTTTGATTAGCCCCTCCTCTTCTCTCTGCCCCAGGAACCAAGGTAAATTCAAGAGCTCTACCGATGTGATGGTGGTTTAGAGAATCAGAGAGAGGCTGAAAGCAAGAGAGGATGGAACACTGCAGGGCTGGACATTAGGAGATGTGGCTCCGAATGTTAAGATTTTATTTGACTTTGAACACGTGATTTCTTCCCTCTAGGCCCCAGTCTCTTTAACTGGAAAATGATACAGTTGGACTTGATGATCCCAAGGTCTTGACTTCTTCCAGCTCTACTGAAGCCTACATTCTTCAACATGGCTTTTCCACTTGACTAGTCTGTTCAGGTGTAACTTTCTCTTGGTGTCACCACAAAGAAGCGAACTCATGTCCTTTCTCTTCTCTTGTCTCTTCTCCAAAAGCAAACTCTTTTTTGAGTCTTTTATATCAAGCAAATCCAAATATCTTTCTGAAGCTTTGTTTTACTGGAGGCCCAAAGCCTTGGGGGCTCAGTCCCCCTTAAATTCCTCTCCACGTTGTCCCTGCCTTTCTTCTTCTCAAACTCATCCCTTATACCTAGCAGGTCGAGCTCATTTAAAGTGTAAATGATAGCAAATCAGGAGCCTCCTGCGGCTTACAATGATAACACTTCCCATAATTTGCATGATAAAATTCAACTGATTTCAGATAGCATTTCTTAGGACAGATAGGTGACACCAGGGCTCCATGAGAGGGATAAATTACCACCTCAGGTTCTATGCCATCACCGTTGTGGATTCAGATTGGCTGACATTCAGCCCCAAACAAAAGCGCAAAGCCTTGTCTAATGGAGCAATGAAAAAGGGGATCTAGGAAATATTAACAAGTTCTGTATGGAAATTTATGCAAATACACGCCATAACTCAGCTGAAGAGGTTCAGCTTACACCTATAGAAAGGAGCTGCACTAGCCAGGGTTTTATGGAACTGATACCAGCTCATTACATCTCAGAGGTTGTGGGTTGCCATACAAATTAGCACTGGAGAGGGCTAAGGTGACAATTAGTCCTCAGACCACTTGCATCAGAATCACTTCAGGGTGCCTATTAAATGCAGTTTCCCACAGTTCTATTATAGACCAATTAAAATCAGAAGCTCTTAGAGCGGGCCTGAGAATCTGCATTTTAGTACACTTTCTCCTCCCCCTCCTACCAACCCCCGGCAGCTTTTAGACACACTGAATTAGACCATCTTTCTGAGCTTGTCCTCCCATAGTCCGTACTGTCTACACCTAGGTTACACACACAGTTGCCTACTCTCTTGTTTTATGAATTGGTTAAGTCACTTCACTATTCTCAGCTTCCAGTTCCTCATCTATAAAATTAGAAGTGGACCCAATTACCCCTTAAGTGTTTCAAGTTGTGATTCTTTTTTAAGTCAGAACACAGGCCAATACCACAGGGCAAACAGAGCATACATGCAGGTGGTGGATCGTGCCTTCCAGGAACAGGGAAGACTGCATAGCTCCCACCCCAACCATCTCTGCCTTCCTAGTTTCTTGCCCACACAGTCTCTTTTCAGTCTGGAAGCCATGCTCACCCCATTGCTTCTGCCACGGCTTTGTGTTTAAGACTCAAACCCATTTTCCTTTTGGTGGCTTAGGCTTTTGAAGGTAAAAGCCATTATGCTTTTTATTTGTTTGGTTTTGAAGGCTGGTTATGTTTTCCACTCTTTAGTGTCTCCCCTCTAAGGAGTTAATACTTTGTGTGTTTTATATCCTACAGAACTGCCCGCACCTCGAACAGCGTATGTCATAGAGGAGACTCTCAATAAATATTCATTGACTGAGGGAACCCAAGGACAATTACCTGCTGGGCTAGGGGATGGGAAAGGGGGAAATAGAGGGTGGCAGGGATGTATTTTAATAGCTCAATATATTAGTACATAAAACTTACATCTATTTACAACCAAATATGCTCAAGGTTTTCTACAATAGTATCACATTTATTCCTTACACATCTATGAGGCAGCTATTAATATACGCATTTTACTTGAATCAATTGGGCTCAGATAGGTTATCCAAGGCTTCACATTGATAAGTTGATGAGGATGGATTCAGTGGTGGATTTGTCTGACAATAAAACCTAAGTATTTCCATCTCAGCTCTGTGTCTTCCAAGGGAAGGTCCAGCAAAAAAAATTGTTAGTCCATTGTTCCATCTAAGTTAGTTTCCCCCCTACTTTATTGTTAGTTCTTTCTTATCTGAAACTGGTTTTTCTGTCTTGTTAAAAGATTAAAAGCAAGCCTGGAGCTTGTTTAGATTGGCGCTCAGCTGTTTCTTCAAGGTGATGGCCAACCAGTGACTGTACCATGGCCCTGGGAGAGGGGTTGTCAAGGCAAAGCCTCCTCTAGGCACAGCTGGGATGAAGGGCAAGCTTAGGGGACCAAAGCACACCGCCAGTGCCTGGGGGCTGGGGACACTTCTCAGAGACCTGGTCTCCACGTTACTCACTGCCTTCTCTTTCATCTTCTAAACTTTTCCAGGCACCGGTTGTTCTATGAGGGTTCCCCAGGTGTTCCCACCTGCACCCCTCATGATTTCTCAGGTTACATAAGCTTTGGAAATAATGGAGTGCGGCCAAATGGAGCACAGCTAATCCAGGCAGAGGACTCAGCCCAGGCAAAGGCTCTGAGTAGCTCTAGCAGTCCCACAGAAATTATATTCTTGCATTGTCTTCACTCTGAGAGTTACTCAGAGACACTTTTCCTTGTTTTCTTTCTTCTTTTTCTTCTTCCTTATCTCTGCATGGCTCATGTACAAACTCCCTGAGAAAGGGTCTCACTGTTTAGTGGGTGCTTATGATTCCTGCTGGGCAGAACAGTTGAATCAGGACACCTGCTAGCTTGATGGACAGACATAGACCCGTGGTCCCCTTACAGGGTCAAGTTTCCCCAGGAGTAGAGTGGACGTGGCAGGCCCTTGGTGCCGAAGAGGTTCTTCTGCAATATCCTCTCGTCCTGCTTGGCTGAGTGCTTGGCCATTCAGCACACATGTGTAGACACACAGGTGACAGTCATTGCTGGGAGAGCAGGTACCCGGAAAGAGTGTGTAGGGGGTGGGGGTACATGGGAGGGGTGGCAGAAGACGTACTTAGCAGCAGGGGAAAACTCGCGATAATGGGCAGAGTATGCGTATTATAAATGGCTCACTGTCGGCCACCCGTTACTTCTTTGCGTTTGTAGTTGTGCAAGGACCTTCCTCTGTGTTCTCAGTTCCTGAAACTCAAAATCCAGCCAGTGTCCCTTTAAATCCTTCCCCCTTCCTGTTTATTGGAAGGCAACAGGCCTTAAGTAACTGTCAGCCCCCTACGTGGCTTGCAGCCACAGCTCCTGATTCTTGCTGGGGAAGAGTGTGTCTGTTGTTGGGAAGAAGCACAACTGGGACACATGCAAACTGGGAGGTGACGCCTGTGGTTTTTCCTAAATTCAGAGGGACCCGTCAGGTCCCTGCACTGCCTGGATTCTGTCCCCACTGGGCTCCACGTCATGTCATCTCTCTCTGTTGTGGTTTTGAGCTTGCCTTCCTTTGGTTACAGTGAAGTCTGGTTTCATCACTTTCTTCCTCGAGTCTTTTCTGTAACTATTCTTTTTTGCTCCCAAAGGCCCACCCCACAGGCTGCCTTTGTTCTTCTCATAAAGGGAGTTGTCAGTATTGAAAGCTCTTTTAGAAATTTTAGAAAGGCAGGGAGAAGACTCTTGTTTTTCTAAGTCACAATCAGATGCATTATTTGCGCTTCTGTGTGCTTTCAGGCATGCGGTGTAAACATACCCACATAGAGGGATGGTGTAGTCATGGGCTTAGGATGGAGTGAATGCATGTGTGTTGCGATGGGGGATGGTGCAATTCATCAGAGGCGACAAATGAGACAAAAAAAAAAAAAAACGAAGGGGGAAGAAACAGAGCAAGAGAGAATAGAGCAAAGGAGAACAGGAGCTTGGAACAGGAGACCCGTTAGTAATGGTGCCACAGCCCCAAGGCTTCAGCATCCTCCCTCCGGGGTAGTGTTTTTACTGTCAGATCCTTTCAAGGCTCCCTTCAGCTCAGGGGTTCAGTGGGTGTTCGGGCATCATCCAGTGTGACATGCAGAGTGACATCCATCAAGTGCCCCTTTGGGATACTCTTTGGGCTGATGAAATTAGAGTTGTCAGTGTGGAGGCGGCGGCCCAGTAGTGGCAGTGACTAGGGACACCCGCCTGAGGAAGGAAAGCCACAGCACACGTTCTGTCCTGGGCAGTCTCCCTGAGTGCCAGGCTCTGTGCCCCAAGGGCAGTGGTTCAGCCTTCACTTTCCATTTGTCACCCCTGCTTTATGTCTGTCCTTCCTGAAGGGGGTCCAGAGCCGAGGAACGGGTGAGATGGCCACTCCTCTGCAGGCTGGAGGCCAAGTTCACACATCACCATCAGGACCCCAGTTTGGCTTTGCCAGCTTTTCCATACCCTGTGCTGCTTTGCAAAACACCCTTTGATGAGTTGATTCTGATTGACGAGAGATGTGCTCGGGGACCGGCAGTTAGTCCACGTGTGATCCTGGCTCCGTGGCCACACTTGCAAGCCCTGCTGATGGGGAGGTCAATGAAATAACGCCAACCACTGCTTTTCTTCCCCAGGGCCCTTGGCCCTGCTAGAGAGAGGTGCTTTGCGGATTATTAACAACAACAATTAATGGAGGAGTAATTGACTGTGAAAGGAGGCCAGTTAGGGTGGCAGGGACAATCCAACCTTACATTCCTGGGGCCAGGGCTTCCCAAGGGAGTAGACTGCATGCTGAACGAGCAGTCAGTGAGCTGCAGAGGAAACAGATCTTCAGTTCCATGGGGCCAAAGTTTAGGAAGTGCTGGCCCGGTGCTGGAGTGAACATAAAGTTGCAATGCCTGACAAATTCTCTCTGTTGGATTAAGCTTCTGATTCTGAAAGGAAAGCCATTTCCTTAACATGCAAAGCCACAGGTTCGTGGGCTGGCCATTAGAGCTAGGAATGACGTTCGTTGTAGGATGTGGAGCCACTGCTGTAAATTCTTCCAAAAGATAATTAGCCTGGATTCAGTGATAGTATCTGGTAATTTCCCAGAATTCAGTGATAATATCTAGTAATTTATGGTTGGAAATCTAGTGTTTAAGATATTAGTTCTGGCTAAAATGCAAAAATCACAAGGAAAGGATAACACAGTGACACTTTAAGTCAATAATATGATTAAAATAATAGCAATAAGAACCACTATTTGTAAAGATGTTGTCATCATCATCATCACCAGGATCATCCTCATCACCACCATCACCATCATCACCACCACCACCATCACCACCATCATCACCACCACCACCACCATCACCACCACCCCCACCATCACCCCCCCCCCCACCATCATCACCACCACCACCATCATCACTGTTATCAAGCAGTTAACATATATTGAGATATATCTTCTCCAGGCACCATTTTAAACACTTTCAGTGTATTATTCCTTTCATTATCATTACAACACTATGAAGTAGGTGCTACTATTATCCCTTTCTTCATAGACAAGGAAACTTGAACAGAGTAAGTCAGTTGGCCCATGCTACCAGCTAGCAAGCCCTGGTGCCAGAATTCTAAACTACAAGCTCTTCTAAGCTGTCCAGGGTCTTGGCCTTTAACTATGTTGTTGGAATAGAGTGAACAGATGGGTCTTAATATCAGTCCTAGGACTGTGTGACTTTGAGCCTCCCTGTGACTGATTCCATGTCTCTGACTTGGGAATACAAGTACAGATAGAGCCAAGCGGTCCAGAACGAGGTGAAGACAAGGGAGGTGCTAGGTACAGGACTAGGGAGGTGCTCACCCTCATCCCTGCACGCTGACCCTGGGAGCCAGTACCTCCTTATGTTTTGTGACCCAAGCAAGTGGGCACCTCACTACCCTCATCCTAGTCTTAAACCTAGTAGTAGCAAAGGTTAAGCAAGATCCTTTATTTAAGCTTCTGGCATAGAAAAGATTCTTAAATACGAATTTCCTTCTTCTTCTTCAGACTAATATGATGAGATCTTTCCTAGAGAAAAACAACAAGGTGACAAAAGAGAGAGAGAGTCACAGATTGGGGCATGAGGGACAAGGAAGGGGACTGGGAGGTCCCTGATGACAAACCTCACGTTTGCTTAGACCTGGCTTGGCTCACTGGCGCCCACCAGTGGCTTTTCCTCCTCACGCGTTGAAGATCTGACTTCAAAGCAGTGGGAAACCAATGCACATGCTGTCCCACACAGCCTCCTATTTCTGGGCCTCTCAGACACTTATTTTTTGGGGTCATTTTCACAGTGTGTGGGTTCTCCCAGCCCTTCTGCTGTAGTGTCTGCTCTCCACAAGGCACCCACAGGCTCCTCTCAACAAAGAAGCCCCTGCTGGGGGGGATCACTTTATAAGCACAAGGACCCTTGGGAGCAGCGGGATATTATGGCTTGAGGGGAGCAGTTCATCAACCCCCCCCATTTTAAATATGTTGTGGCTGTGTGTGTGTGTGTGTGTGTGTGTGTGTGTGTGGGGGGGTGTTGGAGGATTTGGTGCTAGTAGGTAACAAAACAGATTCTCTGCCTGTTAAAGCTAATTGCAACATTCTCCACTTCCAGGATCTAGCACAGGGCTTGGCACAATACAGGTTCAGTTTCTGAGCATCTCCCTTTCCTCTCCTGCCATCTCATATCCCCAGCACCACAACCCTAGAGGGGGAGCTGGGCTGATCTCGACCATATGGACGTTGCCACCACAGCATGACAAGTATGCTCTATGTATCTTTCTCCACCTTCCCCATCTTCCTAATGATGAGAGCGTCGCAAGGCCAGTTCTGTTCTCTTTTCCCCCAGGTCACAAAGTGGCTCCTTCTAGGAGTCTGGTTGCTTGCTAATTACTGATGACGTCTGGTGTGATGGAGCCTCCAGCCTTGTGGATGCTCTGGTTCTCTGAGACCTAAGAGCTGAGTATGTAGCTCAGTACTTACGATTATGTCTCCCTGGTACCTCACCCTTTGGGAAAGTAACAAAGTCAGCATCGAGCGCAAGCACTAAATGCTTCTGAGAGAAATGCCGGCCAAGTACTATTGTCCCTCTTTGATGACGTCTTCTTGGTCACAAGGGTTCAGATAGGCTAGCCAGAAATAATTGGGAGGCAATTTGGAATAGCCAAATAAATATGATGTCTGTTTTTAGGGTTGCAGCCCTGAATTATCTTAGAAACTGGAGAAATTGCCTCTGCATTCCTCACTCCAGTATGTTCAGTGCTTGACCATGTGTGTGTGCGTGTGTGTCTGTGTGTGTGTGTTGGTGTAAATACTTATTTAGATTAATTTGGCTTTGATGATATAAAAATAATTCCATCAACATTATGTTATTTAAACCTTTCAATAACCCTGTGTGGTTATTTCTATTATCTACATGTTTCATTAAAAAAAAAAAAAGACTTGTCCAAAGTCATATAGCCAATAAGAAGCAAACATGGGACTGAAAACCAGGTCTATTGATTTTACATTTAGTGGTTATTCAGGGACACCAGACTGACTTCGAGAAACTTTCCTAGCGTGTACCGGTGCCTTACTGCTCAAAGTGTGGTCCACAGAAGAGCAGCAAGGCATCTCCCAGGAGCTTGCTAGAAATGCAGAATTTCAGCCCCCACCCCAGACCTACTGAATCAAAATCTGCATTTTAACAAGATCCCTAGGCAATTCCTGTGCACATTGAAATTGGAGAAGCAATGCTTTAGAGCAGTGCCAGCCAATAAAAATACAGCCTGTATTACACGTGTAACTGAGTTTTCTCATAGTCATGAAAAGGTAAAAAAGGAACAAGTGAAATCAATTTTAGTTTTAATCATGCATTTAGCCTCAAATATTGAACATACTACCATTTTCAGGTGTGTCAATATAAAAATTATTGGTGGGCAATTTTACATTCTCTTTCTGGACTAAGTCTTTGCAGTCTGGTGCATGTTTTATACTTACACGTCTCATCTCAGGCTGGACACATTTCATGGATTCAACTGCACATGAGGTTAGTGACAGCCCTACTGAACAGCGCAGCTGTCAAGTGGTGATGGAGTGGTGTTCCCCAGCTTCAGCAGCAGTCAGAATCATTGAGAGGGCTCGTAGACCCAGATGGCTGAGCGTCTGCCTACAGAGCTACTGATTCAGTAGATCTGGGGTGGGAAGCAGGTCTTTATATTTCTAACAGGTTCCCAGATGGTGCTGATGCAGCTGGTCCCCGGTCCACACTGTGAGAGACACTGCCCCGCACGTCCCTTAGTCCCACCTTAGAAATCATAAGGTTGTGGATTTAAAGCAGACAAACAAAAAGGACCCGGGAATGCAGGGGGAAACACACCTCAACTAGAAGAAAACACACCAGCTTCCTGGCCTGTGAGGTGGAGTGAGCGGGATGATCTCTGGCGCCTGGACCCAGCTGGTCACAGTAAGACGAATCAGGCTGCAGATTTTTACCTGGCTTACAAAGAATGTGTGTCTGGGCCTGGATGCACTGACTGCAGTGTTCATTGTTATACTGAAGGTGAGCATCAGAGGGTGTATCCAGACATCCATGGGCCTTCTTGACACTTCCCTGTCCCTGGATCCAGCACCTGATCTCTTAACACATTTCCATCCTCTTCCTTGAAAACTATCTTGGATCTTCCTTCTACTCCACTCCACCTCTCTCCTGTCCCAGAGTCCCCTGGCAGGTCTCCCTTCTTCCAGACTTGTCCCACCTCCAAGTCATCCTGCACACTGCAGCCAGAAGAACTTTTTTAAAGGAAAATCTGTTCCTGTCTCTTCTCTGATTTAAACAATCCCAAAAGCTTCCCCTGGATCTCAGAATAAAGCTCCACCTGTGTCACTGACCTTCGCTGCGCATCATGATGCTCTTTGCTGGCTCTCTGGTCACACACGGCACTGCTCTGCCGTTAGTACTGAGCTCCAGAGACGCTGGCCTTCCTCCTTTTTGAACAAGAAAAGGAAAGCCCTTTCTGACCCTGGGCCTTCATATACATTGTCCCTCTGCTTGGAATTGTCTTTCTCCTATGATTTATCAGGGTGGCTGTGCATCCTTCAGATCTCAGCAAATGCCACTTCCTCCAAGAAGGCTACTTGGACCACCTTGTGGAAAGTAGCTTCCCATCGTCCAAGCTTCTGAGAGCATCAGATCATGTTCTTCATGCCATTGAACATGATTTATTATTACATGGTTATTTGTACATTTACTGCTTCACGTTGGCCTCCTTCAATAGTCTATAAGCAACAAGAGGAAAGGGCCCATATATTTGGTTCTTTTCCATATCCAATCTAATGAAGCACCATGCCCAGCGCAATATAGACCCTCCTATATCTGATGGCAGAATGGATAATTCTGTCACATTAATAACTTAAGGAGCATAAACTAGAAAAAATGATCTTGAGTATGTTTTCACTTACTCAAGGCCATTGGGCGGCAGAGGAAGGGAGGTACAGTTTTGCTCAACATTAACATTAATAGAAGCATATATGTTCTGAATGTTCAGAAATGGTCCAAGAAGACAGAGAAATGGACCAGGCCAGGCTAGCTGGAGCTGGATTGTAAAGGTCAACGTCAAGAAGAAAATGTATCAGTTATTCGCTGCAAAATATTTGTCGGGAGAGGCAGCCTGGTGGCACAGAAGACAATGATCATTTTCTTTATTTGGACAACAGGTAGAACCTGATAGCTCCTTTGCCATTTTAAATTAAATCGAATCCAGCATGGTTACTTACTGTAGAATTTTATTTTCTGGCTTTAGTTACAATCTCTAGGGTGCATCCCGTTTCCTTTGGTATCCAGACCACAGCTATTGATTCCCACTATCTTTGTTGCTTCCCCGTCTAGGTGCAGATGATACGCAGTTTCAGGAAGGAGTGATTGCCTTCCTACCTCCAGAGGGGTGCAGCCCAAGAAATCCCAGGGGCAGTTTGGCTGCGGTCTCCCCTTTCACAGCAGCTCATCCAGGCTTCATTATTGGTCAGGGGCTTCATTCCTGCAGCCGAGGTTCTAATAAATCAGGCGGAACCCCGCAGAGGGGCCCCACTGATTCATGCATTTAGGGGAGAGCAGACCAGACCAGAGCTAACCCATTCTTCACCCTGCCTGGCACTTCCTTTCTCCTGGAGATGCCTTTTGTTGCGCCCTGATTCAAATGGAGTCCTGGAGCTGTGCTGTTGTGAGCCTCTGAGCTGTGTATTTTGTGTGTGTGTGTGTGTGCGCGCGCGCGCACGCACGCGTATCGGGGTGGGGGTTTGGAGGGAGGGAGGTTCATACCTCATATGCCTTTTCTCCCTCCTTTCTTCCTTTTATTATCATTAATAATGAAATATTGAGACCAGGCTGCTAATGAGCCTAAACTCCCTCCTGTTAGTTTACTTTTCGCCTTCAGACTGTCACTTCAGAGTAAATTACTTTTCTCTGCATCTTGTTCCAGTAATATTACACCAGCATGACCCTCCCCCTTGTACCCCTGTTCTAATTTCAGGGTTATTCTGTTTCTTTCCCTGCAGTTTGCTAAGCAAGGGAGGGCGTCCCATCTATCATACTTAAACCTGTGCAATGTGTCCCCTCCTGCAACTGAGACATCATTCTTGTTGCACTGGGTCGAGTCGGGTTTCAACTACTTACACAATACACATAGATATAACCTATAAATAAGTAAGTAAATAAATAATATGCAGCCACCTCTGTATGTTATTTCTGGAGTTCTGTGGAGGAAGATTTAGAGGCAGGGAGGCAGAGGGAGACCTGTTTTGGAGGGAGGGAGCTGAATGAACAGACAAGCTGTAGTCCCCGCCATCCACAGCCACCGCCGTCTGCTCAGCCCTGGCTCCAGTTCATTTCATGGCATGCTAAGCATTTCCTTGTCAATTGGGAGATGTCAGGATGTGAAAACAACCAACATTAAGTAGATATCTTGTGCCAGCACGACAGCAAGTGTCTCAAATATGCTTTTGTCTCCTGTTCAAAGATGCTAAACTGGTCTGCATCAAACAGCCACCATTTCTGCATGTTTCCTTTGCTATTGGGGACCACAAAGGACTGAAAACTCGATACTGCTTTCTCAGCCTCTAATTTCCTTCCTGGTTCCTTTCTCTCTTCCTTGTCTTCATACAAGGGCTCTCAAGCCTTAGTTTATATCCCAGCTCTGCTATTTGCTATCAGATCTTGGACAACTAATTTAATCTCTCTGTGTCAGTATCCTTTTCTATGGAGCATTGATAATAATAGCATTTGCTTCATAATATTTTGAGGATTAAATGAATGAATACATAAAATATTTTTAATACAGTGCCTCTCATTTTCTAAACACTCCATAGATCTTTTTTTTTCTTCTTCTTCTCCTCCTGTCTCTTTTTTAACCACCCTCTTGCTTTTCTTTTTTACCATTGGGAATTTTGACCTCAGAGGATTAGCTTTTACTAATCACCCACCTGTCTAGTCCATGCAGAACTCAACATATTTCCACTGTTGTGGTTGATAGTCACAGACAGTGCTTTGTAGGACCATTGGAGCCTGAAGCAAAAAGAAAACTGATCCTCTGTTTAAATTTTTGATATTTTGTTCATCATGGATTTTTTTGGTTTAATTTTGCCTTTTGGGCTTTTTAAAAATAGGACATTAAAATGTCATTTATCTTGATTTTTTTGAGCTTTTTGGTAATGCTGTGATTTGTGCCCGAGACTAGTGCATAATGGACCTTACTGGCCTTATATTAGCCCAAGCCCTTGCTGTCACAGAAATTAATTTGTTCCTAGTCACCATAGCTTTTCCTTGTGGTCTGTGTGTGGACCCTTGAACCAGTCCATATCTTCTCTATAAACAGCCACCCACCTCGTATCGATCATTGCAGAGGAAGGGAAGTAGGAGTCAGTTTTATCCAGAAGTAAAAAATTTCTTTGGACCATGCATGAAACAAAAGGCAAGCAGGGAAACACATTTGAGATCTAGGTGACCTAAAGGTTAGGCCTTCAAATCTCCCCAGCTGATCCATGAAATCTCGTCTTGCCTGCCCTGGCAGGACATGAATAAGGGCCAGCCTGTAGGTGGGGTTAGTTATGAACCTCACACTCTGCATGCAGGATGGTGCCAACCGAAGGGTCAGGCAGCATATTCAAACGGCATAGCTTTTCCTTTCTCGTGTCTACCCAAGGGAGTAAGAATCTGCCTCTGGGATTAAGCGTTTTGATGGGGGCCTTCTGCTGTGCCCCACGATAAATCAAGGGCTGCATAGCATTCGTCCCTTATGGTTCTTTTGATTTAAGGTGGCAGCTTTTGGCCAAACAAGAGGCTGGCTGTGCAGGCTTCTAGGCTCCCGTGCTGATAGGATCACCTACCACAGTGCTGAACCTGCTTCTCCTGGACGCAGTTGAAAAATTACGCAGAACTTTTCTAAGCCTTGAGCTTCTGGGGCAGAGGGGGAGTCTCAGCTCCTTTAAATATGCCCTAGAAAAAGCTACCCTGTAGTTTATACTGACCCTCTTCCAACCTCGCACAAGTCCTGTAGCTGTCCCTACCGTAATGCCAAGCCAGACAGCATACAGACTTGGGCTCAAAAAAACTCACCAAGCAAGGCTGGTGCACTTTAACATGATGCAAGGTTTTTTTGTTTTGTTTTGTTTTGTTTTTTCCAAGTTTATTTTGGTTTGAAGTAAAATGTTATTATTGCCTTTGTTCCAATTTGCTTTTCGGATGTTTGCAAATATGCCTGAAGAATGTAGCAAAATGTCTGAATTTGGAGCACTGTGGCACTTACCTATGTGAACAGGTTTCAAGAGCTACCCTGGTGCTGAAATCTCTAGAGCAATGCTTCTCAAACTTCACCGTGAATTAGAACCACCAGGAGGGTTTGTTAAGATTATCGGGTTCCACCCTCAGATTTTCTGACTCAGTAGGTGTGGGGTGGGATCCAAGAATCTGCATTTATAACATGTTCCCAGATAATGCTGGTGCTGCTCATTTGGAGACCATGCTTGGAGGACCACTGGCATGGATCCTAGGTGTTCATGGGGCCACAGATTCAAGTTGGTGCTTCCACTGGTCAGTAGAACTATCTTACAAATTCAGTGTAGAGAGAAAATGTCTTTCCCTTTCTATCAGTAGGGACAGGCTATATTCTTCCTAGCATAAATTCCTTTTCGGTGTCCTACCTTGTGTTCTCTCTGACCTTCTCTATGTCCTTAGTATCTTTTCCCTTCAGCTGGTGGGTTGGGAAAGAGAGTAAGGGAAAGCCCATCCACTCGTTAAACACTCTAGCCCAGGTGTGGCGCACATCACTGGAAGGATGGAGAAAAACGGAGCAAGGCACTGTGCCCAAGTGGGAAAAGAAATAGGTGTTGGTGAATGTATAGCCCTCTCCACTACACCACTCAGGAATACTGGGGAGTTCCACTTTGTTTTGTGTCAATTATTCCATCAGTGGTCTCAATTTCCCACTTTGTATCAGCTGTAGCAGACACTAATAGTTGTGCCTTACGTTCCTTCCCTAGCTATTTGGCAACTTGACATAATCCATCACTTCTTCCTAGAAAGTGTTCCCGCTCCAGGTGGTTGGGTTTTGAGGAAGCAGGTCATCGCGTAGGGGAAGGTGCTGGTTCTTCTTTAGAGATCTGTGATTCCTTTCTGTAAGAGCTTCTGAGATGACGAAAAGCAATTTGACAAACTCCTTTCTACTTTAGATGCCCCCTATTTTCTATACTCTTTTTGTTAATGGGAAGAGAACAGGGATGGACAGGTAGAGGAAGGAAAAACATCGTAAAACTTTTTGTGTTCCTTTTTACCCACCCGACTCCTTCTATATTCAATTATGCCTGGTCTATGTGAGAACACGAGAGTGGACATCTGACCAGACATCAATTTTTGTTGCAATCAGGATTCTGACAAATTGTATGATGTATAACTATGTATGTAGGCAGAGATACTAAAAATAGTCTGGAAATTATCACTTGCATGCAGGCATATTATTACATATGATGAAATAAAGTCATTGTGTGTCGAGTAAGTTTAAAAGGAAGAGACTGAAATCAGTTTCTCTCCCACCCTCCTGGAGTTTACAGGGAGAGAACGAATTGCTGTAAAATCTATTCCGGCTGCTGGAAACTCTGACCACATATTTATTCATACACTTCTCCATGTCCCTTCTGGTGTGTCTATTTTCTATATAGAAAGTCATTGAAAGCAGCTCCTCTGTACAGATTTCATATCCCTTAGAGATCCTTAGGACAGGCAACTGCTGTACTAAAACCATTTCGAGTAACAACACACTAGCAAATGTATGTAATTCTTCATACCTTTCACAATCACCTTGCATACATTTTCTCCTTTGGTGCTATCTATAATCTTGCCAAAAATATATAAATAGGATGGGTACACTCTGTTCCCAATTTGCAGACGGGAAACGTGGGATGCCAAGTGTCAAAGTGACTTGCCCAAGGTTACCAAATGAACTTGAAGAAGGAAGCAGGTCTAGAACTGGGATATTTATGCTTAATAGAATTCTGGGCTCAGACCCCTGTGAATGTCGCCCCTGCCCCTAATTTTAGGGACTCCTTTCCACTTCCTTCACACAACCAGCCCAGTAGGAGTGGTTTACAAAGTTTGTGAAGTTATTGCATATATAACGATAATAAAATTTAGGCCAAATAAATCCTTTTGATGATATCAGTGTTCAATATGTTCAGCCATTAGCGCCAGGGAATTCTAATCCATGCGCATTTTTACATCAGATTATTTCTCTACAATGAAAGTGGCAGTGTCAAAATAGCAGAGGCACAGCTTAAGGAAGCAAATGATCAAACACTTTACATCAGGCTCTCTGCACCCTGAAGAGAAAAATGCAGCTCCGAGCACTCGTATCTGTTTCTGTCTTCTCCCTAGCCGCCTCATTCCAAGAAACAAGGATACGAGTAAGCCAAAGTCAGATGTATCCTAGAAGCTTGAAATGGCAACAGTGACCTAGCGCCACAGTGACATTCTTGTTTCCTAAGAGCATCTTATAACTATGATTGACAGGACCTGTTCCATCGTTTCAAATTTCAAGTTCCAAACTAAGGTCCCCACGCACAGTGCTCTACATAATCAAATGTCTGGCGATCTCTCTGAGTTTGATGTCATCATGCAAAACGAGTATGCATTCCATGGAAAAACCTTATGACCCATCACATGAAGCACGTGTGAAATGACATAAAAGAAAAAAAAAAAAGCCAGAGCAAAGCAAAACACTTCTCTATTCCCTTCCCTTTTCTCAGGATGTGCTCCTTTGCTATCTGATTTTACAAAACTCCTCCTCCACTGTAACCAGATGATAGAGGATCGGAGGCGTCAGGGAACATGTCGTGGCATTGCCTGTGAATTCCCCTCTCTCCAGCTGGGCTTTAAAGGCCCTCATGGCGCTGACTAACAGTTTGGGCTTCATCCAGAGCACTGAGCCCTGCCGGCATTATGATTACATTTTTTGCATCGTCGACGTTGCTACATTAAACTCCAGATGCTTTCTCACAAGTCACTAAATTAACATCACATACATTTTTGGCTCATTAACGTTATGCTAAAATCACAATTGGATCGTCACCCAGAAAGGTGATCCTGTGCTTTGTGGTCTGCTCTCATCATCTCCTCTGCACTTTTATAAAACGAGGTCAGAGAAAAGGAGGGTAGACCCCTAAAGAAGACTCATGCCTGCGACGTCATAGGAAACTGTGTCCCTATCAAGAGGAAACCATCACCATCCTATGTCTGTCAGCAGATTGACACGTTTTACGAAGTGCAAGTGACAGCCTTTAATGTAAGCACTAACAAAATTACTGTTGGAGGCCGTTTTTAGGAAACTAATATACTTTATGACATGAAATATATTAAAACGTCAGTGTTTTAACCAATGTTTATAAAAATATATTACAGTCATTTATTGAGTTTGTAAAGCATGTTATGGACTAACAAGATAAAAGACACTTTGCAAATAAAGTTGCTATTATTTAAAATGTGCATCTGCTGCCCTAGTTTACTGAGTACAGAGAGGTGGTACATGTGACTTCTTTTAAACAGAATATTTTTTCCCAAATACTTTATTTTGGAAGATAAATAAATTGGTCTCAGCAATAGCCGGCACTCATTTAAGCAAACTTCATTGTATTTCTGCACAAGTACTTTTGTGCAAAGTCTTGTACACCTTGAAATATTTAGTATCTATCTGAGAAATTGGTTCACAAATCCAGCACTGCAATTGCCTGTCACACTGCAATTGCCTGTGTACTTAGCTCCATGAATCAGGATGGATGCATTGTTTTCCATGGTGTGTCCGGTGCCTGGCTCAGGGCACAACACACAGTAGGCAATCAATAAATGTTTGTTGAAGAGATAAATTAAATAATGAATGAATGAAGCATAACTTAGGTCCATTGACCTATCCTGTAGTCACAAACCTGAATAAGTTGGCTAGGGCTAGCATGTCTATTTTAAAGAATGGCTTTTCCAGTTATGTTGGCCTTAAAAAAATCAAACCTTTTAAAGTAACACTTATTAACTGGAGAGGTGCAGTTTCAGATGTTTAAGCTTCTTAGTAAAGGACGTCTTTGCCGAGACAAGAACCCTGAATTCAGGCTGTGACCCTGGATTTTTTTCTTGTTGAGGAGAAGAAATTACTGAATGAACGAACCTGCATACTGTACAACTCAGGAGTGGAGATCCATGTGGCTAATTGGTCTTCATATGTCAACAGCTCTTCTCCTAAAAATTCTCAATATTCCTTTACACAAAACTGTCACAGAGGAAAGTCCTAGGTGAGAGACATATCTTGGTTTGTCTTTTAAAGCACCTGTTTAGTTTCACATGTCACCAGGCTATCGTCCTCCTCTCTGTCTCCTCTCCTTCTTTAAGCTTCTGGGAGGACAGGTCCCTCCCCAGAGACCATGCCACCCTGGCGATGAAAGCAGCCAGACAGGGTTTAGGCATAGAAGATGTTTTACTTTGCTGAGCAGTTTCAATTCAGGGAAGGGTTGGAAATGGCTTTCAAGGAGCCAAAGCAGCCAGCTGCCATATGTGCGTTGCTAAAACCAAACTCAGGCTTAATGTGGCTGAAGTGCTTTACATGGTTCAGAATGAAGTTAATTTGAAAATGCATTCACATTTTAGAAAATCTGAAAATTAGAGAAAATTATCGAGAGAGAATGATGCCATACATAATCCTACCCCCCGAGATGTAGCCACTGTTTATACTTTTTATTTCTTTCCATTATATATAGTATATTATATATACATATGTATTATATACACATATATATGTCATATATATATACTTTAGAGATAAGTAAGGTCATGTGTAAAAGTTTGAATCCTATTTTTTTTGCCTCGATTATGACAAAGTCTGAGATGAGGTTAAAACAAATTTATCCAGTGACAGAAATGCTGTCATTGCCAATTTAGATGAGATATTCATAAAATGCCGCAGACGGAAGTAGCTCAGAAATCACTTATTCAAACCTCACTTCTCTTTCCCACTCCATAGATCAGGAAAGGAATCTATTTGCTAACATCACACGTCCCTCTGCTTGTCTACATGGCGCTCCTTTATGCATAACAGGAAGGCGTCTAGGGCGGAAGGAAACACGAGTTCCAGAGTCAGACTGTCTGTTCAGATCTTGACTCTGACACTTCCTAGCTTTGCAATATTGAGCAACAAACACAAATTCCATCCATTACTGTTTCCTCTCCAGTAAAACAGAGATAACAGCAATGTTTATCTCAGATGATGGTTTGTGGAAATTAAATGAGTAACTAGACAAAAAGCACTCAGAGTAGAGACTGGTAGGTAATACGTTCTCAGTAAATGTCAGCAGTGATTAATACTGATGCACATCCTGTCGTATGTCTAGGAGAAAATGCACTTACAAAGCCACGGTCTTCTTGAATTCTATTTAGACATTCCTTCAAAAGACTGAATGTCATGCTCAACAATGTGAGTTTCTAACCTATCAGTTGAGAAAAAAAAAGTAATAAAATATAGTTACTGGTCTGGGCCTTATGGAGTTATGAAAGAAATATGCAATATGGCTTACAAATTTCACTGTAGAAACAAAGCATAGAGATGAAGTAATCTTGATAAATATTAAGACAGTATCTAACCTTGTCTAAAATTGAATATTATCAATTTTGATTATGGTTCTTAGCATCTATTCCAAAGTACCCATTTTACAGAGGCAGAAACTGAGGCCTGGGGAAATTACATAACTTGCTTAAGGAGCCCGAGGTTGTTAATACAAAGGGATAAGAACCAGAGGCTCTGATTCCCGGCCTGATGCTATTTCCAGTACACAGCAGATACATGTTATATAACAAGGGTTCAGAGGAAAGGGAGAAAGGTAGGTGTTGAATGATTCAGGAATGGTTTCATGGAAAAGTGGAATTTCAGCTGGGCTTTACGGGGAAGATTTGGAAATGCAGCCAGAAGAAAGATGAATCATCTAGGAACAGAGGAAGGCAGGGGCTCCACAGAGAAACGGCCAAGGAGGTTTCAGAAGGTGGGTCCAGATGGAGGTGAGGGGCTCAGTCAACCTTAACGTGCTTAACCTTACATGGAGAGGTTTGCTTTGCTCGCACACTGAGCTTTTACACCGAGACCCGTGGCATATGACCTAGAGCTTTCATCCTAAAGTAAAAGGAAAGGCAGTGGCGGAGCTCTGTTCAGAGCTAGGAGTGGACAGTGCAAGGTTGTGTAACACCCTTCTTTCCCATCTGCAGATACAGGGACCCAGAACAATGGATAGTGGCATTGAGTTTGAGCATCAGCTCTGCCACTTGCTACCAGTATAGTGTGAGCTTGAGTAAATCCCTCAAGACCTCAGCTGTTCATCTGTCATATGAATACTACCTTGCTGGTGGACTGTCATGCAAACAAATAAGAAAATACATGTGCTTGTGCTTTGGAAATGGTAAAGGGCTAAAACTGGGGTTCATAAAACTTCCTCCACTTTCCCTTCCCCATCCGTGGCTGGCAAACCCAGCTAACTCTTAGCAATTCACCTTGCTCTCTCCCAGGATCACCCCTGCAGCTGGCGCCCAACCACAGAACAGCTGCAGCGAGCAATTGAGAACATTTCTTAGAAACCACAGCACAGTTCCTGAGCTGCACATGCATTGCAGTGACTGATTAAAAAACACAAGGTGAAATATTGCAGCTATCAATAATTCCTGCACATGGCTGGCTTCTAATGAAAGGGTAAAGTTTCTGAGGGAGAGAGAAGAAAGGAAGGAAAGGACTTTTTTTGTTGTTTTTATCAATTTCAGGGGAACACTTTGATAGAATCCTGAAAATTTTTCTTGGTGAAATATTTTCTTTCATTACCCTCCATCATGCAGTGTTTGTTTAATTTCCCCTTTTCAGCTGGTATATATTTCAGTTTTTAATTTAAAAAACATCATTGCTCCTCATTGGTTTCCTCACATCATTTCATTTCCTATTTGCTCGCTTCTCCTTGGAATTTTTTGTTGCCAGGAATGAGGGATTTCTCCTGATATTTTATTCTCCACAACTTTTGTATAAAACGAATATGACCACAAGCGATTTAATTTTGCTAGACTTCATTTTCATATCTGCCCCAAAAGCAGTATGCAATTTCTGTTTCTATCTCCAGCACTCAGAAGCACAATACCACCTCCGTCAATATGGCCCTCTGAAATATTTTAGTGAAAATATTATGAAAAATAAATCATCTGTCATGTAATTAGTGGGTGTCTTACAGCATGGGTGTGGAGAGCTTTCTGAGGCTGTGAGAAGCTGGTTGGAGGATTTGACATTACAGGAATTCCCAGTGCAGGGTCCCATGCATCTTTCTCCCCATCCTCTTGTCTTTCCCTCTCTGTCGTCTACTCTGTCTTCCCATGACGGTCTTCTTCCTAGTCCTTCCGCACAATCAGGGCTTGGCCCGTCCTGTACTACCTGGGCCTTGGGGAAGAAAAAGCGCAGTAAAGAGACAAGAGCATTTATCTTCTTTAGCTCTCTCCCACCAGATTCATATGGGGGTCGCACTTGCAGGAGCACCTCTGCTATGAGTACAAGGCATGACTTTCATCCCAGTCCTCAAAATAACATCTCTTGAATAGGTCTTGTTAGTCTGGCTGTCTGGACATCCATACATATAGACGTACCCAGGAATTAGCCAAACTCTGAACTTAAGGGCACTGTCCTACAGACTACCAAGTCTGCCCAAAATTTCTGACACAAACTACAAGTTTTGGTTCCCCAAACCACCGTGTCTTGGAAGAAAACTTATTGTTTTCTCCGCTGTCACAGTCACAACCCCTCTGATACTGGATGTGTCGGATCATTCCCAGATCAACCAAGACTCTGACACCAGCTAGGTGTCCAATAATTTAGTTCAATTATGACCCATAGGTGAAGGGCTTAGTCCCACAAGACTGCGCCCCATTTTAATGTCAATCACAAGTGGCAGGTCCCCAGGTTACCTATCCAATCAGAGATTCCCATGGCCCCCTTCTCAAGTTCAGTAATACACTAAAGCAACTCTCAGAATCCAGGAAATCCATGCATTCATATTTATTACAGAAAAAGGATACAAATTAAGACCAGCCAAAGGAAGAGGCTCAGAGGATGGAGCCCAGGAGGGCTCTAAACCCAATCTCCCATCTCCCTTGGGGTGCATTACCCATAAGGCACACTCAAGCTTGGAGTGCAGAGTTTCTATTAAGGCTTCATTTTATAGTCATGGCTGACTGATTGCCCACGTGGTTGAACTCAGTCTCGAGGTTTACCGATACGTCAAGACCAAAAGCCTCTACCCTCTAATGATACTGGTGGCCTTTCTGACATAACCAGCCCCCACCTAAGGCTACCAGGTGTAGCCAGCCCCACCCTGAGTCATATTGTGAGATAAACTATCAGGTGTGTATTTGGAGATACATCATGAATTCCAAATGCTCCTGTTAGGAGCCAAGGACAAAAGCCAGACCTCTGTTTAGATGTGGCCAAATTCTTTACTGCTCCAGGGGTAAGAAACACAGTGGAAAGGCCACAGCAGCCACAACCATGGCTTCCTGTTTCCCTGGGTGACTCTCAGCCCCTTATCTCACTCCTCATACTCTTTAGAGGGTCAACTTTATTCTAAATAGAGTATTTAATCAGAACTGTTGCTTTTACCTAGTATGTATTTTAAAACAATATTAAAACTCTTGTGAATTCCCATAACTGAAGTATTCTAGACCATCAGATACTTTTCACTGGTATTAATTGGTGCTTTTCATATTATAAGCCTCCTACTTAATGTTGTAGATGGAATTCACAAGTTTCTGTAAAAGATTTCTACTTTTGAGGATAGTGTTTGCAACCCCACAAAGTGAGTCCTTGGAGGTACTGGGGAGATGGCTGCTCTAGGTCCAGTGCAGGTGTTTTCCAAACAAAACATTTTAGTGAATAACATTTCTTTTCTATATCATTTCATATGACTTGAACATAGAAGAAATTGCTCTAAGTTTTGTAACTGTAACATTTTATTTGGTTCTGTCTTACCAGTGCTTTCAACATCATAAGAGTGGTCTCAAAGAGATTTAAAACACTTCTGTCCATTAAGGGCAACAGGAGGGAACTCTTGTGGCTAGAGATGCAAGTTCAAATATTTTGTCTGTAACACAGAACTTGTCTCGAAAGTAGTGAAGAGGAGGTTGTAGTACACATCCACACACAACCCCCTGCATATCTTCACAACGCATCAGTCGCTTGCATATACACAGGAGGTGACTGACTAATTTGTGCACGTCCAGGCAATTTGGTGCGTTCAGCCACTTGCTTGCAGTGTGGGTGTATTTCACAGAAGCAGGCTGGGCCATAAATTTTGTAACTTTATCCTCATCTTTGGATAGAGTAATAAAAGTTTGTAGGCTTAAGAAAGCAATATTCCCTGGAACTGCAATATATGGGAATGATGAAACTGAACTAAAATGTACAGTAATCTCTGAGGCCTACCCAGGCTAGAGAGGTGCAAAGTGAGAGCTATAAAGCAAAATTTAGCACCTGCCACACTCAAAGTCATTTTTGGCCTCTGACCAATTTCACACAGAATTGGAAAATATGACTAATACCAAGGCCAGATTCCCTGGAGGGGCTTAAGAAGGAACATGTCAAGAAGAAAATTGATGGTCCATTGTTGGTGGAGCCAATGAGAGGTCAGTACTAGTATAACAGTGGCCCAAAGTCTCCCCCACAGCAGCTCATCTTCCCTTTTCTTAAACTCCATCTGCTGTGCAAAACAAGATTTGTCGCCATCCTTGGAGACTGGGGACCTCTGAGGTTGGGAGGTCTCCATGACAGAGACCAAGGATCTTCCTTTCAATGGGCTGTAGTTTAGGATATGAGAGGCAGCCTTTTCCCATGATGCAGTGTTTGCAATGTGCAATTTACTGTCATTAAGGACATCCCCATGCAACAGACTCAGAGAGGCAAGAAACAAACAAATTAACCAAACCTGCATAACTGTGCAAAGAATCTGGTCAACACATCCAGCCAATCCAAAGCACTTACGCCCAGAGTTCCCCCAAAGCCGTCTTAACCAAAGGTTGGAAATGGTACTCTGTTTTTCTCTTTTTCTGACTTATTTGGATAATTATGTTGTGTTCTGGCACTTGGATTTCCCCCTTTTAAAACATTTTCTTTTTATTATCCGAACACTCTTAAGCCTGTATATAGGGAACTAGTCCTGTGTCCAGCTTGGCCATCGCTTTCTGTCCCTGCACCATTGAGTCACTGCATCTTTGATGATGGCAGACTCAGCTTCACGTGACTCTCAGCTCTAGTTAATGTCCCTGACTGATTGCAGGCTCATTGCCATGACGGGAACATGTCAGCAATGGGTGATTTCCACTGAACAGTGACTCCCAGACTGCGCCTAGGCAAGCAGAGCAAGGAGGAAAGATGAACAATTATCCAGTGGATGTGATCCATGCTGACAGCCAATCTGGGTAATTCAAATAGAAACAACTTCCTTTGCCTCAGTGGCAGGTTTGGGGCTTGATTTAGTGAGATCATTGTTTAACTTTCTTTGCCTGTGGAAATGCAGTGCATGTGTTTGCTGGTTAAGTGAGGGTTTGGGGGTTATAACCACAACATCTGTTAATTTGACATTCAAGTTTCAGTCCGCTTTGGAAGCCCTTGTGCCTCAGATTTTAAAGGAGCAATACATACCTCTCTCCCAGATGTCTGGGAGCTCAGACTGCATATGCTGCTTGGTTTTCTAATCTGCCCAGAGAAATAAAACCATCACCTGAGCCAAAGAAGAGTTGGTTTAATTGGATTTTCTTTCTTTCTTTTTTTTTTTTAATTTCAGAGATACGCAAAGTGTATTCTGATGCCGCAGTTGTCTGAGTGACATTGTGAGCTGAGCCAGACCACTTACCTAGACTTGAAGATTTACATTTTGGTGATGTTTTTCAAGTGCTGTTTTATCTAGAGGGGGAAAAAAAAGCGATAATTTAGGCAGCTGCAGAAATCCTCACACATCTGCCGGAAGTCCCTCCTTCTGCCCTGGGCAGCATAGCATAGTGGATAGAGAGTGAGTTTTAAAGTCAATTTGACCTGGTTCAAATACCGCTTCCAAAACTCATTACCTATAATATCTTAAACAAGATACCAAATCTTTTTAAGCATCAATTGCCTCATTTATAAAATGGGGGGATGGCAATCCTTTTGATAACTTCAACGCTGCCATGAGGATTAAAGATTATTTATTCCATAAACATTTACTGAGTGCCTCCCAGGTGTCAGGTCCTGTTTTAGGCACTGTGGAAAGAGCAGTGATTAAAGTAGATGAACTCACTGCCTTTCTGGAGCTGATGCCCTACTGAATGAGACAGATAAAAACAGGATTAATAAGGAAAATAGCAGGTTAGATGGTGGCAAGAACTCTGAAAGAAGCACAAAGTGCAGAAAAGGGATGGGAAATGACAGTGGGGAGGGGAGGTGGAATCTGTGATGAGGTGTCAGAGGAGGCTTCATGGTGACAGAGAAAGAGGTAAGAGTGTAGGTCACGGGGATATTTGGGAGAAGAGTGTTATGAGTTGAATTTTGTGTGCCTTCAAAAAGATATTTTTGAAGTCCTGGAGCCTAGTAACTCAGACTGTGACCTTATTTGGAAATAAGGTCTTTATAGAGGCAATCAAGTCAAAATGAGGTCTTAGGGTGGGTCCTAATTCAATATGACTGGTGTCCATACAAAAAGAGGAAATTTGGGGACAGAGACAGATGTGCAGAGAGGGAAGATAATGTGAAGACACACAGGGAGAAAATGACCATGTGACTGGGGTGGTGCACCTACACGTCAAAGAAAGCCAAGGAGCGCTGGCACACGGCAGAAGCTAAAAGAGGCCAGAAAGGATTCTCCCCTGGACCCCTCAGAGCAGGGCCCCACTGACTTCTTGATTTCAGACTTCCAGCCTCCGCAACTGTGAGGCATGCATCTTTGTTGTTGTAAGTCAGCCAGTCATCAGGCCTGTGTTACAGCGGCCCTGGGAAACTAATACGAAGAACGTCTGGACTAAGGGAACAGCAGGTACAAAGGCCCGGAGGCCAGGAGGGGGCCAGAACACTTGAGGACCAGCAAAGAGGACAGGGTGCCTGAAGAGGTACAAGCCAGGGGAACGAGGAGTAGAGGATGAGGTGAGAGAGCCCAGAGCACGCGGACCAGGCCGCCCTCAGTTCTGCGCCTTTACTCTGCAGGAGAGAAAAAGCCAGCAGAGGGCTTTGACTAGAGGGGGGATGTGATCTGACTCACATTATCAAATTATGTATGTGAAGTACCGCCTGATTGGCAAGGGTTATTTTTACTCCTCTAGCCCACTTCACTTCTGATGAACTCCAGTCGAGGGGTGGGGAAGGCGATGTTTTTAGTATTTATTATTTATGCAGCTGGCCCTGTGCCGTGCACTGCTGGGAACTTGCACTCAAACTGACTGCCATCCTTCGACGTTTACAGTGACAGAAGCATCTCGACACCCGCCCCACCAAAATGCCCTTTATCCCAGTCTCCTGCGTGAGTGGATGGTTTACTTAGATCTGTCCATTTAGTTTTGACTCTGCTTTGCACGTGTACTTCTTTTGCTTGGCTGGAGAACAGTTTCCCGTGGGGCTAGTTGACCAGTTCTGGAGAGGTGAGCAATAGTTGCAGCAGGCAAAATGAAAGTGCCATTCTTCGAAGTGTCCTCTGTTGCTGGAGATACCTGGGTTATTGCTGAGTGAGTGATATGAACAGAAGTGCCGAAGGGAAGGAGGACATGCCCGTCTCATGACACGAAATGGCATGGCAGTGTCACCTACAGTGGGTCGGGCAGGGTGATGGGTGCTGGGACCTTACTTCACCCAGTCCACCTGTGTTTAATGACAGTCACTGGGTCAAACACCAGATATTAAAAAGTTAACACAATTTGGCCCCACCTACAAATAATTCCCAGTGTCTGTGAACAAAAAAGGAATAACAGAGAAGAGGGAGATTCATCTATTCTGCTCTGGGATTGGAGGAAACACGAGGCAGGAGGAACAGGAAACGGGGAGAACATACGATGAGGGCTCCGGTATTAAGCAGCTCAGGCTGGCAGCCGGCAAGAGGGCTATCGGGAGGGTGAGAGTTGACAGTTGAAATGAGGTATGTGACAGGTGAACAGAGCATGCCAGAGGGAATTCTAGGAAGTGCTGGATGACCCAGGAAAACAGGCAGGACATCTGGAAAGTGTCTTCACAGTAGCAGAGCCTCAGACACAGGGTTGGTGGGAAAGACACACGGATTCAGGGGTAAGATTCCATTCCAGGGGGATGGTGGGGACAAGTGGGGAGTAAGAACACCAAGGCGTGGTCCTGAGGGTGGTATATGTTTTGCTTGTAATCAGACAAAGATTTTGTATTTCAACATGGGGAAATAGGTTGGATAGCTAGCTAAAAAAAATACGAGCATAAGATATTTTCAAGTTTTGGAAACAAAGCAGTTCCCAATTATTACAATGTGGGGAAAAGCTGAGCCAAGTTCAGAGGATGGAATGCAAAAGCCAATTCCCCACCCACTCCACCTCACCCCAAGCCGGGTCTGTGGCTGAATTTGCCCCCCAGTTTCCCCCTGTTTAGCTGTGGGGAGACACAGGCTATAAGGAGACCTTGAGGGGCAGTGAGTCAGCATAAGATTTCTTGCCTAACTTGGGAATTGTTGAAATGCGGGCTGAACCACATGCTCCACATGCAGGAGAAAAGACCGCCCATCACCAGGGACCAGGACGATGGCCAGGCTCCATTTCTCCTGCCTCCACAGGCCACCTCAGTTGGCTGAAAATTAGTTGCTTCGTGCTAAGCACTTTCCTGTATTCCTGGTGAGACAAAAGATAAGATGACATTGTGGAATCTAAGATGGAGCCTTAGACACAGTGTACTCCCACAGCCTCCTTCTGCAGAGGAGGGATCTGACATCCAGAGGTGTTACTTGGTTTAAAAAAAGTTGCAGAAGAAAAGAAAAAATGACAGCTGCAGTTCTTTGCTGGTCTGTATCTTGATTTAGATTTTCTCTTTTTCTCAAATGGCTGGAGAAGAGAGAGAGCCTTTTAGACATAATCACTATAATTTAGGCAACTTCTTCTTGGATTTCTTTCTGGCATAAGGAGCAATTCTGGAAAGTAGAATCACATGTATGTTCATTGTTAGTAATAAGCATCTCCAGAGAATGAACTAGAAATAGCTTTCTCTCTTGGATGCCACTGGAAATAGCCATATATCTGCATTTTACTTCATTTCTTCTATGTGGCCACCGTTATCTTCATCATAAACAGGGGCGCTGAAAAGACTGCCTCTTCCCGTCCCCTCACCCAGAATGTCTAAGAATGTCTAAGCCTCTAATGTGAGCTCTGAAGTCAGTGCTGAGTCCTGGCTCTACCTCTTACTAGTGATGTAACCTTGAACAGGTAACTTTACCTCCTTGTGCCTCAGTTTTCTCATCTATGAAATGGGGATGCTATAAGAACTATGGTACAATGCTAGAAAGGATGAAACAAGTTAATGCTCGTAAATTTCTAGAACAATGCTTGGCACATAGTTAACACAAATAATTCTTTGCTATTAATATTACTGTTATTACTTTTTTATGTGGCCTTACCTGGGTAACCTTGAACAAGTCGCCAAAGCCACCTGGGAACCATCTATAAAAATGAGTAGATTAAAAAAAAAAAGCAAATCTCTAAAACCTTTTCTGATGCTAAGTTTCTAAGGTTCAGTCCTACAAGGCTGCCATAAAAGTAAAATCAATAGTTACATTTTCACATTGACTGCAACATTTCTGGAAAACCATGCTTTGGGGGGTTTAAAGATGAATGTCACTGATAATTGGAAAACTTTCTCATTTTCATGAATGATCTTCTCCATTTGCTCCTTATTGCTCATAAATTGAAAAAGTTGTCTTGAACTTCAGTTTTACCAAATGCGAGCATTAGTGAGAAATGCAGATATAAAGGATGAAGACCATTAGTGCTCCCTTTGCCTTTTCTGGCTTCATTGTGTGGGTGTTTACATTCTGCTGGCAAGGAGACGCCAGCTCCCTCTGACCCTGACCTTTGCGTAATATTTATTGGATTAGGAGAAAAAACAATTCATAGAGTAATAAAGATTTCTGTGCATGCATTTATTACACACAGAACTGTGCTTCATTTTGGAAAATCTGTCCCAAACCTACTCAGGCAAATCATCCATAACAAGGTCACTGCAGACTTAGCAGAATGTCCTACAGACATCTTTTGTTTTAGCTGGGATGGCAGTGATGGGATGAAGAGAAAGAGAAGAGAGGCATTTATAAAGAGGGAGGGACCCTTCGCCGGCTCAGTGCAAATAAAATAAAAGTATTCAAGGTGATCTTGGGATTGCTGGTTAGCTACATGGGAGCCATCAGGGTTTATGAAGACCCACCATCATGCCCAGAACTCTCCTCCTTTACCCTTCCCTCCTGCCTCCCTCCCCTTCCCCCTCTTCTCCCACTTCCTCTATTGCCTTTCTTGCTCCTTCTTGAAAAAGCTCACAGATCCAAACTTTCTTCTCTGTTCCCAATGACAATACCCCAGGTCAGGATCTCTGTACCTCACGTCTTAATCCCTGCAACCATCGTGAGCACCTCTCTTTGCCCCTCCTTGGCTCTAAAAAATCCATCCCACGTGAAGTTACCAGAAATATTTATCTTATATCCAATTTTCATTTGGCTACGTCAGTGATGAAGCTCAGAGACAGTCTCTTATTTATCGGTTCAAATCAACATTCTCATTCTATCATCAGCAGCTCTCTTTCAATTGGTCTCTAAATATCTATCCAATTGATTTCTGGGAGTTCTGAAATCTGGTTCCTCCCATCCAGCAAGATCCATCTCTCACTACTCAGCAAATATGTCCCCCACCCATCCCACACATCCACATCTGTGCTCATACTCTTGTTAATTTCCTCTTCATTGAATAACAGCCCTCTCCCCATCTTCCAGCCACGTAAGTTAATTTTTTTTAAGTTAAGCTAAAGAAGCATTTTCTTTGAGAATTCTTTCCTTTTTGCCTTAATCAATAGTAATTTCTTTTTCAAACATTTGGTGTAATTCACTGGTCGAAGCATCAGGCTTGGATATTTCTTAAACAAGAAGGTGTTTAATTATGCATTCAATTTCTCATGTAAATATAGGCTTTTTCAGATTATCTATTTCTTTTTGGGCTACTTTGACAAGATATTTTCCTACGATTCTATTCATTTTTTACACATGTACTTATGTCAGATAATTGTTTGTAATATCATGGGTTTGGTTGGTAGTGATATTCCCTTTTTCTTTCTTATTATTAGTAACTTAAAATTTAAAAATTTCAGTCAATTTTTATTATAAAATTTCCAAATATTTTTTGCCTTCTGGAAGAAGAAACTTTCAGCTTTGTTGATTTTTTTAATTGTATATTTGATTTATACTTTATTAACTTCTACTCACTCTTATCTTTATTATTTCCTCTGTCCTCTTCCTTTGGCTTATTTTACTGTTGTTTTGTCCAGCTTCCTGAAAGGTACTTATAAAATTAATTTTTAGCCTTTGTTGTCTTCTATTATTATCTGCATTTGAAGTAGTACATTTCTCTTTAAGACTGGCATTGGCTGCTTCTCACGAATTTGGTATCATTTATGTTTATTGTTCAGTTCAAATATTTTCTAATTTCCATTGCAACTTCCTTTCTTCTCTTTTAACCAAAGGGTTATTTGTAAGTCTATTGCTTGATTACCAGATTGGGACGTAGGAAGAGGAGGATTTCAGGCGCGGCCTTGTTGGCTTACAAGTGTCTAAGGGAGGTAAACAGATGGAACACAGAGTTGAGCTCGAGAGATGGATCTGAGCTAGAGATAAAAATCAGGGATTCCTCAGCAAGGAGACAGCCATGAAACCCTAGAAGTGGATGAATAACCCAGGAACAGTGAGTTGCAAAAACAGTCAAAGGCAGAGAGAAGATAATTGAGGAGCATCAAAATCTGAGGAGCAGGAAAAGGAAGATCAACTACCAAACAGACTGGAAAAGTGCCTGGGAAAGTGGTGCGCGCCTAACTGGGGTTGAAAAGTGAGTGAGAAGAAGAAAGGAAGCGCATCGTACTCTGCTTCTAAATTTGCCTGCAGAGGGCAAAGGAAATATTATGGTGGTGTCTGAAAAAGGACATGGGGCTAAAGAAAGATTTTTTTCAAGTGATTCAAGTCTGGAGTATCTGTTAATGGAGCTGGGTAAGAGCCACAGAAAGCTAGACACTGGGTATTGGTGGAAGAACATCTTGGAGGATGGCGAGAGTAAATAGGGTCCCTGACAGAGCAGGGGGTAAGAACTCTGGGTGGGAAAAGGGACACCGCATTCTCTGTAACCAACCAAGAGACAGGTAGAGACAATAAGACTAACAAGTGTATATTTGGGGGCAGGAGGCTGAGGCACTTCTGGTGTTTTGTGCATTACATCATTGATATAAGTCTTGTGGAAATTATAAAGGGAAAAGAAAAGCATTCCACATTCAAGTCCTTGTTCATTTTTAGAAATTAGTAGTAATGACTACTGAAATCCAAAGGGCTTACAAATTTCTCCTTTTCTTTAATTATTCCTCACATCCCTCTCTGGAAAGATTCCAAAGAGAGGCTGTGAAAGCTCAGCAGCTGGGCTAGGGCTGCATGATGTAGAGTGGTAGTTGTCTAATGTAGCAGAGATGTATGGGGCTGAGATGTATGGAGCAGAGACATATGGAGCTGAGACATATGGAGCTGAGACATATGGAGCTGAGATGTATGGAGCAAAGGTATAAGGAGCAGAGATGTACGGAGTGCAGGTGTACAGAGCAGAGACGTATGGAGCAGAGATGAATAGTAGTGTGGCCCTGGTCCAGCAGCGTCAGCATCACCTAATGACTCAACAGAAATGTGAACCTTTAGGTCCCATCCAAAAACTCCTGACTGGGAAACTCCAGAAGTGGGACCTTGTATTATTCTCCTAGGTTTTCTGTAACAAATTACCACAAACTTAGTAGCTTAAAATAATAGAAGTTTATTGTCTCCTAATGCTGGAGGCCAGAAGTCTGAAGTCACACTGTTAGCAGGGCCATGCTGCCTCTGAAGGCTCAAGGGGAGAAAGTTTCTTGCCTCTTTCAGCTTCTGATGGCTTCAAATGCTGGTATAAATCCAATCTCTGCCGCCCTCTTCATACCACCTTCTCCCTTGTGTCTTGTTGTCTCAGATCTTCCTCTGCCTTTTTCTTATATAGACACCTATCATTGGACTAAGAGCCCACCCTAAATCCAGAATGATCTCATTCCAAGATCCTTAACTTAATTACATCTGCCAATACCCATTTTTCCAAATAAGGTCACCTTCACAAGTTCTGGGAGTAAGAACTTGACCATCTCTTTTTAAGGGCTATTATTCAACCCACCACAAACCTGTAATCTGCTTTAAGATGGGATAGAGTAGTGGGTCTCAACCTTGGTTGTGCACTAGACTCATCAATAGATCTTCTAAAGTGCCTGAAAAATTAAATTAGAATTTTTGAGAATGGAACCTAAAGTTCACCAGATGATCACAATGTCAGCCAAATTTGAAAGTCAATAGTACAGAGAAAAGACTTTTAACTGGGGAATTAGACAAACCCAGGTTCCAGTGTTGCCTCTTTGTTATTAGGAAGCTTAAATAAAATTCTATACATAAGGCACTTGGATTTTTTGTCATATGCTGTATGACCTCAGAACTTTATCACTCTTTAATTTGTTTACTGGAGCATTTGAAATGACTGTCTGCTGAGAATTTTGATTCTGCTTACAGCCCTCCCTCAGCTCACCTCTGAAGGCAGGTAGAAGAATCTCCTTTTTAGCATTCTCCTTGTATGTCCCTCAGCTTTCAGAAAAGAAGTTATTCCTGCCTGCCCCCGTTCAAGATCTCTTATGTCATTGGGTTTATATTTAATTGGACATTACATAGTACCTGGGTTCCAGGCATTTTCCAGGAAGCAAAATCTTCAGCTCATACTCACTCACTATTTATCAAACACCCTGTTGAGCAAAATATTTTTCTAGGAAGATAAAAACCATTGTGAATTCCAGATATTGTGTGCTTCTTTTATTCAGAAACAAAGAAAAGAAAATTGGCAATCACTCATCTAAATGTCAAGGACTGGAGATACTGTGATGATTTTAGCCATCCTGTAGCTTGGTGTCTTGTTAGGAGATAAAAGTTGGATACAGTCATCTTGGAGCTTGTTGTCTAGTCAGGAGGAGAAGTCACCTCCTGTTGAGAGCCATTGCCTCTTGGAGTGATGCAATCACAGGGACAAGACTGGAGGGAGACAGGTGGGTGCCTAGGGCACAAAATTTGGGGAGACACCTGCATGATCCTGAGAGTGAGTGCCTCCTTAAATTGTGTCCTAGGAGTCTCATTGGCCTCTCCCTTGTTCTGACCATGTGGGATTAGCCTATATTTCAACAAGAATAAACCCTGTCCTGCTTAGAATTGCTCTTGTTCAAGGATGCTGTTGAGGATATTGTTCTGCATGCAATGCAGAGAGGTCTGCTTATGAGAAACCCCAGGAGAATTCCTGCCTATCTTTTGTCCAAAGAATAGACATGTTATTTTCTAAGACACTGGTTTGCTTTTGTCTGGTAAACTCTAGATACACATCATACAATCTTTCGTTTCCCTTTTTGCATTGGTTGTTACTCAGTTTTTCCCCTTTTTTGTATTGGCTTCTATCAAACTAGGAAATCAAACTTGCTGTTTCCACAGCAAGCTTGTATAGTAATATTTCTAGCATTATTCCCAACTATGTTTTAAATCCCTGCCTTTGTTTTTCCTTTTCATTTAGCCTCAGTTTTGTTTGGGGGAATCGTACATTTTATGTATACTTATAAAACACCTTAAAGATGTTTGGAACTAGTGGCATAAAGTACCCAGCTCAGGGTTGGTCCCCAGAATGCATTTGGTAAACAGCTGTTTCTTCAGTGCTGGTATTGGAGAGTGAGACATTGTAAGGGACAGACTTGTAAATGGCCAAATGCTCTGGAAATATGAGAGAAATATTTGGGCTGAGGGTGGTTTCTGGAGGCAAAGAAACAGAAGTGGCTTGTGGCAAAGATTTCAAAAATACATTTACTTCTCCAAGAAAATAAATAACTTCCAGTGGTAGACTTTTGACCTGTGTCTTTGTTGATCCAAACTCTTGGGGGTTAGACGACTTTCATAAACCCACCACCTACATCCAGCCCTGAAAGCCACTTATGAGTCTGTGTTCAAGTGTCTGAAGTGTCATCCTCCTTCACAATGGGCACCTGTTATGATGATGAGTCATGTTCCATTTTGCAAAGACAAGATGCAAGCAGAGTGACAAAGAGGGCTAAGTTAAGAAGCACCTGGAAAACTGAAAGCTATGGTTACATTAAGTGAGAGAACAGTGAGCCCTGATCAGCAAAGACAGAGCTGAGGTTGGGGGGGGGTGCTCAAAATAGCCTCTGCCTCTTGCAATGAGATTACTGCATTTTCATGATAATTATTAAATCTTGGCAAGAGGCTCGGCAGCCTGTTACTCACCTCCCTGATGTCAGGCTGCTCTCCCATTCTGCAATTTTGAAACCTGGTTGGCAATTGCACCCCAAAGAGCAGTTCTCACAACGCTGCAGCAAACTTTCCCTCAGTTGAAATCTTCAATTATATATGTATGGACTAATGGCAATCTACATCCTACCATTTTCTCACTCTGTCTTTTTGCTTATCGCCATGTCATTAGCTTCCACAAAATTAAGTTAGGGACATTTAGTGCTCAGAGAAGCCAGGGGAATAATAACAGATGGATCAGAGTATAGGGGATAAGGCAGAGAGAGGACAATTTGACTTCCTTTTAGAAAAGTTTGAGTCACACAAAGAGAAAGACACATTGCACAAAGATAACATTGAACTTGGCAAAGAAAATTTCAGCCCATGGTGAGCTGCACTACAAGAAATCTCTTAAGATATTTAGTAATCACCAATCCTTGGGAGAAACAAGTGGGGGAAATTGAAGTGGTAACATGTTTTGTGCAGTGTAATGCATTGGGAAAAAAATAGGAGAGAAGTGATAAAGTACTATTATTTTCATTGAGCCTATTTAAATTCTTAGGTAAATAAATAACAAAGATTCTGCATTAAAATCAACAATTCTTGTGTGCCAGGGGCACTAGGGAATGGCGTTTAAAGGACTCTGCAGAAATATGGAATCTGAGATTTGTCAGAACCCAATAAATG
Organism: Vicugna pacos; assembly: GCF_048564905.1. NCBI lineage: Eukaryota > Metazoa > Chordata > Mammalia > Artiodactyla > Camelidae > Vicugna > Vicugna pacos. Next base: position 10,431,812 of record NC_133009.1, on the reverse strand, counting down.
TCAGATCATAACAGGCACCGTTTGAAGGGCTCCTTGAACCTCATCCATTTGTTGTTAACATCAATTAGCCTCAAGTGTCAGGTCTGGCTCTACTGCATTGGTAAAAGTGTCTTGAACGTAGTAGGTATTTAACGTGTGTTCACTGAATTGAACTAAGGTTTAGTGTACATATTTTCAAAAGCAAAATAGATAAATATGAGAGAATGTCATTTGAAAATAGTTCTCCAAAACAAAATAGATATATTCTAAGATTTCATAAATCTTCTGTATTCCCGGGGGAAATGAGGAAACCAGAGTTTTATAGGATGGATATAGCTTTTTAGAATTTATAAGAAACTTTCTTTTTCTATCTTATTTTTCACTGCATTCTTATGGGGAGGATTTTGTTATCCAAATGAGGTAGATATTAGTAGTGCCCTTCTAGCCCATGGTAGACCTCCTTGCTGTTGGGCCAGGCCTGGAAATGAGTTCTGGTCTATGGGTCACCAAAGAAAGTGACATAGGTTCATTCTGATGGAGGCAATGAAATGACCATGGGTCATTTTCTAGCCTCTCTTCCCACATTCATTGACCAATGAGGCTACGTGTTCCATGGAGTAAAGCTACAGGATGAAGTCTTTAACAGCCTGGACTTTAAGGTTATCATATAGAGGAAAATTGGCCTAGAAAGTCAACTAGCCCCACATGGATATTTGTGCCTAGGAATAAACCTTTGCTGTGTTAAAGTACTTAGATCTCAGCTAGTTTCAGAGCATTGTAAGACCTATCTTTATTAATAAACCAAGCTTTATAAATGAGAAAAATGAAGCTCAGAGAATTATTTTAAATTTCTCCAGATCAGACTGCAGGTAAGGGGCAAATTGGTATATTGAACCCAGATTGTGCTGAAAATGTATTGATACCGAGGAAAACACCCAGCCCTTCTGTAGGTTGGGAGGGAAAACCATATTTGTTTTTTGTTTGTTTGTTTATTTGCTTCTTTTGGGTTATAGATGTTGGCAGTGGGATCTGCTCTGGGCAGCAGGATCAAAAAAAAGACCAGAGATGATGCTGTTATTCTGAAGCACAGACTAGCAGTGCAGGAGGGGAAATAGTTACTTATATGCTTTTTGCACTACCTGAAGTCCTTATAACAGTGTAATATCAAAAAACTTTTGGTTCTGTGAAAGAAAAGCCCACATCTTAGTGGCTTACCACACAAAAAAGTTTATTTCTAACTTATGTAAAGTCCAGTCAGTGAAGGTTGATAGCTTAGCTTCACACAGTTATTCAGGAACTCAGGTTGATAGATTCCACCACCTCCAACTCATAGTTTCCAGGATTGCCCTGGGCACTGCAGAGGAGGAAGAGCAAGTGTGGAGAACTGAGCTGGTCTTTATGGACCAAGATTGGCAGCAGCTTACATCACTTTGCTCTCATTCCATTGGCTAGAGGACAGTCATATAGTTCTACTTGCCTACAAAAGAGACTGGGAAATGTAGTCTAGCTGGGTGACTAGGAGAAAAAGGAAAAGAATTGGTAAACATATAGCAGTCTATACAGCAGTCAATCCTTCCAGTCACCAAATAACTGTTCCACTCTTCTTCCCAAGTGTAAAACACACTCGCTCACCCCAACTTTACTGTCCATCCATCCATTCTAGGGAGGCAACCCAAAGCCCTGTATGATCATTCAGCCAGCTCAAAGACCAGGATCTTTGGGTGATGTTCGGTCCTCTCCATCAGGTGCCACTTTGTTTCCAGAAATCTGAGCTAAAAAGATATGTAAACTGTCCTCAAAAATAATGGAGATATAGGGAAAGAAAACTGCAAAAATGCTCCCATTTGGGAACAGAGAGAATGGAAAACACGTAACAGTCACTGGTTCCCTGTGGTTGTGGACTCCTGTGAGCAGGTCTTTTGGAAGCCCCTAGCCTAGAGTTGTGCAAATTTCTTTGAAGAGTTTCTAATTGTTCTATAGCTGAGAAGTTACCTTGCCTATAGTATCTGTGACCCCTGGTGACACCTTCTGGGTGGCCCTTCTTTGCCTATTGTTCTCTAAATCTAAAAGTTCTTGTGCAGCCTGCTTTTTTTTTTTTTTTTTTTTTTTTTTGCTAGTGATATTTAGGGGCCTGAAGTTAGTTTTACATAGTCAAAGAATCTTAGTCTGGACTCATGGAAGCTATGGTCCAATATAATTGCCTCAAAGTCTTCAGAGCCTTCTGATCTATTTGCTTCCAATCAGCTCCTTATGCCAGAAACCCAACCTAAATTTATTTTCTAAACAAAGTCCTCAATCCTTTACCTTTTTTTTTTTTAACCTTCTCACTTTGTCTCTCTTTCTTAATATAGATTTGCCTGCAGACACTTGGAAAAATACATGGAAAGGTAACATCTTGAGTCTCAAATTTGTCACAGGAAAGTGTCATTTTGTTCAACTGATATTTGAAAAGCCTTTGTGACTAAGTGTATTTTAAAATTACATCTTAAGGTTTGAGTTTACATGCACAGGGTTTTTCCAGCCTTTTGAGGTCTTGAATTTCTTATCTCTCTTTATTTCTTTTCATTCTAATTGAAAATCAGCCAATTGTGTCCTGAGATGATCTCTTTCTTATAATAGCTTTTCAATGATGAAAAATCATAACTATTTCTTTCTGATTCTTTCAGCCATTTTCCTTAGAATCCCTAGCTCAGCAGGCATGTAATCGTATTTCCATGTTTTATCAAACATTTTAATAAAAATTGTGCTTCTAAATAACAGTTTCACGTGTTCAGCCTTCAGTATCAGTTTCTTGGCTCCATCTCCCTGATTGCCACATCAGTGCCACATATTTTAGGTATTTCATCCAATCATACCCCAATTCTGATAACAACTTCTCTATTCATTAAGTAACTCTAGCTTTTATAACAGGTAAACCTGAAATCTTACTACTTAATGGATGTTTATTTTTCTTTTGTCACAAATTCTAAGTGGTGGTATACAGGGGTCCAAATCCACAGTCATTGAGGATGTCTACCATCTTGCTTCCAACATTGCCATGGTTATTGACATCCAGCTGGCAAATGCAGGAGGACTGAATAAGAAGGGTTTTACTAGACATACTTAAGAGCCAGGTTTAAAAGTGACATATTTCATTTCTGAGACTAGGATTTTACAGATTGGGTGAGGCAGAAGAACAAAAGCCCTTGAGAGTAAAGAGTAAAGTGAGAAATTGGCTAGGGTGATTGAGTGTATCCAGGGAGTAAGAGAACAAAAGTCAGGAAGGTGCTTATGGGTGGGGAGAAATGCGGGTTTGAAGAACTAATGGTCATGGTGAGGATCAGAGCACATGTACAAATAATAAAATGAGAAAAGTGGAAATACAGGAGCGATGATCAGAGAGTGAGATGTCAGAACTCATGTTTCCACAAGTGGGATAGGTCCACATGATAGCAAGATTCAAGTTTTGGTTAGAGAAGTGGGTTGCTAAAGCCTTTGATCTAGCTGAAGTATTTAACAACATTTTACACCATCCTCTCTCCAACTCCTTATAATTTCCAGCAATTCTCAAAATCCTGAGCTTTACATCATACTTCCTGAAAAAGAGGATGACATAAATTTTTCGGAGAAATGCTAACACGAAGCTACCAAAGAGTTATGGATCTATCACAGACTTTTTTCACTGTCTACACTTGTCTGACAGCAATCATCACACCCAAAATTAATGCAAAAGATGTGTGTTGGAACTTTGCCCTCAATATAAAAGTTCTTTTTTCCAACTAGCCCATCGTGTGATAAATTGGAAGAAGCTGAGTGACTATTCCTGATGCTGCCCAATGTTTACCACGCATCTGTCATCCTGCATAGGCAGCTGGTGCCTAAAAGGGTAGTTATCTTTGTTCAGAGGGAGTATGGAAAGATACCATAGGAGTTAATAAGACATGAAAAAAAATTACCATAAGATTCAGCAGCTGCTGAAATGCAGAAAAAGTTTTCCACTCTTTTGGAGTTAGAATAATTATAAAAATAAAAATAACAGCTAACACTTCTTGAGCATATATTCTATGCCTGATGGTATTCTAAGTAAGCACATTGCATCAATTGATCCATTTAATTCTCACAACAATCCTTTGAAGTAAGTGCTGTTTCACCTCCCTCTCCCATTACATAGACTTGGAAACTGAGGCACAGAGAAGCTGAAAGAATTTCACCAGCCCTTAGAACTAACAAGTGACAGTGCTGGGGTTAAAATCAGGATATCATAGTTTAGAGCCCACGCTCTTCCTGCATCCCCATGCATATAACTAATTTGGTGTCATCCAAAGATAGTGAAACCAATTTGATGGCATCTGGTTTAACTCTTCATATTGTCAGTAACTGTGAGGGTGTGTGACGAACAAATCTGTCAAACAGATTGTTCTAAAGACCTGGCCACGTGCAGCCGGGCAGGCAAGCAGATCAAAGAACCTCTGTTTCTTTGGTCAGGGACTAGATTACATCTAGATTATATACCATCTGTGTCACTGTTTTCATTTCATACAATTTGCTCACTCCTCTTATATAAATGGATTTAAGCTTAATTAATTTTTTAAAATTTTATAATTGGGACAGACTATTCAGTCACCTTTGTCATTTGATTTTTGTCTTATGCTGCTAAGGCCTTTTCTTCTGCAAGTTATCACTATCCTGTTTCTATATCACTTCAAATTTAACTTTTGTTAGCTGCCAAGCCCTGTCTACTGGCTTCCTTTTACACTTGCTTACCTTATCTTTAAAGACAAACAAAAGAAACTAGCCTTGGGAATGTTATTTTGTGATTAATACATCTGTCTGAATTGGTGTATTAGATCATCTAATGGTAGTTGCACATTTTTCAGCACATTTTTCAGACTCGTCCATGCTTCTGTATAGGAAGATCCAATACAGTCAATCCTTCTCAAATTAACTTATGAAATGAGTACAATTCCAATTAAACTTGTACTTTTTGACTAGATAAAAGGATCCTAACATTCTTCTAGAAGAGCCAACAGAATTGCAGTTAATTTTTGAAGAAGAAGAAGTTAGGTTTACACAAGCCTAAGTCTAAACGTGTTCTAAAATTTAATAAGTAAACAGTATAAGATGGCATGAGAATAGAAAGATCAGTGGCAGATCACATTACTCCTGACTTTATTTTAGACTTTAACGTGTTTGTATTTTCATTTGCAAGGGGATTTAACTACTTGGAAATTTGAAAATGGGAGAAGATTTACAATCAAATTTGGGCCATCTGAGTGTTGCTGATATTCTGTTATCAGAGTTTTTACTCGTTTTATTGTTGGAGTGTCTTTATGTTGTACTTAGTCTCCTGGCAGAATCTCTGATAATGTATATTGGACAATGTAGTTAGATATAATTTAGGATGGAGCATAAAAGAAGGAACTTTGTATGCCAGGTTGGAGGAGGGCTTAAAAATGATTTGGTTAATATGCTGTTTTTGATCCATTTCAGAGCTTTCAGGAAACAAAATCTAAACCCCCTCCAGAAAAGATACTCAGAAAACTAGTGGCCAGTTGGAGAAAACATCTTAAGGAAGGTAGACACACGAGTTCTCCTTGTGGATAGCTGCACCCATCATCTTCACAGTGAAAGCCAATGGCCTCAGAGAACTGAACCTGAGCAATGCAAGAAAGGGATGTCTTTTTCCCCTCCCTGGATGCGTTGTGAGAGATTTTCTCTGGCATCTCACTCATTACACCAAGGGAAAAACAAGTACCTGACTAGTAGAATCTGAAAGGCTAAAATAAGCTTGCTAGACTCAGCACTCTCCTTTCTTTCTCTTGGCTACCTGTAGGAGCCAGAATCTTCATCTCAACCTCCAGTCTGTACATCTTAGGTGGGAAAGCAGCCCTTGGGGAGAGGAATTACTTGTGACTGAGCAGCTACCTTGAATTTTGGGGTTCAGTTAGCAGGGCCCATTTGACTCTCTCAAAGGAAAGCTACAGCTTCTAACATACCTATTGACAATAATAAAGATACTATATTGACCCCCATCTACCCTACTGATTCTTATTTCTCAGTTTATTTAGAATCCAAGGGCACTGCATACACACTGGACCTCTTCAGACACTCCGCGTATTTGATAAAGGTGGCTTCTTGACCTTTCAGGTTAGATGCTCGCCATGTCTTCTATGAAGCACTGGGGTTTCTTTGATGCTAACAGATGCTGTTTGCACAAGGATTAGGTGGCTAAATGCATAATTCTAGGTAAAGCAAGATAAAATCAATACTTTTACTACAGGACTCCTTGAAGCCTTTAAATGGAAATATGCTATGTGAGTCTTAATGAGGAAATGGATTATTTAGCACCTCTCAAATATGTATGTATCTGATAGAACATTTTTGTTTTCTTTTTTCAGAGTCCTGGTGTATTCATGTTCCATGGAACTCATTTAGGGACATGCTGAATAATTCCATAAATAGTGTTGGGCCAACTGGCAGTTTGTAAAGGAAATATGCAGTAGAAATTACTACCTACGCAGCATGCACAACTAAATTACAGATGAATTTTAAAAAGTAAAAAAGAAAAAATTGAAATATAAGCTACCAATGAATATGAAATCTTAGAACAGGAAAACATTTCCAAACACTATAGCAAAGAAAGAGCCATCACAGGATAATAGATTTAATTTGAGTAACATTAACATTGTACATAAATAACAACAAAACACACTATAAATAGGGGGAGAAAAACCAGTAATAAGCTAGAAAAAAGATACTATTAAGGATATGTGAAAATGATTTAGTATGTAATACCTCTCACTTGTGAGCATTAAAAAGATGACTATCCCAGGAGTGAAATAAGAGAAGGATTTAACTGTTCACAAAAATAAATATGTTCAATAACTACGAGAGAAAATACCTGATCTCACTGGTAGTCAGAATTACAAGTAAAAATTATGACTAGATATGAATTTTTGTACTTTAAAAAAATTTACTTATCTTTCCCATGTTGCTGGTTCTGTGAATGTAAATTGTTGGTTCTGGGACTCTTTTCTAAGGAGCAACTTAACAATATGTTCCGAAGTCTTTAAAATGTACATAATTTTTGACTCAGCAATTCCACCTCTAGAAATTTATTCTGAAGAGATGATCACGGATGCTTGAAAAGATTTATGTTCAAGCATAGCCATTTTGCCATTGCTTATAATAACAAAAATGGAAATATCCATAATGTCCTACCATAAATATGACAAATTCATGAGCTGGAATACTACGCAGTCATTAAAAATCATGTTGTACAAGAATATTTAATGATGTGGGGAGATAATGATGAGATAGTAAGTGAAAAAGCATGTTTTACAGCCTTAAGTGCAACATAATCCCATTTTATTAGAACATATGCAGTGCAAAAAAGGCTGTCTACTAAAATGTAAATAGTGCTTATATCTAAGTAGGTGGGGTTATGTGAGACTTTTTTCTTCTTTGTGTTTTGCTATACTTACCAGTTTTTCTGAAATTAAAATACATTGCTTTTTGTGACCAGAAAACAATACATTTCAAAAGGGTTATACCAGTAAAGGTTGCATTTTACAAAGAAGGAATCTATATGCATCCTTCATTAAAGTGTCATAATTAGTGAAGTATTAGCCTAAGATTTAAAATGATAGGATCATGGCTTTATTGCATTGTGTAGAGCAAAAAAACAACATAGACACTTAAATCAATGTCACGTATAGTACAAGTTCTTTCAATAATCACCCGCGGATTGCATGATTTAAAGGAGTGGCCCTTTGGGTCATATATGGACCAAGACAGTTACCCATTTTCAGGTTGCAAGCACACAAAAGCATAAATCAAACTATTTTCTGATGTGGACAGGCTTTGCAAATTCAGACTTCCCAAGCAATCCCATGAAGTCCAAATCTTACACTGAATTTAACCAGAACAACTGTCAGCTCCCCCAAGCTGCATCTAAACGGGCCGCATTATCTGAACATCTCCAAAACCATCAGACCTGTTTACTCGGAACCTGGGGATAAAGCATTAGTGGAAAGGAAAAGAAAATTGTCCCACTCTGATATCCCATACAACATAACAGAAAGGGCAAGACCCTTAATTCTTCAGAGAGCCTGAAAAAGATTGTCTTGGTTCCGAAATGGAAACATTTTCTGTGTTTATCTGGTATTCTCCTATTATGTTCAGTGAGGCCATGTCATTTAAGGCTGTTTCTTTCCACCTCTGTCTCTTTCCAAGCACATCTGCAGAATTAAATTCCATGCACTCACAGGGATGCTTTCAAAAACTAAGAATCAATTCTTCAATCATTCCACTTTCTTAGCTGTGATTAAAAACATGTGTCCCCTAATTAAGCTAATGAGAAATTGTTAATTGGCACGAAGCCCCCCTCTGTGCACACTTGTTAATGTCACAGTCACTTTGACAGGAGAAAAGATCAGAGTCAAGGGCAGAGAGTTCTTAAGTGACTTCCACATTGGACTTGATACAGGGGCTCTATTTGGGAATGAAGGCTGCCCTTTCTAGGACTCATATGGGGGAGTAAAGAATACCATTTTCCTGCTGGTTTCATAAGGGAAGCAGAAGGCGGAAATGCAACAGGACAGGTTAATCTGTTGATTTCTTTTTTCCTCTTCATAGAAACTATGCCATTCAGTCTCTTGTCTGCTTTCCAGATAACAATGGGTCTATAAGGATAAGCGCAGTGAGAGACGACATCTCTCTGAAGGACTACCAGGAAGGAGTCTTCTTTAGTTATTCAGCTCACTTTTGGTCCATTTGTTTCCTCTTGGCCTCAGATGAACACCCATAGGAGGGTGTGACTCATATCTCCCCAGGCATCCCAGTCTTGTAGACATACATGCAGCATCTGCCTTCCTGCTGTGCCCTCCAGGTGTGTCTGGCAAGACCAGACTTCCTGATAACTTCAGCCACCACACAGTGGCCTCAGTGCTCTTCCTCTCTGCCACCCCATGCCCCGTGTCAGGTCCTCAGCTTTGTAGGCTGCTTTGCTGCTGTTTCAGTGGGAGGCACTCACCAGGTGGTGCGTTGCAGGGGGAAGATTCAGGAAGTCTTGCGTGTGGGGTGAGAAGGAGAACGGAAGGAAGAATAAAGGAATTAGATGTACCACCACACGACTGTAGATGAGGGGCCTGAAAGGCTGCTAAGATCCCATCAAATCATGGCACGTGTGCTTATTCCAACCCACTCATGGCTTCCCTCTTTATAATCTCACCTGGGGAACGATAAGCACAAAATTCAATCAGGGGAGCCTCCATTAGCTTCTATCTGGTGCATGAAGAGGAAAGATAAGAACACACTGGGATGTGCTCCCTGAGTATCAGCTGGGAGTTCGCAGGGAGGGAAGAAGATGGCAGAGACTGAGCTGCAGGGACAAGCAGGGTATCTTTGCCAAACTCTTCAACCTCCCACTTCCAGGAATTTACTGTTTAAGAGAAGAGTTCTGTCCTATGGCCAGAAGTTAGGCATGAGTGTTTTGCAAATCAGTGAATCTGTTTATTTGCACTAAAAAAATGTCTAGTTCAATCAATAAACAGATGGAATGGGGACCAGCAGGTCATGGTTTGGGATTCATCTGAAATAATTCCTTTTTTTTAATCCCATTGCTCCCAGAGGGACAGAGACAAGATGAGATGATGTATATGAAAGTGTTTTATAAACATTAAAGTACTCAGAAAATAGCATGAAATATACTGAGAGTAGCAGAATGGCCCATTTTTAAAGTAAAGATGATAAGCCATGATTTAGGGTAGTTTTAAGAGTCTCATGCTTTACCGACTGAGCTAGATGGGTAGAGATTGGGTAGTTTTAAAATTCTGTTAGCTCAGATCTCCAAATGCATTCATTATAACTCTTGTCCATTACAAGCAGGGTGAACAGCCATGACTTTGGTGACCATGAGTGTATCTGTCCTGGCAGAGAGGCAGAGTGGACCAAGAATGAGAAACAAGTTGATTATGCTCAAAGCATAGAATACATTTGTCCATTTACCTTAAAAAATAACAAGAGAGAGTTTTGAGATCGGTTCTAGATGAGTTATCTTTACAGACACTTACTTTAGCCTATATTTGAAGTAATGAAGACCCTATGTCTCTCACTGAATTTGTTCCAAACTTAGCCAAGTATTGCCTGTTCCTGTCTGAGTATTCTTAGTTCCTCCGACAGGTCCCTTACCTTCCGAGGGAGAGGAAGCAGGAGGCACCGTCTCCAGGTTTCTGCTTCCTTCACTCTCCCAGTAAAACCTGCTCACTTCTTATTGCTGTTTTGTTTTACTCAGTTGCCACCTCTAGACCATTTGCATCTGAACCTCCTCCTTTGTTTCCATACCCACCCACAGATGCTGTCTTTGGGGGTGGCTCTTAGTATTAATCACGTCGCTTCGGTGTGAGTACCATATTACTTTTGTGTTCACTGTAGACTTCTGGAACTCCAGGCTGGATCAGAGACTGAGGTCTTGTATTGGCATGAAAGAGAGTTTAGACAATTTCACTCTTTGATTCCAAGTGTTAAGAGTAGCAGGCAGAGACGCTCTAATGTGTATCCTAAGTCAAGGGCAGGTCCAGGGTCCAGGCATCTCTACTGCACCCACTTCATTAAAGCTGTGATGCTCACCACTGGGTCCAGAAGGGAGAATACGGATGTGAGACATTTTATCCAGCCTATATGGGTATTAAGGAAAAGCAACCAAGACAGAATAATTAATAAAAAGTCTTTGACTTCTCAGCCCTCCCACTGAGACCGTGGGAATCCACACCCTCAAATCTCCTTCTGAACAGCTTCACATATAGCCTTCAGCAGTTGATTCTGGCCTCATTGCCCTCTGCATGGTCACTCCGAGGACTTCCATGGTGACAGGAACTGAGCGGTAAAGATGAAAGCAGAGAAGCCAGGGTGGCAATGCTCAGTTTCCCGTTGACCAGCTGCTTTTTGCTTCAGAACAGTGCTGCAGAGTTAAGAGGAGTTTTCTCCCTAACTATTGAGAGGTGCCCTCTCATTAGACATGAGTGATTGGATGGCAGTGGGGAAAATTCTCTTTAATACTGTTCTCTCAGACTTGGAAATCAGCTTCCCAAGTTCTGGACCAGTGACTGACTTGCATTCCTGAGGGGTCTGAAAGCTCTCTGACACTATCACCACACACCCATGTCCCAGGGAGAGCTGGGTCCTGGGGCCCACTGGAAATCTGCCTCCCCACCATGCTGAAGGAACCTTTACTCCCAGTCTTTTTCAGAATTTTGACCAAAGAATGGACATGCTGTTCATTCTTTCCCAAAATACATATTGAGCACATAGTATGTGCTTGGCACTGTTCGAGAGGTTGAGGATATAGCAATGGAGAAAACATAAAAATCCTGCCTTCATGCAAGGTGCAAGTCAGGGGATGGGTTAACTATATAGTACATGAGGCTGGGATAAGTGTTACAGAGAAAATATAGCGAGCAAGGTAGACAGAGAATGCTGGCATGGTCACTGTAAATTTAAGCAGAGTAATCAAGGAAAGTATTGCCGTGGCGGCGGCATTTGGGTTTATTTGAAGGAAGTGAGTGATGAGGATATCTGGAGAGTGTTCTGGGTCTAGGGATGGGTGGGACAGTCCTGCCATTTCTCAGGGACAGCTCCAAGAGGCCAGGGCGGTTGACTGGCAGTAAATGAGGGGGCATCTGCAGAATATGCAGGAAGCGCAGGGAGAAATCGGGGCAACTGGTGGTGGCAGTGGCAGACCTCGTGAGACACCTCGGGCTCTGCTGTGAAGCAGAAACAGAAGGGCCGAGTGGCGGTGGGAGCAAAACTAGAAGCAGCAAGACCAGGTAGGGGCTACTGTAGCAGTCTGGGTGAGAGCTGAGGGTTGTTTGGGCCGTACCTGGGGTGATAAAAGAGACGGTACAAGTGGGTTGATTTGGAACATATTCTGAAAGTGACCAGACAGGGTTTGCTGATAGACTGGATACAGGGTATCAGGGAGCGAGAGCAACTTGTTCATTAACTCTCCCAAGGGGTCTTCAGGTCTGTGCGTGGCCTGCCAGTTCAGAATAGATCGCGGGCTCGCAGACCAGGCTCCCTCTCCCGACTCAACCTCATTCTACACCTGGAGCAAGACAGGACTCTTGTGACCCCAGGGATTAGATGATAAGTCACTGGCTATAAACACATTAAATTAGGAGCTGTAAAGGATTATCTTCCTACCTGGGCTTAAGAAAGCTTGCCTTCTTTCACACTGCGTCAGGCGGATTTTCAGAAGGGACCCCTGTACCCAGCTTACATATGCCTCCGTGTAACAGGACCCCTTAGGTGGCACCATGTATCGCTCCTCTGCCCCACTACTCACTCTAGTCTGGATGCCCTAGGAATCTTAAGTTATTATTTTTTAAAGCAGAAGGGTTTATGCTCTCCTCCGCACAGGGTAGAAGATAGTTTTATTAAACTACTCATAAAAGAGGCTAAGTTAATAAAAGGGAGAGTTGGGGGAGACAAGGGAGCCACAGGCTTCAGGAGTAGCAACGTTTTGAGAGTTTTAAGCAGCTCAGTCTGCCCCCCACTCCCTTCCCTGATCAGCTATCACTGCAGTATTTTTGCTTGCATCAGCGACTTTCTACCTCATCTTTCTTTCTCGCAGGTAGTTTTGAAACCTAATTTCAACCTGTTTGGATGAGACACCAGCACTTGACGGGAGCCGGGGCCTCCACCAGCAATCTGGCACTCTGTCCTGGCTGGTTCATCTGCGAGCTGCACAAAATGACAGATAACTGAGGGTTCACGTGGGGCGGCTGAACAGGTGTTTCCTCAGGTTGTATGTGCTCCTGCACAACTTCTTTGCTGGGGGCGGGGGGGGGGAGGATTCAGCTTTGTCAACTCCACCCCAGGAGAGGCAGCAAAGTGTCCTTTATGTGACCAGATAAAATGTAAGACTTCTAAGGAGTAATACTGGGCCTGTAAATCAGCTTCCCATCTCTTCTATTGTAAGCGTGAAGATTCACTCCTCACTGCCGGGAAGGTAGCGCAGTGGTGAGCGAGGCCTGCGTCAGAAGCTCAGCTTTCCATAACGTTCAGTCATGGCAGGTACCACCCCCTCTCCTTTCGTCTATCTCCCCCTCCCCAACCCTCTCTTTTCAATGAGTGGGAATATGTAAGACCCTTGAAAGGATAACCACCACTACACTCGACTATAATGCATCACCATAATTGAATGAGGACAGGCAGGGCAGAGGAAGCTAAGTTAGAGAGGTGGCCTTTTCTCTGCCAAGCAAAGATTTGACAAAGCATGTGAGCAGGGGTGGGGGGAGAGAAGGGGAGACTGATCAGATCTCTGAAGTGTCTGAGTGGCTGTAAGCTTATGCATATGAATAGAGGCTGACTATACAAAACTCGACAACCCTAGAGCAAAAGGCCTTTTGACTAAACCAAAGAGAAGAAGGAAGCTAGGGGCTTGGGAGGGGAGGATAGGAGAAATAATAAAGGTTGCATTAAAATGGTGAATAATGGAATTCATAGGTTATCGCCAGAGCTGAAATGGAATATGAGGTTCTCACTCTCATCCTGTCTTAAGCCTTGTGCGCTGCTGCTGAGGTGGTTTATTAAACAGCTGTCACAACTCAGGCCCCAGAGGCAGATGCACGCAATAGGGTGTGAAGAAGAAATTCCAGCAGAGGCAGATACAGCAACTGGTTGCACCACAGGCTTCCCACTGCAAGTCTCTTCCCATCCTTTCGCCCTGACTTCCTGCTGAAAAGAAATAGAAAAGGAAAGGGAAAAAAAAATCCTAGGACTAGTGAAATGAGTAGAAAAGCAGGACAAGTCAATAAAGGAGGAAGGATACTCTTGTAAGAAATGCTAGTTCTTTCCTCCACGATTAGTTAAAATGTATCCGGTGAGCCAAGGAAGTTACATGCTGTGAGGTTCACAGAGATAGACGCAGCGCCTGCCCTTTTGGAGACTTAGAATCCAAGGTGACATTTGAATTGAAGGATGAGTGGGCTTTGCCAGGATAGATCGTGGAAGAAGCTGTTCCCAGGCAGGGAGAGGAGGGAGGCACGCATATCCTTGTCATCCATGTGGCTTCAGCACCGGATACTTAGTGAGGAATGACAGGAGGGGACCTGGAAAGACAGGTTTGGGTAAAATGGAGAAGATCCTTGAATGTCCATCCTGTGGTGTTTGGATGTGATCTTAGAAGGAAGGTGAATCTTTAAAGGAGTTTAATCAAGAAGCAATCAGATTTGTGTGTTAGAAGGACTGTTTAACTGCTATGGGAAGGACCCACAGGAATGAGGCTTGGCTGGAGACCATCAGGGGGCTGGTCCAATCGTCCAGGTTAGAGGTGGCTCCAGATGCAACTGCAGCTGGGAAGGACCCTGCTCCTCCCCAGCCCAGTCTGTGCTCTCTGGCCTGCTCATTACAACTGCAGCTGAAGGAATTGCACTGTCAACAGACAGTGTCCTAGGGAAGGCAGCAGGAAGGGCAGGTCCCTGGGAGTAAAAGTGAAGTCCTGGGCCCTGGATGCTGTGTTACCAAGATTTACCTGGCTCCAGCCTCAGCCTTGGCAGTCCCAGAGTCAGAGCAGCTTTTTAAAAGTTACAAAGAGCCCACCAAGAGTAGCATGCGCTTTGGAAGAATTCGATCCCCACTATTAGGCTAGATAGTAATTAACTCCAGTACCAAAATTCCTTAAAGTAGGCTTTTACTTCTATTCACAAGTAGGTTGAACAATTTCTTATGATGCTGTGCTATCTAATTGTTAATTACATCATTATTTTATTATCTAGAAATAAGAAACACTTGATACGCTTTAACATTTTTGAATTCCAGAGGGAAAAGTAATTGGATTGCTAACTTTTTTCAGTGGAAGGACATAAAATAACTTAAACCAGTCTATGCCTTATAGTCTTTCTTCAGCAAGCGCTATATGATAAAGTAATTGTGCAATTAGGAATAAATGGCTTACAAGAACGACATCTTATTTTCTTCAAAAGGGTGTAAATGTTCTGTAACCCTTTTTAAAAGTGCTCAATTTGCACTAAAAAAGAAGTGAGGGATATAACTTTGGAATAATTGCATTTAATAAGTTTGGTAACCGAGAGTTTCCTATGGGCACGTCTCCCACATTTCCCCAAACAACATTCAACATGTTTCAGGAACAATTTAGAAACGAGGATGAACCATCTTTCCCATCTGGGTTTGATAATCTCGGGCCAGGATAATCAACAACCTTGGGTTCGCACCATGTATTTTTCTTCCTCTGAGCAGATCATGGAAGGCCTGAAGAAAACACTTGATGGCTGTGGGTATATTATTTTTTCTCTTTATGATTGCTTCAGCTAAGGAAAGTCAGAGTTTTGTTGTTCTCATTTTAATGGTGGTTTGATAGCTATAGCACACTGACATTTTTTCACATTTGCTTAGTCAGTTAGCATTCCCTTTCCGGTTGACTCTGGTGGAAACACTAAGTTTACATGCCAAGGAGAGGAGAGAAGAGAAATGGGCACAGAGCTTGGGGAGAGGTGGGGAAGGTAATTATAATTTGTCAGACAAGAGTTCCAAAATTTAATTTTTTATTCTAAGCCAACGGCTGGTCCCGAAGGTAACCCATCATATGCGTAAGCCTCTTTATACTTTTCTAGGACTGTAACTGACATATTTGATCCTAGCAAGATCCTATGATCGGGGAGGGCAAGACGATGGCCACTTGCTTGGGGGGAGGGTTCACTGGGAGCACTCTTTGTCCTCCTGCCAGTTTTTCCTTCTAAATAAAAGGAGCATTATCCCGAACCAATCCATCTCTCCCAAGGGTATCAGAATGAGAAAATGACATAACAGATGTGGATACACTTAGAAAGCAAAAGCGATATATAAATGCAAGAGATTCCTAGTTTTTATTACAGAGATCCATCTAGTCCTGCCACATTATGACAGCATAAGCCTGATTAGCTACATACATTATTATAATCTATTATTGGCAGAATCAGCCTTGGGTGGTAGCAGCTGGCCTTGACTTACCATAGTAATCTGCTGGAGAGATGACAGATGAAGATTGGCTATAAAGAGCTAAGACTGGTTGGTGTGTGTTACCTTGTGGAAATGCATCTTGGTTCGGTCCCAGCCCTGTGAATTTCTCCAGAAGAACCTGTGTCTGAAATGAGGCTACGTGAGCCAGACTGGACAGAATATTAGGCTTAGGGCCAATGTCCCGGTTTCTACATCCAGCTGTACCACTTACTAACTGAGCAAGGTCTTTCTGAAATGATCCTTTTAAGTAAGGCTAGTTATGTCTTGAGTGAATTGTTGAGTTACATTGGTAGATAATGGGCTCTTAAATGCCAGTGGCTGATCTTAGAGGGGCAAGCAGACTGACACTGAGGATCCAGATGAGATATACAGACTTTTCCTCATTCATTCGTTCGTTCATTAAATGTAGACACTAAGCAATTAGTATGGCCCCACATTCTAGGCACAGAAGATAGACTACAGAAAAAACAGAAAAAAAGCTCTTTTCCTCCTGGGGATTTCATTCCAGTGAAGGAGAGTATATGAATCTCCCATGATTGCTGTAATAAATTATTACAAACTGGTGGTTTAAAACACAAATTTATTCTCTCATACTGCTGGAGGCCAGAGTCTGAAGTCAAGGTTTTGGCAGGGTCATACTTTTTCCATCCACAAGTCTTAGGGGAGAAACCATTCCTTGCATCTTCCAGTTTCTGGTGGCTGCAGGGGTTCCTTGGCTTGTAGCCATATCAGTCTAATCTCTGAGGCCACCAACTTCAAAAATCTCATTTTGCACTGTCTTCTCCCAGTCTTTCCTGTATGTCAGATCTCCTTCTACCTCCATTTTATACATGTGATTGTGTATAGGATCCATTCTGATAATCCAGCATAATATTCTCAACTCAAAATTCTTAACTTATTCATACCTGCAGAGACACTTTTTCCAGATAAGGTATATAAGATGATTTCAGAGGTTAGGATGTGAATATCTCTTGGGAAGCCTTCTTTCCACCTTCCAAAGGCGATAGTTAACTGATAAGCAAGTAGATGTATAATACATCAGACAGTGTTGAGTGCAAGGGGAAGGAAAAGGTGATAGATGAGTTAGGGTGGGTGTGGTGTTACTGTTTTAGATGCAGTGTCAAAAGGGGTCTTGCTGAAATGCTGAAATGCTGATCGAATCAGGGATCTGAAGGAAGAAAGGGACAAAGCTCTGCAGATGGCTGGAGGAAGCATCTTTCAGGCGAAGCCACTACATTACAAGAGACATGTTGTTCCCTTCACTTGCAGCCTGGTTTCCTATAAGTGCAGCTTCCTGGTCATCCTGACCAAACATATTCCAAGCTGTTGTTGGACCTCTGGTCTTGATTTCTTAATCAGACAATATTCTCAATCTGGATGAATCTGGAGCACCCAGAGTTACAGAAGAACCTCACAAAAATGCCCATGGGATCCTCACCCCTCTGGTGCCTCAGCCCACTTGTGACGTAGGGAAGCTTACAGCCTGACAGGTGCAGGTCAGCTGCTTCCTTTCTACAAAAACTATTCTTTTCTTCTAGGATTTCAAGGTATGTTTCTTCCCTTTCTCCTCCTTATTCTCTTTCCTCAGTTGTCTCTTATCAGGAAATCAGAAACATTCAAAAACCTTTTTTTTGCTTAGACTTTAAAGGAATCCTCTGAAAAAGATTTCTAATTTATTTTGAGGTTGTTCAATTATTTCCCCTTGATTCCACTGATCTTCCTCAGAGGCTTGAATTAATTTCAACACTTCTGAAAACCGCTGCTTCACTCTTGAAAGCTAGTCACCAGAGAGGTAGTATCTCACTGTCTCTTACGTGACCTATGTGTGCGTTACACGTGGGCTTTGCATTTCACATCTGTCAGAGCATCATTCACAGAGAGGTTAATGGTATCCTTTGAAGTTGAGCTCTGCAGTGACCCTATAGCTTCATTTAAAGAAGGCGTGGAAAGACCCTCCAGGTGCAACCAAACATCTCTATTCTTTCCATCCCCAATCAGTGCTTGAGATCCTCTCCATTAAAATTTTTCATTCTTTTCTGAAATAGAAATATCCCTGGGAAGGCATGCATATGAGTACCATAAACCAATATTAGTCATTAACATCTTAAAGAGTATGGGTTTATTCTTGCTAAATGAAAGTACATTCTTAATTGAGAAAGAGGGAGAGGTAATGAACTGTGTGGAAAATATCTTTGGCTTCCCAGCAATTGTGTGAAGGCAAAGAATGGATGTAAAAAGGGGAAGTAAAAGGCATTGAGGGCCCTGGTCCATCACAGCAGTGTTGCTTGGTTTTCTGGACCTGTTTTCCTAATTCCTTCTGCAGAGACTGATATTAAATGAAAAAGGCCCCTTTGGCCCCCAGCTTATGATCTAATTTCGTAGCTTACATTTATTGAGTGTTTACTCTACCCCAGATACGTATTAAATCCTATACATACGTTATTTTATGTAATCCTTCCAATGACTTCAGTGAGATACTTAGCATTATAATCTCTATTTTAGACTGAGGAAACTGAGGCTCAGTGAGATTTTATAACTTACATTCTCACAGATCATAAGTAACTAATTCAGGATTGACTTCACGCCAGTTTGATTTTTAAGTCCTTGCCCTTATCTGCCACATTCTGTGGTCAGAGAATTGCACACCATGTCATGAAAACTGTGTACTGTATACTCATTCTCAATTCCTTCCAGCCTGCCCCCAACAAAGGTTTTTCTAAGGTTTCTTTTTTTTTTTTTTGCATTCCATTGGAGATTTCTGGCAACATTTTCAAAATCCTCAGAGAACATGTATGCTTAATGATACGTGGCTGGCTTGCTGGTTTAACATACTATCATTGTCCTAATCCAGATAATACAGAACTTGTATGTAACTGCTCCAAACCAGCTCCTCTGGTCCATACGATTAGAAGTTTGCTGCAGACAAGTCTACTAGGGCTGGGTGACATCGGCAGGTAAGCTGGTCATCACAGGGCTCCTACTAGTAAAAAGCTGCAACATAGTCTTAGTCCTGAGCTCAAAGGTTTAGCCTGAGGTCCTCCCACGTGTGATGCTTCTTTGAAAGACATGCCAAAGCTCAGAGGCAGAGGGTACCTGCCAAGGCAGAGCATCAGGACGTCTGTCTAGGAAACCCGCTGACATCCCTTTGGCTGGAACAAATGCATCTCTTAGCATGGTTCATCATTTTGATATTCTTTTGACAATTTCTAAATGTGTACAGAAACAACATGCCTCCCTTTATATTCATGTATTCCAGCACATAACGTCTGATTTTCTGCATGGTGGGAGTCAACCAAGCGCCCACTCTCCATTCCCCAGTTCACCGTTTTAATGCATTTCATGATTTTGTTGCTTTGGTGTGCATTTCAAAATGACACATTTGATCAGTTCTTTAGGTAATATTGATGTTTTGCCCTTTTAAATGTGTCATTTGATTTTCTGATGTTATTCTCCACCTGCTTTGGTAACACTTTCATTTAGTCACAGCTTTTTATTGGGTCCCCAAAGGTTTATGTAATGGAATCTGACTTGAGGGTATATGATTTTATTTAAGAATGTTTTTTTCTCCATTCTTCACCCTGGCGTACCCCAACCCCACCTTTCCGACCCACTTCCCCCCTCTCCTTCCCATCCTTTTCTCCTACCACTTTACATCCTTATCTACTTTTTAAAGCACTATGAATAAATTCTTCTTACATAGAGCCTCAAACACTGGACTTCCCTCAATCATATTTAAGTATTTCAGTGTGTAAAGCCCATTGCCTTGCCTCTGCTGTTCCCTGTGGATTCAATCAAAGAGCAATTTTTAAAAGCAGGTATGGGGAGAAGGTGGGCGTTTTACATTTCTAACATGTTTTTATTGCCCTTGTTGAAGACATTTCCAAATAGTAACTCCAAATTTTTGAAGGCAACAGCAAAACCCTAGTCGGGTCTGTTGTTTTCTCATTGTTTGACTTTTTTTTCTCTTTCTTTTACCAGCCCTGATTGTATTTACCTTACATTCTTGGCAGGTTAATTTCCGCATTTCTGATCTCTTAACCTCTTCTTCAAGTACAGTAAATGCAGATGCTAGAGACACGCAACAGGGTTGAGAGACAGATTGAAAGTAAGCACATGCCAATTTCTTCCTTGTGAAATATCATAAGAGACCTGCAGGATGGGGTCATACAAATAATAATAAAAAAAACCCTTTGTTTTATGTTTACAATTGTCATCAGAGATAGTCTCAAAGCTTAGATTCTGCAGAAAGGGCCGTGCAATCTGTGAATCTACCTTCTTCACTTAGACAAAGTCTCCGACATCAATGTATTAGCTCAATAATTTTTCTTTTAAGAGAAAACGTTGTATTATAAAAAAGATTTGTAAAGTAAGCTGATATCAAGTATCATTTGTTTTCACTGAGATGAGTTAAGGATCTAGTAATTAATGGGAATGAACGTAAAGTTACGGGATTACAGAAATCATTGGATTGTCTATGGTGGGAAAGTGAGGTAGACAGCCTCATATACGCCTAGTCTGTGGCATAAATGTGCATCAGTCATTTGTCTTTAGGATCATTCTACTTTCCCCCCTTGCTTTCTGCATAACTGGTGTATCCAATGCCCCTCTCATTTCCTGGTCATGCAGTACAGTGCAATGAAGAGAGTACATACGTTTTGACATAAAAATGACTTGAATTTTGGTATGGGCTCTCAAACAATCAGATTGCACACCTAAACTTCATGACTTATTTCCACATCTAAGAAAAATTAGAGGAACATTACCTACTTCCCAGGAGGCTACTGATGTCATTTCCTGCTATGATGGAACGCGCCAAAAATGGAATCCAAGGGCTTGCTGCATTAGTGGCAGGAGTCTGCCTGGGAACAGCTGAAGTTCTGTCCATGAGCAACAGTGCAACAGGGGAGACGTGTTGTGAGCTTAGCCAGGGTAGCCATGTGCACAGAAACCAAGAGCATTCCAGGGGAAAGAAGCAATTTGCAGGTCCAAATGGATAAAATTGTAACTTAGGGAAGGTGACCAGGAATACAGACAACAGAAGGAGGGGCAGGAGTTTGATGGCTCACACATTTCTACAGGACGTTACTGACTGGCTGCTCTTATATTCCACCACTTCCTTTAAGTATAAACGTGTTTTGTCCATCTAGACTTCCAAGCTGCTCCCTTTTTTCCCTAAAAGGAAGGCTAAAAGAAAGAAAGATAGTTGGATTCCTCCCTGCACATGCCCTCAGCGATACCCCTCTGTCTCAGCATAATTTTTCTCCATAAGACTTGTCCACATCTGTCTCTTCCACCAGAATAGAAACTCCATAAACACAGTGATGTCTGGTCTCCTTTTTCATTGCTGTGTCCCCAGCACATAGAATAGTGGTTGAGTCACAGTTCTCACTTAGTAAAGATATGTTGAATAAATAGATAATTTATTAGATATTGCTAAGGAATATATACATAGAGATGTATCTTAAAGGAACAGGACTTGACAACCTTCAGTTAATAGCTTCTAGATATCAGTCACTCACGTGTACGATATTTTTTGAGCCTAATTTTTTTCCAGGCACTGCGCTATATGTTGGAAACATATCAGCAAATAGGACTAGGTTGTTGCCCTCAAAGAACAGACATTCTAGCAAGGATATGAGTAAATAGAATATTGTTCAACAGTGTAATAAAGATCATCACAAAGCTAAGCAAAAATTATCTCCTTAAAAAGTGCTTTAGAATATTTTCTGTGATTCCTTTGCCTAGGACAAAATTCATTTTATAATGGACTCTGACAAGACATCCATCATAATTGGCTCCTGGAAAAAAAAATAATCTGATGTGCCAATTCTCTTCTGCTGCCCCAAAGAAAAGAGAAACACAGGCCCCCATCATGGCATCTCCTTGATCTCAAAGAGATCTCTGACTCTGATGCTGTCTCGACAAAACTTCGAACTGTACCAGACTATTCATATGTCAGCTTTTTCCACCATGTACCTAGTGACAGAATATAAAATCCCTCATCCAATGAGAAGGAAACGTGGCTAATTCTCCCTAAAAAGAGTCTTTGAAGTTCAAAAGCATTTGAATATTCCTTCCAATAAGTGGTAACACAAACTTTCCCTCCCAGCATTTTATCAACTGGAATTCTTTTAACTGGCATACTACTACATCCCTATGACAGAGTCACACTGATTTTTTAATGCATGTGAGAAATTCCCCTTCATGGAGCCTAGAACAAGCAGAGTCATTCAGAAAAAAAAAACATGTCATGCAATTTAGTATAGACATTTTAAAATTACATAGTGATTTGGGGGTAATTTTTCTTTAAAAAAATCCCAATGATCATTGCGTCTTTATAGTGCATATTAATGCCTGGTAAATTGTTGAATGAGTGACATTCTTTCTCTAGTTGTGAGAGAATTTTTTTCTTGTTTTGACTTTCATTTCCTTGATTAAGAGTAAGGTGAAATATTTTCCATATTATTTGTTATTTGTATTTTTTCCCATTCAATTCTTTACTCTTCTCTTTCAGGTTATTTATATCTTGTAAACTGATGGCTGTTCTCCTTGATGTGAACATTTTTCCTGATGAAAGGCAAGGGAGTTGCCAGCTAGACATCTCATAATTGGGCCATTTGACTACTTTGCTATTTTAAGTACCAAAGATTTTGCTTTGAGCTAAGGCTGTGCACAACTCCACAAATGTCTTCTCACAATCTTGCGAATTGGAGGGGCACAGATTATGAGTGTTTCCACTTTTTTTTTTAATGAAGAAATTGAGTCACCAGCTGAGCTTTTTTGTCTGGAGACAGAACTATTGGATTTACAGTCCATCATTGCTCCCTTTGGAGCATTAACCTAAGGAAACTTTTGTATCTTATAAAGCAAGAGGATGGCAAAAAATAAGTGTGCAGTGGTATTTCCAAACATGGACAGACCCTTCTTTTGTTAGCAATCAGGTGCCTTTTTCCTGCAGGTGCATTGGCATTATTCTTTGATTAATCAATGCTGGACAGGCCTCCTGGCTAATCTCATTAGCTAATAGTGCTTCTGGGTAATTAGCTTGATGTGTGCAATTATCCTCAGATTTCAGGGCTTTTTTCCACTTTGATGATGGGTACGTATTTAATGCTTTGGAGTGCCCTGGCCTTGGAGAGGTTGAGCAAAATTCCCAAGTCTTTTCACATCAAGTGAGCATGACAGCCTACCTGGCAATGGGATTATCTGATGTTCATCTATTACTACTGCCAGCAATTTCTCAAGCACGCACACATAGACACACACACATGCATAGATGCACACGTATACACACCCTGCATATATGCACAGTCCAGCTGACGAAATCTGGAAGGACTTCCAGAACTTTCCATTTTGGCTGAAGTTATGAATCTCCAGATTTCATGATAGAAATTCTAGGTAGAATTTAGCCAAATATCCCAAACTAGAAAGAGAATTTCACATAGCAGACAACTATGACTGCCATGTATAAATAACATAAAAGCTATGGAGATCTGTTCTCTTTCTGCAAAAAACCAAAAGATCTGAGCTGTAGTCTCAATTCTGCCACTATCTAGCCTCGTGACTTTGCAGAAAGGAGTTCAAACTCTTTGATACTGAGTTTACCTATGTACAAGACCATTCAGTCAGTGAATATGTTTTAAGCTTCTCTTGTGAACTGAGCCTGTGCTAAACCAAGAGATATCATGACTACATAAGAAAGACTCAGCCTACCACCTTTGTTGTCTAACCAGGTTGGATTAAATGATTTCCTAAGCTCCTTTCAAGTTAGGCAAGCTTATGATTCTACCGTGAACCACTCTTCCCTTTTCCTTTTTCTCCTTCCCAAGTCCCCAGGAAGTAAGAAGGAAAAGTGAGCATACCAGGAAGGCAGGTGCACCAAAATGTTTGAATCCGGATGAAGTTAGTGCTATTAATTCCTCCAGAAGGGTAGGAATGTCATAACCTTTTATTTTGCCTAATTTTTTAACCTTCCTCATTATCATCCTTAATCCCATCCATTGTGAGCCTGGAAAAAGGGATTAGGGAAGATGGAGCTTATGCATTTTAAACCTTCAGGCTCTCCCTGTGTCTAGGAGCCAGATGGTTCATTCCTCCAGTGACAACAGAGTGGCCAGCTGCATTTAAACCTGGGACATACACCTCTGGCTACAGAGTAACAACCCTCAGGTGCTACATCTCAGCCATTTTATTTAAAGGCATTTTAAGCAATCTTGCCTCAACCAATGCTTTCAACTAAACAAACCCCATGGACACTAATGGAACCTTTGAGATGAATTGTCTTATTATGGAAATATCATTTTTCATTATTGCCTAAACAACTTGGCGTTTTGTTTTGTTTTTCCTGGACCTGGTTGCAAAAATACCAGAGAGCACCTCAGTTATGTTCCAACTCTTCCCTTGATATGATTGTCTGTAGGCCTTTCTGGAAGAGAACCGTCAGCCATGGCGCAGTGGAAATTTGCTACTAAAATGCATTCCTGTCCAGTCACTGGTGGCCTGTCACCCAGGTGCTGGAGGTCTGGAAAAGTTGTATTACTGTCTCATCTGAGCCACAGCTAGTTTATATTAATAACCAATATAACAGCAAATATATTGGATTTTATTTTCCCCTTTAACCTGCCCCCTAATAATCTTAATAGGAAAAGATCTCAAAATCTTTCTCAGAGGCCCTGTGTTCTGCTTTTCTCAGATAGGTTTTTCTTCCCCCTAAGAGCTTAAGGGAGACAGAAACAGAAAACTCAATGATTTTCCTTCTCTTCTATATTAAAAAGAAAGGGAGTATTTGAGAGCCTGCAAAATGTGGGAAGTGACAATAAGTCAACTCGTGTATTTTCATTCCTCAGCTCTAGTCTAGAGAGAAATTCTTTTTTTCTCTAAATTTAGTAAATGAGAGACGTTGGATGACTCTCTAAATACTAAGCATTGGAGCATTTGTATT
Organism: Vicugna pacos; assembly: GCF_048564905.1. Lineage (NCBI taxonomy): Eukaryota > Metazoa > Chordata > Mammalia > Artiodactyla > Camelidae > Vicugna > Vicugna pacos. The sequence continues at coordinate 10,406,896 of NC_133009.1, read as the reverse complement.
GTTATTATTATTTTTATGTGAGCTGTATTTCTTTAGCAATAGAAGAGAAAATAAATAATCTTTTCATTGCCAGTTCTATTTTTGTCGGGGGCTTAACTAGAAGATATATCTAATCATAATGAGCAGAGCATAAAGAATATTAAGATTAAAAGAACTTATATTTTCTTTTATCCTCTCAACAATCTCCAGATGGATTTCCTAGGGGTTGCCTTCTAAATCTTCTTACACAGTAAGCTGTAAATCCCAGACCCAGCAAGCTTCTGGTCTGGCTGAACATAGCCTTTCATGTACAATATGTACAGCCTGAATAATGGCAGAAAATTATTCAGAGGATAATTACAGCAATTGATCTTGAGATGTTTTGTAGCGTCCTTCATAGATCATTCTTCAAAGCCTTTTGGAGAAATGGTGTCTGTGGAGTCTGCCAGAGGCAGAAAGCATCTGGGGTCTAATGTAAAATAAATAGTCTGCAAGAGTTGTAGTCACCTGAAGAGGAGGAGAGATAACCCCAGGAGAACTCAGGCCAGAGGTCAGAGACAGTTCAAAGAGCCACGTGGTACTTCTTTTTGATGGTCCCTAGATGAAGTTTTCCTTAATCATCTTCTCAGACTATGGCTTCCATCCCAGATATTCTAAGACTCTTGAGCCTTTAATCATACATTGTTCTGTCATGTCTGTGGCGCTCTCCTGGGAGCTCTCCCCCATGATTCTGAACAGCTCCCTGTGAAGTAAGAGGGGTGGTGAGCCATTAACTTACTTTCACAGATGGAGAAAATAGTGATGGGGGTCAGCTAATTTTGCCAGGATCACAGCCTTGGCAAGTGGTGGCACCCGAGAAGAGCAGGTTCTCCTGACCATAGTCCGGTGGACTCTGCTTGCTGATGACCCTTAAGCAAAGCTCACACTTGACTTTCTGGGAAAATGTCACATGCCATGCTTCAGATGATCATCTCTCCTACCAGAGAGGAATAATTTGAGTCCTTATTCCTCCCTTTAGCACCACAGCTGCATACATATGCCTCCATGCACACATCTTCACACACAGATAGGCACACACACACACACACAAACACACAAACATCTCTTCTCTATTTTTCTCAATGGTCCTGCCTTAGGCAGAAAACAGATGGGCAGCTGAGCAAGCATACCTGTACTAGACGTAGAAATCAATAGAGACAGTTATTTCATAAATGGCTCCACTAGGCATGGAAGTTCATGGCTTAGAGAGAGAGGGTGGTTGGAGGAGGAGGGGTTTCAGAGGAGGCAAGTGTGTCCTTTCTTGATGACAGCTTGTTCTCAAGGATACCTGAAGCCTTCACAATCAGCCGCAGCTACACAGTCCCAGCTCAGGTACCTAGACTGAGACATTTTAAATTGTATATCCCTGACACCTTATTGTGATGCCTGGCTTTAGAACATGTTATATATAATTATATAAACATTATAACAGACATTATGTATTTCATAATATATATTTATATAATTTTATAAATTCCTTTTTAATATTATTATTTGTTAGAACCTGTACTGATTTTAATTAAGCTGATGGTGTGATTTCTGATGAAATTGAATGAGACCTGGGTAACTAGTAATTATAGCCTAAGAAAAAAGATTTGTGGTTGAAACAAAGAGAGTATGAAAATCAAATAATGACTGACTTAATCTCATCAATTAATGGAAAAGAGAGATGACCAGATTTGTACCCCCAAATCATTAGCTGGTAATTAAACTTCCCACCTCCACTTTTTACTAGAGAACTTTTTTCCCCTAGAGAAACCCCACGAAAAATAACACAATCGTCTATTTGTTTTATGATTTGTGTCACACCAACCTTAAATTACCACAATTAAAATAATCAATTATTTCTCTGTGTCTTTGCAGCTAGGACTGAGGTTTTTCTAAATGGGATTGAATGAGATCTGTGTTTGTGTGTTTATATGTTTTTAAGTCAGACAGAGAAAAACAAATAGCATATGATATCACTTACATGTAGGATGTAAAAAAAAAAGACACAAATGAATTTATTTACAAAACAGAAACAGACTCACAGACAGAGAAAACAAACTGGTGGTTACCAAAGAGGAAAGAGGAGAGGGATAAATTAGGAGTTTGGGATTAGCAGTTGCACACTACTATATATAAAATGGATAAATAACAACGACCTACTGTACAGTACAGGGAACTATATTCAATAGCTTATTATAACCTATAGTGAAAAAGAATCTGAATATATATGTGTGTACATATATATATAAAACTGAATCCCTATGGTGTACACCAGAAACTAACACAACACTGTAAATCAATTATACTTCAATTAAAAAAGTTGTTTCTGAGAGTGATAATCAAAGGTTATGCTTTCGTGAAGCTTCACCTAAAACTTAAAATCTAAAATTACTGTTCCTGTCTTCATTATCAAAGTGATGACAATGGTCCTCATAGGGAAAAAGAAGCAGGTTTGTGTGTGTGATAAATACAGTGATATAGGGAAAGGAATTGCTACATTCCAACAAATCCTTAGCCAACTAGCCCAGGTTTCCATTCTCCATCTGTATCCCAAGGGATGTGGTATGAACATGCAGCATTATCATCCCTGATTCCAACCCCAAAGGAAAGGCATTCATCTGCTTTGCTCCCAGCTTGATACGGTTTTATCAGTGACGAATGTGTTTAATTTCTCCTTCAACTCATTTCCAAGCTAAGATCATATATAATAATATTTTATGAACTTACGTATTCAAGTGGGCATTACCCATTTCAGTGCAGTGACTTTGAAAAGCTACACATCTTCCTACGATGCTACAAATTCACAGTGTAGCTGGAAGACTGCTGGATTAAGAGCTAGACCATCAGGCTCCTAGGTATGAGTTCACTCCTGATTATAAATTGTGTCCTCTCTCCAGTCACTTCCTCTGCCCCACTCTCAGTTTTCTCATTTATAATGGGGGAGGATTGATGATCTCTCAATTCCCTGCTACCTCTAAAGTTATATGAGTCTATGGCTTCTATGTCCCAAGCCTTTAGGGACTTTTAGAAATTACCTTCTGTCCCTTATGATATGTTCTTTTGAATTTCCTCTGAAGTTGCAACTCTTTTTTTTTCCCCATTGAAAGCAAATTTGATTTGAAACAGCTCAACATCATTAAGAGCTGAGCCTAGGGATTCCAGTGCTTGATCAACCTGGTTATAGGTCAAAACTGAGCTGTGACCATAAGCTAATAGGATCGGTTTTCTCAATGTGTCATGTAAATTGACTCTGAGAGCCTAGCCCAAAAATGAGTTCCAAAAATAATTCAAGTACTGACGGCTTAAGAAGACTGATTTGAAAAGGAAATATCCCTCATTTAGCCAAGCATGTTGTCATGGGTTGGGCCAAATTCAAAATTGTATTATCACTTTTTAGGACTTTTTTAGCTGCTGTTTGGATGTATTAAGCCAGAAACACTTCTTATACTAAAGTTAAAATGCAGCTGCTGTGTAAAGTGATACCGTCTCTCTTTACTATAATAGTTACATTAGGTTTTGAAAAGGATGCTCTTCTTCATGTTCAATTTATTATTATCATTGATAATTAATAGTAGTTAATCTGTATTGACTGCCCAGTATAAGCTAAGTATATTAGATACCTATCTTACATATTTTCCCAACTCTAGGACATAAGAAGTAGAGAAAGAAACTGAGTCTCAGAGTAATTAAGTAACTTGTTTAGGATTGCAAAACTAGTAATTAGCTCAACAATGTTGAAAACTCTCTCCAACCACAACGTATTCCATGGTATACTGTTGTTACAACTTCCAAAATTCAATACTCTTAGTGGTGAAAAAGGATGGTTTCTCCTTAATCATACTTTGCCTTTATCTTAGTCTGAGTTGCTCCAAAATGTAGAGGCTGAGATGAAAACTTGAGAGTAGGCTGTTTATTTGGGGATAATATCCAAGGAGACGGGATAAGGGAGACGGGATAGTGAGACAGGGAAGGAGGATTATCTAGGTGGCTGCTACTGGCCGTGAAATTCTGTTCTATGGTTGCCTCCAGAAGCACACAAAATGCCTCATGCAAACATGCAGCCTACAGAGGGAAGTCTGAGTGGTTATCCACATTTTCATCCACTCAGTATTGCCCCGGTGGCGGTAGCTCTCTGAACTTCTGATATCCAGTTGTGCATAAGCTGAGTGAGATGCTCATGGGAGAAAATCCTGGAGCAGAAAGCAGAAGATGTGAGCAAGCTGGTCCTGAAAGTGGAAAGGGCCGAGAAAGATAAGCCTGTGCTCTTACAGAGCTGTCCAAGCCTGCTGCTCCTGGAGTATCTGCTCCAATGTCCACAACATTCACATTATCAGAATTCCCCTTCTCTCATCTTTGAATGCCCTCCCTCTCTTCTCTCTTGAAATTCCACTTCTTTAAGGTGCTAACCATGTATGATCCCTCTGTGAAGCTTCTCTGACTCTGCCTCTTCCCTCTGACTTCCCACTACAGTTTGGTCGTAAGACCAATCGGTATCCCACTGATGTCTTGGAAATGCTTCCTTACAGCCTTGTGTCCATCACTAAACCTGAATTTCCTGAGTGCAGGGGTTGCACTTGTTCATTTCTCTAACCCTGGTACAGAGCCAAGAATTTTGTAGATACTTCACACTTTCTTATTAATCAAATAAAGGAGAGAGTAAATATCCATGTCTCATCCTTTCATAGATTTTAATCCACCTTTGCAGACTACGACAGCAGAGTCCCAACACTTTCTATCATTTTTGGTGCCCTTCCCTGGACCTTCTCCAGACCTCTTTGATCTTGAGATGCAGCATCCAGAACTGCTGAGAGTCTTCCAGGTGATTCTGCACCACAGTTGTACGTATCAGTGTGGTCCTGGCATCTGTTTCTCTGCCTTTCAACCCAGAGGCAGCAACTTCTACTTTATTGCTGGCAGTCGGTTTGATGCCCTGTGTTACAGTGATTCATGGACAGTCCTCTCTTCCCTAATGGACTGCAGACTCCCGAGGGGAAGGCGATTGCCATATTCATCTTCCTATTCCCACAAGGGAGAGAAGGTGACATACGGAATGGTCAAGGACAACCACCTTCTCAGAATGGCAACAACAGTAGTAAGGATAACTAACAGTGATTAAACAGGTGCTCTATCCCTGTTTCTCTGAGCAAGCTACATAAATGATCTCCCATCTCTTTCTCATTACACCCTGGGAGATGGTCTTACTCTTCTCCCCATTTCAGAGACAAGGAAACTTAAGACTCAGGTAGATTAAGTGATTTACCTATGATTATGCATCTAGCCAGTGATAAATGACCGTAACTTAAGTCTGTGCAATTTTAAAATACTGTGTGTTCTGCTAAAGATTCTGTTAAGAGATGGAAGAGAGCACAGAGATCATCAAGGACAACCAGAAAAGGTGTTTTTGTTTTTGTTTTTCATTTGTTTAGATTAGTGGTTCTCAACCGAGGGCGATTTTGCCTTCAGGGAACATTTGGCAATGTCAAGAGACATTTCTGGCTGCCACAGCTGGGAAGTGGGGAGGGATGCTGCTGGCGTCTACGGGGCAGAGGTCAGGGAGACAACAAAGAATTTTCTGGTCCAAATTGTCAATAGTGCTGCAGTTGAGAAGTCCTGGTTTAAATGAAGAAACTGAGAAAGGAGACAGAGGAGGAAATATGTCTAACAGAACAGAGCGGCAGGGCTGGATGGAAACTTAGGGTTTCTACTTCTTTGTCCCATGGCACTTCCTTCTCTGCCACACCCGTCAGTCATGCCGGCTCTTGCTGACACATGGTAGCAGCTTTAGGTGAAAATGCTTTGAAAACTGTGAAGTTCCCACAAAGCTTAGGTTCTTGTCATCAGCATCACCTCCCTGCTGAGCCCCACTCTTACTGACTTCTCAGGACTCTCCTCCATTTTGCTTGAATCTCTTCACTCTTTCAGACTTCTCTTCCGTAGCAGAGCTCTGAGTCCTCTGTCTCCTCAGCCATCCCTAGCCACTACCACCAGTGGTGATCACAGAGTTTTTTTTAATATTATTTTTCTCTAACTTCCTTAGTGATTTTTAACGTGGAGTGAACTTTTTGGCTGGTGCAGTGCTCCAGGCTAAATGCATTTGGAGGTGTCCTTATCCTTCTGGGCTTAGCACCTGGTTTAGTTCATTAAAAACATGAGATTTGTCAATTTGGGTCTTATTAGTGATCTACTCAGATAAGGTATGTACTTATGAACATCCGATTTTTGGCTTCTTTAAATAAATGACCCTGTGGCCTGACAAGAATTCCCATCTCTGGAACTCACCCAAACCATCTTCATTTTATCTGTCCAGACCTGGTACTTAATGTTAGCATTGCCCATAGTTCTGACCCTTGCTGGACTTTGCATCTTGACCTCAAGTCTCTTTGCAAACACTGCTGGTTTTGATGGCCTCTTGTGATCATGGTGTTCTACATGGGACTCTGTTCTCCTTCAGATCCAATTCCCTTCCCAAGTCCCCAGCCCAATAGGGTAAGAAGATCAGATCTATCTTTCACAGTAAGGTTGTGGAAGGCCTTAAATGTTTAGTTTGCAATCAGCATTAGAGGACCCCATTCAAATATCCTGTGTTGCCTTGGTAATTTATAATAGATATTTCATCCATGAATTTCCCTGTACGTTTTTGAATTTCTAACTATGTTCAGCCGGTAATGGATTACAATCAATCAAACAAGAAAGCAAGTAATCAATAATCTAAACAAGTAAATAAATAAGAATTCTGCAATTTACTACCCACTTTGTGAAGCAGGCATGCCAAGGTAAACGTTCCAAAGTTCCAACAAATGGGAACATCTCCAGCTATTGCTCTGTTCTCAGCTACAGTGCAGAGGGAGTGAACGGATCAGTGTGTTGCTGCGTACGTATGTGTAGGAGAGGTGTTGCATGTGGTGAAGAGACAAAGGGTAGCATGTGCACATTTCATTTCATTCCTTTTCCCCCCAGTTTCCCCATTGGAAAATAGTAAAATGCACATGTTAGAATGTTCTAGTCTTAAAAAAAAATCAGGCTGGTTTGAGGGAAGCCAAGATTTGTAGCTGTATCTGATATCATCATGCAAACCATTGATTTTAGTAGCAAAAACTTCTGCTTTAAGATTCAAGATAAACTACAAAGCACACAAGTTTGTCTGGTTCTTCCATCCCCCCAAATTCCTATCTTATCTTTCTCTGTCCAATATCGGAGAAGGAAGCAAATTTTGAGCATCGGTGTGGCCTGACTCTGCAAATGGCCATCATGACCATCAAAAAGGACCTGAGTTTCCCACAGCTGCAAAGACCCCAGGTTCCCACTTTCTAAGGCACCCAGGAAGGGTCTTTTTGCAGCATCTTGGCAAAAGCTTACTGGAGTTCAATTTGGAACTAGGACCAAAGTTAAGCCAGAGTCAACAGAAGAGTAACTTTATATTGAAGCTGTATTCCAAGCTTTGATGCCAATCAAATTCACCATCTTTCATATTCTTGTCATTAGATCCTGCCAAGAAATTCAAGCTCGACTGGTCATTTACTTTTCCATTCCAGTCTTCTCATTATAACATGTTGTGCATTATTTTTTTTCTTATCAACCTTTCCTACCTCTGCTGCCCTTTCTTCCAAATGCCATCTGGAACCCCAATTTCAAAGTAAACTAACTCCTCTGTATCTGCAATTCCTCCACAGCCCATTCCCTCTCTCCCTGGTTTTCAGTGCATCCTGGCAATCACCCAGGAACACTACAGTCTAATGTGGATGTTAAGAGCTCAGGTCCTGGGTTCAAATCCAAGCCCTGCCACTCAAGTATCTCACCTTGGGCAAGGTGCCAAAATTTTTTTAGCCTTAGTTTCTACATCGGTAAATGAGGGGAAAAAAAAACTCTCCTAGGATTATTAGGAGGATTAAATTAGCTTATTATGAAGCACATAGAACAATGCCTAGCCTACATTCCATGCACCATGCACATGAGTTTTTGTTTTTGTTTTTTTGCTGGAGATTTTTAACATTTTCAATGATGCATTTCCTTCTCTAAGTCATTACTCCTTCACTCTTATCTCTTATATAAGAAGTACCTCTTGCTATGAGACTAGTCCTTGCAGGATGTTCCACTCTTTACACCTTTCTCATCCACACCATAATCTCACACCCATTCAGAACTTCTGCATCATCTCACAATAGTTCAGTTTCAAGTCCCATCTTCATTCTGTGTGACATCCATGACGGGATGACTTGTTATTCCATCTGAAAAACCACATCTGTTTGTTGGTTTATTTCCTCAGCATCAACACCTCAGCTTGTCAGCTCCTGAACATTGCTGGAGGTACAGACACACCTTGCTGTTATTCATTTGCTGTGAATCAGGACTAAATTCCCCCTTTTTACAACTGAGGAAACAAGTCTCAGTCAAAGAGGCTCACTTTTGCTCAAGAGCACACAGCTAGTCAATAATTAAACCCAGAACTCCTGACTTTTTTCCAGACACTTTGTACTGCACCAAAGTTGCCTTGCAAGACTTTCTAAGGTTTATGCACATTTGTTTGGCATTTTAGTGCTCAAAAGAAGCATTTAATGTCATCTGAAAGTTGAAGCATTTAATGTCATCTTCCTCTTTTCTGTAGATTATTTTTTTGTATAAGTAGTTGCCTTTCATTGTCACATATGCAGCATTTTCATGAGAATTCTATGATTCTTTCTTCCTATGCTTTGGGGATATATCTATAGTCCCATTTCTCTAAGCAAATGGGTCCATTTTATCATGGTGGTAGTGAAGGGGTAAAGGAAAATGTTCCAAGCCCTCAGCCCACAGGGTTCCCATTCTCTGGGACTTAACAGCAGGCTGATTGTCATTCAAGGTACATCAATTTGCTAATGGAAACACTGAGACAGAGAATTAAGACCCACTGGGAACGCGGTTGGGGCTGAGGCCTTGTTGCTCGTTGGCCTAGTTTCTGTTTATTTTCTTTTTGACTAGGTGACAGGAATGGCAGACGGATTGTCCAGTGGTCTGGCTGAACAAAAAGTGACCTGAAGTGTCTTCCAAGGACAAATTGATGACATATCCTCAGGCACAGGAAGTGGGGCGATGGTTTGGTGCTTGGCACAGAGCTGCAGCTTTCTGAATAGATGTTCATTGAAAGTGATGGTGAGTATATTTCAATCTTACATCCTCACCTGTTGAAAGTCATGCTGGAGGACAGAAGTATTTATTTTGAGAAGACATGAGCCTTTGGATGTGAAGCAACTACTTTTCTACCCCAATTAAAATGATTTAATTGCAATTAATTATTTATTGAAGACATACTGTGTACATGTACTGGGAAGTAGTGAACTTAACTACAATGACACCCAAAAAAACAGCTTCTATCTTTAAGGTGTCGCTATTTACTTTTAGTCAGAGAGAAAACCAAGCATCAAACAACAATGATGGTTTCACTTAACCTTTCAGTTGGTCCATGTGTGATAAAATTTAAACCACTTCCCTATGGACCATTTCATCTTATGAATTTTTACTTCAGAGGTGAGACTCCTTTGAGGGCATACATTTTTATTTTCTCCTTTATGTGAGATGATCACCACTGTTCTAGGTGACCACTGAAGGCATACACCAGATGCATTTTCAATACTCTATTATTATAAGAGAGGAAAAGATAGAAGAATTAGAAAAATTGCATAGTGAATACTTTTTTATAGTTGTTTCTATGGGTCATATAGGAGAAACTGGTAAGCCCTTGGGGCACTGAGGAAGTTTCCACTTGGGGTTCGTGTATTCAGATCAATAGGGGTAAATGGCAGAGAGGCAGATTTATTTAAGAGTAAGAGAAAGGTTTTAGCGTGTCCAAAATTGAGGTCAACTGCCTTTGGAGACAGTGAATGGCTCATCCTTAAAAGTATTCATGGGGGAGTTGGAAAAATGCCTTAAGGGATGATGAGGGTGAAGGCCTCCTTTGGGAAAGGAGTGTTGATTATATGCCTGTAAGCTACTTTCTACATCTTATGATCTCTGATTGCAGAGAAGGGTCCCCAAAGAGCAGTTCTTACTTAGATTCCTAGAAGGTGATGTCTACCGCTTCCCTCCTCTCCAATCATGGTTCTGAGAGATTTCCATCAGGAGGAGAGGCAGACTAGAGAGGAAAGAAAAATTATTTTGCGCAACTGGTGCTCCATCAAAACAGAGGCCTTGTGAAATGACGGCAGACATCAGTAATTGCCAAAGCACTGGCCTTATTTATAGGTTTGAATGAAAGATAAATACTGTACATGCACATTCTAATTAAGGCCAAGTCTTCCCAGAATGCATAGCTCTGCATCTCATTCCCCCTGTCACTGCTGCCACAGCTCTCATATTTCCTGTGGTGTCTTTCCAGTTATGAGTAATGTTGTGCTGAGTGAAGTGGATGGAGTCCCAAGCTGGCTGCAGGGCACAGGGATTTGATCTGCCACATGGCTGGAGACTGGACTCCAGAACACCACAGCAGCATTTGCCCTTGTCTTCAGTGACTGACTAGAGCGTTTAGTCTAAGGATAGTGATGTAGGATTTAGGATTATCTGTGAAGGGCTCCCAGCTCCATTGCGGATAGTAAAGAATGAAGCAGTCCGTAGAAATGTTCCCTTCTCAATTCCATTCATGTCAATTAAGCATCTGTTGGGTTAGAAGGAAAGATATGGTCTGTTTCCATCAGGTACATTTCTAAGATAGATTTCTGTATGGCATAAAGCTAATGCTTTTTTAATAGTCTCCCCTACCTATTACATAATGAAAAAAATTGAGCACGTGCCATGAACATATGACTAATGGCTCTTAGAGAAAGTCCAGTCCTAGCTTTGATCTTTGAGAGATGAGGACATCATAATCTAATGTAGCTAATCATGTCAAAAGCACAATCAATAAGCATACACTGATCTCACAATATAATTAAGTCTCAATAAGTTCATTTTTAGACCAAATCAATCAAAAGTAGTCAACCTGACCAGGAATAAATTTAGAAGTATCATTAATTTTAATAAAATCAAGATTTATTTTCCAAAATATTAATATCATGTTATTTAAAAATTATATAGTCTTAGTTCCTTAGCAAATCTTTACATAAATATACTGCAATAAAATTTAGGCTTTTTTCTTGGCCATATTATAACTTTTCATCACTGCAGAAAAAAATATAATGAAGTGTTTTCTCCCCCCTGTTTCTTTCTGGAAGCCCAATCATTTTACCCTGGAGCGATCTTTAGTTCCTCCCGAATACTTCTACATAGCAGGCAAGGGCTAGTCATAGATCTGGATTTTAGTTTGTAACTTCCTTTGGCCAAGGTCAAGAGCCAAGAAAGAAAATAGAAACAAAGATAGGAAAACATAGGGCTAAACTAAGCAGGGAGAATGGCTTTCTGCTCAGGATTTTTCACTTGGGTCCCCGTGAAAACTTGTTTGAATCATTAGCTGATTTTTCTTCCAAATGTTTTGCTAATATATCAGCCAGAACCAGATGCCTCTGGTGTGTGTGTGTGTGTGTGTGTGCTGTGTGTGGGTCTGCGTGTGCATGCAGGCTGTCTATCTTCATGACTAAGGGATCTCCTAATTGAGGAGTATATTTGTCTCAATCTCAATAGATACAGCTAATCCAACGGTGTAAATCTCAGCCTAACGGAGTGTGTTAGAATTTGCTGTGCACCATTTTTCACTCTCCAAGATTCATTTGGATAATTGCAGAAGCTTAGCACCACATCTTGGGAGGTATCAGCATGGGATGGAGTGGAGGGAGGAAATTAATATTCATATTACTACTGTATAACTGACAAAGACCAAAACACTTCACACATTTGGTATCATTTTTTTTCACAATGTGAATAATAATACCTATCTCTCAGCATAGCAATTTTTATTCATACTTTATAGGCAAGGTAACTGAAACTCAAGAAATTAAGTGGTTTCTTCAATATTTCATGATTTTTAAGTGGTAATCAGGGATTCATTTGAACGTCTGGAAACCAGGAATGTGAGTCTGACTTTATCAGAGAGGATTCATGGATAATTTGGTAAGATTAGGGCTGTAAGCAGTCATGACCAATGTTTGGCACAGGGCCTCATTAGTAGGTGGTCAAAAATACTATTGAATGAATGACTTGGAAATCCAGGGCCATCAACTGAGTTATAACAGTGAGGAAACAGTGGGATGTCAGGGCTAAATCTAAGAGAAGTGGTAGGAGTTCAACCCAGGTAGGGAGCAGTAGTCAGATAACGATGATTTCATTGTGCTGACCAGGTTAGAGGCATGAGAAATCAGTCAGTTGATGAAACAAGCAAGTAATTGAGCTCTATATGTAAGATTCAATTCAGAGTCAAATGGCATTGATTGAATAACTGCTATATGCTAGGTTCTCATTATTCTACTTGGTTTTCACATTATCTTATTTCACCTTTACAATAATCATTTTTCATAGTTGAGAAAATTAAGATTCCTGAGCTGTGAATTTCCCAAGGTCACAAATTAATATATGATAAAGTCAGTGTTTGAACCCAGCTCTCCTGACTCACTTCAATGTTATTAACACAATGAGACTTGTCCATTTTCAGTAGGTATCTTGCTTGACCTGTCAACAGCATCTAGCATCACTTAGCCTCCAGGACAGTATTCCTTCTTGTTTTCCTTTTACTTTATCCCCCAAGTCTTTCTCAGTTTCCTCTGTCAGTTCCTTCTCATTCCACTGACTTCTGAACATTGGAACGTTTATAATTCAGTCCTTGTATCTTTCCTCTTTTCTGTTTACATTCATTTTCTTGATGTGCTTATCTACTACCATGGCTTTCAGTGACATCATGACAACTCCAAAATTTAGACATCTAGCCCAGAACCCTCTCTGAGCTCTCTACAGCTCTCCAATGTCCAAAAAGCATCTCAAACTTCAACTTTCTAATACTGCACTCCTGATATTCCCCAGAACTTGTTCGCCCTTGCTGTGTCTTCCGTCTTAGTTAATAGTAACTCTGCCTTTCCAGGTGCTCAGGCCCCAAACCACAGAATCATGTTTAATGCTCTCTCTCACATAGTCCGTATCAATCTGTCAGCCAGCCTTGTTGACTATGTCTTCAGAAAAGGACTGACTACATTTGCCACTCCCACAGCTATCCTCTTAGCCCAATTCACTGTCAGCTCTTTCAGATTATTGCAAGAGCTTTTCCTAGGCTGAATTTGTCCACCTTCAGCTTATTCTTCATGTAACAGCCAAAGTGACCTCGGAAAAGTTAAATCAAGTCATCTTACTCTTTAGCTTGCAACCAATTCACTCAGAGTAAAAGGCAAAGTCTGTAACAGTCTCCAAGGCTCTACATGATCTGCCTTATTAAGTATAAACAACCACCTTAAAGACTTTACTCATGCTGTTCCCTCTGCCTGGAACATACTTCCCCAGACATCTGACCATTTGCTTCTTCATCTATTTTAGGTCATTATTAGCTATCTACGTTGCACAGTGTTTTTACCCATGCAACTCCCTATGCTCCTTCTCTATTTTTCTCCACAGCACTTATCACTTTCTGGCATACTCTATCCTTAACTTACATGCCTTTTTAATTGTCTCCTCTTTCCTTATTAAATATGAGCACCAAGAATAAAGATGGCAAGTATGTTTGCTATTTTGTTTGCCATTGCATCCCCAGCAGCACAGGTGGCACAAAGGAGCAAGGCCTGGCATATAGGAGAAAAAAAATTTTTTAGTTGATTGAATGAATGGAAGGGAGGGAGGGAGCCATAAGAATTCAGCCCATCTGAAAGGGGCAGGGACATGCTACAACTCCTGAAAATAGGCAGCAGCCAAAGCAGTTTCAGTGAACTCCTGAGGAGTATGTGTACCAACCTACAACCTAACATTTTCATGTTTCAGAAAAATCGCCCCAGTGTCCCAACATGATATTCCTATGCCTCAGGAGAAAATACATTAACTCGCGGAAACCTGATAGATCATGAACCATGAAAGTGCTTGTAAAAAGCTGTGTAAATGGAGAACATAAGTCCTGATTCTATTTCTTTTGTGATGGTGCACAATTGCAAGGCAAAAATAGAAAATAATAAAAAAAAAAACCACATTGAGTATCTTTTCATGGAAAGTTCCATTACTGCCCTGTTATTGTGTCTTGCCTCCACCCGCACAACCCTGCCCCATTAAGGTGCTCTCCATTTTTGGTAGACAGCATAACCCAGTAAAAAGAGCATGGATACTAGGATCAGAAAGACTTGGCTTCATTCTGTGATCACACTACTTTCTAGTCACAGAATCTGAGTCAATTTTCTTAACCCTTCTGAGCCTCCATTCTTATTTGTGGAATAAGCAGGATAAATTATACTTGATAGGGTATTTATGAAGATCAAATTACATACAGCATTATGTAGAAGCTATACATAAGATATGTATAATATATAATGATATGCTACATATTTGATTGGCACTTTTATGTATTATATATGTCTATATCATTTCAAATATGTTTGTTTGGTATTAAATGCATGCACCTTAAAATCTGATTGGCATTAAGTGCTGTGAGATAATGGAAACTATGTATATTGGTCTCTGTCCCTAGTTCCTGGCACAGAACTCCTAAAATCCTTACCATTCCCTAAGTGGTAAGAGCACTTGAGGCATCTTTCACTTTAATATGTGGTCTTTGACCCCAGTTCCTGACACAGAGTTCCAAAATTCCTTGAAGTTTCCTGGGTGATAGCAATGTCTTTTATCCTAATGAGGGGGCTCTTGGTAGGCTCCTGCGTGGAGGCTGGTCACCAGAAACACCACGCCATAATTAGAAACTTAGAATTCTCAGCCCTAGCCCACATTCTTCAGAAAGGGAGACGAGCTGAAAAAGGAGTTAATGATCAATCATGCCTATGTGATGATGTCTCCGTAAAACCCCAAGTATCCAGGGCTCACAGTGCTTCTGGGTTGGTAAACACATGGAGGTGCGGGAAGAGTTGTGCTGCCCGAGAAAGCATGGAACCTTTGCACCCCTTCCCACACGCCTTGTCCCACGTGTCTCTTTCATCTGCATGTTCACCCATATCCTTTATCATATCCTTTTAAGTAACAATAAGTAAACTGTTCTCCTAAAGTCTGTGAACTGCTCTAGCAAATTAATCGAACCCGAGGGGGGAAGTCATGGGCACCTCTGATTAGCAACTGATAGGGCAGAAGCACAGAGAACAACCTGGGCTTGCATTAGCATCCGATGTGGGGGCAGTTTTGTGGGACTGAGTCCGTAAACTGTGAGATCTGATGCTATCTCCATGTAGGTAGTGTCAGAATTGAGTTACATTGTAGGGCACCCAGCTAATGTGGCAGAATTGCTTGATGTGGGGAAGAACCCCACACAGCCAGTGTCAGAGGTGTTGTGAGTATGACAACTGTGTGGGAGTAAGGGAGAAACGCAGGAGGAAGTGTAGGTTTTCTACACAAGTACCGGTCGTATATACATAGATACACATATAACATGTTATGTATTATATACAATGTATTAACATATTATATAATATACATTCTATATATATATGTGCATATATATATATTTGATTGGCACTTAATGCATGCTTCTTGAAAGGTTCAAGTTCTCTGTGTAAGAAGAACAGGTATTGACAGAAAAGCAGAGACTTAGTAATAGCTTAGTGTTGCATCAGAAAGTAAGAACTACATCTTCTGGACTCATGTCTTCCCATATGTACTTAGCTAATTGGGGTCCACGTCCTGAGAAAACACAGACGCCCTAGTAGGAACTGTCAGAGTATGCTGGAAGGTCTAACACTTCCACCTAAAATTTATATTGTAGATAATTGCCAATTGTCACCCAGTTTCTGTTCTACATTCTATGGAATCCAGACAGTTTCAGTGGTGGTTAAAAATAAGTTAGAATCAAGAACCCCACCAGGTTTATTGACCTTGGCAAGTGGCTCTGGTATGTGCCTTGGGTGATATTCTTGGGCTGCTTGTTCGATCAGTCCTTACAACTCTGTGCAGAGAGGTCCTCTCTGGAGGAAATATGTAGGAAATGGTTCTCATCAGCTGCTCCTGATTCCAGCATTATTATTGCCTCTGGGATCCATCGGAGGTCTTGGAACACTTCAGTGAGATCAAAGACAAGTGTGGCCAGCAGAATCTAAAGAAATTTAAATCAACCCATGATGTTTATAGGTACCATGTGGGTAAGCAAAGTGCCTTGAAGTCCAACTCGAAGGAATAAAATTTGAAACTTGTTTATAAAAATAATGACTTTTTCCATATCTCATCTTCTTTTAAAATTTCTTCTCAATTTATATCTCTCTCAATACCATAAGGGCAGCATCTCTTAGCAATCAGTGGGTGGAAGTTGTGCTCTTAATTCATACGCATTACCTGCTCTGTTTTCTTCCCAGTTCAGACTCTGTCCGTCGTTATAACGAAAAATAAGTGGTGCGGGCTTATTAAGAAAGAAGGCGTGGTGAGCCTCTGGGGGTAGATAACCTTAACCCAAATTAAGTGGGCTTGTTCCCTGACAGGAGTTTGGTGGTAGGGTTCTCACCCAGCTGTCCGATGAGCCTGTGTTTCTCAAACTTGCCTGCACACTGGAATCACCCAAGGAGCTTGTGACTGTGTTCTACCCACCAGAGACTCCTGTCACTGGTCTGGGATACAGTTTGGGCTTTGTAATTTTTTAAAGATCATCAGGGGATTCTAACGTGTAGACACGCCTGTGAATCATTTCCAGGGGCCCATGATATGAAAGTCCACTGGGATAAAAGTGTTTCTAATTTCATGGAGCCAGAGATACTGCTCAGGACACAAATATCCTTGCCAATGTCTGGTATCAATATAAGGCCAAAATAGTTAATTTTGAAAGGTGAAGGATTATATTTCTATCTAGCCGTACTCCAATAACAAATGTATCTAAATTATAAAAGGTAAAATAGCATTTTTAATTATAAAGGAGAAATGAAAGTCTAAATTATACATAGACTATCTGTGGGTCACAATTTAACCATGACAAGAGTGCTATCTGAAGGGAAATAAAAAGAAACAGGAAGCAGGCTTCAGCTGATGGCAGAGACCTGCTCTTTAAATGGAGTGCCTGTAGAGTCTATGCTTGAATACATCTTTTTAAAGCTTATCCCAACTATCAGGAGTGAAGAAATTAGGAAAATCTAGACTTGGATGTGAGAAAAGTAATGATTTGATGGTCTAAACTCTTTCTAGTTTGGGAAATCTTCACTGGGAATTTGAAGTGGGAGTCAAAGGTAATACATTTCAAACCACCCCCTACCCTCTGAATTTTAACAGGGAGATGACCACTCTGTATAGCCTAAGGCTACAGGGCGGGGCATCATTCCTCAGGTTTTTAAGCACATGGGATCAAACAGCTAACAGGAAAAGAGAAGCCTGACCAATGTTAAGTTGGATCATCATGGGAGGGTTGGAGAGTTTAGGACTCATGTTGCTTTCCTTGTGAACCCATTCTCAAAATGGAAAGATGTCTAGATGTCTAGTGCAACACCATCTGATAGAAATAAAATGTGATCCACATATGTTTGTAAAAATTTTCTAGTAGCCACAATCAACAAAGGAGTAGGTGAAGTGAATGTTAATGTGCCTTATGTTACCCAATATATATTATCATTTCAACACGTAATCAATATAAAATATAAAAACCAATATAATACATCCTTTTTTCTATCAGGTCTTTGAAGTCTGGTATATATTCTACATACTTACAGCCCAGCTCAATATGGATTAGCTATATTTAAGAGCTGAATAGTCACATGGGGCTACTGTCTACTATTCTGGGCACTGCAAATGTAGATGAGAGATCATAAGGTCTGAGTAAAAAGACTTGTGTTCTAATAGGTCTTCAAGAGTGGATGATAGTAGCTGGTGTCTAGAGTCATTTTTCAGGTCTTATGTCCTCCGAGGCAATGGTAAGTCAAAGATGTGGGTGCATCGAAAAAGTGGATGAGAATGGCCAAGCCTTTGCAGTTGGGACAGTCCTCAGGCAAGTCTGCTATTTCCATCTCAATTTAGGCAGATTAAAAAAGCATCTTCATCTCTTACCAAAACTACAGGTTCTGAACAGAAAGTAGGGTCTTTGTACCCTATAACAAAGGGATTCTCTGGGATGTGGTTCCAGAAAAATCTCACTGAAGGGGTTGCTTAGTCAGGAATTAACTTTGCTTGTGATCCCAGTGGTCACTCGATCAACAATGTGGTGTAAATCAAATCCTTGACCCACAAACCAAAAGCAAAGCCCTTATGATTACTTTTTGCACAGCTTTATTTAAAAAACAAACAAACAAACAAACAAAAAACCAGCCAAAACCACTGCACACTTCACTTCCACGGTACATTTCATTCCCAAGACTGGTACAAGTCGTAAGTCCCCACCCCCATTGCCGTTGGCTTTCAGGACAATCATCTGCTCAGGCACAGCAGAGTTTTGTCTTCCCTCCTAGCCTGGGGTGGCCCTGGAGCTATTAAAGTCTCTATTCACTGCCCTACTTTCAGATGAATTTGCTCAAATGGTGGTCTATTTAGACCTCAGTCACAAAAACTTCTCTTTTTACTGGTGTGATGCGGAAATGGCAGTGGTGAAATACTTGTACTAAAATGGGAGAACTGAATGCTCAGCCCATCTGTTCTCCCAAAGCTCTGTGTGACCTTAGTCAGATGTCTCCCCATGTCTAGACTTCAGTTCTTCCCCATGTAAAACAACTAAAGCACTTTCCACTGTGATGGTGAGGATTATGTTCATGGAATCTGAGCACATTTCACAAGAGGGTTTAAGATAAATGCGAGATACCATGATGAATCATTTCAACAGACCCCAGGGAAGAAGAAGGATGGTAAATAACTATCAAATCTTGGTAAACAGTTGAGACAGATGAGGAGCAGTGATACCTTAATGGGCAGGTCAAGGACCAATGCGGGGGTGGTCATGGAAGAGACAGGTGCAGGGAGCTGGGGAACGCTCACTGCTGGATCACTTAATGCTAAGGATGGTAAAATTTGGAAACCTTGTCTTTGTTCTGGGAGGACTTGACGAGCAAAACTGATTAGCTGTAGAATATCATTTAAATCTCCTCTTAAAGCAAATCTGAGTCTTTAATCATTATCTCCCAAACCACCAAACAGCTCCAGACACACACCAGCCTC
The DNA here is from genome assembly GCF_048564905.1 of Vicugna pacos. NCBI lineage: Eukaryota > Metazoa > Chordata > Mammalia > Artiodactyla > Camelidae > Vicugna > Vicugna pacos. The sequence goes on along the minus strand of NC_133009.1, from coordinate 10,387,753 downwards.
ACTGAGAGACTTGTCAAGACTGAAACAGTAATTCACAAATTCACTAAAATTCCCTGCTCCACCGAGCAGTATGACAGCTCCAGCGACCGCAGTAACATTTCTATTCAAACTGGCTTTGGAGCTGAAGCTATAAATATCCTTGCAATATTTCCTGCTTCAGAACATAAAGACAGCTTTACAGCACTGATAAAATAGAAATTACTTTCTCTCTGAGGTCTTGCTGGAATTTTAATGTCTGTTTTGCAATAAAGCAGCTCCTACACAATTTGATTTGAGGGAAAGAAAACAAACGGTCTAATTTAGTTACAATAATGACTCTTCTTGTATTGTTTGCCCTACTTGCTTCTCTGGCTGCTGGGCTGTTAAAGTTTGTAGCGGGGAGCAGAGGCGATGATTTTATGAGAATATTAAAATGGTTTCTTTATTATTTAAAGATACATTGTCTTCATCCCCTTTCACCGCAGAGCAACCAAAAACAATTTTTTAAAGGAGAAATAGAGAGAAGAAAATAAAGTTTACAGCCTTTAATAGCACTTTGTGAAAATTGCTTGTTAGGACTCTAAAGCTGTTGACCAAAGATGACATGAATTTAAAAGGCTTTTGAAACGTAAAAGATCATAGCAGCTTTAATTATTCCATACGTGTTACTCCAGTTCTTGTTAGTGCCTTCAAAGCTGAGCAAAGCATCTTTTTTTAAAATCCAAATACACCCCTCTCCTTTGTAGATTATGTGATGTAGAAAGGAAAAAAAAGACAGAAATTCGTGTTTGTACATAGACTGTGTGCTGAGGGCATAGGAAAGTGGAGATGAGAAGAGAAGCTAAGGATGGAGCAAGGCTGTCTGGGGACAAGAATTAAATGATTGAAAGGAGGCACAGTTTGATCGGGTTGAAGTCTGATTAATCCAATCTCAGACTTCTTGGAAAAGGGTTAAAAATCAAATCAGCATTAGTTAGGTTTGGGGTTCCCATAAATTTATTTTTGTACTGAAAAAGAATTTCTCCTTATTTGAAAAGTTCCATGACCCCATAACATCCTCTAACTGGCTTGGCAAGGGTGCTTTCCCCCAGGTCACATGGCCCTAAGCAAGCCCATGGAGCAGAAGTTCTTTTCCACAATCTGCCTTCCTTCTTCCTTTACTCATTTCTCCCTCAGTTGCTTCTTCTTGCTCCCTGATGCTCACAACAGATTGCATTCCCACTTCCCCTTTGGTTTCTCAAAATTTCCCATTTCCTTCCATCCAAACCTTCCATCTAGCTGTTTCTACATCCTACTATCCTGATATATCAAAAATTCTGCCCTTATTTTAAATCTCTCAGTGCTTTTGTGGAGTGGAATTATTCGTACATCACAGACCCATGATATCTTTGGTCCAGAAGGGAACTGGGCTTATGACTCTCCTTTGGTTTTTAAAACTTGGTGCCTAGGACTTTTCAGATTTCACAAAAATCTCTCAGCCACTGCCTGGCGGGGAGGGGGATAAGTTCTACTCTCCTGTGTCAATCATAGCACCTGTGCTTTCATGCATTTAATACACAGAGGATTCGTTTTTAAGGGGCTCTGCTGCTTTAAAACCATTTGTCAGTCATTGATCTTGTGCAAGTTTTTGTTTTGCAGCAGAGAACACTGAGGTGCAGAGAGAGAAAATGACCACTCTTTTTCTTATGGCTGAATAATGGCGGAGTAGGAAGAACTTAACTGGGCTTAACGTTACAAGTGAAGGGTGGTGAGCTTTAATGAACGAATTCATACCAGAGTGAAAGCACAATTATGACTTATCCATGTTAGTGATAATTAATCAAAACAAAAATGGTAATAAATAATTGATGCCTTTTCTAAGAAGACAATTTTAAGAATAGATAGTGTAGGTCAGCAGTTCTCAAAGTGTGGTCTGTGGATTCAGTGAGGGAAAGGACAGTTTTCTTAATGAATAGTACTGGAAAAACTGGATATCCACATGCAAAAAATAAAATTGGCTCCTTATACCTTATACAAAAATTGACTTAAAGTGGATCAAAGGCCTAAATCTCTAAACTACAAATATTTTAAAAGAAAACAAAGGACAAAACTTCATTACACTGGATTTTGGCAATTTCTCGGGTATGACACACGCAACAAGAGAAAGAGACAGTTTGGACTTCACGAAATTTTTTTTTAAATTATGCATCAAAGACAACATAAACAGTAAAAAAGGCAAACTGCAGAATAGGAGAAATATTTGCAAATCATGTATGTGATAAAGGATTAATACCCAGAACATATAGAGAACTCCTGAAACTCAACAACAGAAAACAAACACCCTGATTCAAAAATGAGCAAAGGACTGGAGCAGACTTTTCTCCAAAGAAGATAAACACATGGCCAGTAAGCACATGAAAAGATGGCCTATATCATTAATCGTTAGGGAAATGCAAATTAAAACTATGATGAGATAATACTGCACACCCATTAGGATGGCTATTATCAAAAAAAAAAAGAGAGAGAGCATAACAAGTTTTGACAAGGATATGGAGAAATTAGAATCCTTTAGCTCTGTTGGTAGGAATGAAAAATGATACAGTTACTGTGGAAAACAGCATGGTAGTTCCTTGAAAAATTAAAAATAGAATTACCATATGAGCCAGCAATTTCACTTCTGGGTATATACCCCAAAGAATTGAAAGCAGCATCTTGAAGAGATAGTTGCACATCTATGTTTATAGCAGCATTATACACAATAGCTAAGATGTGGAAGTAACCTTAGTATCGCTCACTGGATGAATGGGTTGGATAATTAAAATGTGGTACATACATACAATGGAATATTACTGTGCATTTAAAAGAAAAAAAGTAAAACTTCTAAAGTAGGCTACATCATGGATAAACCTTGAGGACATTATGCTAAATTAAGTAAGTCACAAAAAGATAAATATTGTATGACTCTACTTATATTAGGTGCTTAAAATAGTCAAAATAATAGAAAAAGAAAGCGGAATGGTGATTGTCAGGGGCTGAGCATAGAGAGGAATGGTGAGTTGTTTAATGATAGTTACAGAGTTTGAGTTTTACAAGATGAAAACAGTTATAGGGATGGATGGTGGTGATGAATGCACAACATTATGAATATATTTAATTTCTGAACTGAACTGTACACTTAAAAATAGTTAAGATGGTACATCTTTAACATGATTTACAAAATGAAAAACAACATGAGGTTTGAGGAAACTTTTGGAGTCTCTGAGACCCTTTTAGAGGGGCTGAAACCTTGAACCTATTCTCTTAATGATAATAAAGCATTATTTTTCACTTTCTTGACATTTCCAATGATGATACAGAATCAGTAGTGGACCAACTGTTGGTACCATAGTATGAATCAAGGCCATGCCACCAAACTGTACTAGCAGTCAGTGTGTTCTTCCCCATCTCACACTTACAGAAGAAAGAGAGAAAGGGATGGAGGGAGGTGAGAAAGAGGGAAGGAGGTAGGAAGAAACAAAGGAAAGAAAAACAGAAAAGGAGGAAAAGAGGAAACCAGTTTAAGAATGCTTTTGATGAAGCAGTAAAAATACTAATCATTTAAAATCACTAAAAATGCTAAGTCTTCAACCCTGGAGTATACTCTCTTAACGCTAATTGTGACAGAATGGGAAGTACATATAAAGGATGTAAATGCACACCAAAGTATGACGGTTGTCTCAAGGCATAGCAGTGATGCAGCAGAGTCGTGAACTGAATTAGTCGCTCCTTTCATGTAGCATCATTTATACTAGAATGAACTACTGACCAATATGCAATGGGCATTGAGACTTGGACATGTGGCAGATACTTATTTTTGAAAATGGAAGAAATAAGCTTGTCACTTCTGAGAAAACAACTGACAGTAATTTTTGCCAATAATATTTGTGCTTTCAAACAAAAATTAGAATTCTGGAAGACTTGTATCTGCCACTGTATTCTTGACAGCTTCCCAATACTTAGAGACTTTTGTTGATGAGATTCATAGTGATATTAATGAATGAGTTACTTTTGATATTGGATAATGAAATATGTCAACATTTAGAAGATCTGCATTATTCAAGGAACCAATTGTTTCTAAATGACTAATGCATGTTGTTACAAACTCATGCATGGGTAAAAAAATCCATTCAAAGTGCAAAAGAGACCAACGTGTTTTGGTTTAGCGAAATAGGAAAAGTTAATATTGGTATGGTTTCAGATTCCACACTGCAACAAATCTTCAGGAATCTACTTGTTGAGTTTCAGTGTAATGTCAAGGATGAATACCCACAATGATAAGAAAAGGTTATTAAAATACTCCTCCTTTTCTCCAGCTACATATCTGAATAAGGCCAATGAAGCATTTTTTATATGCTTCAATCAGAATAACATATCACAACAGACTGATTGCAGAAGAATATTTGAAAATGTAGCTGTCTTTTATTAAGCCAGAGATGAAAGAGATTTGCAAAGATGTAAAATAATGTGACTTCTCTCACTCCATGTTTCATTTTTGTTGTTTGGGATTAACAAAAAGTCCTGAGAGCAGGAGGTTTGAGAGCTGCTGCTGTAGATGATTCAGGAGACATTTAAAAATGTCCCCCAAATTTCACTGACTGTGGTAAAAGAGTATCCCACATTGTCACTAACTCTCCTGAGAACTGCTCTGAGTGTCCTGTTCCTCAATCATTTATTTAAGTCCCTTCACGCACCAAAGCTTGAGCCATGGAGGAAATTTAAACAGTATTAGGCAGAGGCCTCTTAACTCTGGTGGCTTCTGACTCCCAGGACCCATGTGTCCCTCTTCTTCCCTGTCTTGTTAGTAGGCTCCATTTGTTTTCTGGAATAAAGTTTCTAGGGTTTCTGGATGCATTTGCAAATCCTATACAAGCCTACTCGTTGCATCCACACAGATGTGGCCCTAAGTGGAAATTTTAAAGAATATGGTGGGGGAATCTTTGTTTCTAGAAGAAATAAAACACAACCCAGAAGCCTCAGCATGAGAAAGAAATGCTTTGGATTAATAAAAAAAATATTATTGATCATTTCTAAAGCCTTCCTCTGTAGGGATGGTAAGAGAGGGCAGAGACAACGGTTAGACTCCATGATGTGAATTCTGTGCCACAAACCAAAACTTCCTTCTTGGTTAAATCATTTCAGTAAGTATGTTGTATGTTATTGTGAATGAAGCACAAAATCAGATACTGACAGATAGAGGTTCAAGTTCTGGTTTTATCACTCAAGAATTTGGAGACTATTAGATATATCATTCACAGAAGATGATAGATTTGGTTTGTATGCACTGAGTGGTAAATACAAAGGACCACTGGACTGGGACTATTAGGAAATACACATCAAGTGTTTGGCAGTGTTCTTAACACATGGGAAATGTCCCATTGGCAGGAGATTAGTATTTATTTTTGCATTCCCATTAGTATGGGATAGGTGTTGCTGGGAAAATTGCTCATTGCTTTGAAGCCTTGTTTCCTTATTTTTAACGTGAGAATTGCTGTGTTTCCTAATGGATCCCCCAAAGCTGTGAGGTGCAGTAAGAATAAGATAGGACTGGGGGTCAAGATGTCTGTGTTTTGGTCCCAGCAAAAGTCATTATCAACCAAGTGATGTAAGGGAAGTCATTTCTGTGGTCAGTCCCTTAGTTTCCTCAACTGTATACCAAAGGAGTTGGGCCAAATAATCTCTCAGGTTCTATCGAGCACTGATAGTCTTTGTCTAGAGTCTTCTATGATTCCACAAAGGTTAAAGCTCTTCCCTAGATTACTTTTATATTCAGGGCAGAGCTGAGCCTAGAACCCAGAGCCTTTTAATTTCTGAGTATATGCACGGATCATTCTGTATAATGAGGTGTTCCAAGACAACCTGAACACCTGAAAAACTCCACCTGAATGACTCATTCTTAAGCACCAAACATTGAAAACATGAGGTCTCTGTACGTAAGTTTTAAAAAAAGGACTTTTTTAGTTAAAAGAGGAAAGGAGACACTGTCTCCTGAGGACTAGCTGTCTGGCAAGATTTCAAATACTTCCTGGTTCCAGTGGGTGGGAAATGCCACAACAACATTCGTCCTGGTGTCATTTTCTTAGTTCCAGTCCCAGCAGCAATCAAGAAGTGCAGGGGAGTGTGGCAACAATGAAAACAGGAAATTAATCAATCTCTCTCCAACTGTACTGAGTGGGAGAGCAGTGAGACCAGAATGCTAGGGCATGATTATATTGAGGAACAGATACATAATATCTGTTGTCCGCTTCATATCCACTTTATTGAAACAGCTTAATAGAAACAAAAATATCTAAAGAAATAAAAACATGCATCTCTTTGGAGCTTAGATAGTTTTTAGTTTTTATCCAAATCATTTGAAACAAAATCTGTTTCTACATTTATCTTTTATATGAACAATGAATCAATCGTTTTTTATTGAATGTTCCTTCCCCTTTTGCCGTGGTAATGGCTAGTTTCTGCACAGTTGATCAGATCAACCAGGCTATTGATTTCATTTGGTCATTGAAACGGTCCCTGAATTAGGTAATTTCATGTTTTTTCCTCTTATAAATGAAAATCATACTCACCTCGTGTTTCTAAAAATATGGACTATATTTTCTTCTGCACCAAAGTGATCAGTAGTGCTTATTATAAATGTAGATCCTAAGGCCTCTCCCTAGTCCTTCTAAATCTGAATGCTTGAGTGTGGGGATTCAAGAATCCTGTTACCACATTCCCCAGGCGATTTTCTGAAGCTCACCAATGTCCTAACTGCCAGACCAATACCATCGCTGCAGTCCTCATCCTACTGAGACTTGCTGCACCATCCGATGCTGTGGGCTCCTTCTTTCTTCTTGAGACTTTCTCTTCCTGATTTCCTGAATATTCCCTGATTTCAGGGAAATAGTCTCCTTCCAACTAATTATATGCCTTCCTTTATCAGTCCTTCCTTTCCTCTGGTTCTCAAAATATAGGATACCTTGACTGATAGTCCAAATAAGATTATGTCGACATATAAGTGATATCATATGGTATTTTTCTTTCTCTTTCTGGCTTATTTCACTTGGAATGACAATCTCCAGATCCACCCATGTTGCTGCAAATGGCATTATTTATTCTTTTTTTATGGCTGAGTAGTAATCCATTGTATAAATATACCACCACTTCTTTATGATATCACTTATATGTGGAATCTAAAAAAAAAAAAAGGCAAATGAACTTATTTACAAAACAGAAGCAGACTCACAGACATAGAAAACAAACTTATGGTTACCAGTGGGGGAAGGGGATGGGAAGGGATAAGTTGGGAATTTGAGATTTGCAGATACTAACATATATATGAAATAGATAAACAACAAGATTATACTGTATAGCACAAGGAACTATATTCAATATCTTGTAGTAACTTATGGTGAAAAAGAATATGAAAATGAATATATGTATGTTCATGTATGACTGAAGCACTGCACTGTACACCAGAAATTGATACAACACTGTAAACTGACTATGTTTCAATAAAAATACATATTCAAAAAAAGCATAAAAAAGAGGCACAAAAATACCCAACAAAAACAAAAAAAAAAACAAAAACAAAACAAACAAACAAAAAAGATTATATCCAAAAGGAAGAGGGTAGCTAGTTTCCTAAAATCAGGGCACTGCTGAGAAAGTAAAGGAGAAAAATGCAGGGCAGATACAAACAAAAGTTGTCCTCCGCTGTACCTGTCTATGCCTTCTGAGATCCTTGAGATCAGTCGAGAACTATCTGTCATTTGCATCTGAATCTTCAACCCTTCCTGCAGTGCCCACCACTTAGGAGGATTTCATTCAATCCTTGATGAATTAATGAATAAATAAATGTCACAATTCTAATTTGAGTTTCACAAGCGTTAACTTTGGTGTGGAAATAGTTTCTTAATCCTACTCTCTCTAATCCATCTTCAGAACCATCTTCAAAACATTAGATGCTAGTCAAGTTTAATCTTCTAATTATAAACATTAAACAGCTCCGGAGATAGATTTATGCCATTGGAATTCAAGCACCTCCTTCATGTGTCCCCAGTCTTTCTTTTTAGCCTCAGCTCCTAACTCCCTCACACAGTCCCTTATACTATAGCCAAACTGGGCCATTCTTCCTTCGATCAATACTTAACACTTTCTTGCTTCTACACATTTGCCTGTGTGAATCCCTCAAAGAGAAATGATTTCTCCAAGTCCATCTTTTACAGAAAAACAGTTCTGCTCCTCTTCCAAATTGTATTTTAGATGCTGCCTCCACCATCAGTAGGTATTTATTAAGTCCCTTAAAAAAATGAACACATCCCAATCCGTATTACAAAAACAAAAACAAAAATCAATTAGAACATATCTTATTCCTATGACTAGACTGTAAGCTTTTCAACAATGTAGCTCTAGTGTCATAGCTTTTAGGCTCTCAGTGTGTCCACAGTAGTTGCTAAATAAATACTCATTTCATGAAACTGGACTTAATCTATCCCAGTCCCATTTATCTGACAGATGAAGAGTGAAGTCCGGAGAGAGTAAAGGAACCACTCAAGGTCCAATAGCTGGTTCGTAGCAGAGCCAGAACTAACACCTTTGCTTCCTTGAAGCGCCCTCATTCAAATCCCAAACTTAGTGTGGGAGAGGAGATCTGCTTTTATATTTCAGTATCTGTCCCTTTCACATTGCTTGTTTATAGGCCACATTCTCCTAACCTTCATGTTTATAGACAAACTGTTATTTTAATTTATCCTCATGTGGGTTCCTTTTCTTCCACGTGATTATCTTCATGTTTTCCTCTCAATTTCCTTCAGCTCTGTCACACGCATCCCTTGCTGTGTGCATGGAAGTTACAAACAGTATTCCAGCTATGGCCAAATCACGATCTTGCACACAGCATAGTAAGATGATCTGTGCTTCCCCAGCATCCCTTCAGATCATGCCCAGGTAACTGCCAGTCTTTTGGCAGCAACAGCAGCACATGGAGTAGATATTTAAAGCAATGGATGCAAAGGTTCCAACATTCCTATTCTGGATTGTAACTGGTAGTGAACTCATCTTCATACAAATATCATCTGTTTTCTTTTTTTTTTTTCCTTTAGATGCATTCCCTAGACAAGCTCACATTCAAACTCCCAGACCAGATCTCGTCTCACAGCCTGTAATTTACTCACACTGGCTTGGTGTATTACCACATGGAAAGATGTAGTTACACCTGCAAACTATTGTGCACCATTTTCAAAATAATTCCTTTAAAAATAATATAAGATACATTCCAGTATCAATATCCTAGAGGCTTTTTTTGGTCGTTGTAACATATTAGAATAAGCATCTCTTTCACCTCAGATTTGTTTTTGTGCTTTACTGGTACTGTAAAAAAGGTTAATGAAGCCTTTCCCCTTTTTCATTCCACGCTTAATAAGCTCTAAAAAAAAAAAACCCTTTCGAAAACTGAGAAAAGGCATATTTATAAAAATATATCCATTGGCTTTTCTTGTTCATGATATTTAACGAGCTCTTCAGCTCCAGAAGGTACATGAGATATGATTTCCTTTTCCAGAACCACAATAGGTAACGTTTACCTCTGTATTCAGCAAGCCTTCCCCTCATCCTACAGAGTCTTCTAGCTACCTAAGGTAAGCATTACAAAAGCTGCTCTGGAGTCCCCTAAAAAGTGTCTAGCACAGTGCCTGGGACATGGTGGTGCTAAGAGAGGTTAATTGTCTTTTTCTTCCCCTCTGAAACTCAAGTTATGTTGGGTGACTTTGGTACTGGGATGGACAGGAAATCCAAGGACTTTGGACCTAGTCCTGGTTCTCCACCTGTACTAATGAGTCATTTCTTCTTTCTTCTCCCATTTTTTCCTGTGTAAAATCAGGTGTTTGCAATCAGCTGCCTCAGAGGCTTCTTTTAGCATCTTTTTTCAAGGATTCTAAAACTACATTGTCCCGCTGTTTTGCATTTGCCATTCATCTTTCAAAACATTTTCTAGTCTGAGATCTGACTACCTTGTCTGATTCATCAGTTAATACTGCAACATGTATTGCAATTTCATTGTGTTGCCTCTACTTCACTACCAAACAAGATAAATTGGAACATGGCTATTTTTTGAGTAAAAGTCATGGTGAACAAATATCTCTTCTCTTAATTCCTGTGTACATTTCTATGCTCTTTTATTCTTTCTATTTTTTCTTTTGTGCTTTTGTCCTTTCCCTCTCTCTCACTCTCTCCTTTAATAGACTCCCTGAATGGTGTCAAATAGCCTTGTCATGCCTTCCTGCTTTTTAGATCTGTACTCAGATTTCATAATTAGAAAGACATTTTGGAGATGTTTGTTATAGTAAAAGAGCAACATTTATTTTTGTTTTAATCCTAAGTCTTAGGTTGTGAGACTTAAGGAATATTACTTACTTTCTCTGATTCTCCATCTATAAAAGGAAGATAATGATAAAAAATACTGGACATTTTTCTGAAGACTATACAAGTGACAGTATAAAGCACACTGCACGTATTCCTACACAAATGTTGGTTATTACTATTATACAATCTCTAGTCTTCTCATTGGCTTTGCAGTCCTTTGGAAATTGCCTGAATTCATTTCTGAATTCTAGTTTGCATCAGATGCTGCATTTTTAAAAGAATGGCCAGAATGAGCTTTCCTGTTTCCACATGGACCCTCTCTCCCTTTTTGAAGCACAATGCCTATGCTCTGACAAAGGCCTCGTTCCTATGATAGCCATTTGCTGGGGGTTTTGTCTGAGTGCCTGTTCAAGCAGAACATGTGATTTACTGTTGGTTGTGAAGGTGAAAGAGACTTTGACAAGTGGAGAAATGGAGAAAGTCTGAGTTTTGTTCATTAACATGCAGCCTCTTTGTATGTATGTAGAGGGTGGGAGACAAAGTAGGGAGGGTTAGACATATGAGTTCTAAACTTGAAGCCTAATTTGGTTATGGAAACAGATCTGTGTCTGGCAGAAACACATGGCACCCTAGTCCTCGGCCATCAGTGTTTGGGAAGCCTGCTTCATTTAATTGGTAAATCATCTGTCTTGCATTGTCCTCCACCAGCACTATCTGTGAGGCAGCTGCCCACATTGGCTAATTTAAATATGATTTAGCAGGATAGCCTCCTGTCCCTCCTGCCAGGACATTCATAGCACCAAATTAGTGTTGATTGTCATTCGCCACCCAGCCTTCGGTGATTCAGATAGATTCTGTTACTGATCTACACCAGGAAGAGTTAGATGTGGATTTCTTTATTGCCCCCTTTTCAATGGAGTGGATTTGGTCCATTACCCATTTGCTAATTTTCTTTCTTTGTCTGCAAGACCCATTGTGTGAGCAGCTGTCATGCATGCAGGTGGGGACTCCTTAAAGCCTTTTGGGCAAATTCCCACAGTTCCAAGCCACTCTCCTGGTTGGTCTTTCTTCTTTTGTAAAAGGGCAACCAACTCCCAAGTGCCTGAGAAAATTATCTTTCCCTCTTTGTGAAGTCTGATGAGAAGGCCATTGGTTTGATTCAGTCAACATGTGTCTCGGGATCACCTTTTCAGTGTAAGGCATTGTGCTAGGTGCCGTGAGTGACAGATACAAATACGTGGGGACACACTGTGCCCTTAGGAACCAGGAGTTTAGATGTGCCCACAGGTAACCGGTTACACTTGGAAATAATCAGGAGCTGGAGCGAGATTTTAGTGACATTTGTGCTTGAACCTTCATCTACTTTTGTTACTTGGATTCTAAACCTCAATCCATTTCTCTTTCTTTCCTCTTTTTTTTCTGCACTTCTCCTTTGAAGTTATTTCAGTTTTTCATCCTTCACTAGCTTTTTAAATTACTACTTTTAAAACTTAAATATAGAAAAGTGTAAATTTTCTGCAGGTAGAAAACTGTCCCAATCATGCTTACCACTGAAAGTATTTTTTCACATTTGATTAAGAAATTCATTTTTAAAAGAAAAGGTGACTGATCAAGTTCCCTGTTTTCCTTCATGTCCCAATGTTCTTGTTTTCTCTACAGAAATTAACATTATCACAGATGAGGTATGTAGGTATCATGTCCATATTTTTAATCATAATTGTATGTGCATTTATTAACAAAAATATATCATACCATATGTTGATTTTGCCAAAATTAAATCATAGTGTAAATTGCCTTCTGCAGCTTGTTTTTTTCTGTCAGTCTTATGATTACCAGATCTGTATCATTACACACAGTTCTATTTTACCTCTTTTGATTACTCTGTAATATGTGGCATACACCTGTATTTATCCTTTCTTCACCTAATGGATTTGTTTTTTCCTACTTTTGTGTTTTATTCAGTTTGGATTACAAATAACCAACAATGCTTCCCTGGATATCTTGGAAGACGTCTCCTCTTGCACATGAGGGAGAAGTTCTCCAGGGAATATATTTAGAAATGAAATTGCTAGGTCACAAGTTATAGACATACACAATTTTACTGCATATTGCCAAATACCTCTTCAAAATAGTTGTGGCAGTTTATATTCTCATCAGCAGTGTTCGAGAGTTCTCACATCTTCTCTTCCTTGCCAAAGACTGGCACGTTCTCACTCAAGGATCTTTGATGGGGTTACAGAGTATCTCACTGCTGTTACTTGCATTCTCCTGATTAAATTGAGGTAGAATATTTTTTCATATTTGTTGTCACTTGGGTTTCATCTTCTGTGAATTGTCTTTTTGTATCTTTCATTCATTTTCCTATTTGTCTATTCTAAATTGATTTGCAGGAATTCCTTTATGGTTTAGATATTAATATTTTGTCTGTTACATTTGCTATAAATCTCTTTTCCCAGTTTGTGGTGTATCTTAACTTTGTTTATGGTGCCTTTTGTTCTACAGAAAGTTTACATATGAAAGATTACTGTTTTTGTTGTAATTGAAAAAAATGCATTCCCACTTCAATATTTACCATTTTCTTCTACATTGTATTCTAATAGTTTTTAGAGTTTTGTTTTTATTTTTCCCACATGTAGGTGTTTAGACATTTGGAGTTTGTTTTTGACTTTGGTTGGTGTGGGAACCTAGTTTTGTTTTCTTCTCCATATGAGAAGACAATTGTTTCAACAACATTTTAACCCCTCTTGACAAGGATACCTCTCCAATCATGTCTCACGGTCTATCAAGGTCACAGATATATTTAGATATCTTTTTGGGGTCATAATTCTATTGCATTTACTGTTTTTCCATCATTATGCTTAAACCATACAATCTTAATTTTTATAGCTTTATCAAATTTTTTGATACCATTTAGGATAAGTGTATAATTATAATTTTGGCTTTATGGATGTTCTGCTATTTTTTTCCACTTTAACTTATAAAACACTATGACAATGTTTTTTTTTCCTGTTGTATTATCTCTGCTTTAGAATCTTTGTCTTTAAATGGGTCTTCCAACTCTGATTCTTCTTTATCTTAATTAAATCCACTGTATTCTTTCTCAGTTCCTTTTTATCAGTCAAAATGGCCTATATCGTCAACTTTTTTTGCTAGAACCTGAATCTGAATCCTAGTGTCCTAGATTTTCATCATCAAATCAAAAGATCTCTTTGATATTTCTCCCAAGACATATAAAGACCACCATGGGAATCAGACTTCTGGTGATAATGCCCTGAATTTCCAGGGCAAACATGTTCGCTAAGCTCCCGACAGGTGACTTGCTGCAAAAATATTACTTAATAGAAAGCCAAAATAAAAATCAAGCTAGCAAACTATAAATGTCCTAAGAGAAGTTGATGTAGCATTGAACATTAGAAGTAAAGATCTGTGAGGATTCACTGAAAGGTGAAGTTATATCTAGCAGAGCAAACACAGAAAACTTTATAACAATATGATATTTTAGTTGAAATTTGAAAATCGGCAAGATTTTCACATGAAGGGGTGGAAAATGGCATTTCTGTTCTAAGGAAACAATGAGTAATCTGGGGTAACAGGATGTAAAAGTGGAACTCTTATCAAATTTGTTTCAAGACCAAGAAGAGTTTCTAGACCACCTATGTAGGATTTGCATAGAAAGCAGCCAAAAATCAGTTTCATGAAAATAATGTATTTCCAAGAAACATTTTTTTTTACCCACCTTCAGTCTACAAAAGAGACTTGGAGAATTTATTGCGATGCTCTCCGCACCCCCACATAGGATGGAGTGGGCGTGGGGGAGACTTATTCCCTATCTCTAGAAAAATGAGGACTTCAAAGATTTATTAATTGCGTCTTTGTTTTCATTATTTTGATTCTTTGGCATCTTGGTTTCTCGCTGACACTAGAGGGACTGTCCCTCGCAGGGCTAGCTACCTTCATGAGACAAAGAACAACTCACCACAGAGTGCCTTTCATATGCAAACCAACCCATCCAGAACCTATAGACTCAACCACCTTCTTTATCTTGCTTTCACTTTCTGGGCCACTATTCCCCTGCCCTAATCACCCCAGGGCCAGGTGTCAGATAGCTAGGGACAACCCCTGCACACCAGCGCCCACTTAAACTGTTCAAACTAGCTGCTCCTAAGCCTACTTGCTTTGCCTGGATCACTCCTCCCAGCAGAAATCACACTGGAGGCTCTTGCCCATTTTCTCCCGCACTTCTTCTGCCTCCGGATTAACCCTGGTGCGTCCTCGTGGCATGCTGTGCCTCCTCTTTCTAACAGTCTGTGAATATAACACGTTTCTTCCTTCATGATAGTCATCTTTATGTCTATGTCTTTCCATACCTGATTAAAACAAATCCCAGGTACTGTTAAGATGGAAGGCCACCTGGAGCTTGATGTGGAGTGTGCATTCACGATGGATTGAACTCAGGCCTGTGAATTCTAAAGGGTGAGAGGCTGGATGAGGGAGCTGGCGGTAGCTGCTACTGGGAGGTGACTGTTCCATCCCGGTCCTCCAAAAAGCAGATGGCAGGATGGGGTCAAATGTGCAAGATGTTTACTGGGAGAACCCCTGGGAAGGATAAAGAAAGAGGAAGCAAGAGTAGGCGGGAGAGAACCTTCCACCACGATATGGGTCTAATACCTGTGAAATGAAAGGCAGAAGAAAGAATTAGGTAGGAAGAGCCTCAGACTGCAGCTTAGCTGTGAGAAAGTCGCAGGTAGACTGATGGGGGAGTCCTTGAGCTGAAGAACCCTGCATTGGGCAGTACTGACCGTTTTTTTAGTACCCTTGCATGCCAGGAGAATGTGGCCTGAGATAAATGCCTTGATTGATCCAAAGTGTGCAGCAGTTCAACTCTGCTCCTGCACAGCATTTCTCTTAAGAGAGATTTGATTATTATAACTTTGTAGTATGGTCTGAAGTCAGGGAGTGTGACTGAATGACACAAATGAACGTATAAACAAAACAGAAATAGACTCACAGACATAGAAAACAAACTTATGGCTACCAGGGGGGAAAGGTGGGGGCAGGGGGAGGGATAAATTAGGAGTTTGGGATTAGTAAATACAAACTACTATATATAAAATAGATAAACAATAAGAACCTACTGTGTACAGGGAACTATATTCAATATCTTGTAATAACCTATAATGGAAAAGATTCTGAAAAAGAATATATGTAACTAAATCACTTTGCTGTACACCTGAAACTAACACAACACTGCAAATTAACTATACTTCGATTAAAAAATGGTTTAGAATGAATTAATTAATTTAAAAAAGAGAGCAGATTGAGTGGAACACCTCCACGGCCATCTCAGACAGCCCACAGTGTGTATTGTTCATGAGCTAGACACGGCCACATAAGTGACATGCAACACTACCCAGGAGGTGCCTGGAGGCATAATGACGTCTCCACAGTAAAAGGCTGAAACAGTACCTCTGGATGCTCAAGGGCTGAGAGAAATCATAATTAACCAACAAGAAGAGAGGCATTTGACTGTGTTATTGAAACCATGGGTGAGAGAGCCTCAGTGTTGTGGGGGAAAGGAGGTATATTAAAAACTTCCACAACATACTCCATAGAAGGAAGAATCAGTAAGTAAATATATATATTTGCCAAGCCCAGAAAGCATCAATGCCGTCTCTCTATGGTACCAGTCTACCAAGATTTTTTCCTGTTCCTTTGTCTTTCTTTCCACTACCAGCCCTCATCCTGGAGAGGTCGTAAACCTTAGAGTCTTGCAGAAGGAGAGACAGAAAAACAAGGCAGAGATACAGAAACTTAATATAAGTGGATCACATCCCTTTCATTCTGAAGACTTCTCACTTGCAATAGGTTCAAAAGACATATAGGATTCTTCCTGAGAGGAGTCTGAAGTTAAAAAAAAAATCCCCATCTAATTTATTTCCAGAGATATTTTCACTACCAATGATGTGTTACTTTTTGTGATAGAAAAATGCCTTATGCATCTTTGCTGCCCTTTGGCCCTTCCCTTAATCCAATTATGTCTGATCTCAGATCTTGAGTCTTTAGCCTCACTATTTCCTCCCTATCATTTAGTCCCTTTTTGTATTTTCTTTCTTTCTAAACCAGTTTAAATTCCATTGTTCATTCTTCATCCAATCTTTTAAAGGATCACTTCAGTGCCCACCTGCAATACATCACACATGTGCTGTAGAGTATTATTGGAAAAACTCAAACAACCATGCTGATGTTGCCACTATAAATTTATACCCTTCATCACCAATGAGTCCGTCAGTGTTGCCCAGCAGACCTCCTATTTCCCCAGTCAGAAATTTTCTCTGAAGTTCTCATGTCTTTGAATGCTACCCTCCTTTTATCTCCTTCTCAGCTACTCTCCTCCCAAATCATGCAGAAAATAAAAGCCATCAGTTTTTATGCCACACAGTTTGCCACTTGCATCTGAATTATTGCAATAACCTCCTGGCCACTTTTACTTCTACCACATTCCAATCCATTTCGCACCCTGTAGCCAATCCAGTGATTTCACTCCCTTGTCTGAATTCCTTCAGACTCCTCGGATGAAGCACAGACCACCACACCAGGTGGGTACTCCCTTGCAAGACCAACTCCTACTTCTATTAGCCTCTTTTCTTCCCACCCCCGTATCTAAAGTAGACATTTCTGCCATACTGAACGTTAGTTCCTAAGCTGCCTTCCAAATAGCCCTCTCTGGCTGCCAGGCTTTCCTTCAGATTTTTATGTGTACCTAGAACAGTTTTCTCTCCCTCTTTACTTGACCAACAATTTCTTGTCTTTTATGGGTCAGCCTAGCTGCAGTTTCCCCTCAAAACCTTTTCTGATGCCCCCAAATCTATATCTGATGTCATTTCTAATGCTTCTTAAAGCTCTGCATGCCTGTATCACAAGGAACACAGTGTGTTACAATTACCTTGCCTGTCTTTCCTGCTCTAAGAGGTCAAACATCATATCTCTCTTATTTGTAAATTCCCAGAGCTAAGCAGAGCTCCTAGTACAGAGAAGTCACCCAATAAATGCTTACTGACTGAATAAATGTGAATAGTCACTGAAAAATTCTTTTGTGACTTTGGAGGAAAACAAAAGCATAAATGACAAACTTTATGAAATAGCCTACAATTGGGGAAACGTGGCTATGGATCCCACAAGTTACTTAGAAAAACACCAGCATAGTCTAACACTCTGCGGCTATTCACACATGTGATGAAAGTTGTGAACTCAGACTCAAACTGCTGAGCTTATAAGCATCCACCAAATCAGCAGATAATTTCCAATGTTATACCATAAAGAAACCTACTACTGCAGTTGGCTGACATTTCTAATTAATATCTTGTAATAACCCAAATGCCTTTATTTCTATCTGAATCTCTATGATAAAACTGCTAATAAACCTCTATCTCAACATGAATAACAATTACATCTCCTCTGGTAAAAGACATGAGTGTATTTCCCTTCATAAATGAGAGTTAGAGTCAATGAAAGCAACAACTCTTTTTATCTCTACAACTCTGTTGCAGTAAAATGGTCATATAGAATTCTAGCAGAATGCCACACATTATTTCCTTCTTAAGAATTAGCATCTTTAGTGCCACAATGAATACTAATTTATAGACTTCTTAAATATCTTCTTATAACATTTTTTTAACATAAGATAGCTAACATCTCTGAGCTAAAACATAATAGAGTAACATTACCCAAAGCAGCCACTACAGAACTGTAGCTACCTGGCTGAAAGATGTCTTTTCCTGCTGGGATGAAAGTGAACACAGCATTAAGAAAGCCCTTGCTTTTGACTTTTATTAGGTGGTAACTGCAACCAAACAGGGCTAATTGAGTGGGAGAACTGTAATATCAATCATTTTAATCCAGAGCATCTTCACACACTGTGAAGACAGCTAGTTGGTTGGTTTAGAGATTTTTATCCTTTAAATTAATTCCAGATTTGGTTTGTTTGCATGATCTAATATTGTGTGGTCTAATAGTTAGGAAAATAGTTCATCCAAGAATGAGTTATGTTTCAGTAAGTTGGGAATGGGACCCCTACGGTCTCTGTGGTACCCCTGAGGACAGAAAACTCTTGCAATGTTGGGATGTGAGCTGGAAGTTGTGGGGTACATATAAGAAAACAGAAGAAATTAGGGCCCTCTTACATACTGTACTCTCATCTCCTCTTGAATCCTGATTTCAGAAGCAATGAAGAAAAACTTGAATTCATGCCCTGACTCTGAGCAGGCTGTACATCAGTGAGACCCCAGCTTTCTGCTTCAAAAACAAAAACAAAAACAAGAACAAAAACAAAAACACAGTGCTAACAACAACACATGCAGAAAACTCTGACTGAATAGCACTTAGCTGTTTTCCAAGCACTGTCTGGGACATTATTTAATCTGATCTCTGCAACATTTCCTCCCACCCCATATTTTATAGGAAAGCAAGCAGAGCTATAATTTTTCCTGTTTTACAGAGAGGGAACTGAGGTTTACCTGGGTGTAATGGTTTGCCCAAGATCACATAATTAATTAATGGTGGTTAATGCTGGAATTCAAATATTTGACTCCTGGTTCAATTCTGATTGTAAATACTTCATTAACTGTAATAGACTCCATTGTGAATATATCATGAAGTCTTACAGCTCTGATTGTACATTCTCCTTATTTTCCAACTATAATTCTTCAATCTGAAGAGGCTGAAGACTGCATCACTCTTATGCTATTCTCAGTGGAAAAAAAATGAGAACTGATACACAATCATATAGGAAATCTTAGTTTATTTTTCTCTAGAATAAATGGCCACATTTAGCAAATGTTTCTTGATAAAGGACAGGCTAAAATGATAGCAAATAACAGTATAAGATGAATACTGGGGAAACTGAAAGAGGAATGAAACATTCTGAATCAAAATCTGAAAGTGCAGAAAAATATAGAGGCGAGCTTCAGAGAACACCAGATCTGGTTTCAGTAGAGAAAGAAGCATTAAGAAGCCACTTAAATGCATTTACCCTGACAGGTGCTTGGAGATACAAGGGCCCCTCAGGGTAGGAGTTTTTTTCCTTATAAGGGCTGAATATCTTCCAACCCCCAAAGCTACAAGCTGTCTTCATCTTAATCTTCCTTGAATTTAGCTTTAGGGTGGAACAGGATTTAGATTTGGTCGTACACTGATGGTGGAAAGCTGTTGCAAGCAGGAAATATTGATATTAAAAGTTGGCCCACCTCTTCATGAAGGTTATGTTCCCTAAATCCACTGGATACCAGACCTGCCTTCAAGCATGAAAATGGAACTGAGGTCTAATGTGGCGGGTAGAAGATGAGAATCAAAATGACAGAGTACAGGAGCCCAGCAAATAGATACTGCCATCACCAAAAATGGTACAAGGGGGCAAGATGAAGAGGAAAAACAGAACCAGTTTCTGAAAAGCTCAAGGAATGTGGAATGACAATATCAAAGAAGAGTGGCAGGTGCTGAAGTCTGATGACCTGAAGTTCAAACTAGGAAGAAAGAGAAATTTGTTTTGAAGTAGTGGAGAACAAAGGACATGCCTGTCCCTTCTATAAATGGAGTATGAGAGACCAGGTGGCCCTTGAGAGAGAGAGAGAGCGGTTTTTTTTTTTTTTTATGGTTTGGCAAGATGAAGAAACCAAAGAGGTTAGAGATACAGAAAAGACAGCCAATAAAGGCCACAGGTTTCACAAGCACGTTGAAAATTCTGGGAGGGCAGAGAGAGCTCGGAGACTGATCACATTATGGAATGAGCAGAATAGTATGTATGACTTTGTGGTTTGGGGTGATGGTGGGTGGGCCACCTAGGAGGCTATGATGATGTGTAATTTTGATGGAAGCTCACAGCAGCAGTAGGCAATGCTGGCCGCACATACCAATTCCCTGTAGAGCATTTAAAAAGCGCTGATGTCTAGGGTCTATCCTGATGACTTAATTTTAAATTCCAGGGTTGGGATTGAGCATCAGTATTTCTTAAAAGACCTCTTGCTGACACTCAGTAAAGCTGAATGAATGCTTTAGAAGATAGGTGAGCAGCTGGAAGTGCAGAGACTTGTCAGGATGCTATGTGCATTTAGGTTTGGTCTGTTGGAGTAGCCTGGGCATGAGTTTGAAAAGCCATTTAAAATCACTGACTTCTGTTTCCCCAGTGGTCTATGGGAAGGTGGGAAGGAAAGGGGACAGATCCTGAGAACTACCCAAAGTGGAAGATCATTGCTTTGCTGTAAATAAAAGAACAGTAGACGATACTAACGGAGGATATCATTGATACATTCTCGTTGTATTTTTTAAATTCTAATTTTGAAATAATCTTATTCTTTAAAAAGTTATTCTCTAAGTACAAAGAATTTTAGTCCATCTTTTACCCAGATTTCCTCAAATTAATATTTTACTACAAATGCTTTATCATCCTGTGTGTGTGTGTGTGTGTGTCTGCGTGTGTGTGTGTGTGTGTGTGTGTGTATTTTCTCTGTAGGCATGTGTATTTTTGTATACACAGATATATCTACTAGCTCTCTGTGCTGAAAGGGCCTAGAAGCAATGATATTTAGTGCCAAAAAGCACATCCAGCACCCAAATCTTGATTTCTAACTACTGTTCTCCAACAAAATGAAACAAGGCCACTTGGGGAAATGTCTGATTCCTGAGAAGAGGCAGGGAAAGTACAGACCCAGAACTTCTTGTGTCAAAAAGCAATATAGTGCTCAAAGAACACGTGATGGCTAGTTTTATCTGTCAATTTAGCTAGGCCACAGCACCCAGATATTTGGCCAAACATTATTCTAAATATTTTTGTGAAGACAATTTTTAGATGAGATTAACATTTCAATCAGTAGTAGCCTTTGAGTAAAGGAAATTACCTGCCACCATGTGGATTACCAGCCAGATGAAGGTCTTAACAGACACAGACTGACCTCTCCGGAAGGAGGAGGAATTCTGCCAGTGGGCAGCTTTCGTACTTGAACTACAGGGTCAACTCTTCTCTGAGTCCCCAGCCTGCCAGCCTACCATGCAGATTTTGGACTTACCAGTATCCTTAATGTCGTAAGCCAATTCCTTACAGTATTTCTTTTATCTTTTGTTATCTCTCTTGCTTTGCCTTCTGGAAGCTCAACTGCATGTGTATCAGACAGTCGGAGACGGCCCCACAGCTCTTGGATGCTTCTCTCTGTCTCTCAATCTGCCCCTGTCTCTCTGTGTTTCAGTCTGGGTAATTTTTATTGCGCTATCTTCAGGTTAATATTTTTCTCCAGCTGTGCCAAGAGTATTAATAAGCCTGTAGGAGTTACTACTTATCTATCACGGTGTTTTTTACTATTATTATTTTCAGGATTTTTATTCCATTCTTTCTTATAGTTTTCCTATCTCTGCTGACATTCTCTCATCTTTTTATATATGCTGCCCCCTTTCCCACTAGATCCTTTAACATATTAATCAGAATGATTTTAAACCCCTTATCTGATATTTCCTTCACCTAGGTCATATCGGTATGTGGTTTTGTTGATTGCAGTGATTCTTGACAGTATTGGTTTTGTGTTTACGTGTACGTGTGTGAATGTGTGTTCGTTTTCGTGTTTCTTATAATTTGAGGTTACAAGTCAGACACTGAGTGCAAGATGGTTGAGATTCAATTAAGTAGTATTTATGCCTGAAAATGGGCATACTCTGTTGCTAGACTTCTAGTGTGGGCAGCTGAGTCAAGATAGTCAAGTATTAAGCTAGTCAAGGTTTGGATTTGGTTGTGAAAGTTATCCTCAGTAAAATACTGAGATCAAGTTCATCTAACGTTATATTTTGCTTTGAGTCGGGTCTTGGTTTCTGGTAAATTTTTTTCAATTTTTTTTTAATGACTTTCATTTATATGTTTTCCTTGTGACTCT
This sequence comes from Vicugna pacos, assembly GCF_048564905.1. NCBI lineage: Eukaryota > Metazoa > Chordata > Mammalia > Artiodactyla > Camelidae > Vicugna > Vicugna pacos. Next base: position 10,365,509 of record NC_133009.1, on the reverse strand, counting down.
GAACCTCAGAGAAGTTTTCCCTTCATGCTCCTGGCTCCAAGCAGTAAACTGCTGTTTCTTGTTACCATGTGATGCTTACCAACCTAGTAGTATGGGAGGGGCCAGAAGGACTTTCTCTGTGGTTCTGATTAAGTTTCAGACTTGGGCAAACCTAGTGCTCCTGGGTCTCATGGGTAGACTTCTTAAGTGATAATCCCCTACTGCAGCATTAGAAGATCTATGGTGGTCTGGACCTAGAATGGTTTCCTGCCTTTCCCTAGAGGTGGAGGACTTTTCCTGTTTTCTTCCCCTAGACACAATGAGTATTTTTCTGTGCCCTGGAGAAGGTAGAGTTTGCCCCTTTCCTAATATTAAGAATTTTCTTTCATATAAGAGAAGGATCTGAATCTGGATTCTGTGCCTTATCCCCCACCCCACAAAAGTCTACAACACCAAAGTTCTTTCTGGGGCCTGATAACTTGCTCTCTAATCTTTCTAAAACAAAGTTAATGAAAAAGAGGCTTGAAATGATTTAACTGCCCTTGTGTCTATGGCTCTATACATTCACTCTTTTTCAGCAATTTGTTAAAGATTTCAGCTGAAATGTCTTTGCTTGCATGGTAGCACCAACTTACTTCCATGCTTTGCCCCGAGTAAGCCAGTGCTTGCCTCCTGGTACTTGCTGAGAGATGTCTTCTCTTTCCTTATATTTCAGATTAGTTGGTTGCCCTGCAACCTCAACTCTTATTTGGCTTCAAGAAAAGTTATGATTTTTATTAATTATTTATCTTTTTCTTGTTACTAAGTTGGGAGCTGCATTCTTTCCTGCTTTTTACACCCTAAATGGAAGCTTGACATTCTGATAAGTTCTACTTAACAAAGCTGAGTCAGGGGGAGGGTATAGCTCAGTGGTAGAGCACGTGCCTAGCATATACAAGGTCCTGGGTTCAAAACCCAGTACCTCCAGTAAAATAAGTAAATCCAGTTACCTCCCCCTAACAAAGTTAAAAACAAACAAAAACCAAAGCTAAGTCCATACCCAAAACTTCTAAAATCACTGATGTGGGGAATCACAAAGGGTATAAAAATGGGAGGATATATGCCCATTGAGTTTTCGTATACCATCAGTAGGGAAGATTTTACTTGAGTAGTTTGGTTATGGAGACTGAAAAGAGAAAATAAATGCTAGAAGAACTTTTGATAATAAATAGTCTTTTAGAATTTATTAGCATTCTCTTTAAAGCAGTACATGGTCAACTTTGGTAAATGTTGCATGGACAGTTGGAAAGATGTATAAGTTTCAAGGTGTGGTTTATAGTCATTAAAGTTCTTATATTTTTAGAAAAATAGTTACATTATTTAAAACCTGTATCTATTCTCATACTCTTGAATTGCCAAAAAATGTTGTCACTTTATCCTCATAATCTTCCAAAAGTATAACTCATCTTAATAAGTTATTGACCAAAAAAAATAATTCATCTTAATGAAAAATAAGGAATTCAGTACAATTTCACTTCCTTCAACTCAACATTACACAGCCTTTCTAACATAACATAAAATTATAAAACTAGATATTATTTTGTTATACCCTACTCTCTCTAGATGGTTTTTTATTTTGGCAACTATTTTTGTTACAATAATTAAATCAATATTTATTTAGCTTCATTGTACTTGCAATTCTTTTATCCCCTAACTTCTTTCTTGGGTTCCTACATTGGATTTAACATATTTGTCAGATGGATTATGCCTTAGAATAACTTCTTCAGGAAGGATACATGGGCGGAATATTTCTTGAGCTCCTATATATATAAGAATATATTTTGGCTGCTGCAACTTATCAACTACTCGTTTATCTCCAGCCATTTTGCATTGCTGGAAGTTACAGACTTCCAAATAGTTTCAGAAGCAAAGTAAGTACTGTTGGAGGAAAGGGCTTCAGTGGAGGCAGTATCATTATGCATCTCAGAAGTCAGTTCTTGTATACAGGAGAGAGGCTATCAGGCTGTCTGGTTGTACACCTTGAACTTCATACTTGAATGTAGGGATAAAAGGCATGAATAGTTAAAAACCTGTTCTCGTTCGCTTTTGATGGATTGTTTTATTTTGTGTGCCTGAGTAATTTTTCTATCGTACCCAGACACACCAGAGTCAGGAATATTTCCTCCAAGAAATTTGAATGGCATCATTGAATGATTTCATTGGTTTTTAGGGTTCTGATTATTTTCTGCCTTTTCATTGGTATTTCAATAGAAGGCTGGAAGGGGCTAAATCAAGTATGAACATCTGACCTCTTTTACAGCATTTAAGGTTATTTCTTCATTAAGTAAATATTTATGGAGTAAATTATTAAAGCCTAAATTACATTTCAATAAATTTATTTCACCACATTTGCACATTTTAACCAACAAATTTTCCCCAGTAAGTAGTGACCTATTAAGAAACAGTATGTTAGGATAGATTCTTAGATGTGAAAATTTCTAGGCTGAAGGGTTTGGTCATTTTAATGTCTGTTAATATACAATGCTGAATTACTTTTCCAAACAAACCTCCCACCAGCAGATAGCCATGAGTGAAAGTTTAGCTTCCAGCTAGGGTGTCAAAGATTATTCCATTCACCATGAATCTGGCTACCAAGAGGGAGCTGATATCAAAGAACTCTAAGATTGAGGAAAGAATCTCCCTGTCCTTTGGGCAATGTGATAGAACTGGGGAGAGGCTGGAGCCCCTGGTCAGAGATGTGGGGGAAAAAAATTCAAAGAGTGTCAAACCAGAGATGAGATTGGAATGCACTGGAGAAGAAAAGAAGAGAAAATGAATGAGTTAAAATACTAGGAAGTAAGAGAAAGACGGGCTAAAGTAGGAAAGAGGAATGGAGAGTCCATATCAGACACTGAAACCCTAGGGACAAAGTATAGATAATGCCAATACAATTTTCAACTGAGAACAAAAACAGGAAAGCAGGTCAGCATAGCCAGAGCCACAGGTGCCTGAGTTCAAGATTTCCTGCAGGACACTTTTGAGAAATTTGTTTTCCTACTCTTAAAATTTTCTCACTACTTCATATAATAAAAGCCATGGCACCTACTTGGGTGTCCTCACTAACTCAACACAGTGCTGGGATGAGAGTGAGTACTCAGTACTAAGACTTCCTATATGCTCATTTAATCCAATTCCTATGTTCGATAAATGAAGTTGTTCCCATGCTCAGTGCAGAAGAGGAGACTCTTATTAAAATCCAAGCCAGCCCAGCCCACTATTTTTCACCTGCTGGGCTCTAAGTACCAAAGGGAAAGGAAGAAAGTTCAAAATCAGCCCTGGACAAAGGCCAAGTGGCTCTAGGCTGGGTGTCGAAGCCCTTGAAGGAAGAAAAACTCAGAATACAAAGAAGAATTCTGGGGCTGGGTTTTTATTTTAAAACGTGATTAGCTGCTGGGGAGGCTCACGCTCTTTAAAACGTTCTTGACTCCAGCATCTGCAGCAGCTCTCCATTATTTGGTGCCTTAATTTGCAGCAGGCAAGTTTAGCAGTGAGCATTTTTTGGTAGCAGTGGCTGAACTAACATTTTCCCCCCAACTTTTTTTTTTAAGTCCACAGAATAGTAACTGAATAGCTCATTATTTCCTTTGAAAAGGCTACACTCTGCAGGTTGTCTCTACTTTTGCTGTTCCCTCTGTGGTGCCGGCTTCACACAGTTCAGTCCTAAGTGCTTGGGTTGCTTTGGAAGCCAAAAATCTCTGACTGAATCTCTCCATCTGTACCTGAAAAACACCCAAAGCTGATCCAGACTAATGCAGGAGTTTCCAGGGAAGTCTGATAATCCTGTAATAAAAATACTTTAAAATTATATTCCATTATCCTATTTTTAAAGACGATCACATGTAAGATTTGTTTTAAAATGTAAAGTTAACATCTCACTCTGTGAGGAAGACAGTCCCATTTTACAGATGAAACCATTAGATGCAGAGAGATGGGTGATCTGCCCATGATAACAACCTGGTTCGTAGACAGGTATTGGGAAGTAGAACCATCCGGCCATTTCCTCCATGATTTCACACATTTTATTCACTGAGGATGGGAAGAAGTGTAATTAAAAGAATATGCAAGCACTGCAGGGGAAATAGGATCTCCAAAGCCTTACACCAAATGTGCTGCTTTCCTAAAACATTCCTATCTTTTCCAGGGCAGGCATATTCCCGTTCCCCAATTTTTCAGCCAGCACTTTCTTTACAAAGCAGTCTCTCCATCAGGCATTTTGCTGGGAAAAACCAAGGCGTCCTCTGTCTGTTCAGGTGTGCCTGTGAATCGCCCACAGCTCATTCTAACATTAACCTACTCACAGGAATATTTCATAAGAAGTCTATTTTCCGGTGGTGAGATCAGAATCCCTAAAGAAACTCTACAGCACATGATACAACCCCTTGGACGGCCTCGCTCTGGATGTTGAGCCTGGGTAATAACTGGTAGGCTTTCCCTATAAGCGAGATTGGGACCACATGGGAGAAGCGCATCATGTGGGAGAAGGAACTATCAGAGCTGGGGAATAATTCAGAGAGCACAAAAAACCTACTTCCTTATTTGATATATGCACAAACAAGGCCTTCAGCTCGTGGTAGAGTCATGAGTAGAATCCAGATCTCCTAACTCCCAGTTTAATGGTCCCCCTTCCCATTCAACCACCCACATCATTCTGCTGATCTGAGTAGGAAGAGACATTTTGGGATCTGATCCCTTGGCCACTACCTATGTAACTGACATCTGAAGAATTGTTTAGCTTTCCTTGGAGTCATTGCTTTTGTGGTTCCTGCCTCTCCGCTCCGGCTGGGGCCAGATTCTATACTCAAGAATCATAGTGCCCCGATCCTAGTGCCTTTCACTTTCTCATGGTGATGATAGTACTAAAGCCGATGCTATTAATATGAGAAAGAAAAACAACAACAACAAAAATATAGCCTTGTTGCCCTGGTCTGCTTTACGGGAAGCTGGTGCTTTTAGGGAGCTTTGAAGGAGGGGACAATCCAGTCTCTTCTCTTTTATTCTGTCCATCTCTCTGATTTCTAAGTTTGTATTATATTTCAAAGCGTGATAAGTTGCTATTGTGCAACTCTTTCCTTTTAGGAAGGGGTAATCACTTTCTAGGGTTTAGCTTCCTTTGCATTCTTAGCTCTACAGTGTGATTAAACACACACACACACACATACACACACACACCCTCACAAACCTATGTTTTTGCAACATATTTGGTCTGTTCTCCTTATAAAGATCAGAGTGATAGCCTTTTATGACTTGGCAACTAACCAGAAGCAGCATCATTTGCATTTTATATATGCAATGTATATTTTCCTACCTAAAATAATCTATAAGGTAAGCAATATGATTTTTAATTTAAAAAAAATTTCCTATTATGCCTAGCACCTAGTCAGTACAATTATTACCTCACATTACCTAATTTTATCAATTTGTTGATGGCCAAGGAATCCCAGAACTGAAAAGTAAAATTATTTACAAAGGTCTCTGGTAGAGCCAAGGTCTGATCTGAGTTAGGTCTTCTGGGTCTAATTTTTTTTTTCTACTGTATTGTATTTGATTTGTGAGCCTAATGATATTCTATGTGATATTTACCTCCAAAGTGTTATGTCATCACCATCATGATCATCTTCATTTGCTAGTATTCAAGCCTCTGTCTAGGTCAATATTTTCGTTCTCTCAATGAGTTTTTCATGCCATCTTTGGCATGTCTAATGGAGTTCTTGCCCATATGGCCAATTATTTAAAAGGTAAACAAAAAAAATCAAAGATGGCACTAAAAACTCATTGGCAGAACAAAGTATGTAAATATAGACCTAGATGCAAACTTAGCTATAGACTGAATAAAAATATAACATATACATGTACATCAGATTGCATCAAATAGTTAAGAAATTTAAATGACTTTAATATACATAAACTCCTGCTCTCCTTTTTATAGCTGCTTCATTTTTAATGTTTTATGTTTCAGTTTTCCTTCTTTTAATCTTGTTTTTCTTTTCTGATACTACTGTCACATCTCAAACAGGAGGGGTACTGAACAGGCAAGGAGTTCTTTAATTGAAACACTTACAGTGTGTATGCTAGGAAACTATAAAGACTTTTAAGAAATAGCAAATCTTTAATAGGTTCTTCTGTACTCATGTTGTAACCTAATTCAGTGCTCTTTCAGCAATGCCAGAGGATGTTGCTAATTTATGGCTACGATAAGCAATAAAGCAGTAATAGTAATCGAAAGGTGCAATATTCCTTGTTTAGGGGGCATTTATGGTTATGTATTAAAACTATAAATACTTCAAGAGGCTGCAAAACTGATCTATAGAATATGAAAGATAAGATCTCCCTGCCTTCTGAAAGTGCTTTTCTAGCAGAAATCTGAGCTCGACTTTATGGTTTATAAATATAAACAAACCAGAAGTGAAATGTTCAACGTGTCTGCCTATCCAAAGGGACCACTCAAATAACCACCGGCACTCAAGCTTCATCAGGGCTGGAATGCTCCTTTCCTTCTTCTTTCATTTTCAACTTTCCATTTCCTTCCCCTTGTTCCTCTATAAAAAATGCTCTCCCTCTCTCTCTCACATTCTGTATACTCTTCCTCTTTCTTTGTTTCTTCTCTTCTCTCTTTTCTTCCTTCTGTTGATTCTTAATCTATATTGAATGAAAGAAGCAAACTGTATTGGGCTGGAAGCAAGGTCCAGAATGTAGCCATCATGGCAGAGAGCCCCAGAACCCTAGGAAAGTCTCCTCTGTTCCTCTTAGTTGGACCAACCCTGACCTCCAGACTGCCTATGTAAGCAAACTCTCACACCAATGCCTGTTCTACACAGTTATCCAGCATCCCTGCCTCTTCTTCCTTTCTGCCACCACTCTGTCTTGTTCTTGTCCTCATCAGTCTGGATTCCTGTGTTCCCATCCTGTCTTTAATACCTGCTTCTGCCGTATTTGTTTAGTGGCCTATAAAGTAATTTTTTAAAGATCTAATTGGATTTCTATTTCCTAAAATATATGTTTTTTGGTTTCCTTATACCTCTGGCTGATTCCTCACTAGTCCCTGGAGCCCCCACTCCCACTGAGGAATGAGGGAAATCTAGGTAATTGATTTCTGATCAAATAAAATTTCTACTCATTCTTCAAAGTTTGGATTAGGGAGTTCCTCTGGTTAGGGACCCTATTCTCAGCGTTCTTATAATTTTTTATATATTCCTCTATCACTGCACATTTTGGGTTCTATCTGATCACACTGGGGTAGAAGCTCTGCTTTGTTTCTCACACAGGACCTAATTATGATGCTCGGTCCATAAATGTAAGTTAAATGATGAATACAATGATTATCTTTATTGGTTCAACAAATATTTACAGAGCACCTGCTTGGTACCAGGCACTGTTTCCAGGTAATGAGAATTTAATAGTAAACAAGGCAAGTAAAGCTCCTGCCATCATTGGACATGTATTTTAATGGGGCATCCATACAATAAACAAGTGAATATAAACTGGAAATGTCATATAATGATAAGTGCTATAAACAAGAAGAAATCAGGGGAATGGAATTAAAAATGACAGGGTGCTAGATAATTAATTTCTAAGCATGAAGAAACCTAATGGAACTATACCAGTCTGTCTCTCAGAAAATAAAGAAGCCATCAGCCCCCTAAATTGGGGTTTTTAATCTCGTTGCCTATACCCCTGGCTCTTCCATTAATACAAAAGTATTTGAAAAGCTGAAATAGACATATTCCCCATCCAACCTGCTCCGTCGTATCTCTCTCTTCCATAAAGATACTCCTTTGGAATTGGCATCAAACGGGCTCCCTGAAAATAAAGGACAATAAATCCCAGTAGTTACTATGATTTCTCAGGCTCTCGGTCCCGTGTACACATTTTGACAGAAGCTCTCAGAAGTATCTGCCTGGGAAGGTCACATTCTGTTCCCCATTGTAGTTGAGACTCCAGAAATGACAGAAAAAGTGAAGATCATTGAAATATTCATGAGACGGAGTTACATACATATGCTCCATGAAGTTAGAGTGGAACGAGCTTTAAAACTCAGTCTGACAGACTGAACAAAAATACCACCTTATTTCCCCTTTTGTTTTTCTATACGAGCCCAAGCAAGGAAAACTAAAAGAAAATAGTGCTCTGTATCTACAATCAGTCAGGTGATGGGCTCAGGGATGATGGCTGTGTTACAGTGAGAAAAATTGGAGGCAGTGGCAAAATCTCTGATATTAGTCTTTTTAAATTTTTTCCTTCACCCAGGGTGGCAAAATTCCTTCTAGGAAAATGAAGGTTTGACCATCTCTATCTGTAGTGCCAAGTTGATAAAAATCACCAATGGCCCCTCATCTCAAAGGAATCATTCTTATGTGATCTGATTCTTTCCAGACCACCCAAACCACGATGGCTTCCCCTTCCCTGTCCTGGCCTTTTCAGTATACATTCTCTGTGCATTTGGATGGGTTTTGTCACTTCCTCATAATGCAACATATCCATTCTTGCTCCTGGACAGACAGTAGGGTTCAATGGGAAGCACATATCTCTCCAGAGATTTGATTAGGATGATCATTTACTGTGTGTCTTTGGGTAAACGTCTTAACCTCCTTGAACTTATGTTTTCATGTTTTTAAAACAAGAATAATAATACATCTTAGGTTGTGAGTACTAAGATGAGGTGTTGTATACATGTTAATCACAGAGTGCTATGTCTAACACATGGCCACATCCTTGTCTTACTGGTACCCAGAGTGCCCTCTCACTGCCTCATCATCTTTCAAGATTGGGCTCTAGATCCAACTCCCATAACCTTCCTGCTGATCTGCTGGGCTCTGCTTTCCTCCTTCTCTGCAGCAAGTGTGGCCTGTACCAACAAACTGACTACTTAATGACCTCCTGTCTTAGTTATTTAAAAAAATCATTTCTTTGAGGACAGGGGCATCTATTCTCCTACAAAGCAGTTTTGAGCACAGATCTTGAGCACAAGCTTATTGATGAAAATGGGACACAAACCATGTCAGCTTCCTCTAGTGATGCCTAGTGTTTATTTTGACTAACACAACATTGTAAACTGACTATACTTCAATAAAAGTAAAATAAAATAATAAAATAAAATGCATTTATTCTCACCCCCCCCAAAAAAACTAAATAAAGCATTGTTTTTGCAATTATGTAGATACTATGAAATCTTGTGATTGACATCAAGTCTGGGTGTAGTTTCTTATAGTCCAGAGCTTACGAAATAGAAGGACAAGTTACCTGTCTTTCAAACACCAAAGATGCAATGGTGGATATGAATAGGATGACTAAAACAAATACTTCCATTCAAAAAGGGAAATGACCTAACAGCAAGGCACTGGTCCGTTGCATTTCTGAAATCCTGCAGAACAAATGTTTCTAGGTGCCCTCACTCTGGACGGAGGGAGAGTTCCTTGGTTAGGCCCCAGTTCTGCTGCCTAGAAGTGGCTTTCCCAGTCTATTGTTCTCCATGACCCTTGAATTTGCCCTCAGGAGCTTAACTTTCATTTCTATACCCTTTCTTATCAACTTGACCAACTTTCTCATCCTGCCAATAGGCGACCAGAGAAGGACTGTTGTATACTGATTATAAAAATGGACCAAATGCTTCACTTCTTCCTGTGTCCATGTCACTAGGAAGTGAAGTCAATTTTCCTGTCTCTTAGGTTTGAGCTTGGTCTTATTATTTGCCTTGGACAACGTAATGCAGCAAAAGTGATGAGTGTGCGAATGAGTGAAGCTTCAGGAGGCCTTCTCTTGGACGCTTGTGAACACCTATGAATAAGCCCAGGCCAGCATTTTAGAGGATGAGAGACCATATAAAGGAGAGTTGAGGCCATCCTAGACCAGCCAGCCTCCGGTTCACCTGCCAGCAGACTGCAGACACAGGACTAAGTCAAGCCAAAATTAGCCCAACCAGGCCAAAAGAACCCTCATCAGATCTTTAGCTTCTTGAGCCAAAATAAACATTTATTGCTGTGCTCCTAGGAGTTTGGGGGTCATCGTTGTGCAATATTATTGTAGCAATAAATACAGGGGAGTTTCCTTGAATTGCAACTATTAACTTTCAAGCTCAAATTGTTTCTTAGGCTGGGCAGTTGATGTCTGACTGTGCTAATGCTTATGTTGTCATCTTCCCTATTCTAACTTTTCCCATTTCCTGTATTTAACACGTGCATTGTACTTCAGCCATGTCTTCGATCTTTTCTCATAGCCACACTATGAGGTATACACCTCAGACATCCATTTCACTGATGCAAAAATTCTTGCTCAGAGAGATTTAGTGACTTACCAAGGCCGAACAGTTAGAAACTGAATACAGTATGCATTCCTCTGCATCAACAATCTTCAAATACTACAGAAACTGTATCATCTCATCTTGTGTCCCTTGCCCTACCTCCCATCTTTCATACTGAATTGAAAAGGAAAGCGTGGTTTTGATGACTTATTTTCCAACTGAGAATTTGAATACCTAAACTCTGACCATCCTGGTCTTTCAGTGAGTTGCTTCTTAGGCAAACTAACTTTGCCTTAGAAATTAGTCACCAAGTCTGACTACTATTTAATGATACTGTAAGGTCGAGTGGGGAACAGAAATAGAAACCTTCCCTTGACTGATTTCAGAGGGCGGAGGAGGGCTACAGATACAAATTACAAAGGAAAAGATTTTAGGTTAATATAAGGCAGAGCTTTGCAACGTATCATTGTGAAAGTTCCAACATTTGATGGGAAGGTAAACTGGATGATCTCCGAGGCCCCTGTCAGCTCTAGGAACTGATGACTCTAACATGCTACATTTTTTACAAAAGGGAAAAGGTATGTATCCATCACCATATCAGGACAGCCCAGCCGCAGTCTAAAGGGAGATTCAGTCAGTCACTATTGAAATCATTTCTGGGTTTTCACTCCCTTGTTGGAATGTTATCCTCTTTGCCTTTTGAAATGTCACTCTGGTTTTCCTGACAGTTTTTGACCACATCTTCCCGTCCGTTTGTTTCATCTCCTCTACACAACATGCCCTAAATGTAGGTACTTTCCCAGGATTCATACATAGACCCCTTCTTTTCAAACTCAATGTAGTTTTCCCTGCATTATCCACTGCCACAGCTTTACTGCCTTCTACATGCTGATTTTTCTCAAATCCTCATTTCTGGCCCCGCAATAGTCATTATTGCTATTGCCAACTATTTCTAGCTCTCCCTCCCTCCAGGAGGAAGGCTCTACTGGCTCCCTGTGGCTGGGAGCAGCCACGGACTAGTTTTTTGCATAAGTCCCATGTGTCACTTCCCAGTCAAACATTTAATTGCCAGGGCAAGACCCTCAGGACCTCTCTTTTCTTCCTGGCTTAATAGCCAACAACTTTTGAAATGGTGACTGCTTTCTCAGCTTGAGCCTGTGAATGACTACAATGAACTACGGAGCTTCCCTCTCCACTTCAACAGACCTACAATCAATGGTAGAGTGAGGGAAAAACTAACCTTGATTGTTTTCAGTCACTGAGATTTTCATTTTTACCACTTCATAATCTACTTCATCCTGACAGCAAAAGCCCTAACCTCTGTCTCTTGAGTTTCAAGTCTTTTTATACCATGCCCTACATGTCCTTTAGGATGGCAGATGTGCCCCTCTGACACTGAGTCCCAAGCTAACACCACCAGCCCAAAGTGAATCAATAATCTTTTTCCAAGCTCTGCTTCTTCACTTGGTCTCTATGATGAGCTATTAGGCTCATTTTCCTGACCAACCAAAAGACAAAAAAAAAAAAATCTTCTCAGAGCCAATCAGAGACTGTCTTTTCTTCATCTCCTTAACATCTTTCATACCCAGGCTTTTCCCTCCCTGACAACGATAGCTGCTTTCTAATTCAGGCCCTCAATACCTCTAGGTGGCTAATTGCATCTCTCTCCTAATAGCTTATTGCACAAAACAACAAAAAGTGAACTTCCCGGAAAGCACATCTGAACATGTAACTGTTCTGCTTAAGATCCCTTAATGTTTCTCAGGGCCTTCAAGATAAGGTTCAAATTGTTCAACATGCTCTGTAAAGTCCCCCGCAGTTTCAGGAGCACTCAGGGAAGAAGAAAGGAACATCCAGGTAGAAAGCGCACCATGAGCAAAGACCAGAAACAGGAAGCAGTGATGCTCTATGCGGGAACTGCATGCAGACGGGTATGACTTTAGCAGGGGTCCAGTGGGAGGGAAGAGAGACAGGACTAGAGAGGTCCTTGCTGTTCAAGCTGCATTCTCTGCCTAAATCATACTTCCTTTCTCTTCCCAGTTCTTGCATCCTCATCATAAACATCTACTTGTTTTCCAAATATTTATCTTGTCCCTGCAACTAGGAAGCCTTTCTGACTCACAATAACACTTCATCAAGCTTTATTTTCTCAGTGTTTTCCTTCTTCGCTAAGCTGGAGGGTAGAAACAATCCATTTCTCCTATGATTTCATATCTTGGCAGCCAGCACAATGGCTGCCACCTATCAGGTACTCAATCAATGGCTGCTGAATGAATGGACAAATGAATAAATGAATGAATCGATGCCCTCCTTTAGTATCTCCTGGGTGCTCCATTCACTATTCAGAGTGAATTGCTTCAAGTTCCAGCTTTATGGATGGATAACGCAGGGGATGCAATTTTTGCTTTCTACTTCTTTACCTCCATTATTACCAACCCCCTCGTCCTAGCACCAATCTCTGCCTATAATCCTGTCAGCAGCCAGCTGCTTGGCGCCAACACTGCCAACTCAGCACCTTTCCCCATACATCCCTGGGGGAAACCATTCACCTTATCACCAAAGAGAGAGAGAAAAAAAAAACAACAAAACAAACACCTCCCATCTGTTACAGCTCAGAGCTAGAATCCTCATAACTGTATCAGCTCACAGGCTCCGTATCTGATTTTCTTGTTTTTAGGGAGCACTTAGGGAGATTTCGCTCTTTTCATTGTTGTTTTCTCCCCAGCTAGTGACCGTATTTCATCTCCACTGAGACACAATGGAAGAAATTTTCAAGCAAATTTGTTGCCTAATGATTCCAGGGAAGGTGCTTAGAACCATAAATGTCTTCTTGAAAATCTGTAGAGGAGCCCAGTTCTGCAAACTTTTTAAAATTAGCACACAGTAAATGCACAACTCTTGTACTGGGTCAGCACTGCCAGTGAAGGTAGTAATGGCATCAGAGTGGCTCCCAGAATCAGCATCGCCCCGCGCAGATGGTAGCCACCTTTGAAAATTTGTTGGAGGATTTCCAAAGACATCAGCAAGGACAAGGTTGAAATTCCATGGTAACTCCTCATACATGAACAGGTGGAATTTCTAAGTGTCCTTGGAGTTACTAAGCTGGGAAAACATGCTTGGACTTATAATCAAACACCTCCTGCTGACGTATGTGATCATAGCTGGGCTTTTCTCCATTTGCAATATGGAGGAAAAATACCCTGCTTGCCCCAGACTTGTTTTGCTCTCCCAAAGGAGAAAGATCATTAAGTTTCATAAAGTTCTTTGAACACAAAGAAATAAACAATGTGTTCACTCAGTTAACATGCAGCTGTGGAGTACCCACTGTATGTCAGGAGTATGTAATAAAGAAAACACATATGACTGACCCCTGCCCTCATGGCCCTAAATCTGGTAGGGGGATAAGCTATTACACCAATTATCACACAAATACATGTTTAATTATTAATTAATTAAGTGCTCTGGAAGAAGAGTACAGATTTACTATGAGAGGTATAAAAGGTGACTTAATTTGGATTTGCAGCTCAGGGAAGCAGAGTAGGGAAGAGGACTTTGAAGGTAAGGGGAACAGCATGTGCAAAGGCCCTGAGGTGGTGGCACACTGAAAAGTAACAGAAACAAAGCCAGTCAGCTGAAGTATGCAAGATACTAGCTAATACTAGATGGAGAGGTGGCTTCTGAGACGTAGGCCTTGGTTGCCTTGCTAGGAAGTTTGGCTTCTGATGTGATGAGAATGCATTGAAACATTTTAAGCAACGAAGCAGCCTATTTGTTTAGAATGGATTGAAAAAGGCTCAGGGTGAAGAAACAAGGGCAGTATCTGAAAAAGGGCAAAACTGATGGTGGTTTATACCAGAGGATGGTAAACTATGACCTGTGGGCCAAATCTAGCCCATCACTCATTTTTGTAAATAAAGCTTTATTGAGACACAGTCACATCCATTTGTTTATACACTGTCTATCTATGGCTGCTCTTGTGCTGCATGGCAGGGTGGAGTAGCTGCTCTGTGGGCTGCATGGCCTGCAGTGTTCACTGTCTGGCCCTTTCCAGAGAGAGCGTGCTGACCCCTGGTTTAGACCACATGGATATTGATGTCTCTGTAGAGAAATAAACTGATTCAAGATACACCTTAAAGATTGACGATAAGACTGTCAGCCTAAACTCTTACCTTCTTCAGAAGAATCATAAGGGGAAGTCTAGAGATGTGAATGCATTCCAGACTCCGTTATCCCAGTGGTGGTAGAGATTTCCATGAGCTTATTTACTTTAGGCATGTTCATTTTAATCTTATTGACTGTTTTCACATTATCTTCAAATCAGAGAAGAGTAACACTTATTAACCACCACTGCATTTTCATTAGTCATGATCACTTTCTGTTTGGATTAGAAATGGTCCAGACATAGACAGTGACTATAGGCTTGTCTCTGTTTTCTTAAGATGCTGATCGGAATTCCACCAATGCCTGCCAGTTGATGACAGGCCCCGAGGGGAGCTGTAGAAGGCTGTTGTCAGCCACCGGATGCCCATGGGAGTGCACCAGAATCTCAGGAGCTTTGGGACAGGATCTTTCTTAAGTTCTCATTCTTCAGTGGGAAATGGAGGCACAGAATGTTCTGGGTCATTGTCCCTGGTCATCTGCTGGGTTAAGAGGCCACTGCAGAGCTTTTGCTTAAGCAGTCACATCAGAAACCAGGCAGCCTGGGTCTGCATCCTGGCTCTACCACTGAGTCTATGGTCAGAAGGTCACAGTGTTAACACATTTAAGTCACTCAGCCTGGGCCATGGCACATGGAAGCATTTTACACCTTGAGCTATGTTATATTCTCATGCTTTGTAAGAAAACCTTAAAATTGAACAATCGCCATGTGTCCAGAACTTCGTAAGTATCACTTAATCCTTCCAGGGAGACTGGGAAGTAGGCAATATTCCCATTATTTTCATAGGTGATAACACTGAGGCATATCCAAGCCCTTGTACCATTTTTTGTGGCCTGTGAGGGTCAAGCCAAGTATCAAACATGAGTTTGCTTGATTCCAAAGCTCGTATTCACAACAGCTATGCTGACCGCTTCCTTGACACTCCCTTGTCCTAGGGAGTTTGCCCAGGACTTTCAGAGAGGGATAGGTATGTGGGGACCAAAAGGGAATGTGAAGTGATGTGTCAGGGCTCCTGACACCTTACTCTTTTCCCTTAATTCCCACCGGAATGCTAGGGTTGATCTTCTGCTGATCTTTCAACTTCAGGGACAAAGCCAGTTTCCTTGATTGAATGACACAGTCTCTCTTTTTGACCAAGGAAGGGGTTTAGGAGACCCACAAACCCATGATCCCAACCACTACTGAAGTTAAACAGATCTTAGTTGGATTAAAAGTTTAAATTTACATGGAAATGACTTCAGCACATTTTGGAAAACATTCAAGGGGGCTTAATAAGTCTGTTACTTATGCAGAGATTTTAATCTTACTCCATCAAGGTAGGACCACAGTGCTAACCTAGAAGAGAGGTTTTAAGCCACCTAATATCCAACTCTTTAAAAATACAACATCCTTAATGTCAATATTAGACCCCAAAGCCCTCACTATTTTAGATTTCCTTGTGGGGAGAGACTATAATTGCACAAATACTTGAGGAAAAAGTGGGGAAAGGACATAAAATATTTTAGATATTTTCTGCTAATACTAGCCAAGAAAATCAAATTCTACTCCCTGCTTACACCCACCAAAAATAAAAGCTCAAAGGGCAAATGACTAATATCCATACATTTTGTGATTAATCTGATTCTGGTTCCTTAATGTAGCCACCTTCATTTTATATTCTTTCCATAAATAATGCACAATGCAGCACTCTGACAATGATATGAAATTAAAGGTGAATAACACATGACTCCTAAGGGGAAGAACAAAGGAGGTTGTAACTCAGTTTATTTATATATATGTATATATATATATATATATATATATATATATATATATATATATATATACACATATATATATATGTTTTAAAGTTCTTGTTTGGGTAAATTTGCAGCAGTGTATAAAGCATTCCTATAGGGCTCCTTCATCCCTCGGTGGCCTTTAATTTCATTTGCATATTGGAAATTCAGCACTTTCTCTTGTTCTTATCAAACTTGTCGAAACAAACAAACAAAAAAAACCCCAAAACAAACCAAGCTGGGTTTCTATAGAAAGGATGTTTTAGACGCTGGTAAAGTACTGCAAAATATAAAAAATGACTGCAGGTGCATCCTTACGAGTGGCCGTTTCCCCCGTTTGTCGGTGGTCTCCCCGAGGCCCGGTGCCGCAGTCTTCAGAGCCGTGAGCTCAGAGGCGAGGCGGTAGGGAGCAGCACCGCAAGCCTGGAAGTGAGGAGACCTGGGCTGTCCATGCACCTGGCTACGCAGTAGCCCCTGGGCTTGGACACGTCCTGAGTAATTCTTTATGCGTCGCTTTCCCCATCTTTAAAAGGAGGCTGTTGGCTTATAGTCTCCCGCACACCCCTCTCCTTGATGTCTTTGTTTCCTTTCTCATGCTCTTTCCTCTGGAAAGTAGACCTTTCTACCTTTCTTCATGGTACAGTGTCTTTCTCTTTTTACGGCCCGAATCAGAAATCATCTCAGTGGCTATCCTGTCCTGCTTATGTTGGTAATTCCTCATGTGGGTTGATAGAGAAAGATTGCCAAAATCTATTAAGTGAAAAAAGTGAAGCAAAGGAGGACAGTATATACCTTTTGCTGCCATTTGTGAAGTAAGGCTAACATACACACATGCAAATATGTGTATATAAAATCTCCGGAAGTATTTACAAAGAACTAATAAACAATAATAATTGTTTATGGCAATGGGAACTAATTAGCTGAGGGACCAATGTGGGGAGAATTTTGACTATATGCTCTTTTTTATCTTTTTTAACGTTAAACCATGCTAAATGTACTATTTATATAAAAATAAAATTCAAATGATTAATTGAAACAAACATCAAAAGAAGGAATTTTTGATAAAGCCTAATTTATTCAATCTTCCATTTATTTCAAAGGGCCTTACTTTTACATGATAGTGATAGTCGATAAATATTCTCTTTGATTTTGTTTAATGTGTTTAATTTTCAAAATAAAAAGAAGCCAATCTTTTAAAGAGATATTATGTCTTGATATATGGGTCTGGGGCACCTACACGTGATCTTGATACTTTAAAACAGGGGAAAAATAAAGAAGATCAAATAATATACACAAAAAGTAGAAAAATGTGAATAAGGACAATGAGTTCTTACATCTTCATAAACAGTATCAAAAAGCATCAACATTTTCTTAGGTGACAGAAATGGGGACATCCAATTATTGAAAAAGAAAGAGCATAAAATATAAGGAAAACACAAATACCTCACAAGAGCTATGGAAACAGCTGTTGCTGAATAGTCAAGGAATGTAAAATACTGAGAGTTAATTATATGCTTTTTATAGCAATTTGAAATGGACCCAGTGATCTGATTCCACAGTTTTAAAAACACTGACATATTTTTTTTCTGGCTCTGCAGGGTTGGGCTCTTAGAATTTGACTGAAGTGAAGCTAGCTTGAAACCCCCTCCCACATTCCACTTTACAGTTTGCAGATCATTTTCATTTGTATGATCTTAAGATGCTTCATTCTAGTTTAAAGGTTAGTCAAGGCAAATATTTTTGTTTCATTTTTACAGATCAGGAACTGAAGTGTGTTTGGCTTAAGTGACTTGCTCAAGGGCATATAGCGAAGGATTGTAGAGCTAGACCTCAGAAACATCCCAGCTCCTTTTCTAGTCTTTATTGTTCTAAATCAGGCTGCCTAACTTAAATCTTTTTCTGTTTCACGGAGTCTGCAGGGAGGTCTGCCCTGCGGAAGCAGGCCACCAGAATCTGAGGAACACATCCAATCATTCTTGCACTAAACCCCAATAGATTTCTCCAACACAATTTTCCTCTAATTGTGTCTTCTATGTGAGCAGTCATTTCTTTGGTGTGCAAGTGTGTGTATGTGTAATGATGTTATCTATATGCCATCAGGGCACCTGCACATTTGCATATTGGGAAAAAACTGAATAAAACATGAGGTGTTTTATTCCGATGGGATGCAAGAGTCCCAGAGGATATTTACAAATGTACTCAAGTCCCTCAGAATCAATCAACCCCTCAATCAACAAATGTTTTTTGATTCTCTGGTATGTGCCTAGCTACTAAGATGAATGTTGTAGGGGAAACAATGAAGCAAGGAGAGGAGAGTCTCCTCCTACCCCCCCACCAACCTTGGACAGCTCCAGTTTAGAAAAGATAAAATAATTAGATTTATGGTGGTCTTTAACCAGTGTCAGCAGAGCACACATTCCCTGGGTTCCCTTCAAAGGGTTCCAGCTGGAAAGAAAGGAGGGGTGGGAAAAGCTGCTGAAATTCAGTTATCTGCATCCCAGTGACCATCCACTGGAAGGTTGTATGAGAAGGAGATTTAGATTTCCCCTGTATCTGATGAAATACGGAACAATGCCAGCCTGGAGAGCTGGTTGTGCATGTGGCCTTGGCCATGAATAATCCGTAGTGCAGCCGCCCTGCTTCCACTCTTGGCTTTCTATAGTTTATTCTCTACCCAGCTGACATCACATTTTTAAAAAAGTAAATCAGACTGTGTTGTTCTTTGCTTATAATCTTAAAATGATAAACTCTTTTATTTTTAGCATAAAATTCAAACTCTTTTCTGTGGCCAGTAAGACCTTAATTGGACTGTCACTCCCTCTCGTGTTCATCACCACATCTCTTCTCACTCGTGATGCTCCAAACACGGTTCTGATGCTCTTCCCACCCCGACTCGCCCCCAGCTGCAGGCTTGGCTGTTTGCTGTACCCTCCCCCTGGAGTGTTTGGCCCCAGATCTTTGCATTGATGTCTACTTGTCACCAATGAGGTTTCAGCTCACATATGAACACTAGGAGATACCTTCCCTACTCAAACCCATCCAAAGCTGCTGCCCCACCTCTTGCCCTGCTCCCTGTCCATCAACAATGCGTTCTTTTCCTGCAGTAGTTTTCAGTGTATATAAATACCGTATGCATGCGTTTGCTTGTTCATTGTCTGTCTCCCCCAGCTAGAATGCAAAAGCTTTATTTATCAAAGCAGTGGCCTCGTCTGCCTTGTTTATTGCTATTTGTGCAGTTCTTAGGACAGCGTGTAGTAAGTGTTTAGCAAATATTTGTTGAATGAATGAACGAGATGACTCAGACATGGAGTGTTTGTGGCTTTCACTCTCACGTGCATCCCTTTATAGTGTATGACTATTTTGAGATATTACTTGAGAGTCTCTCCACCCCCTGTGCACCCCCGACCTCCACAAGGCACTCTGAGACTCTCCCTCTATTAAATCAGTAGCATCCTTTGCCCCAGGGAAGATTGGGATTATTAGAGCGGTAATACAAAGTGAAAAAATAACAGTAAATTTTGGGCTTTTTTGAGTATCTAAATGGAGTTTTAAAATTATAGCTGCTGCTTTGCAAGAGGTAAGCCCTTTTGAGCATCAGAGGTGAAGTCCTGAAGGAATCATGGCATAAAGTATGTGGAAAAAGAATAGAAGAAGAATAGTTTTATCCAATCATGGAGACAAGATGAAGATGGAAGTCTTTGGGTGGGGACCGGGCGGATGTAGGCAAAGGTCAGGGAGGACATGATGAGATATTAGATGACAGTTGACAAGGGGTCCAGTGTTCAGCCAACTCCTCACTGGGCCATGCCCTGAAAGACCAGGGGAGTCTCCGACTAGAAACGAGTAAGGCTTCATTATGCTGGTGAAGTCCAAGGAGTCGGGGGAGAATTGCCCCATGCCAGTGTGGAACCACAGTCCTAAAGCACAAAAGGGGTGTGCCATGTCTATCCAAGTTGGATCGGACATAGCTTTCTAAGTTTCTACAGAAGTAGCAAAAGGAAGAATATAGAATTTTCTGAGCTCCCAGGAAAAGAGTGGACATGCTTGAAGGATACCTGGTGGATTGAAAGGGGTCTGACAGCCAGGATTAGGACCTAGAGGTATCTTTGAGTTCTGACGAGGGGTCACTGCAGGACCATGGACATAGCACCAGATGCACTGGGGACCAAAGACCAAATGGCCTCATGTACCAGCAGAGGATGGAAGGCAGTGAGTGGTAAATCTGATGTTTCTCCTTCATTCCTACCTCATCACTTCTTGGATGTTCATAAGCCCTGTTTTTCCTCCAAATATTAGATAGCATCTGAGTAGTAAGGGACTTAGAGGGATATGGCTGAGTTTAAACCCCAAGTATTTTGTTCTAATTTTGTGAGATCATACAAAAAATGTCCAGATTATGGGGATTTTTTGTTTAATCAGATGTAAATGGGACTTGATGTACAAATTAAGGTCAGCTCAAAGAAAGGAAGTTTCTTTTTTTTTCACACTTGAGTTTGTGACATGAAATTTTTACCCATTTAATATATATATGAAAAGTTGTTCAGAAGCTTCAAAGGCAATTATAGGCAGAAGTTAGCTACCGTGTGGTGTTACCTGACAAGCGCAACTCTCCTGCACCTGACAGCGGACCGAGGGCTCTGAGGCAGGTAACAATGCCACCTGAGACTCAGGCTTCAGGTCTGGAGTCAGACAGACTTCAGTTCAAATCTCTGCCCCTAATCTTTACAAGATGGTAATTTGAGGAAAGACATTTTAACTTCAGGGACATCAGTTACCTCATCTATGAAAATAATACTGTCTTTAGCAGGGGAGGATTTCGTTCAAGTGGTAGAGTACATGCACAAGGTCCTGGGTTCTATCCCCAGTACCTCTGCTACAAATAGATAAATAAATGGACCTAATTACCACCTCCCCAAAATAAATTAAAAACAAATTTAAAAAAATACTGTCTTCTAAAAACTGTTTGGGAGTTAAATAACCTAACGTATGTAAATGTTGAGAACATTTCCTCATTTTAATAGGAGCTCAAAATTGGAATTATTCTTGTCTTTACAAGTGGGAATAATTTTTATTTTGACCAGACTTGATGTGCTCTTTTAAATATATTTTATATATTATTAATTTTTAGTTGTATAAAACAATATTTCTATTAAGTATAGCCATTCATGAGGAGGAATCAATAGCCAACATGGTAGATACATTCATTCAGATTGTGAGTTAGTGAAATAGGCATTAATTATAAGTTATAAATTGGAGCACTTGTATTCTCCACTTAATTTTACCTGCTCCTAGAGGAAGAACAAATAACAATAAACAAAACTCATTCTCCTTAGTAAACAATAGGATCCTCCTATGCAAGGTCTTCCTAAGAATTCATTCTGTTCGTTGTAGACACTAAGTTCTGGAATTTAAAGGAAACTTGAAGTGATATTAGAGATTATCTGGCTTCACCTTCACAATTTACACAGGAGAAAACTGAGTTTAGGGCAAAAGTGACTTGGCTGGGATTCGAATAGTTATTGGAATAGGGTCCATATTAGTCAGTTTTTGCTGTGTAACAAACCATTCCAAAACTCAGCTGCTTAAAACAACAAGAATTTGTTTCTTGCTGACAGGCCTGCAGTCAGTTATGGCCAGGCTGGTACAGGCTGGGCTCTGCTGGGCTTGGCTCCAGTCTTCTAGTTGGGTCCAAGTCTGCGCCATAGGCCTCTCACCCCTGTTTCGGCAACTGCCAGTGGTATGGCCTTCTTTCACAGTGGAGCATGGGTGCGTAGAGGGGCAAGCAGAAGAAGGTTTAGTTTCTTGAAACCTCAGCCCAGAATTGAAACACTTTAACTTCTACTCCCATTCCATCAGCTGAATCAAGTCACATGAGCTAAGCTCCAAAATCAGCAGGCCAGAGAAATATACTCCATCCATTCTAGTGGACATTATTTCCAAGTCACATGTAATTCTAATAAAGAGAGGACATGAGTGACTTTGGTGACTCAATTTACCATAGGGTCCCAGTCTTCAAATTCCCACATGAGTTCTTTCCTTCCATCATGTTCTAATCAGGCCTCCAACCTAGTAAGAAAACTACCCAGTTGAAACTATTTGGTGCCCAACCACATAGGGCCAAGCTTGGCAGTAAGTTACCAATATCACCATCAGAGAAAACAACCATAAACTCTAGGAACAGTTACATAGAGATAAAAGAATACAAAAAATAATTGTTCATCAGCCAAGAATATTTTCTACCCCCATCTGCAACACTGAAACTCTCAGTAAGTTTTCCCTTCAGCAAAAGGGGATTTATAGTTTCAGCCCTATCAATTGTTTTTTAATTAAAAATGTATTGAGGTCCTTATGACTGGAGCACATAAAGCAGACGTGCCAATGCTTGGCATAGGCAGCCCAGTGTGTGTGTATAAATTACAACCACAGTGACTGGGTCTGGCCAGGAGACACTGCAGCAATTCTGAGTTACACTTCCTCTGAGTTAGGACTACTGAAACTTACATGCTTAGAATATTTAAAATATCTATCATAGGCCTGCAAACGGATGGCTTTCTCCACCCCATTAGGGTTTCTTCCTTCAGCAATTTCAGATGCTGACCTTACCTGCCATACAGTGAGTTTGCCCCCCATCAGTCCAACAGGCTCAAAGTTGGTCCAAAAAGAGATGACCTGGATGCCCTTCAGCATCTTGCACTAAATTTCAAATCAGAGCCAAACTCTGGCTGCAATGCCTTCACTGTCTTTGGTGACACTGAAGAGAGAAGATCTAACGTGATACTGGGCTTCTAGGATGCACAGGTGGAACACAGTGATCCCCCATCCATCCATTCATTAACATCAGTATCTGATGGGATTTTGTTATGGACTGTCAGCCACTGAGCTAGGAGCTGAAACTTGAGCCTAGCAAAGGGGTTGAGCTCCCGGCAAGAAGGGAGAGTGGGGAGCCCAGGCAGACAGTGGAGAGTGAAATCTAAGGAGTATGCAGGTCTGTTTTCAAAGCACAGAGACAAATTATGTCATGTTCCCCTTGTTCTTATTTGCAGAATTACATGATAAGGAAGTGAGACATAGCTGCTCTTTGCCTGTGCCTAAGTGTAGGACTGATTTTGCAGAGTTCTAACATACAAACTTTATAAATTACTGTTTAAATGTTAAGGATTGTCAGTAGGTAAAGGGTTACCTGTCTGCATTCTCCAGAAGATGCTGGAGGTTGTTGGTTTCAATAAGGAACGTAATAAAAGGCTATCTTGAGTGTGAGGAAGATGAAGCTCCAGGATACCAGATCAAAAAATTAGCTCAGGGGAAGGCATAGCTCAGCGGTAGAGTACATGCTTAGCATGGACAAGGTCCTGGGTTCGATCCCCAGTACCGCCACTTAAAATAAATAAACATAATTACCTTCCCCAACAAAAAAGAAGAAAGAAATGAGCTCATATAGTAGGAAGTGCCCTACCCTGGGAGTCATAGCTTTTGAGGACTTGGACAACTTTCTTTCCCTTCCTGGGCATCTATTTCCAAAATGAGGGAGTTGTATCTGATGAACTGTAAGTTATTTCCCAAATCTAACAGGCTATGAATCCAAAATTCTTCTTGACTGTCTACCTACACGGAGTGGTCTTTACATAATAGCTTCACCGCATGCTACACAGCATGATAAAGAGAGTGCAAAATTTGGAGATGGGCCCTTTGAGTTTGAATCGCAGCTTATGTATGATCCTGGGCAAAAAATAACATCTCTGAATCCCACTTGGACTAAGAGGACTTCTAGATTTAAAAGGAGGAAGCTAAAGATAACTTCCCTCATATTACCTCACGGCACTCAAGGACGGATGAAGCCAGAGCTATCCAGCTCACAACTGCCATGCTTTTGTAGTACACGTGATTTCATGGTGCTCTTTGAGGTTAGCATGGTTAACCATTTGAAGCAGGGAAATAGATCCAATGCCTTTTGGACATGCTACCTGGCTCCCCCCTCTTCCACATAAGAGTGTTGGGCAATGAGAGACAGGCACAGGGAGCTGTAGTTGAAACAGCATGGGATTTGCCATCAGGCCCTCTTCACCTCTGACACTACCTAGGAGGTATGCATTGAGAAAATCCATTCATTCATTCATTCATTCATTCACCATTCATTTATTGAGTGACTGCTGTTTTCCAGACATTGCTAACTGGGCACTAGAGCTACAGTGGTACATAAAAACGCTGTTTCTGCCTTTTGGGGAATCATCATTGAAAGAAGAGGCAGGTAGCCTCATAGTTACATTATCATGTGATCAGTGTCAAGATTGAAGTTAGCGCAAGGTGGTCTGGGATAATAGAGTGTTTTTATCTTTGTTTAAAAACAACAACAACTAAACAGGAACCTCTTTATTATAAAGTCATATTATAAAATAATTCAGTAAATAACATCTACTGAATGTTTATTATGCCTAGTAAGTTACATATACTCATTAATCTTCACATGTAGTTTTTCTTTTTTTTTTTTCAACCATTTCTCCATTTTATGCATACAATAACTGAGGTTCAGAAAGATTACGTAGTTTTCTTCAGGTCACTCAGCCATTAGTGGAAGAACTGGGATTTGAAGCCAGGTCTGTGGGGGCTTCAATGCCCACCCTTGCTCATCATATAATAGATACAGTGCTTTCTCTTTGATAATGGCCCTAATCCTTGTTATCCAGCACCATGGCACAGCTGTCACCAAAAGGCAATTGTTCCCTTAAGATAATAGGACCAAACCATGTGAAAAAACCAGTTTGGATTAACTTCTTTGCCATGAGAGTTTTCTCAGAGTAGGGGTAAGGGGCAATCTGTGGGGAAAGAGGGTGAGGGGATTTGGCTGCAATTTAGTGAAGATGTTAATGGCTGTGTTTCCACTCCAGAAGGCTCCAGGTCACTTTTCCCAGTCATCTCCACTTTGCAAGACATCGTCTCCCTGTTTCTGTTTCTGGTGCACAGAGTGCTAGAAAAGCTGCATTTTACCCTTTTCCTTATGCACAATCTCTGAAAAAATGAAAGTGTATAGAGAAAGGCGAGTACAAAACATAACTCAGAAATGGTAATGCAATGGGGCCCCACCACGGCTGCTGACTAGTTGCATTCGTAATGATTTTCTCCAAATAATGCAAACAATATTTTTTTCCCGAGAAATGAAATATGGGAGTGCCACATTCCATAGATGATGGGGAAAACTCATAAAAGATTTTAATCTTTCCTTGTCAGGCTTCAGAAATGCAAGCGGCCTCGTCCTCATTTTCTTTATGCCCTGGACTTCTAATTGAGGAAGGTGGCATCAATTATGCATGTGGGTACTGCTGGGGAGGGAACTAGAATAAATATTTGGGGGGTATCGTTAGCCAGAACATCACTTCATCTTTGTGTCACCATAATTTCCCGTATTGTAGTGCTTTAGATTAGAACATATGGCAATAAGGTAGGTAATGAGAACAACAATTTTCTGAAACAACATTATAACTTTTCCCTCTTTATGGTCACATTTAGTTACAGTACATGCTGTCATTTAGGTGTAGAGCTTTCTAAAAGCAAATCTCAGAGAGAAGGGAATTCAGGGGCAAGAACCTAGCAACGCACAGATGGGACAGAGCCAACCCTGCAGATGGGAATTTGGGGGTGTGAACTAGTTAGCTTTTGCTGCAGCCTCAATCCCAGCTTTGAAGGGGCTTATAACAGCAATCCTTCTTTCATTTTCATGTTCCATGAGGGCTGTGAATGGCTATGAGGTAGCTGGACTCAACTTCACTTATCTTTTCATTCAGAAGTGAGGCTGAAGGAGTGACCACTGTCAAGACCCACTACTGTCAAGGTAGAAGACTTTGAGAACGATGATCTGAGAGCATCTAACAC
Organism: Vicugna pacos; assembly: GCF_048564905.1. NCBI lineage: Eukaryota > Metazoa > Chordata > Mammalia > Artiodactyla > Camelidae > Vicugna > Vicugna pacos. The sequence goes on along the minus strand of NC_133009.1, from coordinate 10,339,456 downwards.
TTCTGCTTAGGTGTGTGTATTTCATACCCACTCCCGATCCATATCCAAAGCAAGTCATAGGCTGAGTCTATCAATAAAGCAGGGAGCCACAGTCAAGGTGGAGATGTGTAATATACACTCATGGAGAGAGAGCAGAAAGAGTGAACAACAATACAGTGGACCACAGGGTGATCCCCTAGCTCCACCCCATCATCACTGGGAAAGCTGTGTTGAGCAAATCTAGTAACTCAGGGAGTGAACAGAGAAAGTCACCAGCAACTGGTGCCAAGGTGGATCTGGAGTTCACATAAATACAAATTCACCAAGCATCACTTTAAAAAAAAATTTTATTGAAGCTTAGTCAATTTACAATGTTGCATTAATTTCTGGTGTATAGCATAGTGATTCAGTTGTACATTTATATATTCTTTTTCATTATAGGCTATTAGAAGATATTGAATACGGTTCCTTGTGCTATACAGTAGGACTTTGTTGTATACTTATTTTATATAGAGTAGTTGAATACCAGTCTCAGTGCCCAGTACTGTTCAATGCATTTTGAGGAAATAGTGCTGAATAAGATGATCTCTGTCATTCAGGGACTCTCAACTTTGAAAAGATTATAGCCCGGCCAGGGGTTAATCAAACAAATTGGTAGAGTGGAAAAGTGCTATAGAGGAACAGAAAAGGGGGGGAAAGTAAGTTTAACTGCACTGTTAGGTGTGTTACATGTATTATCTCATCTGCACAAATTCTTGAGCTCGGAATATTGCAAATAAGCAAACTTGAGTATTAGACAAGTTTAATGACTGGCCCACTTAAAACCTAGTAAGGGATGAACTGGAGTCAAATAAAACAAAATAAGTAGGGATGGAATGGTAGACTAATTCATTCTGTGTAGGACATATCAGAAAAGGAACCATGCCACAAAGGTGGCATTTCAGATAGGCCTTGACACATGAATAGCATTTCAGTAGAAAGAAGAGGAAAGACAAGCAGAATGTCAGCTTGAGGGGACAGCGTGGGCAAAGGCTAGAGTTTCTGGGAAGTGGACAGGCAGTTCTGTGTGGTTGCAGCATGGCGTAAGATCAAGGAGCAGGTTGTTCAGGGTGTGCACTGTGTGTCATATTGAATATTTAAAACTTTGCTCTGTAGGGTCATGGAACCATTAAAGATTTCTGAGGAATGACTGGTAAGATCTCAACTGTATCTTTAAAAAGATCATCCAGTAGAAAGTCCTCCACTAACAACAAAATATCAGAAAAAGGAATTAAGGAAACAATATCATTTGCCATCCCACCAAAAAGAATAAAATACCTAGGAGTAAACTGACCTAAAGAGGCAAAAGACCTGCACTCCAAAAACTATAAGACACTGATGAAAGAAACTGAAGATGACACAAACAGACGGAAAGATATACTGTGTTCTTGGATTGGAAGAATCAATATTGTTAAAATGACCGTGCTACCCAAGGCCATCTACAGATGCTGTGCAATCCCTATCAAATTATCAATGGCATTTTTCACAGAACTAGAATTCCTAAAAATTTAAATTTGTATGGAACACAAAAGACCTCAAATAGCCAAAAAAAAATCTTGAGAAAGAAGAACAGAGCTAGAGAATCTCACACTCCCTGACTTCAGACTATACTACAAAGTGACAGTAATCAAAACAGTACAGTACTGGCATAAAAACAGACACAAAGATCAATGGAACCCACAGACTTACAGTCAATTAATCTACAACAAAGGAGGCAAGAAAATACAATAGAGGAAAGACAGTTTCTTCAATGAGTGGTGCTGGGGAAACTGGACAGCGGCATGTAAAAGAATGACATTAGAATATTATCTAACATCATATACAAAAATAAACTCAAAATGGATTAAAGACCTAAATGTAGGACTGGTTACTATAAAACTCCTAGAGGAAAACAAAGGCAGAACTCTCTTTGACATAAATCACAGCAATGTTTTTTGGATCTGTCTCCTAGAGGAATAGAAGTAAAAACAAAAATAAACAAATAGGACCTAATTAAACTTAAAAGCTTTTGCATAAGCAAAGGAAACGATAAACAAAATGAAAAGACAACCTACAGGCTGGGATAAAATACTTCCAAATGATGCTACCGACAAGGGATTAATTTTCAAAATACACAAACAGTTCATACATTTTAATGTCAAAAAACAAACAAACAACCCAATCAAAAAATGGGCAGAAGCCCTAACTAGACATTTCTCCAAAGAAGACATATGGATAGCACACAGGCACATGAAAAGATACTCGATACTGCTGCTGATTATTAGAGAAATGCAAATCAAAACTACAACGAGGTATCACTTCACACCAGTCAGAATGGCCATCATCCTACACTGTTGGTGGGAATGTAAATTGTGCAGCCACTATGGAGAGCAGGATGGAGCCACCATATGATTCTGCAATCCCACTCCTGAGATAATGGAAGTCTACATTCTACTTTAATGATGGCGGTATCTGCAACACTTTGTACTTTGTGTGTTCTGTACAGAATGTCAAAGGAGAGCAGGAACAATGGCTGCTTGAGACTTACTAAGTCCCACATGAGTCCCACACAGTGAAGGCTTGTGTGGGGCTGGGGCTCATCACTGAGGAGAAGGATCATCCGTGGCTGCAGCACCAAAGGGAAAATGCTGGACAAAACTAGGTGGAGCCACAAAGTTAAAAAGCTGAGACTTTTGGAAATTATAGTGTCTTGGAAGCTGGAGTTTCTCAGGCTTATCTTTGGAGATAGAAGAGAATTAGGGAGATATGTTAGCATTAAAATTCAAGCAAATACAAAGAAATGTATAAAACATCCACGTGATTGCAAATGGGAAGAAAAAGCCTGAACTATCTCTCCTCTTCTCATTTAGGAGACTTCTGGACCATGGCCCTTAAAGAAAGGAGATAATACATAAGTCTTTGTGTTTTATAAGGGCTAATGAGATAATTCATTAAAGATACTTACCAAGATTCCGGATGCATAGTAATTCCTCAATAAATGGTAACTATTAGTAGTTACTGTTATTCTGAAAAGCTTATTTGTATTCTAATTAATTGTTTAATTACATCCTCTCCCCAACAACTAGCTTTCAAGCTCCACAAATGCAGGGACCAGGTCTCTATTTTTAATATATTTTTCTATGCCTTGGGCTATCACCATGCCTGGTGCATAACAGAACCATGATAAATATTTGTTGACAGTAGAAAAGAAGGAAGGGAGGCTCAAGAGGAGATGGAAGATTTGGGTCTTGGTTATACTGTGCAGAACACAAAGGGAAGAATTAGAGGATATGGGTAACTAGGAACCGGAAATGGGACAGAAAACCTCCTTTGACCCCGGATGTTAAAGAGCATTTCCTCAGGGACTCAGTCACTGCTGCTGCTTGCCTCTGCTCTCTCCTCCTTTACCCATCCTGCAGTGTCAGGTCGAGGCCTGACCCCTCTAGTCACTGTCAATGGGTTCACCCTGGGAATTTCCAACTGTCTGAATCGACTGAAGCCCCATCAAGGCCGCCGTCAGCCTGGATGACATCTTTGTATACATTTGAAAAAGGTCTCTCTTCTTCCACATGGATGTAGCCAGGAGCTAGGCGGCTCTGCTTGGTGAGCGGAATGTGGACTTGGTATTAGCCTTCGCCCACCCCTTCCTCTTGTTACCCCCTCAGCCAGGGGGTATAATCTCATATAATTGTTCTTGATGGGCCAGAGCTCCCTAGAACTTCAGCTATAGCAGCACACATCTGTTGGAGGAAGTAATTGAGAGGACATGACCCCCAGTTGACCTGCAAGCTGGACCTGGACAATCAGAGGTTCCTCACGCCCTCCCTTGTCCTTGGAAGATGTGTTCTGTCTGCCTTTCCCACAGGGGAAGCTGTTCTGAGGACCCAGCCTTGGGAGAGTCAAATGTTGTTGAGACCATTTGGATGGTATATGTGACTGAACCTAGTTAATGCATCAACATACACTTTAAAATTTTGGTGGGCAGGTGCAAAGGTCTACTTATTTTGCAGCTGCCCAAGGCAAGCCTCTGTGTAAGTTTACTTGCTCATTAAAACTGTCACCTATCAATCTAGAGTGATCTGCCTCTCTGTTTGGTTTCTCCTTGCCCTCCATGGGTAGGACATCAAATCTGTTGGTGCCATAGTCTTGGACTTTCCATCATCTAGAACAATGAGAAATAAATGTCTGTTGTTTATAAGCCACTCAGAAGTGGCATTTTGCTATAGCAGCCTGAACAAACTAAGACAGTATGCATTTCATATATTTTAGCTGTTATTATTATTACCCTGTAGCCATAAGGAGAATGGAGACATCCTTTTGGATTGGGACATTCAAGAACAGCATCACCAAAGCAGTGTAACTTAAGCAAGAATTGTGACATGAAATGCCTTCAGGGAAGAGGCAGGAGCAAAAGTTACTAAAACAGGACAGATTTGAGGCAATAAGGGATGGTACAGAATGTGACAGCTAGAGATGGCATCTAAAGCATTCAACTTCAAGTGTTTGAAAACAAATGATATTGTCTGCAAGATAAATTCTGCCTCTGCAGGATGTGTAAAAATATGTAAAAATTGGCTAAGAAAATTCCCTTTCCTCTCAGAAGGCTTGCACTTTCTAATCAACTGTTGTCACTCTTTCTTCTTCTTCTTCCCCTAGGGGTGTTTGAGAGAGATCTTGAGCCCTGAGAATTCCTGACAACAGCCTTCCTTGATGCTTTCACAGACCCAAAGCTACAGAAAGCAGAGCCACTCTGTTTGCAGACTCTAAACAGTGCTCCCTGCCAAACTCTCAGAAATTCTAGGCCGCTCCTCGCCCCTCACCCCCAGCCCCCACTAAGTCTGAGATGAATTGACTGCAGAGACTTCTCGCTCAGAGTACATTGTTTGAAAGTTTGTGTCATAAACGTATCGATCCTGCCTGGTGCTCCCAAACAGAATCTTGATGTTGAAGCACTCCTTTAATCAAAAGTAAATTATGTACGGGCCGCGTAGGTCAGCTCAGCCAGCCTCACAAAAAAGGCAATCCATCATTTATTCGTAAATGTCAGTGAAATCTGGGGATCAATATGTGAGCCAATGTGGATTTTGTTTATTATTTTTCTGTAAATATCAATGCCAAGAAATATTCTAAGGGAGCACACAGGCGCCATGGGAAATCAGAACCTAGCCTAAGGTGGGCGGTGGAATCTTTCTGAGTGGATGTGGTTTGTCCTTTGCAGGTGAGGCTGGACCCATGGGAAGTAGAAGGGAGAGAAAGATAGGAGAGAAACGTTCTTACAGTTGTTTGAGAAAGTTCCAGAATTATCTGCCTTACCATGAGGCAGAAATGGGCTCCTCCTGATATATTCTGAGGAGTGAGTTTGGGCATAGAAAATAAAAGGGATTCCAAAAGATCTGCTTCATCCGCAGAATCCCTGGAGCCAGAGTCCAGGGAAACTGCAGTCCTGCCCCATCCCTCTCCTCGGCTCATGCACCTCATAGGTCGTGTCAGAGTCCCGGCAGTAGAGGAAGCAGCAAGCCATTGTCTGAGAGAAAGGACCTTGTTTCAGCTTCCAGTTGTTTTCTTCTATTAATTCTAGAGGAAATAGAGAGGTTTTGGAGTCAGTAAAAACATGGTCACAGAGATTCTTAGGAAAGACAAATAATAAATATTTTAATAAAGCATATTGGAAAATACAAAAGATTAAAGGCAGAGAGGCTGGTTTTGAGGCCCAGGCCAGATGGATAGATATCCCTTTGTGGTGGAATGGTCACAAGATTGTGAATCAGACACCAGGGCCTGAAGTTGAATCCTTGCTCCATTAATTACTAGATGCAAAAACTTGGGCAAACTATAGTACCTTTCTGAGCCTCAGTGTCCTGCTTTATAAAACTAGGTTAATCAGAGCAGCTGTATTAGTCAGCACAGGCTAGGTTATGCTGCAGTGAGAAACAATCCTTTGAATCTCTTAGAGAAGGCTTCTTTTCCTCTCATGCTTCATGCTCACTCTGGAGGTGCCCTGTAAACCATGTGCTTGCTTTTCCTCTCCAATCAGGCACGCTTTACTTCAAGGCGTTCAGGAAAGTACAATCTTACACTGTGTTTAGAAGGAGAAGAGCTGGATACACTTGGCAAACAGCACCCATGGCTGTCACAGTGAACTCACAGGGCTTAGGGCCAAATTAGAGGTAACACATCAATATGAAGCATAGTGTCTGGTGCATGACAGATAGTAAACCATGGCTGCTTACACTGAGTCAGTCTTTTAACAGCAGAGTTGGAAGGTTAGGTTCTATCTGAGAAACAAAATAATGACTTTATAGGTGTGAAGAAGGAGAATTGTTAGACTGTGGGCTTTTGAGATTAATGTAGTCTGAGTATGGTGAGGCTGGGGCTTTAAGATCCTCCTGGAGGTGATGCGAAAGGCTCAGGCATGTGGTCATGAGGACAGTGATTACCTACTGACATATCTGGGGACTTACAGTCCTGCTGGATGTGATGCAGAGATCTCTGGAAAGGAATTCCGTGAGCAAAGAGGCTGTTTTCATGGCAATGTCGATTTAAGCTGTGGAAATCATACCGTTAGCACCCAGTGTCCTTATGACCATTTACACTGTTTTCCGGTAAAGTTACTTCCTGGTCTTTGCATCTCCACTGGGAGTCTTGCAATTGTGTCATCACGGATTAGGTAATAGGAGACCTACAATCTGAGCCTATTACTCAAACTGTCCCTGTGACCTTGATGAAGTAGTCCTGTTCCTTCTCTAAGCTTCAGTAGACTCATTTATAAAATAGAAAAGTTAAAATCCATCATCTCTAAGGTCTCTTTCAACATCAGGTTTACATTTTTTTGATGCATGTTGGCACTGAGCACAAGATTACTCTTCTTATGAGCAAAGTGAACTCAAAGAAAAGGTAGTCTCAGAACATCGGACTTGGTGTCAGCATTTGTGCTTCACAGGGTCTAGTTTCTCCATCCTATGACGGATTAGAATAACAAAAAGGGAGAAAAGGTAGAATAAACTCAGGATGTATATAATTTATGGAAGTTATTTTAGTGTATCAGAAATAATTAAAAGGGGAGAACCCAAATCATGCTTTTTTCATTTTTAAGTTAAGAAGATCCCTGCAAACTTCGGTAGGTTGCCCTCAACTTCTGTTAGCAGGGCAGACAGAAAGACGTGCATTTGCTTGGATCCATGGTGTCCAGTAGCATCCAAGGGCAGAGGCGTTGTCTTATTCACTGCTGTATCCTCAGCACTAAGAACAGTGGATGACATATAGCTGATAATCAACAAATATCCACAGAACCAATATACGAACTGTAGGGAGAAAACTAATCATGCCCAGGTCCTCCCATTCATGGCCTCTTTCCAATCCCCTTCTTTTAGGCCAAAGTCCTTCCTCTTACGCATATCCCCAGTGTTCTCTCCATCCTTCAACCCACACCTATGAAGCACTCAGTCCCCTCTTCGTCCTAAGGCAAGTCCTTAATGAGACATCTACTAATCCGCTTTTCGCCACCTAGTGTACGAACTTGCACATTGACTGTGGCGAGCCTGCCTTTTCAGAGAAATAGAAGGTTTGACCTCTGGGTTATGTGTATCTGGGGAACCTGGAGGAGCATCTCTCCCTGCCCTTCTCTCTTGATAGAAAAAAAATCTACTAATGGACCATAAAGAACAGTACATATTCTTGCCTCTGATGACTAATCAAAGGAAATAATGAAGTATTTCCAGAGAGTATTCAGCTTTATGTTTAAGGGAGATTTTGGAACTAGACAGGCTGATATGAATCCCAGTACCACCCATGCTAGTTGTGAAAACTTGGTAACATGTTTTCTTAGCTTTCATTCTCTCATGCCCAACGTGGATGAAAATAATAGTGACATCTCTTTAGACAATCTACAAAACAAAGCCCGTAGTGAGCTTTATTTATTAAACAAATGTTTATCAAGTGCTTTTTATGCTTCAAACAGTATTGGAGGTTCTGGGATATAGCAACTGGCAAGCAGACAAAAATTTCTGTTCTTAGTTTGCTTATCTCCTAATGTTCAATAAATACTGCCATCATTATTGTTGTTATTAATGTTATGCTAAACATGAGTATTCCAGAGCGGTCATCTAGATAAACTCTGTCTTCTCTAATTGCCATCAGTCAGTCAACTGTATTTCTTAACTAACCACAGAGCACGGAGCTGCATATTGGTGTCTGTACAGATGTGGAGGAAGGCGAGAGGATAGATTGAAGTCGTAGCTTCTGCCTTCAAAGAGTTCACATGTGCGTGCAAAGACTGACAAGGACAGGAGTTCTCTTGAATTTAAAAAGCACACCTAAATTAAACACACCATCCCTTCTCACTTGTTCCTAATTACCTTGCAGTATTAATAAGAACTTGAGTGAATTTTCATCACTGCCCATTGTAATCTGTCCAGAAGAACCACTGAACCATTCCAAGAGGTCTAGGAGGAGAAAACCAGTGGCTGTATCTGAACAGCCTGGGAAAGAGCATAGTTTAATAAATGAATGGATGCATGTTTCTTAAACTGACAAGAGTACGTGTCAAGTGCACTGACAAAGCAGAAGCAGACGAATGTCGGTGTTACGTATTAGATGCACAACCCACCCATGTAGCTATGTAATTTCAGACAGTTTTGGCCCCTACAGGGGGTGTTGACGATCTCCTTATTTGAATCCTTTATTTGGTAGGGTAAGAAAACAGACACAGAGAGGGGAGGTGATTTTAGCCAAGATCGTGCGGCTGGTGTGTGGACCACCTGAACCAGAGCCCCAGTATCCACAACCACAACGCAGTGTCTCTGTAGCCCTTTGCAGCCTCCCTTTGTCTGAGTGAAAACTCCTAGAGCTCAATTACTAAGTTGCTTGTTCTGGACTCAGGCTGGTGGCGCGATGTGAGGAAATCAGAGAAGGAGCTTTCCATTATAGAGGGTGCTGACGGTGAGATTAGACACATTTCCAGCTGTGGATAAAGAAAGGGGCTTAGCAGCTACTTCCCTCAGACTACTCTCTTTCCAAGGAGTTCAGAAAGCAGCTGCTGGCTTTCCCTCCTGGACCCCTCAGAACGGTTCGACAGTTTTTACTAGACAGATTGCAATGAATAGGGAGAACGTCCACTCCTGTTCTTATTGTTACTGAGAGGTAACTGGAAACAAGCAAGAAGGGGTGGCGTTTAATTTCTGCATTTTCTTAATTTGAGTCCTTTTAACCCTCACCAAGGGTCCCTGTCACCATGGAGGAGCCAGTACACCAAACTCCCCCAGTGCTGACTAAATCTCTCTCTGACTGCTTTTGATTCCGAAAGGATCCAGATTCACTGGGTAAAGTGGGGAGAGATTTTAAAAGAAGGTGCCACCTAGTGGCCTCTGCGATGATCAGCAGCTTACAGCAAAAAAGGCCAGGCACTCAGGATAGCAGCTGCAGCCATTTATTTTCACTGACTAAATGGGCAGAAGAATCAGAATGTTTATGTTGGGAGCAACCTCCAGAGGTTTCCTATCAAGACATCTGCCTCCCCTCCTGTCAGCACGAATAATACGTCTTGCACTTAGAGTGTTGTATAAAACACTTTTTACAAATATTATCACATTTAATTCTCACATCAGATCTGTGAATTTTGATACAATCATTCTCTCTATTTTAAAGATGAGATGATCAGTCATAATTTCAATGAAATCATAATCTCAACGACTAGTGAGAAATTAATTAGGAGCTCGAACCCAGGCTTTCCACACCTAATTCCTCACTTGAAATCACCCGTCTCCCAACCCCAGGAAAATAGATTTAAAGACTTAAAAAAGACATGTTGGTCACTGGTCTTACACCTCAGCCCTGGCATAAGGGTTGGGTCAGTGTTTGGAGCCAATTTTTCCATTCATATTTTTGAGTTGGGAGAGAGTTTCTACCACCTGCAAATTCATCTCCAAATTTTCCCTCAATAAATGAGCAAATCAAACAGTCTTGGCCAGCAGGAAAGAGGCAGGGTTGACACGGACTGGTGGTGGTGGGGAGGGGACTGCTGTGTCCACGTGGCAGTGACCGATGGGGCCATCCGGGAACACGGAAGAGGCTGCTGACTGTGTCAGAAGAGTCTTGTAACAGGAAATTAAGCCGGATATAACCCTGCTATGGAATCACTGGGTACATCTTAGGTCCCTGCTTTAAATATTCAATAGTCTTCAGGGAGAAAATGAATTAATGAATAGGGTCATCTGACAGTAGGATGAAAAAAATAGTGTTTGAAAAGTGAAAAATAAAAGTATTTTACCCCATCTACTTGCTCAGCCCCTCGCAGGTCAGGGTATATGTCTAGTCTTACCTGCCACCCACTACCTACTCTCAGCCTAGCTCACTCCGACATTCACCTTCCCCTACTGTGTCTTCTAGTGCTTGGATATTCAAGGGCAGTAGCCCTCAGCAGCTTGTGCAATCACAGGATGTTCTCTGAAAGAGAAGCAATCTTGGGCAGTTTGGTTGTTTTAGAAAGGAGGCATTGTTAATAGAGGTCTCGACTTTGGGCTGAAATCGTGAGCTGGGGATGTGTTTGCTTTTTCTGGCTGTGGCTCGTTAGAGAAAAAAATATACTTATGCGGGAAAAAAAAATCATCTCTCTGTTCCTAAGGGACAGGGCCAGACAGGAAGGTTTCAGAGATTCAAGCCAGATAAGAGGGCAAACCCTGCAAAAGCAACAGGCCACTCTCCTGGGCCCCCTGCAGTGGACGTCCATGGGTTCCACACGTGAAGGTTGGGAAGGGACCTTGCCTAATCTCGAGGAAGAGGCTGCTGCTCATGTCACATGAGTCTATAAGAGGAAATTAAGCAGGGTCTAACCCCTGAAGACACTGCCTTCTTTTCTGTATAATCCCCTAGCCAAAATAAAGAAATCCAAGCCAGATGTAGAATGAGACTAGATCGACAGTGTTTGTTAGTATCGGAGTTATAAGGTAAGTTGCCTGCACCTTGCAGCGTATCCTCCATCCCGCTGTCCTGTCTCAGCCTGCTGGGACCCCAGCAGCGCAGGCAGAGCCCTCTGGAGCCCAGTCACTTACCCAGAGCCTATGTGTCAAAGCTTTCATATATGTTTAGCCTTTTTCTCATGAGGGGATTTCAGCCAATTTCCTGCACTTCTGAGCCACTTCCTTTGCACCTCAGAATTCAGGACGTCTGTTATAAGTCTTCACCTTCTAGAAAACAGGATGAAGTAGGAGATGTTAAGGGTTAATGCAAGATTGAAAGTTTTCTCCATCTCTTTCTTGGCACTGGTCTTACCTCTTCCTGAGGTTTCGATACCCCAGAGTAATTACAGAGCCCCTTACTCTGCTGACCTCTCCATTACACTTTGGGCAGAAATGTTCAGGGTTGGCTCACAGACAGTGATGTTGGTGGATAGACTAGACTCTCAGATTTTTGAAGCCCTCTCCCCACCCCAGCTCATGTGGCCAATGCTTTGCTAATAACAGTAACGGGGAGGACACCTCCAAGAGCATTGATGATGATGATGATGATGATGACAACAACAACAATGTCACACACTCATTTGAAAAAGTGAAGAATTTATTATGTGCCAGGCATCTTTCAAGGTGCTTGGAATTCATCAGGCAACTAAATGGGAAACACTTCTGTGCTCATGGAGCTTTCATTATAATTCACAGAGGCTTTTGCCCATTTACCTTATTGAAGCTTTGCAAGAACATGTAAGAATGCTTTCATCTGAACTTCCTATTTCTACAGATGAATTTTCTGTTTCTATTTGTCCAGCTCCTTGGGTCATTGAAGAGTTCTCCTCATGCCCAAGTCAAATGTCTGGCCAACCTAGTCCATCGTGTCTTTCTTGACTGTCTCTGTCAGTATTTATGCCAGCACATCAATTGCTTTCCACTGTAGGCAGCTTGATGTTGTTGGAAGAATAAAAGATTCAGAAGGAACCTAAGCTCAAACCCATTCTCCCCTACTCACCAGCTGGATAACCTTAGTCAAGTCTCTTTATTCCAATTTCTTCATAAATAAAATGCTACAATGAGAATATAACAGATAAACAACAAGGTCCTACTGTAGAGCACAGGGGACTGTATTCAATATCTTGTAACAACCTATAATGAAAGAGAATATGATAAAGAATATGTATGTATATCTATAACTGAATCACTATGCCGTACACCAGAAACTGACACAACATTGTAAATCAACTACACTTCAATAAAAAAAAGAATATAATAAGATGTCTATGACACCACACTTAGGAAAGTGCTAAGTTGACGCTATTATGCTTTGTGCAAATGGGGCATGGAGAACTTAGCAACAGAAGCAATCTAGTGTAATTCTATCTGGGATATGAACTTATGAAAATAATAAATTCTGCGCTCAGCTACTGGATTAAATATATGTATATATTTGCTCTGAATGGAAACACGATGGGAATGGAAGCCATTTCTCTAGTGGACAATCGAAGGAAGCATTTGATAAGTGGGGACATCAGTTTAGTCTTAGTCGAGAAAGAGAATTTCAGTGTCAAGGTGATATTGGAACTTCCTCAGCACTTTGAGAAGCTCAGGTCTGGGAGAGAATTTAAGTGGCCACCTAATCCATCCCTCTGCCCCAGGGCAGGATGGCCATGTGGACACTGAGTAGCCAGTGTCTATTGACATCACTGTTGGACTGATCAGAGCAGAAGGCATAGACAACACCGGAAACTTGGGTATGAGTTCTTCATTTCTTCAGTCAACACGCTACAATAAGTGAGGACTGGGTTCCAGAGATAGCAGACAACCTGCTCCTGAGAAGTTACGCTTATTGAGACCCTGGGATTCCTTCAGTGCATAAGTAGCCGAAGCCTGGGACTCCTTCTCAAGGAAGCGTGTTAGACAAAAGCAGCCTCTGCCTTCTAACAAAGCTGCCCCTGTCAGGGCTGGAGGCTGGAGCACAGACATCTCTTCCAGAGAGGAGAGAAAAATGATATGAGAGCAGCTTGGATGGGAATAATATTTCAGGCATGGCTAGCTGTTAAAAATGAGCTAATTCTGAAGAGGCACATTTAAATAAATATAATGCAAAGGCATAATGGCACAAGATAATAGTTTTGAATGGGGAATTCTAATGACTTCAAGTGCATTTCACAGGGCAATTAATACACAAGGCAATGCTGCAGCGTTCAGCAGAAGGGGAGGGAAAAACAGGGTCGGGAGCGAAAAGGAGGGGGGGTGGCGGCTACTGATAAAATAGGATTTGATTTTCTTTGCAGAAGGAGTAATGCTTACAAATATAATAAAAGAGAAAAATAAGTGTGTCAGGTTTTATCATTCAACTTGTAAAATTTAGAATGATTAGTTTTTGAAGAGGGCAATTAGTCCTATTTTGCATATTCATGGGGATTTAATGAAATGGGGTTGGGCTTTCTCCATCCTCTTCTGGTTACCCTTCTTCCCCCCTCCCCCACCACAAACTAAAAATACATCTGAGTCCCATCAAACTGAGGCCTCATCCCCTTCAATTCATGGAGGGGGGTTTCTCTTTGCTGATTGGTACGTACAAATGCCCAGGATTCTCTTTAAGACATTACACATCTTTATTGCCACTGCTGTAAGCTAACAGATGAGATGCGTAATTCTTCAGAGGCTGAGGGAGACTTTAGATGACAGCAAAGAGGGAGATTACACAGGGCGAGAGAAGGGTCCCCTGAGACAGACTGAGGGCCTCTTATTTGCCTGTTTATCCTTTTCCATTATTGCTAGGCTGTGTGTCTTTGTATATGTCTGTCTGTGTGTGTGTGTGTGTGTGTGTGTGTGTGTGTGTAGGGAGAGAGAGAAAGAAAGAAATCAAGAAAGCAGGAATGAAAGACAGAAAGGGGGGAAGGAAAAACAAAATGAGAGGAGGGAGGGATTGAAGGAAGGAGAGACAGGGAAAAAAAGTTTAAAGAGATGAGAATGCTTCGCCGTCCAGTTTAGTGGGGTCCTAGGGGGTAATTTTAGGGCAGCCAGTGAGCACTGGGTTTTTTTTTTCTTTTTGTTTATATTCTTTACAAGTGTCGCCTAGAACAAACAAAACTAGACAACCAGTGTACAAACCAGCTCCAAGACACACACACAGTCAAAAACCACCTCAGCACAAAAACAGGGGAGACCCTGATGGCCCATCGGCTTTGCTTCCGTCTCCCCAGTACACCAATTTCTGTTGTGTTTTGTTTTTGTAGACGTGTGTGCTTTTTACCCCCCTCAAACTCAGCCATTCTCCTCGTGTTTGGTACGAAGAATCTCTTCATCACCTTGCAAATCTATAGCTCTGGCATTGCCCCCGTGCTCTGGTCCTGTGAAGGGTTTTAGCTGCTCGTAACATTGCCTTGGCTCTTCAAGCTAGTCTCTCCTCTTTTCAAATGCTTTGTTTTTAAATGCATCCCCTCACTCCCCCACCATCACTACCACACGCACACAAACACTGAAAAGAAGATGAGTGGCCATTTCAGTTGCTTCCACATACAGAAATATTTACAGATTTTGTCTGCAAAAGATTTTGCTCGTGGTTGCCAAGGCTGAAGGAAGTTAGAGAGTCAAGGTCACAGCGCTCCTGAGAAGTGGAGCTAGAGTTTGCACTGTGATCTCTCTACCTCCAAATTCCATGCTGCTTCCAACATACCTACGGCTTCGCAGCTCTAGATCTTGAATATCTTTAAAGGAGAATTTCTTGCTCTTTTTATAAGAAGAAACTGTTTTTTTAACATTTTTTTACTGATTTATAATCATTTTACAATGTTGTGTCAAATTCCAGTGTTCAGCACAATTTTTCAGTCATACATGGACATATACACACTCATTGTCACATTTTTTTCTCTGTGAGCTACCATAACATTTTGTGTATATTTCCCTGTGCTATACAGTATAATCCTGTTTATCTATGCTACAATTTTGAAATCCTGCTTTTGATTTCTCCTGAGAGAGGAGGGAAGTTACAGACCAGAAATTGCCAATGGGAGAGAATGCATGCTTTCCACTGCGAAGTTCCTCTCCACTTGGAGAGCCATCCATTAGCATAATGCTCCTCATCTCCCTCCTCCAACTCCTCTCTCTGGGACCTACCTGCCTGTAGAGTGTGCATCACAGGGGCCTCCTCTAGGGGGAAGACAAGTCTCTGTTAAGAATAGCCTATATCTAAGAAAATAAATGTTTTTCATTCTGGGGTTCAACCTTAGGAAGCCTAAGTCACATTTTCTAACACTTCTGTAATAAACGATAAAGCTGGCCTCGTGGTCTCCATTCTCCTGTCTCTAATCTGTCCCTCACTTGGTTGGAACAAAATCAGGTGAAGAAAAAAGTATTATCTATTGGAGCGCCTCAACCTTCAACACTAATACTGAGGGCCTCGTTTGACCCAGTCGTAGTGCCAGACATACAGTGCTAACTTCATCTTGAGATATGTCATCTGGTGGCTATGAAAAAGGGCACTGATTTTATCACTCAGTTGACTATGGATACTAAAAATGCTGATCAGGATGACTCGGCAGTTGAGCTGGGACTTTTCCAAACCTGAAATTGGGATACAGGCAGGTGGATATGGGTAATTATGTTTTGTGTGAATATGCATATGTGTATATATATATATATTTTTTTTTCTAGGAAAGGTCCATATCTTTAATGAGATAATCAGAGGGTGTCTGCTTACCTCAAATTAGCCCAGAAGTTGGAAAGTCTGTGACTGGTACCAACTTGAAAATAAAAACTTCAAGATCAGTTGATAGATTCTTACCCTAACCCACTGTTACTGCCTCCCCATAATTTCAGTGTCTCCAAATTCTATTCTGACAATCACAGCTAGAGACTGGGAAACTTACTTAAATTCAAAAAGAGCGAATTCCTGTGGTTTGTAAATTACCACTGAGAGTTCTTTATATGTTAAATTGCAGAGTATAGGGAGTGTCAGTTCCCGGGCCTTGGACCCTGTTTCATTCTCTCCTGTCCGAGTTTCCCTGTCCATTGCCTGTGATGGCTGTTTTCTCCACCTGACACAAATTCATAGCTGCCCTGGAAGGAAGGGAGAGTCGTTTCTCTCTTGGCCTCCCTCTTGCCCTTTTTGGAGACCTACAGGGCAACACCTTGCAGGGAACTTGCATTCTCCAAAGACGGTCCCCATGCTGTCCTTGAGAGGAAACTAGACTTCCTAGAGCGTGGCCTGGTTTAATTCATAAATAAATATTACATGTGCCACCAGATGGTTCATTAGCCAGTTGTTATGGCAATCAGCATTTCAGCCAATTAAAAGCCTTTTCCAAGACTTTAAAATATGTTGATTGTGAAAACATGAAGTGCCTGAAGACCATGTAGATACACTTGAATGCAAGAGGCGTCTCTGCTTTGGGACAGGAGGGAGCTGGCAGGGCTAGGAAAGGGGGGAAATTCAAGGGCACATCAGTGCGGTGCAGACACCAGAATGAAAATAAAGGATGCTGGGAGAGGAAGATGTTTTTTATTAATCTCCACCTTGTTTGTAAAGAACTCTTCCAGTATAGTCAAAAGCTAAAGGAGCTATTCATCATATTTTGGGGGGGGGGTGATTCCTTTCGAAGGCAGTGGCTGTGTCTTGATGACTTTCCTGTTTTTACTGCCTAGAACACTGCTTGGCACATAGTAGGTGGCAATTTATAGTAATAAAAATAGTTAAATCATCATCATCATCATAAATCATAATAAATAGTAAAAATAATAAACTATTCTTGTTCCATTATAGAAACTAGGGACAAATCACGTTCCTGGGCTTAGACAAAGGCCAGTGAAGGAGGCTGCCGCTGTGGTCCTGGGGATTCTGGCTGAGGCCGGAGAACCTCATTGGTTCTGCTTCCATCTGTGGCTAGGATTGGGTGGTCAGGAACTGGGTGTCAGAGTGATGGAGTTTAAGAGTCAGCCCCACATTGGACTTCTGCCACATGCTGTCCTACCAGTTTCAATGATCTGTGCACACATGGATGTTCTTCCTTGCCTGAATCTAATCCTTTCTGGGACCCCTTTCAAGGGTCCCACTCAAGTAAGGTGGGGGTGAGGCTGGCCAAGAGGCAGGCATCAGAGACTGGACTTGGAAGAGCAAAATCTAAGCCAACAAATTTCTATCCGAGGTGCTGGGTGATGAGGAGGAGCAGAGTCATGAGTCAGGACAAAGTCTATAGGGAAAGACTTAAATCCATGAGGAGGGTGTGAGGGACCTCAGATGGCAATAGAAGCCTGGTTGCAGAGACAAGCATCACGAGTTAATAGAAACAGATGAGAGAGAAAGCAGTCAGATGCAGGAAAGGAGAAAGGGCCCATATTCCACTCATCTCTGTATCCCTGTCACATAGTAGGTGCTCAGCAAAAGTTGATTAAATGAACAGTCATCCTTTTCATCCTCTCAGTGTGTGATAAACAACATCAGTCATGGATGGGTGACTCAAAGAATAAACATTCTGAAATCTATTTTGAGCCTTTTCATTCCTCTCCTGGAGAATCCTTTTCCGACGATAAAAGCCAGAATCAAGATTTCTCTCTTTTTTTTTTTCACCCTCTAATGAAAGGAATTTTCCAGGGGGGTGGACTCCCTTAATACCAGAATCCAGTGCTTGTCAGGGACCCAGTCCAGGGGACAGTGGAGGCTCTGGGATTCCCACCTCATTGGCTGCCAAGAGATCTGGCTCTGCTCCCAGAGATTCATGAGCCCCTCTTCCCCACCCCCTGCCACCCTCTCTCCACCGAGCTGTCTGGACCCCTCCATACAGAAATCTGCTGCCTCTGAAATTGTACTGATACAGTGATGGGGAAGGAAGCACAAAAAATAACTTCCCTAGACAATCAGAGCAGATTATTTTAATGAGGGCTTGAAAATGGGAAACAAACGACACCAAATTAGCCTCTCTCCCATCTGTCAACTCTGTTGGTGAAGGCACTAATCCTCCGTCTGAGTCAGCAGTGGGGAAGCTGAAGGCTGCTCTGGTTTCAGGAAACTTCTCTCACAGGAGCCCCCACCTGTCTTTTGCAGAGCCACTCCTACCCACTGATGCACGAGTATTTGTTCGAATTGTTTCAAGGCAGCCGGGGCCCCGCAGTGCTAGTCCTCTGGGGAGGAGCACAGATCACTGAAGGGAAGAGGGTCCCAGGGCCCACCTGTGACTTGGGGAAGGTGAAGGACAGAACCAAGTTACTCATGTTTCCCAGACTCTCTCCCTAGACCCAGGAACTTCTGGGTAGGCCGGATGTAAACATGACACATTCTCTATTTCCTTCTCAGGCACATGTCTCTTTCTTCCCTCTGCCCGGTGTCTTCCTCCTGGCAGCCCCTCGGTAGTAAAGAACGCATCCGTGGGAGATGACTGGGTGGGCTGGGGTGGACTGTCGCTCCACACTTCGCAGAGCAGGGTAATGCCAGTAATAATGCTCCCGCGTGCGGCTGGATGGGAGAGGCTGCGCTCCTCTGAAACCGGGCCTCGGGTCAGAGTGGTGAACAGAAAGGACTATAATAGATTATTACATTAAGCAAAACGAAATTGTTTCCCCGCTGGAAGGAAGGAAAGTCATTAACTCGGAAGGTCCGGTTATCAGGGAAAATGATATCACATCTGCAGTGTGTTTTGGATTGCAATTTAAGAGGAAAAATTGGAAAAGAATTCGATGTGGGGTGAAAGGTGTTAGATTGACAGCTTGGGGAATTGGACTCTGTAGTTTCTTTGTCTGCCTCTTGGTCTCTGTTTCTATCTCTTGGTCAGCGAGTCTCCACTTACCTACTCTGACATCCTTTCCTCCTTCTCCAAAGGAGACTGGATAGGGAAGATACTTCAGTGAATTCAATCCCTTTCTATTTCTGAAAGCTTGGAGGGTCTCAGTTTTCAAATCCATTCCCATATTCTAGTTTGGCTCTTAGCTTACAGGGAAATTCCAGGGCTTCTTGTCTGCCTTTGCTATTTTGGGGTGGGGGGGAGTCACCATGTAAGAACAGCTTGGCTAAAATGGGGAGAGGGGTTGGTCCAGCAAACTAGGGAGTGTGCACAGCAGAAGTAAATAACTTATGGTCAATCATTTGATCAATGTTTTGTCAAAGGCTTACCATGTGCAGAACATTGGATTCCATGCATGGAAGATACAAAAATAAACATTACCTAATGCTCCCTCAAGAAATTCGTCATCCAGATGAGCGGGTAACACACATTACAGGGTAATCTAGAAATATTAGGCAGTCCAGGAACAGTCACTGAAAAAACTATCATATTTTTGCTGTCTTTCTATACCCTCAGCCCAATCCCAGTCCTTCCGTATCCACCTAGGGTATAAATCATTAGGTGAAAAATTAGGTGAATCAATTTTAGATATTTAGAGTGCAAGGACCTACTGTCCAGAAGTCTATTAATTTGTAGGTCTGCTAATCATATTCCAGTAGTACAACTACACTATCCAGTTTGGTAGGTAAATCTATAGCTGTGTGAAGACTTCACAGACTTAGTACCACAAACTCAGTCCTTACTAGCCCAGGACATTCATTGCTTGGTTCCTGAGACGCATGCCTTTTCTTTCTGGTTCTACCATGCTGCTTCAGTTATGTAATAAGATAATCAGTTGTATCCTTTTTTCCCTCTGGTTTTCCAGTTCCCTTAGTTCTTAACCAGGTAGGGTGTCCTCTGACTTAATTTGAGTTTTTGACTCTTAAAACTGTACTGGAACCCTCAAAACTCTCTATTATCTTCTGATTTTTCATCAACTACCTTTTTCATTTGCTGAACTTATATTGGGACTTATGAAGTGCTCCATCTTTCACTGATACAAAAAGAAACAGAAAAACTTGGTTTCTGCCTTCAAGGGTCTTCCATTCCTCAGTTACACCTGCTCCTTGCTGACTCCTTTGTTCTCACTCAGGTCTTATCTCAGTCTTTACTTGGTTCTTCTGGCTGGCCCACTTTTCTTCCCAAAAAACACCTAGTATTATTCTGGTGTTGTCCTTGTACCCTACTCTCTTTCCACCCAAAAACCTCTTGTCATCACAAATCATCATTCAGTTTATACATCTGCCAATTATTCGTTTGCCACAAATCTAAAATCTGTGCCTACCCTGTGCATATTCTGTTCTAAGCACTGTGTACACAGTGACCAACTGCACGGTCTCTGCTATCCCATAGTTCACTCTTACTATGAAACTGGCAGTCAAGAAGTAAATTCAAGTGCACTTATAATTAAAAATTGTACAAAGTAGCTTGAAAAAAGGCTTTCATGAGAGCCAATAATCAGGAGGACATACTTAAGATCAGAGTTAGTCTGGGGACAAGACATCAACTCTAGGACCTAAAGGAAGAGCAGGGTTATCCAGGTAGAGGGAGAAAAACAGCCTTTCAGGAAGAACAACACATAGAGAAAGCTCTAAGACAGAAAAGGAGTTGGGTGTTTGAGGGACTGAAAGAAAGGCACTGTGAGGAGACTCAGGCAGTCTAGCCACAAGATATGAAGATAGGGAATGGCAGACGGGACTGAGGGGACAGCAGAATCCACAAGCTCTGTGAAGTGGAAACCAGCTGAAGGATTTTAACAGGCCAAGTGACAAATTCTACCTTGTGTTTTAAAGCTCTGCCTGCTGTGCCTGCTGTGGGGGAAATGGACTAGATGGTGACGATAATGGGGGGAAAAGGAGATTAATCAGAAAACTCGTATCGCATTCCCGAGGAATGAAGGTGTCCTGGACCGGGATGGACTTGGTGATGGAGAGCGTCACGGCAGCTCAGTAGACTAAGGCTGGAGTAGAATTCCACCTGTTTCCATAAATTAAGTGTTATTGGAACTCGTGCACCCCCATCCATTTCCTTGTCATATATGGCTACCTTCTGTCTTCCACAGGAGACGTGAGCAGCTGCAACAGAGACCGTTTGGCTCACAAAACCTGAACCGCTCACTTCCCGGGCTCCCATTGGCACCGCTGAGTCCTGTTCTAGGCAGTAGCTTCAGAAGTTACACAAATGTACAGTGGAAGTCAGTCAACCTGCCTGCTCAGTAACTTCTCTAGCTTTTTAAAAAATCTTCTCTTTGATATACAATGGAAATCTCTCCCTTTCGCCAGCTTGGAGCCAAATAAGGAAGAATTCAAAAGAACATCCTGTGAACCAAGGAAACACTGAATGAGCAGGAAGGAAACCCAGACAGCCACAGCCATACTGAATTTCTAGTGGTGTTAAAAGGAGCTGCCAACTATGGAAAGAAGCCACACCTGTTGAGATTTTCCCATAAGAAAGACCTGGAGTGAGCCCATACCTTCCGATCTCCTGACAGCTGCGGAGGCTTGGGCCCTGCACGCTGAGCTAGCAGTCGGCCAGAGTGTCTCCGTATTCAACAAGCATCACTCACAGCCCGATTATGGCTCGAAGGCTTTTTAATAAAACTGTCTATAACGATCACAAGATAAAACTATGGCACACCCTCCTCACCACGTGCTTCTGTTTTCCCACATAGCCCTCTCCCTTTCCTACAGAGAAGGTGCGTGTTTCCAAGCAGGTGCCTCTTTAGACATCTCATAGAGAATAGCTGAATGCAGCACTCTCTGTCTCTCCTCAATGCAGCCGAGCTTAAAGAAGCCACTTTTCACAAATGACTTGACGTTGAAATGCTTATGATTTTAGTGCCTTCCTCAGAACGCATCCCTCTAGTCTAGGTACCAGGTATTTTTCATTTGAGCTAGAAGTCAGGACCAATCTTAAGCCTTCCACTTTAGTCTCTCCTGCAGGCTGTATCCTGTGTATTAGAAGTACAGGTAGCTTATCCATCTTTCAGGCAAATAGCCGTTGTGTTCCCACCCAAGGTAAGAATCCATTTTGCCCGTGAAAAATCACTTTCAATTGATTCAGAAGGAGATTAATGTGAGAAGAGAGACAGAATTCCTTAGCTAGGAGAGAGATTAACAAAGCAAATGAATGAACACGGACAGCATGGTTCTGACCAAATGGAATGCTGAAGCTCCTGCCAGGGAGGGTAGTGAGCTAAGGGTCTGGTCTAGAATCTAGATCATTGAGTTCGTGGGACTGGGGGCTCAATGCCCAAGGCTTAAAGGTCTCCTGAAGGATACTGTTAAAATGCAGATTCTGTTTCAATAGCTGGGGGTGGGGGCCTGAGATTCTGAAATTCTAACAAACTCTCAGGTGATGCCAATGCCACTGGTCCATGGACCACACATTGAGTACCAAAGGCATAAGGATCTAACGTTAGGGTCCACATGTACGTGGGTTCAGGACTCTGAAGATAACATCTGTGTCTATATTCTTTTGGAGTCCAAATCGTTCGTCAGTGCTCACAGGGGATGATGACGTGTGGGGTTTCAGAAATAGACTGCAAACTCAGGAAAGGAGCTACAATGGAGCAAAAAGATAGTAGACTCCCCAGTGGACAGGCTTGGATTATCTGCAAAAATCTTGACAAGGGATCTTGGCCCCAAATACCCAGGCAGAAGTGGGGGTTAGCAAGACTGGCCACACTCCGGACGTGAGCCAAGGAAGCAGGGGGAGTACAAGGCTAACCCCAGGGCGGTGCAGGGCTAAGAGCCTGGACTCAACTATCAGGGAAACTGGACTGGAAATTTGGCTCCATCATGCTGAGATGTTTTTCTTGTCTTTAAAAACTTACCTCATGGGTTTGTTGGGAGCATTAAATAAGATAGTCCATGTGTTTTAGGTCTGGTCACTAGAAACAGACCCTGAGGTGTTAATTGTGTGAAAGCAATTCATTACACAATGCTCCTAGACAAAACTGGTGGGGCAGTGGGGAGGTGGCACCTGGGAAAGGAAGGCGGCCAAGCAAGGCTGTGATATTAAGCAGTGTTCCACTAGAGTAACCACAGCTCAGTTTCACAAGGGAGGACTGCAGATAGAGTAACTTGCAAACACAGACTTGGCCCAAACTGGGAGCAGGTAGCTAGATATAACATGAATATATCCTCAAACCTGTTTGTCATTAAGGGATGTCCCCTCAAAGATGTAAATTCCCCAGCACTTCTGGTTCTCTGCACATGCAAGAAAAGAAGGTTCTAGAGTCCTAGGGCAGACCTTTGATAAAGAATCAGGGGCTGGTTGTTTGTGAGTAGAAGCACACTCAAAATTGTTTGCACAAAACTGATAAATGGCAAAGGAGTCCAAGGGGATATAAGAAGCACTTTGCATTATCTGCTAAATCATGCAAAGACCTTAGCTAGCATGGTTTCTCACAATCTTCAGTCATTGGTAAAATCTCTCTTTATTACATACAGGGCATAAATAAACATTATCTGAAAAAAACAAAGGCAAAGAAGGAAGGACAAGGGGAAGATGAGGCATCCATACACGGCACACTAGACAGTGGGACCAGGGCAGATTTTGCTGACGCAACACGTCGTTAGGAAACCTGGAATTCAGTTAGTGAATGGCCAGAATTCCTGAAAACCCACCTGTTGATGCTGATCAACAAGCAGCCTCATGACTCTTCCTTTCATTCCAGGGATTCATGGACTCGGATTCCGCACTGAAAGTGTGTTTCCAGATGTGAGTGGCCACAGGCCATTGCTTGTGGCTTGCAGAGGGGACATCCTCTCCGGACTCCATTTCCTCACTGTTAAGGTGAGAGGTCCTCCGGCTCTAAAATCGTATGACTTGACATACCACTAAATGTAAGGTGAGCACCCCACAACTTGTAAGCCACATCCCCCACAGTCACACATCGCCAATGTTAGGTGTTTTCCTTCCTCACAAAAACAGTGTCACAGTTAGTGTATCTTCATGTCCTGCCTCTGTCCTTTGCAGACATACATGCTACTTACCCAGACTAGCTTCACGTAGCTGCCCACGCTGCATATTTCTCCTAACTGTGATTGATTCCTGTGTGTGTGTGTGCGTGTGTGTCTTTCTCTCTCATTTTCTGTGCATTAGAAAACAGCTGAAGTGACTTCTTACTCTGATTTTGGAGATTATAGCTTTGAGGATGTATGGGCTAAGGGATCAGATGAGAGGTAAAAAGTGTACTCAGGCCGGATTCTGATGCTACTAATTGCTCACCAAGATATGGGTAAGACCGTTTTTGTAAGCAATGAACTGGCTCATTTAAAATTCCTTTGTTTTCATTTTAGAAGAAAGAAAAGGGAAGAAAGAAGAAAGTCAAATGATGAAGGAACAGAAGAAGCTCCCCACAGAAAGACAGAATCTTTTGCCAGCATATTTAAGAATCTAAATGGTGCCAAGTACCAAGCAGATAGAGGGGCTCTGCTTACGGCATGGTAAATAAATTGGAAGGGAGGTGGACGCGTGAGTCCAACGATTCTTTCTGAGTGAGGGACAAGGCTTCAGAGAATTCAGACCCTGACCTTCCTGCCTCATCTGTAGCACAGTTGGGCATAAAAGGCTATCTAACTGAAATGGGGTGGAATAGACTGGGAGCAGACCTAGAACAGACCCCTCCCCAACACAAGGAGCAGGATAGGCAGTGCGAAGACAGATCCTGCTACAGCCAGGCAGATGGCTGTTGGTGGCCAGAGGGCATGAGATGAGGCAGCAGGTGGGAGTCCAGACTATCTATCAGATGGCACCAGTGAAGGGAGCAGGAAGGTTTTGACTATGTGCTGCAGGACGTCACAGTGGAGTGTTCAGAGCAAGCATTATTATGATGTCCGGGCAAACGACTTGTCAGCTGGGAAGACAGATGGCGAGGGGTGAGAATTGGAGAACCTTGGTCACATCGCTGGAGCTGGCAGGCAGGTTGCTGTCAGAGGATGGGTTTGGGAATCAGTGCTCCTGTCTTGGGTGGTCCCAGAGGGTGGACAAGGAATGAATAAGAGAAAGGGCAGTTGCTGAGTGGGTCACTATATGTATTAGTTTCCAAGGGCTGCCGTACCAAAGTGCTGTAAATGGGGTGGCTTAAAACAATGGAAATTTATTACTTCCCCATTCTCAAGGCTGGAAGTTTGAAGTCTAAGTATTGGTGAGGATGGATCCTTCTAGAGGCTTTGAGGGAGAATCTGCTCCAGGACCTTCCTGGCTTCTGGTGGTTGTTGGCAGTTCTTGGAATTCCTTGGCTTGTAGCTGTATCTCTCCAAACTCTGCCTCCATCATCACGGGGTGTTCAGCCTGTGCATCTTTGTGTCTCTGTTTTCCCTTCTTATACAGCTGTAAATAATTGGATTAGGGTCCACCCTAATCCAGTACGATTTCATTTAATTTATTATATCTGCAAAGACCCTACTGTCAAGTCAAATCTGAGGTTCTGGATAGACCTTAATTTGGGAATGGGAGGGGGTGAAGGGAGACACTATTCAACCCAGTATAGTTACCAAAAGCTATTATTCTCTATGGAAGATGTTACTAGACCAAAGGCACAAGTTTGTGCTGTGAACAAGGCTGAAGTCAAGTTATAACCATATAAGATACTGCAAAACTATGTCTGCAGAACTGGTGAGGGAGCCGTGGAGTGGTGACTCCAGTTCCATATTTTAAAAAGTAACCCCAATGATCAGTTCATGTGTTTAGCTTGAGCCAGGGTTGAGCTCCCACTGAAGGACCCAATTTACATTAGCACACCTCTCCTGCCTCCTCAAGATTCTGGTCCAGTCTAGGACGGGTATCAGCTTTTACCCTTACCACGCATCCTTTCTTCATAAGAATCATTACTGTACTGAGCCTCCTCTACTAATCTGAGGATGCCAGATTGCATGAGGGTTGTTGCTTTCATGTAATCTCATCTTTTGGATGCGAAGAAACTAGAGTTGGACATTCAAGTACTATTGGAAATCCTGATGATATACTTTCACATTAGCCTTGGTTGGATTTTCTTAGATTATTTTGTAAATGATAGGACGCCTCTGAGACTCTGAGAAAGCCTGTACCTTTGGAAAGAAATAGAGACCTTCTGAATATGTCAAGAAAAGAAAGGTAAAGCTTTCCTGCTGAACATCTCTGACAAGGGCTCACCAAGTAAAGTTGAGAACAATCAAGATTAGTGTATTAGCTCAGGGTAGACACGTGGAGGTGAGAAGTTGACTTGAGGTTCTGGAAAGAAGCAGATACAACCACTAAAAGCAAAGAGCCCTGAGAGACCCACCTCAGGTTGTTCAAACAAACCCGAAAACTTAACTGGTAAATTTGCCAAGCCAGAGCCCATAAAGCCAGAGGTCACAGGAGACAGGCAAGGGTCCCTGGGAGGCAGGGTACCTAT
The DNA here is from genome assembly GCF_048564905.1 of Vicugna pacos. Classification (NCBI taxonomy): domain Eukaryota; kingdom Metazoa; phylum Chordata; class Mammalia; order Artiodactyla; family Camelidae; genus Vicugna; species Vicugna pacos. Next base: position 10,313,318 of record NC_133009.1, on the reverse strand, counting down.
GATGCAAGGATAGACAGATGATCAGCAGGGAGGGGAGTGCCTGCAGGCTCATCCAGGGGAGTCTCCTCTTTTGTTCACTCGATCCAGGCTTCCTGGTTAACCCACGCACACCTGAGCACCGACTACTGTTCAGCAGCACAATAAAGTGCTCCTTCTCTAGTGATTTAATTTTCCTCTAGCAAACTGGGTAGGCTCATACTAAAGGAAAAGAATGAAAACAGAGAGGGCAATGAGGCAAGAAAGAAAACGGATTTGCTCTTAAGATGTTATCAGTTACCTGTGGCTGGATGACACGACAAATAAATTAAAAAAAAAAGATTCCATTATGGTCACTCCCTCCCTTGGGTTTGGATCTCTCCCCCTTTCTCATCAACTTTAATCTGCCTTTCTCTGAAAGTTTTCAGCCCAGTTAGGAAGAGTCAGCATGGAATGATAGGATCTATTAGCATTTATAAAACACATATTTTAAACACTTGTTCTTTTCAATAGTCAGTAACAGTAAGAATTACTGTTAACCCATTTCACAGAGGGAAAAACAAGTTCCAGCTAGAAATAAGTTGAGCCAGGACTGTATCTTGGACTCCTCATTCTAATTTCTGTGCTAGACACATCACACTTCATCACAGTGCAAGAGAAGAACCTTGGGAAAAAAAAAAAAAACTTCTGTCAGTGTTAGAGGCAGGTGAACAGGTGGTTAGTATTCTTCACTCTGTCACAGGCAGAGCTCAGATACAGCCCCAAAGTGGGGGTTGATGGCAAAATTGTTTGGACCAGGAAGGGTTGAACTCCGACTCTGCCACCAGAGGCACCAGGGCAGATGAAGTCAGGAATAGCTTTGCTGCCTTCACCACGTCATTAGTGGAATGTCACACGCCGTTTGCTGTTGTCTCCAAGACACTTGCAATTGTGTCGCTTTCTTGGCTTTTCATTCCATGAAAGGCTCTTTCATTCCAGCTCCTCCAGCCCCTTGGGTAGCTGGGTAGCAAGGAAAGAAGGAGGTGTAACGGGGATGCTGTGAGCATGGCTCTGCATCGTTTTCCCCTATGATCTCCGGTTTCTGTTGCTTCCTCCCCTGGTGAGGTGCCTGGATAGCTCCTTGAATGGAACATAGGAAATGTTTTTTTTTAATTCCATCATTGCTCACCGAGGTAGACAAGCCACAGCTCCGCCACCTCACTGCCTCACTCATTTAAAACGCCTTGTGCCACGTATGATTTTTATTTAACTGAAAGAAGAAAAGGAAAGATAAGAGAGAGAGAGAACAGACTCAGTAGATGAAGAAACAAGAGTCCCTTGGGTTGCAGAGAGACACTGCCTGTCCCTCTGCGACTCCCGGGCGCTCACAAGTGCGGGCGCAGAGCAGCGCATCACGTACAATCGCGGAGGAAAAAACAGGAGCCGAAGCTGTAAAAAACTTGCTCTCAATTTCAGAGAAGCGCAATCCTCTCCTCCAAAGTGTTGAGAACTGGCTTCGGCTGCCTCCCAAGCTTTAGGAAGAGAAGCATGAAATGGCTGTCAGGGACAAAACGCCCATAAAAATTTGCTAAGCTGGAAAGGCAGGCACCGTATCTTTTTAGCTTTTACTCCATGGCTTTGGACACAAAACTACATCGAGGCATTTGTGCAGGATAACACGGGAGTGAATTTGATCCAGGCTGCCCAAGGATGATGCTGACTTTCTAAACTACTGGAGAAAGAAGGGAGGTCAGCCCCAGGGGCCTCCCTTCAGGCCTGTGTGGAACCACGGGTGATGACGCCCCCGGCTTAGGGCTGGAAGTGCCCCCTCCTGGCCTCCCCCGCCCCAGGCCCGCGGGCCCTAACTGCTTTCCTAGCTGCCCCTCCCGCCTGCACTCCTCTCGCACTCACTCCCGCTGCACGGGAGACACAAGGGCACTCAGTGGTACTCTAAGCCCTTGCTTGAAACACCAATTCTGATTCTTCTCAAGGATTCCAGACACTTGGGCCATCTTCTGATGCGGATGAGGACAAGTAGAAAGGCAGCTGAGAGGAAGGAAGAGAGCTGAAACCTCGTTAGTTGCAAAACTCCCTCCCCGGTCCATTCATTTTTTTCTTTAACTTCAACTGCCATGAGGGAGAAAACAGACTTCACTTCCCTCAATTCTTTCCTTCCCTTCTCACCAGGATATCATCTCTCCCTCTCTCCACATCTCCCTCCCTCAGTTCTCATACTCGCAGACTGACACTTGCATTAACATCTACTGACAGTGGAGTCTATTTTGGTACAAAAGGTCTTTTCGAAAGTGGATGCACAACAACTCAGCAAGGGATCAAAGCTAAGGACGTTGAAGGAGCCGATGGCTTTCTTTTTTAAGGATCTGAGAACGTCAGCGCCTCTTATTCTGCCCTTGATTCTGAGATAGAGGGGAGGATGTAAAGGGAGTTATCGCCTTTCCATGGGCCAACAGTAATAACCGGTCTGTCTAAAAGTTCATGAATAAGAGATTGTATATAATCTCTGGGTTATGAATCATACATAGACTGTGGATGGGAAAGAGATAGGCAACCTTCCTGCTTGACTCCCCTCTGCCAATTTCTCCTTAACTTCTAACATCCCTGGGTGGCATCCGCCATCCTTTCTCCTCCCATCTATTAAAAAAGAGTTGGTCCAGGAAAAGAGACCGCTAAGATCAAACATCCTTGACTTTGGTGAACTCATGTAACTCTTAAAATCCCTTTTCCTTGATACTAATTTCAAATCACCTGAACTATTTTCCACTTCAAAACTCCTGACAGAGCCTTCACATTGCAAATCCCAGTTGTTAACCAAGGGGGTGGGGTATGAAAAGTGGGAAAAGCAGCCAGTTAAGAAAAAGTGGGTGGAGAAAGAGAGAGACATGGAAATATCTTCTATGATGACCACTAAATGTCTTTGATAAACATCTGCATTTGGAGTAAAATTCAACTGCTACCTCAAAAATCATGTTACTAAATCCTTTGAATAAACATGAGTGGCTCTGTCTCAGGCAGGCACCACTTTTCTGTGAGCTGTATCTTCCACAGAATGCTGTGATCTGGCCCCTTCTCCCACGTCACCTTTGATATTAAGCTGAGCATCTCCACAGCACCTGGAAATTGCATATCGTTCTGTGTCAGTCCCATCGTGCATAAGCCTGATGCGTCTGTGACTTTGTACCTGGGTTCAGGCTAGTCAGTAGCACCCACTCCCTGAACAGGATTTACTCATGTTCTCAGGATCCTCAGAAAATCAGAGCTTCAGGTTATTGTCCATGGGATTGAGATTGTTATACTGTTTCCAAGAGAGATGACTTTTTCCTCTATTGCTTTTCTCTATAGCCAATGTCAGAGTGGGGACAGATACAATGCCTTTTAATTTATCACAACCTTATAATATTCCAGCACTAAACATAATTTCAGGACTTGTTTTATTCTCTCTTGCCTCTAAGTAGAGCTGCCCCTACATGAGCTCAAATAAACAAGAGCTGTCCATTTTTTTAAAAAAATAAGATAAAGAAATGAGGATGCTAAAGACTGAAGATCTGCCCTCAAAATTCATATGTTGAAATCTCCAATCCCCAATGTGATGATATTTGGGGCCATGGGGAGGTGATTAAGTCATGAGGGTGGAGCCCTCATGAATGGGATTAGTGCTTCTAGAAAAGAGACCCCAGAGAGCTCATTCAACCCGTCTGCCACATGAGGACACAGCAAGGGCGGCCATCTATGAACCAGGAGGGAGGCTCTCACCAGACACTGAACATGCTAGAGCCATGATCTTGGACTTCCCAACCTCCAGAACTGTGAGAAATAATTTTTTGTCACTTATAAACCATCCAGTCTATGGCATTTCTCTTATAGCAGCTCAAACAGATTAAGAAAGAGTGGATTAATTATTTTGAGCATCCACTATGTGCCAAATACTACCTAAATATTCAACTGACCAGTGAAACAGGAATGGTTGTAGAAATGGACACTGAATTTCTGGGAGCTAAATGATTTGTCCTGATGCCACAGCTAAAAAGTCTCAGTGTTTGGAACCTGACTAGTCTTGTGTCAATGTCCATGTGCTTTCCAAAATGCTGTGACCTCTGCCCCAGAAGAGTTCCCAGCTGTGGTTGGAAGTCTATGCTGGTGGGTGTCTTACCATCTAAAACCAAAAAAATGCTTTCTTGTATCTTGCCTAAATCCTTCCTGGTACCAGGTGAGAACCTCCCACTTTGCATTCTCCTCTGATTTATCTCCATTACATCTTTACAAATTAAGTGAAATCTCAACCTTTCAGGGAAATGCCATCTAATCCCTTTGGGACCATTGCTTCCATCATCTCAACAGCTGAGGCATCAATTAGGGTTGCATTAGGGTAGAACACTGATATGTAAGGGTATTGTTGAAAGGAGGAGCAGTTCTCCTTTGACGCCAAAAGTAAGAAGCTCCCTAGCCAAAAATATCATTTCATAATTTCAAGTACAATGAGCTATATTATCCATACCCCACACTGTAATCCACTCCTGTCTCCCAGGGGTTCCCCATTACATATTGAATATTTGGGGGGTTTTCTTTAAAGCCTTTCATTATCAAACAGTGTTAGGGGAGCAAGTGTTTAAAAAGGAAATTGGCAGGCATCCCAGAGTGATCTGAGGGGCTGGGATTCAGAATGCTAAGCCACTATTCAAAATGTAAGTAATTAAAATTAATTAAAAATCATTACGCAAACCTTCACTTTTTCAATTTGAAAGTGCAAGCCAAGTCACCAGAGCTCATAAAGGATGTGCATGCTGTCGCGTCTACCTGAAGTATTTCCGTGACCCGAGCATGGACTCAGGGACTGAGCTAGAGGAAGCTGGAGCAAGGTACCATGGTGAGTCTAAACCATAGTTAAAAGAATGGATAGAAAAATAAGGACATGTCGACAGGATGGATGCAGGACTGACATGGCCCTGCTTGATCCACTCACTCTCTGATCATCAATCAACAGCGTGTGTTCTGTTAATCTCAGGGCTCAGCATCCCTTAAGGGCTCTGCTAGTCCAGCAGCATGTGAGCATCAGGCTTCACCTCAGGTTGTTTATGATCCAATTTGGATGGGGGAGACTGACAAGAAGCTGGGAATCACATAATTGAAACAATGTGGAAGAATGCAGCATTCATTCATCCAACCACATTCCAGGGCACCTACTGCTGTAGAGGCAGGCATCGTGTGAGGGCAAGTGGTTACAGAGTCCTTGCCTTCAGTGCCTACGACCTGCTAGGTACAGTCAGGACTAGTTGAGGGAGAAGGTGTGTTACACTTACGGATTTAAGAATGAGCATGACGTATTTCTAGGGTAGGCTGACAAGAGTAAAGATACAAATGCTGGAGAGGCTGTGGAGAAAAGGGAACCCTCCTACACTGCTGGTGAGAATGCAGTTTGGTGCAGCCACTATGGAAAACAGTGTGGAGATTCCTCAAAAGAGTAGGAATAGACTTACCATATGACCCAGTAATCCCGCTCCTGGGCATATATCCAGAAGGAACCCTACTTCAAAAAGACACCTGCACCCCACTGTTCATAGCAGCACTGTTTACAATAGCCAAAACATGGAAACAGCCTAAATGTCCATCGACAGATGACTAGATAAAGAAGATGTGGTATATTTATACAATGGAATACTATTCAGCTATAAAAATGACAACATAATGCCATTTGCAGCAACATGGATGTCCCTGGAGAATGTCATTCTAAGTGACGTAAGCCAGAAAGAGAAAGAAAAATACCGTATGAGATTGCTCATATGTGGAATCTGAAAAAAAAAAAAGGAACATAAATACAAAACAGAAACAGACTCATAGACATAGAATACAAACTTGTGGTTGCCAAGGGGGAAGAGGGTGGGAAAGGACAGATTGGGATTTCAAAATTTGTAGATACTGACAGGCATATGAAGAATAGATAAACAAGATTATACTGTATAGCACAGGGGAATATATATAAGATCTTGTGATAGCTCACAGCAAGAAAAAAATGTGACAATGAATATATGTATGTTCATTATAACTGAAAAATTGTGCTCTACACTGGAATTTCACAAAACATTGTAAAATGACTATAACTCAATAAAAAAATGTAAAAAAAAGAATAGTAAAGACGCATGTTAGAGATCAGGGGAAAAGATCACTCCTAGCAGCCCTATGATGGACGAGATGTGGTAAGGATCAAATTAGGGAAAAGCTTCATAACCAGAAAATACTTCCCTGTAAGCACGTCTTAGATCATTGGGATTCAATGTCACCAAACGTTTTTAGGCACAGTGTGACCTGAAGAGGTCATGCCCTCCATTTCAGAAGCAGAAGCAAATGAGAGCATCATTTGTCTACTTTCCATACTACCTTTATGGTAAAGTGTCATCACATTTCTTAGAGTGAGAACAGATGAGCCAGATGAGGATGGTCTTTATACAGAAAATCTGAATGATTGGAAAAGTCAAATTATAGTCCAAACTGAAGGAATCAGGGGAAATTATTCTGGAGAATAAGGGATTGGGAAATGGAAGCAATAGCTACTTTCAAAAACTTAGGGGGAGATAAATCAGGAGTTTGGGATTAGCAGATAAAAACTACTGTATATAAAATAGATAAAAAACAAGGACCTACTATATAGCCTAGGGAACTATATTCTATATCTTGTAGCAACTGTATAATGAAAAATAGTATGTGTATATATACATAGGACTGAATCACTATGCTGTATGCCAGAAACTAACACGTCATTGTAAATCGACCATACTTCTACTTAAAAAAAAAAGAAACTTAAAGAACCATGTTTTGAGTAGACAGATAGTTCTTATACATTGTTTTCTTTCTGAAGGAAAACCCCTAACAAACAAAAATTTAACAACAAAGTATAAAGAAATGGAATGAGAGAGAGAGAGAGAGAGAGAGAGAGATGCTCAAATTGAAGCAGGAGTGCTTCAGGAGAGGGTGAACTCTCTCATCCCCATCACAGGGGCTCCCCAGAAACCCTAGAGCTGAATGGTACACTTTGGAAAACATTTCCTGGAGGCTACAGCTAGGATTAACCAAGGAGTGGCTGAAATCGGGGGTTAGAGTTTGACTCAGCAGGAAAAAGAAATTTCTTATAAAAAGCTGAGATACCAGGACATGGGGTACTCTGTGATGCGATGATTTCTCTGTCTGTGAAATGATCAAAGAGTAGCAAGCAGACCACTGTCAGGAATGCAATCAGAGTATCTCCTGCACCGAGGAAGGAGAAGGATGACGTTACCTCACAGTCCTTTTCAGCTCTCAGGTCCTGTGAGTGTTTGGCATGCTCAAAGTTATATTTTGATGCAAGAGGAGGCCCAAGAATTGAACCCAAGTCTTGGCCTCTAGCTCTTGGAAACTTTGAGCCCAGGAGTGAGTGAGGTGTGAAGAAAAGTTTAATTATAGGGTTTTGCCCAGAAGCAAAAAGAACATATGGCATGTGATGGGGAGACCTCACTATCATCAGAGTCTTCCTCCCGGGACCCCAGGAGGAAGCTGATGCCAGTGCACCTCTGCTGCTTTGTCAGGAGGAGCCCCAGGAAACAGAACATCTACATCTTGATGGAAACCTCGTAAAGATATTGAAAGAGAGTTTATCTTCCCACGTACTGTGTAACCAGGTCTGTTGGAGCACCTCCCCTTCTCTGATAGGGAACTCAACTTATTTTAACATGAGTGATTTTTATAGGTTGAATTTTATCCACTCTCAGAGAGAGATGTGTAAGTCCTAAGCTCTCATAGCTCAAAATGGGACTCTATTGGGAAATGGGGCCATTGGAGATGGAATTAGTTAAGATGAGGTCATGTTGGAGCAGGTGAGGCCCTAATCCAATGCAACTGATGTTTTTATAGGAAAATGTTCAGCTGAAGGCAGAGACATGAGGAAACACCACTTGAAGACAGAGGGTTGGAGACTTGCACCTACAAGCTAAGAAACACGAAGCACTGTGGGCAGCACCAGAAGCTAAGAAGGGGCGAGGAAGGTTCTCCCTACATTTTCCTGAGGGAACATGGTCCCGCTGACACCTCGATTTCAGAGTTGCAAGGCAATGCATTTCTGTTGTTCTCAGCTACCTAGTTTGTGGTCCTTGGTTGTCGCAGTCCTAGGCGACATAACCCAGTGACTCTCCCCATCTCAGCCTTGGTTACTTAGGAACAGAATTGCCTCTTTTCCTTCTAGGCCACGTCATAGGGGGCATGACGGGCAGAAAGTTGGCAAGTAGTCTTCTTGACTTTGCATCCCCCCCGCCTGTGCAGTAGAAAGATCTTCCACCCAAATCTTGAGAATGCTGGCAGACAAGAGAATAGACCTGGGTGTCAGAGAGAAGGACCACTGCCGTGAAGCCGGTCTTGATTTGATTGACCTACGTCCCTCGTCAGTTTGGAATTTAATCTAGCGACTGGCAAAACGGAGGCAGCACTTCTGCTGTGTTTCCTGCTTTCTTGTGGTCACACCTTCTGGGTGATGTCAGGGCATGAAAAGATGACACAAGCTTTGAGCTGGTCAGACAGGAGTCTAGGGGAAGCAAATACAGCCGGCACTGGGCTGTCAGCGGGAGAGCCGAGCTGCTCAGGAAGGACCGCGAACCAGAGCCAGGCCGGAGGGATGCACTTGAGCACAAGTGAGGTCAGAATCAGGGGAGCGGCCAGTAAAACAGAAAGGGTGCACGGCCGCTTTGAATCCAAGGAAGAAAACCAAGTTCAGACTTCAGCAATGCTAAGCCAGTCAAGAGGGAGCAAGCCAGGCGCGGAGTCCAGGGCAGTAAGTAGGTGAGCAGTTAGCTAGTCGAGGGGGTAGGAAAGTGAGGAAGGGCAAAGCCAGCTGTACAAGCAGAAACAGTGGAACATTCCGAGGCCCAAGTGGAGAAACCGGAGCCCAGCGGAGGGACAGCACAGCACTTGGGGTTCTGTAAGAGCAAACTGAGTTTAACCACTGTTTCTTGGACAGAACTTTTTGCTTTCTGTCCAGGTTTTAAGAAGCCTCCTTGGTCTGCCTTGATGAGGGCCAGAGTCATGGAGATTTTACCTCTAAGAGATTAAGTGATTAAAATCTTGCACTCGGCAGGAGTGTCAGTAAAGATGTTTTTTGCGTTTGTAATGCGCCTTCAGGGTGAGACCAGGTCTGTGGGTGCTCATGGTTGGCGTGTGCTTTTCACACCAGGGCTGGACCCTCCTGCTGTTCTTATACTGGACTGTGTCATTTCTCTTAGAACAATAAACACAAACTGCTTTCATAACCTGAGGAAAAAAAAAAGAAACCCGCAAATCCACTGCAGTTTGGAAACAGACTGAAATTCACTGTCTTTCTGTGTTATTTCCTCGTTAGAGCTTTGACCTCCTCAGTCCTAACCTGTGAGTCTCACGGTTTCCAAGCTACAAAACAGACGCATTGTGGTAAATACTAGTCCAATGAGGCCTGAGGTTAACACATCACAGAAGTACACACCTGCCGTGAGCCACTCCTGTGTGTGGTTGGTATTGATAAGGGAAGGATTTAATCAACAAAAGCGGGTACCACATATGTGAAGGTGGGGTGCGCTATCCCCCCAGAGAGTCCAACAAAAAGCCACAAGCAAGCCAGAGAGAGTGTTCTTCATTTGATTCAAAGAAACCATGAAAGAGACTTTCAGGGATGGAGACAGAGAAGCTGAATGCCCTCCCCACTCTCGTCCTTGGGGATGTTCACATCTTCTTCCTTTTATAGCTCACTCGTCAACATTTTGGAAGAAGCAATATATTTTTCTCTTTGTTAGTAAACATTCCATAAATTCTAGCCAGTGTAATTGTTTTAGCAGTCACTCCTGCCTTCAGACTGTGTTTATGGGCACCTACCAACGATGCCACTTATTAAGCACTGCTGTATGCTAAGCACCCTTCTTCTGTGTTATCTCATATGATCATCTTCATAACCCTCTGCTATAGATGTGAACATCTTCATCTCATTAGAAGAGGAATTGGAGCCTCCGAATTGTCAAGTCACATACCCAAGGCCTGTATGCTTAATAAACAGTGCAACTGGGATTGGAAACCTAGACAGTCACAGTTTAAAAAAAGAATCTCTAATGGTGGAATTGGAGCCTAGTTATGAATGAATCATGAAATACTTTCGGACAGAAAGACTTTCCTGTTGAGAAACAAGTCAGTGAGGTAAAAAGAAGGAAGAAAGAGAAAAGAGTCAACCTGTATTGTGTGTCGCCTCTGCAGGGGACTCTCGACACAGCTTTCATTCCCATGACAAATCAGGCTTGTCTGGCACTCAACGCTGGCACTTTCTTTGCTGCTTTCCACTGCCTCTCAGCAAGAATTTTGTGCTCACTTGTCTTATTTTGACTTCTACCCTTTCATCCCCTCTCCCTCTGACATGCCCACCTGCCTCCTAGAAAGTTGGCTATAACAGTTACAGCAGATAACAATTCGACGTAACTCTTCTTGCTTGCTTTCTAAGTGCCAGTTTCTGTGCTGAGCTGTTTATGTGGATTTTCTCTCTTTTAACCCTCAAAAAAAATGAAGAAGCTAATATTATCATCTCCACCTCCTGGGTGAGAATATTGTCACCACATTTTATTTTCTCTATTTTATTCCCACTTGGCATTAAGATATTGCCCTGTGGATTCAAAGATCACGACCTGGAAAGGAACACAGTTCCTCCTAGAAGTAAAGCTGAACATGGCACAATGCCCCTTTCCCCCAACTTGCCAGCCAATATGAAGACGCTTCCTTTCAATTTTCAAACCTAGTGTTCGTTCACAGCAGCCTCAGAGTCGGTGCCCAGGCAGGGATGCTGAGATGATTGAGATTCTCAGAGCACAGCAGATATTGAGAAATGTAAGACCTCCCAGGGTGCAGTGGGGGCCACATTAATGCCTTTATTAAGGTGCTGATAGAGCAGCCCCACTGCCTCCTGGTCCATTTGGGTCTGTGTTTGAATAAGGATCCTGACAGTTCTACCAAAGAAGATAAAAGAGGCAGCGGGGCCAGGGGACAATGGATCGCTTAATGTGCAGGAATAAACTTTACAGCTCCAGGGCGAGGCCACCATAAACCTCCTCCACACTGCACAGCGCAGGCTGTGATGGAGGCAATGTGCCTTGGACGGTGGTTTGACTTCCGATTCTCAAGGGAGCTCTGGTTTGCAGACCTGCCTGTTCTCCCTGTCTTGCAAGGGCTCCCATTGCTAAGTTCTACAGAGGCTATAAACTTTCGGACAGGGAGGCAGGACCTGCAGTTCTCAAGGGGAGCCTCAGTGGACGCTAGTGGCCCAGGTAGCTTCACGGGGTTGGAACTGGAGCTCATGGAAGCTGCTGCCTAAAAGATCGAGTGATGCATTTGAATACATTTCAAGAAACTTAAAAAAAATCATCTCATACATGCCCCTGTCTCTTCTTTAAACCAACTCAAAACCATTACGGAGCAAAAACTTGTTTTCAAAAATTGCCAACTATAAAATTATATGTGTGGATTTATTTTGACTACTTAGATGACCAAAAAAAAAAAAGTTTTCTTAAGTCTAACCTTAATCACTCATGCTGTAGGAGCACAGGTTATTTCCTCATGTTCTGCCTTCTGGAGTGATGAAGGGTATTTCAGTGACATCTTGAATCATTTAGAGGGACACCGAAGATTCAATTTCATATAATAAATATTTGCTGGGTTCCTGGGTACCTAATTCTGAAGTGGGGCAGGAGGGTCACAGAGGTGACAAGGCTGGCCTCCTCCTACTTTAAGAAGCTCTCAGTCTGGAGACGGAGAAAGATTCTCACATCACTAATTATGTAGAATATGGTACAGACCATGGTGAGGCCCCAAGAAGAGGGATTTGGAGCCACTGATTTTACCTGGAACCAGGTAATTCTATGATAGAGACAAGGATACACAGGAGACCTCCTGCCTCCCATCAGAGCCAAAGGGATGGAAGCAGAAGCCCAGGTGGACTGTGCACAGGTGTCTGCCAAGAGGAGGAAGCCATCAGAAGAGGCCTCAGCTGGCTGTGGCCATAGGTCTGCAGTCCTGCCCCAGTGCTGGAGCTGAGTTCCCTCTGGACATCACAGTCTCCCTACAGAGCATCAATTCCTCCCTTCCTCCTTTCACTGGTCTAATTGACTTTTATTAACCACACACCTACTTTGTTCCTGGTCCTGAGCTCTGTGTGGGAAGTTTGTCAGTGAACAAGGCAGAAAGACTCCCACCCTCGTGGAAGGAGGCATGAGAATGAGAGCAATTAATGAACAAAGACGCACTGAGCACAAGCCATGGTACCGAGTCCCGCATGGTGTAAATGCTCCTCGAGGCCCCGACAGTGTAGTGGAGGTGGTAAACATGGCTAGCTGAGGGGCCTCCTAAGCGGTAGCGCCACCCTAGTCCCATCCCTTCACTCTCTGTCACCATACGACGCTTTAATTTTCTTCATAGTACAGAGAATGCCTAACAGTACTTTGCATTATTTTTTCCTGTCTCACCTGAATGGAAGCTCCATGAGGGCAGGGAGTTGTCTTACTTAATGCTCTGCTCTTAGTACTTAGGATCAGGCCCAGCACAAGACAAGTATTCAGATTTGTTATCTGTCTATCTATGTATCATCCATCAACTTATTTATTGATTTACGATAGCCTCGAAAAGTGCATGAATTCTTAGAGGCAAAGAATAATGTCAAGAGGTCAGAGGAAAAGAAAGTCAACACATGAGAGGATGCTTAATTAACAATCAGTCATTATACAACTGAAAATTAAAATCACAATGAGAAACCATTACCTACCTGTTAGAATGGCTAAAATTTACAAGACCAACCGTATCCAGTGCTGGAACAGCTGGAGCTCTCAAGCACTGCTGGTGGGGGTATAAAATGACACACACACTTTGGGGGACAGTTAGGCAGTTACTTTAAAACATTCACTATATACTGACCACAAGATCCAGCCATTCTGCTTCTGTGTGTTTATCCAAGAGAAGGGAAAGCATACGTCCAAATAAAGACTTGTGCAAGAATGCTCAGAGCAGCTTTATTTGTAACAGACAAAAACTAGAAACAGCCCAAATGTTCATCAATAGCTGTGGATAAATGAACTGTGGTGCATGGATATGGTGGAATACTACTCAGTAATGAAAAAGGATGGACTGTTGGTACACGCAACATCATGGATAAATCTCAAAATAATTTTGTTGAGTGAAAGAAGCCAGAACAACAACAAAAACAAAAATACAGAACGGATGACTTCATTTACTGTATACAAGTCTAGACAATGCAAACCAATCTGTAGTGACAGGGCCAGACCTGAGGTTGCTTGGGGCCTCGGGTGGGGTGTGCAGGAACGGGCAGGGAGGTAGCACAAGGGAACATGAGGAAACTTTTGGGGACAGTGGATTTGCTTATTATCTTGATCGCAGTGATGGTTTCATAACAATATATTTACATCAAAACTTAAATTGTCAAAAACAAAATTGTAAACCTAAGTAGGTGGAGTTGATTATATGTCAATGATACTTCAGTTAAAATGAGAAGAACATTAAAAGCTACATTTTTGAAAAGTTCAAGATTGCCCTGTGAATATACAAGTCAGGCAAGACACTGAGATGTCCCACAGATTGGACCATAAGAACATGGCATCCACCATTACCTACAAGAACTATTAAGGATATTAGGTAGTATGTGCTGAGGACTTCCGTGTCTGCGTTCAGGCTATCTGCGTGCAAGCTAAGCCCCAGACAGCTGTGAGGGTGGTGCTTTTATTATCCCCATTTTCAGTTAATAAAATTGAAGATCAGGGAATATAATGATTTGCCAAATACCTCAGGACATAAGTAAAGTTTGAAAACAGGCCCATTTGAGTTTTGACTTTAAACTTGTAATCATTATGCTATTGATAAAGCGTACCCACCTCCTGGAAGAATCAGGGATGGGTGTGGGGGGAAACTGATGGGACAGTTGAGTCTAATGCTAAATATTTACTATTAGCATCATACTTAGTTTGAATATTAATTTCCCAAATCAAAAGTATAAAACAGTAACAACTGCTGTGATTCTATATTTAAAAATGCTTTAAACAACCCCCTTTCCTCTCTCAAGTGTGACCTCTTCCACCTCCATCTCGGCTACCGTAGCAGTGCCATCATCCTCTCGTCCTGGACAACTGCTCAGCCTCCCGGTGGCCCTACCTTGCTTGTATGTTCCACACAGCAGCCTGACCCTGAAATAGTATCTTGCTGTTTTCTTAAAACCATTGAACGGCTTCCCAGGACACTTAAAAATCCAAACTCCCAGTCCTGATCCGACCTCATCTTGTACCCATCCCCCAGGCTCTCTGCTCTGGAGTTCTCACCAACCTCCTTTCTGTTTCTCGAGCACATAACGTGAATCCCCATCTCGGGGCCGTTGTCCTGCAGTTGTCTACCTGGTTCGTCTTTTCCCTTTCTGCTCTCAACTCAGATACCAGGCCTTCCCCAACGGCCGTAGGTAGAGAGGTCTTACACGTGACCCTACTGCTTTTTTTCCATTATATTACCAAGTTGCTTTTATTTTCATAGTGTTTACCACCATCTGAAACAATCTTATTCATTTATTTGGTTATCTGTCTGTCTCTCTTCAATAGATTTCCTGTCCATTGGAACAGCAAATGTGTCACTCTTTATTGACCACAGTACTCCCAGAGCCCAGGATGATGCCGGGCACGTAATAGTTGCTTAATAAATATTGAAAGAACCTATTGACTCCGTGAAAGAATAAATGGTCTGTGATGAGATGCAATCCCAGACTTCACCAGCAGGTGTTACAGTCCAAGGTCTGATAGCTGGAACCACCAAAATGCCTGGGTGGATTGTTGCTGCTACCAAGGTGTCAGGTTCTATGTCTGTAATTATTCACTAATTTTTTAAGTTTAAAATGCCATCCAGTGAGTGACACCAAATGGACAGTGTCTAGTAAATCTGATGCAACATCCAATTGCACAACTTCCTCTGCTTTCGTTGACCTACACTCAGCACGTAGCATCACCTCCTGATGCTCTTAGGGTGACATAGACGCAGCCTGGCCTCGCGGCTGGGATAGACACTGTTTAGCGACATCTTTTCTTAGTTTCAACCTTCTCTTCCTTTGAACGCTTCTTCTCTGATGATTTGTTTGTGAAATAACCTCAACCTCAACTCTAAACTGCTTGAATATTCACAACTGCTTCTGAGTATCACAAATCATTTGCTTCTCTGGTGCTTTCTGAGGCTCCATCTTCATAGTGCTTCTCTTTGGATTACCAAACCTGCCAACTCCCCCAACCGGCTGCCAAGAATTAACAACATCAATAAGAGCTCAGAAGACTCAGCTGTAAATAATCCAAGTTTCCACCCATTATAATCAATAAATAAATAATGGTGGAGCTGGGCAACGGCTCATCTTATGAGGGGGTCTAGCTATGATTTTTTCCTAGAGCCCAGATTTTAGGTGGCTTTCCTTGGTGGTGGGCGGGATGCACTGGGAAAAAAAAATCTAGATCATAAAGTTATGGGGCTGGGGGTAAACGGACTGTCCTAGCTCTGAATTATGTAGCGTTTTTTAAAAAAATTTTTCTTCGTGAGCGCTGTTTCCTAGCTGCAGAGAACCAGACAGGAAACAAAAGAATCTTCTTTTCTTCCTTTTTTTTTTTTTTTTTAACAAACTATTCCTTGTCTGTCTCTTTGTAGATGGGTGCTATTGACAACACGGAGAGAAGAGAAAACCCAAACAATGCAGCAAGCCCCGTGCCCACGTGCTGTCAGACGTTTGGGAAAAGAACAAAACCAACGCAAAGCCATTGAGCAAGCACAATGGCCTTGTCTACCTTTCTAGAGGCACAAAGCAGGACAGGGCCTCGCTCGCTGTTCCCCCTGCCCCCATCCTGCTTCTCCCTGGGGTCCCTGCTCCCTGGCTGCCTGCCCTCCTTCCTCCATTCCTCCTGAGGCCCGATGCCGACTCGCAGCTTGACAGCATAGACTGCAGTTATAATCCACCAACTCATATTGCAGCCTCATAGAGCAGCTTTGAATTTATGAAACTGTTGGCAGAGGGGAATAATTCACCCTGATTTGTAGATAATAATGTGAGCTAAGAGCGGGGCTTCCAGGGAGAGGCTAGGGACAACGTGAGGGGAACTTAGGAAGGTGGTGGCCCTGCCCACTGTCAGAGTCTCCTTTGAATTGGCTTTATTCAGGGGTCTTGACAGTCCTTCAAGCCACTTCCTGGTGTCTCTTGTCAGTGACTTGAATGGTTTTATGAAGACCAGTGTTCAAGGACATTGGCCAAGACAAAGCCAGTTGAGGATGGAGAATGAACAGTGGCACATGGCTGGTTACACAGACAGATGTGTATGACTGTGTGTGTGTGTGTGTGTGTGTGTGTGTGTGACAACTGGCATGAGACCTTGAACTCAATGCAGATTTTAAAAAATCTGTTGAATAAATGAGTAAATACAGGAATGCTTATAAAATGCTGTAGGCTGTAGTTACCAGGCACAGTAGACTTCTTAAGATCACAGCCTCTAAGGAATGCTATTATTCAGTCTAATTAATCCAGTTAAACTATTTATCAGTCTTTCTTAAAGCCCACATTTCTCTATCATGGACGTCATTTTCGTACCATGGGAATTCCAGGGCCTCTTTAAGAGGCAGCTACGGGCTTAAATCCTGAATTTGTCATTCAGTGACTAGAAAAACTTGGAAAAATAGGGTAAACCCTCCGGGCCTTCATTTCCTCACCCCACCATGGAAATAGTGTGTATATCCACGCAGGGTGGGAGCAGTGCCTCCCAGAGACCACTGGTGTGAAAGTGCTCGGCAAATGGTAAAGCAACAGAGCGATACGTGCGTGTAGCAGACGCACGTTGCCATCTTGTTCCTCTTTGCAGCTCTTGGATAAACATCGTAGCTGAGTTTGTTGAATTTTGTGTTCAGACAAGTAGGCTTCAGATAAGTGTTCTACCCTCGGGTGCCAGGATGACAGTGAGGATGTGTGGGTTTCTGGGCTCTGAACACTGGAGGGAGGGGTGAGGGCTATTCCAGAGGATGAAGGCAACGGCTGACCCCTTCCTGAACGCACCTTGGAGCTGGGTCAGTAGGCCTGCTTCAGGCTGAAGGCAACTGTGGGCTTTTAGCTGTGGGTTTACATTGGTACTTAAACAAGCATAATGTGAATTGCTTGATGTTTGTGTGTGTATGTGTCTGTTTGGTTCCATATAAAATTTAAACAGGTTTCATTTGTTTATTTTTGCTTTTGTCTCCTTTGCTTTAGGAGACAGAGCCACAAAAATATTGCTGTGATATTTACAATTGCCAAGGTATGGAAACAACCTAAATGTCCATCAACGGATGACTGAATAAAGAAGATGTGGTGTGTGTGTGTGCAATGGACTGCTATCCAGCCACAGACAAAGAATGAAATTTTGGCATTTGCAGCAACATGGAGCGACTTGGAGGGCATTATGCTAAGTGAAATAAGTCAGACAAAGACAAATACTGTATGAGATCACTTTTTTGTGGAATCTAAAAAAACACAAACTAGTGAATAGAACAATAACAACAAAAAAGCAGACTGACAGATACAGAGAACGAATTAGTGATTACCAGCGGGGAGGGGCAATATAGGGGTAGAAGATTTTAGAAAAGAGAGTTATTATGAAATTCTATGAAATCATGTGTATGAAACTTTTGAAAATTATAAAGCACTATAGAATTTAAAGAATCTTTCATTCAATCAAAAACAAAAGTTAAAAAATAACCTTCAACAAACTATAGTTGTAAAACAGCACGGGCTCAAAACGCAGAACATTAGGGAACCAGACGGTAAACCTAATGAGAACTAGAGTGAACTGAATGAATGGCACTCCTTTTAGATTCATTTCCACGGGACTTGGGAGGCTGAGGATCCGAGAAACAGAGAAGGGTGGGGCTTGCTGGGGAGTGGGGAGGAAAAGAGCTCGACCATGAAACAGGCATCCTCTGTGCACAGTTACTGGGACAAGAGTGGCAGGTGGGAGGAGGTATTTGGAAGGGCGAGGGCCAGTTTTCCAAACATGGCAAAAAAAAATGTGCAGCTTAAGGATTATGAAATGTTTTGATGTATGACTCATATTTGACTCATGGGGGAAGTCAGGACACAGTGCCACTCAGCATCACTGCACTTGATACATGCTCATCAGACAAAACTTTTTTTTCTGAAAAACCCATACCATGCTTCACCTCAGCCCAGGTCAAGGGGCAGCAGAGTCTTTCTCTGTGGTCTAGAATAACTGGAGCCCGTGGGCTCTCCACATGTCGCCTTGGGCCCAGGCTGCCTGGATGAAATGTGCATGGCTGTAAAGACTTCAGCGTTGCTTGCACTCACCTTGCTTTTCAAGCCGAGGAGCACAGTCAAGAATCATAGAAACACAAAGTGAAATGTCTAGAAGGGATTTTAGCATCATTTAGTCCAATGCCTTCACTTTATAGGTCAAGGAGATGAAGTCCAGGGAGGAGGAGCAGCATGCTTGGCAAAGGACGACTTGTGAGCAGTTAGACCAGAACTTGGCTGTCCTGACTTCTAGTCCTGTGATGTTTATTCTTCCCTCTGTGGTCTTTGCAAAATGAGCAGGACTGTCACCCAGTTCCTTTCAGGAGAGCACAGAGTCCTTATTCTCCTTATGACACGTTTCGCTTAGCAATCATTTCCTGGGGTCTTCCATCAAGCCTGTCCATTTGCACGTCCATCAGTCCAGTGAAGACACAAAATATGCCATAACCCTAAATAGCCAAGCACTTCGTGGAAGGACCATCGTAAGTGATGAGTACTATGAGAAGCTAGATTTGAATTTTCACCTTAGAAATGGACACCCTCTGTGGAGAAAAAGGAACCCTCCTACACTGTTGGTGGGAATGTAAATTGATGCAGCCACTATGGAGGACAGTATCTCCGTACTGTTCTTTAAAAAAGTAAAATAAACTTACCATATAATCCAGCAGTCTCACTCTTGGGCATCTATCCAGAGAAAACTTGAAAAGATATATGTACCCCAATGTTCATAGCAGCACTCTTTACAGCAGCCAAGACATGGAAGCAGCCTAAATGTCCATCAACGGATGAATGGGTAAAGATGTGGTATACTTATACAATGAAATACTACACGGCCATAAAAAAGAATAAATAATGTCATATGCAGCAACATAGATTAACCTAGAGATTATTATATTAAGTGAAATAAGTCAGAGGAAGACAAATATCATACAATATCACTTACAGAAGTAAAGAAGGATGGTGTAAATGAACTCACTGGTCTTCCCAGGAAAAGAAGGATCCAGTCCATCCACTAGACAAAAGCTTCTCTGTGCTCACATCCCAGAGCCTCTCTTACCTTTCAAGCCCTGGAATCAGAGGTTTTACTTTCTCATTTCTCCACCCAAGATAAAACTCAAACTTCTCACTTCCTCGCATCTTTTCACTTCCAGCTTCAATCTTAGAAGCAGCATCCTCCTCACCTCCCCTTGTGGCAGGACTGGCCCACTCCCCTGAAGCCTTGAATATCACAAGAAGTTCTGAAATATACTCAGTTGCAAATGCATTTTTACCACTTTCTTTGCAGCTCCCACACCCGCTTGGATTTCCGAAGCCACTGGAGCATCAGTGTGGGGGGAGCCGCTCCGAGGTCCAGGCAGATGCTGTGCGGCGGTGTCAGAGCGCCCCAGGTCCAGCTGAAAGACACCCACAGCAGTGAGCGCCCTGTTACCCAGCAGTCTTACCTGCAAGGTACCTGTCATGGTGACCACACCTGGTTTCTGAGTCAGGTTCCCTTTCCTACACTGTTAAATTGCAAAGATGTTATTTGAGATGAGCTGTAAATATATATATATATATATATATATATATATATATATATATATATATATATGTATGTATGTATTTTTTATATATATATATAATATATATGTATTATATGTGTGTGTATGTGTGTGTGTGTGACACACACACACATACACACACACACACTTGGGTTGGTTTTTAGCTTCCGAGTCCTTCATCTTTCAGCCGTCAGCTCTTACCCAATGTGATGCTCTTGGCCCTAACCTGAGAGGCCATGCCACATGATTTTCTAAACTTGGCCGTCCTCCGTACCTGGATAGCGGAGGTCCCCAGGCCTTGTTTTCTCTGCCTAGCTAGGTCTCCCTTACCTCCATATTTCACCAGTTTGTAGCTTCCTCTTTGTTTATATCTCACTCTACCCAGACCCTCATTCCACCCCATTCAATTCACCAAGCATTTACTGAGCATCCACTAAAGTCAGACACTGGGGAAGCACTTCAGGGTGTGCAAAGAAGTGTAAGACATGGTCTTTGTCCTTGGAGAAGCTTCAGCCTAGAAGTAGGGGTCAGATAAACACAGAAATAGTTGTGATGCAAGGAAGAATGGGATCATTCATTACCTTCTAAAATGGGTTTGAAGTCAGATGGGAGGGAAAATCATTCTGGTTTGAATAGAGGAAGCTGACGTTTGAGGTGGATCTCGCAGACTGTGTGGGATTCTAGCAGAGCTGGTAGGAAGGCACCGATGGTAGTAGGAAGTGCAGGAGTAAAGGCAGGTAGGAGTAGAGGGTGCATGGAGTGAGTTCTAGCGCCTGCTTCATGGAGGGCTCCACAGGCTGTAAGTAACTGAAAAAGTAATGCTGTAATAATAAAGACATTCATTATCCCCATTTCAAGTAAGTGGCTCCATGGTAGGTGTATTTAGTAGCTCAGTGATGTCAGTGCTCTGTATCAGCTTCTCTGTGATTTTCTGGGCCTCCCTTTTTGCATCTGAAAGATGACTCCAGAAGTTCTAAACATCACATCCTCACACAATAAAGTTCAAAGGTGAAAAGGGATATGTCTCTGTCTGTGATTCTTTTTACAAGTGAGGAAAACATTTCCAGAAGCCCCAGCAGACTTCCCTCCGTTGGCCAGGACAGCATCACTTGTCCATGCCTTGACTGATCAATGGCCGTGGGGAATGGAATTGACTTAAATCAACATTCACCTCCAGGACATGGGGAAGGGCTCATGAAGCACTGAGCTGCCAGATACTAGAATAAAATAAGCATTTGAGAGAATAGAGAATGTTTGCCCCTATACATTTGCTTTCTCAAATCTTTGCAAGCCTTTGAGACAGTTTCTTCTACTTAGGGTGCCATGTTGACCTTTCCACCTTCCCACCAGGGGCTTCCAAAGTGTTCTATATGCTCCAGGAGGGGGAGGGTATAGCTCAGTGGTAGAGTGTGTGCTTAGCATGCACAAGGTCCTGGGTTCAATCCCCAGTACCTCCACTGAAATTAATCAATCAATCTAATTACCTCCCCCCCAAAACAAACAAACAAAAACCCAAAGTGTTCTATATACTCCAGTCACATTGAATTATAGCAGCTTTTTTCTTGTTTGCCAGCCCCACTTGACCATGAGCTTGTCGAAAGCAGGGACTATGTCTCATTTACTTTATATGCTTAGCACAGCATTTGGCCTTCATTAGATGGTCAACATATGTTTGTCGAACTGAATACATGTTTGGGGAACGAAAGGACGGGTGAGTGGGGGAAATGAGGCCAGGCGACTTAGGTGGAGGGAGGTACCATTTGAGGTTGATCATGTTGAGAATGCAGCTGGTTTGGAATCTCCTCCTTTTCTTGTCTCTGTGATTAACCACTGACCAGACTCTGCAGCAGATTACGGGGAAGCTAGTTCCAGGCAGCTCAGCACCACCTTTAATAAGCTTATGTAACAGAGACAGGAAAGCAACTTCCAGGCTGTAACTTGATCAAATGTGAGTAAGCAAAGCCAGAAAGAGCAAGCGAGGGAAGGGAAGATCCTCCCTGAAGAAACTGATGAAATATCGTTGGCCATTTAGTGGAATCTCAGAGATGCGATCTTAAACCTTCATCCTCATCGTCGCTTTGATAAGTCACAGCTTTTCATTCCAGGTCAAAGCTCCTAATGAACTGATCATAGCCACAGATTTGACGAAGTTGAATACCTTTGTGTTGATAAAAGCTTCTTTCCCTTAATAAGCCATCACCAAGAACGCCCAGTCAGAGTCACTGGGAAGCGCTTATCAAATTCCTATTTCCATCTTAGCTGGGCGGACTGCAGGCAGCGGGGCTATTGCTTCCTCGCCTCAAATAAAGCCCTAGCAGGAGGGATCTCCGGGTCTTTGAGGAGGCAGCATCAGTCCCTTCACCCTCAGCTGTGTGGTGTGCTGTTATCGCCACGTTCAATCATAATTTCCCCCGTCACTAGTTCTGAGGAAAGCAAAGATACAAGTAGGCCAGAGGAACATCTTCTCTTCTGTCTTCTTCTGTGTCAGACACCTTCGGTATCCAGGGAGTGGAGAACCGCTACCTGAAATGGCATGTGAGAGCTGAGGCTGTGTCTGGAACATTAGTATTACGTTCTCGTTAGCCAGAAGGGCTTGAGTTCAAATCCCAGCTCTGCAACTTTCAAACTTCTGATCATGGGCAAGTTTTCTCCTGGACCTCTTTGTGTCTGCATCTCCTTCTCTGTGCTGGGGGCGGGGGGTTGTGTGAGTACTTCTTGCATCGGGCCACTGTGATGACTTCCATGCACACAGAGTCCAGTGGAACGTGCCTGATACAGAGCTAGCATTCAATAAGTATTTTCTTTTATTTTTTTAAATTATTCTCATAAAAAAAAAAAGAAGTCCTGCTTCTTTGGAAACAAGTGGGGGTGAAACAAAAGGTTTCTCAGAGAAAATGAGTGATTTTTATTCCACACAGAGTTGCATGAATTCAATCCTCAAGAAATGTCTTCCCAGGAAGAAGGACAAAACAAAGGCACCACCAGAGAGTGAGGCTGATTTGTTTTGAAAAGAATCTTACGATTGGAAAAGAAAACCAAATCTGCTCCATGAAATTGAGCTACCGATAATAAAAGTGTCAATGTGGGACAGTGGTCAGAATACTGACTTGGTTGGAAAAAAAAAATGCATCGTAGTTCAGAAAAATATATATTCAGGCACCTTGTCACTGCACATCTCGTCCCACTCTGTGTCACCCTGGCAGCGGATCTGCTTCGTTTACTGATAACAAAAAGAGAAAAGAAAAGAAGAAAGTTTTTATTATCTCCAAGTGGAGCGCCGTGGGGCCAATATAGCCGTCCGTGGCAGACTGCACCGGCCCCCCGCTCCCAGCCTCATGCATCATCAGCTGAACCGACAGCTGCGTGCAAACTTCGCTGTTCCTCCCAGCCCCTGGGATGAGGCGCAGAGTGAGGGGAAGAAGATTCTCCCAGTTCAGAAGGGAGGCTGGAGCGTCTCCCAAAGCGTCCCTCTTCCCTGGGGTTATAGGTGTCCCTGTGAGCCTGGCCATAAGAGAGCTAACAGCCCCAGCAAATGGGGGAGGGTATTGGCACAGCTACGTGGAAGTCGACAGCCCTACCAGGTGAAGATGGGTTTAAAAAGTAGGTCTGTGGCCTCTTCTGTGCACCTCGGGCAGCCCTGATCCGGCACCACACCACCCTGGAGGCATGACCTATGGGAGCATGCAACAAGGGGCATGCAAGGATGCTCTGCCCCCCCTCCTCACCCCCCATCTCAGGCTGTGGGCTCTTGGAGGCAGGAGTAAGGGCTTGTCTGCCTTGGTACCCACATGGCCTAGCACAGTGCCAGGCTTATAGTAAGTTCTCCATGCATACTCAATGCACCCACTGAATAGAACTGCAGGATTGTACTGGAGGAAGAAAAGAGGTGGGGGTATGTCCCCTTTGAAGCTTTTTGAGGAATAAACATTTTAATGACACTTCTGAGGAAAAGAGTTCTCAGTTTTCAGTGTATTTCAGCATCACCTGGGCAGCTTTTGAAATTCAAATAACTGGTCCCCGGGGGGGCCCACGGAGCCAGAATCCTTCTCTCTTTTTCTTCCAGTTTTATTGAGATACAATTGACATACAGCCCTGTGTAAGTTTAAGGTGTACAAGGTAATAATTTCACTTGCAAGCATCATAAAATGATTATCGCTAGGTTTAGTGAACACAGATCATTGCATACAGATGTAAAATACATATATATATATATATGTATATATATATATATTTTTCCTTGAGAACTCTTAAGATTTACTGACTTAACTTTCATATATAACCTTACAGCAGTGTTAATTATATTAGTCATGTTGTACATTACATCCCTGGTACTCATTTATTTTATAACTGGAAATTTGTGCCTAACCAGAATCGCTTTAGGATGAGGCCTAGGCATCCGATTATTTTTAGAAAGTCCTCTCCAAAACAAAGTGTTCCGTGGCCGGGATTGAGATGCGCCGGAGTCAGGCACTGCGCCTCACCCAGCTGCCCAAAGCTCATTTCCTCCGGAGGATGCAGTCAGATAAGAGGCTGCATTTGGAGCTGGACAGGGGTACAGCAGATACAAGGAGGGATGCTGGTGCCTTTGTAATTACCGACTACTTTCCTTGCGGATTTTGTTTCCATAGGTCGGTTCTAAATATTTAGTTATCAGGAATGAACTAATCAACAGTGGAGTCATCTGTCCAAACAGGTCGCATTGCCATTGGCCTGTGTAAGCGCCCTTTGATAAACTGACCTGGGGACACGACATTGATGCAAACATAATCTCATGAATGAAACACCCTGAACATTTGTGGGGAACAATTGCACATATAATATACATATCAAAAGTGCTTTTCCAAAAAGCTATGTGCAGAAATCCCTAAGCTCACTTCATCCCAAAGCCCCAGCTCTAGTCCCCAGTGGATTCCTTTTTCTGGTTTGTTGCTGTCTGTGGGCTGAACTACCCTAGAAGGCAAGCCTGGCCCCATGGCCTGGAGCTCAGTTCATTAGACCAGAGCTGGCAAACTTTTTCTTCAAAGGATCGGGAAGTAAATAATCCAGGCTCTGTTGGCCATACCATTTTTCTTGCAACTATTCCACTTTGCCAGTCAATTTGAATTTCATACAATTTTCATGAGTCATGAAATCTTCTTCTTCTTCTTCTGGTTTTTATTCAACCATTTTAAAATATGAAAACCGTTCTTAGCTAACTGGTCATAAAAAACAGGTGGCCGGCCAGGTTTGGCCCTCGGGCTGTAGTCTCCCAACCTTCACATCAGCCAAGGGGACGCTGACAGAGCTGAACAGAGCCCTAAGTCTAGGTCCTCAGGCTCCCAGGTACAGAGGAGCACAAAGAAAACCCATCCCAGCTGATGAGATAGGCTAGCTCTGCTCAAAAAGTCACTGTGGAAGGTCCAGGAGGGACCCCCCGAATCAGAATCCCATGCTAAGACTTGTATCCCCATAGAAGAAAGCAGGGGTGCAGATGGGTGCGGGTGGAGGGAGCTGAACAACAGCGCTAAATTTTTAACTCGTTCTCCTGAGTATGATGTTTGTTCTAAGCATCTGGCAAACCCCAGAAATGGCTCCTGATTGTGCTGGCTGAAATCTATTCACATGGTAATGCTTTTTTAGGGTATTAAAGAAGAGGCAGTATTCAGGAAGGAAAAATACTGAGGAAGAAGAAAACAATTAGTTTCTATTTCCTGAAATAGGATAATCATTTGTGAGAGAGAGAGACTGAGAGAGAGAGAGAGGAGAGGACAAATCTCTGTACGTTTCTAGACAAGCATGTGTGCGTGTGTCTAGTCACTTTCACATCACCCCCCAGCACCTTTTTTTTCCCCTTGCACTGTGATCATTGTCTGGCTCTGAAATTCCTCTCAATTGTTCAAGTCACTTGAACAATTGCAATTGCAGTCATTTTTCTTCCCACATCCTCCTCCCAAA
This sequence comes from Vicugna pacos, assembly GCF_048564905.1. Classification (NCBI taxonomy): domain Eukaryota; kingdom Metazoa; phylum Chordata; class Mammalia; order Artiodactyla; family Camelidae; genus Vicugna; species Vicugna pacos. The sequence continues at coordinate 10,287,560 of NC_133009.1, read as the reverse complement.
CCCCTTTCAAGTCCACAGAGTCTGGGAACTGAGACATAAAAGAAGCGTACAAGCACCCTCAGTGAAAGGGAGAGTGTGATGCATAGACCTGGGTGTGCACTCTTGTCAGCGTGTAAGAGTGCACCCCAGCTCTTCTGTGTCGAAAGTTGAAGCGACATTATTATAACTGTCTTTCTGAATATACAGCAATGGGGACTGTGGGAAAGTCTGTGTGGAGGTGGCAGCCCACAGGGGAAAGATGAGTCCATGCTGATCGGGACTTATATCCAGAAAGCAGAAATTATTTCTTCCCTCGGCACCTCTTCTTGATCTGCAGCTTCAGCTTTGCCTTAGTCTGAGAGCCCTGCATTCCTAATGAACCAACATTTGTATAGCTGAGCCAGGAGCCAGCAAAATCCTACAGATGTGGCTAAGAAAGATCTATGAAAGTAAAGGCTCCCTCCTCCCCTTACAGCTCTGGTACTTTGAGGTGGGACACTCTTCCCCCTTGCTTCCCAGATTGTCACCAGGGCCACTGCTTGTGGTTCTGCAGGTTGTGCCCTTTCCCGGTGCACCCAGCTAAGGTGGGGAGGGATGGCTAAAATCCAACCTGCATTCTGCTGATCACGCGGTGCACCATCAGAGCTGTGTCCAGTTCCTCCGATCTCACCTTCAGTCCTATGAAGGATCACTCTTTTCTTTGCACAAATGTTCTATCTGGTCATCAGGCAGTAAGGACAAGGAGCCACGTCCTCCCAGAAGGTCCATTTTCTGATTCACCCAAAGATACCGTATGGGCTTGGATTAGCCCCGGAAGTCTTCTTCAGGACCATCACCCAGGGCATTCATCATCCTCAGTGTTTGGTTATCCTTCTTACTCATCTCAGGTTAAAGAGAGCAAGATACAGACCTTTTCCAAAACCAAGCAAGCTGTATCAGGAGACCTGAACTCATTGGTAAGACAAATGTAGTCAGGAACACATCACTAGCCAGAGGTTTCTAATGTCTTAAGAGAGCAAGAGATTAAAATCACGTGGAGGAAGAAGGTCTTCACTTCACTTTCTGGCTCTGGCGATCCGCAGGCTCTGAAGCAAGTCCATTTCGGACCCCATCCTAGCAGAGTGCTTCCAGTAATGAAAGTCAGTTTGCCGAGTCCAGGCATCAAAGGGGCATAAAACGCTCTCACACCTGGAGCCCCTGGAGAGTGTGGTTTCTGCTCCGCTTTCTTTTCCCTGAGGTCTATGGGTTTCCTTCATTTTAATCCAATTAAAGAAAAGAAAAATCAGTAAGTTTTTAGCGCTAGTGGAAAAGGGCTCAATTGACAGCAGCTTAATCACTGGGCTAAACGAGGTTAATTTCCACCCTTGGTCTCTAATAGGTCTGATGCTGGAGGTGAATGTTTCAGTTGATGCCACACTCAGGTCACCTGGCTGCCCATTTTGATCAGAAAGCTTTCCCGGCTCTAATGTTTAGAACCGCTCAGCCGTTCTTCTTCTCTGGAGGCTGACATCACATGAACTGCAAGACAGATTCCTCCTGGGCTGAGTTATCATGAGAGCCAGCCTGCTCCTCCTTCTCCCCCAACTCTAAACACGCGTATCTTTTCTTCTTCCCAGACCCTGTCATCCAGTGGTGGAAGATTGTGTTGGACTGTGAAGATACAGCCACACATCCTTCCCTGCCCTAGATCACCTAGGATCAGGGTGCCGCTGCAGCATCCTCTAACCTGAAGGTACTGGAAGGTCAGAGAAGCAGAAAGGAGATCAATACAAATGAGAAGCAGATTAAAGACCACATTCAAGGCAAAAGCACATAGATGAAAATTCATCAGATGCTGACTTATGGTTTGGCAATCCACGGTTGTTGGCTGGATGACAGAAGTGAGAATGAAATCTGCTAGCTTCTAAGTGTGTTTGGAGAAACCTACACAGCTCTGAAAAGTATTTCTCACTTAGGCTGGATTAAGTAAGATTCCTCTGAATGGCGTTTCTAGATTGAAGGATATTCTGCAAAACTTCTCCAACATAGGAAACATCATGAAGTGTGGCACTCATATAAGCTGGCACCCAGAAACATCAAGAAACACTTCTGTGTGACATCCCCAGGCATGGTGGGAACATGGACCACAGGTCAGGTCCAGGTTTACTCTAGTGGATTCTCAAGGCAGGGTTCAGTTATAGGTCAATAATTGAGCACCATGGTTTGTCAGACAGACTGACATTTTTAATCTCTCTGGGCTCATTGCCTCCTGATATTAGCCACTACCAGAAATTCCTGGATTGGCCAAAACTAGAAGCCATAGTTAGTCAACTCAGGTTTTCCGTGCTGTCTTGGAAAGACATGAAGACCAGGGTGGAAGAAATATTTGACCTTTGCCCAGGTAGACAACTAGGGGAAACAACCTGACCCATGGAAGCCTGGAGGAACCGACTACTCTTCTGCTCTCCTGCTCTTCTTCCCTTCCGTTATTTGAAAGTGGAGTCGGCTGTGGACCCAACCCCGTCTCAGGCTGGCAGTCAGGATACCGGACAGACACACTGCCTTGTCTCGATGTGGGGCCACTGCCTCCCAGACTCTGTTCCCGCTCCCTCACCTGGACCAAATGAGTGATTACCCTTCACAGGGAGTGTGTATGAGTAAATGAGGCATTTCTAGGGAGGGTCCTTTGGCAGCGCTGGGACCTAGTCCCTGATGCCACCACAACAGGAATACCTGTGGGCTGCCCTCTGCCACTCTTTCTCCCAAGCTCCTGCAACCCCCGTCTTCTGCAGCTTCTGCCCTGCTGCTCTGGTCCCCAGATGCCACCACCTCCTCCTCTTTACACTGTTGTCGGATGCCTAGTTCTTTACTCTCCTTGGTTTATTATTATTTTTTTTGTACTTCTAGCTCTTGCTTATGTCATACATCCTTTAATCACATTTTTTTATAAGCAGCCCCACGAAGGCAAGGACCACCTCTGACAGATCCTTATGCCTTTTTGGGGCCTCACTCATGGCCTGATCATAGGGAAAGTCAATATAAGTAAGTTGGATTGAAATCAGTATATTGGGTAATGTACCACACAAGGAATATAGTCAATAATGTTATAACTTTATACGGTGTGTAATCTATAAAAACATTGAATCACTATGTTGTACACCTGAAACTAACATATATTGTAAGCTAATCAATTATACTTCAAAAAAATTAAAAAATACAAATAAATAAATTGGACTGAGTTCACGTAACTGTCTCAGCACCTCGGGGAGCACAGGGGAGGGGTTATTGTTGCCTTCAACCAGCAACAGGCATTTTTGAAGCCCTTGCCTGCTAGACCCCCGGCAGCTACGAACAAGAGCTTCATCGATGTGGTCTCTCTGGTGCTTTGGCCATTTGTGTATTTATTGTATGTTTTCCTAAACTATTTGGTGGTAACTTTCCGAGGAGCAAGGGATTCCTTTTTTCTGACTGTCCACCAGGCACTCAGCAGGGACTGTCTATATATATTTCACAATCCTACAACATTGATGGTTTTAACCCATTCTACAACTGTAAAGGTCAAGGTTGGGGTGTGTTAAGTATTTTGTCTATAGGGTCACATAACTAGAAAGTAGCAGATCCAGGATTTAAGCCTAGGTCTCTCTGGTACTGAGAGCTGAACCCTTCTCACTATACAGTTCTGTCCCTCAGTGACCCCTCTTATTTATCTCGTGCATCAGGACCCTAGTGCACACTGCCTTATACAAGCTGGATACAAACTTAAGTGATTGGTGAATAAATGAAAATACAGACCCCTCAACTCAGAGAATTTATTTACAATCTAGCTGCAGAGTCAATACATAAAGGAACTAAAAAAATAAACAGCAATTCAAAAGATATATAACAGTCCAGTACAACAATGCAAAAGCTGTCATAAGACTGTATAAGATTAATTGCCAAATGAATGATACAGACATCAAGTGCCCTAGGGCTGGAGTCATCCGGCAAATCTTCATGGAGGAAGAGGGATGCATTTAAGTACAACGTGACTATTTATGAAGTACCTACACTGAGATATGTGAAGGCTCGACGAAACTCAGTCCCTGCTCTGCAATTGCTTTGAGTGTAGAGCCAAGAGATCAAGTCGGGAGGCAAAAACAAGACGAGATTCTGAGAATGGAGAGGGCTACAGATGGGCAGGGGAGCAGAGGAGGCCCCTGTCCAACCACCTTTCCTTATTCTTCTTTGCCTGTGCTCTCCCAAAACACTTTATTAGAGTCTTGCTTCTCAAAGCATGAGCCACGGACGAGCGCCATCAGCTGCATTTGGACACTTGCTAGAAATGCAAAATCTTGGGACCCACCCCAGACCTACTGAACTAGAAGTTACACTTTAACAAGATTCAGAGTTGTTTCGAGGACACATCGAAGTTTGAGAAGTGCTGATCTAGGCTGCAGTTACTGAAGCCACTGGGACAACCATCGTCTCCCCACCGGTGGCAGGTGTCCCACCCCAAAGCTGTATAATCATCCTGGAGGCAGTTTAGTGTATTTAATGAAGCTGGTTCAGAAGTCTTGCTCTCTGTCCTTTCCCCACGGTTGAAGAATAATTTCTTCTTCTTTGCCTGCAGTATATTTCCTCCCCCACATCCCTGACTCATTCTCACCCCTGCAGTTCACCTGCTGCTCCCAATCCCTTCTGTTCCAATAGCCAGATAAATAAGAATTACTCTTGCTACTCAGTCCCCTCAAATGTCAAATTCTCTCTGGAGCTGCCGGACGTGTCAAGGAGAAGGAATTATCTTTGTGGTTAAATATAGACTCTGTCTCTTTCCCCACGCCCACCCCTATCCCCCTGAGTCAGGATCGGCAGCAAGGGGAACAGAACAGAGAGAATGTTTTGCTTCTTCAGACGGGAAGGTATTGATCAGGCAGAGAAGAGAAACAAAACAGAAAATAAAAACAGGAGAGAAAGCAAAGGTATTCCAGTCTCAGATGCATCTGACCTGGATACAAAAGGGCTGTTTTATTAGGCATGGATTTACCTTCAAGGACAAAATGTGAGAGAGAAGATCTGAGAGACTGAAGCAAGCATTGAATACTTGGCATTTGCAATGGGAGATGTATGAGCTGTGATGATTAAAAATCAGGCTACTGGTTTTTCAAGACAATTTTAATACAAGGGGAAAATGTTCTAGCCAGACTAGAAGTTGGAGCTCCTCACCATGGATGGTCTGGTGGACAAATGAGGCTGCTTTTCTCCAAAAAGAAAGGAGAGTGGAGAGGAAAGACAGATTCCCTCCTCAGTGTGTCAGGAAGCGTGCTGGCTATTCTGCAGACGCTTTACATAGATGATGTCACGTAATCCTCACATAGTGCTAAAAGGAGGTTTCATGAATCTTATTTTACACATCAGCTTGCAGAAATCAGAGAACTTGCCCAAAATCAATATATACAGACATGCATATATAGTTGATCCCCAATATTCATGGATGCTGTATGTGTGAATTCACATGAATATGAACTAAAATTTACCTGTAACCTCAAATCAATGCTCGCAGTGCTTTCGTGGGCATTTGAACACAGGCACAAAGTGATGAAAACTTTGAGTCACCCATGTGCATGTTCTCAGATGGGGTCAAAGGAAACAGCCCTCTGCCTTCCTGCTTTAGCTTGCGTGCTGTAAGTGTGCCCTTCTCATAGTCTACTTAGTGTTGCATGTTTTTTATGTTGGTTATTTCACTATTTTATTATTTTTCCCTTTATTTATTGAAGTACAATCAGTTACAATGTGTCAATTTCTGGTGTACAGCACAGTGTCCCAGTCATGCATGTACATACATATATTCAATTTTCATTATTTTTTTCATTAAAGGTATAAAAGATATTGAATATAGTTCCCTGTGCTATACAGAAGAAACTTGTTTTTTTTAATCTATTTTATATTATAGTGGCTAACATTTGCAAATCATGAACTTCCAAATTTATTCCTTCCCAACGCCATTTCCTCTGGTAACCATAAGATTCTTTACTATGTCTGCAAGTCTGTTTCTGTTTTGTAGATGAGTTCATTAATGTCCTCTTTTTTCCTCTTTTTAGATTACACATATGAGTGATATCACATGATATTTTTCTTTCTCTTTCAGGCCTACTTCACTAAGAATGACAAGCTCCATGTCCATCCATGTTGCTGCAGATGGCATTATTCTTTTTATGGCTGAGTAGTATTCCATTGTATAAATATACCACAACATCTTTATCCAGTCATCTGTTGATGGACATTTCAGTTGCTTCCATGTCCTGTATATAGTGCTGCTATAAACACTGGGATGCATATATCTTTTCAAATTAGGGTTCCCTCTGGACATATGCCCAGGAGTAGGATTGCTGGATCAGACGTTAAGTCTATTTTCAGTTTTCTGAGGAATATTTATACTGTTTTCCATAGTGGCTGCACCAAACTGCATTCCCACCAACAGTGTAGGAGGGTTCCTTTTTCTCCACAGCCTTTCCAGCACTTACCTTTTGTGGACATTTTAATGATGGTCGTTCTGACTGGTGTGAGGTGATACCTCATTGTAGTTTGGATTTCCATTTCTCTAATAATTAGAGATATTGAACGTTTTTTCATGTGCCTATTGGCCATTTGTATATCTCCATTGGAGAATTGCTTGTTTAGGTCTTCTGCCCATTTTTGGATTGGGTTTTTTTTTTGTTGTTGTTATTAAGTTGTATGAGCTGTTTATATATTCTGGAAATTAAACCTTTGTCAGTTGCATCGTTTGCAAATATTTTCTCCCATTCTGTATGTTGTCATTTTGTTTTGCTTATGGTTTCCTTTGCTGTGCAAAAGCTTATAAGTTTAATTAGGCCCCATTTGTTAATTTTTGCTTTTATTTCTATGGCTTTGGTAGACTGCCCTCGGAGAACATTGCTAAGATTTATCTCAGAGACTATTTTGCCTATGTTTTCTTCTAGGAAGTTTATCTTGTCTTGTCTTATATTTACGTCTTTATGCCATTTTGAGTTTATTTTTGTATATCGTGTGAGGGAGTGTTCTAACTTCATTGATTTACATGCTGCTGTCCAGTTTTCCTAACACCACTTGCTGAAGAGACTGTCTTTTCCTCATTTTTTAAAATGGCCCCAAGCACAGGGCCAAAGTGTTTTCTACTGTTCCGAAGCACAAGAAGGCTGCGATGCACCTTACAGAGAAAATACGTGTGCTAGATAAGCTTCATTCAGGCATGCAATATAGTGCTATTAGCTTTGAGTTCAATGTTAATGAATCAACACCATATAGTAAATGCAGTGCTTTTAAACAGAAACGTACATAATAAAGGTTGCATATGCATCCGTTGATGAAAACGTCATGACCAGAGGCTCACAGGAATCTAACCCTGTATCTCCCCTAAGAGCTACGGTTCAGTATTCACTAATTCAAGGTTCATGGCAGCTTTATAGAGCAAAACTACTGTGAATAATGAGAATCAACCATTTTTTTTTACCCTCAGTGAAAATTATAGATATACATAGACATACACATACACACATATATACATGTTTATCCTTAGGGAGACTCCTGGAACAGAAGACTTTGAAAAATCATTTGAAATAGGAGATAAGACTCTAACGAAATTGCTAAACTGCCTCCTAAGAAGAGAAATTCTGAATGAATGTGGTTGGAGGCGGGTCTGCTACACTCTAACAACTTACGTCTCTTCACATCTGCAATGACCAGGCACTTCCTATTTCTTGAATTCCAGAACTCCAGAGAATAAGAAGAAAGAGCCTGTCATCCTTCTGCTGAGCACAGTTCACTCTCCTCCCATTTCTGAAGTCCTGTCTTCTTCTCACCAGGTCATCCTAAAACAAAAACTGAAACACTCAAGAATCCCATTTTTCACTCAATACCGGTGGATATTTTTCTAAGAACTGAAAAGTTTCCTACAAGCTGAATAGCATATGAGCACGCTGATTGCTTTTACATATCTTATAATGAGGTATGTTTCATATTTTTCTGTTTCTCTTTCCCCTAATTTCACCCAGTTCACCTTGGTGCTGGCTACTTCTTTATGCCTTTTTCTCCTTTACAATCTATTCCCACTTACTTTCTCTTCATTCCTCAATTCAGCAGGTTTTTCCAGCCCCACCATCCCATTCCCCAAGTGCCAGAATCAGCGGACACTGTTCATTCTTTATTTTCTCCTCTCTTTAGCCTTTGACATCATTGACTGCATCTTCATTTTTTGAGGCCTTGTGGAATGGGTGAATGAAATTTAGGGTTACAGAATGTTCAAGCAAATTGGATTCTAGAGACCATGAGATTAAATCACTCAGTTAAGAGGGGAGTGGGAGAGTGGCTTGCCAAAAATCACAGCTCCAACTGCTGGAGGAAGTCCAGCGCCCGCTATCCTGCAGCATCTGTTCTCAGCCCATGGCACCTGCTATTCTATCCCAAGCCAGTCTCCCATCCAGACATTATACAGGTCTGACCCTGACCAACTCCATGACTGGCTGAGCTGGGGTGTGCTCAAGGTGATAGATCTATCTTGTCTGTCACTTCACCCTCCTCTGCCTCGCTGGGGCCTCTCACCCCTCAGGCTGGCCTTTCGCTGATCATGACACCAGAGAATCAATACCAAGAGGAGAAGAAGATTGAAAGTGCCAGGCAGCATCCTTGAAGACGCCACGCTGTGTTGATAAAGATAAACTGATCAGAATTTTACTGCCCAGAATGAAAGACCCTTGGACCTGTACTCCATAGAGTGAAACAGGTGCTCAGCAGTAAAGGGATATAAATTTGGGGGCATTGTCTGCTTCAGCATGTGAATCACCATTTGTGCAGATACCCTAGTCAACTTCGTATGTCTGCTACTAATGAGTGTCATGGGTCCTTGCACTCTGAAAGTCCCACTCCACATCCCGTACAGGTAAAAAAGAAAAAGACTTTGAGAAGAAAATAGGGAAGGAGGGAGGGAGGGAAGGCAGAGGGAGAGTTCAACTTAGGTGATCTCCAGTGTGGCTGCTTTTGTAGGAGTGGGACCATCAATACGGGGAAAACTCCCTCACCTCGTCAGCAGCAACCAAGGGCTCGTAGACTCCGGCTTCAGCTTGCAGTGACGCTGCTTCGCCCTGGAGCTTTTGGGAGGATTCCTCGTGCTGATGGAAACCGGGGGTGGAACCCATTAGGTTGCCTGCGCTGCACCGTGGGAGCCAGTCCAAATGATGTGCTGCCCAAAGCTCTGACAGGGCACAGACACAAAGGACTTACAAGATGCACCTCTTGCTTCTACAAACCCACAGAGTGCCCTCAGGATTTGGAAGGAGCAACCACATTGAAGGATTTTCCTTCTTTTTCCTAATTCTTCAATGTTTTACTAGTAAACCTTAAATATTATAACAGCCTAACCCCTGGTGTCAAGCTCGTTCTTTCTTTCTTTCTTTCTTTCTTTCTTTCTTTCTTTCTTTCTTTCTTTCTTTCTTTCTTTCTTTCCTTCTTTCTTTCTTTCTTTCTTTCTTTCTTTCTTTCTTTCTTTCTTTCTTTCTTTCTTTCTCTCTTTCTCTCTTTCTTTCTTTCTTTCTCTCTTCCTTCCTTCCTTCCTTCTTTCCTTTTTTCTTTCTTTCTTTCTTTCTTTCTTTCTTTCTTTCTTTCTTTCTTTCTTTCTTTCTTTCTTCCTTTCTTTCTTTCTTCTTTCTTTCTTTCTTTCTTTCTTTCTTTCTTTCTTTCTTTCTTTCTTTCTTTCTTTCTTTCTTTCTTTCCTTACTTTTCTTTTTTATTCAACAGGATAATGATGGGATGGATTGTGTTTATTAAACTGAAGAACATAATGCATGTAAACAATGTTCTGCAAATTGTAAAACACCACACAAATGTTAGTCATTGTTACCATCTTTTATTAACCAATGCTGATCTGTATTCAGAAGAGTTTGGCGAGCTTGTCTCCTACTTAATCACCCTCAGCATCATATGCTGTTACTTTATGATGCAGAGTAAGTTAGGAAGAGAGAAAAAGCAATAAGTCTTCCATACGCCACGTGCTATCAGAAAGAGAAAGGACCTCCATTTAAAGATTCATTCGTTCATTCATTCAGCAAATGTTTATCGAATAACTACTATTTGTGAGAGCAATACAGTGATGAGTTAAACATTCTCCATCCCCAAAGACCTTAGTGCACTGTAGGAAAAAAAAGACATTTTAAAAAAGTAAACAACAAATTGATGATGACAAATTGTGCCAAGTACTACATTCATTGAACAAATGAATAAGCAGTAAATGAATTAATAAATGGTTTCTCTGCTTAAGTGATATTTAACCCGAGAACTGAAGGATAAATAAGAATTAGCCAGGGAAAGAGCTTGAGACCTTTAAAGGACTGAGGAAGGCCAGTAAACCTAGTGAGCAGCGAAGGACAGAGCCCAGCAGGCGGTGGGGCGTGTAGAGAACCTCATGCCACAGGAAGGAGTTGGTTGTCACTCGGATGACTAGCCTGTGATGCTTTGGTCCAGGAGTAACTTAATCTGATTTCATCTCTAAAAGGACCACTCTGGTTATTGCGTGAAGGATGAAGTGATGGGGGAGGCAGGTAGGGATCCAGGGGCTGAAGTGAGGGGACCACTTAACGAGCCATTGGATGAGTCTAGATGAGTGATACCGGAGGCTTGGACTAAGGTGCAGGCAGTGCAGCTGTAAGTGAGCAGACATCCTCATGGACACCTTGGACATAGTTAAGAGGCATTTGATGATTGGGAGGTGATGGAGATGCCAAAGATCACCTCACGGTCTTTGGCTTGAGCACCTGGATGGGTGAACTTGGGAACATGGAAAGAGTTTGGGGTGGGTGGTAGGCATAATTTTAATCTGAGGGAAAAAAAAACACCTTGGTCTGATGAGAGCAGCGCATGAGGTCTGAAACGTGAGCTGGGAAAGACAGAACTGCAGCATCAAACTCCTTTTTCTTGGAGACTGGGATTCAACAACCCGTCTTTTGAAAGCATCTTGCATAGAGTAAGTTTCTGTCAATTCTGAATAGTTGGTACAATGTGACACGGAGCTCTTCTCCAGGATCAAGGAGACTGGAAAAGCAGAAGCCCCGCTTTCATTCATGGGGGTTCTGTTTCCAGGTTCCCCCAGGGGGCTGTGTTGTCATGGCAACTAAGTTATGATCAATTGCTTGATTTCCTTGCCATCCCTGGGGGGCACTTCCCCCTTTCGTGACTCTTTAATGTCTTCTAATAATGTTTTGAAGATCACCTCAATTATGTGATAATAGTCTTTTCTTTCAATTGTGTTAAAATACACATAAGATAAAATTTACCATTTTAACCTTTTCTGATTGGACAGTTGAGTGGTATTAAGTACATTCATTGTTATACAACCATCCCCACCATGCATCTCCAGAACTCCATCTTGCAAAGAGAAAACTCTGTACCCATTAAACAGTAACTCCCCCTTTCTTCCCTTCATGGGAATACTGTTTTTAACTCAGATGTACCATCTTTAGTTGCTTAGAAAGAAAGGTCTTCTGTCTTGAGCTGGGGCACAGGAGGCAGTAGACAGAGGAGGGGAAAGCCAGCTAGGACTCTGTCCTCTGTGAAAATCAGCCTCCCCTGGGGATCTGTCATCATGGCAGGTAAACAGTGATGAAACCCCAGGTGGAGACTGAAACAGGGAGGGTCACAGTCCAGCTTCCCATATACTCTTCTCCCGATACCGAGGGACTCCTTCTCGTGCCTCCCAGACAAAACCTTGGCATTTCTGGGGTTTTTGTTTGGTCTTAGTTAAGCTTGATTGAGGTATAATTCATATAAAATACAATTCACCAATTTAAATTAGATAAGTCAACGGGTGCAGTATATTTACAGAGTTTGTAACCATCACCCCAACCAATTTTAGAACATTTTCATCACCCCGGAAAGAAACCCTGGACTCATCAGCCGTCACACCTCATCCTTTCCCAGCCCCGACCCTGCCCGCTGCCAGGCACTAGGCAGCCACTAATCTACTTTCTTTATTACTTTTCCTATTCTGGACACTTCGTATAAATGCAGTCACACTGTATGTGGTCTTTGGTGACAAAATATTTTGTTTTCACAGAGGGATGCATCACTTTTTCACTAAAATCTCCCTTATTAAGCAGTGAGAAACCACAGCCCTGACCCCAAATCACAGCCCGGTGAGCTGGGAGAATTGCAGTGTCAGACGGGCTGCCAGAAGACCCCCTGGCCTCAGGCTCCCCCGGGGCCAGGGAATGAGGGCTTCTGAGCTCGCTGTCTCATCAATTTCTAGAAGCATAAAGCCCATTCCTTCGTGCCCTGAGGGATCCCCCGGGGCTCAGTGCTCCAGGTAACGGGAAAGCCTCAGGCCTACGAGCATTTCAGGTCAGGATTCTCCGCCCTTTAAAATAGAGTGAGGTTAGAATAGAAGGAAGAGGGACTCAGGTTAATGCCGAGACAGAGGAATGACAGCAGAGCCGAGGGACCAGACAACCAGCCCAATGTCTCATGGAGGAGCCACCAGGAAGATCTTCCCCTAAAAATATTCCCCGCTGGTACGAGAATGCCTCAGATAGCAATTCTTTCCTTTGGGCGAATCACAAACACTGCCTCCCTGTGTTTGGTGCTTTAGCTTCCCCAGCACGTGTGCACGGATCGCCTTCACAATCTCCTTCATTCTGCCAGTTTTGAGCGAGCGCCGTCCACCTGCCTCCTTGTAATGAGCTTGTTGAGGAGAGGTGCGTCGCCTCACTGATGCTCCCAGAACACTTTACACGGCCCCCTATTGTAGCACTTAGGACCTCTTGTCCTCTCTGTTTACACAGTCTACTCCCCCCTTTAGACTATCAGCTTCCAGACCCAGCACACTGCAGGGCACGTGGTAGGTAGACAGTAAAGGATGCCAGTGCCTACAGCCCATCTTACAGGAAGAAGGCGGGGCTGCCTCCTGCAGGGATTTAAAGGGATGCACTGAAGGCCACTATTCAATATGGCATTTGGGCTCAAGTTTTGTTAACTCCAGACCCAGGGCTTTTCACTTTGCACAGGTGCTTATAGACACGTGTACAGCGGTTTGCAGTTTACGAAGGGCATTCACGTACATTGTCTCAAGCGACCTTCATAGTAGCCTGGTAAGGTAGGTGCACCATTTATGACTCAACAGGTGAAAAAAAACCAGACTCAGAGATGTTAGGCAATTTACTGGGCAAACCAGCCGGAAACAAGGGCTTTATGGAACTGCTTTCAAATGCTGGTTTTGCTCCTTCATGATAGTGATTTAACAGTTACTTCATGTCCAAAATGGGGACTGTAAACCCTGCTTTGCAGGTTTCTGAGATTTACAGACAGTGTAAATGAATCACGTGGTTCATCGCAAGTGCTGCCTGGAAGGTAACTACTATGGTTGCCAGCTCAGAGTTTGAAGCTAAAAGCTACATCTGCATTTTCTCAAGAAGCCCTCTGCTTCTTGGTAGTTCTGGTAGAACTTTCTCTTAAGATGTCAACGAGAGGAACAATACTTTAAGACCCAGAGCAGCAGGTGTTACAGTCAAGTACTGGGGAGTTATACTAAACACCAAAGAGGAGGGAAACTCCGGGCCGGAGGTGACAAAGACAAATTTACTGACGTAACCATTGTATTCGAGGGGGTCTCAGAGGGTGCAGGAAGTCAAGGGTGGGCAGCTAGACTGCCCTGATGCTTTCCTGTGCAGCCCACCACCCTCTAGGGGAGTGAGATGGAGCCTCGACACCTGGAGCCCACGGCTCGGGAGGAGAGAAAGTTGCACCAGCTCCCGCTCTCCCTGGAAGCTGGGGGTAAGCGGGTGTCTGGAGCGGTGATGAATCAGAGAAGCCCGTGCATCTGTTTGACTTTGATGTGTCCACACTTGTGTGCATATGTCACCTTTTGCAATGTTTGGAAAACGAGAGCCTGGAAGATGGAGTGTTGTACCTCTTGCCTTGGTCACCCTCACAATGAATAGCCTCATCGCCCTGAATTCATTTGGTGTTTATGGGAATATCATATGTAGTTCTGTCGACATTCCCTAACCATTATAATGCAGTTACCATCGATAATGCTCTCCGCCTGCAATATGTTATCGCCATTTTAACAACCTGACATACGATCGGCTCATATTATCACTTAAATGAAGCCATTAAGCAGCTAGAGGCTTCCAGAAGTCGGATGTGAGAGCATCCAATGGACAAACCTGTGCCACTTCCAGCACGGCCGACCTCATCAGCTGAGGGGGAGGATGCGGCTCTACCTGCAGGTCATCCAGCCAGCTGGCCACGGGCTGGCAAAACGGTTCCCTTCAGAAGCTAACTTGGGCCCTGAGCTAAGAGAGAAACTCCTGCCTTATTACAACTCTTGTTTAATGTAGAAAAGGAATGTTGGAGCCTAAGAGCAAAGCAATGAGATGTCATCAAATTCACGGCTTCACGAGTGGGCTGAATAGTTGCGGTCTGAGGGAGGCAGCAAACTATGCAGAGACCTGAAATTACACCTGAAATCACCACTCGCCCGTGCAGTTTGATTTGAAGGCCAGTAACACTGTCCACTAACATTTGTAAAATGCATGAGGTTGACAAACTCTGATCACATATACTGTATTTTATATGATCTTCAAAAGCAGCCAGAAAAGTAAACATTATTATCCCCGTTTTACAGATGAGGAAAGGGGTGATTTTCATCGTCAGCCTCATAGGATTATAGGAGGGGTAAACAAAATAATGCATGTGAAAGCATAGCTTTTAGTAGGCACTCTCCATACCTCCCTGTTACAGTCAGATCTTTCAGTGGGAAGTTTCCTCTGTCTGAAATCATCTCTCCATCTTCCCAAATATTCATCCCTAAATCTCAGCATCAAATCATCGGTCTGATTGGTATGAGATCCATGAAATGGGTCTGCAGTAGGAGTCTGACCCTGTGAGTCCCTTTTCATAAAGTGACCAGAGACGGGAGGAACCAATAACTTGGGAGCCAAAAGAAGCAGACCTAACTAAATAATTAAATCTTAGGATTAATGAGGTTTCATTTAACTACAAACTAACAAATGAATTTTACAAAAGGTGCTGCTTAGACCAGAAGATGAAGTTAAGACATCCAGAACTCTGAGAGGTTTAGATCAGGAGAGTCGAGTTTTGAAATTAAATAATTGCAGACTTTTGCCTGGGGCTCTGCCGTTTGTTTGCAGAACACCCAAGAGTGAGCAAACACACTCTCTTCACAGCAGTACCTTAGGGTTTGTCTTTGTAAATGGGTCTAACGTGATGCGACAAGACCAGAGAAACTGGATGTACATTTACATTTTTGAATATGCTTGTTTGTTTCACATGATACATTTCGGGTAAGTGGCTCCCTTTGTAGTTTTTATTTTTACTATTTAAGTTTGGAAACGATGCCAAATTTTTGTATTTCTTTAATCAGTGTGTCCTCTTCGGTGGTATATATTGCATTATATGTGAATGTGTGTGTCAGTATAAGCTGATATGTATACACTTACACATACAAACCCCTAAATAAGAGGGGGTGAAAACCGTAGCCTTTACATTCTCTGTATCCTCTTCAGAGAGGCCCTAAGCAGTGAAACCTTGATGTGATGCACAGAAATGGAGAGGAGTACTAAACTATATTTAAGAAAAATAAATACATTAAATTAAACAATGAAAGTTTGTCCTCAGCTGCAACAACAGAGATTTTTTTTTCAAGATTTTACTTTTTTAGAGCAGTTCACAGGAAAATCGAGAGGATAGTGCAGAGATCTCGCATATACTCTCTGTGCCCCACACAGCATGAAGTTTTAAAACCAGCTTCTAGGACTTGGGAGGTGAGACAGAGTGAAGATCCCAGAATAGGAAGGGAGGAAGGAGTGCAAGGACATGAGGTGGTGCTGCCTTGCAGGGCTTAGACCTCATCCTGGGACGGGGAGCCACGGGGGCTCTTGTGGGAGCAGAAACCCACGCTCTGTAAACTGACAAAGTGATCCCGCCGCCAGCTGGGCCTGCAGTCGCCTCAAAGCTTTGGGGAATTATGCCTTGAACCCTCCAGGCCCAGTATTGAATTCTGCCTGGCCCTCCGCATTCTGGGTGGCCACTCTTGGTTTTATCCCTTGCTTGAAGCTCAATGTCACCCTCTTTCCTTTTTTTTTTTTAAACTTTTTTTTGATGGTTTATGGGCTCATAGTGGGTGGAGGTGGGGCTACCATTCAGAGTGGCTCCTACGCTCGGTCCTTCCTTTCTCTCACTGCTGACCCCCTCATGCTCTTTGCCCTACTTCCTTCAGAAACCCGTGGAATCAATACGTGATTCTTCCCATGGCATGTGGACCCATCTGCTTCTCTCCAGGGAGCAGCCCTGTCCAACAATTTACTTCTGTAGCTCCAAACTGTTCCCAACCTTGGCCACCCCTGTCTTAGGGAATTCCAGCAGATTTACACTCAGCCATTCTTATGTGCTTGTTAATTTCCCTTCTGTATCTCCGCATCTCTTCCAGGGCCAGAGGGGAGAAAAGAGGACCAGGAGAGAAAGTTAAAGGGCACTGCAGCGAACTATATCTACTTTACATTCATGGCCTGACACTCATAAGCTGTAAATGGCATTCACCTGTGGACAAATAGCCTGGCAGTGCGAGGCTAAAGAAGCAGACTGGACTTTTAGCAGAAGAGATGTGCAAAACACTTAAGACCGGCAAGGCTGAAAGGAGCTCGCCAGACACAGAATGCTGGAGGTCATGGGATGCAGCCTTCTCCCTCCAGACACGTCCATCCTGTGTTCATTTTATAGTTTGTCTGAACAAAGGAATACAAGGAACTGTGATCTGGGGAAAACAGATTCAGTGCTACAACCTGGATCTGGTGGAGACGGGAGGCACTTTGATGAGCCCCAACAAAGCAGGGATCTTCTGTGAAGGGGGAACATTCCTTGCCCACTGGAGCAGGTTTGCCGTAAAGAAGCCAGAAAGCGCTGTTGCCCCCTCTGTGGTTAATGGGGTAAAAAAGGGCACTTCCTCAGCTCGGCAGCCTGTCCCATCACATAAATTGAAACAGACAGAATTACCATTGATACAAATTAAAAACAAATAAAAAGGGTACACGGAGCTGATTCTGAGAGTTCAAACTCCATTACCAGCTGATTTACTGAGCAGTGACCTGTGATTGTCGAGGGGAGGGCAGGAGGAGTGAGGAGCCTCTGTGAATCCCATCAACCCCATTGCCATGTGGCACACCAGTCAATAAGCTATTTAATTTAATGGGAAACGGTATTGACGAGACGGAGAATGCAACTCACAAAAGATGCAGCTGCAAGAAGCAGATAAAGTCCTCAACCTGGCCTCACTCTCCGGGTGTCCGCCCCTTGGCATCGCCTCTGTCAGAATCAGAGGAGGGGTCCATGGGATTTGGGAGGGATTGGGGCCCCAAGGGGACAGTGCTTAGGAAGGATTACCAACACTGATAGATGGAGTCAGCGAGAGGTGGATTGGCAGGGAGATTGGTAAGAAAATGGGAAACAGATCTCCTGGACTGAGGACACTGCTATGAATGACCTTTCAGAGTGAAGGCAGTCAGCGAAGGGGAGGCCAGTGATTTCGGAGGGAAACCCATCAGCCACATCCCAGGAGGAGAACAAGCCCATCTGTTTGTTTTAGTCTGTTTTGTGGGCCAGGTCAGGAGTGTAATGCTCCCAGAATCAGAAGCACTCTTTGCCCATCACCGAAGTGAAGCTGAGAAAACCAAGCAGGTCACACGTACCACTGGGGCTACAGTGGGAAAGGCGAGGGAGATTTGTAGAAAAGGATCAGACATATAGGAAACTAGGACTGGAGGAGGCCTAGGAAAGAATCTGGTCCAGTGTCCTCCCACCACAGTTGGGGGCAGTGACAAATATAAGGTAACAAAGACAAGGAGATGGAGCTGAATCCTTTCACTCCAAGTTCAGTGCGATTCCCACTTCTGTGAAGTGTGTAACAGATACAAGTGATGGTGCAGGACTTGGACCATTCCCAGCCTTAGCACACACTGAGTTTTAAGACATGCATTTTAAAAAATAAAAATAACAGCTAGTTGGTAGAGGTGTCCCACACACTGATAATTACGCATTAAATCAACAGAGTTTATTTGTGTACTAGATATTGTTCTAAATGTTTTATAAACATTAGTTCCTTTACTCTCCAATACGATCCTATGAGAGAGGTACTATTTTTATCCCCATTTTTACAGACGAGGAAATCGTGGTACGGAGAAGTTAAGTAACTTTCCCAAGGCTCAGCGAGCTCGTAAGTGGAAGAGCTGGGCTGTGAATGCAAACAGTTGACTCCGGAGGCCACAGGTGGGCTGGGCCTGGGCTGCCTCCAGGAACAGTCACAATATTCAGGACAGTTGGTGGAGAGCTTACAAAGTGCCCAGGGTGCTGCAAAGCATGGCATTATTTAAATACCCAAACAATTCCATGAGGTAATTATCTATTATCCCCACTTTACGAATGAGAAAACTGAGGCCCAGAGAGGTGAAAGAAAATCACGTTAAGTCTCATAGCTACGACGTGCCAGGGCCAGGGCTTGAAGCCAAGTCTGTCTGACCCCAAAGCCCCTTCTCTGAACTACTGTCCGAGAGTGCCCTGCCCACCTGCAGTCAGAAGGCTGGCTCCAATCTCTGCTCTCACAATGATCCATGATGTGACCGAACGTCAGCTTCTCGTTCCTGCGTAAATTACTAACCTCCAGGTGCTTCAGCATCCTCATTTGCTGAGTGGAGGAAACCTACCTCTTAGGATTGTTACGGAGATTAAATGGCATAAATGTATTCATTTATCAATCAATGTTTATCGAGCAGCTAGTCCATACTAGGCCCTGTTCTAGGAATTGGGGTTTCGTGCTCTGGGGTTGAAATCGACTTGAAATTCTCAATAATTGTATCTTTGTATTTTGTAAGCAAAGTCTGATGGGACGGCAGAGCATGAGCGGGGGTGTGGAGCCTCAGGCCTCAGTCTCACGGACGGTTCTGCTTCCCCGAAACAGGCGATGACCACCTGCTCCCCTGCTTCCTGGGGCTCTGACCTCACCTGACTTCCCTCTACCCACCATCCTTGACCATGCTGCCCTCTGTCCCCTCTGCCTCTGTGAAACAGGTAAGATGTGTATGTCCTGCAGCATCTCAGTCAGAGCATGACGGTGGCCATTCCTGCTCTGGGCTGGCCATGCTGCTGTGTGACTGCCAGGACCCCCGATCCAGGTAAATGGAGCATCCCAGCACAAAGGTTTTGATACACTTGGGGGCTTCCTATCTGCATGGATTGGTGGTGGTGGGCTCAGGGGAAGGGGAGATGCTCAACTTGACTTCTCTAACCTGTGGGTGGCAAGATGCATCAGTCAGCAGCTGGATCCTGGCAGCCTGTGGACCCCAAGTTCCCTGAGTCACAGAGGGGGCATGTGGGCACCTGGGAGGCTCTGCACAGGCCTAGAAAGGATGCCTGTGCCCGACAGAGTGCGACATTAAATAGCAAATAAAAAACACGACGATAGGTCAGGAGACTGTGCAAGGAAAGAAAAAAAGTTTAATATTTTAGTACATCAAATGGCCTTTTGGTCCCTGCTTTTTGAATAAGGGGACCACACTTTCATTTTATACTGGGTCCCTGTATTAGTTTGCTAGGGCTGTCAAAACAAAGAGCCACAGACCGGGTAGCTTAAAACAGAGGTTGGTTTCCCACAGTTCTGGAGACGGGAAGTCCAAGGTCATGGTGTTGGCAAGTTCGGTTTCCTCTGAGGCCTCTCTCCTGGACTGAAATTTAACATCTCCTCCCTGTGTCCTCACATGGACGCAGGTTCCTGTGTGCGCACATCCCTGGTGTCTTTTTGTGTCCAAATGGCCTTTCCTTAGAAAGATACCAATCAGATTGGATTAGGGCACAACCCAACGACCCAATAAAATGGGGTCATTTTAACCTAATCACCTCTTCACAGTCCCTACTTCCAAATATAGTCACATTCTGAGTTTCTAGGGGTTAGGTCTTCAGCATGGGATTTTTGAAGGGGGCACGATTCAGTCCATAATAATCCCTGAAATTAAATAGCTGCTGTTGTATAGAAGTGGAAAGAAATTCCATTCTTATAGAGCTTGCTATCATGAGCAAGGACACAGGTACCTAAAGACTGAATATGTGGCATTTCAGATGCTTACAGGTGGTATGGAGGGCAAGACACAGGGTAAGAGGGATTGCGAGTGATGGAGAGACACTTGCTTTTACACAAGCTGTCCAGGGACAGCATCTCTAATATGGTAACATTTACACAGTGACCTGCAGGAAATCAAGAAATGAGCCAGATGTATACACAGATTGAGAAAAAAAAGAAAAAGGATGAAGTTTTAAAATAGTCTCTGGCACCCAGTGAGTCTTACGTAAATATTTGCCATCAACATCACCATCATCACCATAGTATCTGTTATCACTTTTCCTAAGCCCGTTTCCCTGCAGGTAATGGAGACCTACATGCATTCCTCAGTTCTTGAGCAGTTCTGATCAAGACTGACCAAGTTCAGGAATTCTCTGTCCTGCTGCCAGGTGAAGTCTGGAGTTAATCTTGTTGCCATGGCTCAGTGCATAGTGTGCCCCGGGTGAGTGAGCCCTGCGTGCCAGCTGTGCCCCGTGCTCAGGCCCCATGAACCCCTGCTGAATGGCTTCTATTTATATAACGAAACTGTAAGGGCCCCGACTCCTCCTTGACCTTCTGTGTCCCAGGCAGAACTGAAGTTCAGCCCTTACCCCGAGCTGTTTGTCTAGGGCCTGGCTCTTCCAACACCCCTGAAGCTCTTGTCTGTAGAGTAGTGGTTCTCAACTGAGGGGAGAGGCTGTAGTTTTTCACCCCCAGGAACATTTGACAATGCCTGGAGACATTGTTTTGGTTACCACAACTTGAGGGGTGCTACTGGCATTTAGTGGGTAAAAGCCAAGGATACTGCTAAGCACCCTACATGGCCCAAGACAGATCCCCCAACAAAGAATTATCCAGCCCGAAATGGCAATAGCGCTGAGGTTGAGAAACCCAGAATAAAAATAATGCACTAAATGCCAAACACAAGGGCAGGATAAGGGAAACAGAAAGGGACGTGCAATGTAGGGCCAAGTGTTTCCTCAGTGCAGGGTCTTCCTCTCCTGATCACCCCAGTCCCTTTCCCAGTGATGCCAGGCAGCACCTGAGGGCTCCTGTTAATAGAGGGATCCGCAGGAGCTGCAGCCCAGAGCCTGGGTCTTGCTCACTGTCTACGGTTTTCCGACCCTACGTTCCCACTTGACTGGACACCCTTCAGACTGGCATGGCTCCAAATGGTTTGAATTCACAGACCCCTTTGGAGAGTGAATTTTTAAGTCCCATTCTTCCCCACGGGAACTGACTGACAGCTGGGCATGCGACTGGAAGTCAGGCTCGTGCCGGCTCCCCATCCTTCCCCCTGGAGGGCTTACCTCAGAGTCCGCCCCAGGGATGACGCAGGGGATGTTACCAAGATGGTCAGCCACGTCCTTCACACAGAGTCAGATCAGGGCTCCACCTCGGGAAGGGCATAAGGCTCAGCTTCTCGCAGTTCCATGGTCCTGCAGCACAGACGCTGGCCCCGCGACAACTTCTGTTACGTGAACCCCTCTTCCACTCCCCAAATGACTGAGGATCTGTTCTCTCGCACCTTGAGTAACAGAACACGCAGAGATGTTCTTGAAGTGAAATCAGCCTTCCTCCTTACGCAGGGAGCGTCTGGCCCTGGCCCTGCCTTCGAGCAGCAGCCCTCCGCGGGCTGTGGGCAGGCTGAGGGTGTGGTGGGGCATGTCCTGTTCACAGATCCGAGGACAGTGGCTCAGGGACCAGCCAGCCCCTGCAGTGTCCGAGAGCTTTTGTGACCCCCGCAAGGCATGTTCCAGCAACCCAAAAGCTCCCTTCAGACAAATTTCTATGGCAACAGACAGCATCCCAGAGATGAAAGTCGTGTTCCAAATGTCACTAGCATCTCAGGAACCAATAAAGTAGGGTCTCTTAAAGGTATGTGTGTGTCGGGGCGGGGAGGGTGCAGAGAGGGAGAGAGGACGTTGGAGTAGGGAAGATGTGTGGTGAGTTTGAAGCCAGATTATTCATAAAGCCTATAGAGTTTCTCCCAAGAGGACAGAGGTAAACGAGAGCACAAGAGAGTGTACCAACTGCTGAACCAAAACGGGAAGCTGGGGAGAGGAGGGGACAGGCAGAGGGAGGCAGAGCTCTGTGGGTGTGGGGTTGCTCCCTCCTCTCTGTTTTGTCCTCCTCCTCACGCTTACCCAGAAATGACGCGTTGCTTCTCAGAAAAGGTTAAAGAATTGCCTTGCATCCAATTGTGGTAGCAAAGAAAGAGGGTGGGGGAAATTATGTAACAGTTTTCCAACCTTGAGAAACCCAGTGCCAAAGGGAGGGGAGAACACACTGGGCTTGTCATCCAGAGGCATGAATGTAAGTTCTGTCATGGTCACTTTTGGCCACCTGGTCCAGGCCAAACATGAGATCTCTATAAACTGTGGTTTCTCCACAATAAAACCAGAATAACCACTCTGCCTCCACCAGGACCCATTCTGGGAATCGAATGAGATGATAACGGTAAATATGTTTTGTAAACAGTAAAACATTTAACCAGCATTCCCCATAATGTTCTCTGTGGAACATTAATTCCAGGGGATGAGAGTAAGATTCTGAAGTCAAAAAAAAAAAAAAAACCCACAAAAAAACAAAAAAGCAACAGTAAAAGTTAAAGGGCTGCTGCTGTTGTTTTAATTGTGGGATTTGAGAATGTCTTTCCACAACTAAACTGACGGTAAAATCATTTATACTGAGAGTGTCTTGCATGACTAACGTTGCAGAACACACTTTGGGAGATGCTTCCCTGTAGAGGCATAAGGACGTGTTCACACGCTCCTTGGCTGTTGTATGAATGACAGTGATGTGCAGAAGAAAGGGGTCAGGCTGCCCTGGCAGCAAGAGAAAGGGGCCCTAGGACTTGCTGGTCCTCAAGTGAGTCAAATGCTCATCAAAGTTTGAGAACCCCTCATTTTCTTAGCAAGTACATGCCACATGTTATGGGTGGAATGGTGCCCCCCAAGGATGTTGAATCCCTGACTCCCTGAACAGCACATGTCACCTTGTGTCAAAACAGGGGGCTTGGCAGAGGTAATTAAGTTAAAACGAGGTCACTAGGGGGCCCTAATCCAATATGGCAGGTGTCTTTATGAAACCGGGACATTTGAACACAGAGACTGGTATAGGGAGAGACAGGCACTTGGTAACACGCTGTGGGAAGATGAAGGCAGAGATAAGGGTGATGCATCTACGAGCCAAAGACAGCCAGCAAATCATGAGAAGCCAGGGCAAAAGCATTGGACAGACTTCCCCTCCCAGCCCGCAGAAGGACCCAACCCAGCCATGACACCTTGATCTGGGACTTGTGGCCTCCAGATCTGTGAGACAATGCATTTCTGTTGTTCAAGCTCCCCCGGTTTGTTGTACTTCGATACAGCAGTCTTAGGAAACGAACACACCACACCTCCTCTAAAAAAACCCTGGCCACCTGTACACAGCATTTGCAAGGGCCTGATATGTGGCTGGAACTCAATAAACAGACGATTTTAAAGCTGGGCTCTATTTAATAAAACCACAATAAAATCTGCAGAACATTCCTGATGCTTTTTTTTTTTTCCTCTTGAGCTCAAAGCAAACCACATTTGAAAAACCAAATGACTCTAAAAACTAGTCAGCTGCCTTCATTGGGAGAAACACTCTCACGAGGGGTAAAAGACATGACGTCCATCTGCAGTAGTTGACATCGTCAAATCTCTTCAACAAATATACCCAACCAAGCCATGGCAGAGATGCGGGCCAGGTGCTTCCTCAGCAGGAACGCCCGGCGGGGTCTAGACTTCAAATGTGATTATGATGCCCAGGATCAGGCACCGAATGGATGTCTGGAAAGAAGGGGAAAAACGTGGTGGTTGGGCCTGAGTGGCTGCTTGCTGGATTCCAGACAAAACATCAATTTGTTTCAACCAATCAGCCTTCTGAGAATTACAAGGGTTATCCCAGTGCCATTTGACAAAGTTTTTTAGAGAAATTGCTTTTTTGTTATCCCCTAAGATATCCAATTCTTACAAGTATTTAAATGATATGTTGATTCATTTCTTTATGACTTCTGACAGGGTCAAATATTTTCCCTTTAATGGGAAATGTTTCAGGGCCAATAGTGACAATGCAGCATCTTTAAATTGTACTTGCCGGCTTTTAATTTCAGGGAGTGTCATTAGCACTCTGCCACTTCCCCAAATTTTCTGACCTATTATATTGAGCAAAATCACTTTTTTCCTGAACTCTGGCAAATGGGAACACAATGTGAACAGAATCAGAGCCTCCATTTTGTCCAGACTTCTAAGAAGCTCCAAGCTAAATTAAACATTCATATCAATAACTGATAACATTTTTGCTTCTTCTTTCTGTCTCTTTCTTTTTTTGAGTTCACGATTTTTATTTTTTACTTCTTTTTTTCTCTCTCATTTTTTTTAATTGAAGTATAGTTGATTTACACTGTTGTGTTAGTTTCTGGTGTACAGCACCGTGATTCAGTTATACATGCATACACATATATATACATATTCTTTTTCATTACAGTTACCTACAAGCCATTGAATATAGTTCCCTGTGCTATACAGTAGGACCTTGTTGTTCATCTACTCTGTACGTATTTTTAACATCTCATTTTATCATTAACTCTCTGAAGTACATCTTAAATCTCTTTCCTGAAATTCAAACACCAAATATCCAGCTGTCTAGCATGCATCTCTGCCCGGCTATCTCAAAGAAACTCATGCTCAAGACTACATTCAAAATCGTGCTTTTACTTTTCCTTCTAAAACAAACAAGTCATCTTGCGCTTCTGTCTCGGTGATTGTCGCCAAGCCACAAATTTGGGAGAACTTCAGACATTTCCTGCTTTTTAACTACCCACACTCAATCCATTACTGTTCTGTTGACCTTGACTTGACTATTTCTTAGATCCATTTTCCCTGTCTATGTGCTGCACTGACCTTTATTCGAGTCTTCCTGGATCACTGTAATGCCTCTTAAGAAGTTTCCCTTCCTGCAATCTTCTTTCAAAAAAATTAACCCAATGATGTCACTCACTATTTAGAATTCTTCCCGGCTTGTTCTCATTGTGAGGATGGATTTGGGCTCTCTTAGGGTGGCACACAAAGTCACCTCTCCAGTTTAGTGTGGTACCCAAGCTCATCTCCTCAGACTCAGCTCATCTCCTCAGCTCCCTTAAGGAGGGTCACATGCTCACCTCCAGAGCATCAGTCCTCTTAGCATTGGACACAGGCTCACCTTTCCAGCTTCTGGCTCCAACGTGCACACAAGCACACCTCTACAGGCTCCATTTTCGAAAACTTTACTTTAAACTATAATTTTTGTACCAGACATTCCGAATTACCTTCAAGTTCACAATGAAAATCCACCTTAAATATACACAATCTCTGAGCCTCCTTTTTCTGGGCCAGTAGTACTACCATTAGACATCTCAATAGCTCCAACTGACCCAGAAATAACAGTGTCTTCCCAAAACCAAGTGTCAGAGGGGAAATAAACTGCAGGCCTTTGAACTGGCTTTTTTTTTTTCTTGAATGGAATTTTCAAATTCAGTTCACTTGGATAATTCCTCATCATTTTCAGAGACCCAACGCAGACATCTCCTCTTCCCCTAGAAAGGTTTTGATATTTTTTGCTTCCTTTTAAGACTTCCTGCTTGTATACTTCTAATGTATCTTATACACAGTTCTACTGTATCCTTTCCTGCTGTGTTGTGATTGTATGTTACCTTGTCTGTACTCACCACTGCCATGACCACTAAATTTTAAGTTCCCTGAAAGCAAGAACTGCTTTGTATCATTTCAATCCCCAGAGTCTAGAACAATGACTTCAGTTCCCAGAATCTAGAATAGTCACATAATGTGAATTCAATAGAACATTTGCCTAGGAAATGAACAAACGAGAGCCTTCTTGGAATTATATAAGTTATAATAGGTAAATAAAAAAAATAATAACCTTTAAAATATAAGGCCATACCAAGTACAGCTGGTCACAATTACGACTAATCTGCTTTACTGCAAAATAGTTTGTGTCTGTGAATCTATTACCAATGCTATGATGTTCCCTATGTAAATCACATGTAATTAACTAAACTTTACATTTTTACTTTTATAAAGCAAAGCCTTAGGATAAATCACAGGCTACAAAGACATGGTCCCTCCGCCTCTAGGAAGCTTATATCTAGACACAATATAAGACTGTTTTACAGTTAATAAAACTGAGGCACTGAAAGAATAAGTAACTTACTCGAGGTCACTCAGGGAATCAGGGGAAGGATGAAGATTCAAAGGTGGGCACTCTGCCTGCCTCCTGGTTCAGACGACTTTCCATCTCTACTGACTGGAGATATTAATGAGAAATTGAAACATAACATCCTTTTCAGCTCAAAGTTGTATTGCAGGAAAGCTATAGGAGGTCAGAGAAGTGGCTGGAAAACTCATCGTGGACGATCACGTGAGCTGGCCTGAGATCTGGCTCCACAAATACGAAGGAAAAGGAAAGGCATTCTCAGAGCGGGAAATAGCATAAATGGAGGTTCCTGCTTAGACAGATCATGTAAAACAGAACAAGAGTATGAGGTAGAAAATTAGTATTACTTAGAGACAGTAGTTGTTAAAACAGACTTAATCTATTTTCTCCCAGAGTATTTTTTTCCTTCGTAAATACATATGCTTTTTCCTTTTCAAAATTGAGATCATAGCATATGCACAATCTTGAATTCTTTTAACTTGTAGACTAACATAAGCATGTTCTTGTCATTATGAACTATTTGTAAGCATTATTTTAATGGCCCCCTAATCATTAAACAGATGTATGATAGTTTAATTAAACATTTCCCTATTGTGGAACACATACAGTTGTGTGCAATTTTGGGGGGATTAGAAATAATGCTGCGAAGAACGTCTTTGTCCATAAAACCTTTACATATTTACTCTTAGTTCCTTGTGATCAAATTACACAAAGCAGAGTTGCTAGGTCTAAAGTAACTATTTTTTTTTTCACTGTTTTCTCCCCTCCAGAGAATTAAACCAATACTTGCTGGAAATCGGGCCTCAGGGCTAACTGAGTTAAACTCGCTGTCCACAGGAGCTGACTTTCTAGAAGAAAAATACATAAAAAACCATAGACAAATCAACAAAATGCAGTAGAGAAAATATCTTCATTGAAAGAAGCATGAGCAAAATCTGTGGGACCAAGTGAAGCAAACACCTCTGTTGGAAGAGTATGAAACATTGTCACAAAGAAGTGACTTCTGAAATATGTTTTTATTTGCTTAATTTGACACTGATTTAGGGGAGACATCTATTATTTCTGATCGAGTCAGAGCCACTGAAATATTTAAAGCTAGTGCCACCAAGCCAGAAGAAGGAGGCTGGAGATTATACGTATTTTAAGATGCACTTGCCTACATAATTCGCTAATCTGATAACAATGATAAACTCATATAACCAAAATACTAAGTACAAAACACTGAGCTACCTAACCTCCATTTGAAGAAGCTCAGCGCCTTGCTGGCATCATTCAACTTTATACCATCAGGGGAGAAGCGGAAGACACTGGAAAGAAACAAGAAACTGTTTCTGTTTTGGATGATTCTGACAACAGCATCTTGTTAAAAACCAGAGAGAAAAGAGAGGAGAAAAGCCCCAGGCTTCCGAGGACTCTTTCCTTCACACACACCCTCGAGCCCACCAGGTTTCCAGGCTCTCAGTTTATGGCCCCCTTAGTGTCTCCATAATTGCTTTCATGGCATCCCTAAGCCAGAGGAAATAACTAACTACCCCATTTACTAAGCAGTTAGGTTAAACACATACCTCACTAACATTAGGTTAAATGCATAATGATATTTATGTTCTAGTAGCATCGTAGCCATTAGAAAAATAATAAAAAATAATTGGAATAATTGAAATAATAAAAAAATTACTGAAAGAACAATTTATTTGCACTTTATTCTTAAATAACTACAATTACTTGCAAGTGAGACATGCAGAATCCTCAAACCTTGGAATTAGATTAAACATTGCCACTCTTATCTCCTGATCTGCATTGGTTTTTATCACGATACTTAGCTTTTATCATAGTGACTACTATAAATGCAACATTCGCTGGTGTGAATGTAAAATGGTGCAGCTGCTGTGGAGAACAATATGGTGGTTGCTCAGAAAAAAAAAAAAGAAAGAAAAAGTTCAACAGAGTTATTACCATATGGTCCAGCAGTTCCAGGTCTGGGTATACACTCAGAAGAATTCAAAGCAGGGATCTGAACAGGTATTTTTACACCAATGTTCATAGCAGCATTATTCACAACAGCCAAGAGGTGGACACAACTCAAGTGTCCACTGACAGATGAGTAGATAATGTGGTGTGCATATAATAGATATCACTCACCCCAGAAAGGAAAGAAATTCTGATGCATGCTGCAACATGGCTGAACCTTGAAGCCACTGCGCTAAGTGAAATAAACCAGACACAAAAGAACAACCCTTGCATCCTTCCACGGTCAAAGTCATGGAGACAGACAGTAGAATGGCGGTTGCCAGGGACTGGAGGGAGAGGAGAATGGGGAGCTGTTGTTTAGTGGGTACAGAGTTTCAGTTTGGGACGATGAGAAAGTTCTCAAGCTGGATAGTGGGGACAGTTGCACAAAAATATGACTATACTGAAGCCCACTGAACTATACATTTAAGAATGGTTG
Organism: Vicugna pacos; assembly: GCF_048564905.1. Lineage (NCBI taxonomy): Eukaryota > Metazoa > Chordata > Mammalia > Artiodactyla > Camelidae > Vicugna > Vicugna pacos. The sequence goes on along the minus strand of NC_133009.1, from coordinate 10,258,794 downwards.
AAATAGTACATTGTATATACACTTTACCACAACAGAAAAAAAAAAAAGATACAATGACATAGAAAGAAACTCTGTGCAACTTAATGTCGAAGCACAAGCTACCTGGAGCTGACACTTTGCGTGATGTCTTACCCTGTTGAATTTCACTGTATTTTCCTCAAAAATGTAAAATTTCCAGAGCACTGCATTGGTTTGCTGCAGCACTCCGGGGTGCCCTGGCTGACTTTATAGCCAGCTGTAGGTCATGTTCACTGCCTTAAAGCTCATCCTTTTCCCTTCCAGGTGGTTATAGACGAAAGGGCATCGAGGGAAGCAGCACGGCTGTTTTGCTCCCTGACGAGCTCTGTGATCTTAGAACACAGCTCACCTCCCTCGCCCACAGCTCCCTCCTTCAATGAAGATAATATATACCCAGACTCTTGACAAACTCTAAAGCACCACGTAAAACCTACACTAAGTTCTCTATGCCACTCACAGGGCTCAGAAAAAATAGGGGTTTTCCACTGCTCTTTTGTTCAAGTCCTCAAAATGGCAAGCTACATCCTGCCCAGTCCACAGGTGGTCAGGCGACCTCCCCAGCTGCGGCCCACCATCCCCATCTTCCCAGTCTCTCCATTCCCGCTATCTGTAACCGCTCTCCATTGCAGACTTGTCCTCAACTTCCCTCACCAAGCCCTTCCCCATACTGCGCCTTCTCCCAAGAACACTTTTCCCCATTCCACTCTCTTTACCTAAGAAAGCCCTGCTTATCCTTTAATACCCAACTGAACTGTCACTGTCCGTATGGGACCTTCCCTGATGTCCCAGACTAAGTGGCTGAGATCACTTCCTTGCAGTTGTTGTAGGATAAATCTTCCTCTCTAGCCTGTAAGCTCTCCGAGGGTAGGCACTGCACCTCTCCTTTCCCACACTGTGTCCTCGGTGCCGGACTTGGTTCCTGGAACATCATAACTGCTCCATAAACATTAAGTGATGCTCATCACAGGAAACGCCGATATTCGTACAACTGACCCTGAGATTCAGGAAAGAGACTGACTGTGTTGCTATGAGCTCACTTTATCCCTCATTCACCTCAGTGACTGCTTTTCTTTCTTTCTTTTATTTTTTCTCTCCTCCTTTTCTCTTTCTTACTATCTCCTTTTCTCTCCTTCTGGTACTCTGTGCTCTCATACCAGGGACTGGTAAGAAAGTGCTGTTCTGTTCTGATGGTCTGAAGGGGGCGAGGAGGAAAGAGCTTTTTGTTCCTTTCCTTTGTCACAAAAAGATGAGAATTTGTATATTGAAATGTATCTTTGAACAAGTATGAAATTCAGCCCTCACTCCCCTCTCCCCTAGAAGTATAAACAAGTCTCTGCCTCCTTTCTGTGTTAATATCCATGTAAAAAGGTCTCCAGCAGTGGTTGATGGGGTGGTCTCCTCTTAGAGGGCCACTGGCGATAAGAGACTGCCTGGGCAAATTCCAGCGCCCACCCCCCACCCCCTATTACTGAGAGTCTCAGACGGCCAGGATTGGGTAAATCACTTTACTCATATGCTCTCTACTTCATTTTAAATTTTTTTTTAATTGAAGTACAGTTGATTTACAATGTTGTATTAGTTCCTGGTGATTCAGTCATTCCTTCTTGACAGGAGGCCTGCAGCAGAGATATCATTATTCCCATTTTACTGATGGGGAAATTGACTCTCAGGGTGGTTAGGTGACGTTCCCTACACGGCTAACTTGGTCCTCAGTGTAGCAGGCATTCCTTCCTATTTTCCAACTCCCCTGCCACCGCCCCTCCACTCCATGCCCACTCCATTTCAGCTTCTGGAAAGAGACACATGGCAATGATTTTGTCTCAGGATCCTACTCATTTTCTTGGGTGCTGGGGCTTACGCAGAGCTGAGAGCGCCTATGATTTTGTCTGCCACTTAATGGAGATTAGCTGGGAGCAATCTGCTGAAAGTTTAAGCATTAACTTATCACTTTGTTAACTGTGCATTCATTTTCAAGGGGATGGTTAACTTTAATGGAAATGGGGGACTCAATCATGTGGCAACAGGTTCTGTGACATGTGGGAGCCAGAAGGGAAGTGGGAGGCACTCTTGTCAGATGTTGTATGGAGGGGGGTCTGGTGTAAAGATCTGGATTAATTTTCTGCCTGCGATTTCCCCACAGGCGACAGACAGGAAGACTGCCATTCTGTCACCATGTAATTGACATCAAGAGTTCACTCTCCTCACAAGGCAGGGAGATGCCTGAAAGGATGAAGGAAGGGAGGAGTCAGGGTCAGAATTTCTCACGGCCACTGGATACCTGGATGGTGCACAGGCTATCAGAACTTGTCCCCTGAAAGGGATCTCCATGCTCATTCAGTCTCACCACTTCACTTTACAGAGGAGGAAACTGAGGCCCAGAGAGGGATAGCAGCCTGTCCTACAATACACAGCAGGTCCTAGAATACAGCAGACTTGCTTCCCCATCTCTCACCTTCCAAGGGTCTCTTGACTTCTCAACAGTAGACCAAGGACAGTTTGCTTAATTCCATAAACCAAAAACCAACTTTTCTAGAATTTTAATAAAAAGCATTCTTTGATTTCATGCCCATGTGGTTTCCTGTTTTCTCCAGAAGAAGCAAAATTTTCCTTTGAGAAAATTAACAGGCTCATAGCGTCTTGAATTTCTGTAAGTTCTTCTCCCAACCTTCTCTAAGGACTATAGCGCACAACCTCCTTTTTGTCGTATGTTCTTATTAGATAAGGAAGGCTTAGAAGTCTTAACTTCATCAATAATGGGTGAAGCAACCAGAAGAGAAGGGTAGTTAGGAGAACTTAAAAATCCAGAGATGAAGCCTGACTGACAGCCTGGCTAGTGTCAGTCTTTAACCCGATAGCTGATTTTAAAATGTTTCCTTGCTTGGCATCTTAGAGGTGCCATCCTCTGGATCCCCTTGAACCAGCCACCCTTCTCTTACCAAAGGTCCATTCTAGGTCAGGCATGTTTCTTTACTGGCAACTCCAATTTCTCATGCCCCTTCATTAAACATATGTTGAGCTTGTATTATGCATGTGACATTGTCCAATATTCTGTAAATAAAAGGAAGAAAAGAGATAAATCCCTTGAATAGCTTGCAACAGATCTGATATAAAGTCGCATCTTTCCGTCTGCGGTGATCCATTTGCAGGTCATGAAATACACCTAGAAGGCTGTGAGCAGAATTTTCTTTTCATGAAGCTATCATGACCCTCAATTTTTTCTTGCCTCCCTGAGACTCAGTGGCCAATGGAACCATGGCAAGCATGACACAAGCAAGGGCTTCACAAATGCTTGGGCTTCGGAACATGTCCTTTCCTATTGCAGGCGGGAACTCTGACCCATCAGCAGATGAATGAACCTGGAGCAGCCTTGGGAAGAAGAAAGATACATGCTTCAGTTGTCTGTATCCTGGACTACAAACCAACCACCTTCTGTGTGAGTACCGCCCATCCAGAACCAGCCAGCCTGCCACCCCCGCAGCCCACCCACCAACGGACCACAGATGCATGAGTGAGCCAGGCTGAGGTCCGCTGAGCCTAGCCCAGGCCAGAAGAGAGTTTTCCAACCTTGGCATTATTGACATTTGGGGCCAGAAAATTCTTTGCTTGGGGGCTGTTCTGTGCATTACAGGATGTGCAGCAGTGTACCCGCTAAATGCCAGTAGCAACACCACCACAGTTATAAAAAGCAAAAGTAGCTTCAGACATGGCCACATGTTCCCAGAGGGGCAAAATGACCCCCAGTTGAGAACCACAGGTCTATAAAAACCACCCAACAAAATCATGATCAAATTAAATGGTTGTTGTTTAAAGCCATTGAGTTTTGGGGTGCTCTGCTATACAGCCACACTCTCTGATGTAGAAATAGACTGGACTAGGCTAAATCAGGACGGTCGCTCAGTAAAGCTAAGTGCTGTTTTATGAAACACCATCATGTGTGTACAGGCTCATGATGTAAAACGGATTTCTTGCTCCGGGTTATAGTCAAAAAGATTTCAAAGTCCTCTGGACTGTAAAGGAAATGGCATGGAGCTAGTGAGATTCCTGCTCAGCTCTGATATCTATCCACTGGGTAAATATTAGGTCATTTTGCTAAACTTTCTGAGTTTAGACTTCTCACCTGATCAAACCAGCTTATCTTAAATTTAGTTATGAGGGCTAAATAAAAGCGCATTGTAAACTATGCAGAGCCATAGAAATACTCATTAATGTCATCCTCAGGTCACTTTGTCTTCTTATTTTGTCTTTCCCTCGCCTGAATGCCCTCCATCTCCCAGCTTCTGGTCAAACTTCAACCATGATTCATGGTTCAGGATCCATCTTGTTCAGAAAACATTCATTCATGGAATCCTTCTGGCAGTTTTTAAATGTGCCAAATGCCCACTTATCCAATGCTACCTTGATTGACACTTATTACTGACTCAGCTTAGCACTCAGTTCCGTTCTATTTTGTTTACACATGGTGCCTATTTTCCTTTCTCTCTCCACCTGGTCTCCGCGCTCCCTGAGGACAGGAGCCGTGCACATCATTATTTGCATTTCCCATAGTGTCCAGCACATTTTCCTGGACAGGTCTTCAGAAAGACTTAAATTACTGATTCTCATTCAAAAGACATGGCGTTTACTTTCTTTCCACTTTGTGGATCTTACCTCCAGAAGACCGCGGTCTCCTCTGTGAATTAGTCTGTCCTCTGTTGGACAAGGCAAGTCCCTTCTGGGATTTGAGCCATCACCCAGCTCCACCTGTGCGATTCATACTGCGCTCAGGAGCAGAATAACAGTGGCGTGCTGGCTGTTTGGGGTATCACCAGATAAACCATCTCCTAAGAGGAGTATCACCCACCGGGAAAGTAGCAGCTGCCTGTGATAACTGCGCTTTTCCGCTAAAGAGGGCCTGGGGCACCTGACCCCCCTCCTTGGCCACAAGCCCTGAGCCAGGCAATTAACAGCACAGCAGCTTTGCAGCCTGCAGAGCTGGGGTGGATCCTCCACTCCTCACCCGGTTAATTCCCGCTCTTCCCGTAGCAGGCACGCCAGGCTGGAGGGGCACCTGTGGTGGGGAGCATCCTTATTGCTGTGGGTTCTCTGAGGCTGTGCCTGGCTTTCTTCTCAGGAACGCTACTCTCTGCCTCCCTTTCCTCCCCCAACTCCACACCGGGAGGTGACCCTGCTGGGCCAGCACGGAGAGTCTAGGCGGAGAGGAGGATTTACTGTTTGTTGTCAGACTATTAACCAGCCCAGGCTGTTAATGTTCTCTGATTGATTTCTGGATGCTCTTCCCCTTCTGGACTGTTGGAACTCAGCTGTGGAGGCTGGTGTGAGGAGACAAAATGTTTGCATGGTTCCTCACCCCAAGGGCTGCGAGGAAAAAGCATAGGGATTTATTAGATGAACACCTAGAGGGGAGACACAAAGCCCACTGTACCTTCCCTGGAAATCACGTTCCCCAGAAGAGGCAGCATCGTCGGAAGGAAAGCATGCTGGATTTGGGGCCAGAATATCTGAGTTGGAAGCCTATTTCCTTCCAGTAACTGATTCTGTCTTCAGTTGTCAAGGTGCCGCGACTTTGGGCATCTCACTTAAGCCCTCGGTGTCCGCTTTCTCTCCCAGTAAATAAGGACAGTAATAGTCCTGCTTCCAGGGTGGTTGAGGAGCTTACATGAAATACTTGCTGGAAAATTCTAAGTCAGTAGGATCATTTGGTAATACCCAGGTGGAATTAGAACATTTCTACGACTGGTAATTCTGGGACACAATGGGAAAATGGGACACACTATATCTCATTGATAATTAGACACAATGGAATTAGCCCTTTTCTATGACTGATGATTCTGGGATGGTTAAGGACAACATGGCTTCTTTCTCTCTCCCTCTGTACTGAGGGTCGTGCTACCAAATATGCCCACTCTTGTAAGAAAATCAGGGTGTGCTTTTATTTTATTTTATTTTTTTGGAAAAAGGCAGCTAAAAGCCACTCTTGGTTTCCCTCAAGAAATAAAAAACCTACTTTGCAGTGGAAGATTTTAAGTGAAAGGGGAATACTTTTCAATACAAAGAACTTAACGCTGCGGACTGATACATTAGTAATAATCTATGTTACACTTTACAGTTTACAAAAGCGGCTTTTCTTTTTCCCCCTCTGGATGCACTTAAGAGCAGAGTTGGTGGTGACAGCTCTAGAATTCATTCGCTCAACAAATCTTTACTGAGCACCCACCGTGTGCAAAGCACTGTCGAGGCCCTCAGGACATAGCATAAAAGTGGCAAGCAAACCTGTCTTTGTGGAGCTTACACACCCCAAGAGACAGTTCAGAAAGAATTAAAAAATGTAAAAATAAACCAGAATTCCAGGTTTTAGGAGGAAAATGAGATAGATACTATGTTGCTGAATCAAACTTGGGTCTGCTGTCCACACACAGTCAAGACAATCTACTGACACCAGGTTGTGTGAAGGAAAGTGCAGTGTTTAATGCAGGGCCCAGCAAGGAGTCCAGGTAGCTAGTGCTTAAAAGACCCAGACTCCCTGAAGGCTTCCAGGGAAAGGTTTTTAAAGACAGGGTGAGGGAGAGGGGGATGCGGGGCACACGATCAGCTGATGGACATTCTTCTGATTGGTTGGAGGTGAAGTAATCAGAAGTCAACATCGTCAGCCTTCTGATTCCAACCCATCTGGGGTCTACGTGCTTGTGGGCAGCATACAGTTAACTTCTTCCACCTGGTGGCGGCTTCAGTATCCATAAAACAGCGCAAAGGCTATGGCCCAGAATATTATCTATAGTCCTTGAGGAGGAACTAAATATCCGTGACTTTGTTTGATGGCTAAACTATTATTATTTTGTCTTGCTTGACTGTTTTTCTTTCCTTCTGCATTTTTCTCACTTCTCTGATTAAATGTACTCTTGGAACTTGGGGAAGCCTAGGAGACTAAAGTTTTTCTATAGAAAAGAGGCAGGCAGAGGACATGGAGGGGACATCTGTTCTAGGAAGGCCCCACAGGGTCCTGCTCAGTTACAATTAGACTATAGAAAGGAACTGTGGGGTTCTGTTTTAGAAAAGATGACTAGGGAAGGACTTCTGGAGCCATTGACATTTGAACAGAGATTTTAATGAAGGAAGGGATTTCTGAGAAGAATGTTCCCTGATGAAAATAAGTGCAAAGGCCCTGAGGTAAGCATACACTTGGTGCAAAGGCCCTGATGTAAACCTACAGCTGGCATGTTTGAAGAACAAGACAATTCAGACTTGCCCCTGTTCAGATGAAATGCTTTCTCGAGATTCTTTCCAGCATTTTCTATTTTCCTATAAGAGATTTAGTGTTTTAATGATTATTTATTCACTCTTTATGGGTAATATATCAGCCACATAAACTTTGCATGCTAGTGGAATGAAATTTCCAGTCAAATTTGGCTGAGTTGAGGATGTCAGCTGTTTCACATAAGGCCCCTGGGCTCTGAAAGAACATTTGGGACTGGTTATACCAGGCTGATCTCCTGAGACCCCACGGCTCCCTGCTTATCGTCAGAGTTAAGTGAGAAGAAGTGGTTGGTCTTGGAAGTGCTGCGGTTGAAGGAACCAAAGAAGGCCTCATCCCCACCCTGCAGGGCTCCTGAAAGCTCCCCAGCAGAGGAAGAGCTGGCTGGGGAACTGGGAAAGACGGGAGGGGACAAAAGGGACAGGCTTTGCAGGATAGGGGGAAGCACATCTTCTTGGTCATTTTTATCTGCAGACACTGATCCGCACCAGACAATGAAATCCACTTGCACAGCTCAGTCCTCTCTGCAGACAGGGGTGAGAGCTTCTCAAGGAGCCACCTTTGCTTCCCAGATGAAATGGACATGAAGTTCCAGCTCCCCTTGCTTTTCTCTGCCTCCTGAGTCACCAGCTCCGCGCCACTTGGCACCAGAGGAACTAAAACAGTGTCTTTGTAATGGTTTCATGTTAAACTAGTTAATGGGGCCCCTTCTAAGTCCTTCATGGTTCACATTAGAGAGAAAACTGTCACACATGAGATTCTATTTAGTTTTCCTCTTGGGAACCCAGAAGGCAACTATGAATGGACTGACTTAGGATCCCTGGGTTTGCCATGACTCCAAGCGGTAGTGGGAAAAGAAAACAGACTGAATCAGTATTTCAATTAAAAAAAAAAAGAAAAAGAAAATAAAAAAAAAGAAAACAGAGTGGAGGAGAAAAGGAGAGAGAGGAACAGAATCTCACCTCTTGGCTGGCTTCTGTTGAGTTACTCTGGTTCCAGACTTAGCCCCTGTTATCACTCCTGGCCAATCAGCACTTATTTAGATGTCCACACAGAAAGATTTGAGAAGCAGGCTAACTCATAATTTTCTTTTCATTAGAATCTGTCCATTGTCAAATTTCTGTGAATTCCGGCTCTGTGTATGATACATTTCCTGGGCTATGCCTCTTTCTCACAAACCCGTCTCTACCCTTCTGTGTAGTTATCCCCTTTTGCTGTAATCTCTGTCTACCTAGAAGGCAGAGTTGTAGGCAGTCTGGATGTGCTCTTGAAGAAGACTAAATTCCAACATTTAGGCCACTTGGTAAGGCTTTCAGAAACTCAGGTCCTGAATGCCTTTTTTTCCACCCAGGTGTGAAAGGTACAGATTTTCCACAAGAGTGATGAGTAGATAAATTCTCCCCTGGAAGATACCTTCATCCACCATCACCATTCTACTAGGGGTGGTCGATTATCTGCTAATATTAGATGTAATAGGTGTTCTGGGGAAAGGGGAAATTTGGGCTTCAATCCTTGCTCTTCACCAATGAGTCATGTCTTCGTCTGAGGCCTCAGCTGTCTCATTTGTAAAATCAGGGCATTAGGAGCAAATCTGCGAGCCACGGGGCTCTGCTGCGGAGCCCTGAGCTCTCTGCTGTCACTTCAGCCAGTGCAGAGCTGTCTCTGACTCCAAACTGTGGGCCTCCATGTGGGATTTCATTTACAGGGAGTTTCATTGAAGGAGTTTGAACACCCCTGAGCTGGATAAGTTCTAAGTTGAAAAATCTGAGGATGCCACACCTGAGAGGACACCAAGGCCGAACTGGTTTCATGACCAGCTGCTGTCTTCATCCAGGTGTAGGTACTGGTAATGGTCTCAAAGTGTGGTCCCTGAACCAGCAGCAGCTCTGGTCACCTGGGAGCTTGTTAGCAATGCAAGAGCCTGAGCTCTACCCCAGCTTTACTGCATCAGAAGCCCTGGCGGCGGGCCCTTCCATCTGTGTTTCCTCAAGTCCTCCGCGTGATGCTGATAGAGGCTCAAGTTTGAAAACTGTTGAGATGGGTGGACTCGACCCAGTTTTGCCAGATGCCTTACAGTCCCCCTTGCCATCCCTTTACCCTTGTGTTTTCAAGGCCACAAAAGACACACACTCCCAACTCTTGGAAGTATGCCAAACCCGGCTTCTGCAGGTGGAACAGGGCATCCAGAACACCGACCTCTAGGGAGGACCAGGCTGAGGGCAGGGCTCTGTGATTGCCTCAAACCGCAGAACTGGTTCCCCTCTGCAGCTGCCTCCGGGACACCAGGGTTCTCCCAAAGGAGGGGACTCACTTAATAACATCGTAACTCAAGCAAGTTGCTTGGAGTCACCGCGCACGGAAAATTGCATCCTGCAAAGTGTTGAAGCTGCAAAGTCACCAGCTGAGTCGATAGACTTATTTTAACGATGTTTGTGATCAATATTTAAACAGGATTGACCGAGCCCACTGCTCATGCACCTCTCTTCTTCCAGCTGCTTGTGAAAGATAAAATATTTACTGGGGTAGGGGGTGGTTTACAATGGTTAGAAGCCAAGGGGAGTAGTTCGGGGCTGTGGTACGGGACAAGAGTGCCAGCGGATACATTAGCATCGAGCTCTAACGGGTCTGGAGTTTCTCAGGGCTCAAGGGGCTTTTGTTCAGACATTCTGGGCAGATTGGGAGAGAATGATAAGAGAATTTATGGAAAGATTTGGTCATTAAGACCAGTATAGTCTTTAGGGTAATAAGAGATTTTCTTGAAAGTAGTCACAGCATATTCAACCTTGATTTTATTAAAACCCAGCAACTGTTAGTAGGCAAGAGCCCGGTTTGGGGTTCAGACCAAGTGTAACCCCACCTACTGCGTTTTCACGGCATGGACATCTCTGGGTTGCATTTTTTTTTTAATCTGTAAAATGGTTCCTCTTGTAGAGTATAAATGAGACACAATGTAAAGCTGTTGAAATATTGGCTTCCTAGAGCAAGTGCTCAATAAATGTTAGAAAATGGTTAGTAGACCTGAGGCTCAAAAGCCAGATCTATTTGTTCCTAACACTGTAATTTCAGAGACTCAGATGATCTATGTACACAATCAGATAACATTTGAGGACACAGTTTGATTAAGTGCTAGGCTACATAGTAATCTCTAGAAAGGGAAGTCTGAGTAGAGAGAAACCAGAGATGGCTTGAGAAATCAGGGTAAACTATGTGGGGAAGATCAAGCTGAAGTAAGCCTGGCAAAAGTGAAGAGGACAATTGAAAAAGACACTGGGAGAACAGAATATGAGAAACATCCCATGTATGTTTCTGGGAAGGGCATGTTGAATCTGCGGTGCCTCTGCACTTAGCAGCACAGGGGAAGGGTGAAGGCCCCGGTGAGTAAGGCACACCAGGAAATGTGTGGTCTGCACAGAGGGGGCTGGAGCTCCGCTTCCAAAGGATGGGCAGCAAAGAGGGGCCCATGCTGTGGCCTGGGCAGAGAAGATTAGTGGTTGTGATAGGGTGACCAACCTGTATCAGTCTGTCTAGCACTTTCCCATCTTGGCAGTAAACGTCCCCAGTGCCAGAAAGCCCTCAGTCCCGGGAGAGCATGGCAGTTGGTCCCTCTAGAATGAAGAGGGGCAGAAGTACACGTTTTCCTAAAGCCAGAGGAGGTAAAGCTCCACCGAGGAGGGCGTGCTTGACAGCATCAGGTGCAAGAGAGAAGAGCTGAGAAGTTTCTGTTGGATCTGACAATCCAGAGGTCACTGGGGACCGATAGAGGAAAGTCGTGTTGTCATGAAGTAGGTTCTGGACTTGACTTTCTGTACCATGGGACATCCCCGTGGTCAGTTTCTTCAGCCCAGGAATGAAGAGATGAAAGTGATTTGTTTTGTTTGTTTTGTTTTTGTAATTTTTGTGGGTTTTTTTGGGGGGGTTAATTAAATTTACTTACTTATTTTTTAGAGGAGGTACTAGATATTGACCCCAGGGCCTCATGCACGCTAAGCATGTGCTCTAGCCCCTGAGCTATACCCTACCCCAACCCCGAAAGTAATTTCTTAAGAACTTGATTTGCCTTAGGACTCTTCTGGAGCACAATAAATATGACCTGGTCCTAAACCTAGACAACCCCCAGGTGTGGTGTCTGGAGCCTGTGTGTTCAGCATTCCTTTCCGCCAGTGCAGACAGTTAGAGGAGTTCGATACACTGGTCTCTGGTGTTTGGTTCCTAATGATTTTGACGTTATGTGAATGGCCAAATGACCGACTTTCCCATTGATCATGGGAGCTTGAGATGTGAATGATGGATTGGGCCACCCGAGCGGCTGCCTGCAGGAAGTCTGATTTTGTTCAGATGGGCTGATCCAGACAACCTCTCCTCCTCTTCCTCCATGACACTCTGTTTCAGGGTCTCTGTCTCTGTCTCTCTCTTGAAAACCCAAACCTTCTCCTTGACTGCCTTCCTTTTTTCCTCCCTCCCTTCCTTCCTCTCTTCCTTCCTTCTCCCCCTCCATTTTTACTTCCCTTCTTTCCATCCCTCAGTTCTCTCTCCCTTCCTCCTTTATTTGTTTTCCTCACTTATCCCCCTTGTCTCTGTCTCTTTTTCTTCTACTGGCTTATTTCTTAAGGTCCTTTTTTATTCATTAGGGACTTGGCAGGAAGAGGGCACACAAAGCATTAAGATTCTTTCCTTTAAATCATGGGCTGGAGCCCAGAAGTCCTCTTAGCACATCCCAGGGTCTCAGAATAGTATCTACTCTGGGTTTGGCCCAGGGGATTACCTAAATCAGTGGGAAGCAATGTCTCCCTTACCTGGCCTCCTGAAGACAGGGCTGCCAGGACAGGCTACCCTGAAGGAGATAGGGAATCCATCACTTTCTAATGGGAGAATTATTTCCAAGGTGTGGGAAACTGTATCTCAGAGCTTTAGCTTCACAGACCCTCCTATTGTAGGAGAATGAAGGACTCTATTTCAAGCATGCAAAACAGATGCGTATAGAAGATGGGCTGACTTTAGTTACTATTTGAAGGGTTGAACTGAAGCCAGCATGGATTATTTTAAAAGCATAGATATATTTTTAAAGTCAGATCAGTCTGGATCTTATTAAACTCGCCTGCCTCCACGTGTGTGTGAGTAGGTAGTGGACGTGGATGTGTGTCTAGATGTTTTCATCCTTCTTAAATTCTGTGAAGTCGTCCCTCAGCTAATATATAGGATCAACTTCTAGGCTTTAGATCTCCCTCTTCAGAAACCACAGTGCTGACTTTGAGGGTCTGAGCTCAGACACACTCCGCTTCTCTTTAGAAGTCTCGGTGCATGACTGGGGGTGTGTTTGAGAAGGGATTGCAGGTTTCTCAGTGTGCTTCTCGTGAGATCAGAGATTAGAAAAGGAAACGGAAACAAAAATTTGTTTTGGTTTGCAACACATGTTTGTGCGGCCCGTGGCAACAAGCCACACCTGCTGTCATTTACCCAGAGTAATTCTGTCTGGATTGTTTTTATAGCTTCACTTTCCCCCCAGCTCACCCCATAGATTGTCCAGACACCCTCCTAAAGGATTTGCCTCTGTGCACCCAGATGTATCGACAGACTACCAAATTATAAGTGTGTGTCTACATATAAAGAAGCTCATCGGGGAAAAAGGTATTTTAAGCATTCTGTACAATCAAACTGATTTGGTTTTCTTTTCTTTTCTTTTTTTTTTTTTGCCCATGGAAATTCTCAACTGCACACATGTGTGGCCCTTTTCCCAGAGAAAGGCATTTTTCCCAGTAAGTGAATCTCATCTCACATCTCACAGATTTGACTCGCCCTCCGTCTCTCACGTGTATACATGGTGTGTAATCACACCTTAGTCTTTACTATCTTGACAAAATCCTCCCTGCAACTTTCAGAAAGACTGTAATACTGAGTCTTCGCTCTCTGAAACTCAAAGCTGGTTACCATTTTCTCTTTCTTCTTCTCAGTATGTACCCCTGAGATTCCAGACTTACACTGGGTTCCTTTCTGCTTATCAGAAAGGATATCATTTCCTTAGAGAATCTTCATCCCTGAGGACTTCGGCCAAAGACACCATGACCATGATCTGCAGATTCTCACCGTAAGCTTAACCATTCACCTGTGGTTCACGTCCACATTTCTACTCGCCCACAGGATTTTTAAACTAAATTTTGCCCCCAATTTCCTATCTAAAATCAAGCCTAATATGTTTTCCTTTCAAACTGCTTTCATCCTTTATTTCTCACGTTCTAAATCTACTAAAACCATGACATCACCATTTAATTCATCTCTGTCAATGTGTCCCTGGGGGTCGCCAGTCTGGCTGTAGTCTTGCACTTTCTCTTGCTCACCAACCCCTCAGGTCAATACGTCCTTGTCAATACCTCCCTAGATTTGTGCAAGAGAGTCTTTGTTTTTCCCTCTGCCCCGTCGTCTCCCATCTTCCACTCGTTTCTGCACTAATGACAAAAGGCTCTGCAAAATATCACCTCAGCATCTGAGTTCTTGCCTAAGAGCCCGCAGCATCCTGATCACCACTTGGCTCGCATCCATATTCAAAACTCTCTTTTCTAAATGCATCCTTTATCTCTCCGGTCGTATTCCTCTCCACACAATGTTGGAGATACTCACCATGCCTTTCACTTCTCAGGTATCCACCAATGCTGTTTCTCTCCCTCGAGTGACCTCTTACTCTCTACAAACCCAAATTCCATGTCTCCTGCTCGGTCTAATTAGAACAAAAATGGAGCTTTCCCGGATCACGTCTACCCTTCAGTGTTCTTTGCATTAGATTTCTCTCCGTACATTTATTGAGACACATAATCATACATTTATGCATGTTTCCCCCATACATATTCCAATTGTCGTATCTTATTTCCCTAAATGCATGCTAAATAGCTTAATAAACCAGACTTTGTTAAAATTCCCAAAGAGTCAAGTATACTACTTTGAAAATAAGAGACATAAAAATGAATGCTTGTTGAATGGACCAATCATATTTTGGAAGAGGGTGCTATATTCATATCTGCAAGTGATAAAAACTCAACTCAAACTGACTTAAGCACATAGCGACCTTACCGGCTAACATCTAAGGAAGGTCCGGAGGTAAAACTGGTCCATGACACGGTTGGACGACGGCTCAACAGAAGTTAGCTTCCAGCTCTCACCCTTGACTCTGTGAGTCTTAGGCAGGACCTCCCTGTGAGTGACCTCCACCCGCTCCAGGTTTATGACTTTCCAGCTCCAAACCTGTCAGAAAGAAACATTCTCTTTGAAATGATTAGCCTGGAATTGATTTTTATTGAACTAACCTTGTTGTGTGCCCATCCTTAAACAATTTATCACGGACTTCACAACGGGGATTGTGCTGACTGGCTGGGCCTGGTCACCCCTCCATCCCCGAGTCCATCGGTAAAGTGAGGGCATTTGGTGCTCCGTCCAGGCAGGCCTGGGATGTCCGCCTAATCCTGATGCCACCACTCAAATGACAGGAACTAAGGATGGGGTTTTCCTCAAGTAAATGGTGGTTTGTAGTCAGAAGAAAGAAGAAAAGAAGGAAGATGCTAGACAGATAAAAGCGACAAATGCCATTATAGGAGATGGTTCCCCATTTATCACTATCTGATAAGGCTGAATACTCTGGAAAGAAGGAAGTGGATCCCAGGGTGGACAATTGAAGGCTAAAGGTTGGTTAGTAAGTAATTTTACCTACTCTCATTTAATGAAGGAAGATATTGGCTCTGGGCAGAATTCCATTCTTCTGTGGGTTCTGCTTCTCTGTCAGATCTGCCTTCATTCATTGTCCATGGCAAAAAGAAACCAACTCAGTTAGACATTAAAATGTAGTTGAATTTTGTTGCAACCTCAGAATTAGGGAAAAAAAACACAGAATAAACTGAAAGTTGAAGCAAACTATAGGATTTCTTATAAGAGGAAAATGGCCCTTCCTTTGCAGATTTAAGAAAGATTCAGGTGAGTTAGATCTGTAAAGTGAAATGGGACTAGACTTAATGGGTAAGTAATATTTATTAAGTTTTTAATACAACAGACATCATTGAGGCTGATTATTGGTTCAAATTTTCTTACATAAAACCTGACCTTTCCCTTCTGGGACACTTTCCAGCTTTCTGAACAGAAGACAGTGCTACATAATTCTCATACCCATGAGGTGGAGGAATTGATTTTGAAAGAAAGAAATTCAAACTACACCTTTTTCTTTTCCTCCTTAATACAATCAATGGATGCATTGATCTGTCTGTCTCACCAAGCCACCTCAGTCTCCTCTAGGTCTGTTTCTGTATTGCACAAATTCAACAATGCTTGGCAGGAGGCAAAATGTCTGGGTTCCCAGTTGAGTCGCCACATTGGCCCATTAACCACATTTCAGTTTCCTGTTCTCCAGTTGTTGGTGGCCTTCACCCTCTAAGTGAAAACTAATATCATGTCTTCACGTGGGGCTCCTTAATGACACTGCAAAGCAGAGTGGTGACTTCTCATGTTAAAGCAATTTGTCAAAGCCCCAAGGAACTCTGCAGAAACTGCATCAAGCCATTTCCTGCTTCCCCAGCCAGACAGCGCAGGCGATGAGACTTGGACTCGCTGTGCAAGTGAGCTGTGTCGTTAGCCTGTCTTCGAAACACAGACGATTAAAAAAATCATAAGGAAATAACTTTACAGGGGGCCCAGTGGAAGGAAAAGTGTGGGCAAACATGTGTAAAATGAGAGAAGAGTTGATCTCTGATTTTGACAACTTAGCCCCAAATTAAACAGAAGCGCCTGTAAGCATGCAGCCGTGGTTCTCAAGTGAAGAGAAACAGAATTCTTTATTCTGAGCTCAGACAAGCAGGGTTCCCACCCTCCATGCATTGACACCGCCAGACTTGAGAAAAAATGTTCTCTGATATGTTTTGTCTTTGTTGCCTTTGAGGTAACCTGACTTAGCCCCAGAACATGTTTACCTAGGGGCTGAAACGTGCGATTCCACAGAATGGCTTGTTGACGTCATTCATTGTAAGTGATGAATGATGACGCGGCATCCACGTCTGGTTCCCAGCGCTGGGACGCGGTGTTCTCCCAGGGCCCCACCGGCTCCCTGCTGGGCGTCGTCCACTGCCGCCCGGGCTCTGCGCTGAGTGTTCACTCCCTCCTGGCCCATCACTTCCAGATGTGAAGCTCCTTTTCTTACTCCATCTTTGGTTCCATTGGAGGCTTTCACTCTTGGATACTATCCTCAGTTCCTCCTCATCTCCAACCCTCAGCAATTCTTACCCTCATGCCTACTTCCTGCTGTGAATGAAAAGTACTGCAAACCATGTCTGTAAACAAAGAATGCTGAAGCCATCAAGCCATCACCATCGGCCGCCACCCCCCAGTGAAGACAAGGCTGCAGCCCGGCCTCTGCAGCCACTCACAGTGGTGCCCTCTGAGCGGACTCAGACTAAGAAAGGACAGGACACTGGCCCTAGATGCTAGGTGCTTGTCAAAGGAATGAATTCAGTGAGCCCAAATGTTTGCTTCCTCCCACACACAGTAAAGCGCTAGGTTCTTTAACTTGAGATGCCTGGTTTTCTTTAACAAACAATCTTTTATCGTTCCAACTACCTGGTCTTTGTTGTAAAACTCTTATATATCCTAGCTCCTCCCCGACCTCATCAGCGCAGTCCCTCAGAGCGACCTGAGAGGCTGTCATCCTGGCTCGAGTCCTCAGAACTGTCCACTGAATAGAACATAATTCTCAGCTTTTAGGCTGTGCGTTTATCTCAGTCGACACTGCCGTCTTACCTGTGTTCGGAGCCATGGGCCCCTTCTGGGCCCAGAGACATGAACAGAACTGAGCTCTGAGGCCTTCATGCTTCATAATGCCGGAATCTTAACACCTCCTTGTCAGTAAACTCCCGACCTCATAGGACGGGTATGAAGATTAAGGAAATAAACATGTGAACAGTACTTTGAATCGTGTGTGGCAAACAGTGAACACCCAATAGATCTTAACATTTTTCATTATTGTCTCTCCAGTATCACAGCCTGAGCTCTTCTGGGTGCTCCCCTCTATTCGCAAACTCCTTCTTCTTCTTCTTCTTCTTTTTTTTTTTTTTTAATTTGAAAGACTAACTTCATCACTTTGGAAGATGCACCAAATAAGCCTATTGGCAGACAAACTAGTGGAATTTTCTCAGCCAAAAAAGTCCCTATCACATTCTGCCCTGGCTGTGGACAAGGGTTGTTCTTCCAACAAGAATTAAGTCTATTTCTATCCCTAAGGTGCATCCACAATCTTCCTTTCTTCTCCCTTCCAATCGTTCCACCCAAACAGGAGAATAAAAGGCTCTGTTTGGCAAGTGCCTCTCTGGAGCAACCCTTGAGAGGAGGCGGCTGAAGGAAGTGGCTTCCATCTTTTAATTAGCAGTGTGAGTGCCGTCCAGCTCTGGCCACTGCAGCGAGGGCTAGAAGAGCAGCAGTCTTCTCTTCCTCCACCCGCTTTGATTTTCCCTCAGCTCCCCCCCCACCCCACCTTTCTACAGCCTAACACCCAACAAAATGTGAATTTGCATGAAATCAATACCATGATTCACACACAAAGGCCCAGAGAAACCTGCTATGCAATTGTGTGAGTAATTTTTCATGAACCAGACCCCTAAGTGCTTGCCAACAAGCTAAATTATCCTCTTGTTGAGTGTTATAATTTTTTTTCCTCCCTCTTTCTTCTTTTTCATGTACTCCTTAATATTGATAAGCCTCTCTTGGTTGAAGGGGACATTTGCATTTTTCTTTAGTCCTCTGTGTAGCAAGCACATCAAAGGACCTTCCCACCCCTCTGCCTTTCTACTTTTTCTTCCCCCTGTCTGAACTCTCTCTAGCCCAAACTCAGACTGAAGACATGGTACTGTTTTAGAGGGGAGACGTGAAGACTGGTGTTTAAGAATCTGGATTTTAGATCTAATACCAAAAGTTGTATGAAAGCTAGGCTTAACGTTTTATTATTCAATCAATTAACCAATAAAGCACTGAATAGTGGGCATCACCTGGGTTTCCAGCCCTAGGCTAAGTATTTTGGTAACCATAATATTACAAAGAATAAAAAAGAAAAAAAGAACTGTCTATTAGTACAGATAAAAGTGCTTTGTGAATACTAGCATAACTAGCATAAGTATATGATTGGTATGGGGCATTAGGGCTGCAGATCAGAGTGGGGAGAGGGGTCATGAGGACAGACAGTAAGAATAGGTTCACAGAGGAGGAGAGGGGACATATGGACATGGGAATTGAGTAGAATTTAGATGGCAGTAGGCAAGGAAAATCATTCCAAGCGAGAAGAAAATTCATTACCTATTAATGATGACTGGGATAATTAGACAATGGGGACCTGTTTTCCAGTGGCCTGAACTTTCTCTCCGGCACGTACCACGTGCACCGTGGCACTTTTGCGTACACGGGAGCTTCACATGTAAGTCAGGCTCCAAATCAGTCAGGCTCGGTGGCCAGGGAGGTGACACGCTAGAGCGGGTCAAAGAGGGAACTCAGCTGTGGATTTCCTCTCAGCTCAGCTAAGTGATGAGCCAGCAGACCCAGCAAGATAAGGACAAGTGGCATTCCCTTAGCTCAATTGCTGTTTAATATAAAAGCGTACAAACGACACACTCAAACACACACACTCACAATAATAATTGGAATCATGATGTACATACAGTTTTCCAGTTTTATTCCCTTAATAAAGTGTGGGTTTTTTGGCTCTGCTGGCAATTAAATATTATTTTAAAATATAACTTAACAGCTGAATGATCTATCCCATTGCTCTACCATGATATATTTAAACACTTTCCTATTACTACCTGTTTATATTATTTCCCATTTTTCCATTAAAAATAGTATTGTGATAAATACCCTTTAATATTAACCTTTGATAACATTTCTAATGATTTTTAAGACATATTTCTAGAAATAGTATGATTGAATCATCAATTATGAGCAATTTAAGATGTTTTATAAATAGTTCTAAATTGCTTTCCAGAAACATGGTACGCATTTTTATTCCCAGAAGCAGTGAAAAAAAAGTATTGATTTCAGTAAAACTCTCTAAACATGGAATGCTACATCCACTTTTTTCCATTTAAAAATTTATATTGCTTCATACATACGAAGGAATATATAATGACACATTTATTTTTTTAATTTTATTTGCAGTATCAAATATGCATAAAAGTTAAAAATAATTTATGGATGTTTTAAAGCATGAAAATTCATGTGAAAACCTGCCACACAGGTAAAGAGAATATGATTCCGGGTATTTAAGCTCTCTGTGCGCTTTTCCACAACATACCCCGTAGCCTCCCCACCGCCAAGACATCAACACGACTTTGGACTTTTTCATCAGCTATTTTTCTTCATAGTTTTGCCATATATGTATATAACCTAAATAATCTTCAATTTAATTTAGCTTATGTTCAAATTTTTAAAATATGATATTGTATGTATTTTTCAGCAGCATGCTTTTTTCACTCATCTACCTCACTGTTGTATAGTGTTTCATCATCATGAATACATCCTGGTTTATCCTCCTTCCGGTAGACAGATCGTTTGGGTCTACTTGTGGACAACCTTGCTGTGAAGATTCTTCTGTGTCTCCTGGTATCATCCTTGGGTGGGAGTTTCTCTCAGGCCAGGATGTATAATCTGAAACAAGTGTGACCCCAAGGAGACATGAGGCTTTCCAAAGGCACATGGGCATAAATCAGTTTACAAATCTCCAGCTTCTGCCCATACACTTTTCCTTAAACCAATCCTTTCTTTTTTTTTTTCTTTTGCCTTTTAACATTTTTTATTGATTTATAATCATTTTACAATGTTGTGTCAAATTCCAGTGTGCATCACAATTTTTCAGTCATACATGGACATATACACACTCCTTGTCACATTTTTTTCTCTGTGAGCTACCAGAACATTTTGTGTATATTTCCCTGTGTTATGGATAGACTGGGATTTCAAAATTGTAGAATAGATAAACAAGATTATACTGTAAACCAATCCTTTCTAACCTCTCCTATTTAATAGTTTTTTTCCCCACTTTACAAAAGTAAGGCATACCTCTCACTCATCCAGATTCCTATTATGGTGCCTTAAATTGGAGAATAAAAACTTCAGGATGACAAACAAAGGGACATTTTAAAATTTTATGATGATGTTGAGAAAGCGAATGACTTTAATGAGTGGATAACAAATCATTTTGCAAGTCAGATGTATTCCAATTCCTTGTTGTCCAAGAAACCCAGCCTTCAGCTGCTAGATCATTAAAAATAATTTCCAGTGATGAAATCATCAATCATAAATCACTAGGTGATTTTTTTTTGGCACAAAGCTGGGAATAAATTCAAGGAATTGAGTGACATTGCTAAACAAAACTACGTCTACTCCTATGTTTATTTATATGAGAAAGGATTCTTAGCGCTTACACAGTAAAAACAATAAACAGGAATAAAATTGATGCTTTATTCTGTCCTGTTCTAACCATAGATAACATTTATCCTTAGACATATAATACCAATACCAAAAAACCCTCTATTTCAATCAAATATATATTTCCACAAAATTTTAGTTTTCATAACTTGTAATTATCTAACAAGGTTGTCATTTATCATATTGTTTTGAATATTTATTACTAATGACTATAATGATAACTCAAGAAGAAAAATTTGATACTTAGAACCTTACGGTCATACAGAAAATGTTCGAAGTATTCAAGTGACATACATATTTTTGCTCTAAAGATGTGTGATAGGGTAATCAAAGACTTTCAAGCTTAAAGCTGTATTAAATTTGGATAAAATTATTTAGGGAGATATGGAATTGACAAAACAATTTCTACAGAGAAAAAGAAGTCATTAAAATCTTAAGCTATAAAAGAACTTGATTCTTGTTTGGTTTTTTTGTCTGTTTATTTTAAGTCAGTCAGTATATTTGTTGCCTAGACTAAAATCCCAAAAAGCTTAGGTGACAATTTAAAATGATGCAAGCAGTGCACAGTTTTTCAGAATTCTTTTAGGGGTGCACAGGGGAAAACATTTGACAACCACTATTCGATAGTGTCTACTCAGGAATGGAACTGTGTCAATGGTGCATTTCAATATTTCAATATTCAACATCTTCAATATTTCTAGATACTATTACTTTGTTTTACAAATTGTCCAACCCTCTCAGAACTACAGAGTTCCTAATTGCCGAACGTCCTCCCAAACACTGAGGATTGCCAGGGTTTTCCATTTTTGCCAAGCTAGGGGATGCACAATGGCATTTCACTGAGGCTTTAATTTGTATTTTCCCGATTTAATGAGGTTGAGCATATTTTCATACGTTTATTGGCATTTGTGTTACTTTTATTTATTTTTAAGCTTTGCTAATTTGATTTACAAAAACTGATGCCTCATTTACATTACTTTGATAACTAACAGGGTTAATACTTTTTTCATATGCTTATTAGCCATTTTTATTTTTTATGTGAATTGTTCATTCATATCCTGCCCATTTTTCTATGGGGATTTTAGGAGCTTTCTTATGAATTCCAATGAGTTCTGTTAAGGCTTAAGCCCTTTCCTTGTCATACTTATTGTGTTACAATCTTGGGATAAACTGTACTTTTTTTGTATGATACTATAGTTCTTTTAATATACTGATGAATGTGATTTGCTGGTCTTTTGTTTTGAATTTCTACATCAATATTTATAACTCAGATTGTCCTGCCAGTGTTCTGCTCTGTTTTGTTTTGTGGGGGTGGCACTCTGTCAAGTTTTAGTATCATCATAATGTTTGCTTCTTAAAATGAATTCAGAAGATTTCTATTTTTTTTTCCCTAGGCAAACTAATCAATTACACACTGTTTCTTAAAAAATTGACAGAAGACAACTATAAAGTCATCTACAACTGATTTTTGTTTGTAGGGGGAGTAATTCTTAGGGCAATTTATTCGTTTTTCTTATCTTTCTTTTTTTTTAAACCAAATTTTATGTACATACTTCTCCAGCACATCATCTATTTCATTAAGAACTTCAAATGTATGACCACAGATGAGGATAGTTTAGGTGATGGATTTTAAAAAGTCCTTTACACAGATCTTATATCTCTCTTTTTATTGCAGATTTTGTATACTTGTGATTTTTATTTCTTACTTTGAAATGTCAAAAGATTTTACAATTCAATTTTCTCAAAGAACTCTCTCTTGAACATATTTATAAATTTGCTGTTTATTTCTCATTGATTTCTCTTGTTTTTCCCTTTCAATTTTGTTGATTTCTAATCTGTTGAGTTGATGCTTAATTTGTTTATTTTTATTATTGCTGACTTTCTATTTACTAATAAAGACACTTAAGGCTATTTCTTGATCTTATTTTTTCTTTAGTCAAGAATCTTTCCATGGCCAACTAGTTACTATCTGTATCTTCCTCTTGGAATTAATCATCCAGAGGTGCAGCTCTCACCCTTCCTCTCCTTAAAACACCTAAAATTGTCCCCCAGATACTGAAATAAATTTCAAGTTCTTACCTTCCATTCAAGGTCCTCTGTACTCTGGCCATAGTGTTCTCTGGCCATCATACACATTTCTAAATGCGTATTCCTACCTCCTTTACCTATATCCTATTCTAGAGACAAAGTAACTGGACACTAGTTTTTTCAAATGTTCTAATCATCATGTATTTTGCCTATGTTTTTCCTTCAACTGGGAGTGCCTTTTTTCACACCCCTTGCCCCTCGGAAGCATTACCGTTTTATGAAATTGTGTTCAGCTCTTCAGGTGGCTGTGGTTTCCTAGGATGCTGGAGCTGCGCAGAGCTGCACCCAGCGAGGTGCCTCCTACCAGGACTTCATTTCACCTGGTCAGGCCTGCAGCACACAGACCGACAGGCCTGGTACACTCGCCAATCCCCTTCCTTGCTTGATGTATCCAGCCTTCCCAGACACATCTCATGACCACAACACCAGCCCAATCGTGGCTAACCATATATCATTCAAATCTGGACACTTGTTGTACTGAAAGGAATTGCTCTTAACAATTATATAAGATAATAGGTTTACACCTACCTTGGGCAAACCAGAATATACAGTCCTCACCCAACTAGAGCTCATGATCTATGTCTATATGTAATTTAAAAGTCTATAGTTTTCTTATTTCTCTGTAGGTAGGGGAGCGAAGGGGATGTAAGAGCACATTGTACAAAAGTGCAGAAACAAAGTATGTATTGACACAGATAGCCTCACCTAGGATTCTTCAATGTACCTCCTATTTGGGTTTTGTACATAATTTGCATAGACTTTGTCTATTACTAATCATAGGTATCAGCATCTGACTGTGGCCTCTCAGGGTCCAAGTTAACTAAGGGGAGGCAGAGAGCCATCTGGTTCGGATAATCCTAGGATATGCTGCTGACCTCATAATGTCTAAGACATGTCATGGGAGAGAGCGATATGATGTCCCAAGTTTATCTCAAGATACACATTGTCAAATAGATTTTATAGCTCCCAGTGTTACATTATTTTCTCAAGTCTTCTCCCAACTCCACTTGCTCTCCCATCACCATGACAACACACATTTCATTAATAATGGAGACCTGAGGGAGAGCTCCTGGTGTTAGGTCCCTCTCAGGACTCACCTCCTGCTTTGGCATTCCATGAAATCGTTCTGATCCTAGCCATTGTGCTTCGAAGAGTCCAAGTGATCTTAATTTTGATCTCAGATTTACCATTGATTCCAACTTAGATGAATGTAATGCTCTTAGATGAATATATGTCACTCCCCTGAATTGCTATTTCCTTTCTGTAAAATGGAAAGAGTAACACTAACATTGAAGATGAAAATTAAATGCCTGTCAGAGCCTGGAAAGTAAACTATTCTCCAAAAAAGTTAGGAATAATAATACTAAAATCATTATCGTCATTATCATCATCAGTGAACTTTGGGAGGAACAGTTTTGAGCCCTTCCTACGGAGAACACAGAAATTCCACCTCAACCACAGCCCTGGGTCAGGAGCACTAGATGGACCGTCTAACAGGGGGAGAAATCAGAAGTGAGTCCCAGACCCAGCAGACTAAGATAGGGTAAGATCAGGAACACGAGCAGCCAGAGTCAACCAAAAAAAAAAAAAAATTGTGTTTTGACCTTTTGTCCTAGGGAGAGCAGTGGGCGGGTCAGAGCAAGAACGAGTGTGCCTGCGGATTTGATGCGTCGGGCTGTCCCTGGCAGGGTCTTTCACCAGCACCTGACGGTGGCTTCGTGGCCGTGCCACCTTCACTCCAGCATCGTGGGGCCCGTGAGAGGTAAACGGATCCGAGCAACAGGAAGGAGAGGCAAAGGCATGGGTCTTCTCACCTCCTCCAACCAACAGCGCTCTGTCCCAGGGGCTCAAGCCAACGAAAGCCATTGCAAGTTTTCTTTCTTTCACTTCCCATTACTTAATCGGTCCTTTACATATTGAGCCTTCTCTTCTGCTGAAATGTCTCCCTTGCTTCCCCCTTTCTATTGTAGTTCCACGGCCACCGTTCCACAGCCAGCCCTTGTCAGCTCATGCCTGATTTAATTCAGCACCTTCCACACAGATGTCCCTCTCTCCAGGGGCTGCCGACTCCAATACATTCAGCACAGCTGCCAGACTAATCTTCCTAAGGCAATGTTTTTGTCACATCATCCCCCATCTCAAGGGCCTTCGGTGTCTTGTGTTCCCTCCTGCCTCCCACCTCATCCATCCCATTCCTCCTTATCCTTCACCTCCCCCTCCACTGTTACCACGCTTATTGGTTTCTGAAGCCCTGCATATGATTATCTTCCGTAAATTTTTATATGTCATTCCCTGATTTGAAATGGCTCCCCCTTCCTTCAGCTAATCCACCCTCTTAATTGCCCTTCAAAGATTAGCTTAAAAATTATACCTTCCTAGACATACACACTGCTTGTGACCGGACTGGGATATTTGTGGGATAAATCATGGTCCCCAAAACCCCTCCTAGATGCCCAAGAGGGAGCCACTAAGTTTGCTCTCAATCCTCCCCCAGGTGCCAGCTTTACAATATGGCTCCACCGCACAGTAATTCTCACTTCATGATAAGTTAGTTTATAAATGTTGTGACTTCATTTCAATCTCTCTCCTGAACTGGATGAAAAGTCCCCAAAGGCAGTGATTCTGCTTTCCATTTGCACCCGCTCTGATCACATACGCATAACTATGTGCATAGAACCAATTCGAGAGATGCTGGTGGCTGCCTGAAGTAGAAGCTCTCCCATGGCCCCAGGAAAGCTGAGCTTTCCATAAGAAAAATAAACTGGAAATAACTTCAACACTCAACCTTATAAATACATTATGGGATATCCTTGTGATGTAATTATTCATACCTTAAAAACACTTTTGAAGGAATTTTTAGGGGCACAAGAAAAAATCTCATTATATAAACTTGCTTTATATATACACGATTTTTATATATCTATGTGTAATTTCAATGTAGCAATATAAAAATAGAAAGATGATGAAAGGAAGGGAGGAAAAAAGGAAGGAAGGAAGGAAGGAGGGAAGGAAGGAAGGAGACAGATTAATGGGGGAAAATGCAATTGTAGGTAACTAGAGGTGATCCCTGAGTAGTTCTTGTAATTTTAAAAATTTATTTTCTTCTTCAGCATCTTCTGCTTCTTCACATTTCCTAAAATAATCCTACATTGCTTATAATATAAACAGAAAACCTAAACCTTATTAAAACTACAATTGCTTATCAAAAGTCATATTTACTCACAGTATTTTTAAAGCTGTAACATAGAGGGGACGACTAAGCAAGTGAAAGGGTGGAGAAACTGACTGATAACTGGGAGAATAAAATTTTGATGTTCAGGAATTTTCCTGCTCATAGAGATGGGGCAGCAGTTTTTTAGTGGGTAATATCTTTACTCAGACCAGACAGGAGAAAATGTTGGGTGTTCCATTTTGAACACATTACCAATCCCGTCCTTTGCATGACAAATTTACCATGTCCATCTCCACAACTACCACCATCACCATTATCTTCACCTCCACAACAACCAAAATTGCCTCTACCACCACCTCCAGCATCTCCACCTGCATCATCACCATCTCCACTTCCATCACCATCACCCCCACCTCTACCACCACTATCAACTCCACCACCATCATGCCCACCATCATCTCAACACCTTTGCCTCCATCACCATCACCTGCACTGCCACCACCATCACCAAGCACCGCCTCGACCATTGCCTCCAACACAACCTTCACTTCTACCACCACTACACCACCACCTCCACTACCACTGTCAACTCCACCATCTCCAGCACGTCTACTGCCATACCACCACTACCATCACCTCTACCTCCACTTCCACCTTCCCTTTCCTCACTACCTCCATCACCACCGTCAACCTAATAGAGTAGACAAGTCCTCTGTGGGAAATTGAATGGAGGGAGCATATAGAGACAGGAAATTAGAATGCATTTCCCTGGGTACAATATTTTAAATATTAAAAAGAAGCAGAACTTTCTTTTTAAGTCTCCATGTCCATAGCTCAGAATAGGTGGGACTAGGGGTTAGCTGGCTAATAGGATGGAGAGGGATTTCCCTGACCTACTCCACTCAGGCAGCTATAACTAGTTAGCTTGTAAACAATACAAATTTATTTCTCACATTTCTGGAGGCTGGGAAGTGCAGGATCAAGACACCAGCATGGCTGGGTGAGCACCTTCTGCCTCATAGCCAGGACCTTTCCACCATGCCCTGACATGGTTGGAGGCTCTAGGGCCCTCTCTAGGGCATCTCTGGTAAGGGCACTAATGCCGTCCGTGAGGGTTCCATCCTCACAACCTAGTCACCTCCCAAATTTCCTGCCTCCAATACCAACATCTTTGGGGGTTAGGATTTCAACACATGATTTGTGGGGGGACACAAACATTCTGAGCATAGCACCCCCTCAGCACCTGAGCTGAAGGGGAAGACTGATTTTGGAAGGAACACTGCCCCAGGTAATCAGGAGTTCACATCAACTTTCTAAGAACCAGACCACTCCATGAATCCAGTATCACATCATCCAACATCTCACGGAATGTTCCCTTTAAAAACTATTGTATACTGAAGGCAGTGGAGGGCAAAGGTGCAGAGGGAAAGGGCAGGTAGGGGTGAAGGTAGTTGAGGTTGAGGAGAGCTGAGCAAGTGGGTGTGTTTCCACGCGTGCGTGTGTGGGCATGTGCACAGGCACCGATGCTCACACATTCACTGGAGAACGTGTGAGGATCACTGAGTTCCCAGATGCCTGTAGCACCATTTGGTTATGCTTAGTTTATTACATATTTTCACATACAAATTAAATAATAGTCACTTTTGCCCAGCAGCATGAAGGGACGCACTGTTTCAAATTAACCTTGTCTCTAAAGGAAAACTTGAATGTGTGACAAAGAAAGGTGGAAAATGGCTTCTATCTGCGGCGCCTGTTATAATGTTATAATTCAACCAAATCTCCTGCAAGGCATTGTGGGCTTTCAGAGCACAGGGAGGGAGGGAAGGGTGGACAGTCTGGGCGGGGCAGGGTCTGCAGTGGCAGGTGGAGCATGAGTCCCTGTGGAGCTGGCCCCTGCAGGGGTAAGAGACCATGGCGATCTGTGCACACGTCCATATCCAAAGGGCGCAATGTAGTGATAGTACTTATATTCATTCACTCATCCTTTCATGGGCCAGGCACGCTGGGCACTCACTATATACCAGACATTGTTCTGGGCACTGGAAACAGAGCAGTGAACAAAACCGGCAGAGTTCTTTTCTTACAGAGCTTATATCCTAAAAGGGGATGCAGATAATGAACAAACTACTTTTTCCTGTTATGATGTCATGAATAGTAAATGGCACGGGGGGCGCGGTGGAGAGAAAGAGAGCAACCACAGCACTAGGGGTGCTGTTTTAGATGGGGCGGTCAAGGAAGTCCTCTCTGAGGGGGTGACATTTGAACAGAGACTTAAAAGAAGGGAGAAGGAAGCCATGCGTATATCTGAGGAAAGAATGTTCGAGGCAGAGGCGATAGAAAGTGCAAAGATCCTGAGGCCAAAACAAGCTCAGAGGGTTTTCGTTTTAGAGCGTGCACAGTAGCACGTGGTTAGCACGTGGTCCAGTCAGCAGGGCGGAGCTGGAGAGGAATGACCCAAGGGGAGAGCGTAGACAATGAAGTCTATGAGATATCTCAGGTCCAGATCAGGCAGAGGCTTAGTGGCCATGGCTGAGGACTTTGAATTTAATTCTAATTTGATGGAAAACCATGGGAAGTCTTGGGGGAAGGAAATGTTTACTTCATGCCCAAGGGAACTTAACCGTTTATCTGTCTAGTTCTTCATGCAGAGTCACATCTCTGGGATGTAGGTACGTATACCGGGCATCTCTAGGCTCTTCCTCTTCCTCCAGTCACTTCTGCAAGGCCAGTCCCACAATAGCCTTCACCAGATTTGCTCAGACACAGCAAGACAGCCCCACATCTCAGCCTCACCAGGGACCTCTCACTTCTTGCCCCAGAACTTCTCCGAGTCCCAGCTTGGCATTCAGGAGTCTGATCTGGAAGTGCCAGCAGTTAACACCCAGTGGGGGTCGCCCTTGACCGAAGGGTAACAGAATGATGGCTCAGTGCTTCTCCTTTTGTTCCCCTGGACAGCCAGTTATGATTGGAAATTCCAGTGGTGCCAGTCTTTTGCTCAGTATCCAGCTCCATAGCTCCTCCTTGTACTGCCTTGCCTGCCCCCTCTACCCTGCTTCACTCCCAGTGTCGTGTGTCCCTTCTGCCTGGGGTCACATTCCTAAATTACCTTGCTGTATATTTAGCAAGCGCTATGTTTAGAGGAATCCAAGGGAAGACAATATGACTATCCTCATTTTACAGATGAGGAAGGAAGATGTTGAATAAATTGTCCAAGGTCACACTAGAATCAGAAATGGAAACAAAGTTTATCCTGTTCCAGCTACCATGACCTTCTACTTCTACCACTCTACTATGTGCCTCATACTTAGAATTTGGCAGATGGCGGTGTTTCATATCTGGATGGCCCTTCCCGTCAGGAGCAGAGAGAAAGCCCCCGGCCAATGATGAAGGCACACAGATCGGCAAGGAGAAGGGTTCCAAGGGCAGCCCATCTGATGGGGATTCAGGGGAGGCTTCAGGTGCTGAAGGAAGGATCAGAGCCAATCAGGGAGGGACTGAACAAGCAGCTTGAACCCATGGCTTGGGAAACATGGGTGAGTACGGGCAGGCTGGGCTCTGGGGGCAGTGCTTCCCCCCTGGCTATCCTGGGTACCAGACCTGCAGCAGCAGAAGGGATTTCAGAGCCCAACCCTGCAGGAAGCGAGAGAAGAATCTTGCTCGTTATGCACATAGGTAACTGTAGGGGAATTAACATCGGGTATTTTTTTTTAAACGATAAATGTAGTCAGATTGATAAGAAACAAAAAATCCTAATTGCTGGTAATAATAGTTCTTTTAATCAGCACTTACTTGTGTCAGGCACTGTGCTTTGTGTCTAGTATCTGCTCAGAAACACTGTGATGTAGATAACAATTATTATCCATATTTTAATGATGAGGATTAGAGTGGTTCATGCAGCAAATGCCACACAGTTAATAAATGATGGAACCATGGCTCAAACTAGGTCTACATGACACCAGAGCCCTTTCTTCTTAACTACTTCTCTAGCATGCCTGAGCCAAGACTTTTTTTAGGAGGCAATGAAAAGCTATTGGAGATATTGGGGCAGAACACTTTAGGTAAAATTATTCCGATGCCAATACAGAGGCTGAAATAGCTCTAAGAAGAAACGATTAGGAGAATATTTCAAGGATCCAGAAGAACGTGACATGGGGTGAAATTAAGGGGTGGACTTTGAGTTGGAAAGACAAGACAGGATTTGACCCAAGTGAGACAGAAGAGTCTATGAGGCCATAGTACCAATTAAACAAGGGAACGAAGGAAGCATTGGAAAATTCTGAAACTTTGATTCTGACCAAGTAACAAGGGTGCCGTTAGCAGATGCAGGGACATCAGCAGGAGGCAGAGGGCAATGGTGGGGTCTGTTTAGGTGACAGAATTTGAGATCTTTTCTGAGAAACATATCCCAAAGACTGATGGAACTGGATGTAGGGCTCAGGAATGAGATGAGGTCTGGAGATGCAGATTTAGGCCAGTCCCAAGCTTGCGCCCTCAGGTGAGATCAGTGGGAGAAGGAGGCTCAGGCGCTGAGACCACTCGGGCCTGGTTTCCTTCACTGCTCTACCCACTTGCTTTTCGCCCCTTCCTAGATCTTCCCCATTTCCAACTCCGCTCCGTCTTTCCCAGCAAGAGATGCACGCATGATCTGTCTTGCCCAGATTGGATTCCCAGTTATTTGACAATAGGGACAAAATCTGAAATTTCTTATCCCCCATGATATTCTAGTAGGTTGTGAGCAACCTACTGCTGGGCTTTTAATTTTTATAGGAACAAATTCTGAAACGCAATGCAGATCATCACTGTCTTCAGTCCGGGGCCATTCAAAGCAGAAACATATGCATGTAAAGCACTCACCTAAAGTGGCACTACTCACGACATTTTAACTCCAGTCCTCAGCAGGCCTTCCTACATCTTCAACCCTCATTCCTGCTTATAGTCAACATTCGAGTCTCCCAGTCTTCCCTCTCCAGTTTCTAGCCTCAGGCAGTTGACACAGAGGAACTTTGCAATTAAATTCTCCCCTCCAGCCAAACTGACCCCAAACCGTACTTAACGAAATTGCTCAGGTTAGTTTATTGTTTTGTTTTGTTTCTGCGTTTTCTGGAGGCTTCCTCACAGGAAGGGCTTCCTTGCTGTACTCTGAAAGGTGGCCTCCTTTAGGGCACGGCCGCTAAGATGAGCCTTCCCTCTTGCTGGACCCGCAGGCCGCTTTGACCACTCCCGCTGCTCTGTCCCTGCCTGTAGGCAGGTCAGGCCCTCAGTAAGTGGGTGAAACAGACAAAGTAAATCCACAAGGCCCTCCCGCCCTCTCTCCTCATCGGCACCATCTCTGCTGGTTCACACCTTGGCTGTGGTCCGTCCGTCAGGACAGCACCCACCAGCTCTGTCTTCCTCAGCCATCCAGCGCTACAGGAAATGTACAGAGTGGCTGCGTGAGTAGGCCCTGGGTTTTGTGCGGGATTCCACGATGAATAAAGCACAACTCTTTCTTCTCCAGAAGCACCTCACGTACTACTGGTGTGGCAAGTGCCATACTAGAGGAGAGTTTACAGGGACAACCCAGAAGGCCTGCCTAACCAGCCAGGGAGGCAAGAAAGGCCCCTTAGATGCAAGGCGGACGTATCCATTAGGCCCAACAGGTGCGTGCCCAGAACCAACATTACTTTTACAAGCCCACGAGAACTATTTTTTTTAAATGTTAAGTGTTTTTAACATCAGAAGAAAATAATTACTAGAATTATAATAAATATGTAACAATAAATTCAGCCTTTATATACCAATGCAGTTGTAAAACATGATCTTTATTTTATTTTCTTAGAAGAAGGGCCCACAGGAAAAGTATTACCTAGGGCCTCCAAAAGTTATATCATGACCCTGCCTGGATGAGGAGACTTCAGGGCGGAGGAGGAGCTGTCTAAGAGAGGTGGGGGAGGGGGAGGAGACTTGCTAGTGGGGGACCAGCCCAAGTGTGCATAGAAGACCAGCCTCATCCAGGGATGCTCGGGAAAAAGATAGGCAGCAGTGAGAGGCAGAGATGTGGTGGAGAGCCTCACCCATGATATTAACAACCCGGCAGCAGTTCAGCGGGCCGGCTCCCTCCCACGCTCTCACTTAACCCGCCGCACTAAATCACAGCTTGCCCATTCTGTGTCTCACTCTCTCCCAGCTAATACTTTCTTTAGAACATCATCTGGGGAACAAACACAAGCAGACCTCACGTTACTGGGCTCTGCCGATACTGCGTTGTTTTTTTTTTTAACAGACCGAAGGTTTGCAGCAGCCGTGCCTCCAGCAAATCTAACTGCACCGTTTTTCCAGCAGCCTCTGCTCACGTCATGGCTCTGTGGCACTTTTTGGCAATTCTCACGATAATTTACACTTTGTCATCATTATTCTGTTTGTTACGGTGATCTGTGATCAGTGATCTTTGATGTTACTACTCTGATTTGCTTGAAGGCTCAGTGATGGTTAGAATTTTTAGCAATAAAATATTTTTAATCAAGATATGTACCTTTTTTCTAAAGACACGATGCCATTGCACACTGAATAGACCACACTATAGGGTAAACATAACTTTTATGTGCACTGGGAAACCCCCAAATTCCCGTGAGCTCCTTTACTGTGATACCAGCTTTAATACGGGTGTCTGGAACCACACCTGCATCCTCTCCAAGGTCTGCCTGTAAGTGCCCAAATGTTCCTGCCTATGCACGACTTTCTACACCACCTTTCTTGCAGTGATAGGGATGTTTTAGATAAGAGAATGCTGCCAGTGGTAGATAAAGCTTGAGATTTGGGAGCTGGAGGACTCGGCTCCCACTATACCCCTCTGCTGCATCAGGACCCCAGCCTGAGCCTCTCTGAAAGGCTGGTGATGAGCCCTTGGCTGCCTTTTTCCTTCGATTTACAAAGTGCTCAGAGGTCTGCTCGCTAAGCGACCATTTTTGAAACATAAAGTGAAAGCGGGATGAAAGAATAAGAAAAAAAATGTTCATTATGCAGGAATACAAGAAGCCTCCCCCAACCCCAGCACCTCCTAATGCGTGTGTCATTTAAATGCACTTGTGAGAGATGTTCATTATTTCCCCCATTATTTAGAAATGTGCTTCAAAGACCCCTCAAACAGCAGTGTGCCGTCACATTGTTTAAACATATGATTTGTTAAATCACTACCCTCACAGCCCTGAAGCTCTGGGGTTATATTGTCTTGGAGCAGACACAACTCTGGGGTCACCCTGCCACTGTGGGTTGTCTCCACTACTCCCCACCCCATCCTGATGCTTAATAAGGATCAGCTTCTGAAAGGCAAGGTCAAAAGGAGAACTGAGTGACTTTTGATGCTGGCTGATGGCGTGAGTCCATTGTTCTCAGAGGCTGGTCAGCGCCCAGAGAGACAGGAGCCCACTGTTGTCAAGGAGCCCCGGAGACAAAGCCTAGCCCAGCCATCCACGCGAGCCGGGACCAAAAGGGGGCTTCCAGGAGGATCCTTGCCTTTAGGAATAGCTCTCTGCAGGAAAACTTGGGTACCTGAAAGTGGGAACCTGCAAAAAGACACAGTGAGTGTGGGCTGTGTGCTTTATTGAGCAGCTGTTCTTCTGGGTGCACTAAAATGTTTATTTATATGCCAGTCTTGAAATTGTAGGACAGAGATGCTTATGGCAAGCCACTGATTATAGAAAATCAAACTGAGATGCAGTCATTGATTTGAGAGGAAAATAAGAATAATGGGGAGAAGGGTTTCGAACTTTAAAACATCAATTTATGTAAGTTTATCAGGAAGGTTTGCGCTCCATAGAGAGAAGTGTATCTCTCTTGTTTTTGGCAGAGACTGTCAGCTCTTATCTTCTCTCTGCATTGTTTTCCCCACACCCCAGTCTATACACCTTGTCTCTGCATGGCTGCTTTACCGGAAACACAAAATTCCCTAGGAAATCAAAGGTGAACCCACAGGAAAGTATATAAAGACCGGGAGGCAGCAAATCAGTGAATACTGGCCTCCCTGTGCTTGTGGGAGGGCGTGGCAATGGGCCGGGTGGCTATTGTGTCCTCGGAAGGAGGGCTTCTATCGCTGCTGAGGGCAGAGGCAGACCTCAAATGATGCCCTTCTCAAAATTCCTTTGTTCGGTTAATGGCACTATGGATCTTCAGTCATGCAGGCTCAGACTCTCGGAGATCGTATCAGTTATTCCCTTTCCTTAATCCCTGAGATGTTGTCAGCCTCCAAATCCAAACTATTCTTCTCCAGTAATCATGTCTCAGGCTCAGGCCTGCCCATCTCAGGCCTTCCTCACCTAAGGCCTGAAAATCTGCAACAGCCCTTTATCTCGTTCACCTGCTACCTTCCTTCTCCATCTTTCTTAAAGTTGAGTGTGTTCAATTTCCTCTCATGCTATGGTGGAAAAAAAAAAACATAAAACAGTGCAGGCTGGTTTTCTGATTCTTAATTATTTCCTTTGGATGGTCTCGTCTCCAGCGTGGGGTGGAGGTTAGGTGCAGCTCCTCCGTGTTGTCTCACAGACTTGAGCTCTCCATCTCCTGGGAGCACCACTTCAAAGAAGAACACAGACATCTACCGAAGAACAAGCCACGGTTTGTTGGCACAGTTCAGTGTAAACTCATACTTAGAAGGGAAACAGTCCCTCGAAGGAAAGAGTCTGAGAGGCTGCAGCCCTGCTCTCCGCACAGACAAACCTCTTACTGAGTCACAGACAACAGTCTGGCTCCTTGGAGCAAACACTCCTCCATCACCTCCACGGCAGATTAGCACTTGGTTTCAAATTTCCATAACGCGCGATGGATTTCCAGTAACACTGTATCAAAGGCGGGTGTAGGTCTCTCACTTCCCACAGCACAGGAAAAGGGAAAATCCAGACCTCGAGCCAGCTTTCAAGTTCAAGCTTTACTATTTCTATCACAATTTCAAAGGCCTTAGGACCAAGTTCCATACAGGAATGAAGCTCAAGGAAAAAAAAATATATATATATTATATATATTAACTATATAATATATATATAAATATTATATATAATATAACATTTACATATATCATTTATATATAATATTTATATAAATTTATATATATATATATTTTATTGAAGTATAATTGACTAACACAACATTGTAAATCAACTATACTTCAATTAAAAAAAAAGGAATACAGGGTAAAAAGAATTGTTTAAACAACAACAGAATGTTTTATTTTCTCTCTCTTCCAATCATTTGAAGAGGGGCAAGGTGAATTTTCTACTAAAAGTATTAGATTGTCCAGGAGATAATGGATGTCCTCTCGCAATGGAGATTATCAAACCGTGCTGGGCGTAAAGACAAATGCGGGGCCTTCCTAACAAAATTTTGCAAAGAAGCCACTTCACT
This sequence comes from Vicugna pacos, assembly GCF_048564905.1. NCBI lineage: Eukaryota > Metazoa > Chordata > Mammalia > Artiodactyla > Camelidae > Vicugna > Vicugna pacos. The sequence continues at coordinate 10,223,464 of NC_133009.1, read as the reverse complement.
CCCTTTCCTCTAGGGAAAAAAAATTCTCACTGTACAAACCTGGGGTCTTTGTCCTTTCCTGGAAAAGCAGTGAGCCCCAGTTTCTCCTCTAACTGGTCACTGACGAGGCACTTCTCTCCTCCCGCTGCTGTGTGTGTTCCTGTGTCAGTTACAGGAAGTTGAAATGTAAGATCCTTTGGCTCTCCTTCATCCTTCCTGGGACATGACCTTGTGCCGGCTGCTGGAACCGCCTTTACCAGGTGCATTCTGTGGCCATCAGGGAGCTCGTGGACCAGACAAAGAAACCTGTCTCCAGAAGCTTCCCACATCACCCAATCACCATTGCACCCAAGTTGGGCTAGCAAATTTGTGACTCTTGATTTTAGTTCTCACGCGGGAATTGGCGAAACATAGTCTCTTTTCTCCCCCCGATAAAGGAAGAAAGGTTTTGTTCCCTAGTTCATCATCAGTCCTAGCATGTTTTATATAAATGCCCCCAGAAAGCTCTCACGTTCACTCCTTGCCAAAACTGGCTGGGCTCCTGGCTCGGGCTGGGGAACAGAGGAAGAATTACGAGTGTGGCTGAGCACACTGGCATGCGCGAGGCTGAGGCAGCTCTGTGTGTCAGTAACGTGGAATGACAGCCTCCCATCTGTTCTCTGGAACTCTTCATCTGAGCCTTCATCAAGCTAGAAATCTGGAAGGAGATGAACACAAGAAGGCTGTTTAAAAGCCGTACATGAGCTCAGAAGGGCCTGCAAAAAGAGGGATCCGCCACCGGCTGACAGTGGGGAGGCTGGCTGACTGCAGAGCTCGGGGAAGTGGGCAGGGGTCTGGGAGGTCAAAAGGAAGGTCAAGAACGAAAAGTACATTCTTCCGCCCCAACTTCTGTGCTTTAGGAAAGGGTCTTGAGTATTTCTTGCAAGGAAGTACCAGCCCAGGAAGGAGCAACTGTTCCCCTAAACCCCCTTGCTAATGAGACCCCAGATTTTCCCAGCGCCCACGGCAGCACACACCCCCGGGCCAAAGCTGGAGCTGAAAGTCTGACAAACGTGCAGAATGTCCAGCTTGCCTGCAGACACCCCTGCCTGTGCTCTGGGGGAAAAAGAGATGGGCAGTGGGGAAAGAAGGGTGGTGTAAGACAGCCTGGTCCCCAAAACTGGTGATCTGAAAATAGAATTATACAGAATAAGGTCTGGGCCTCTTTCATGGGTACAGAGCCATAGATATCTAGGACCCCAAGAGTCCTGGGGAAACACTGCCCAGGGAGAGCGAGCTACAGAACGAGATACACCCCTTGTGTTCAGAGCCCTGGCTCTGCCCTGAGCGGCCCCGTGGCCGGCGTCTGTCCCACAGCACCTGGGAGCCCGGGGCTGCTGGGGCAGCTGATTAGCCAGCAAGAAAGCTTACTGGCGCCCCAATTTCCCCCGATGAAGCCTCCCCTTCAAGGGACAGGGAGGCACATTTTCATGCTCTTGGGAAGCTGAGGTCGCAGTCTTGGAATAAAAACAGGATGTGAGAGCAGGAGATTAAGCAATTTGTTGAGGCTGATATAAGACCCGTGAGAAGCCAAGGGGACAGGGAGCTGCCGCCTCTGGTCTGGACGGAGGACCACTTCCCAGCTGTGGGTTTCAGGCTTCTCGGCCCCTCGATTAACTGAGTCAATTCACAAGCCTCTTTACCTGCTCTCTACGCTCTGCTTTCTTTCCCCCAAAATGTAGGCCACTGGGAAAGACCTCGGAAATACGAAGCAGATTAAAAATGTTTGCTTAACACTTGAAGGGATTGCTAAACATCCCTCCGAGGGAGTCTCATTAGAAATAAAAGTCTCGAAAGAGGTCTCGCTTCATTCTTGAATTCATTTATCGAACATTTTGGAGTGCGTCCTAAGTCCTGGTAAGTGTTAGGCCTGAGGATAGAAGAAGAAGGAGCTGCAGAGGGAGGAAATATGTATATGAGGACATTACAGAGCCATCTATAGCAGTTTTAATTGAGGGGAGATGGTGAGAGATAAAAAGCAAGGGGTTGCTGTGGAGAGATGCTTGGGGGCTTGACCTGGTCAGAAAGGGCTTGGAGGAGGGGGCGATCCCAGGCTAGCCTGTCAGGGCTTGAGGCTTTGAACAGAGCAGAAGGGCAAAGGTGGTGGAGAAAATTGGCAGAGCAAAGTCTATGCTTCTTCTCAGACGGAATCCCTCCCCTGCCCCGCTCCCCTCCCAGCATGAGCAAAGGGTAGCGCCCATCAAGACTTCTGTAAACCACAACCACTTACCTTCCATAGACACAGGCCTGAAACCCACAGACAGCGCACCTCCGGGAGGGCTGGTCGGTGTGGTCCGCAGATCAGCAGTGCCAACGGCGTCTGTGAGTTTGTAGGGGAGGCAGAACCTCAGCCCCCCTCCCCCCACCCTACCAATTCAGAATCTGCATGTAACAGAGCCAGGAGACTCACACGCCACAATGTTAAAGTTTGAGTAAAGAACAGGCTCCCAGATCCCCTCCTCCAGGCTCCGGCCAGGCTTGTTTTCTCTGCCCTCCCAGCAGGGTGGTGAGAGCTGTCCTGACTGCAGCCTTGCTGGGAGTTCTCAGGGTTGATCAGGACATCTCAGCACAAGAACTCTTGACCCTGCTTCTGCTCAGCTGACCTGCCTATTTTTCCTTTATTTATTTTTTTTTTAATTGAAGTGTAGTTGATTTGCAATGTTGTGTTAGGTTCTGGTGTGCAACATAGTAATTCAGTTATACATATTCTTTTTCATATTCTTTTTCATTATCGGTGGTTACAAGCTATTGAATATAATTCCTTGTGCTGTACAGTAGGACCCTGTTTATCTATTCTGTACATAGCAGTTTGTATCAGCCAATCCCAAACTCCCAATGTATCCCTCATAAGTTTGTTTTCTATGTCTATGACTCACCTTTTGTTTTGTAAATAAGTTTGTGTCATTTTTCTAGATTCCACATATAAGTGATATCACGTGATGTTTGTCTTTTTCTGTCTGACTTACTTCACTTAGTATGATCATCTCTAGGTCCATCCATGTTGCTGCAAATGGCATGATTTCATTCTTTTTTAGAGCTGAGAAGTATTCCATTGTGTATATGTACCACAACTTCTTTTCCAGTCATCTGTTGATGGACACTTAGGTTGCTTCCATGTCTTGACTATTGTACATAGTGCTGCTGTGAATGTTGGAATGCATGTATCTTTTCTAATTGGCGTTCCCTCTGAATATATGCCCAGGAGTGGGATTGCTGGATCACACGGTAAGCCTATTTCAGCTGGCTTCTGTCTTGACTGCCTCCATCTCACACCTCCGTGCTAGCTTGGGACTGCTGTTCCATTCAGAAAATGTGCCTTCTGCAGCCACGGTCTCCTCCCCTAGCACCAGCCTCGGCACACAACCTGTCTTTCAGATATACGACTGTGGGAGAAAATGGGCTGTGAAAAAGAGAGCCAGCCTCACAGAGGGGAATTAGCCCTGAACTTGAAGTGAAAAGACCAAATCTCAAATGTATGACTCGCTGCTCTGTGACCTTGAACAAGCCACATTTTTGTTGAGACTCAGTTCTCCTAATTATAAAGAAATTCATGTGCTAAGATGAGAATGATATGACCAGACAGAGTGGTTAAAAGTAAGGGCTGCAAAATCAGATCCCTGGGAGAGAATCTCACTTAATTGCTGAGTGACATGGGTCAAGTCACTTAACTTCTCTGTACCTGTTTCTTTATCTGTTAAAGTAGTAATACCTCGAGCATTGTAAGGTGGATTGAGTTAATATTTGAAAAGTATTTAGAATAGTTTCTGGCATATTGTAAATGCTACATGAGTGTTTGCCAAATAAATTTTAAAAACACTGAGCAGAGTGACTGGCCTAAAGCAAGTGCTCAGTAAATGTTTGTTGGTTTTGCATTTAAAAGTCAATAAGATAAAAACACAGGGAGAGAGAGAGAGAAGATACAGGAGCCCCAGAGAAAAGGGACACACACCCATTTCTACATTGGTGGTCCAAGTGCCTGGTGAGCACAGGGTAGGTGAGCTGGGCTGCGGTCTCACAGATGTGGTCAGGAGGAGCAAGACAGAAAGGGGATGGGGACGGGGAGGCATGGCCGGGCACGACAGGGTAGGCAGGCATGCCTGCACTTCAGTCCCTGTCCATCACTCCCCAAGGTGATGATGTGCTGATGTGAGTGAGAGCCGAGACAGCAGCAACCCGTGCTGGATCTTAATGCACCAGCCCCTGGGGAGCCGGGGCGCTCACCACGTCAGAGTCAGGGAAGAGGAGGCGCGCTTCCCCAGCCCCCCTCGCCAGGCAGGCGCAGCTGTGCGTAACTGTCCCCCCTTCCGAGAGGGGAGGTGAGTCCAAGCCCTCGGCCCCTCCTGCCATCCCTTTGGAGAGACCAGAGCACAGGTTTGGCTGAATTCTACAGCCTCTGTCTATAGCACTGGGTCCCCAGCTAGTCTGTCCAGCCAGGGACCCTGAGAGAGACTGGAGAGTGTGCAAGGGAAGAGGGCGCTTTCGTCATCACATGCCTGGGTTCTCGCCTTAAGCGTTCCCGCACTGTCCCCTAGTCCATCCCACCACTCCCCCCTGGACACATCTATCAACCCTGCGGTCATGACGTGGCTGGCTCCGCTAAGACTTTTCGGTAGCCCCTCTTTCCTACTGTTTCAGGTTGAAACTACCCTACCTGCCCCAGCAGCCCTCAGTGTCACAGAGCAGCCAGCCTTTATTCAGTGCCGACCCTGGTAGAACTGTGTCTGCCCGCCTTGCTCTGTGCTTTATCTTCACCACCATCCACGGGATGGGACAGCTGGATGCAGTGAAGCGATTTGACCATTTTCACCAGCTAATATGTGTCAAGTTGGGAACAGAGCGGATCTGATCTCAGAGCCCAAGACCTTGTCTTCATTGCTTGCGTTTCCCAGTATGTGAGGTGTAGAAGACCAGTTCCGAGGTTTAGTAAAAGATATTACAAAAAAAAATCTGTGAAGATGTATGTTTGAACAATTCTAGATCTAAGTGAAAGGATTTCTTTTTTGCAGGACTTCTCAGAGCCTTGCAAATGAAGCTATAAACAGTGAATATCAGAAAGAGGGTTAAAGCTTATTTAAACGTGGAATGCTTTTGCCCCCTCATGGTACACCTTGCCTGGCTGAGCATCTCAGAGTGTACTTAGGAAATACTTCTCTATGCCGTCTATTTTTTCAACATTCCCCCCCCCCTCCAACAGTTTATAATCCCCAACCACCCGGCTGGCTTCAGACAACCTGGTCCTCCTGTCTCATGAATCCTTCCTGTCACGCCTTCCTGCCTTGATGCCTTAGCACTTGTCCCTCCCTTCGTGGTATTTTCTTGTCTTTCTATCTACCCCTCGAGACCCAAATCAGCCCTCCTCTGTCTGTAAAGCCTTCCTTGCTCACGCCGGCCTTCCCTGTCATCTGTGCCTCTCAACTTCTGACACATTTGTCATCGCATTTAGAGACTCCTTAGTGTACTGGTGTGGCTACCAGCCCCCAAATTCCAGTAAGATAAGAAGTACACTTTGCACTTCCCTGATGCTCCCAGGGGTCCTTAACACAGAATGGAACATCTTCATCAGGATCTGCTGATGGAGTATGGATTATTTAAAGGAGAAATTGGTCCCCCTCTCGTGCCAGCCAGCTGTAAGAACACCAGCTGGGGTGAAGAGGAATCCTACATCTGTCCTCATCTGGATCCCACCTGGTTCCCCTGACTGCGTTCATGGGATGGTGGGGGGCACTTCCAGACCACTGCTCTCAGGGACACCAGCCTTCGGGATCGGTTTTGACGGCTCCCTTGATTCTACCGGTTAAAGAAGGCGGCCAGGGGCTATGGTCCAGTTATAACCAGCCACGCTCCCCACCCCCATCCTTTAGTGAGGTGGGAGGGGCAGCAGAGTGCTGACTGCAAACTCCCTGCAACAAGTCAAAAAAAAAAAAAAAAAAGAATTTTCTGGCGCCTCTGGGATCATTGCCCATTTGTAATCTTGTTTCTCTTCCCGAACTTCAAGTCTCCTCCTGTGTCTAGTCGTGTCTGTCCCCGCCTGTCTGTCAGCTTGCCTCCCTTTTCAAAAAACCTGAGTAAAATGCAGAGCAAACTGTCTTCCTTTCCTCCCTGAGAGCAGAGAATATGGCGGTCACGTGTCAGCGGCCCATTTCTGAGTCTGATTTTCGTCAGCAATATTCTCCCCCTATAATTGCTATAGAAACCACCAAATCCCCTTCCATCCTTTTGTTTGTGCTGACAGATCTCGCTTTCATGGACCCGGCTCAGGGCCGGCTACAGCACACGGCAGCGCCCAGGGACGAGCGAGCATCAGCATCGGGTGACACAGCCATCCACCTGCGGCTGGCTGCGCTCTCCCGTCCCCAGAGCCGGCCCTTTTCCTCTAACTTAAGACGCAGCATGGAACGTCAGAGCCAGGCTCGTTGCCGCCTGCGTGGCAGCGTCAGCCGCAGAGGCAGCTCTGTGGGAAGAAGGCAGCTCAGCCGGGACAGGAGGGCACGCGCTCTCCGGGGAGCTTCTGGACGTGCAACTTGCCCGCGTACCTGGGGCTTGGCGTGGCCTCTTGGAAAGGTCCGACTCTGATTCTGAGCTCTTGGGGCTGTGCAAGCCTAAAGGAGGGAGGGAAGCTCTACTGTTGGGGCTGGAACCCAGTCTCCTCATGCACTTGCCCATCTGGCTGCAAGGATGCTGCTTGCAGGCACAATGAAACGGGAACTGGTCCCTCCAGGTCCAGCTTCTCCATCTCTGGCACAAATACCCTTAGCGCCTAGAAGCAAGTAGGACCAAAGGAGGCTGGGCATGTCTTGTATGAGTAAAGGACCTGCTGCAGCTCTTTGTCAGGGACTCTGATCCCCAGGGAAAAGCTTTGGGAGTATACGGGGATAGGGACAGGTTGGTTGTTTCCAGCCACAGTGAGAGAACACGAAGGCTCATGATGTCCAGGGACCAGAGCCTTTCCTAAATGCCTTTGTGAGGGAATTTGATTAAACAGAGGCTGGCTGGATGTGTAATAACGCTGACCTGCTAAACCCTGGGAAGGATTGAGCTGCGGGCGGTGTAGGCTGTCCAGACACAGTGAGCGCCAGTTATGCGTTCTACAGAATTATCTCATAAATCCTAAAATGGATTTTTCAAAAAAAGAAAAACAAAGCAAAGCAAGATGAGTAAATATTAATGAATTGCCTCCTCTCTGTGGCAAGAGGAACAGGAGGCAGGGCTAATGACTGTCAGCAGATAACATCGACTCTGAATATTTCATGGAGCAGCAGAGGTGGACCTCGGAGATGGGATCACTCGCCCATTTGCACCGTGGCAGCACTCAGAGCCCTAAAAACTGCAGGAGAGGAACACTTCTTTGAGCAGGAGACTGGATTTTCTAGTGAACTTTCTGAAGTGAGTTAGCTCTGACATATGGCATATGTGATAAAAGCATTGCATTTACTGAGTAATGACTCTTCCTTCGCAGATGCTCACATATTTACGCTTTACCAAGGAGCTATGACTATGCCCACTTCCTAGGTAAAGAGACTGAGGCTTAGAGAAAATAATGTGTCCCACATTACATATCTGGTAAGTGGCACAGGTGGGACGCAAACCCCTACATCGAGAGTGTGAGGGACAGCCTCTCACATAGTAGGTGCTCAATAAATCAATAGGTGCTTGTTAAATTGGATTGAATTTCCTGCCAGGAGAAGAAAATGACTTTGCCCTGTTCTCACAGACAGGTGGAAATTCACGAGATAAATTCTTCCCCTGGGGGTTGAAAACCCACGCAGCCTGACCTCCTCAGAGGCAGACACAGGGGTATCATCCTCCCCATCATTACTGTTATTATTATTACACGGCTGCCAAGGGCTTGAACAGGTGATGCAGAAATGAAAGACTCCAGCAGACAATAAGTGATTCTTAAGAGACACCCTCCACTTTAGCACCATCTCTATCAAGGGGGATCCCCCAGGGGGTGCCAATCACACCCCTTTCCCCAAGCATCACATTCACTTAAAACATTTTTGAAATTAACGAACAGAAGAACAGGAGCCGACTTTCTCCAGCCTCTCTGTCGCGTCCCCACCCAGCGACAGCTAAAACGTTTCACTTGTCAGTCAGCAGTAAATACCAGTTCTAAGCTTTGTACTGTACATCCCCAGAATAGACGTCGCTAATGGCCTTGATGACAGTCCCCGATTTCCAAAGCATATGTGAGAAGGCAGAGAAGAGGGGAGGCCAGTGGGAGGGGGCAGGAAGGCAGGGGAGGCTGCTGGCAGGAGTGGGTGGTGTTGCAGATCTTTCTTTTTCGTAGCCTCATTCTGCCTCTAATTTTGTTTCCTTTTTTAAAAAATCATTTTCCTCTGAAAGCTTTTTCAAGTGTCCACAACCCCCTGAGCACTGAGCAGCTCTAGCCTGAGGGCCAAGAGGAAAAGGGCAGAGAGAGAAAGCCCATCCCACCTACACTGACGTCCTGACTGGGACGGGAGGACAGCCTTCAGCCCTCCTCATGGACCCCAGGGAGGCCGCAATGCTCTGGGCATCCTCTCTCTGCCCCCGATGCCAGCAGGGGCTGCCCAGTCAAAGCAAGACCCTTCTTCCCTGGGGTTGGGGTGTTCGTGGTCTGGCTACGGGGAGGTGGGGGGGCGGCACGTCTGCAGACCCTGCCTGATAGTGAGGTCAAACAGTCTAGTTGTCTAATTAACGGATGGCCATTCATCAGGCAATGGCTGGGGCTGGCTCTTCCTTTCAATGAAAAGGAAAGGGCGATAAAGCCGGGGAGGGATGGACAGCTAGGAAGTTTCATTGCTATGGCAAGTTTCAGGCTATGTCTTACTCACTGGCTGGATGATAAGACCCAGCCCCTCTCCTCAAGGAGTCTTCAGCTCCTGCTTGGCTGTCAGATCCACTGACCAGAACTAAACGAGCAGAATCTTCAACTCAACTTGCAGGGACTGGAGTGTCAATTTCACAACTCTGATCGTAAGAAAATAAGCAAAATTCTTCCAGCCTTCTCTGAAATGAATCCCTGAGCATCTACTACCCCACTCCACCTCCCCACAAAATTACATTACTCTCCCCCACCACCGTCCCCGTGCCCGCAAACTGAAATAGTCCACTGTTCTCCTCGTGGAGATGGTCTCTGTACCATGCTTAAGGTTTACTGTGTGTCACCTGCTCTTACCACGTGCCTTACGGCCCTTACTTATGACATAGGTACTACAGATGACCCATTTTATGGATGAGAAAACTGAGCCTTCATCATCGTTCAGTAACTAATCCCCATTGAAAAGAGCCTAGGTCACCACCTAGCTGAAGAGTCTTCTTGCGTGCTTTTCTGTCTCACTGAACCAGCATTGGTCTGGTCCTCACCCGCTCCGTGACAAACAGGTGACTTTTTCTTTCCATGAGGAAAATGATACTAGCTTTTTTGGCTCCTGTGTGCAACTGATCATGGACTGAAGATTACAGGTGTGGAGACACTTAGCTTTCTCCTTTCTGTTCTCGTAGATGACTACAGCTGGATTGTGCCTAAAACATTCAACCTGAAAGGAGAGGCCACAATGCTCAAGGGACATTGGGTACCACATCAGGCTCCATGGCCCTTGTTGACTAATTTATTACATGGTTTTTCTTGATCTCTGTCGTGAGCAGAGTTATTGTGAATCCAAACAACTTAGGAAAGGAAGACAGGTTTCCCAACCGTCCTGTAACTCATGGCACACTGTCTCTGCAGACAAATTGACATTATGCAGACAGTCAAGGGTTTATTTTAAGGGTAATGATAAAATCGCTGTTTCCAAAGCCTTCACTACTAGCCCGGATCCGACTTCACACTCTCAGGAGGACTGCACCCCCATTCTCTCCAGAACATCAACTTTAATTTAATGGCCCATCAAAGATCTTTGAAGGCCTAAATCTTTCCCTTCCAGCTGGTCAGAGGTATTGGCATATTAATCTATTTAGTAATTATGCATACAAGCTCTGGCCATGTGTTATTGAAAATTAAACTATCAAAATGTGTCCAATCAAATCGCTCAATGTCTCAATCCCATCGTGTCATTAGATTCAACACCAAGATTAATTACAAAGCGATGGGCCAGGTCTGCCAGATGTTGTGCTGACTCCAGTCAAGGTACATCTGTTTCTCCACCTACCATTGCTGTGGACTCAGTCACTGATTCCACAGTTGCTGGCTCAGGGTTTCATTAGCCTAAACATGGCATTGACTTAGTGAGATGCTCTCACATCTCCTGCTCCTTGCAATTGCTGTCCAAGGCCACTGTCAGCCAATGATTTGTCCCAAGAGAGTCACAACGGAGTGAGAACTGCCAGCCAGCTTTGAGATAAAAGGCTGCTGGTTTGAGGGGCATTATAATTACAGGGATGGGGAAGACACAGATGTGGGTTCTAGCCCGGAATCTCTGATCTTTTCCCTCATGGCACAATTTCTTGGTTAATTGCTTTTCTTCCTGGTTAGGAAGTTGCATCATTTCCTCCTCTGTAAAATGGGTTAAGAATCCTTACTTCACAAGGTTGTTGAGATAATTAAATCAGTCAATTTATGCAAATCGCATAGCACAATATCTGGCATAAGGCATGTGCTGAGTATGGGTCCTATTCTTTCAACTTCCTATGATATATGAGGATACTTCAGGCATATCAGAGAGTATGATGGGAGCCAACCTGTTCCTGGGGTGGGAAGGTGAACCATGGACATCTTTTCGCAATTGGAAGAAATGTGGCCCGGTTGGTTCACATAACTAAATGGACAAGATCTCCTTTCCCAACTCAGATTTGGCATCAGGAACGTCAAAACCCCAGTGAACTTTCATCTTTGTCTCTTCTGGGACAAAAATGGAAAACTCACATCCCATGTATTTTAAATCTTCAGCCTGATAAATCAACAGTAGTTACTGAAGATACTACAAATAGCAATGGCCATAATGATGCTGTGGAGGTAAAAGTCAGCAGCAAACACATGCGATTCTCTAAGGGAGGCGGGTAGAGATTGACCTTGGGAGGGGATTGAAACCAGACTTGCAGATAAAAGTAAAATCTGTAAGCTCATGTTTCTAAAATCTTTATTAATTTGTTCATTCATTCATTCATCCTTCCTATCCCCTTATTTATCAAACCTTTATCAAGGATCAACTAAGTTCCAGGTATTAGATCACAAAAATCAATGAAACTGGCATCCTTTTCTATTTTCTGGTAACAAATTATTATTTATGGCAGCAACTGAAGAAGAAGTTTCTTACAGTTGAACAGCCAGATCCCTAGTCCTCTGTCCTCCATGGTGTAAGTTTTGCATTTCTGCTCTAGACTGGCCACAAAACCTGTAAGACTCCTTGGGGCTGGAACCAAGGCTGAGGTTGAACTCCCTGCCTTCAAAAGATGGAACACAGCCGAGGAAGGAATTAGTCTTCAAAATATTTTCAGCAGGCAATCTGCTTGACTCAATGGGGAACTACCTGGTTCATTAGCTGATATACCTGGTTCAATGGACAATACATCTGATTATGCAGGTGAAGCACTATTTCTTTTTAAAAAATGAACCCCTTTCCACCTACATCCCCACTGCCGATAGTAGTGGGAAAAATTACTGCTCCGAGCAACTGTGTTTACTTCTGTTCTCCTCTCTCCCCCTTTAATGTGTGTCACTGTAACCTGAGGGGGCACGTGCAGGTATGTAACATGTACTGGGCTGACACAGGCAGAGATCTGGATTTGGCTATTTCAGTAAATCACTGTCATCCAGAGTGATTCTGAATTCTGTCAAAAAAAAAAAAAGAACTCGATTTGCTATGTAGTCAGAATGGGGTTGTTTTTAGCTTGCTGAGATTCACAGCTATGAAGTCATTGTTTGCAAATCAGGCATCTTTTCAACAACGCTGGGTGTGGGGACCAAAATAGCAAATCCACAGTCACTTCTCACCTTCAGTCTCCTCCCTCTACAGAAAGGTGGCGGGGGAGGTTAGATCCCTGGGGAGGGATAGCTGTTTCCTGGCTGATACTCTTGTCATAACTAGGGACAAATAATCCCTGGAGCCGTCTAAGCTCAGGCTCATGAAATGTGCACAGACTTGCATTCTGATGCCTTTAGCACTGGGGAGGGAAACCTGGAAGGAAACAGAATCCTCTGGAGGGCTTATGTGGATTTCTGAGTCGAATGGTATCCTGGTAAATGTCTAACAACCTGCACCCTCTGGAAGAAAAACTGTGGTTTGCAGTTGCCAATTTCTGTGGTGTAAATATCCCCACAACAGTCAGTTGCAAACTACCGTGGAGTTGGGAAGAGATGCACCATCTGCTCTCAGAGCTTACACTAGCCAGCTCCAGCCTACGCTGGCTGCCCCACCTGCCTGACGTGGCAGGTCTACAGCAAAGTTTGAAAATTCGTACTTTCGACAAGTTCCCAGGTGGTGCGGATGCTGCTGGCCCAGGATTTTTAGGTACCAGATACCGTGGGAATGTCCTTGGGCTTTGGAGGCCTTGCCACTCTCTCAGGACCTCTTCTCTCTGTTCCCATTAAATCCCCAAGGGGCTCAGTGCAGGCCAGTGGAAAGAACTCCTAACCATCAGGACGCGGGTCTGGGCTGTAACTTTAGGGAAAATTAAATATACCAATGTTCCAAAAGGAAGCCAGGTATTCTGCTGTTTGCTCACACTTCTCCCTTTTCTTAGCGTAACTGTAAGGAACCAAGTCTTATTCATCTTTCTGTTCCTTGCCTACCCCTAAAATCCACCCAACTGAAATAATATACTGGCCTGCAACCATGACATACAGAGCTCACAGCCTCTGTCACTCACTTCACCTTTAAGCTATGCACCTATCTTTCTATTTATCAGTTCATTAATTTGTGCAATGGACTTTTGAATCCCTACTATGTGCCAGTCACTGGGTCCTGGGGATATAGTGGTAAATGTAAGAGGCACAATATCTGACCTGTGGAGCTTCTAACATTGTAAGGAAGATAAATGTTAAATATCAATTAGATTTGTAATGAGCTTCAGAGGAAAAAAACCCCAGGATGCTATGTGGGTATCTCATAGGTTCAGGAGGCAAGAGAGGAAGTTAAAATGAGACCTAAAAAGACGGATAAGAGATTCCTCATGAGAGGAGAGGGTGGTGGGCGAGTGACAGGGAGTTAAGTATTCCAGGGGAGCTGGAGCAGAGGGAAGACAAAGTATGGCCCAAGATGAGGCTAGAGAGGGAGGTAGATTTGGGACTTTATCCTAAGAGCCAGCAGGGAGAACCACTGAAGGATCCCAAGCAGAGGAGTGCCACACCAGATCTGGCCTAAAGAAATGTTGCCTTTGAATGTAACGCAGCTCTGCGTGTGCACGTAATTTCTGAATCACAGACATGTGCCTATTATGTAAGGTTATGACCGAGCTTGATCTAAGTTCTCTCTGGGTCAGTGATACCACGCATATTGAGAGAGGTGATTAGGCAGCCTTGCTGACCCTGGTTGATTAGCAACAAGGAGAAGAAAGGGCCAGGCTGTCAAAACTCAGGCTGTTTCTCTTATCCCACAACTGGCTCCTTGATTGCAAGGACATAGCCTTAAAAGGAGATGTTTTATGTCCCACAGATTCCCCCTTAATCCCAAGGACCTGACCCAGTGTCTCTTTGTTCTCTCTCCCACCAAAATTTCTGTTCTAAAGCTGAGATCTGCAGGAGAAAAAAAACCATAATAGGAAGAAGCTGATTGGCCTCTGTGCCACCTAAATGAAGGTATGATGGCAGAACCATCCAATAAAAGGCCCGTGGCCTGATCGGGAGGTGGAGCTCCCTTGTCCAGCCACCTGGGCTGACAGCTACCCGCTGGGGCACTGGCCTTTCCTTCTCCGGATCCCAGCTCCAGCGCTTTCTTTCCCTTCTCTCTTCTGAGCAGTAAAGCAGTCTTTCACTTTGTCTCTCTGCCTCTGCTGAGAATTCCTTCTCAGCCAGTGGGCAAGGACCCACACTTTCAGGGTAGGCGTTCTGATTTGGGCATCTCTCTATCTGCTAACCAATTAGCCTCTAGTTGTGTTACTCTTGTCACCCAGCAAAACTGCAACCTCTTCAAGGTCAAGGATGCTGTCTTCTTTCCTTCTGTTGTCCCACTGTGCCTAGGATGGCACTGGGTACCTTCTGGCTCACTGGTAAATAGCCATGGGGCACTGAAAATGATACAAGAGGGAAGAGGGCAGGGCACCATTAAAAGAATGACACAGCAATTGGCACCCAGCTGGTGGAAGGTTCAACTCCTAGTAGACCTTGAGCTTCAATATGTACTCATTGAAATACAATAGCTGTTAAATGGCTCTCCCACAGGTGCCAGGACAGTTTTAAGGCTGACCATGAAAGGTCAAAGGGTGGGTGACGGCCCAGTTCCTGAGAACCCCACCCCCTTCCCCTAAGTAGCTGGAATAATCCTCCCACTTGTTAGCATTTGAAGTCACCCAGCCCATAAAAGCCAGCAACACCATGCCTCGTGGTCGCTCTCTCTTCTGAGTCGGACTGTACTCTGTCTATGGAGTGTGTAACTACTTTTATTTTAAACTGAACACCCAACCCCTACTCCCCGTGGCCTTTCTCTTGCCTTCTGAAACAGCCTGCACCCTGTCTATGGAGTGTGTATCTCTGAATAAATCTACCTTTACTCAACTGTGTCTCTCTCTTGAATTCTTTCCTGCGCAAAGCCAAGGACCCACACCTGATGGGGTGCATCCCAGGGACTCAACCAAGACCTGTGTTCCGGCCATCTTCTCACCCGACATTTCCCCTGCATCAAAAAGAGCACTCAGTTTAATGTAAGGAGGCCAGGCTTCCAGTTCATAGCTGCCACTGACAAACTTTGTGACCTTTGTGATTGGGCACATAACCTCTCTGAGCTTCTGTTTTCTTATCCATAAAAAGGAAAACCATATGCATTTTATAAAGTTTGTGGGAAAGAACTGACGAAGACAGTGCAAGCAAAAAATTTAGAATTCCGTGCACATGTGAGATGCTGTACTTAATGAGAGAGGGCGTAGGGATAACGGACCCAGCCTTCACCCGACATAGCCTCCTACTGACCTTCCTGCGCAGAGTTACTTGACAACCATGTGACACTTCAGACGTACCTGCACCTTTGCAGATGCCAGGGGTGACAGTTTGGGAATGTGACGAGGACCTGGTGAAAGAGCAGAAAACTAACGAGATGGCTGCTGAGTTGTTCAGGCCTGTACTTCTAGCTAAACTGATCTTAGGACTAACAGGCTCCCCTCCCTGTGCACTCTTTGCTTAACATAACTTATCCTTTTACCCTAGAGGTCTTGAAAGAAGGTCATGGACGGAACCTCAAGAAAATGGGCAGAGCCTTCTAACTTCCTCTGTAACAACAGCAAGTTCTTATCCACATGAAAGAAATGTAACCCCTGCTCCCACCCTGATTGTCATCACGTTCCTGTTCCCATTTTTCTATAAAACCCCAGGACCCTTACCCAAGGCAGGCTCACAGTCTTCAAGGCACGAGCCTGCTGTGACTGCCTTTGCCTGGCAAAGCAATAAAGCTGTTTTTTTCTGTCCTCCCCAGACTCTGCCTCCGACTCTCAATTCGGCTATCGGGGTACAGGGGCCAGTTTTTTGGCAACACTGGGAGCCCACACATTCTTGGGTGTTCCTGTCACAGCTCGCATCCGGCTACGTCTGATCTCTGAGGTGCCCTCATATGTGCGGGCCACCTTCTGGCTGCTGAAGCGGGGCACGGTGGCTTAGGGAAGGATTTCTGAAACTGAAGTTCATGGATCACCTACACTGAAACTACCCAGGCCCTTAGCAAACCTGTCCTAGCTCTGCTAAATCAGAAGACTATCAAAGGAGGGCATAGCTCAGTGACAGCGTGCGTGCTTAGCATGCGTGAGGTCCTGGGTTCAACCCCCAGTGCCTGCATTAAAGATAAATAAATAAATTCTAATTACTTTCCCTCCCCCCATTTTTCTTAAAAAAAAAAAAAAGAATCTTGTGAATACTTAACGCCTCTCATCTCTGCCATGGGGGATGGGAGCCCAGGCTTTGAACTCACCCACAGGCAGATGAAACATGGCTTCTACCAAATGGACCTCAGTGGCCTCCTCCATACTTTTGATTATAAATTCTGTTCAATTCTGCCTCAGTTAGGGGTGGTGAGGGTTAAATGAGATAAAGTATGTGCGGTGCTTAAAACAGTTCTTGGCACTTAGAAAGCACTTGAAAAATGGTCACATTTATTATGTCACCCTGGCCTCTCAGCAGCCCTGTGCGTGGGCGGACAGGGAGCTAATGTCTAGGAAAGCAAAGTGAGTTACCAGAGGTCACCCAGCTAATTAGCAACTGGGCGAGACTAACGCCCAGAACGCCTGTCTCCTAATCCAGCACTATTTCCGCCACACCAGGCTGCTTCCTTTAAGCCCTAAATGCTTCTCTTCTGTGTACCAGTCTCTAAGTGGCGGAGAAGAGCCCTACATAGCTCCCTTTCATTAGCAATTTATCAGGATGTTGCTTTGTGTCTTGCAAACAGATAACCAGCCCGAGCTCAGCTGACCTCTAGAATCCATTCAGATATAATTGAGTTTGCGCTATCTGACGGGTGGCGCATCTTACAACATTTAGGTAAATCGCAGAGCTTGTGCACCTGACCCCGACAACCCGCCCCAGGGCTCTGAATCCGTTGCCTTTCTCCTCATGCACCCCACCTCCCACCCCCAACTCCCTTTTTCAAACGGATCCCGACACTTCTGTTCAGGGACGCACTGCTGTTGGTGCTGACTTAATGCTAAGCACGCAAGAGTACAAAGCCGCAGCCACTCCCCTCCCAGATCCCGGCCCTGCCTTTTTGAGACTGGGGGAGATTTAATTTAGATAGAGATGATTTCTTGTGATACGGATGTCCCAGCCTACCCTTGAGGAACACACAAGGCAAGAGCCTCTGGGAGCCAGATGCAGGAACACAGCTCACAGCCTCCGCGGGCCAGAATCCCAGGCTGCCTTGCTCTGTCTTCTGTGAAGAATTCAGGAGTGTCTATGTTAAGACTCCCTTAACGCTCCCTCAACCTCCTCTATCCGCTGCCCACCCACTCAGTGGTGAAGGACAGGGAGCAGGTGTTTGTTTGGTTTCCATGGGTCAATGTAACCTCTTCCTGTGGACTCAGCTGTTCGCTTCCTTAGGGAAGCCAGCCCTCCACTCCTGCCCCCTCCACCCACATCTGTTCTGCTCCACTCCCTCCCCTACAACCCACACACAAGGAAAATACGATTGGGCAGGTCTCCTCAAGGTCTCGGGTTGACTACTTGTGGAAGGAGGGTGCTAACCTAGATGATTTGAAAGATCTCTTCCTCCTGGGATCTGCCCTGGTTCTCTAGGTTACTCAGACTGAGCTTTTCCCAGTCATTGGGCCAGGCATGGCCATCAGCCAAGGTGTACAGCAGCAACTTTAGGATGCCTTGTAGCAGAGGTTCCCAAACTGTTTCCATTCATGGCATCCTTAAAGGCTTAGTCAGTTTTGTTCACAGGACCCACAGGCCAAAAGAAATATATTTATTAAGTACTTAGTTACTAAACGTGAACTCAGTTGAACTAAAAATGTTGCAATTGTAGACTACCTCAAGGTATCAGGTTATACTTATAGTATTTGATATGTTGAGTATCACTGTATTTGCCTAGAAATTTGGAAATATTTCGTGGCCTCTGTGTGAGTTTTCTGAAGCACCCCAGGGTACCTTGGCACAGAGTCTGGGAAACGGGCTGTATCATCTGGTTTCCTAAGCCCAGCACGTCTAAACCTCCTGCTCACTGCAGCCTCCGAGAGAATCTCACTGGACATTTCACTCTATTACTTGCCACACCGACCTCTCAGAAGTCTTAGAGGAGTTAGTCATTTTTGCATTTTGAAAAGTTTCTTGTTTTAAAAATTTTTATTGAAGTGTGGTTGATTTAGAATGTTAGTTTCAGCTGTACAGCAAAGTGGTTCAGTTATACATATACATACATTCATACATAATTTTTCTTTTCAGATTCTTTTCCATTACATGTTATTACAAGAGATCGAATATACTTCCCTGTGCTCTGCAGTAGGTCCTTGTTGTTTATCTGTTTTACATATAGTAATGTGTAGCTGTTAATCCTCAACTCCTAATTTATCCCTCCCTGTGCTTTCCCCTTTGGTAGCCATAGCTGGTTTTCTATGTCCTTGAGTCTGTTTTTGGCTTGTAAATAGAATTTGTATCATTTTTCTTTTTCGATTCCACATATAAGTGATATCATATGATGTTGTCTTTCTCGAAAAGTTTCTTGAGACAGAAATAGAACTTTCCACATTTTCTTTCTTTGCCCAAGCCCCAGAACATCAAAGTGCTCAGAAGATCGCTTAAACTTTGGCAATCCAGACACTGATTACATCGCCCAGTGTGTACACAGATAGGTTAAATCCTAAACATGCTAGTGACACGGAAAAGGGAAGGAAAGAAAAGAATGCTGAGGTGTTCAGTTAATCAGACTGGCTGCCTACATGATCTGGATAATTACCTGGGTAATTTTTCAGCCTTGCACTTCATGGGTGGAATACACACAGTCAAGATAAAATTAGAAGTTAAAAATGTTTTTTTTAAATTTTTTTAACATTTTTTATTGATTTATAATCATTTTACAATGTTGTGTCAAATTCCAGTGTTCAGCACAATTTTTCAGTCATTCATGGACATATACACACTCATTGTCACATTTTTTTCTCTGTGATTTATCATAACATTTTGTGTATATTTCCCTGTGCTATACAGTGTAATCTTGTTTATCTATTATACAATTTTGAAATCCCAGTCTATCCCTTCCCACCCTCTACCCCCCTGGTAACCACAAGTCTGTATTCTCTGTCCATGAGTCTATTTCTGTCCTGTATTTATGCTTTGTTTTTGTTTGTTTGTTTGTTTTTGTTTTTTAGATTACACATATGAGCGATCTCATATGGTATTTTTCTTTCTCTTTCTGGCTTACTTCACTTAGAATGACATTCTCCAGGAGCATCCATGTTGCTGCAAACAGCATTATGTTGTCGGTTTTTATGGCTGAGTAGTATTCCATTGTATAAATATACCACCTCTTCTTTATCCAGTCACCTGTTGATGGACATTTAGGCTGTTTCCATGTTTTGGCTATTGTAAATAGTGCTGCTATGAACATTGGAGTGCAGGTGTCATCCTGAAGTAGATTTCCTTCTGAATACAAGCCCAGGAATGGGATTCCTGGGCCATACAGTAAGTCTATTCCTAGTCTTTTGAGGAATCTCCACACTGTTTTCCATAGTGGCTGCACCAAACTGCATTCCCACCAGCAGTGTAGGAGGGTTCCCCTTTCTCCACAGCCTCTCCAGCATTTGTCATCTCAGTTGTACTTTTAATTTACACTTTCCTTAACTACTAATAATGTTAAGCATCTTATTTGCTTATTTGCCATCTACATAGCTTGTTGGTGAACGTGTCTTTTTAAAATCCTTTACCTTTTCTTTGGGTAGTTTGTTTACTTATTATTGAGCTGGAAAGCTCTGATACAGTCTGAATTCAATGCCTTTGTGATTTGCAAATATTGTCTCCTATCCTGTGCCTTATCTTTTCATTTTTTTTTTATAGTGTCTCTTGAAGAACAGAAATTTTCCATTTTTATAAGGTCCAATTTATCAGTGTTTTCTTTTATAAATCACACTTTTGATGGCATATCTAAGGAATCTTTGTTTAACCCAAGGTCATAAAGATTTTCTCACGTGTTTTCTTTAGAAGTTCTATAGTTTAAAATTACATATTTAAGACTATGGCCCATTTTTAGTTTTCCTTTTAAATTGGTTGTCTTTTAAGGCCAGAGAAGCCAAAGGCAGGAGGAGAGATTTGACCTACTGCCTGTAAGAAGTCGGTCTTATGACAGTCAGCTCATCACTACATAGGAAGCCCCTGTCAGGATGTAGTCCAGATTCCTTGAGTCCGAATCAGTTTCTTATGTTCTGTTATAGCGTAGGATATTTACTGATAGTTTCTGATCCTCAATTATGTAAATTATCAATCAGCATAGCTCAGACTAGAATTTAGGACTACAGCATTTGAGCTCACAAAGAGTGGTCCTGAGTGAGGAAGATAAGAACTTTTAGCTTGGGAACCCAACCTAAATAATCCAGGAAAAGTGGTCAGCATGGTTTGCCACTGAATACTAGAGAAAACAATGAGGTTCTACGATCAACCGCTTGTATGCCCCGTGCTGCATGTGGCCATCTTTCTGCCCGGGCTCTCACAGCCCTCCTTGGATCTGAGTTAATCTGGACCACTGGGTCCCTTGGGTTCATCTTGTTGCCTCAAAACACTCACTCACTTAGACAAGGCACTGCTTTATTAGCCCTCCAGCCTTCCAGGCTGTCTCCCTGCCTTTCGTTTTCAAGCACATGCACTCAAATAATCAGCTTTTGTCTGGGTACTTTCTTCCAACAAAAAAACCCACATCATTACCCAAAACAGGCGACTTACAAATTCAGAGATATGTGTGATCAAAAATGTTTACCTGGTGTGTCCTCAGGCTCCAGGCAGATCTATCATAAAATCTTCTGGAAAACAGATATCCAAGCATTTAGTTGAGAGGCATTGTGGCTTGGCAGGTAAGGGGTGGGAGCACATGGGTTTTGGACTCAGATTTGGGTTCAAATCACAGTTCTGGTCTTTATTGTGCCACCCTGAGCAAAGCACCTAACCACTTAGCCTCAGTCTCCCAATCTCAGAATGAAGAATATTAACAGCTTGATTGGTTTCATTAGCACTAAACAATATAATAACTGAGTGTGAAATATCTAGTACGTTGTGGCAACTTCCATAATTATGATGATGAAGTTTGCTCTGCCTTCCTCAACCACCGTTTCCCGGATTCACAACCCTCATTCAGAGGAGCTATTTCTCCTTTCTAATCAAAATGCCCCCTGCTGCTGGCCCAGCTCATTTCTGACAATCCCATACAGTCAACGGCCCTCAGACTATCAGATAGGGCTTGAGAACATCCTAATGGCTTTTGAATTCCTCGAAAAGTACCTGTGTACGTATAGCCCAATCCCCTTGTGAAGAACTTGTAGCAGATCAATTACTGTAAATGCCCTAAACAGCCTCAATTGATTGCCATGTGTGATCTGAAGTTCTGATTAATAGAGGCTTTGTTGAAAAAAGAATGCATTTCTAGGAAAGAGCCGGAACACATTTGCTGTCCACTTGTGCCAATATCCTGAATTATGAGGCTGCAAAATGGTCCCCGCTTGCCACTCCCCATGTCTGACTATATGGTACTTTCAGAACAAGTCTCTACTCAGGTGAATGCATCACATCTCCTGTTTGATGGGATGCTTGGAGAAAATCAGCTGGGAACATCTCATGTCAGCACAAAGTTTTCCCAAGTTGCCTAGGCTGGAAGTGCAGCTTTATATTCCAGGGTGAGGGGCTATCTCACGTATCTTAATCCTGTGCAGCCCTGGTGACTCACCGCAGCGCTTTGGGGCTTAGCTTTGAATTCCCTTGACTTCGAGGTTACGAATGTCAATCCTTCCGCGTAGCTTTACCTTCATTTCTGGAGCACTTGTGTGCATATCTGACCCCTGCGTGCACATGAGTATTCATTTGCCTGCAAGTCTTAAAAATGCTAATGTGAAACTGGGTTAGAAGTCTACCAAGCCAGACTCTGACCCCAAATATTAATCATGCCTGCGTAGCCGAGGGGAGCCTTGGCCATTGTAGGGAGAAGGCGTACACTCACCCTGAAGCCCTGCTCACCCTGAAGCCCTGCAAGGCAAACGAATCGAAGTCGAACCCCCATTTTAAAACATTTCATTGACCAGCAGGCTGTTCATTTTTCTCAGGTGTGCATCTTGTTTTTGACTAGACAGAAGCAGTGATCTGATCAACTTTTCAACTGAACAAGGGACAAAACAAGACACAACCAATTCACATCATGTTTCGCAAATGGTTTTTGGATAGAAATTCACTTCTCTGAATTTCATTCTTGTTTATTCAGTGTGATGTCGAAGATGCTCTTCCTGTCTCCCCCTCGTCCCCTTGACCTCTCTTCCCCTACCAACTTTTACTTCCCAGAACACTTTCTTTTATGCTAAGAATTATTTGAAGATTGACTCAGAGGCTGAGTACTCTAAGATTCCCTTTTATGAACTATGAACAGTCGCTGGTCAGGGGTCTCAAAGGAGTCTTGCTGGAGGGCATTCCCTCTGCCACGGAATGCCAGGGGAACATCCTGCACCCGGCCAGTACGGCCAGCCCCTGGCCTAGGAGCAACAGTCACAGGTGGTGCCTCAGCCCAGGGGCCCTGCTTCCCATCTCCTTGACAACCAGGCCCTCCTCTATTCATTAAGACCCTTCATTCTGTCAAGTCCTGTGCTAGGTCCTTTCATTTGTGACAGTGCCTCTGATCTCAATGGGTTCTTACAACTATCATGAAACTTTGATAATATTCCCACCCCCATTTTAGGAATAAAGATGACCCAGGTAGAAAGATGTAGAATCAGAATTTGAATCCCGATCTTAGGACTCCAGAGCTTACTTCTTTGGCTCTGAATCTCACTACCTTTAAATTACCATCCAATTTCCTTCCAGGAAAATTGGGCTTCTACACAAGACAAAGTTCCCTTCGCTGGGGGCAGAGATGACCTCACAGGCCAACTGGAGCAAAATCTTAAATTAACAAACGAAAAGAAAATGGAAGCCTGGAAGGCCTTTGTGACTTCCCTGAGGTCACCGCTACCGAGCAGGCAAAGCTGGGGCTCGGGCTTGCGCCTTGTTGATCCTAAGCATTGCGCTAGTATTGCCCACGCCACACAGGGTGCGCTGCCCAGTCAAGGGCGTGAGGAGACTAACGTTCAAAGTCAAAGGAATAAAGGCAAACGCATACCACTCCCCCCTGGAGGAAACTGCTGCTTCAGTACAGAAAGATTGCCAGGTCCTGATGCATTTGTGCCCATAGTGTGATCTCCCCACCATAGCTTAAATCCTTTATGCTTATTTTGCCTCTTTACAGACTGATTTAAGATAATTTTGTCAGGAATATGGAGAAGGAAAAAAAAAAAACAGCGAAGTACCTACAAGTGACAGGCAAAATACAACAACCCTGAGCTTTTCTTTATGTTTTCTTAGATTTCTGTTAAATTCACCTCCTGCAATTTGTGGAAGAGCCTTTTCCATTTTATCTAGAGTGACCTGGTCTAGTTGTCACAAAGCATGACTTGGGTAATCTCAGAAACACAGTATTCCAGGCCCTAGCCATGTCTGCTATTATTTGAGGGTAAGAAGGAGAGAAATTAGGAGTGAATTATACTGAATGAAGGTATTTTGAACTCTTCAACAAAATTTTTGTTTTAGAACCAACTCCCTATAGTGCAATGAATTATAGACCAATAAATGAGATAAGATGTTAGCTTGGGTCTTTCTAATTGGTGTCCCTATAACCATTTAATGATTTGTCTCTTCACAGGATCTATCCTCCATGGATACCTACATATCAACAAGATCTAAAAGAAAAAGAGGCACTTCTTGAAATTAAACAAAGTTTTCATTCTAGGGAAATATCTTCAGGAAGGAGACTGAGCAGCATGTAGGTGCTGGTCTAGCCCATAGACTTGCCTCTATGCAATCCTCACTTTAATTTATAAGGAAATGGACTGAGTCCTTACCACAGGTACATTGACTGATTGGCATTGATCGGCAAGGACTCCATAACTAGTCGTTCAGCCTCCACCCCAGCTGACCTATGGGAAATCTCCAGTCAGTGCAATATATGTTCATGTATTCATTCAACAAATGCCAGGCACTCTTCAGTTAGGTGTTGGGTATGTAACAGTAAATGAAACTAACAAGAGAAATCCCTGCCCCCTTTGCTAGATAAATAAGGAGAGAAAAATAGACAAGTCAGGTGATGATAACACCAAGATGAAATGAAAGTGGGGAAGCGAGGTCTACAGTGTAGTCGGCAGAGGAAGAAGCTGTTCACCCACTGGGACCCAAGCCCACATCCGTCTGCCTGTTTGTGCTCCCCTCGTAGGTTGCCATCTTCTCCAAAATGCTCTCTTCCTTGGCCAGCTGCATCTCAGCCCAGAGAGTTCCATCTTGAAGGGGACTTCACTGAACTCAGTTGTGTCCGCCCTCCCAGGGCCAGGTGTTCAGCTGCTCCCAGATTCCCTCCTTCTTCCTGGTGTGCATTTCCTTGCTCTTGCTTCCCCCATCTCTCACTCTGCTCACTTGAGCTCTTCTACGTGGTCCTACACGTGAGTCTTTCTGGTTCCCAACTACCCTGGCTTTGTCTCTATCTGCTGCCCCATGCCTACCCTTTGAACTTGATGGTCCCCAAGCTCCCCAGGGAAGGGTTTCACTTTATTCTGTTTTTGTCCACATCCCAGCAGTATAACACGAGCAGAAGTCTGTGACTGGCGCTCACACAAAGCTTGCTCTAACATCCATCCCCAGTATCTAAATGGAAAGGAAAGGATTATTTACAAATATCTTAAAGCAAAGAAACAGCCATTTCCCATGCATACACACATAGGTGGTCCTTTCATTAAGTCGTCTTCTGAAAGAGCACAAACCTGCCTTGGACATTGCTTCCACAATGCTTTGTTTTCCCCCAAACTGAAATTCATTCACAGAGCAATACTTCCATGGAGATGGGGCTGCCTTGTATTCTCAGCCTCCTGCTTAATGTGCTCTGAGTTTCTTTAAGTCCTTTCCTTCAATGATATCTTGCCACAGCCAGGGTGCCTGGGTTAATTATACCTCCTTACATTTAAAATAATTTCCTTTCTAAATCCACTTCAAATATGTGTCCTTGAGAATCAGAATGCTGGTCTTCCCGTCCGGAGATGTCATATAACTAGATGCCTAAATAGCTTCTCAGATGCACTGATTACTTGACCGCTCTCTCTCAGCCAGAACTGTCTCATTCATTCTCTCCTCACAACTTCAGCTATTGTTGCTCCCTGATGCCACTGCCCTACAACCAAACTATGCCTGTTTTCAGACAAGCCATCTACCTAACTCTTGGTATCCAGAGACTTTCAAGGCATCACCTTTGGATCATTTCCAATGAACTAGCAAAATCTACCTTATTTCTCCAGGTGAGAAAACCTGCTTTGTGACATTTATTGTTGACGTTTAATAATATAGTATGCAAACTTCAAATGAGCACATTTTTATTCCTTGTCTCTTAATAAGTACATTTTGCATGAAGGTTAAATTGAAGAGCTGCCAGTTAGCCAGTTGGTTCTGGGTATACATGCTTTCAGCTGCCCACATTTATTTCAGGAGTCAGTTTATAATGGCCTAAATGTTTGCTCTGGCTTCTGCTCAAACCATATCTCCAACCTCTGTGGCACTATATAGTCTCATGTTTAAACAGTAGATCTGAAGTAAACAAGGCTAGCACAATGACTGAAAAGACCAAAGAAAGAGAATTTGAGTAATTTCAGTTTTGTTTTTCTGTATGTCCACGCAGAATATTTGTTTGAGTTTAATATTTAAAACAGTAACACAATGTAGACTGTGAGGTCTAATATTTTAGCTTTTTGGTAAGTGCAAACCTTAGTTCATACATGAAATATCTTACTGAATTAGAACAATGTCTTTAAAATTGAAATGTATACATTTTAATACTTTGCTGTTTTGTTTTTTATTTTTTAACATTTTTTATTGATTTATAATCATGTTACAATGTTGTGTCAAATTCCAGTGTAGAGCACAATTTTTCAGTCATGCATGAACATACATATATTCATTGAGACATTTTTTCTCTGTGAGCTACCGTAAGATCTCGTATATATTTCCCTGTGCTATACAGTATAATCTTGTTTATCTATTCTACAATTTTGAAATCCCAGTCTATCCCTTCCCACCCCTCATCCCCTTTTATGAATTAAGATTAAAACTTAGGTTTTGTTAAAATTAATATGCTAGACAGTTGTATACATTAAATGTTATTGTATCAGACTATTATCAAAGGATCAAAGTTCAAACTATTAGGTAGCTATAAAAGTGTAGAATGAATAACTACTCATTTTTCTGTCCAGCAGGAACATGTAGGAATGAAATAATGACAATATTTATACATAATTACTCTGAATTTTGTAAAAAAATTTGATGTGGAAAATCAATATAAAATGACATTGACCTGGTGAAGCTCAACAAAGAACAATTCAAAAAACCCAGCGAAGAGACAGTGAAGCAGCATCCATATCTATTTGGAAATAGGTAGTGCCCTTAACATCACATACAGCTTCATCTCATGAGTGGCAGTGAAAATGGTTTTGTTGTATACAGGAGAAGATATTAAAAAGTCACACATTCCAGGTGTCAAACAGATGCACCACAGAATCTCAGTTGCTCTAATTTTCGTTTCCCTAATTGTGTGAAGCTGAGCATATTCTCATACCTATTGGCCATTCAAGTTTCTTCTTTTGTGAAATGTCTGCTAAATCCTGTGCCTGTTTTCCCATATGGTTTCAATATAAATTTATACAAATTCTTAACATATTTTTAATATTATTTTTTCATCCTTAATCATCTATTTCGATCTCCAGTTTATAACACAAAATACTTAGGCTAGAAAATCTCTAAAAAAAAAAAAGTTCAAATAAATGGTTTCACTTCTAACTTAGAAAATTAGAAAGTGAAGAAAAACTTAAGTCCAAAGTAAGCTGAAGAAAGAATATAATAAGGATCAGAACAGAAATAGATAAAATAAGATTTAGAAAAACAGCAGGAAAAAAAATCAATGAAACCAAGAAAAAAGAAATAAGAAATAAATTGCCAGTGCCAAACATGAGAGAGGTGATACCGGTGCAGATTCTACAGTTATTAAAATAATTATCAGGGAGTATTATAAACACTTTGATGCCAAAATAAAAATTAATTACCAAGATTAAATGTACAAATTTCTTGAAAGGTACAAACTTCTAAAGCTTACCTAGAGGAAATAGATATTCTGAATAACTCTGAACACAAACTACTAAATCTTTCCAAGAAGAAATAGATATTCTGAATAACTCAAGAAAGAAACTGAAAATGTTATTAAAACGTTTCCATAGAAAAGAAGGAAGATAAAAGAAAAATAAGGAGGAAGAGAAAGAAGAAGAGAGAGAGAGAGAGATGGAGGGAAGAGGAGAGAAGAGAAAGAAAGAGAGAAATAAAGAAATTAAGAGAGAAAGAAAGAAGACTTCAGGCACAGATGGCTTCACTGGTAAATTCTATTAAACTTTCAAGTTAGAAATAATATGATTTCTAGAAAAAGTCTGCCAGAAAAATAAAGAAATGAGAATGCTTTTCAACACATTCTATGAAGGCAGATTTATTCTGATACCAAAATGAGGTAAAGATATCTCAAGGAAATTAAATTACAGACAAATATCCCTCATGAATGTAGAATGCAAAAATTCTAAACAACTTTTTAGCAAATTGAATCCAACTAGATGGATGGATAGATAGATAGGCAGACAGACAATAGATAGACAGACAAATTACCATTTGTAATTTATCCCAGGAATGTAAGGTTGGTTTAACATTTGAAAAACAATTAGTGTAATTCATCATATTAAGACACTAAAAAGAGAAAACTCACATGATCATCACAATAGACACAGAAAAAACAATTGAGAAAATCCAACCTCTTTTCCAAAACAAAACCCCCAAATCTGTCATCAAATTAGAAATAGAAGGGACCCTCTCAACCTGAGAAAAAGCATCTTACAAAAACCCAATAGTTGACATCATATATAATGGCAAAAGATTGAATTTCTTATACCTATGTTCTGGAACAAAGCAAGGTTGTCAGCGTTCAGCACTTCTAGTTAGCATCATACTTAAAGTTCTAGCCTCTGTAATCAAGTAAGAAAAGAAATATACACACACATCCAAATTAGAAGGAATGGAGGTGATTATTCACAGACATGAACATCTGTGTAGAAAAATAAGGTGAAATCCACATAAAAGCTACTAGAATTAATAAGTAAATCTATAAAAGTTTCAGGATATACAATCAATATTAAAAAGTAAATTATGTTTACATATATAGTTATCAAATTACATTTGTATAGCAATAAATAATTAGAAATTAAAATTACCAAAAAAAATACCATTTACAATAGCATCACAAAATGTAAAATTCTCAGTGATAAGTCAAACAAATGATGTGGAAGACCCGCACACTAAAAACTATAAAGCATGGCTGAGATAAATTGAAGGAGACCTAAGTAAATGGAGAGACATATATTGGTCATGTGTTGGAAGACTCAGTATTGTTTAGATGTGAATTCTGCCCAAACTGATCTGTAGATTCAATATAATCCCAACAAAAATTCCAGCAGGGCTTTTGAAGAAACTGACAAGCTGTTTTAAAAGTTTATATGGAAATGTAAAGGGCCTGAAATAGCTAAACACTTCGAAAAAGGAGAACAAAGTTGAAGGACTAACACTATCTGTATTAGTTTCCTCTTGATGCTGTAACAAGTTACCACAAACTTTGTGGCACAGAATAATACAATCTCAGTACATTACAGCTCTGGAAGTCAGAAGGACGAATTAAATCTTATGGGGATAACATCAAAGTGTGGGTAAGTGCTGTACTCCTTCTGGGAATACTCCAAGGGAGAATTCATTTCCTTGTCTTTTCCAGCTTCTAGAGGCTGCCTGCATACCTTGGCTTATGGCTCTTCTGTCCATCACTTCAATCTCTGCTTCCATTGTCCTTCTTCTGACTTTTGACCCTCTTCTCTCCTTAGAAGTACCCTTGTGATTATATTGAGCCTGCCCAGAAAACCCAAAAGAATCTCAAAATCCATAATTTAATCACATCTACAGTGTTCCTTCTCCCATGTAAGTTCGCATATTCACAGGCTCGAAGGATTAGGATGTAAACTTCTGTAAAGAGCCATTATTCATCCTGCTGTACTACATAATTTCTAAATGTATTTATTTTAACACTAAAATATGGTTTTGCTGTCAAAATAGTCTAGTCAATGGAACAGAGTAAAATCCAGGTGTAGAACCACACATGAATAAACAACTAATTTTTGACAAAAATGCAAAAATGATTCAGTAGTCAGAGAATAATCTTTTCAGGGAATGATGTTGGAACAATATCACATGCAAAATAAAACCAAAAAACTTTGACCCATGTCTTGCACTAGGTATAAAAATTAGGCCTATATGTAAAATCTAAACCTATAAAACTTCTAGAAGAAAGCATAGGCAAAAATGAAACAGGCAGATTATTAAATATGACACCAAAAGCATGATCCATAAGGGAAAATAAAATCGATAAGTTGTTCTTTATCAAATGTTTAAAAATCTGTTCAGAAAAAGACACTTAAGAGAATGAAAAGACAAGTCATAGAGTGGGAGAAAATATTTACAAAACACAAAGGACCTGTATCCAAAACACGTAAGAACTCCCAAAAGTCAATAGTCATAAAAGACAACTGAATTTTTAAAATATAGCAAAAGATTTAAACGCTTTACCAAAAAGAATCTACCGATGGCAAATAAGCACAGGAAAAGATGCTCAACATCACTAGTCCTTAAGGAAATACAAGTTAAAACCACAATAGAACACAACTATCCACTTATTAGAATGGCTAAAATTAAATAATCGGCCATACCAAGTGTTGACAAAGCTATGGGGGAACTGGAAATTTCATACATCCTTGTTGGAAATATAAATGGTGCAAACATTTCAGAAAAGTTTTTCTGGGCATATATACAGAAGGAACCCTACTCCAAAATGACACCTGCACCCCAATGCTCATAGCAGCACTATTTACAATAGCCAAGACATGGAAACAGCCTAAATGTC
Organism: Vicugna pacos; assembly: GCF_048564905.1. NCBI lineage: Eukaryota > Metazoa > Chordata > Mammalia > Artiodactyla > Camelidae > Vicugna > Vicugna pacos. The sequence continues at coordinate 10,193,609 of NC_133009.1, read as the reverse complement.
CATCAACAGATGACTGGATAAAGAATCTGTGGTATATTTATACAATGGAATACTATTCAGCCATAAAAACTGACAACATAATGCCATTTGCAGCAAAATGGATGCTCCTGGAGAACATCATTCTAAGTGAAGTAAGCCAGAAAGAGAAAGAAAAATACCATATGAGATCGCTCATGTGTGGAATCTAAAATTAAAAACAAATAAACAAACAAATAAGCAAACAAACAAAACATAAATACAAAACAGAAACAGACTCATAGACATAGAATACAAACTTGTGGTTGCCAAGGGGGCAGGGGGTGGGAAGGGATAGACTGGGATTTCAAAATGTAGAAAAGACAAACAAGATTATACTGTATAGCACTGGGGAATATATACAAGATCTTATGGTAGCTCACAAAGAAAAACAATGTGACAATATATATATATGTTCATGTGTAACTGAAAAATTGTGCTCTACACTGGAATTTGGCACAACACTGTAAAATTATTATAACTCAATAAAAAATGGAAAAAAAATAGCTTTTCAGCTTTTGTAAAATGTTAAACATCTATCTATCTATCTTCCAGTCATTTCATTCCTAGGCATTTACCCCAAAGAATTGAAAGTGTTATGTCCATACAAAGACTTGTACATAAAATATTCTTTCAGCTTTATTTGTAATAGCCAAAAACTGGAAACATCCAAATATCCATCCACAGGTGAATGACAAATTGTGCCATGGCTTATACTGGAATACTATTCAGCAATAAAAATGAACTATTCTTTCCAACAATAGTAGATAAATCTTAAAAATAATTAAGCTTAGCAAATGAAGCCAGAAATAAAAAAAGAGCACATATTATATATTTACATTTTATTAAAAATTCTAGAAAAATAAAGACTAAATTATAGTGACAAAAAGTAGATCAATGATTGTCAGGGTGGGAGGGGCGGAGGGAGACATCACAATAAACCACAAGTAAACTTTGGGGAATTCATTATCTTTATTATGGTGATGGTTAAAAAGGATATATAAATGCTAAAATGTATTCAATTATATGCTTTAAACATGTGCACTTTATTACATATCAATTACATTCCAATAAAACTGTTCCAAAAATTGCTATCCCAATTTCCCTTTGGTAAGCTTTTTTGCCTAATATTTCTCTTTTTCCTCCTTTACTTTCAATTTTTATAACTCATGACTCTTATAACTAGCTTATATATGGATTTATTTCTGAAAGTCTGTCTTTAGTAGGAGCATTTAATCCATTTTTGTGTGTTACTCTTACTGATTGGGTGTATTTCTATGATCTTCCTGGGCTTTCAAATTGCCATACTTCTTAATTTTCTCCTTTACGTTCCTTCCCTGTCTTTTATAAAGTGTTCTTCAGTCATTTATATTTATCTTATCCCTACTTTATTGTATCATCTTTGTAAGTAGTTATGAATCCTGTTCCTCTTCATATAGTTGTTACCCTTATTAGAAAGAAAAAAAAAATGTCCAGTGCAAAGAGCTGAGGTGATGGTACATCTTGTTTTACAGCATAGCGTCACTATTTGTCCATTCAAGTCCTCGATACCCTTTTATGGTTATACATATGACGCATGTGCAGTCACTATCCCCATCTTTCATTCCCCTCTCCCACGGTTATTTATTTGATGTGTATTATTCTAATGTGTTCCTGTAGAAGGTAAATAATTATGGTGCATGTATGTTTATTTTACATCAGTGATGTTGTGCTGGACTTCATTCTGTTAGCCACATTTTACCCTAGGACTGTTTTTAAGGACTACCCATGTGGGTAGGTATGCCTTGGTCTAGTTTTCCTCACGTTGCTGCTAACACTTGAAATTATCCAGCTTTTTAATTTTCGCCTATCTGATATATGTAAAGTGAGATATCATTGTCAATTCTCATTTATCTGATTAGCAATGATTATGTCACCTGTAGATTATCTATTCACATCTTTTATACAATGTCTCTTCAGTTTCAGTACTTTTCTGGTGGATTTGTAGGCATTTCTTACATATGTTAAATATTAATCCCTTGACATCTTTTTTCATAGTCAATCATCCATCTATTAACTTTTCACATGGTATCCTTCATTAAACAGAAATTCTTAAAATATGTGTGATAAAATCCATCAATTTTTAGCTTCATAAATTTTATCATTAATATTTTAATAGTTTTTTTAACAACTCCTAGGTTGCAAAGATAATTGTAATTAAGTTAATTGTTTTACCTGTCACTTGTAAATCTTTAATTGATCTAGAAGTCCTCACTGTATATTTTAAAATAGAGCTCAGTTTTAGTTTCTTCATAGGTAAGCCGGATTTGCCAACAAGTTTACCCTCATGGCCTCCACCATTGTCTGTCAAATTTCCACGTGTACTTGGGTCTCTAAGTCTCTGTTCCTTTTTTTTTTTTTTCAATTTTTCAATTTATTTATTTATATGGAAGTACAGTCAATTACAATGTGTCAATTTCTGGTGTACAGCACAATGTCCCAGTCATGCACATACATACATATATTCATTTTCATATACTTTTCCATTAAAGGTTAGTATAAGATATTGAATATAGTTCCCTGTGCTATACAGAAGAAATTTTTTAAAATCTATTTTTATATATAGCGGTTAACCTTTGCAAATCTCAAACTCCCAAATTTATCCCTTCCCACTCCCTTTCCCTGGTAACCATAAGGTTGTTTACTATGTAAGTCTGTTTCTGTCTTGTAGATAAGTTCATAGCATCCTTTTTTTTAAGATTCTGCATATAAGTGATATCATATGGTATTCTTCTTTCTCTTTCTGGCTTACTTCACTTAGAATGACAATCTCTAGGTCCATCCATGTTGCTGCAAATGGCATTATTTTATGGCTGAGTAGATCCATTGTATAAATATACCACAACTTCTGATTCAGTCATCTGTCAATGGACATTTACGTTGCTTCCATGTCTTGGCTATTGTATACAGTGCTGTAATGAGCATTGGGGTGTACGTATCTTTTGATTAGAGTTCCCTTTTGATATATGTCCAGGAGTGGGATTGCTGGATCATACGGTAAGTCCATTTTTAGTTTTTTGAGGAATCTCCATACTGTTTTCCACAATGGCTGCACCAAACTACATTCCCACCAGTGGTGTAGGAGGGTTCCCTTTTCTCCACCCCCTCTTCAGCACTTACCATTCTTGGACTTTGAATGACAGCCATTCTGACTGGTGTGAGGTGGTAACTCATTGTAGTTAAGTCTGTTCTGTTCCACTGTTGTACTTTTCTTTTCTTGCAGTAGTATCGTACCGACTTTATTGATGTGGCTTTAAAAGATGCTTACAAGATACCTTATAAGGTATATCTCTTTTCTTTGCTGTTCTTGAAAGTAGACCTAGCTAATTTTGAAACTCATTCACATAAATTTACAAACAAATTTTATCTAATTCCTTTAAAAATGCAGCTGAAATTTATAGTGGAATTTCACTGAATTTGTAATTAAGTTAGAACAGTATCCTTATTTTTTTATCACTCCACATTCAAGAGTATGAAAGATTTATGCATTTTCTGGATCTTCCTCTACATCCTTAAATATAGTTCTGTTTTCTGCATCCAGATCTCGTGTACTCACTATTAATTCCTTGAGACTTCATTGTTTTTGTCACTCTTTCGAATGGTATTTTATTTTTAATATTTTCTAGGCATACTTTGATGAGCTGATCTTTTATCCAGTGATCTTACATGGTATTCACATTAATTACAAAATTTTGTCTGTGACTTTTGTGCATTTTCTACATAGACAATCAATTCATCTGTGAATAAGGACAATTTACCCCATGCTTTCTAATTCTTAAGCCCTATATTTTTCAGGAATAGCAGTCATCTAATAATCACACATCTCAAAGGAAATGTGTTGCCTAAAACTCCTCCACTAAGTAAAACATCTGCTCACTATACTTTTGTCAGGTTAAGAAGCTCCCCTTTATTCCTAGTTTGCTAGAGATTTTATTATACATGTGGATGGTTTTCTATATCAGATGAGATAATCAGCATTTGAAAGACACTCTTTCATTGTCTTCAAGCACCTTTTGTTGTTGATAGGATATTGTTATCAATACAGCGATCATTTCTTTGTAGGTAATCTAATTTTCTTTCTAGTTGGTTTTAAGAGCTTTTTCTTGATGTTCTGAAATTCCTCTACAATGTACCTAGATACAGGACGTTTAACAAATTCACTTTGGTTTCTGAACCCTTCCTCAAGCCACAGAGTGCCATATTCATTCAGGACTGGAAATTTCTCCCTGATTATTACACCCCCATCGTTCTTCTGAAATTCTGCTGCAGATTTTGAACTGTCTCTGGTATTCCTCCTTCTGTCTCTTATTCGTATTTTTCATCTCTTTGTTTTTCTGTGAATTATGGTGCCCATTTCTTTAGCTGTATCTTCAAGCATTCAACACTGTCCTAATGCAAGAAGGTTAATTTCCATGACTGGCTTACATACTCACCACTGAAAGCTCCTTGTGAGTTCCCATATTTGATTTCCTGTACACAGAAACAGGAGGCTGAGGAAAGATGACTCATCGGTACACAGCCATGGGGTACCTGCTAAATCTGGAAAATGCTTTAGGGAAAATTGAGAACCATTTGAAGGAGCAACACAATGAAATGAAGTTTGAAGGAAAACAAATGTCAAGTTTCTTCTGATTTCTGACAAGTAGGACACAAATGACCCCATTAAAATGTACTTGGAGGACAATTTAGCTCTGAGAATCTGTACACCTGCTTTAGAAATCCATCCAAAAATACTCCTCTTAGAAAATAATTGTTTTTTAATCTCAGTTCAAATTCAACAGGTTCCAAGGTTTTGCATGGCCCTTAATGATACATACTTTTGGTCTAGGTCCATCTGTGCAAAATCTCACAAATGGGCCAGCACACATGAACCTCAGTTTGGTTCTTTTTGTAAAGTCACTCCAGGTCCCCACACAACACGTGGCAAAGTGGACGCAGGGCAGTATGAACTGGGCTGAGAATAGGCACTTGGAGAAAATTATCCTCTTTCCCTCAAATGACAGCAAGACCGAGAGGGGTACATTCTTTATCAGCTGCTTATTGACAACAAAAAGATCTGTAAATTAAATTTTGTACAGATTTGGTAAATATTTATTGTGAGAGAAAATTTTTGAAAAATAGGTCTTTAGAAAGTCTGACTAAAAATCCTTCTGATATCCAAAAATAAAATCCATATAAAAAGCTACTCAAGGATTCAAAATAATTCTACCATTCATAAAATTATGAAAATATGATATACACACTTCTCAAAAATATGAAATAGAATTGGAGATACTTTTTTTGGAAAATTGGTTAAAATTACTCCGAAAACTATGATATGTGGCGGAAATATTTTTGTAAATTGAAATACTTCACGAGTTAGAAAGAAGCTTTCAAAATGAGTTGAATTTTAGGTAAACCGAGCAAATTGATTAACAAGGGAACTGATTTCAGCCAAATTGCTTTTAGGCAAATTGATCACCATCCCATTTCAACAAGGTGATATCTTCTTAAGCTACAAATATCAGGCTTTAGTCTTTTTAATATGCAGTAGAGGTCAATATATGATGTATGTGAGTAGCATATAGAGAGGTAGGGTATTAAGCCGCTGAGCCAGAGCGAAGAGGGGCCCTTCAAATGATCTAGATAAAGAAAGAATTGGGAAGATTTAAATTTTTTCATTGATTAGAATGAGGCTATAGAAGGGAAAAGTCAAGTTCAGGATAAAGCATCAAAGAATTCAGGATGAGTATCTGATGGGATAACAGGAAAGCTAAAAGGATCTAAGATAGGGAATCCGAAGTACAGAGCAGAGTCCATCAGGATACCCTGGATCAGAGTCAGGAGACAGAGGTAGGAAAGGAGACACCATTGATAGGAGATGCAAAGGACAGATACTAGAGAGCAGATGCACAGGAAGCCCAGAGGTATTAGAGCTAAAACCAGCTACCCTTAACCTATTTTGGTAGGAAATGTACCTGCAAATTTAGAATGGCTTTACCACAAGTCAAAAATGGCGGCCCCTAGCCCAAACAGAACAGGTTCTTTTCTCTCCCTCAGACCAGAAGAGGTATCTTAAGTGGGATGCTCCAATGTTGAAGATGTGATGAGTAGGCTGGCTCAGAGTGGGTGGATCAGATGCCCCAACTGCCTTAAAAGGAGGCTTTTGAGCTTATGGACAGTAGTGAGGGAGAGCACCTGGGGAAAACTGTAATAATCTTTGATTATTGAAATTATCATTAATAATAAAATAATTCTGATCATTTTGATTTGTTGCCGAAGCTGACTTCTGTGTGGTAGGGGCAAGGAAGGGGGAGAAATTTCTACTCAAGAAGCAAGTGGTCATCAGCACAGACAGAGCTGAAGAAACCTCCCCATGTGTGCTCCTGGGTGCTAGCTGCAGAGTGATTCAGAAAGCGAGCTCCCAGATGCTGCAAGGAACAGGTGTGTAATCTGTGCTCCTCATGGGAGCTCTCCAAGTCTCCATCCCTTTTCTCTCCCCTGCCCTACTCTTCCCCCGCCTGGCTTTGGTGGCCTTCATCTGAGCATCCATTGCAGCCTGCCCTTATCTGTCATATAGCACCTATCTGTGGAGTGATCACTTGTTTATTTCTTTTCCTCCTTCTCTGCACTTTGAGCTTCTGGAAGGCAAGGACCTCTGCCCTTCACCTTTATATTCCCAGGACCAGTGCCCAGCATACAGAAGACGACGATGAATGAATGAAGAGATGGGAATAGCTGGATGGATAAATGAACGGAGACAGGAGTGGCTCACACACACACAAACACAGAAATATACAAACAGCCAGGCACGCAGACCACCTGTGTGTTTCTCTGATGCTTATCCTTGGTCCAGGCCTCTCTTCTGTCGAACACATTCCTCGGAGAGACTGCCTTCAGCTATCAACAGCTTCAGCTCAGTATCTCGCTAACTGTCAGGTTTAATCTCAGCCATGCAAATTTGAGGTGTTGTCTGAGATTCCATCCCCATCTCTGGCAACTGTCTTCATCCTTCCAACCTCTCCTCTCTGGTGGCTGCTCAGCGTTTTCTCTCCTTTAGGAGGAGGGAAGCAGCAATTCGCTTTCTTGTTGTGTTTACTTTATGTCTTGGCCCAATATCTATTTGTCATTTTTATTGTATCTTTCCTCTCTCTGCATTCCTCTTGGGTGAGGCTTTGTCCTTAGTGTTTGCTTTCAGGGAAGAGAGCGGGATGCCTCCTGGAGCTAAGAATGTGTGCCACCGGTTCCTGCTGGACCTGCTACGTGGGAAATAGGACATTCACACACCCATCAGAGACCAAAGGGACTTAAAACTCTGCAGCGAGTTTTCATTCTTCGAAGCATTTCCAAAAGCATTATTTTATTTGAGTCTTGTGAGGGTAATTAAGGGCAGATATTATTCTTTAAAAATACATGAGGGTTTTGAAAAGAGCAGTTGGGTCCGATCTGTGTTGGAGATCTTCCTACCTGCTAGTGGGACTGTGACCAAACCACTTTCTACCCTGAGCCTCTCTTTTCCCACTTCTTCTGTAGTGGTGAGTAATACCTCTCACTTTCCTATCTTTTAAGTTAGAACAAGCACATTTAACGGTATATACCTAACCGCTTCACACAGGGTTGATAAGGCTCAAATAAGATGGTGCAGTTGAAAGAGTTCTTGAAGTCATGCAGTGCTATGAAATCAAAAGGGATTGGGACTGTCGTAACTGAAGTGTTACTGTTACACATAAGGTGTCACCAAACTCCAGGAATGGAGACGATTCTTGACAAGCAGAACTCAAGTCTCCCGACTTCCACTCCAGGGCTTCTTCGCTACCCACGCTAGTCCTGACAGAGGGCCCTAAGGCACCTGTCAGGGCCTGGGTAGCAAAAATGAAGCCCCTTCCCCTCTCCAGCCTTCCTGATTCAAGGTGGCTGAGCTAGGCTTATCCCACCAAGGAGAGACACTTTCTAAGTTCTTTCTGTCTCAGTGACTCATGGAAGAGGAATCTGGCTTGAGCCTGAGAAAAGAAAGCAGCAAATCTCTCTGAACACCTGTGACCCCCCCAACTAGCTGCTATACAGCCATCCCACAGATCTACTAGAGGACGGAAATTCACATTTGTATCTTTTTTTTTCTTTTTGGTTTTCCATGGTCTCGCAGTCTAGGACTCCAAGACCTGGGCAATTTTCTGAGTGATTAAATGATTCAACTCTCTTAAAAGCACTTTAGCTTCCCAGCAGATTCCCTTTCTGGCAGGTTCTTCAGTGGTTGCCATCTGGGAGCTTTCTCTTATCCTGTGTTTTTGATTTGTTTTTTCCACTGGGGCTGTTTTTTAAGTGCATTTTTGTATTGGGCCACAACTGGCCTGGGATCCATGGTAAGAAGCAAGCTATGGCCGTGCCAATGGATTGCAAAAAGAGGGCGACCTCAGAGAGCAGCACTGAGGTTACAGACGCTCCTGAACAAACAAAATGAAATTATGTTTTCTCAATTCAAAAATAACTTGATGGAAACAGCCTTAAATCCAATTGCTTTCACCAGGATAGTAATGAAATGGGCTCTGTTGATAAAAGCCAGCACAGCTCCCCTCCCTAATTGCATCAGCTTGACCCTCTCTTCTGATTAAATGCTTATAATTTTTCTCCCAGCATGTAATTTTTTAATTATAATATGTTTGAAGAACATCAAAATTATTTGGCTTTTTGCAGGGTGATTGTTGACAGCAGAGTCAATTCTTTTTTTTCTCTGATGTGCTGAGCACCCAGTGGGTGCCTGAGAAATAGTAATTGATGATAGAGGCAGAGATGTGCCCGTGGATGGGTGATGGGCTCACAGGCAGTCATGTGTTGGGAGGAGAAGGCTCTGGACTCGTGGTGGGGCTGCATTCCTGCCTCCCCGTGCATTTGGGATGGTCTGAAAGAGAGGGAAGAGACCCTGGAGTATGTACCCATGCTTTTATTGCTGTGTAGACATTCCTGCTCAGAGGCTTCCAATTAGCTCAGTTGGTTTTTTTTTTTTTTTTTTCTGTGTTTGGGGATGGAACGCAGTAGTCTTTTAAGAGAGAGATTCTGTTTAGGAAATATTTACTTGTCATAGTTAAAATAATCTTAAAACAAGTAAAATATACTATTTTTTCTGGATCCCAAACCAACCAAACAAATAAAAAACCACCCAGGTTTCTGCAACCATGGGATGAGAAAAGAAAAGATAAATTTAGGGAAAAAAAAATAAAAAGAGTTTCTACAAGGGATACAAAGGGAGGTCAGGCTTCCATCACCAAACTTCAGTGTAATGTGAATAAACGGCTGGCCTTAAAAACACTTCTCTCAAATTCCGCTTCATCACTTACCAGCGAGGCAACCACGGGTTAGAAGCGGATTCTCGCTAACCTTGTGTTCCTCATCCTTAACAGTGATAACATCGTGCACGGCGGTGCGTACTCGAAGCCGTAACTGCAAGACAGCAGGGCCCATGAGTCCGCAGTGAGAGTGCCGGGGAAGGGCTGACAATGGTTATTATATCAAGAAGTTTCTGAATCAGCGTCAAGGGGCAGCCCTCTTCCTGTGAAACCTGTAAACACTGTTTACTTTCACAGCTGTCTGGACCTCCTTGAGTCTGTCCTTTCCCAAAGCAAGTGGCTGGACAAGATGGCCTCTGGGCTCCATCGGAGGGGGCTATCGGTCCGTACAGAGGCAGGCACGGCCCTCTGGCTCCATTACCTGCTTGTCTGATCAGTGTGGTTTTTTTTTTTTTTTTTTTTTTGATCTGTGTGTTTTCTTGTTTGTGTTTTCTGTTTTCCCTGGAGTCAGCCCGCGTGACCCTCAGACCTGAAAAGGATACTGAATTGCCAATTCAATTTACCTAAAACTGGTGGAGCCTGAAAACCTGGCCCACATTGACATACAGCTAATCTAATACAAATTGATTTTGGTTTTAAATCCGAGTGAATCAAGAAATTGCTGTGGATTTTTCCAAAACACAAAGGATCCTGTTTTGCTGCAACTGCAAAGCCTCTGTCTTGGGCTTCCTGGGTCCTCGTCTTTGAAGTCCTGCTCATGCTCGCCCTAAAGCTGAGGCTACTGTCACCTCGAACACCCCCACCCCACCCCTTGCACATCTACCTTGGTAGAGATTTAAGGGGCTCCAGACTCTGGTGCTGTCACTCCCCATTCAGTTGCCTTTGGTGAAGTTTGGCTCTATCTTTGAACCTGAAGTCTGAGTACTCAGATTTGTTTTTTTAATTTTTAACTTTCAATTTTTAAAAATTGAAGTATAATCAGTTTATAATGTTGTGTTAATTTCTGGTGTATAGCATAGCAATTCATTTAAATATATATATAATATATTTAAATACTTTTCATACTTTTCATACTTTTTCATTATAGGTCGTTACAAGGTATTGAATATAGTTCCCTGTGCTGTACACTAGGACCTTGTTGGTTATCTATTTTGTATACAGTAGTTAGTATCTACAAATCCGAAACTTCCAACTTATCTTGCTCCACCCCTGTCCTCCCTAGTAAAGAGTGCCCAATATTGCTAATTATCAGAGAAATGCAAATCAAAACTACAATGAGGGATCACCTCACACTGGTGGTCAGAATGGCCATCATTAAAAAGTCCACAAACAACAAATGCTAGAGAGGGTGTGGAGAAAAGGGAACCCTCCTACACTGTTGGTGGGAATGTAGTCTTGGGCAGCCACTATGGAAAACAGTATGGAGATTCCTTAAAAAACTGAACATAGATTCACCCTATGATCCAGCAACCCCCCTCCTGATCACTGGGACTTATTTATAAAGCCCCACGGCCATGCACTACCGCTCTGGTAGGCGTACCCCGGGAGGGAGGCCTTACCCAGAGTAACTTGTGACTAACTTGGTTCCCCTAGAACTGAGAATCTGCACTGTTTGGGGCCACTGTTTCCATCAACAAGAACTGCCATCCTGAATTCTGGGGCAGGGCTCAAAGCCCTACCACCCAGGACCTTCCCCTATTGCCTGCTGCCTGCTGCCTGCTGGATGCTTGCTTGGGTTTTTTCACATCCTGACATGAGACTCCTCCTTGTCCATAACTCATTCCGCTTTTCACAGACGCCAGCCTCTTGCCCAGCACTGGTTATCTATCTACAGAAAACCTCTTCAAAAGCATTTTTATTGAGTCAACCACAAATCAATTTTAAGCTGAATTTCTGGATGTGAAAGAATGAATGGGATTCAGATGTGGCCATTTGGGGGAATATGGCAAGAAAGAAATTACTGTGTCACATCTTGGAGCAAATCCGAAGTCATGCTAATTCTTCTGAGGATATGTCCAAATGCAGCAAAAAACATAATATCTAGCTAGTGAGGTTGAGTGTGATGACTAAATGAGATAATGACACATGATAATCACTTAACATACATTGACTGTCTTATTTATTTTAAGTCCTGAATCAGTAGGATTGGACATGGGCCAACTGAGCAAGGTCAGAAGCTAAAAGAACTAGCTTCTAGCTAACTGAGGTGCAACTGACCCCAGCGGGAACGGCACACTCAGCTATGGGTCTCAGTAGAAAGTCTAGTCCAGTAGACAACACTGTTTACCTGGTAACTATGGCAACAGCCAGTCAGCATTGGGCTGCGTATAGAGATGTAAATAAGCAGACAGGAAGTCAACAAGGGGGTGATGAAAAGGTCTTGGGTTTGAGAAAGAGATAAGGATTTCAGTCCCGATTATACGGGAGAGTCATTCTTAAATTCTAATGTATGTTAGATGATGTGTTAATTAAAAATGGAGGTTCTCTGTCATCCTCTACAGAGTTTTTGAATCATTAACTCTGGGACAGAACATTTCTGAAGTTCTTCACTCTAATGTGATAGTTCGAGGAAATGCGAATGTAGAGAGACAAACAACAGCAAGGCAGTCCCTGGGACTAGAGAAACCAACTTACTCAGACAGTTAATGAGTGGAAGAATCAGGTGCAAGGATTCCGTCAGCACAACTGTGGTGCTAGGAGTCTGAGCCTCAGGGAACAAGACACATCCCCTCCATCCTTTTGACTATTCGGGGAATCCAGCCACCTAGGAATGGATAGAGTAGATTTCTGGGAAAAAAAAAATGAGTCAAATAAAAAAATTTTTTTCGCAGCTCAAGGAAAAGAGGGATTATTTTGATCTGATGTTGTTTGCCTCTTGCTCTTTCCATTCATTTATTCACTTATGCATGGAGGGCATCGTGGTTCCTGCTTCTGTCGCTCCAACCATGGTCCTGCTCCGGAATCTCAGAACTACACCTAAAAATCCTCTTAAGAACTTGATATATACAAAGTCTAATTCATCATCTTTCTTTCTGTGTCCAAATTAACTTTCTCCTCTAAATTCCTATTATTCAACGGATCAAGAAAGAAAATGAGAATCCCTTTTCATATCTATATGCCGTGGGCTGGAATACCGAGAAGTTTATCTGTATTTGCTACAGTAAGTGGTAGAAGAGCAAGGATTTTTCTGGGCCCTTCACATACCCTGAAACACAGGCTTGAAGAGGATGTGAGAAGAGGCAGAGGCATGAGCCTTGCAGCCCCAGTTCCCAGCTCAGGGATCCTTCCATGTGGTCCCTTGCTGGTGAACTGAGTGCCCCTAATGTGGTTTGGAAATGGGAATTGGAGAATTATCTACAAGGGCCAATCTGTCTAGCAGATAATTTGACTCAAGAAACGTTAAGAAAAGTCTCCATCACTCAAAGTCATCTGCAGCAATGGCTTGAGGTATTGCCTGCAATTCCACCATCAGCAATTCATTCTTAAGAAAACTAATTTTTAAAGGTAAATAAATGCCATTACCAAAGTAAATAATTACAGCAAGGGTTTTCAAACTGAATTCCCAGGACCCCCCGTGGATCCCCTGAACGTTTCCCATGACCCATCAGAGTGGGCAAAACTCATCAACCCTTCTACTCCACCAGTCCCACCAGTTCTAATCAGAGGAACTTTTTTTTTTGTTTTTCCCTTGAAAAGTTTGGGAGCTTTCATGGAAGAGCATTTACAGAAAAAGGTACATTACCTTCATAATGTTAACAATCATTTGTAAGAGTGGGAAAAACTGGAAACAGCTTAAATGTCCATCATCCTAAATTATAAGACTTCCATGCAATGAAATTACAAGAAGTTGTTAAAAAGACGAGGTTTTTTTTTTTTAAAGATAAAAATTTTTTTAAAAATTTAAAGATGAAATATACCTTTATGTTCTGATGTGGAAACACCTGGATAGATCATTAAAAGCAAAATTCAAGTCACTAAAGAGAACCTATGGGCTGGTTCTCAATGCCTTTAAATTGTGCATCTATATGCTTGTAAATACACAAACTAGTTTAGGAAAAGCTTGTAACTTTTAACCTGAAATTCTGGACTCAGGGTTTGAGATACACATTTAATATTTCACTGTATTCTCTTCTGTACTATTTCCCTTTGTTTGTTTACCATGAGCATATTTTGATCTTTGAATGAAATCTAGTTTTAAAATTTTTGGAAGTTACTGCATTAAGGTTTCATTGTTCATTATCAACGTCATGGCAGATATTCGTTATCACTTTCTTCACGTGGTGACACAAACAGGTAAATGCCGATATGAATGTGACAGAAAGAGGGCAGGGCCCACCTCCGGGGTGTTGTCTGGCAAAGATGTGGGGTGGATGATGTGGAGAGTTCCTCATCTGTCTGGAGCCCTGACCTTTGACAGGGAAATTCCTTCAGGTGGGAAGAAGGCAAAAATGAATGTTCCACATTTTTGCTTGCTCCTCTGGTTGTGAATATCATCCAAGTAATTCTCAGCAGAGAAGCTAGGTTCAGAGGGCAGGGGAGTGAGAGTCAGCTATTAAAGGAAAATCATTTTCTTTGAGGGATGGGAAGGCTGTTATTTGGGTTGGATAATGATTCTGAAAAAAATCAGCTAGATTGTTGCTCGACCCTCCGCTTCCTGAGTCTGGGTAGGAGGCAGCGTCCTTGCAGTCTAAGGGCACTGGAGTCAGAAAGCCTGGGTTTGTGTTGGAGCCCCTTCAATTAATCACTTGCAACCTCTGCGAAATGAAGGCATTAGACTAGATTTTCTCTAAGCTCCCTTCAGACTCCAAGCTCTGTTATAATTCAGACACAGGCATAAAAACTTCCAAGGCCTTCCCACTCTCTCCTCTATGTCTGATCCCTCTCTCCCAGATAGGCTCCAAGAATGGGGAAAAAAAAAGCTGCCCCCTTCCCGTGGACCGTATCCTCCTGGCTCACGTGGGTACACGTCAGTTCACGGGCATCTGCATACCAGGCTGAACCCACGTCCCTCTGTTTCCCCATAAAGATGAAACTTCAGCTCCTCCCCAGGGTGCCGTGGAGCAATGCTCTCCAGACAGTCAGCCGTGCTCACTTGGATGGAGAACAATTCGATCACAGTTAATTAACCTCCGTCCTCAAGCGGCCTCTCAGTGTCCACTTGGGAATGCAGTCCAGGTGGCTCTGGTCAGGTCATCGTTTGATGCCCAGAATCACTCTTATTCTCTGTCATCCCCTGTAGAAGAGGTCCCCCCGCCCAGACCTGGTCTGAGGGGAGAGGTCGGTGGTGACCAGGAGAAGAGTCAGAGCGCAGCTGGGGCACAGGTCAAATGGAAGAGGCACCTCAGACCAAGCCCAGGGCAAGGCTGGACTGTAAACAAGCTGCTGCCTGGAGACTCTGCATCCTGTTAATCCAGCCTCCCTCCTTGCTGGCTCAGCTCTCCCGTGGGTGGTCTTGCTGAAACCCGTGGTTTGGAGAGTGTCAAAGAGCTCTCACGTATAAACAAGGCGCTCCAGCCAGCAGAGGCGGTGCACGCAGGGAGGGGGCCGGAGATCCTGGCTTGTGTTTCCCCTGCTTGCTCAGGCAAGGCTCTCTCCAAAAACAGGACAGTTTGTCCTCCATGTCTCAGACCATGAGAGCCCCAACTTCCCAAGTGTCTGAGAGTGGTCCTTGGTTCCTCGTCTCCTTCACCCCTTGTCCCATCAGCCATGGAGCCCTGTTAACTCAATTTCCTGAAGTTTTCTCAAATCCACCCACTCTTCTCCATGCCCTCTGCCTCTCAGCTCTTATCTCCCCTTTCTGAAGGGTTGGCACACACTCTCTCAGCTGGCCTTCCTATCCAATCTTGCTCTTGAAAAGCCATTCTTGGCTCTGCTGCCCAAATGTAATATGAAACTCCCCAAATGCCGATTATGAAAAGCATGGGAAACACTCAATGACCCTTACTTTTCCCCATGAAAATGGGGGAGAGGGAACAAAAAGGCCAGTCTCCCTGTGCTGACTGGCTCTAAGCCTGCCCCATAACAGCAGGAATAGGAGAAGCTGCTGGCCGTTCAATACCTAGTTCATCCAAATTGACAAAACTGGGTTTTTACCTATGCAAAAAAAAGGTTTTACAAGTCAGATCATCTCACTTCTTGCTATTCTCAAACGTGTCCTGCTCCCCTAAATCTCATCGCTTCTGCGGATGCCATTCCTTCTGCAGAAAGTGCTCTTCTTGTCAATCTTACCCTCTTTCATTCAGTATCCAGCCCGTGGCATCCTGCCCTGCGCGGGGCTGAGCGCTCCCTCGTCCGCATACCTGGGGAATCCCAGTGTTACTGCACTGCCTGCAAATACATACTCCCCTGTTTTCCTCACTGAGTTGAGTTCTTTGGGAGATATTTTTCATCTATCCCTGTGCTGTGTCTTTCACTGTGCCTGGGACAGACTTAAAAATCTGGGTTTTCGGTAAATGAGGGAGAGAGGAGCACCTTGTGATTGGAAGGCAGTTTCAAATAGCAAAACATCTACCTAGAAGGCAGGTGAGGGCGCTCTGCTGGGATCTCAGGGTAACCCAGAAGAACAGCGCTCTCCTGCTCCTCCCCTCCCAACTCCCCATCACAAGCTGGGTCTGAGTAGAGAGCAGAAGGCAAGGGACTCTGAAAATGGGGGACAGTGCTAAAAATAATCCTCACTCCTCAAGGGCTGAGGGCTCTGGCTACACCACTGTGGATTTGAACCTGTCCTCTTCTCTTAGCACCTGGCTGATGGTTGAGCATAAAGCAGGCTCGCGCTGGCCGATGCAAAATGATTTTATGACAATGTGATGAAAACCAGAGCACTTCTTTTACGCAAGTAGGTAAATTTGAGGCAAACAGCCTTTGGAGGACCTCGACTCATTCATCAGGCATTTTCACTCCAGGTGTGTCTCACAGCCTCTCCTTTGTGTCCACCCCCTTTCCCGTGTGCAGTGGATGTTTGACTCCAACACATCCTGTCTGATGGGGCCTGAGTTACAATTCCACTTAGAAATTAGTGTCCACAGATCTGAAAAAAAGAAAAGAAAAGAAAAGAAAAAGACAAATGAACACAAATACAAAACAGAAACAGACTCATAGACATAGAATAAAAACTTGTGGTTGCCAAGGGGGACAGAGGTGGGAAGGGACAGACTGGGAGTTTGAAATTTGTAGATACTAACAGGTATGTATAGAATAGAGAAACATGATTATACTGTATAGCGCAGGGAAATATATACAAGATCTTGTGGTAGCTCATGGTGAAAAAGAATGTGACAATGAATATATGTATGTTCATGTATGACTAAAAAATTGTGCTCTACACTGGAAATTCATGCAACATTGTAAACTGATTATAACTCAATAAAATAAAATAAAATAGAAGAAGAAAAGAAATTAGTGTCCACAAATCACCGAATCCTGGTTAACTAGGTTTGTTTTTTAATGGAGGTCCTGGGTATTGAACCTAGGACCTGGTGCATGCTAAGCATGCGCTCTACCACTGAGATACATGCTCCCCCACCTCAAACTCTGGTTAAAAGATTCTTTAACTTCCTCCTTTCTTCTAATCACCACCCCACCCCCAATTTCCATGTGGGGAATCCTAGCTGTAGGTGCTGGGGATGGATCTCACAACCAACCCTCTGAGCTTCATCGTGTTGTCTGCACGGCGGGAATAATGATGATATCCCCTAACTCACAGAGCTAGTGTGAGGGTGGCGATAGCTAATCAAACCCTTAATATAGAGAAATATAAATATTAAATAACAGTACTGACCAGAAACTCCTATAATGCAAGGTACCGTAGACATTTTTTGAATTTTAATTATTTGAATGTGTCTCTCTTTCCAACCCATTCAAGCAGATTCCCTGAGTCACTCTTTACAGGAGAAACTGCTTTCTTCTAGTTGCCTTCCCGAGTACCTTCTCCTGGAATAAATGATTCTGTTGCCTGACCTGTTTCTCCACCAACTTCCTTTTCCTCTTTGTACCTGACAGTTCCTGGAAGAGGCTCCGAGAAGCCCCGCCCTTCCAGATCTCTGTTCCGTCTGTGCACATCCCAAGTGCGCAGGTGAGTCCAGGATGTCATGTACGACTGTCTTGGGAAGACAGGTGGTGAGAATTCTGCGCTATCTGAAGTGGGGCTATTTACCCCCACAGGGTCATCTGATTTTTTTCTTTTCATGAAATGAAGACAGTTTCGCCCCAAGCACCACCAGGTTGGCTGAATCTCCAAAAGCAAAGGCTGAGGGAGAAAACCAAACTCATCCTCCTTGGAGGATGGCCCTGCCTGTTCAAGGAGGGGGGTGGACACATCTGGGAGTGCCCCCACTTTGTGCCTGATTTAGAGACGAGCCCTCCAGGGCCAGCGAGGATTAGGGAGAAGCAGAGTCAGAAAAATCCTGGTTAAAGTTTCCCCTAAACCTCATCATTTGAGCCGTCAGCCTCCCTCCCACTGTCCTGTGTTACAGCAGTAGCCCTTTGCCAACTTCTCTGCCCATCTCTCCCCACTGGAATCCACTCTGCCGTTCCTCTGAGGACAGCGTCCTCACTGTAACATCCTCCATCCCTCCCACTGCCAGTAAATAGAGCATGCTTCTCCGAGTGCGACCCTCCGACCCCTACGGAAGAGTCTCCTGTGATCATTATCAACTAGGCAGCCGCTCAGCCCTTCTCTCCGCCCACTGACTTGCAATTTCTAAGGAGAGGGGCTTGAAACTCTATTTCTAGAAAGCACTGCAGGTGATTCAAAGCGTCAGATGTTTTGTGATAGATGGGTCAGCATCTCTGGCCTAAGACCCTTCACAAAAAAAATCCTGTCCTCTATTCCATATCTCCAACATTGTTTCTCACTATTCCACAAGTAACACTACTGGCCACCCCAACATATGAGCTCACGACTCCCCACATATAACATGCAGTCTCCTACTTCAAGGTCCTCATGCTGCACCTCCGCCCTGGAGCACTGTCTCCACTAAGTCCTCCTTTTCCTCTGAAGCTCACTTCTGTCAAAACTTTCATGCACATTCATTCTCGAGGACTAATTGCATTGAGTATCCCCTGATGCAAGGATCTGTGTCCTCAGGCTTACTACGAGGTGCAACACATGGGTCCTGCCCTCCAGGGGCGTTAAGGCTGAGTAGGGAGATAAGACAGTGGACGTCAGAAACCACAATAAGAGGTAAAATGAGAAAGGGACAATATTGCTAGAGAAGGGAGTGGATATGAGGCAATCAGAGAAGGTGTGGGCTGTAGGAACTGGCATCTTCTGCAGAGACTTTCGACGTGGATAGGACTAGAGACTGGGGAAGTGAAGGCGGGGCAAAAGGAGGAGTCTGAGCGGTGGCTCAGAGGTGGGGCAGTGAAGACCGCACACAGGGTGAGAAGTGGCACAGCCTGGCGTGTTCGTGAAGGAACGTCGGCGATTCTGCTGAAACGTGGATAAGTGTGTCCTCAGCTCTCCCCTTCCTCTGAGCTTCAATTTTTACGATCTGAGTCAACTCAGCGAGAACACTTGGCACGTATGCCCATTCATGCCTTTGAATTGCTGTCAATACGTTTCTGAAAGCAAAGATTGTTCTCGTTTTCAAACATTTTCGTTGGAGAAAATCGGTAAAAAATAAAAGAAATTAAGTGACTCCTAAATATACCATGAGGAATTAACCACAGTTAGCATTTTGGTTGATACTTAAAACTTCTTTTCCCCCTACACACATTTATATATATATTATATATATATTCTTCTACATATATATTCTCTTATATGTATTTTTTCTCCTATAAAACTAAAATAAAACTGCATACAATTTTATACCTTATTTTTGTCACTTAGTGGGTATAATGAGTCCAAACCGACATCATTTAGTATTAAAAACATTGTTGTTAACAGCTACATAATATCCCAACATAGAAACATTCAAGTCTATTTTATCTAGTATTTCCCAAGTGTAATTCTATGGGATGTCAGTAAAAGACTGAGTAACAGGTTAGATCAAGTTAAAATATTTTGTTTCTTCCAGATTCTTTAAGTCTTTGAACAATCAGAATGTGGATTTTGATTCTTCAGGAGGGGGCTTTAGCAAGTAGTCATTTCCAAATGTATTAACAATGGATTCTTTTTTTCTTTTTAAACAAACATCTCATGAGATTCGTTGTCTACAAAAGCTTGGGAAATACTGGTTTAAGCTTTAAACTTTATCCCCTTGTAGGACGCTGAGATTGTTCCTAGCTTTTCACTATTATAAATGATGCCTAGATAATGATCTTTGTACATAAGATCCAGGCTGCAGTTAGCTCTCCATATTCCTTTAGGCTAGATTCCTGGAAATAGAGCTGAAAGATCAAAGTGTGTGGCTCTTTAATTTTTTTAACGTAATACGCATATTCTACCCCGCCCACCTCACGACCGCCAACCTCCTAACCTCTGTGATTATGTTCTGTCTTTTTTGCATCTCCCTATTGTAGAGTCTTGTACTCTTTCTTTAGAAAGTCCTCAGCAAGTGTTTGATGATGGTGATGGCCAATATTAAGGAAGAAGAATTATCAGGGGAAAAGGTAGGTTCACAGCAGGGAGGAGTTGCATCTTTCAGGAGAAACTGTCAGTATAACCAGTCCTTAAGTGCAACTTATTTCACGTCAGCCAGACTTCCAGCCATTCCACTCACTCTCTGTGTGACCTTGGCCAAATCACAGTGATAATAATACCTAACTCGTAAGAGTGCAGCAGAAACTAGATGAGAAAATATGTGCAAGGCTTAGAGCATAGGCCCGGCCACATGTAAGCACTAAATAAATATGACATTATTGCTATAATTATCATCAACATCATCATCATCATCATCATCATTAGTTGATGTCTGGAGCCCAAAGGAAAGGTGAATGTTTCTTTAAAGAGCTGAAAGAGTAGGAGTTATAAGATCAGGGTTAATAGAGCTGATTCGAGCAAAGCTTGCAGCAGGAGAGACACCCAGGAGCGATGGCTAGGGCATGGACAGACCCTACTAAAAATGTCTACAGGGACAGCAAAGGGAGCCAATAGGGAAAGATGGAAGTCAGCAACCAGGGACTGCATTACAGACAATGCGTCAAATCTGTTCTGGCGTGGTGGAGACTAACATTTTCATTCTGAACTCCTCTCCCATGGGAGAACTCCATTCTGATCCCATTTCCCATTCCAGAGACAATCAACCGTCACTCCCTGGACACCATGTGGTGGCCACCAACCTTGCTCTTACTTGTCAGTCTCCTGTCACTGTCTCAGTGACAGTGTGCCATCCAAGTTGGCAGCCGCAGAAGAGACACTGGTGAGAGCGACTCTGATGCCTGGCAGCTCCCTGGACCCTCTTGTTTATTTCTCTATTTCAAAAGGATTCATATCTGTGTTTTCGAGACCGCTACTACATTTTTCTGGATTCCCTGGGTGCATCCAACCCAGAACCAAAAGCTTGACCATTTGGCTGCATCTCTGAAATCTGAAAAGAACTGCAACTCAAAACTCTGAAGTGATCCCAGAGCAGAGGCACTGAAGGTGCCAGGCTGGGGTCCATCCCCCTTCAGAGCCTCCTTCTCTCCTCCCAGCTCTTCCCCGTTACTCTCAGAGCCACTGAGAGTTAACAAGTGTTAAAAGCTCTTAGATCTATTTAGAGAGAAGGCCAATTTACTGTGATTAAATGCGAGGTAGCGTTCAATTAGTGAAAGGTAAACACAACATATCAACCCACTAGGATAATTTTTAAATCAAAAGTTAGAGCACATATAGGCTGCTGCAGTAATAATTTACTAATTTAATGATGATGGAGCTTTTTAAGATCTTCTCTTAGAGTGTGTATGAAGGACACCCCTTAATGTTAATTAGAGCTTGCTTCATTAACAACTTAACCAAAAGGCCACACTTTGCGAAATTATTTGGGAGCCTATGAGGAATAAGAGTTGATGCTAGGAAATTACCATGAGTATCTTTCCCATCAGTTAATGAAGGGTCTGATGTATAAATCATTAGCGGGGGCCATATGGTGACAGTCAGTCAAAGAAAGGAGAATTTGGAATTTATGGATGGGAGCAGGGCAGATGGCTGGGAAGGATGTGTGAAGGCACATGTCTCTTCATATATGTGCCCCCTGTGGCGGCAAAAACCTGCTCTGCCATGCAGGCTGCAGAGCAGTTTTGTTTGGCAGACAGCCGTTGCCCACACCCCTGGGCTCTGCCTGACAGGCTCGCGGTCACCTCCGGCCAAGCGCTAAAGATTGACAGACAGGAAGTGCCTGGGAACTTAGGATATATCCATCTGCCTGCACTCCAGTTGCAGCGGTGCCTCCCAGATTCAGCACAGTCCTTTCTACCCCTGGCAGCTAGCTCCTTTGAAGGTGTGTGATCTGGTCCACAACTGTTCGAACCAACTTGGGATTCTAATGGCCAGGGTGCCCTGACAGCCTGGGACAGTGGTTGCCAAAGATGGCTGCACGTTGGAATCAGTTACTGGTGGTGGACGGGGTGGTGTCCTTTAAAACTGTGAATTTCTGCCTCTCAATCCAGACATTTAATCCATATGGGGTGTGCTATATGGAATGTTTGCATCCTCCTCAAAACTATATGTTCACAACATTGTAAAATGACAATAACTCAATAAAAAAATGTAGAAAAACCTATATGTTGAAACTCTAATTTTCAAAGTGATAGTATCTGGAGATGGGATCTTTGGGAGAGAATTAGGTGATGAGGATGGAGCCCTCATAATGGGATTAGAGCCCTTATGTTAAGAGATGGGAGAGAGCTTGCTTGCTGTCTCTGCTCTCTGCCACGTGCGTGTGCAAGGAGGAGACATCTGCACACCAGGAAGAGGGTTCTCACCAGACACCAAATCTGCCAGCCCCTTGCTCTTGCACTTCCCAGCCTGCAGAACTGTGAGAAATATATTTCTGTTGTTAAAAAACCACCCAGTCTATGGTATTTTTTGTTATAGCAGTCCACATGGACTAAGACAGGCTATGATCTGAGCATGGAGACTTTGTAAAGTGTCACCTGCCTGGGTAATTCTAGCAGGCAGCAAAATCCAAAGTCACTGGCCTAGGACCCAAGCCCAAGGTTGAAGGAAGGTGGATGAAGGGCTCTGAGCCCTGCAGCAAATCCTGGAATCTGGGAAGAACATGTTCCTGGCAAGGCTGCTGAACATTGAGGGGTGGGGGTCTTTAGAGGGAACAAGTTCTTTAGAATTAACAGAACTGGGTTTGAATCCTAGCACCATGCTTTCTCTGGGTAATTATCCTCTCTGAGTTTTCTGTTCTATAGAAGGGAGTAACAATACTTTCCTTAGAAGCTGTGTGAGCATTAAATGAAATAATGTATATAAAGAATATATAGCCTGAAATATCATGAGTGAATGAATGGTTTATCAAACCAGTGAGAATTAACTAGCAGATAAATAGAAAAGAAAAGAAAAAGAGGATCTGGGACAATCGGTATTTAGTACTTGTTTGAAGTTGCTAAAAAACAAACAAACAAACAAACAAACAAATACTGTGCAAGTGTCTCAATAAACCGAGGACTCTGGTAACAACTGTATTTTGTTGTGTGTCAACGGGGAGCCAGGCACTATTGTGGGCACTTTATAAACACTTCTTAGATTGCTGACTAGTAAATATGTCGATCAGGATTTTCAGACAAGGGGCAGGCCAGAGTGTACTGTTCATAAGAGATTCTACTAATTCAAAGCATATGATATCCGTGGCTGGAGGCCTTGGATGTTGAGAGAACGCCTCTTAATTTCCCAAGGGGACAAGATGCAATCTGGTGGAAAGAAGGCTGGAATCTACAAAGATGCAGTTACAAGTGTCCCTCGTTGTAAGTGTCAGGTCTGCCACTCCCAAGCTGACCAGTTGTGGGTACATTCCTTCACCATTCTGATTCTTGGCTTCTTCATTATTATGAAGTACAGAGAAAGGCAGCTGCCTCACAGAATATAAAAGCACAAAATGAGATAATATAGGGAAAAGTGCAGATCATGGTGCCAGGTTCACAGCAAGAACTCAGAAGCAGTTTGCTGAATAGCTGACATGGAAACAACCTAAATGCCCATCAACAAATGACTAGATAGAGAAGTTGTGGTGTATTTACACAATGGAATACTACTCAGCCATAACAAAGAATAAAATAATGTCATTTGCAGCAACATGGATGAAACTGGAAATTGTCATACTAAATGAAGTAATCCAGAAAGAGAAAGAAAAACACCACATGATATCACTTGTATGTGGAATCTAAAAAAAAAAAAGAAACACAAATGAACTTATTTACAAAACAGAAACAGACTCACAGATATAGAAAACAAACTTACAGTTACCAGAGGGAAAAGGAGACGGGAAGGAATAAATTAAGCGTTCAAGATTTGCAGATACTAACTACTATATATAAAATAGATAAACAATAAGTTTCTATGGTATAGCACCAGAAACTTTATTCAATATCTTGTAGTAATCTATAATGAAAAAGAGTATGAAAAGGAATATATATATACGCATATGTATGACTAAAACATTATGCTGTACACCAGAAACTGACACGCTGTAAACCAACTATACTTCAATAAAAAATTTAAAAACCATTTTGCTGAATTGCACATTGCAAATAGCAGAGAGAGGAAGCAGGGAGTGGGATGGGTAGGGGTGGGAGCCTGGAGCAGGACTCCTGGATTCTATGAGGGCACAGAAACTTCCATGCAATGTGCTACCCCATTTCCCAGCAAACGCCAGGTCCAATGAACTCCTGAAACTATCCTCTTCTTGCTCCCAGACAAACTCATACACCTGTGGGCACTTTGTTCCAAGCAAGTCCCTCAGTTGGAGTTGGGAAAACCAAAACTGCTCGGCAGCAGCCCATGCCGTCCCGCAGGCATGATGCTCGGCACCTCAATTAGACTGCGCTCTGAGAAGAGCCAGCTCCAGCCCCCGTCTCAGCACCAACCTTCCCTGCAGAAACCACCAACCCCCCTAACTAGGAAAAAAATCAATGGACTCTTCTCCCCACCGATACCCAAATAGCTATTTGAATGTGTTCTATAGCAGGAGGAGCTGCTGAACAAAAAGTCGGGGGCGATTTGAAGTTGGTCTTTGTATCAGCATTTGCTTTTAAAGATGTAATTCTCCCAACTCCGTGAGCCCCTGAAGATAAAAAAAATTACATAAATGTACAAATGACTTTATGACTTTGATTATACAACTTCTGAGAAAATATCCCCATGAACTGTTAAAGAAGACTAAAGATATTGTGATAAAGAAGACTCTTTGAAATTCTGCTTGAAAAAAAAACTATGTCATGAGATATGAATGCAGCCAAAGCCTTGATAAAAGTCATGTCATCCTTTTGCCATGGAAGCCTCTGAGGCATGAAAGGGACCACGGGCCTGGAGATCTTTGCTGCCTTTAAAGTCTGGCTTATTAACATGCATTAGCGTCTTCCTGGAGATGGGTCCGGCCAAAGGTTATCAGCAAAAACTTAATTTAATGAGCCCAGAACACGGGGAGAGAAGCCCTGCCAAGTCAAGACCGAGAGGAATTTGGAGCAAGGGCATTTCATTTTCTGAAAAGGAGAAATAAAGATAAACTCATTAAAGCAGAAGGTACTACATTGTTGGGTTTTTATCCTCAGAGCAGCACTCTCCATGGGGGAGCCTCTCACTCTCACTTTCGGGTCTAAAATCTCACCCTACCCAAAATAGAAACTGATGGTAACAGAGGCTTTAAGGGTAAAGAAGAGCCACAGAGAATCTCGAGGCCAGCAGCAGTGCTGAGATGGGACAGTCAGTGCGTACAGGAGGCCCACAGGCCTCTCAGGGGCTGAGGCTGTGCGTTCTGAAATTTGGTGACCAGTAGATCTGGGCCATTGCCTCCATCACGGTTGTGCAAATTCAAGTAAGAACTCTGCAAATCCTGAGGACAGAGAAAGCTGCTCAAAGAAATGCAAATGCTCTCCCGTGATGAGAATAAATTGTTCCAAGGCTGGAATGGTGAGGGCGTCTCTGGGTGTCAGTCATACAGGGGTCCCAGCTTGACATGGCTACAGGAGACAGGCCAATAGCACAAGCTGGTGAACCAGGCCAGCAGTGAGACAGGAACGCTTGTTGAGGTGAGAGTGTGGCCTCTTCTGTGGGGAGTGGCAGATCCTCAGCTCTGGAGGACAGTTGCCCCACGGGAAGGGTGACATGTTGCCAGATCGGATTGTGAAATCAGCAGGAAACTAGAATTTCTCTGTAAAATTCCCTAATTCTAAAGTATTGGTAACTAGCTTATTGTATTTTAAACTTTTTATGGGCGAAGTAAGACATTTCTGTGGAATGGATATAACCAAAGGCCTATCGATCGGGCCACCTGACTAGAGCATCAGATGGTGGTGGACAGCATGGCCTAGTTCTGAAAGTCAGAGGGAAAACTACTGGCCAGGAGGCTGAATGAGTTACAGTATTTACGTTTGTGGAAGAAAATGCCACCTAACTAGGATCGTTGTGAATGACCATGAATGTAGTATATTATACAACTCCAGGAGGTGTCATTTATAACAAAGGGTATTTAGATGGCACCTCTTGAAGTTGCAGAGTGTGCAACCTGCACAACCATACCTGGCAACCCAACCCTGGTTGTGACACACCCCAGCCCTTCATTTCAGTAGGCTCCTGGGGCACAGAGAATGAACCTATTCAAGTCCCAATCCATTGGCTCAGGTGGGCCAGTACACCCTTTCTTGACCCTCAAAAGGATCATCAGCAAAATCAATTCTAAAACAGCTCTTCGGCATTGTCAACAATATGCAGAAAGAATTTAATTTTTTCCTCTCATCTTGTTGACCACAAAGCAGGATGTTTCATCAACACAGTCCCAGTAGACTACACTCTAGTAGTGACTCAGCCTAGGTATACATAATTATGGAATTTAAAAAAAAATGGAATGATGTAAGTTATATAAGTTCCCGTGGCTTTGTTTGTGATGGGTTTATAACAACTGCCATTTAAGATTGATTGTCGGGCTGTGTATTCTGTGCTGGATTAATATAATGATGAGACACAATTTATGCCTTTGCAGGATATAGAGTTATATGTCCAATGACCTGTAAGCTTCAAAGGCAAGGATGATACTGGCTGACCTTGGAGCAGTACATCACCTGTACATCTGACCTCAAGGTAAAGGATAGAAAGAGAGAGTTCTAGAAATTGGCAGAAGGAAGCTCTCCCAGCACCTTGAATCAAGAGACGGTTATTTTCCTTTGAAGCGCAACAGGGACATAAATACATGGCTGCAGTAAAGTATCTTCAAGGAAGAGAAATATAGGGATGTGTTAGTGAATGTGATGAGCTGTATTTTAGTGGCTCAGAAAATATGTAAGCAGTAATTCCCATAAATATTTAATAATAAGCCAGATATATAAAGACAAAGGGGGATACACACACATTTGTTACCCAGTATTAAAAATGTATCATAAACTTTTGTTGACTAAAATGATACTTCAATTTACATAATCCCCCAAAGATAGTTTCATTCCTGATGACAAACAGTGACATTGTTTAAGGGAAAGAAAAAGAAGGTTGGATCTCTCGGGTGACCCTGCTGGCCCTGGCCTTGGAAGAAACGATGGGGCATGACTCATCCCTGGCCCCCTGAGTCACTAATGAGAACCTTAACCCTCACTCATCTGCATGGAGGCCGTCCTAGGACATAGTTTCCAGAACATACGAACAACAGCAACAAAAAATCAATAAGACACCAGTCTCCTCTGTTAAGACTGGGTCAGTCTGCAAATAAAAATTGAATGTTCCAAAGAAGAATGACTCTATCTGACTTGTTCAATGCTTTACATGGGGAAAATAAAAAAAAAAAATGAACTGCCACAAACATTAGACCAGAACAGTGCCAGAGCTTGATAAACATCTTCATGAAATGTTAAAACGGCTCCCTCATTTGTCTGCAGCACGAGTCAAGCACCACTGTGAGAGTGCTTCTTGCCTCCCTTCCAAATCAGGGGTAATTTGCTGGCTTCAAAAAAAAAAAAAAAAAAAGGAAAGAAAGGAAAAGAGAGGGGACCCGATCTCGTCAATGATTTGTTGAAATATTCATGGAACCAAGAAAACTCTTCCCTCTAAAATGATATTTTTTCCCCCCAGGTTCTGACCCTTCAGTCTCCCTCCAGCCTGGGAATCTATGTTTTCTCTCCTCCATGTACTTTTCAGTGGTTTCCATTATTACATGACACACCGTTCACCTCCATCCGCAGTGCCAGGATCTCAGCAGGCGCGCCCTTGCTCAGGGACTTTGCCGCTCTAAAACTGAACTGATGCTTTGTCTCACCTGAAGGGCTGAGCAGTCTCCCCTCTAGAGTGAGCCTTCCCCACCCTGGAAAGAGGCTGTGAGCAGAGCAGAAGCAGTGACATCTGAAATTGGTAATGTCCACAGCTTGTACACAAATGACTTTTTCAAAGCCAGCAAAGAGATGGATTGATGATTAAGTGACCCAAGGGATAGCCTGTTCCTATGTAGAGACAAAAATCTTAGCCCGCACCCTTGCAGGGCTTCATGCTGCTTTGGGTAGAATTATTATCCAAAGGCATGGGCAGATGGGGATATAGTAAGAGACTACAAGCTATGATTCCTGGGTGTGGGTTAACTTGTGTGTCAGAGAACTTGATGTGACCCAAGTGCTGATGCCTTCATAGAAAAACAGGCAGCAAGGTGTGAGTGAGTTTTTAGCACTATAAAAGTAACATAATGAGAGGCATCCTAGCCCCAAGTCCAAGGTCTGGAGGGAAACATCAGCTGGGGTTGAGAGAGGTAGCCATCCACGTGTTTCTCTGGTGATTCAGGGGGAGAAACAAACTTAAGGGGATCATGTTTATTGGCAGAATCATTTCTTTAAGTTGATGTTCAAGGGTCTCTCATTCCCCATCTACAAATCTGCTTAGAAAACCGGGGATATGCCAGAATTCAACTCAGAATCCAACCTTCTTGAAGAAGGCTTTCCTCTCTGCTCTGCGTCCCAGACCTACTCATGTGGTTGCGTTTCTCACACCACATTTGCAGCTCTTGGTGGGGTGGATGTTTCTCCTATTAGAATATGGGTTCTTTCAGGTAAGATGAGGCTTCTTCAGCTCAGTGTGATTATCATGTTATCAATAAATATTTACTAATTGTTTGTTAAATGCAATTCTATTCTAATTTCCATTTTCTTCCTCTGCCCACCATGGCAGTTTGGATATTTCTTTATCTTTGATACTATTAATTTTGTCCCTCTGCCGTTTCCCCCTTTTGGGCGTTTTTCTCTATTCCTTCTTCCATTCTTCTCATTTGTTGCTTATCCCCTTCCCTCCTCTCCAGCCCTGGCGGTGAGCCTGCCGGTGACTCCCGTGGGTATTTCCTAACAAAGAGCGCCCAGAAATTTCTTGAAGAAAGGCTGCTTTTCAGTTCTTTGACATCCCTTGGAATCACCAGAGAGAGCAAATCTCTCAGTGGTGTAAGAAAGATGATAATAACTACTCCTGATGAAATAGGGAGTGGGATAGGGATTGGGGGACCCTATGATAATACACTAGCCCTGAGCTTCACCAGAAAACCCCCCAGTATTTATAAAGAGATCCGTGGTGCTGGTTATGGATTAATGAACTCGGCACAACAGGTAGACACAGGTGGCCAGCTCTACTTTAGGGAATCGGTCCTGTGTTTTTTTTTATCCTCTACTGGATAGGGCTCAACCAAAATGCATATTTTTTCTACCTTAGAAAAGCATACTGTCTCTAAGTCCAGAAGTCAAGAAATGAATAGAATCATCCAGTGGCAGACTCCATTAGTAACATCCCAATGCGCTCTAAACATAGTCCTCCCAGAGATGCCAGGTTTAGCAATTCCGAGATGCGTCCAGGGGGCCTGTGATATTAATCAAATTCATGAGGGGAGGCGGAGGCCAGAATGCTTAAGGCCAAGGCATCCTAACATGCTCTTCCCCCATTAAGGGGAGAAAGCAAGCCTCAGTGCAACTTGGCATCATCCATCTAAGCAGGCAAGTGGAATAGATTTCCCGATTACCAGGTTAAGTGATGCATCGAACGGGAGCGAGCCTGGTCATTACTAATCATTGAAATTTAGGAAGACTGAGCTCAGTGACATTATCAGGCCCGCATTAAAGAGTGACTTCTCTCTGCTGTCAGGAATATACTGGTGTCCTCTCCAGAATTTATGACTCTGGGAAGCTGCAGGATGGGCTGAGGCAGCAGCTACCTATGACACTAGCATCCCCATCCATCATCCCCACAACCCCAGTGCTGGCCGGCCTCGGAGGCTGGGGCCTCTGATGTCTCCTCTCTGCTGGGCTCCTTCAGTGGTCAAGTCCACAGGCAGACTAACGAGTAAGCATCTGGACATTAACTCAACTAGAGGACTATTATAACATCATCAAATTGCCAACTAGTTTATTTCCTTCTGGTTTTCAGTTGGGGAATATGCAATGGTTTCTCATAATCCAAACGATAGTAGCATCTAGACCCGAAGATGGTTTTTTCCCAGGATATATGTGCTGCAAACTCATCACCAGAGATGGTTTTGCTTGCTCTACAGTGAGACCCAGGCATTTAAATTTAAAATAAAATCCTCAAGGGATCCTGAATCACACACATCACTAAAAATCACTAACTTACAAGATCCCCTTTGAGGAGAACTGGGTAGTAGAGCAGATATTTGGGGACCACTTGTTGCCAAGTCCAAACTCGTTCTGCTCACCGCATGACAGGCCAGTAAATTGGGAGAGGAGGTGTTGGGGCAAGGAATAGTGACTTTATTCGGAAAGCCTGCAGACCGAGAGGATGGCAGACTAATGTCTTGGAGAACCATCCTGCTCTAGTCAGAAAACAGGCTCCTTTTATACAAAAAACAAGGGGATGTGGTGGGTTGCTGCAAACTTCTTGCTGCAGACATACTTTGTTCTTGCAGCCATCCTGTGGGCTAGGTCATGGTGTCGCTGTAAACCTCCAACAAAACAAAAGTTATTCTCTACCACATACCCACCAACAAGATCGCTAAACAAAATCACGAACTGGACTTGAGAACCAGAGTAAAGACACAGGTCAGGAACAAGACCTTGGGCATTATCAGCTACACCAGTGCGTCTCAACTTTCGCACACCTGTGACACACCTGGGAAGTTTTTTAAGAATCAGATTCTGATTCAGTAGATCCAGAGAGGAGCCTGGGATTCTATATTTCTTACAAACTCCCAAGTGATGCCAGTTCTGCTGGGCCACAAACCATC
Organism: Vicugna pacos; assembly: GCF_048564905.1. Classification (NCBI taxonomy): domain Eukaryota; kingdom Metazoa; phylum Chordata; class Mammalia; order Artiodactyla; family Camelidae; genus Vicugna; species Vicugna pacos. The sequence goes on along the minus strand of NC_133009.1, from coordinate 10,163,023 downwards.
CTTTGAGTAGCAAGGATCTGTAAGAATGGTTCTCAGCCTTGACCTCACATTAGAATCATCTGGGACGCTTTTAAAAATCCCAATGCCAGGCTCATCCAAGATCGGTCAAATTAGCATCTCTAGGGGTAGGCTCCAGGCATCTGTATTTTTCAAATCTTGCCAAGTAATTCCTTTGTACAGCCAAGGCTGAGAATCATTGATCTACACTGACGAACAGCTCTGCCCTTTGGAGAATTCAGTAATGATTGAATCTTCTATGTTGAATAGTTTTGGTGTACATTTAGTACAGAAATCCACCTTTGATCCAAACACAAAGGGTCCAGGGAAGCTGCCCTGGCTTCCGGATCAAAGTATGGGTCTGAGTTGTCTAAAGTTTATTTGAACACCCATCCCCTTGCCAGTGATTGTTGAAGAATATGCATGTCACCTAATATGAGCCAATACGATGTCAAGAGATGTCCCTATCTATAGTCTTACAGCCATATGTGAGCCAATAAATTTCTTATTGTTTAAGCTAATTTTACTTGGATGAGGGTATCTTAATTCATATTGTCGCTTGCCTTACTTAGAACAAAGGACTGGTTAATGCAGTAAAACCCTATTCATTGTCTAAAAATGGAAACAGGTCTCCCAAGTTTGACTAAAACCTATCTCACTTCCCTTAATCTTTCCTTGCCTCCATTTCTCCTGCTACCTACTTCTCTCTGCGGCAAAGGCAGGGTAGAAGGTGGTGGGAATGCCTTAGGATTTATAATCCTATTTCCACCCCTCTCATAAGAAGAATGACCTTGGAAAAGTCCCCAGCTTTATCTAAGCTGTGGTTTGCTGATATTTTATGGGATAAGAGTCATATCTGTGTCACAAAGCTTTTGTGAGCACCAAATGAGATGATGGATGTACAAGCATCCTGCAAATGGTAAATTGCTATAAAAACGTCATCTGCAGTTTGTGGTGGTTGCTGCTTGCTGTTAGGAAAAATAAGCAGTGATTTCAAAGGTGGAATTTTATTCATAGTGGAAGCTATTGTGCATCCATGCGCTGTCTTGTGAAGAATCCATGGAAAGCTGGGTGTACTGCTGATTCTGGCAGAGTTCCCATCTGAGAAGCTGTCCCAGAGTTATCTAGAGCATTCAAGGTGGAGGAAGAGACATAAATCACACTGTTCCTTGCAAGCAGGGTGGGGAGTCAGGCAGAGGGAGCGAAAGGGAGGCTGCAACCTAAATGATTTTTAATTATTTTCTGATTCACTACATCATTAGGGAGACAGGGAAAACTCTTAAGACTTAAGACACGGTGATCTAATGTCATTGATTTTCACATATATTTTATGAGTTATGAAATAAGATGAAGCTGGGAGAGAAAAGCTTTTTAAATATGGTAAGACTAGAGAATCTCCAAGCCCATTTATAAAAAGAAGTCAAATTCTAGTTGGCAAAAGCTGAGTTGGCAAAAGTCAGGCTTCAAGATGCTCCCATGGGGGTTGATCCTGAAATCTCCCCGACTCCCCAAGTCTCCTCCGAGGGTGTGTTGACCGCTCCCTTCTTAATGATAAATTTAAGAATGATTTAGTTTGTGTCTATCAAAATGTAAATTTCTCAATATCATTTGCTATCTCATCCTCAGCCTCTAGCATAGGGCATGGGGCGTAGTAGGCTCTCAGTCTATTTCGAATGAATGAAACTCATTGTCTACACTGCACTGGGTCCTTTAGCAATAAAAGAGTATGGTTTTCTGACTATGTTCATTGAGGTTATAATTATTTGGAGGCCTACATGGAAAAATAATTTAATAAGAAACAAATAGAGAATGGTGCAAATCATGAAATTAAATACCGAAGAACTGTCACAAACAGTCAGGTACCAGCGTTAACTCTGCAAACAAAAAAAAAGGTATTGGCTAACGTTACATAGGGTGACATTCCAGAATGAAGCAGAATGTCTACTTAACCCCTCAGTGCCTAGCATGCTGCCATGAGCAGTTATGAGGTCTTTAAATATTCAATCAAGTGGCTTTTATTTCCTGTCAATAATCTATTTTTATCCTCTTCATTTTTATCCAAAGGAGAGAGTAAGCAAACTTCACTTATCCCATCTAAAGTATAAATGATTAGTAATGTTAAAATACATACAGTGTTCATCATGCAAATGTATATGTTGTATTCCCGCTTCGGACTTAGAATAAAATGGGTATGGTTGGAAAGGTGGGAGAAGACGAGAGATCCAATATCCCCATGAGAACAATGCCTGCTGGTCGTCTGTCGAGTTAGCCCCGGCATCAGCTGGGTGCAGGCAACAAAAAGGGGAAGTGGGAAGGAAAGAGCAACTTCAGGCATCACAGGGTTGTGCCACTCATGCTGTTTTGTCAGTCTTGCCCTCCCCAATCGTACCAACACCAAAGACCTAGGAAGAAAAATCTATAAAATAATATTGTCAATAATAACAACGTTGCCATTTATCGAAGCACCTTTTTCTCCAAATAATCAATGGATACGTTATTTTTATTTTTTAATATTCTGACCACAACTCTAAAATATTCATAGTCTGCCCTTATATTACTGGTAGAGAATTTAAGGAACACAAAGTTTAAGTAATTTCCCCAGAGGCATAAATTCAATCAGTAGTAGAACCAGGATTAGAACTTAGGTCTATCTGACTGCAGAGGCTGCTCTGAACAGGATGCTGCACTGTTTCTCTCTCCTGCCCTGGCATTAATTTAGAGTTTTTGTAAGAAAAGAATAAGGCACCAGTGCTTTAAAAAGGCCTGCTTGAAATCAGAGTGCAGCCCAGGTAGGGAGCAGAAGCCATTTCCTCTTCTTCTTTAGAGCCAAGGAAGTCTCTCCAGCATTCTGGGAGCCTGTGATCCACGTGACAACCATGGGTGAACTAGATTTCAAAAGATAGCTAACATTTACTCGAGTAGTGAATCAAGCTTAGAGTCCCAGAGTCCTTGGTAGGGTGATGTAAGGGCAAAAACAATTATCATTTAAAAGAATAATTTAACAAAGCCAAGAGAATGACTGGCCACCTCAAATGAAAGGAGAAGAATTGAGAGTTCATTAAATCTGCATATGGGGTCGGGGTCAGGAAGAGAGCTGGAGAACCATAGTTTCTTTCTTAAGATCAGTGAATTCACACACACACACACACACACACAAAGCCTCTGCTGTAACTGGAAAGACAGAATGTGTGCATTACTTCCAGGCAATAAAGGTTAGAAAAGGTCAATAAATGTTTCTGAAAATAGGAACGATGAGTTGAAAAGACTATTTTAGGACAATGAATCTATCAATGACGTACAGGATGAACTAAGGAGGAAGAGACTGGAGTCAGTGCTTCAAGGATTCAGGAAACTTTTACTAAAGTAACAATCCATTATAAGGTTATTGTGATGCAAGAAATGTTGAAAATGATGATTGATAAATACCTTTGGAGTGGATCTGAAGTAGGATCAAAAGTTTTACTCTGAGGTTTATAGCCTCGATTACTTAGAGAAGACTGTTACCATCATTTTTTTAATGGAAAAATAAAGACAGATATTCAGTTAGAAAAAAAGTTACAGACAATAATGGCCACTATTTATCAAAATATCACTATGCGCCAATCATTGTATCCAGCACTCTGCAGACCCTACTTAATTTAGTCTCCACACATATCTTGTGCTTTGGCGCTATTATTCTCTTTTACAATCAAAAGAAACCAAAGCTTAGGTTAAATTACTTGCTTAAAGCCACATAGGTGGCAAGTGATGGTGTCAAAACTGTGAGGCTGGTTTAAAGCACACTGAGAGGGTGACAGAACATCACAAAAGAAACGTGGAAATACCATTTGGAAACAGGGGTAGAGAGAAAATCACCTGGAGGTATCACAGCCATGACTCTGTTGCCTGAAGGTACTACTAAGTACCTCTAGCTCCGTAACACGGCACCGAGGTGAGGGTGTGAGGCTGCAAAGGCAAATTAAGAATTTTTTGTGAATCTGCCAGAGAAAAGATGATTTCTTTAAGAAATACCACCACCACCAACAAAAGTAGAAAAAGAAGACCACAGGATTTTCTGAATTCCCATTAATCAAAGAGCAGTTGGCCATTAAGACGGCCATTATGAAAAAAACAGAAAGTAACAAGTGTTGGTGAGGATGTGGAGAAATTGGAATCCTTGTGTATTGCTGGTGGGAGCACAGAATGATACAGCCACTGTGGAAAACAGCGTATCAGTACCTAAAAAAATTATATATACAATTACCATATGACCTAGGAATTCCACTTCTGGTATATACCCAAAGAATAGAAAACAGGGACTCAAACATATTTGAACACCAATGCTCATAATAGCATCATTCACAATAGTCAAAAGGTGGAAACAACACAAATATTCACCAACAGATGAATTAACAATCACTACGTTACATGCATATGTCGACTGAAATAAATGTGCAGCCTGAACGTTGAGAGCTATGTTTTATCTGGTGGACGTTTCTGAGGACTCGAACCCCTTCGAGCCCAGGATGACAGCCTCCCAGATCGCTCTGCGGTACTGCTCCAAAGACGTAGGGGAGGAGCTAGGATGTATAGGAGCTTTACAGCAAAGACCAGGTAGTTGGAACAATAAAAGATTGCTTGTTATCTAAAGAAAACCAGGCATCTCAAGCTACAGAATTTAGTGCTTTTCTATGTATGGGAGGAAGCAAATATTTGGGCTCATTGAATTCATTCCTTTGACAAGCACCTTGCTATCTAGGGCCAGTGTCCTGTCCTTTCTTATTCTGTGTCCCCTCGGAGGGCACCACTGTGAGTGGCTGCAGAGGCCGGGCTGCAGCTTTGTCTTCACTGGGGGGTGGTGGGCGCCGCTGATGACTTGATGGCTTCAGCCTTCTTTGCTTACTGATATGGTTTATGGTATTTTCTGTTCACACATACAATGGAATATGATTTAGCCTTAAAAAGAATGAAATTCTGTCACACGTTACAACATGGACGAACCTTGAAGACATTAGATTATGTGAAATAAGCCAGACATGAAGCTAAATATTGTATGTGTCAACTTATAGAGGCACTTAGAACAGTCAAATTCGTAGACAGAAAATAGAATGGTGGCGTCCAGGGACCGGGGGGGAGGAGGAAATAGAAAATTATTGTTTAGTGGGTATAGAGCTTCAGTTTGGGAAAATGGAAAAGAGTTCCGGAGATGGGTGGTGGTGATGGTTGTACAACAATGAAAATATACTTGGTGTTACTGAACTGTACATTTAAGAGTGATTAAAATGACGACAGGAAACTACTGTATTTCAACACAATAAATATAATGGAAACAAATTTTATGGTTAAATGGCAAATTTTATATTATATACAAATGGCATATTTATATTATGTATATTTTACCACAATTTATAAAAAAAAGTACTTGGCCAAGCATAAAGCTGGAAGCTGAATGCAGGGTCTTCTATTCTGTGCTGCGTGTGTCATGAGGAAGTGGCAGAGACCCAGCTACATTCACCCAAAGACAGTCCGACTGATCGTCTCAAAGAGCCGGCGTTAGGAAAAGGAGTTACAGCTGTGCGATTGCTGATTTCTGTGCTATGATCCACCTTATTAAACAAAGAGGTTGGGAACAATAAAATGATTTCAAAAATTTGGTTGCCATTTCATTAAATTGTCCCCCCCAAGAAAAGTTACCTAAAGTACAACCCAGCATGGCATCAGAGGAAAAGGCACCTCTTATTGCAATTAAGGAAGTAAATAATAGGACTGAAAATGAGAACAGATGTCTTCATAGTGAGAGTGCTTCATCCTGGCACTGCGTGCCTTCAGGGAGTATTCAATCTTGTTTTCTGGAAGTATTTAGGCACAAGATAGGATCAGATCTTCTGGGTTAAGGTAACATTGAGGAATGGACACCATCACTCTGCAGCCTCCTCCCTGCCTTATGATCCTGTAGGCAGGTCACTTAGCTATGTGTTATTTTCTGTTAAGTATCTCAAAGATTCTTCAAGCCTTCTTAGCTTGAGCAAAAAACAAAAACAAAAACGCAGTACACCGTTCTCCAAGGCTGTGCAAACGCTTAGATGAAGCTGAGAGAACAAAGCTGGCATTTTGGTGGAGACAACTCACAAAAATTTCTCATCTCAGCGATGTTACAACACCTGATGGCTTCAATCTTTCATGTTAGAGATTTCCATTGATTGGATAAGAATCACACACATTTTGTCCACGGCACAGAGATATCAAAGCAAACTTTTCCCCCAGTGCCATTTCCCCAGGGGATGGGAATGATTGATTTTTATTGGTTTAGCTTCTAGGATACTCACATCTCAATCCAGCCAATTTCTTTGGAAGGAGCTCACTCCAGTCCACTTAATTGTATTTTCTAACCAAACAGTTGAGAGAGATTTGTCATCTTTACAGTCCAGAGATGGATCTCCAGATTCCTTTCCCAATTGTGTGAGCTTGTTTCTGAAGTTGGTGATCGAAGAAGGGAGCCAGGCTGAGGGGAGAAAAAAGTTACATGAAAATATAAAGCTGAAAATACAGTGGCTGTTGTTATTTTGATGACTTCAAAAGTTACTACTGATGGTTCCCTCTGAGCAAAGGAATTTACCTGTATCAAAGGAAAAAGAAAATGTAGCAGGCCATCCCTAAACTGGAACACAATTCTGAGCATTGATATCAGCTACAGGGTAAGTGTAGGGCTGCTGAAGACGGCCTCTCAGATGATGTTGGGAAACAAGCCTCCATGAATATTTTCGCCTTTCTGCATGTCCCAGGCTTTCGTAGCAGAAGTTCTACAATCGGAATTAATAGAAGGGTTGAATGGTAAACATTCAGTTGGGGATAGTATATTGCTTTAGGGGTTCACCTTCTATGCTACTAAGGGTACTGCAACCAATGTCATGGTGAGGGGGTAGGGGAGGCGGGTCCCCACACCAACCAATTCTCTGTGAGACCACCTGAGGGTCCTACAACTCAGCCCAATGCTGACACTATCTATCTGGAGATAGCATCAGATTCCACAGGTTAAGGGCTCAGTCCTACAAGACTGTCCTCCCCGCTGTAGACACCAATCACAAGTCCACGTTGTCACCTAGGCTTCTAACCAACCGGCTCTAGACTGGCAGTTCCAACAATCCCCCTCCTCAGGTTTGATTAATTTGCTTAGAGCAGCTCACAGACCTCAGAGGAACATTTTACTTACTAGATTATTAGTTTGTCATGAAAGGATACAACTCGGGAAGATCCAGATAGAAGAGATGCACAGGGCAAAGTAGGGGGAAAGGGTGTGGAGCTTCCATGCTCTCTGCAAGTGCACCATTTTTGCCAAGTTGCTATGTGTTCACCAACCAGGAAGCTCTCCAAACCCCATCCTATGGGATTTTTATGGTGGCTTCATTGCGCAGGCATAACAGATTAAATCATTGGCCGTTGGGGACTGATTCAGCCTCCAGTCCCTCCTCCTCTCCCTGGAGGCCGAAGGGTGGGACTGAAAGTCCCAGCATTCTCTTCACATGGATAATATCACAGGGACAAACCTTCCTGCTGCAACGGCAAAATCAGGCCCTTGTCACATCATCCACGATTGTTTGGGACACAGGCAACCAGTGCTAAGATGCTCTGTGAGTAATAAATGATGTACTCTCTGTTTGGATTCAGAGTTCTGGTGTTTCTGTTAGTGTGTGTGTTTACACATACACTTATATGACAGTTACACTTTTTAACCTGAAAGTAGGGTAATATCTCAAACCTGTCACTATTTTGGACTTAAAAGAAGATAATAATCATTATAATATCCTTGGGAACTAATCAAATTGCAAAAACAAGAGCTGAATGATGGGGTAATTAGTTGGGAGCCTTCTTTGGGGGCGGGGTATGAAAACCTCTGTCCTTGGTCCTACGTTCTTGAAGTTGACGTCTGTGTGCAAGACGGGATCGCAGCCTTTTGGGGCTACAGCTGTAAATGCAGCATGTTCTTCGTTCTCCAGGAGTTTACTGTCTACAGGAGAAGATGAGGTATTTACACAAATATCTTTAAAAGAAAAGGGGAACTGTTTCTGTGAGAAAAATATATTTCTACGAGGCGAGATAAAAGGAAGAGGCAGGGGTTATTTTTAGATGTATATGTTGTGGGTAGGGAGAGCCTAACAGAAGTTCTCATGAAGGGAAACTTTAAATATCCGTATCCATCATTTAGGTAAAGCCACAGACACCAACCTTCTTGAATATGTAGGTAACAGAGAGCAGAGTGTGATGGCCAGTAAAATGATGAGCAAAATCAAGATTCTAAAATATTTCTACAAACCGGGAAGACAGGACAAGTTAACAAAATGACACCTCACGTTATAAATGTGGAGTAACAAGCGGGTTAACAGCAGTACTTATGGGGGAGAAACAAGAGAAGGAGCAGATGACAGAGACTCAAAAGCAGCCAAATTAAATCCCAGCATTCCTCTTGGTGCTCTTTCAAAGCCCTTCATGCACCTTCGAGGCTCACACAGACTTGATGGAGGCTGCATCAGGCAAGTCTTACTGTTCCCACTGGTTAGAAGTGGGGACGTGGTCTCAGAGCATAAGGGACTTGACCAAGATCATCCAGCAAAAACAACAACTAAAAGGTGAGAATATCTCTGATCACATCGCTTGAGGAAATGACTTCACAGTCAAGGAGTCTCAACAATAATCAGAATTCTGTGGTCAGTTCCAGGCGCGACATTTCATGAAGGGATCACTAAGGGATCACTCCATCCCGTGGAGGTGGTCAGGATGGCGAAGGGTCTGGACATGATGTCATATAAGGAATGTTTGGAGGAACTTCTCCAGAAATAGAAAAGACATAAGAACTACTGTCTGTAAGTGTCTGAGGAGCCGTGATGTGGAAAGGAATTAGACTTACCTGTGAAGGTTCATGGGGCAGAACCCACACCACTGTATGAAAGTGACAGCGAGGAAGATACCAGAGTATCATAAAGGAGGGAATTGCATCATTCAGAAGTGGCAGAGATGACCTGCAAGAGAGTGAACCCCCATCCCAGGGCTGATCACAGCACAGACTGCAACCAGTCACAAATCACAGTTGTTGAAGGAATTCCTGCCTAAAAATAAAAAGTTCATTACTTACCAGATCTCTTCTAACTCTGCTTTTATTCCTTGAATACAAATCTATGGTACCAGGAAATTCATGTCCCAACAGTAGATCTTCCAAATACGCTTAGACATTAAGGGCCATGCTGATGCCATGAGTTAGCACCATCTTCACCTGGGTCATAAAAATATCATAAATAGTCATAAGGCCACTCACATATCATGATTTTTGCTTTTTGCTAGTCTTCATATCCCTCCGTGAATGAGAAAAAGGCTGAGATTATTACCGCAGAGAAGCTAAGTGATGGGTTTAAAGTGATATAGCAGGGTAGCAGTGAAATCAGAGCCAGAAACCCAGCCTCCCCTTAGATTCATTGAGATCTCAGCAACAATATTAGTTAAAAGTGACTACTATTTATAGCACTTTCTATGGGACATGCACTGCTTTAAGCACTTCACATCTGTGATGTCATTTAACTCGCACAGAAACCCTGTCAGGTGAGAACTCTTACATCCCCATTTTATGGGTTAGGAAACTAAGAGGCAGAGAGGTTAAGTAACTTGCCTGAGACCACAGGTACCACATGGACGGGCTAGATTACTTTTTTCTTTTTTTTTTGACTCCTTCATCGTGGTATGTTTCCTGCACAGCAAACTACACATATTTCAGATGTACACTCTGATGAATTTTAATAGATGTCTACACCATTGAAACCACTACCACAATCAAGATAGCTAACATTCCCATTACTCCCCAAGAGATGCAATTTTCAAATTCCCAACTTATCCTGTCCCACCCCCTTTAACTCCTGGTAACCAGAAGTTTGTTCTTTATGCCTGAGAGTCTGTTTCTATTTTGTAGATAAGTTCGTTTGTGTACTTTTTTTAGATTACACATGTAAGCGATACCATAGGGCTAGATTTCAAACCTTGGCAGTATGGCTCCAAAAACCTGGATTCTCAACCACTCGGCTTTATTTTCCCTCTAAATCCATTTTTATTTGTAGGAGAGAAAGGGGGCAGCCCCCGTATTTGTACATCACAGCTTCTGTGGAATATGTTGCCAAAGGAACCAAATAGTCAAGTTTGGAAGCTCTGAGAGATGGGAAAGACTCTACCTTAAGAGATATCTCCCTGCCTTACTCAGCTCACTCCTCCAAATATGACGTATGGCTGCAGAAGCTTCATCCCACCGACGGGATGATGGAAATTAATTGAGCAAGCTGCAGACTTGAGACTCAGTGGTTCTGATCATCAGACTGGACTGAAATGTGGCCAAGTTTCAGGCAAACACAGTGGAGGAGGGGCGCTCCGTCGAAGAGTAGACCGCAGAATCTACATTTGACCCTTAACTGGAGCGGGAGAAAGACAAAACCAAAATAATGGGTACCACAGATAACTGTTTATTCCTTTCCAGCACAACAAGCAAATAAACTGCCATTGGTGCCTCAAAACTTCATACAGGGTAATATTCCTTTAATGGAATGCTTTTAGAGAAGAGTCATAAAAATAAATTGAAAAGTGCTTTCTGCTGGCTACAGCTGGCATAAACAGCATCTGGGCAAACAGGATAACACAGGGCTTAACTTAGCATCGCCATTTTTATTACTCACCCGCGACAGGTCTTATAATAGTACAAATTCACTTAAAAAACGGACTCTTTCCCCCTATCGTCACCCCTCCTTCTCTCCACCACTGCGCACCCAATAGCCTTCTGTGTTAATTCTGGACAGCATAATTACAGGTCTTTTTATGATTTAGGTTTGAGACCAATTAGCTGATACTGCAAGCCTTTCAAATGCCAGCTTCCCTCTCTTGGCACTCCCTGCTCTGCTGGGATTTACCTGAGTGCTTGTAAAAGGCAAATGTTTTGTGAGGAGCGGAGAAATTGGGTCTGTTTGTGGATGGGTTCCCTCCTCCCTCTCTCTTCCCTTGTTCTCATCTGCCCGTGCATCTTGGCTGCACCTGGTCTCTAAAATTGTCACAGTGTGAAATACACACTGAATATTCATGCTGGGTGCCCATGCTGCTTCTGTTAACAGGTAGTTGTGCCATCGAACCGCCAGTGGCTTCCTCTATGAATGGCCTTTCCTATAGGTGGGGCTGCAGACCCAGGCTGGGCGGTGCTCTGCCATCATTGTGGAGCCTGTCACCCACTGGCAGGAGGGGTAAGAGATCAAGAACTCAGAAAGGCACCACCTGACAGTCTGGCCCCTTCTACTCTGACCATCCCTAGTACCTTCCACCCCAGGTTCGTCATATAGTGAGGCTACAGCAATGGCCTTGAAGTCAGACATTCAGCAAATTCTACATAATCAACCAACGCACATGAATTATATAAAGCCTTATGCACCACTGGAGGATTCAGAGATAAATAAAGTAAGATTCCTGCCTTCCGTATGCTTTTAATTGAACGTAAGAAGACTCAGCTTATTCACATGAAAAGATAACTTGGGATATAAGGCAGGACGTGGTAAGTGCTATGAGGAGCTGGCAATAAGTTCAAAGAAAGACGTTTTAAAACATCTTTCTTTGTCATGGGGTCAGAAGTAATCAGTCTCCAGGCCTCCCCTCTATGACAAGTACTTTACAAACTGTGTTGAATCATTACACAACCCTTCGAGATATGTATAAGATACATAAAATAATGTACATTATATCTAAAACCTTTTCCAGATGGAGAAACCAAGGCTCACAAAATTAGGTGACTGTCCAAGTCACAAAATCCCCAAACTAGTAAGTGACAAAAAAAGGAAATTTTAATTCCTGGCCTGGCGCCAAAACCTTGACCGCCGCATCCCATTTCCTCCCTACTGGTCAGGAGAAACGAGGTTTCGTGGGCATTCCGCTGGTGATTGTGGGTGATCGTAGAGGGAAGTCTAAGAACATCTGAGAAAGGAAGACTGGGCTAACTCGGCTAGAATAGAGGGATTAAGAAGACCATGAAATACTAAAATATTAGCCAGAAAGGGGTATGCAGAACCCCAGATATGTTATTACATTAACAATCCAACAACATATTGGGGTATTACACAGCCATTAAAGTAACTCTGGAGACCAGGTAGAATTATGCAAGCTACTAACATGACAATGTGATAATGTTAAGTAAATGAAATCAGAAGATAGAGCAGAATGCAAAGTACTTTCTTGTTGCAACTATGTGAAAGTAAATATTGATAGAGTTTTCACATAAAACTAAAAGTTAAAATTGTTGGAGAAAAAAAAGTCCATCCCCTGGGCACAAGCATGACTATATTTACACTCTTCCAGATGGTTTTCTTTCTTCTTCTAACAGATTCCCATGAAGAGCAATCTAATGCCCTCCCTCTGCTATTTTAGTGCCTTGCAACCCCACCTCCTCTGGTCTAGCCTCTGTCTCCCTACTGATGCGACTTCACCCCGCAGTTGGTTTCTGCCTCTAAGATAACCACTGGGAACAGAGAATTAGATAGGAAGGGCAGAGACATAATTTAAAAAAAATTAAATTTTATTCTTAAAGTTAAAAAATTTAAATGTAAAAAAATTTTAAATTTACAAATTTAATTTTTTTAACTTTAAAAGTTTAAAATTTTAAGTTTTACTATGCTTTGGATTCTAGAGATAGTGAAAGTAAGATTGTCATTCTCTTCACCCTCTTCTTGCGTTCCGCATATGGGCTCATGGTGATAGTCTTGATACAACTGAGGAGATGAAAGGAGGGAAGTGATAATTAAAAACAAAAAACAAAAAAACAAAATAAACAAACAAACAAAACTAAGCATCATAATTCACCAAACTCTATTATATTCCTATCTTACACTTCCTTCTTATGCTACTTACAGTGATTCCACTTAATCTCCCGATAGCATTCATATTTAGTAATTTGTAAATATTCCCATACTTGGGGGAGGGTATAGCACAGTGGTAGAGCATGTACTTAGCATGCATGAGGTCCTAGGTTCAAACCCTAGTACCTCCATTAAAAATAATTATAAATCAATCAACATCACATCAACAAGAGAAAGGACAAAAACCACATGATCATCTCAATCGATACAGAAAAAGCATTTGATAAAATTCAACACCCATTTATGATAAAAACTCTCACCAAAGTGGGTATAGAGGGAACATATATCAACATCATAAAAGCTATATATGACAAACCTACAGCCAGCATAGTACTCAATGGTGAAAAACTCAAAAGCTTCCCACTAAAATCTGGGACAAGACAAGGATGCCCACTATCACCACTCCTATTCAACATAGTCTTGGAAGTCCTAGCCACAGCAATCAGGCAAGAGAGAGAAATAAAAGGGATCCAAATTGGAAAAGAAGAAGTAAAAGTGTCACTATATGTCAATGACATGTTACTATATATAGAAAACCCTAAAAGGTCCACACAAAAACTACTAGAGCTGATTGAAGAATTCAGCAAGGTAGCAGGTTACAAGATTAATGTTCAAAAATCAGTGGCATTTCTTTACACTAATGATGAATCAACAGAAAAAGAAAGTAAGGAAACAATCCCCTTTAAAATAGCACCCAAAGTAATAAAATACCTAGGAATAAATATAACCAAGGAGGTGAAAAAATTACACACAGAAAACTGTAAACCATCGATGAAGGAAATTAAAGAAGACTTTAAAAAATGGAAAGATATCCCATGCTCCTGGATTGGAAGAATCAATATTGTTAAAATGGTCACACTGCCCAAGGCAATCTACAGATTTAATGCAATCCCTATCAAATGGCCCAGGACATATTTCACAGAACTAGAACAAATCATAATAAAATTTATATGGAACCATCAAAGACCTAGAATTGCCAAAGCATTACTGAAGAGAAAGAAAGAGGCCAGAGGAATAACTCTCCCAGACTTCAGACAATACTACCAGAGCTACAGTCATCAAGACAGCATGGTATTGGTACAAAAACAGACATATAGACCAATGGAACAGAATACAGAGCCCAGAAATGAACCCACAAACTTTTGGTCAACTAATCTTCGACAAAGGAGACAAGAATATACAGCGGAATAAAGACAGTCTCTTCGGCAAATGGTGTTGGGAAAACTGGACAGCAGCATGTAAATCAGTGAAGCTAGAACACTTCCTTACACCATACACAAAAATAAACTCAAAATGAATCAAAGACTTAAATGTAAGACAAGATACAATAAACCTCCTAGAGGAAAATATAGGCAAAACATTATCTGACATACATCTCAAAAATTTTATCCTAGAAGAAATAGAAGCAAGAATAAACAAATGGGACCTAATGAAACCTACAAGATTCTGCAAAGCAAGGGAAAAAATAATTAAAACAAAAAGACAACCTATGGAATGGGAGAAAATTTTTGCAGATGAAACTGACAAAGGCTTGATCTCCAGAATATATAAGCAGCTCATACGACTCAATAAGAAGAAAACAAACAACCCAATCCAAAAATGGGCAGAAGTCCTAAACAAGCAATTCTCCAAGGATGACATACAAATGATCAATAGGAACATGCAAAAATGCTCAATATCACTAATTATCAGAGAAATGCAAATCAAAACTACAATGAGGTATCACCTCACACCAGTCAGAATGGCCATCATTCAAACATTCACATATGACAAATGCTAGAGAAGCTGTGGAGAAAAGGGAACCTTCCTTCACTGCTGGTGGGAGTGCAGTTTGGTGCAGCCACTGTGGAAAACAGTATGGAAATTCCTCAAAAGACTAGGAATAGACTTACCATATGACCCAGGAATCCCGCTCCTGGCCATATATCCAGAAGGGACCCTACTTCAGGATGACACCTGCACCCCAATGTTCATAGCAGCATTATTTACAATAGCCAAGACATGGAAACAGCCTCAATGTCCATTAACAGATGACTGGATAAAGAAGATGTGGTATATTTATACAATGGAATACTATTCAGCCATAAAAATGACAACATAACACCATTTGCAGCAACATGGATGCTCCTGGAGAATGTCATTCTAAGTGAAGTAAGCCAGAAAGAGAAAGAAAAATACCATATGAGATGGCTCATATGTGGAATCTAAAAAAAAAAAAAAACCCCACAAATGAAGCATAAATACAAAACAGAAATAGACTCACAGACATAGAATATAAACTTGTGGTTGCCAAGGGGGCAGGGGGTGGGAAGAGATAAACTGGGATTTCAAAATTGTAGAATAGATAAACAAGATTATACTGTATAGCACAGGGAAATATACACAAGATCTTATGGTAGCTCACAGAGAAAAAAATGTGACAATGAATATATATATGTCCATGTATAACTGAAAAACTGTGCTCTACACTGGAATTTGACACAACATTGTAAAATGATTATAAATCAATAAAACATGTTAAAAAATTATAAATAAATGAATAAACAAACCTAACTGCCCCCTCAACCCCCCCAAAACAAACAAAAAACAACAAATAAACAAACAAATAAAAAAACAAAAGCCACCTCTAGTGAGGAGGATATATAGCTCAGTGGTAGAGTATGCGTTTAGCATGTACGAGGTCCTAGGTTCAATCCCCAGTACCTCCATTTGAAAAGTAAATAAATAAATAAATAAATAAGTGAATAAAGCTAATTCCCTCTCCTGCCAAGAGAAATAAACAAATAAACGCTCCTGTACCCTAGAATCCCCAGCTCTCCTCTGCTGCTTTCAGTAGTCATGTCTCGGACCCTGCCCTTCAGATGCAGCTGCTATTTCCTGGTTCCTCACCTCCTCCCATCCATCCTCATCTGAGCATAGGATGACCCTTGATGAAGTTAAATAACCCCTCTTCCACTTTCTTTTCTGAGTTAGTGTCAGTAAGCCCTATAAAGAGATGTCACTGCCCATTCTATCTGATTCCGTTCCCAGAATGGTGCCCAGCACTACGGTACCTGGTCACTGCTTAGCTGGGCAAATGAAAACACAGCCTTCATTGAAAAGGTTATGTGAGAGGACATGAATAGATCAGCAGAGATAGATGGCTGGCTGGCTGGATAGATAGATAGATGATAGATATTAATAGATAAGTAGATAAATAAATACAAGAGGGGGTCCCCTAAGAAGAAACAGGAATGCTACGAAGCAAAGTCAGTAACCAAACCCCCTGGCAAGTCCCCATATCTGTAGCAACCAAGTAGGAAAGTCAAAGCCAAGAGAGAAATCTGAGCTCAAAAATAAGCTATAAAATTTTCAAAGAAGGGAGAATCAAAAGTCTATGTAAGCAGTGGCTGAATTTCTGGGGTGCACTACATTTTGCTGCTGCCCCTTGCAAGGTCCATGATCACCCCCTGTGCCCTTGTCTTGCCAGGAGGCACCCTGAACCTGACGTAGGAGGAGCTCTGATACTGTGAGCCCCCATCTGCTTTTCCGGGATGCTTCTTCACTCCCTCTGCCCCGACTCCCGCCTTCTGCCTGGTTACACAACACTGCTTGTCACTGCCCCACACTTGAGAGCTGCTTGTGTCTGGAGCGTCATGCCCCAACTTCTCTACCTGACATGTTCTCAGTCACTCACAAAGCTGATTCTTCGTCACATTGTCCCCAGCACCCCTCAGGAATTTGTAACTCCAGCTTCAAGGCTCCCATAACGTTTTGTAGCGACTTGTGCCAGGAAGCTTATCAGTACGTTGTAATTGCTCATCTACACATCTCTCCCTGACTACACGTGGAGTTGCTTAAACACTGACTGTGCTTTTCTCGTTCACCTCTGGATCCTGCGCCTAGCGCTTTGCTTGGCATACCATAGGTACTCAGCATACGCTTCTTAGATGAATGAATCAAACATAACATATTCCATGTTTGCCTATTCACTTCGCTCTCCTCTAGGATCCGGCAAATCAGGAGAGGCCATCTCTTAAAACACACAGTAGGACACTTAATACATGTACCCGTCACAGGTAACGGCCAGCCAATAGCCTCATTCAGGAAAAATAATTAGCCTGCCCAGAAACTGAGTTTCTGCTTAGCTCTTTATTCCCAGGGCTCCTCGTCTAGGTGAGGACTCTGTCTCTGGGAGCACATGCAAGTATTTCTTTCTGCAACTAGTTCTGGAGAGTACAGTGCAGGATTGTGAAATTCAAAACACACCTGGGAAATTCAGACATGATCTCAATAATAAAAGCTGTAATCAAGGAAGAAACCCCTACTTAAGCAAATAATTTGTCTTGGGACTAAAAGGCTGAGCACGATATTCTTCACACATGGGGACTTTCATTGGCATTTCATTCTGCATAGACTTCGCTGAACAAATCACAAAAATATAATATTTACATATACCCACCATCAGTAGAAATGGTCGTCTAATCAGAGAAGCAATTGGTGGTTTGGGAATGAAATGCTTGAATCCAAGGAAGGGGGAGAGAGAGAGAGAGGGAGAAAAAGAGAGAGAAAGAACTTTTAAAATTAAAAGGAAGTGTCATCCAAGGGCAAAGCAATTTGACCCGGATTCTCCCCAAGTGAGGGTAACATGACTGGGAGTGAGTTCTGTCTTATCTCTGCAGTTATGAGGATGATTTGCAGACATCAGATTTTGTGATGTTATAGACACGACCCCCAACTTGGGGAGGGGGGGAGCTGGTGCAGAATTGTGTACTTGTGCCTGATGGATAATAGCAGGACAAACTGCACATCCCAGCAAGATGCAATGTCAGGTGTGGAATCAGATAAATTGCAAACAACAATGGAGAAACAACGGAACCCTGAGGACTATCAGCAGATAAACCAGATGAAGTGGATAAAGACTCAGGGCTGGAGATGACAGGGAGGACTTCCTGGCAGAAAAGCGGGAGGAGGTAGAGGAAGTGGTGGAGTGGAGATGGCGCAGGAACATCCAGATAAAAGGCTGCAGTCAGCTTTCCAAAAGCCAGAAAAAATAACCACAAGAAATAATAAAGTATAATGGTAGCAGTGTCCACTGTGATAAGCAGATAATGTGTTACTCTGTACAGCCTGGGCCCCCTTCCCAGAGGCAGGCAAGCCAGGCAGGGGTCCAAGTTCCTGGACGTATCAACCTGTGCAATCGAGAAGAGAAGATGTAATGCAAAGAGCAGTACAAATCGCAGAATGTTTGCACTGAAAGGGACTTTAGCAATTATTTAGGGCAGCCTCCCTTTCCAGGAGAAAGGTTTTTCTTTGGTTTTTCTTCCCACCTCACTGGCCATTTTTTCTCAACTCCTTTTCTGGTCTTTGTTCCTCTGTCCCTCTTCTAAATATTGGGATGACGGCCCTGGGTCCCTTGCTCTCTCAGCACTCATTCCCTAAGTGATCCCATCCAGTTCCCAGATATCTGAATGCTGATTCCTTCCACATCTGTATCCTTAGTCTTGACTTCTCTCCCAGCTGAGCTCCAAACTTGTACACCCACCTGCATGCTTGGCGTCTCCAACTGAATGGCTTTCCGGCATATCCAGAACAGAGTTCTTGGGTCTGCTTTTTCCACCCAAATCTGTTTCTCCCTGGTCTCCTCATTTAAATGAATTTTACCTCAATCTACTCATTTGCTCATGCCAAAAACTGAGGCACCATTTTTGGTCCCTTTTTTTAAATTCCTCTCTCTCACCAGCCATATTCGATCTATTGACAAGGCATGCAAATCAACTCGTGACGTACAAATAGATGTATCCAGTCTATTTCCACTGCCACTACCCTCACTCAGATCACCATCAAGTTCAACTAGAGAGGCCTCCCACCTGGCCCTCGCTTCTATTCCTGCTCCTCCAAGTTCATCCCTTACACGGCAGCCAAAGTGATCTTTTAAAAATATTTTAATGGTAAAAATTAGATAAATATTTGTTAAATAATGAACGATACAGAAAAATTGGGTAGGCAGAACTTCGGTGGCGTGATTGTCCTGAGTGAGGTCACCCAAAAGTAGCTTCAATCCAGTAAAATCTTCCCCTTACATAATGGCCCACTGAGCACTCAGTCAGTCTTTCTGCCAGCCCCGCCATGTGCTCTAACATCGCACCATCCCTTCTTAAGGGGGACTTCTACCATACACCTGCCTGCTCAATTAACAAAAAATATGTAGCAAACATGCTCTCCGTTGCTCTCTCCTCCCTCAGTTCTGGAACGTTCTTTCTAAATCACCATATGAATGTTGCCAAAAATCTGGACTTTGAAAATATGTGGTTGGCTAACAGTGTTGCTTACATTTCTTTTGGCTATTGAATGATGCATGGTCACAGCTACAGTCTCTGAGCTTAAAAGAAAGCAGAAGCAACTCTGGATTTGGGGGACTGTCTCATTCCCATTAAACCCTCCAAATTGAAGCATATAGGTCAGTGTTTATGTGACATGGTTGCATTAAACCCATTAAGCTAGGGATGAGGGGCAGGAGAGAGAGCTGTGTGTGTGCTTGCTTATGAGGGCTGGAACGGCTGTAAAGTGCCCCTGGACAAACTCTGAATTCTGAATAACATAATGATGTGTACCTCCCAAAGTGCCATCACATTCATTATGTCATTATTCAGCCCAGTAACGCCACAGCTGTAGATACTAACATTTCTACTTTGCAAAAGAGGAAACTGAGGCTTACAGGGCGAAGTAGCATTGTAAGCATCACAGAGCCATGCTGTTTTATGGCAGATCCTGAGTGCATGGTGAAAACCCTTCACATGGGTCCTCTGAATGAGGTTATAGAAAAGTACTTTAGCAAGGTTACCTGCTACTTATTAAAAACCAGGGGAAGCCTCTCACTGTCTCTGAAGCACCTTGGCTGGCACACTTTCCCAAAGCCACAGTGAGCATCCAAAGGGTCCCAGGGTCACTCCATCATCAAGGTGCCTGTTTCCTGGTGGGAGATTTCCCAGTGGTTCTGCAGATAGTCTTTTTGCCCCCTCACCCCCCCCCCCGGGAGGGGGGCTGTTTCTGTGCGTCTGTGGACCCAGCGTCCATGCTGCAGGGACAACCTCACATTCACAGCCCCCAGCCCACCCAGGAGAAGCACTGCTGATTAGACCGTGGGCTTCCCACCCGCAATCCAATCTGAGGCCGGAGGCCCTGTCAGACGGCCCCTCCGTCGTCAGCAGCTCTCTCCGCTGTGTGTTACCGTGCAGACAGAGGAAAATGACAGTTTTCATCATTTCCTGCTAAATGATTCAGTGCTGATTCAGCCAGTTTCAACTCCATAGCAAGGCAGTGAAGAGAAAGGGGGAAAAGACCCAGAATAGAAGAGCAAATGCTTATCAACCATTTTGAGGCATTGTGGCTGGCAGGCCTTTCTTCCCTGCGCTCAGGAAAGTCCTTGCTACCCTTGTCAAGGACACACAGCTGCACAGGAGAGGAGCCTCCTCAGGTCCGGCCCTTTATTTACCCAACTTATTTCCCCTCCAGGGGCTTTAAAAAAAGCAAACAAACAAACAAAACAAAACAAAACACCCCCAAAGCAAAAAACAAACAAAAACCAAAAAACGCCATTGCTTCTCATGCCTCCGCAAGGAGAAGTCTTGTCGGAGTGAGAATCAACGCACAGACCAGAAATACAGTGGCCCCGTCACAGAGCCGAGCCACAGCCTTGGGGAAGTCATTTCCCATCTCTGAATCTCAGATCCTCGAAGAAGGCGAAAACATGGGGTTTCTCTCCTCCGATCCCCAATCTACCTGCACTGTAGGATCTCCCCACGTAAGAGAAGGAGGGCAGGGTAGCCGAACAGGGGTTGTCATGCCTGAAAGACCCAGAAGAGAGGAATGCTCTGGAGAGGACTTTGAGGGAGGGAAGCCCCTCTCAGCATCTTCTTTCTGGCTGAGAGCAGAGAGGAGGGCCCCTCCCCTAGCTTTTGCCTTTAGCGCCTTGCCACTTCGGACACCCCTCGCCACCGCGGCCCGCGCGGGCTGTCTCCTCTAACCGCGCCCCAAGCTCCCTCTGCCGCTCATTTATTCAGTCAGACTCTCCTGTCAAATAATCCCCATTTCTTTAATCCCTTCCAGATCTCTCTAGTCCACCCCAGAATGATTGTTTCTTCTCTGTTCTCCCTGCCTCAACTTTGAATTTACTGTAAATAATTAGACTGTGTAAATAAATTTGCCAGTTTCTTGTTGAGTGCCAGGGTTTACTTTGTCCCAACATCAAAGGTAAAGAGTGACTCGGCGGTGGGACGCGTCTTTCTTCCCAGCGCTTTCGCGCATGCTGTTGTCCTTGCATGGGACCCTATTCTCTGCCCTCCTCCACCCCAACCTCTCCCCCTCCCTATTCCTAACTAACTCCTACTGACATCTTAGGTCAGTCTTGCGATCACCTCCTCCCTGTAGTCGGCCCGCACGCTCTCAGAAGGCACCCCTATGACACGCTCCCCGGCACCGGCACTTGGTCAACACCACCAGCACCCCAGTAACTAGTGTTCACTCTCTGTCCGCCCCACTAGGCAGACAGGTCCACGAGGCAGGATTCATGCCTGTGTGTTGATGCCCATGTCCCCAAGACCTAGCACTTTGCCCAGCACATAGTAGGGGCTTAATAAAGAAGCGCTGCATGAATAAATCATGGTGGCAAGGAAGATCTATGTATTTGCATTAGCTTGGCATTGGCAGGACCTCAGGTCACCCAGACAAGTGCCCCCACCAGAGCCTGGTGTCACCGTGCTGCATCCTGACGGAGAGAAGGCTGGCTTCCATATGAACAGGAGCAGATACTGAGACCTCCCTCCTTCTCAAGGCCATTGTTGTCTCCTTTGGCAGTTCTCGCTAGCAAGTTCTCCCTCATCCAAGCTGGCTCAGCACACTCACTGTTCCCCTCCTACCCACCGGTGAGGCCACCAATGCTCTGTTGCAAGTTGTGTCCAGCCCTGACAGGAACCATCCCACCTGGGATTTCCTACTTTCTTTCTGAGATCTTGCTTAGTCCTGCTACCTCCTGTTTCCATCCCACTGCCTGGCATCAGATTTACCATCTTTCAGATGGGGGCTTCCTTAGGACTGTCTGATTTTCACGTCCAGATGTTCACCTAGACACTGTCTTTCACACCTCCCTTGACTCCACCCACCCCTCATTCCATACCCAGACACGAGTCCCTGAACCTCGGATGGCAGGCAGCATCCAGGGAAGGAAAGCGGAGACATTAGTTAGAATGAGAGTCTTTTCTCCTGTGAAATGGAGACATGGGACCCTCTGTAGGGGGCGGGACCCTCTGTAGGGTGCAGACTCCTCCAATGATCTTCCTCTCCTCACCCTCCCCAGCCTGAGATCATCTCCCTTCTCCAAGTTCAATAGCCTCAGGCCCTTCTGTTGGTTCTCATGTGGCATGATTTCCAAAGCTTCCACATCTCTGACCATCCTTCGCAGGACGATTATCAACTGGGACCTCCCTTAAAAATCACAAACCTCCAGTCCTGCCCCTAGCCAGTTCCACCTGAGTCCCTGGAGTAACAAATAGGTCTCAGGTTTTCCTTTCTACACACAGAACACTAAGAAGGGGGCCTGTTATTATTCTTTCTCACAGTGGGATATGTTATATTCAGCAAGACAGAAAGTTGCCCTGGGGAAGAACTAGGTTATATACGATCTGCTTTGTATTTTAAAAAATGAAAAAGAAAATGGAAAAAAATCCACAACTTCTCCCTTTCTGTGCTGTTAAGATAAACATCCTTTCCCCCAGTTACACAGCTCGAGTTGATGGTGAATACTTTTCTCCCTACAGAAATCACTTCTGAAAAGCAGACATTTAACATTTCCAATCTGTCTCTGAAGCTGAGATTAAATTACATTCTGTTTTGAAGGAATCGAAAACACACTTGTTAATATAATAAATGCCTTCCGTTAGTTCTAGAATTTGTCTTTGTTAGGCACATAATTCAAGAATTATCTATTATGGTAGAAAAAAAAAAGAGTCATCTGGGTCTGTGCTAATATCTGTAAGCAATAAGTCTTCGATTTCCTTCATACTTCATTACTGGCAATACACAGAGAGCAATCATTCCAAAATCAAAGCCTGTTTTCCGTGGTCGGACTATTGTTCATCAGGATTTATGAAGCAACGAAAAAGTATTTTCTTGATTTTCATAAGTTAAGCTAACAGTCCGGTGATGACAACCTCATTAAAACCCAGCAAGTTAGATGTTTAAGCCATGGAGTTTTATACTGTATCTATCATTTTTACAAAGCGCCTTTCTTTACTCCAACTTTCCGTAGAATCTTTTATCGATAGGAAGGACAGGAAAAAAAATGCTTATTTACCGTATATTTGTTAAGCCAGATGCATTTGCAATGTATCTTACCTGACAATGTGTTAAGGATATAAAGCATCATCCAACTGACCGATTTTGATGATGTAGAGAGAAGAGATGGGGGCAAACAGCCTTCTCTTCCAAACGGACTCTGCCACGCTGCATTTTAATGCACTTCTCCCTGGGGATGGAGAGCAGGGAAGAGACAGCTCACTGGTAGCTGAGGTCAGCAGCACACTTTTCTCTGGAAATAGCATGCCTGCCCATCTCTGGGTTACTAGGTCTACAGTCTACAATGGCCCAACCTGTAGACTGTACATTGTGAGCCTTCTTGTGACTTGCGCTGCTGAAAAAATTTAGTGCCAGCTGAGACTTTGGGAATCAGTGAGGGAGAGGAATCTCTGACTGGCAAGAAAAAGAAATGTCTTGGCTTTAAAGTCTTGCATTTAGAAAGTTCCCATTTGCGATAAGGGAATTCCTTTTAGGTGCTGAGAGCATCAGTTTATTCTCTGTGACTCATTTCTTCCTCGGGGCTGCCTGTTGGATTTACAGCAAAAGAGTTATCCAGGGCAGAAAGTATTTTTTTAGGAAGGGAGCACTTGTCATCTGAGAGTCAAATAGATTCTCAGGCCAGTTCCATCTTAAATAAGCCTACAGCTTGCTGGTGGCCATGGCCTTAGTAGCCTGGACCTGAGAGACGAGCGTGGACGGAACTGAAAACAGAGGAAGGAATTTGAAGAAACTTCATTCTGAGGAAAGGTGAAGTGCCCAAGTGGAGTTAATTGCAAACTTGTATAGAGTCAGAGAGATGGATCGAGTGCCCAAGAGCCCCACAAAGTCTTGTCTCCAGGCATCTTCTGTTAACTTGCTATTCTGGAAACACAGTGGGAAAGGGAGGGGAAAATGGGAGCTAACGTTTTGTGTGTGTGCCCAATGTGTTCCAGGCACTGTACTAGGCATGTTTATATATGTGATCTGGGCAAAGATGCCCAGTCTGCTTTCTCCCAAACATAGCCTCTCAGGAGCCCAGTGCTACCAATTCCAGCTGTGATGCTGAGACATGGGGAAAAAAAAAGTGTGCCCAGTTGTGCTTCACGATCTGCCCCCAGGAGGTGACTCATGTGGACCCAGCAAAAGCACAATCACTTTGATAGACGACTCGAAGCTCTGTTTCTAAGAAACTCAAAAGCCTACCTGTGGGATTGCCTAAAGTTCCAGAAAGCCTGGGGTTGGTTTCTTTCTGCCGTCGTTGTGGCTGAGGTCAGAGGCCATCTTTTGCGTGACTAACTCCCTTTCCTGAGATGAAAACCAGTCGAAGCAGCTACCAAACACAGACTGGCATGGGCCAGTCGGCAGCTGAATTCCCCTGCCCACCAGCGCGTGCTTCTTGCTCTCCCAGCCTGGTGGGTTAACGCCACAAAGCGAATTCCCATTCGTTCCATCCTTACCCTTTATCGGGCTTCCCGTGGGGTACCCGGTGGAATAATGAAACACAGACTCCATTTTTTTTTTCTGAAACTGCCCTGTAATAAAATAATTTTGAAGATGATAGATTAGATCTTAAAATATATAAACAGCTTATGTTATCGCTTGCCTGGGAGACTTCATCTCTCCTGTATGGTTCTGACTCTGTTTCTGATTAAATTTAAAAAAAAATGCTGTTGTGAGCATTTGACTTCTGATTTTCCATAATTCTTATTTGTAAGCACTTTTGTGCTGGTCCCTCCTTATAATTTACTAAGTGCTTTGCTCTTAAAGAGCACTTAGCAGAAAGAGGTGTAGGGAAATTACATCTGGCAATTATGCCAGTAAATTTAACTCCAGGATTTAGGCTAAACAAGTCATTCTTTGCTTTAGGTTTCCTATCCCTGTCCCTCGCAATAGGTTGCCTGTGGGCTGCTCCTAACCACGCTGAAGGAGGCATGGGGTGATTGCCTGATGTTAAGCTGTCACTTCGGGCTCTGATGGCCCTTGGAAAGCATTAGTGAGACTCATTTAAGAGCCAGAACCAAGATAGCACAGCCAAGGCAAAACTCAAGAAGCCCACATTCCAAGAAGTCTTGTGGTCTTGGTTTCTTGAGACGCCAACTAATTCAGCCCTCAAAAAAAGAATGTGGCCACATTTTTTTTCTCTACCTAAAAGAATGTGCCAGTAATCTTGCCCATGACCTGTGCCTCTCCCTTGCCTAAACATTCCCCATGCCTCATGTATAGAACAATCATATCATAGATATCCAAACTGGGGCACTTTGAGAGTGAAAGGGGGAGCTCTTAACTGTCACACAAGGAAAATGGATGTTACCAAAGATTTGGGGGCAAACTGAGGATGAGTGGATACTCCCTCCAAACAGATAGAGATGTAAGTAAGGCTGAAGAGTGGTTTGAGTCATCAGCTGAGTCCATTGCTCCATCTGTCTTTTCTAAAGAGCTGGTGGTTTCAGCCTTCCTGCTGCCAGGGAGGGAGAAGACATTTGACACCGTGTGTACTCGGTCTTCTGAGGAATTAGCGTGGTGAAGCATCAAAGCGTGTGGGTTCTGAAGCCAGACTGTCTGGGTTTAGATCTTAGCTCCTCTCTTACTAGCTGGGTGACCTTGGGAAAGTTACTGACTTTTTTGTGCTTCAGTTTCTGAGTGAGTGAAGAAGAGAGAATCCAGGAGGATTACAAGAATGGAAGCATGTCTACCCAGAAACAAGAGGCAAGAGGAAAGGGGGTGGCCTCCTAGGAAGGATTCCTATTTTTAAAATGCCCACCAGCGTCAGACCCTACACGATAACTTTAACGTTCATAACAGCCCTCAAGGTGCCTGTTCTTAACACTTCGTAACATCATCACCCTTGTTATGTCGATTTGGCAGATGGGAACATGGAAGCTCTGACATTAAGTATCTTGCCCAAGGTCCATACAGCTGGTGAGAATTAGAACCCCCAAAAACCTGTCTGAGACTCTGAAGTCCACATTTCTTCTAGAACACATGTCTCTCAGCTAGAGTACGCGTGTATAGGACAGGGGGGTTCTGCTTCAGTGAGACCCCTAGTCAAACTCATCTCAACTCACCACCAGCTCACACCCCCTTAGAGAAACTGACCACAACCCAGACACGCCTCTTGCCATAGGATTTCTCCTTCCTCAGGGCTTCACTAGCACCACTGTGTGACCTAGGATAAGCTACTTCACCTCTCCTTGCTTTGGTTTCCTCATCTATAAAATGCGGCTAATATTCACACCCGCCCCGTGGGAGTTTTGTGAGCATTTAATAAATGCATAAAAGCGAAACCCTTAGAACGGTGCCCGCACGTGGGAAGTACACAACGGTCCGCTGTCAGTGTCACCCTCGCTGGGGGACGCCAGAGAGCTGGAGAGACAGCAGCTGCCTCACTGGGTTGGGAGGAATGTGGAGAACTTCAGGATTCCTCTAGCAAACGCAAAAGGCGGGGGGGGGGGGTGGCAGGACAAACAAAAAGATCCTCCTTTCCTGCCCTTTCTCCAGGATGTGGCGCTTGGGTGTCATTCTCCCCTTCACGTACCCAGTGGCAAGCCATGGGTCCACATTCAGCATCACTGAAACCCGGGTCTGCGGTTTCTGCCCTTGCCTGTCAACTCCCCTACTGTCAGGTTGCCTGCATATCAGCCACGTTGGCTGCTCCGTGTCTACCTGCGAAGAATGAGCCAGAGCAGGGCAGCTGAAGCTACGAGGCACACACGCCAGAAGAAAGGTTCTTCATCAGGTAACGAGGAGGTTGCACTCGGTAGAAGATCCCTAAGGCCCTCTCCAGCTCCGACATTCCGTGGGTCTGTGACTCGGAGGCACCCCCTGGATCACCGGGGCTGAGCCAGTTGCATTTCTCATGCATAATGGACTAGAGAGAAGCAATTGGTGGGAATTAAAGTCTCAAGTCCCCAGCACTGCCGTTTGTCCTTGCTGCTTACTGGGAAGCTGAAGGTCATGCTTTGCCGAATCTTAAATATCAGTCTCATCCATAAACCCCATTCGGGCTGCCTGGAGAGTCAAAGTCTCTTATTCCAGAAGAGAGCAAGGTGGGGAGAGGACAGAGGACAATGGAATGTTTTAATACCAGCAAACGGCTTTTGGAGTCAAATCGCCTTGTTCAGCTTTCCTTTGCAGCTGTGCTGTTTGATCTCCTTTGCCATTGGGTTGGAAATTGTAAAAATATTTAACTTGCAAAACTACACGGTGGATGTGGTTTCCCATCTACCAGCTTTTAGGAGGCATTAAACATACTGGAACGTTATGATAACTGGAGACCGTGGGCTGAAATCTTCAAGGCCAATAGGTACTGGAAGCAGGGATGAAGGTCACAGACTTGTCCCGTCCAGCCTATAAAGTGCGAACTTGAGAACAAGGGTGTGTTTGGGGGGTGAGGAGGAGGCAGGGGGTGGTGTGTGTGTACAGAGTCTCTGTAGGGTCCAGTGATGCATTCCTGGATGTCACATTTCAGCATGGAACTCGGCCAAAGGAGAGGGCGGTTTCTCCCGGTCCCCGGAGATCTAAATCAGTTCCACCTGCTGTTGGGCCCCTCAGGCAAGTTGTGTCTCTGCTGCGTTACAATGGCATATTCAAAAGTCTAATGAGACCTTGGCCACGGGGTCCTCCTGCCAGGGAGTTGCTTGATTCTGTCTATTCCAAGTGTCTCTCTGATTCGCATCCTATAACTTGTCTCTCCTAAAATCACTTGTTCACCTGTGGTTTCTGGTGAATGGACACAAAGGTAAGAGGTTGATAAGCACCAAAGCCCCTAGCCAGACAATGTGGGCTCAAACCCCAACTCTGTCACATCTTGACAAGTTACTTAGCAATTTTGACTCAGTCTCCCTGCATGCAAAGTGGGGAATCAAATATAATTTACCTTTTATATATGTATCACCTGTTTTTTTTTTCCTTCATTCTCATCAAACGTGGGCTTGGTATATTGGGTCAGAGACTATGAGGGAGACTCTGAAAGCTCCTCAAATCCCCTTCGCCACCTAAGGGATTTATCCCTTCAGCATCTAAAGCTGAATTCCAGTTTTTGCAGCTGCAGAAGGCAAAGGTTACTTAGCTAGCGATTATCGGCGATTATCTCGCTGTCTTGGTGAGATCAAATCCTGTTCTAGTTTGAAAGGAAAAGGAAAGAAAATAAGAAAGTACGAAGTGCTGTGAAGTAAGAGGTGAGGGAACTGGAGGGCAGGCAGAGGAGAAGCGGGCCGGAACAGAGTTACCTAGAGGTCCAGGGTAGCCTTCTTGATTTTACAGGTTTGCTTCTCTGGTCCCACTGCTTGTGGTCCCCTTCCCTGAGACTCCCGCATCTATATCCCTGCCTTTCTCCTCCCACCCCGATCAGCTCCACGCTCCCTGTCCCCCTAGAGGCCCCTCAGAGCTGAGGGAAAGACGGAGGTGGAATGAGGTAGGGCTTCATGTGATTTGTGGCCGCCATCCATAGCAGAGAGCCCTGCTGTCATTACCAGACATTCAGAAATAAGCCTGGAAACACACTTGATAACCGTGCTCAGACTGACTCTGAAGCTGCAGCCTCACAGCTTGCTGCAAAGAGGCAGGGAGGACGGAACCTGCCAGCCAGAAGCTCCCAAAGATGGGGGCTCCCACTTCCAGTGGAAAAGAAGAGGATGCTTCCTGCCCTCCTGCTGAGATTTGATTTCTCTGAGTCTCCAAGGCATTAAGAGTTCTGCCAATGGCATATTTTATTGACTAGGAACTAGTGCTTCCTCCGAAAAGTTTCCGAGACCCTGGTGGGCAGGCCTTGGGGGCCGCCATGCTTCATCCCCTGTGTCAAGTCTCCTCTCCTCCTCCAGCTCTTGCTGCATTTCTCCGCCTCCAGGAAAAAGGCCCCAGGTTGGGCAAGGGACTTGAACTTGGTGAGAGGGAATATAGTTACTAAGTAATACATGTTCATTGGGAGAGAAAATAAAGTTGAGAAATTGTGAGGGAAGAAGAAAATCATTCCCATGTTGGCTTAAAACCCAGCAAGTCCTATTCTCGGGGCAGCCTTATGAATATCCTTCCAGAAGCTTCTTAAGTACTCATAAGCATAGGAGAATAAATGCAGCAGCTTTTTTTTAATAAAGTAAATTTACATCATGCTTGTCAGTTTGCAACTCCATATTTTCTGGTCCATAATAGATCGTGGGTGTGTTTGTTTCCTAGGGTTGTTGTAAGGAAGCACTAAAAACTGGGTGGCTGATACACCCGAAACGGACACAGTGCTGCATGTCAATTATACCTCAGCAAGACTGGAAGAAAATAAGCAAATAAATAAATAAACACTATTGTATTTAGGAAAAAATGAAAATAAGTAAAAGCTGGGTGGCTCAAACAACAGAAATGTATGCACTCCCCATTCTGGAGGCTGGGAACCCAACATCAAGATGCCAGCAGGGTCTTGCTTCCCCTGCTGGCTCTAGAGCAGAAGCCCCTCTTGCTTCTTCCAGCGTCTGGGGTTTGCCAACAATCCTTGGGGTTCCTTGGCCTGTGTGCACAC
This sequence comes from Vicugna pacos, assembly GCF_048564905.1. Lineage (NCBI taxonomy): Eukaryota > Metazoa > Chordata > Mammalia > Artiodactyla > Camelidae > Vicugna > Vicugna pacos. The sequence continues at coordinate 10,133,314 of NC_133009.1, read as the reverse complement.
CTCACTCTAGTTACATGAGTGTCTTCTCCCTGTGTCTTCACATCCTTCTTCCTTCTGTGTCTGTCTCTGTGTCTAAGTTTCTCCTTTCTAAAAGGATACCAATCATACTGGATTAGGGCCCACCCTAATGACCTCATTTTAACGTGATCGCCTCTGTAAAGACACTATTTCCAAATTAAACCACATTCTGTGGTACTGGGGGTTAGGACTGCAACATTTGAGGAGGCACAATTCATCCCATAACAATGGGCACCTTTTTGAATCTCTATCAGTTCCTTAATGACGGCTTATTATCCCAGAGTCTTATTGTGCTCTAATTTACCATTTTCCAAATGAGAGAAGTCATCTTTAATTTTCTAACATGCTAAACAGTACTTTAATAAAAACTCTTATAACCCACATATTCTTATTTCTGCATTTTTTTTAAAGTGGGATCCTAGAAGTAGAATTTCTGGATCAAACGATATGTATCTCTTAAATTTAGATGGTTATTATAAAATTTTTTCTGCATAAAATTATATCCATTTTTACACTCAGCATTATATAGTGGCACCCACTCCCCTACATTTTCATTAACACATATTTATTAAAGGATATCATTAATCTTTTATATTTCTGCCAATCTGATGGGTTAAAAATAACTTTGTATTTTATTTTCATAGGTATTCTCTGATCTCTAATGAATCTTATCATAAAATGCTTATAATCCACTTGATTTTTTATTCAGTTTTTTATATTTTGCCCACTATTTCATGGATTTTATTCATGGAGTTTCATTGAGTTTATTTCATGGAGTTTATTCATTCAGTGATTATTTATAGAACACTCATAATGTGCCAGTTAGAGTGCTGGGTTGCATCTATGTTTTTTTTTCTTATTTATTTATAAGTTTTTAGACAGTATCTTCATAATGAGGAAATTAGTCTAATTTCTATGATATCCTTAAATTATTTTCTTGGGTTTTTGCTTTGCATTGTTTGTGGTATGTGTTCCCCTGTCCTATAAAAATTGTAAAAATTTAAATAACTCACTTCTTTTTTCTTATTTATTCTGAATCTCTGTTTAGAAGGCTTTCCATAGTCCAAGGTTATAAAAAGTATCTGATATTTTTTTTCTTATATTACTTTGTAATTTCAGTAGGTTTTCTTTGCATTTAAAATTTTACACAATAGAATATATATGTTTTTGATGTAAATTTATCTTATTTTACAGTGGTCAGCTACTTTAAATACCACTTATTAATTATCCTGTCCTTTTCTCTACTAGTTAGCAATGAAGATATTAGCTAACATTTTATTGGATACTTTCTGCTTTTGCCTTGGTTGGTTCCCTGAACATAGAACCCAGGACAAAAGTTTGATCCCAGGAAACAGGAATTCTTAAGTGGAGACTGAGACTTGGCAGGAAGGAAAGTCAATACATGAATAGTCAGCCACCCTTATGGACAACTATCGTCTAAGTCCCTGGATCTTCTGAGAAACTTCAGGAAATAGTCTGGGATACTACTAAATACACTGAGCATGCAGGGGAGAAGAATGTATCCCTTGATTCCCCTTCGTCATTGGTCAAGGGCAGCTCCATGAACATCGACTCCCTACAATTCCAGATTGGGCGAGTCTGAGTACAGAACACATCCTCACTTACATTCCACGCGATGCCCACAGCAGTAAATGAGTTAAGTGGTAGGGGCCAGAGACAACTGCTGTGTGATTGCACCTTCATGAAGCTGGTCAAAGCTTGCATTGCATGCAACTAATTGGTTTTTGCAAAAAGCTCTTGAACAGTGCTGTCTAATAGCACTTTCTGCAGTGATGGAGATGGTCTCTGTCTGCACTGTCCAGCATGGTACTCCATAGCCCCATATGGCTGTTGACTCTTAAAATGTGGCCAGTGAAACTGAGAAACTGAACTATTCATTTTGGGTTAACTTTAATTCATTTAAATTTAAGTATACATACCCACATGTAGCTAGTGGCTACCTATAGGGCAGCATGGATCTAGAATAAGAGGTAGATGAAGAAGATTTTGAAATGGTGTCTTAGTGATGCCAGTATACGTTTTTTCATGTACCAAGCAGCATGCAAATTAAGAATTTTCTAGGATGTGCTGAGATCTTTACATGTATTATCTTACTTAACCCTCACAGCAACACTATGTCACAGATACTGTTATTCATGTTTTATAGCTGAGGTGACTGAAACTTAGAAAATGTAAGCAACTCTCCAGTCTTTGCACAGGTAATAATTGACTGGGGCCAGGATTTAAGACCAGGCAATATAATTCCAAAGTGTACTTCTAAACATTATACTATCAGGTCCGTCCCCTTTGCACTCAGTTCTCATATATTCATGGATCTGCATCTGGATTTTTATTTGCCTACTGTGCACCAGTACCCCAATGTTTACATATGGCTGCTGTAGAGTATGTATTGCCTCCTGGTACTTTTTTAGCATTCTGTTGTGCAACAGTTTAAAATATGTTGGCCATCACTGGCTATCTTCCATATGTAAGAGAGAATTAATTAGAAAGGCAGAAGATGACTAAGATGCTTTGGACTTCAAGTAACAGAAAACTAAAAATAGGTGTTTGTTATCCTATGTATTAAGATGTCCAATAACTAGATAAAGAAGACAGCCATAAAAAAGAATAAAATAATGCCATGTGCAGCAACATGGATGGACCTGGAGATTGTCATACCAAGTGAAGCCAGAAAGAGAAAGAAAAATGCCATATGATATCACTCATATGTGCAATTTAAAAAGAAGAAAAGAGGACACAAATGAACTTACTTATAAAACAGAAACAGACTCACAGACATAGAGAACAAACTTATGGTTACCAAGGGGTAAAGGAGGTAGGAAAGGATAAATTGGGAATTCGAAAATTGCACTTCTTGGGGACTGATGGAAGTGCTAGCTATCTTGACGGTGGCGGTGGTTTCACGGGTGTGTACATCTATCAAAATTCATCAAATTGTACATTTGAGATGTGTGTAGTTTACTGTATAGGAACTATATCACAATAAATTTTTTTTTTTAGAAAAGAAGTCTGTAAGCAGATATTTACAAAATTGGCTAATACAGCTGCTCAGAGACTTAAGGTTTCAGATTCATTTATTTTTCAACTTTTCCAGGGTATTGGCATTTGCCCTAAAGTTTGTCTGTCTATAGTGCTATGCAACACTTCTAGCACAGCCTCCTCAAACAGTCAGATGTGGATTTGAGTAGGCAGCTTGTAGTGCCTGTTCTCATGATTCAATTCAAAGACTATATAGGCTTACTATTCAGTAGAACTAAAAATATTCCAAATTTGCTTGCTAACTAGATGCAACCTTTATATTGGAACCAAAACAAGGGGAGAGAATATGGGGAGAGTTCAGGAGATCAAAGTAATTCAAGATTTTGATTCTTCTTTGGGCAAAAGGAAATCATGTCTGAGTTCAAAAAGTACACTGTAACTATGTCTTTCTTGGAAGAATTCAATTTTGCCACATATCTTATTTTTTATAGACGTTTAGTCCATTTCAATGTTCTGTTCATTTCTGGTATACAGTGTAGTGATTGAGTTATACACATACATATATTCCTTTTCATATTCTTTTTCATTATAGGCTAGTACAAGATATTGAATATAGTTCCCTGTGCTATAGTCCCTGTTTGTCTACTTTATGTACAGTAGTTAGTATCTGCAAATTCCAAACTCCCAACTTATCCCTCCACCCCCATTTCCCCCTGCCCTGGAAATATCTTTTCTTTTTTAACATTTATTGTGGTATGCTTTCTGTACAGTAAACTACACATATTTCAGATGTACAATGTGATGAATTTTGATAGATGTGCACACCCATGAAACCACCACCACAATCAAGATAGCTAACATTTCCATCACTACCCAAGAGGTGCAATTTTCGAGTTCTCAATTTATCCCTTCCCACCCTCTTTAACCCCTGGTAACTATAAGTTTGTTCTCTATGTCTGTGAGTCTGTTTCGGTTTTGTAGGTAAGTAGTTAAGTAAGCTGTGTCCTCTTATTAATATAAAGAGAAGCTGAATTTCAACCCTCTGAGCCACAGTTTTCAGAGTAGATTCAAACTGTGGCATACTAAAATTTTAGATCTTGGGAAATCTGGAAAAACCACGTGGTCCCGATTGTTCAATTTACAGATGAGGAAACTGAAGGCCACTCAGAGCCAGAATGAGGAGTAGAACCCAGTTCCCTAAAGACTCTGCCACATCCTCTCCCCTTGGACACTTTCCCCAAACAAGAGAAATGAGCGCTGATCATTTATGGTTACATTTTTCTTTTCTGTGACTAAAAGCCCTTGAATCATTTTTGACCCGCTTCTAAAATGGGCACATGCTCACTGTCTTCAGAACCCTAACACTGCTGTCGTTCAGAAGATATTTTCTGAATAAGTTAGATTATATAACAGATATGCTATGAGCTCGTTTAGGCATTTAAAGGACATGGTGAGCTTAAAATTGGAAAAGACCAATGAAAAGTTTATTGTGTATTTTCTAATTGATAGGGTCATGTGTACTGATGGCAGAAAACTTAGAAACCTCTTTACAAAAAAAAAAAAAAGCTCAAAGAAAGAAAAAGCACCCCGTGTCCCCCATCCATAATTACTTAGCATCATGGCTCATGTCTTTCCACACTGTTGTAGTGCAAATTTACGTCTGCATTTTTTTAAGTAAATAAGGGCTACATTTTTCTCTTTTGCAGCCTCCTTTTTTAAAAATTTGAAGATAGACCAGGATCATTTTCTAATAAATAAATAGTATACAGCTTGATTTTTTAAATGCGAAGTATCACAGTGTATAAAGCACACTTAACCTAATCAATCATGTATATTTATTACTAATATTTTGATATCATAGATACGTATCTTTGCACATTTGCAAAGGTGGAAGTATGCAGTCAAAAGATATGCACCTTGTTAAGGTTGTTTATACATTTTGTCAAACTGCCCTCCAGAAAGCTTACACCAATTTACATAGCTCCCTGGTCCCCCACTTCTTTATCCGCGCTGGGGACTATCGTTCATCGTAACCTCAGCCAAGTGCAGCTCTTGTAAGAGCCACGCTTGCCTTGATGACTGCATTTTATTTGTACCCCTCCGCAGTGCCCGTGAATTCCTTTCGCGGCCAAGGCCGGGTGAGGGGTTCCTGGCCTCACTCAGCTGTGCTGACACTGATTCAGCAAACAGTTTTGCCAAAAGGACAAAACTAACGGCCAACCATGAAGAGGGTGTGAGGGGGAAACAGCAGCTCCTCCAGAAGTGCCTCTGACAGTCCGGAGAGGGGCGGTCCTCTCTCTAATTGCTTCCACCTTCCTCTCCTGCAGGTGACTTCCCTCCTGGCCTGATTTCCCCAGGTAGAGGCTCATTTGCATTTCCTTCTGCGCTTCATGCTAGTGGACACACAGAGGTGAATCTGGGAGCAAATCTAACAGACTGGCAGGGGTATCTATTCCAGCCTCTTCTGGATAAGCTTGGGGTAGCAGGGTATTTTATTCACTGCTAAATCAGTGCAAACAACAGGGTGCTTTATTTCTTTCCGTGCAAGCTTTAATAACCCAACTCAGTCATAATGAGTTCTGGCGCAGAATTAATGTAAAAGAGTAATGGTGATTAGGTAATTATCAAGTACAGAGAGCATTTAACCTTCCCAGTGACAGGACTGCCTAAGACTAGCTGATATCATGGATGCTCTCTGGAAATAATTAATAATTTTAAAATTATCCAATCTCTAATATTAATCAAGAAATAAGGATCCAAGAGCAGCGTCAATCAAGCCGAGGTTTTCCTCCATTTAACGTCTGCCGATGCACCGTTTCTCTCTGGTGTCTTTGAATGTGTCGGTCTTTTTGATTTTTATCTCAGGCAGGCCGGACTTAAGCTGTGGCAAGTCTCTCGGAATATCTCAACAAGCTGAGACACATCACCCTCTAAAATTATCCACCCGGAGTGAAATGCCAGGGAGTAACCTTTGGCCTCTGCCTTTTTTAATTGCAGCTCAAGCCATTTTTAAGCCACAGGCTGTGACAGCCCCGTGTTCTGCTCTCCTTCACCCACACTCCACTCCCCCTACCCCTCCTGGGGGGGGGGGGCCGCTCCCACGAGGACGCGTGTGCGCGTGCGCGTGTTACCTCCTGCCTTACATCCCAATAAAATAATAGGCCTGCCTTCTCCCTGACTTAATTCCACAACAAACGCAGCTATACGTCGTTGGGTCTTACGAGCCCATACGTACATGAGCGCCTATGAGCACCCACAAATACACAAATATGACAGGCAGAATAGGACAGTTCTTTCTGCTAAGTGACAAAGTAGGCACCACAGGAAGATTCAGAGTAGAACAACTGGGAGGGACTTTAAAGGTCATTTTCTCCAAACCCCCTGCAGAAGATAACCTCGAGACACCGAGAAAAGAAGTGATTCTTTTCCAGGATCGTACAACTAATAAAAAAGAGAAGAATTACAATAAAATGTATTAGTTCAGGGGTTTTTTTTTGGCGGGGAAGGGGGTGGAGGTAATTAGGTTTATTTATATGTTTATTTATTTAATAGAGATACTGGGGATTGAACCTAAGACCTTCTGTATGCTAAGGATGTGCTCTACCACTTGAGCTATACCCTCCCCTCCAATAAAATGTAAAAATAATGAAAATCTTGATTCCTGTTTCCAGAACTCTTTTCCCCAAATGCAACAGAATCCAAGACCAGGATATTCAAGTACTAAAGGGAATCTAGTTACCAAAATATTTGCTTCTATGCATGCTGCCTCCTCTTCCTAGAATGCCCATTCAGCTTTCTTTGACTGACTGACTCCTCAAGATGCAGATCAAGGAGCACCTCCTCCGGGAGACATTCCCTGATACACTGAGAGTCAAGTTAAGGCCCCTTCTGTGAGCTCCCATAACAACTTATGCTTAGTCTTAATCTAGCATTTTGCACATCATTCAGCCAGTTGTGGGTTTTCTGGTCTTTTATTTCTCCTGAGATTCTAAGATGAGGAGGTTGCATATCATTCCCTGTTGCACCCCCACCCTCTAGCCTCGTGCAGAGAGCCCAAACAGATATCACCAAATTATGCAAAATCTTACGGATTCAGGAAGCCATGACAAGGTCAAGGGGGCATATGTGCAGAAGAGCTCACACCAAATAATTTGTCAGCAATCTGGGACAGGCAGACACACAGGAGGGTGAAGGGGAGTCACCACCAAAGGTGTTCCTGGAGGACAAGCACAGCACAGCATCCGGCAGCCTTGCTCCTTTGTGAAGCAGCCGTGCTCATCAGGGTGATGCCTGCTGTGGGCCAAGGGAGGACAGGAAATGACTCCATTTGTCTAGAAAAGAAGAAAGGGAGCAGGAGACAGTGGGGGAACAGAGATGCCAATCACAGCCTAGAATGGGGAGCAGTCTGGATGCCTCCTTGGGATCCACAGCTCGTTCCCTGGAAGAAAACTACCTGGGGGACAGGAGCAGGGTGTACATTTCTGCCTGTTGAATTAACTGGCTGTCTGCTTGTTGCAGATCCAGGCTCCATGTCTGGGGCAGATACGGGCAAGTCTGGGGATGTAGAGGGGGCAGGGGGTGGTGAGAGTCTGTGAAATATCCTCAGTCCCTAATCCAGGGCTGGGGTCTCAGGAAACACAGCCGACTATGCGGGGTTTTCTTGTGTGTCCCTCTCTTCCTCAATAGGCTAGACCTGGGCCCTGAGTCCTGCATCCTGGATGACCGTTATTGTTTGTAAACATTTATTAAGGACAATTGGTGCCAGGCACTGGGCTGGGCACCTGATTCTATAGCTCAGTGTTTCCCAAACTTCTGTGATCATCAAAATCTTCGAAGTCTTTTTTTTTTTATTACAAATTCTTGGAAAACTATTCTATATCTCTTGATTTAAACTCTAAGGAAGGGGTTTAAGAATGTGTATTTTTTCCAAGCCACCCAAGGAATTCATACCATCAGACAAGCTTGGGAAACACTGATAGAAATCAACAGTAATAATAATAGATACAAAAAATAAAGACAATGACTTCTGTCTCCAATGAGTACACAGGTAACAGATCGTCCTTTAAAATAGTCATTCCTAACTCAAGAGACACTCATTCACTATCTAAGAAAACACATGAAAAAAACTGGAGTTCCATCTTAAATCCATGATATTTATTTCTATGATTTGAGTGCAAGCATTTCCTGTGGAGACTGACTTGGAAGTCCCCAGGTGGGGACAGCTAACTGAGGAGAGGACTCCAGATCAGCTGTTGAGAATATTGGCGTAACTGGAAGACCCTTTACAGATCAGGGCTCAGGAGATACAGAACATGTAAACTTTTAGATACAGAAAAGAGTTTCTTTGGGTTTTGGGAAGCATTTGCAGACAGTGGAGAATGAGTAAGAGTAAAAATCCATCACCCCAGCAGAAGCTTGTGATAGATGAGACACTTAATCCACATTATGGAGACAAAAAAATCTCCCAGCTTCAGCCAGTAATGCAGAACTTGGAGCAGCTGGGCAAACAGTTCTCAGAAATCACTGGACAATCAAAATCCCATATTTGGCTGTAAAATGTACATTGCCACCACGCTGGCTGCCCAATGTCCTGTCTCCCGTCTCTACCTCAGCGTCTCTGCCTTCTTGTCTGCCATTATCCCCTCCCCTTAGAGAAGCCCTCCCCTTCCCACCCGCTGGGCTTGGCGCCCTTTCAAGTGCCCTCACCCTACCCTGGAAGCTTGTCATCAGTCCGTGAGGCATTAACGCATGTACTGATGGTAAAGACACAATGAAGTTACTTCTACCCGGTGCCAGGATAATCAGAGCACTTGTTAAGGGGAAAAAAAATCAGTCTGAATGGCATTTGGGCGCTACAAAGACTAAATAATGGACTGCATTTACCGCTTTTCAACTAGGACATGTTGGTGTTAAAAATTATTAAATATTGGGGATTACACGGTCCAGGGTTTTTGTTTCAAATTTGTTTGTTTGCTTGTTTGTTTCATCTTGTTTGGCAATGGGGTCCGTTTTTCCAATGAAATATGCAGACGCCTAATATACAATGTATGCAAGTCAAGCGGCTCTGGGTGGATGAGGGGAAGTGATCAGATTGCTGCTACTCCCACCCTTGTTCTCCCTCAGTGTCCCCTAAGGCACCCTACAGATGCCTAACACTCTGGGGGGAAAAAAACCTGTTTGTAGTCCTCCAAGCTCCTTGTTCCACGAATAAGGAAACTGAGACCCAGAGACTGAAACTGCCAGCAGCATCCTGGCCAACAGCAGCGGAACCGGAAGTGGAACTCAGGTCTCTTGAATTCCTGTCCACTGCCCTTGCCCCCATGCCAAGGATTCAAGGTTCCTCCATGGTCTCTCACCGCCCCAGGACAATGGGGCAGGGTAGCAAGAGGAGGAAGATGATGTTTCTTAGGTTCTCCATCTGTACCTGTTCCCTGCTTTCTTTGTAGGCACCCTCTCATTTCTTTGAAATTCTGAGCTGGATTCAGGTCAAAATGATGAGTTAACTCCTTCCAAACTAGGCAGATTTCCCCAAAACGAAATAAAATGGTAAGTTGTAGTTTTACTCTCTGGCCCACCATCAGTTTCTGTGTGCTCTAGACCATAAAGCTCTGTGCATCCTTTCTGCTTCCTTCTGATCCAGCCCACATCTCTGTATTTCTGTCCCCGTTCTCCTCTCTAAGAATATCAAATAATCTTAGCTTCTGTCCAGACTCGTTGCCCTGCCCTGGTGAGTTTCTCTTTTTATTATCTACCAATAAGGTATTAATACTTTAGTTGCCTCAAAGTGCACTCTTTAATGAGGGCCGTGGACATTCATTTAGCTGAATTTGATAGCGACAACACATTGACATTGGTAAGGTTAATCATCCAAAGCTCTATTTCATTGAACAAGTTGAACAACACTTAGCACATTGATCCACAATGTCCTACGATCCGTCTTTGCTATTACTTTAATGGTGCCATGGCACCGATGCCCTTTAAGTAATTGGCACTGTGGGAAAAGGTGGACTTGGCCTTGTCACGTCGGATTAGTGCTATGCTGAATTGTGAAAGATTTTTGTCTTTCCTCTGTTCTGTCTTTCCTCTCATTTTATGTCCTCCTGATTGAAGAGGCAAGACGGGGCTCATAGAGGCCAGGGGGGAGAGTCGGGCTGCAGAGTGAAGAGAGAATTGAGTGCTCAGGGGTACAATGATCACCATTTCTCAGCCCTGATTTCCTTCACAGATCATCAGGTCTGTGTGACCTTGGGCAGGTCTCTGAGCCTCCTTACATCCCAAGGTCTTCATTTTTTAAAAATGAGGCTAATTAATAAAATAGACTCATCCCCACCTGGCTCACAAATGGTGGGTCCTAGTTTTAAGACATAATGCTTTACCTCTGGTACAAGGATATGATGAAAGAAAGAGAGGGGAGTGAGCTGGGGTCTCACCTGAGCTGTGTCCAGGAGGACAGCCAGACATTGATTTGGGGACAGTGTATACCAGAGGCTAGCTCTGAGGTGACACCTAGGAAAGTCTAAGATCATGGTGCGCTCCTGGGTCTGCCAGGAGAGGGCGCTGAGATCCTGACCAGGTAGGCAGAGCACCCTAGTGAAGGTTCCAGGTGGAGACAGGCATGCCGTCGTCACTTGGGAGTATGTCCTTAAGACACATGTGTCTAGCAGGACCGGATTCAGGCCGGGCCTTCTGTCCTGAAGGTGAGCCTTGGATGGGTGAAAACTTTGAAAGAGGTACCCTGGCTGATGGGAAGATGGGCTTTTGCTGGGGGCCCACACAGAGCTCAGTGGTCCCTCTAAGTAGAGCTCTCCCCTTGAATGTTGGCAGGTGAGAGTCTAATGGTAACTGGGCCAGTGAACTCAGTTAAGTCTTAAGCCTGCAGATTCACCTGATTAAACATTAAGTCCACTTAGCTAGGACTGGCTAAGAACTTGGGAGAGGATGGAAATGGGTGCGCTCTGAACTAGCGAGGAGAAGCCACAGGGCACATGAGGGCTGAGGAGGCCTGGGCACTGAAACTGGCCTTGCCACCAGCTTGCTGGCTGACTTGCTCACTAAACCAGTTACTGAAGAGCCCTGAGCTTCGTTTCCCTCCTTGGTGGGAGAGAGAGTGATTCTACTCCACAGGGGCTTTGTACAATTGATAACATGGGGTGGTGGATGGAGCCTGGCTGGCAGAAGGGAGCATAGGCAGCATCAATTTTTGTTTGAAAGGAATTGAAATGAGGCAGAAGAAAGAGACATGAAGTATGTCAAACATCATTCATTTAACAGACCTGCTATGTTCCAGACGCTAAGCCCCGAGTTGAGAAAACAAAGATAGACCATATGGTGTTCCTGCCCCCAAGTTGTCCACAATCTAACGGAGGAGGCAGACTGTATATTTTGATGTCAACTCTGAAATATTTAGCCCCCAAGAAAGGGAAAAAATTACCAAACTACAGGATGAAAAAATGTGGGACCTCTTTCCTTCCATCGTCTCACTCACTACCCCCCAGCACACTTCTGATCCTGCCTGGGGCTGCATGGGTGAGTTTCACTCTGGAAGGAATTATCTGGGAGCCACACTTGGCTGCAGATCTAAGCCATGTTCTCTAGTAAAATCTACCAGTGAAGTTTATATTTTTATTTCCATCTGTTTGACAACTGTGTCATTTCTCAATTGATTCTGGATTCAATAGGGGAATCAAAAGGGCGTTGCTTATTGGTTTTCACAAAATCCAACATGATACAGGTTATTCTCCTGCAGAGTGGGTACAAAGCACAGAGGTAATATGCAGCATGGGAAGATTTAGTCTATACGGAGTGTGTGTGTGTGTGTGTGCACGTGCGGGTGTGTGCATGGGTGCGCGTGTACGCACATGCATATGGAGAGAGGATGAGCTGGGAAATATTTACAGAAAGGGGGATGGGCCTCTAGCCAAAGGACAGTTGGCAAAGGGAATGAAGAAAGGACTGCATGGACCAAGAACTGAAGATGAGAAACAGCCTATGCAAAGACACTTCAGAAAAAGCAAAATGATCTATAAGTTTCCAGCAGGAGTACCAGTGTCATCCTGCCACCACTGCGCAAAAGAACCCATAATTCACAGGACAGCATCTCTCAGCTCTGTCCCTGTCGCAGTGAGCAATACGCAGGTAAAACCAAGAACTACCTCCGTCAGAGCTAGCCCTGTGCTCACTGCGATGACCTGAGGAATCCCTGGGGGCACTGCTGCACCTCAGTAACTCTGAATCTTGAGTTTGGGTCCCAGGGTGCCATTATCAGTGCCAGCTCTGGGGGACTCGTCTCCCCAAGTGGAAAAGGAACAGTAGGACAGTCTCGAAGATGTCTTCCAGGCCTGACATTCCATGGACCTCTCTTCCTTTCATAGAGTTTTTTTTTTTTTCTGTTTTTTTTTTCAATCAATTCTTTCTTGACCTTTCCAACTCTCAGCAGAGCTCTGCGTTCTCAAGATCTGTAGAGATTAATTATCAATATTTCAGATCTTACTTTGCCAACTCTTGGGAGAATATCCCTACAGAGCATCACTTGACTCTTATTCCCCCCCCCTTTTTTTTTTACTATCTACACAGGAGGGTATAGTTAATTTTGTAGAGAGGAAACAAATATTGGGCTGAGCCAGTGTTTGGTTTTAAAATCAAATACAATTCTTGAAGCCCTTCTCCTTTCCTTAAGAACTCCATTCCCCAGCAGTCATACTTACAGACTCATAATAAAGGTTAATGCCAAGATCGTCTCTGTCTTGAAAATAGGGCAAGTAAGAAATGTTTATTCCCCCAGGGCAGAGCTTCTCAACCTTGGCACTACTGACATTTGGGGCTGGGTGATTCTTTGTTGTGGAGGCTGCCCTGTGCATTGTAAGATGTTTAGCAGTGTCACCTTTATTTACCCGCCCAATGCCAGTGGCACTCCCTCCCCAGCTGTAAGGACAAAAAATGTCTCCAGACATTGTCTAATGTCCCCTGGGGGGTCAAAATTGTTCTTTGAGCATAACTGCTGTAGGAGATCACATCCTCACCTAAAGTGAGTGAACTGATCATAAGCATCCGTGCATGTCTTCAGGGAAGAGCTGAAAAATGCATTTCTCTTTGATGCCATTCATGCCTTTGTTCATTCAACGAATGGGGTTCCTACTGGATGTTTCCTACACTTCTTGGTCATTGAAATTCTCATTTCTGGATCCCTGACTTTATCCATTTTAAACCTGACAATGCTGGCTTTCAGCCATGTCTCCTCACTTGTTTCTTACAATATGGCCACAGTAGTCCCTGCCGTCTGTCCACCATCTTGGGGTTGGTTCATTTCCAGCTCTGTGCTTCCATGCCTGTCACTCAACCACAGGAAATCACATGCGACCGTGAAAACACCAAGGGCCTGAAGGTGTAAGGCCGGGAATTCTAGTTCTGGTTCTGCCACTTCCTAGCTGTGTGACCCTAGAAAAACAGGAGCATCTCTGAGCACCGTACTCTGGCCTGTAAAATGAGAATGACGGTGGCACATTCCTGCTCACTGACCCGGTTGTTTGCGGGAAGAATAAGAGCATGGCAGAGGAAGCGATCTGAAAACGACAAAGCACCGTGAAGAGAGAAAGGGTGTTGCTGTTGTGATCATTATCTGTAAAACAAAAGAGTATTAGCACAAAGTGCTTGTCAAGCAGAGGGAAAGCCAGCTGAGGCAGAGAAACAATAACCACCCAGATCGGGCAAGATAAGGAATTAGAGGAGAAAGGTACAGTGCTTTGCTGATTTGAGGGCAATAAAGCTCACTTCCTCCAGGAATGTGAGCCTAAAGATAAGAAGCCCTGGTGTGGCCATGGGAAGGGCTCTGCTGGGCTCAGAGCAGAACCTAGGCTCAGGTATCCGAGTACAATTCCTTCGTGCAGAGGACAACTTAGAAAGTTAGTCTGTTAACGTATATTAGTCACTTCCTGAGTGTCAGGAACTATGCTGGGTGTGTTCCTGAGGATCTTTTCAGGAGTATTGCATCTAGAAAGGATGAAAGAGTCGATGGAGGGTCCCCTCACAGCCCACGTGGCCCCGTCTATGTCACCCCAATATCCAGTGGAACATTTCTCTACACCATAAGGAAAAAATGGAGGCACTTTGGAAACACTAGAACATGAAACATGATAGTCCAGGAAATCGCGTATGTGAATCGGGAAGCACATGGCACGGTTCTCTTTTATGTTATAATAATGATGATAGCTAGCACGTGTGCCATGCTCAGCACGTGCCAGGTGCTAAGCTAGACGCTTGACAGTCTATTCATTAATTAAAACAAACTGAAAGTGAAGATAAACATAAGCACCATCACACAGAGAAGTCTGCATCCCTCCTTCCCTACCTAACCATTCCCATGGTCCTTGCCTCTGGATTTTCAATGACAAAGGACAAAAGTATGTCCAAAGCGGGCAGCCATCCAGGTAGTCCCTGATAAGAGCACTACCAGCAGTGGTGACAATAATCACATCACATTCAATAGACAAGTGAGAGGACAAGTGATGGTGGATGAGGCTGGAGGGTGCTCCATGCAGTGAAGGGAAGCCACGGCCAGAGGGACCAAGGGGACTGGTCATAAACTCCGTGGGAAGTTGGAGAAGTGGTCAGCTTAACATGATCCCACTGAGATTTCGTCTTTTTCACCCAGGTAGAGATTTTAGGAAACTGGATCTTGTCATGATTCTTTGAGTGGAAAGAGAATAATTTAGTAACTGTTGCTTGTGTGTGCGCAAAGGTGCATGACCTACTAATAGGACCATCAGGGTCCTGGAAAGAGACATTTTCTTTGGCACTGAAGGACAATGTTCTACCCACCCCTCCCCAACAAGAAGAGCACGGTGTTCCAGTGACATTTACTTGACGGCCCCCACCAGCTCCTGACTACTGCGACCACGGTATCCAGAGAGCTCAGTTTTCCTACAGAGCTGGTGAGCACAAGTCATTTCGTGTACCTGGAAGTTTTGTGATTTTTTTTTATTTTGTCTGAGGTCAAGCCCTTTTTTCCGAGCCAGCAAACATTTCATTTTCGCTAAGACGAAGGAGGGAGGAGAGGCAGCCTCCAATGATGTGCTGTCAGTAGGCCATGGTTTAAATCTGAAAAGATGGCCCTGTTCATTGTAGGTACAGCCATTGCTTTGATCGTTTACCACCTGACTTGACCATCACACTTGGATTGGATCCAAAAACAAAAAATCTTTGGCAGCTAAAGAGTCCTTTTTTCAACCAAATACCATGCCTCCCATATTTGAAACCACTTAAAAAGCATCTTTTGATATATGTGTGTACCCCCCACTTCGTCACTGTACGTATCATTCCATTTAATCCTTAAAACAATCCTGAGAAGACAGGAGTTACTAGTAATACCTCTGTTTTCTAGCTGATAGAATGAGGCTGTGAGCAAGCAAACAACGTTTTCAAGATGAGAAAGCGGTAGAGCTGAATCTCACTCTAAGTGGGACCTTGATCGTCACCCTTCGCCACCCTGCATTCAGTGCTTGGCTATAGACTTGGCAACTTCTTTGAAGGTCTATTCCGCCTCGTCCCCAGCAATGGAATTCCTTCCATGGCAACAGCTGAGGTTGGAGGCGTCTGTACACCTGTAACTCAATCCTTTTGTGGCTGCTTCTTTCCTACTTGCCTGTAGCCTCTGGTACAACTGCTTAAGGCACAGAGAGCACTCGTGAACCTCAGAAAAGGGACAGTCATGGCACAAAAACCTCCCGATGCTGGATATGGGGTCTGTCCTTTTTTACCTTCTCTTTTCCTTGTAAATTACAGTTGGTTGCACAGTGTCTGCTTCCTTCTGGGATGCATATGCTTCTGCCTCTCAATCTGAATGCCTGTCAAGTAGCCCAAGACAGAGCTGCATTCAAATGCACAGCTGAAAGTTGTCTTCAGAAGCCCTCCATAAATCAGATCTACAAACTCAGCAAGCACATCTCTGGAGGTGGTAGATAGCAGCACAGGCAAAGACAGAAAACACCCACCCTCCCCAAGCAAGTCATCCGATAGCTCAGAAGTTTCCATGGCTCCAGGCTCAGACGGCAAGTTAAGGCAGTCAGCAAGAAAACGCTTGCTCTTCTTCCACCGAATGGATCTCCAGCCTCCCTGGCAGTGGAAGAAAAAGGGGATCTGGGGTGTCAGGAGGAGCCCCCATCTCAGTAGACACTCATGTCAGTTTATCTGTAGGGTCCCCAATATGCCAATCTCATTCTACCTCTCAACTAGTGACTAGTGTTCAACCCTTCTAGGCGATGAGGTCTTTTTGGACACAGGGCGTAGGTTTCTCACACATCTTTGCCATGTATCTTACATAGGCTCACTTTTGAAAAAAAAATATTGGTAGAGTTAATTTGAGTTAGATGATTTGACTTGTGTTGGTGGCCATAAGAAAATTCACAACAAGATAAATAATAAAGAAATGATCATTACTAACTAATATACATAAAATAAACAAGTTCATGCTGTATAGCACAGGGAACTGTATTCAATATCTTGTAGTAACTTATGGTGAAAAAGAATATGAAAACGAATACATGTATGTTCATGTATGACTGAAGTATTGTGCTGTGCACCAGAAACTGACACAACATTGTACACTGACTATACTTCAACAAATATATATATATATATATATATGTACACACACACACACACAAAGAAGAAATAATCATTAAAGCCAAGACACCAAGGGAGCCTAGAGTGAGCAAAGAAACACCGTGGGCTGAAGAAGCCAGCCGTTCTTGGAGGGCACAGATAGGCACATTGCTGACCCCTTTCCCCTAACAAATGGCTTTTGGGAGGGGCCTGGGCAACCCTGAGAGCAGAACTGAGTCCAGACCAGGGTGGAAGTTTCTCCTGCTTCCAATTTCAGTGCATGGAGCCAAGGGGCAATTAGAGAAAGTAGACTCTTACTGTAAGCCAGGAAATTTAAATGGATTATCTTTCTTTTCACAGCTTTACTGAGGTATAATCGACACCCGATAAACCGCACATATTTAAAAGTACACAATTTGATAAGGTTTGGCATATGTATACATCAATGGAATTATCACCACCATCAAGATCATGAGCATATCCATCATCCCCCCAAATTTCCTTGTGCCCTCCCTCCTGCCCCCGCCCCACCCCTTCCCAGGGCAATCACTGATTTGCATTCTTTTGCTATAGATTTGTTTGCTTTTTCTAACATTTTTAAATAAACGGAATTGTACAATATGTACTCCCTAGTTCATTCTATTATACTGCTAAGTAATACACACGATTGTTTTAGACACTCACCTGTTGATGGGTGCTTGGATTGCTTCCAGTTTTGCACTACTACAAATAAAACTGCTATGAATATTTATGTACAAGTCTTTCTATGGACACATGTTGTCATTTCTGTGGGGTAAATACCTAAGAGTGAAATAGCTCAATCATGTGGTAGGCATATGTTGAATGCTTAAGAAACTGCCAAGCATTTTGCAAAGCCTTTATACCACGTTACATTAGCACCAGCAATATATGAGAGTTCCAGTTCTGACACATTCTTGCCAACATCTAGTCAATCTTTTCAATTTTAGCTGTTCTAACAGGTAGTGGTATAACATTGTGGCTTTAATTTGCATTTTCTTAACGACTAATGATGTTGAATATATTTTCATATGTTTATTTGCCATCTGTATATCTTCTTGGGCGAGTATTTGTTCAAATCTTTTGCCCATTTTTAATTGGTTTCTTTTTTTCTTATTACTGAAGTTTTTAAAAATCAATTTTGTTGAGGATTAATTTACATACATTTCAATGAGTTTTGAAAAACGCATATATCCCAAGAACTACCACCACAATCGAGCTGTGGAGTGTTTCTATCATCTTATAAATTTCTGCCTCCTTTTGGATGGCTCATCCCTCTCCAACTTTCACTCTTTTTTAAATGACAGCATTATTGAGATATAATTCACATATCAAACAATTCACCCATTTAAAGTATACTGGTCAGTGTTTTTTAATATATTCACAAATTTTGAAATCATCACTGTAATCAACTTTATAACATTTTCATCACCTCAAAAAGAAACCACATGCTCGTTAGCAGACACTCCCCCTTCCCCCACTTCCCAACCACTAATCTATTTTCTGTCTCTGCAGCTCTTCCTATTCTGAACATTTCATATAAATTAAATCACATAATAGTTTCTGTGACTGTGTCTTTCAGGTAGCATAATGTTTTCAAGGTTCAATTAGCTTTGTAGCATATGTCAGCACTTTATTTCTTTTTGCTGCCAAATAATATTCTACTATATGGATATACTAGATTTTATTTACCGATCTATCAGCTGGCTGATACTTGGGCTTTCACTTTTTTGGCCGTTCCGTATATAATACTGCTATGAATATTTGTGTGCAAGTGTTTGTGTGGGTTATTGTGAGATAATAGAAAATATATGTATGCTGTTCTGCCCCTGGATCCTGACACAGAGCTCCTGAAAGTCTTGTAATTTCCTGAGTGATAAGAACACTAGGAGCATCTTTGTTCTAATGAAGCAACTCTGGGTGGATCCCTGGATGGTTCCTGGGTGGGAGCTACTCACCAGGAAGACCATACCACGCCTAGGAATTTGGAATTTTCAACCCCCTTGCCCTTAACTTCTCCAGAGAGGGTAGAGGGGCTGGAAATAAAGTTAGTAACTGATCATGCCTACATGAGGAAGCCGCTGTAAATCCCAGTAACAGGGGGTTTGGTGAGCTTCCAGGCTGGGAACACACCCACAAAACAGGTAGGTGACACACTCCGACTCCATGGGGACAGAAGCTCCGACACTTGGGACCCCCCCGAGACATTGCCCTGTGTACGTCTTTTTCAGGCGGTCCATCTATATCCTTTAATAAACTAGTAAATGCGGGTGTTTCCCTGAGTTCTGTGAGCTCCTCTAGCAAGCTAATCAAATTTTAAGAGGGAGAAGGTCATGGAAACCTCCGATTTGTATCCAAGCCAGACAAAAGTTCAAGGTAACTTGGGGACCTACTACTTGCAATTAGCATCTGAAGGTGGGGGAGCAGTTTTGTGGTACTGAGCCCTTAACCTGTGGGATCTGACGTTATCATGAGGTAAATAAAGTCAGAATTGAGTTGGGTTGTAGGACACCCAGTTAGTGTCATGGAGAATTGCTTGATGTGGAGGAAAAAATGCACACACATGTGACCAGAAGTGTCAAAAGTGTTGTTCTGTGTAAAAGTAAAGGAGATTCAGGAGGGAAGACTGGATTTTTACAATACAATTATGTTTTGTTTTTTCTTAAATATGTACCTAGGAAGGAATCTCTGGGCCATATGGTAATTCTATATTTGGTTTTTTTATAGAAATTGACAGATTGTTTTCCAAAGATCTGTACCATTTTACATTTCAACCAGCAGTCATGAAGATTTTGGTGTTTACACATCTGCAAAGACACTTATTATCATCTGTCTTTTTTATTATAGCCATGTTAGTAAGTATTAAGTGACAACTCACTCTGGCTTTGTTTCGCATTTCTCTGATGGCTAATGATGCTGAGCGTCTTTTCATGTCATATTGGCCATTTGTATATATTCTTTGGAAAGATGTCTATCAAATCTTTTGCTTATTTTTCAATTGAGTTATTCATTTTTTTAAATTATTGAGTTGTTAGTGTTTTTTATATATACTAAATACAAATCCCTTATCAAATATATAATTTGCAAAATTTTTCTCCCATTTTGTAGGTTGTCTTCACTTCCATGATGGTGTATTTTGGAGAATAAGTTTTAATTTCATTGATATCTCATTATTGAGATTCAAATGTTTTTTGTGTATTGTAGATATATGCATATTTCTACATATATATCCTTTATCAGATATATGCTTTGCAAATATTTCCTCCCAGTTTGATTTGTCTTTTCATTCTCTTAACAAACAATATCTTTTGAAAAGCAGAGTTTTAATTTTCATGAAGTCAAATTGATCAACATGTTCTTTTATACACTCTGTTTTTGTTATATTATCTCTTGAGACTTTTGCCTAATCCAAGATAACAAATATTTCATGCTGTGTTTTCTTTTAGAAGTTTTCTAGTTTAGGTTTTTCATTTAAATCTATGTTGGATTTGAGTTAACTTTTTTATATCATGCAAAGTATGGATTAAAGCTTTTTCTTTTTTTTTTTAATATAGATATTCAGTTGTTCAGCACCATTTGTTGAAAAGACCATCCCTTCTCCACTGAATTGCCTTTTTACTGTTGTCAAATAAGTTGTCCAGGTATGTGTGGGTCTTTCCACAGACTCGTATTTTTCTTATTGTCTATCTTTACACCAATACCATATTGTCTTGATTTCTGCAGATTTATTAGCCTTGCAATCAGGCAGTGTTACCCCTCTAACTTTGTTCTTTTATAAAGTTGTTTGGCTAGTCCAGATTCTCTGCATTTCCAGTGAATTTTAGAATCAGCTTACCAAATTCTACCAAAAAAAAAAAGCCTGCTGCAATTTTGATTTGGATTGCACTAAATCTATAAATCAATTTAGGTACATGGACATCTTAGTAATACTGAGTCTTTCAACCCATAGTAAATTGTATGTCTATATTTATTTAGGTCTTTAACTTCTTTCAACAATTTCTTATAGTATTGTTGTATAGGTTTTTAGCATCTTTTGTCAAATTTGTCACTATTTCACATTTTTCATGCAAGTGTAAATGATACCGCAACTTAATTTCAATGTCCACTTATTCATTGCTAGTACATAAAAATATAGTTGATTTTTACATATTGATCTTGTATTTTATAATCTTGCTAACCTCACAAGTTCTAGTAGATTTTTGTGAATTCCATCAAGTTTTCTGTATCAGTGATTCTCAGCTAGGAGTGTTTGAGACCCTGGGGGGTCATATGTGATATTGGAAGACATTTTGGTTGTCACACCTTGGTGTAGGTGGGTACTAGCAGTGATGTTGGCAACTAGTGAATAGAGGCTAAGGTTGTTGCTAAACTTCCTACAACACAAAGGACAATTTCCCACAATAAAAAGTTATTGAACTAAATTATCCAGCAGAGGTTGAAAAAACTGTCCTAAATGCACAAGAATCTCATTTGCAAGTAAAGACAGTTCACTTCCTGTTTTCCAGCCTGCATGATTTGTACTTCTTTTTTAACCTGGTAATACTAGTCAAATCTCCAATGTTGGATAAAAGAGAGAGAAGCAGACGTATTTGTCTTGATTTTAGGGGCAAAAATCAACCTAGCCTTTCACCAGTACGTACGATGTTAGCTGTAGACGACCTTTATCAACTTGAAAAAGTTCCCTTCAATTCTCAGTTTGCTGAGATTTTATTCAAGAATAAACGTATTTTGCCACGTTATTTTTCTGCATTTATTGAGACAATCATATAGTTTTTCTTTATTAGTTTTGGAATTTGATAATATGCTTCCTAGGATAAAGACCCCTAGTTCAAGATACATACTCCTTTTTCTATGTTGGATTGGATTTGATAGAAGTTTGTTTTGAATTTTTCATTTTTGTTCCCAAAAGATACTGGTCTGCAATTTTTTGGGTTTTTGGTTTTTTTCCACCTGTCATGTGTTTGTCTACTTTTGGTATCGAGGTAATGTTAACCTCAAAGAATGTCTTGAGAAGTAGCCCCTCCCCTTCAATTTTCTGAAGCAGTTTATGTAGAATTGGTATTATTTCTTCCTTAAAAGTTTGGAAGATTCACCAGTGAAGTCATGTGAGACTGCAGTTTTCTTTGTAGGAAGATATTTAACTACAAATTCAGTGTCTTTATCTGATACGTGAATATTCAGGTTATCTGTTTCTTCTTGAATGCGCATCAGTAGTCTGTTCTTTTCAAGGAAGTAAGTCATCAATTTCACCTTAGATGTCAAATTTATAGGAATAAAGCTGTTCAGAGCATTTCCTCATTATCCTCTGAATCTGTGTTGCCCTGTAGTGACGTCACCTTTCATTTCTGACATGGGCAATTTGTGAGCCTTTTTTTTTCCTGATCATGTGGTGGTTCTAAGAGATGAACAAAACTGAGAAACCTCTGGCCAAACTGTTTTCTAGTTTGGTTATTTCTGCTTTGATCTTTATTTTCTTCCTTTCCACTTTAGTTCTAATTGCTCTTCTTTTCCTAGCTTTTAAAATAGAAGATGAGATCATATGATTTGAAACTATTCTTTCTTAATACAAATGTTTTGTGCTATAATTTCCCCCTAAATACTGCGACAGAGCACCCCACATCATCTAATATATAGTGTTCTCATTTCATTCAGTTCAAAACCTTCTGATTCCTTCTTTGACCAATGGGTTATTTAGAAGTGCATTACGTAGTTTCTAAATCTCTGGGGATTTTCTAGGTATATTTCTGTTATTGATTCATAATTTAACTCCATTAAGGTGAGAGAAGAAACATAGAGTGTAGGACTTGAATCCTTTTAAATTTGTTGAGACTTGTTTCGTGGCCCAGAACAGGGTCTGTCTTAACAATCTGTAATAGAAAGCAGGCCCAAGACATGGGACAGGCATTCGAGGGCAGCCTTCCATCTCTGAGAAGAGCCTGATAAAGCTCTACGCACACTCAAAAAGAATGCATGTTCTGCTGTTACTGGGTGGAGTTGTTCTATAAATGTAAGCCAGGCTTGTTGGTTGATAACATTGTTCAAGTCTGTCTTGTTCTTGCTGATGTTCTCTTTTGAGATCTGTGGCTTTATAGTTTTCAGCAAGTTTAGAAAAAAAAAATTATCCATTATGTTTCCAAATACATATCCTGACTCCCCTCCCCCTTTCTTCAGGGACCTCAATCTCACATGCATCAGGCGGCTTGATGTGGTCCCACAGCCCTTTCCATTTTTTTTAAATTCCTTTTTGATTCCTGTGTGTTTTATTTCAGATAGTTTCCGTTCCTAAGTCTTCATGTTTAAAAAGATTTTCTTCTCCAACTCATCTGCCATCAGTCCCATTCAGCGTATTGTTCATATCAGACATTGCGGTTTTTATATCTAGAAGTTTATCTTGGACCCTTTGGATAACTTCCATATTTCTACTTAACTCTTTAAACATATAAATACAATTATAATAACTGCTCTAATGGCCTTGCTTCATCTATCCATTATGTCTGTTCTTGATCATGTTCAGTTGATTATTTTCCTCACCATAGGTCATAGTTTCCTGTTTCTTTATATCTAGTAATACTTTATTGGATTTCAACACTGTGGATTTCTCTTTGTTGGGTGCTGTATTTTTTTTATCATTATTATTCTTAGAAATATCCTTGGGCTTTGTTTTCGTACATAGTTAAGTTTATTAAAAAACAGTTTGATCCTTTTGTGTTTTGCTTTTCAGCATTGTTAGGCAAGACCAAATCAGGGCTCTGTCTAGGGCTAATGTTCCACTTCTGAGGCAAGATCTTCAGGCATGTGCACCCTGTGCTTCATTCATTATGTTTTTCCAGCCCTGGTGGTAGAGGCAGGCACTATCTTCAGTGCTGTGTGAGCCGCCAACACGATCCTAATACTTTTAGATGGCTATGTCTTGACCTCAGATATGTCCCTAACACACATGTGTAAGTTAGCACGTCGCTTAATATTTAGGACGGAGCATCTGCAGATTTCTGGGATTCTCCCTCTGCGTAGCTCTCTCCTCTCCAGTATTCTGTCTTGCAAACTCTAACCACCTTCGACTCATCAGGCTCCATCTGCCTCCTCAACTTCCGAAGTTTGCTAGACTCCGCCTAGACTTTCCTGTCTGCATCACAGACTAGAAACTCCTCAAGGCAGTAAGCTGTGTCATTATAGTGCTCACCTCATTTGTTTCCCATCTCTCAGGGGTCACAAGCCATTGTTACCTGATGGCCAATGCCTTGAAACCATCGCTTCACATATTTTGTCCTTTTTTTCCTTTGGTTGCTTCAGACAAAACAGTACAATGAATCCATGTTACTCCATCTTGTGCAGAGGCAGGAGTCTTTAACTGCATTACCTTTTGATTCACAATCACTTGGTAAGTACTAAATTTGTGCTGAAATTGTACTTATTTTATGGAAAGATAATTTGAAGGACAGAGGAGTTAAGCTCACTCAAGTTTGCCTAGCTCCTAAGTGAGGGATTCTGGATTCACACCTAGATCTGTGTGACACCAGGTTCTGTGCTCAGAGTCACCATAAGACTTGTCCTTCTAACCTTGTGGCACCATGATATCTGCGGGCTTGTCTATGCCATGATCAACCCCAAACCATCTTCACCTGAGGTCCATTTCCAGCCACACTCTCTTACTTTTTCAATTCTGGTTCATTCAAGCAATGGATAGTGAGGGAGGAGGTGATATGGATAAGAAACCTCAGATCTCAGCAAGTAAGTGGAGGTTGGAAAAGGAGCTCTAAGTAAGTGGCACCTAGTGGTCCCATCTGGCCTTCTGCAATAGAATGTGGTCCCTCAGCCACAGGACAGCCATTCAAGGGCAGGCTCCCCATCCATGATAAAAAAAAAAACAAAACTCAGTAAAATTAAAAGCAAGACTGGAGAGAAGCTTGGATAAGGATTCAAACAGGATTATTGTTTTCAAATATGGTTCACAGAATTGTAATTGGGCACAAGATAAAGGCAAGAGGCAGGTCTCAGAACAAGTGTGCCATGGTTAGAGGGTGGACGGAAGAGGGAAGTGAAGTGCTGGAGTTAGCACTGGTGGGCACCTTATCCTCAGCCAGAGTAACAGGGAAAATGGCTCAATGCTAATCCTACCATAAGACAGTATGAGATGTCACACGTCCTTCTTGCTTTAGGTCAGGATATTGGAAGCTGGTCAGACCTGGGCTTAGGCAAACAGAGGAAGAGAGACAGGAGAAGTGGTGCTTAGCTGATAGGTCTTTACGGAGACATGAGGACAAAAGTAAGGGCGGCAGTGTTCTGGTCCTGCACCTCCCACCCTCTTTGTTTGAACTCTCAGCCTCTGCTGGCCTGGGTCGTACTTGAAGCAGCTGGTTGACATTCTCTGTGGCTTTCAGCACAATCACATGCTATTGGGCTGAGGACAGTAATCCTCTACTTTCCCAGAAGAAGCAGAATTGCAAAATGAATAAATGAGAAATATGCCCTTGTGTCTGCATGTTTATCTGATGATCTGGGTTTGTGCATTTCATTGCCATAATGATGGGGGTGAACTCGGCTTTGGAGCCAAGTTCCAGTCTTTATCTGGATGGCCTGGGAGCCAGTCTGGTGGGACAATCAGTGAGCAGAACCACAGTGTGTATGAGTGCCTCTTTTTAAATGCATGACCCAGGATCTACAGGCTCATTTTTTTTTTCCTGACATAAAAACAGCCTTAGTTCAGGCTAATCCAAACCAGCAGGTAGCTCAGCATTGCAGTGAAGCACCCATGTTTTCCTTCACTGCCTCCTTGAAGCCTGGCCACAGAACTTGCCAAGGAGTGGGTCCTGGGCTCCCAGCAGAGCCTCCAACCACAGAACCCGGTTTGCCCTCCCTATGCAGTGGGTCCCCTTCTTTGCCTGGAAGAGTAAAGTTAAAAAAAAAAACAAAAAACCACACTGGTTTGTCTACTCATAGATGCTTCTTGGAGGCATGATGTAGACGGGGTTTGTCCTTTTATGGGAAGGATTTGTAGTGTCATTCCCCTAGCATCTGTGCTGAGTCCCAGCTGCCCCGTAACCGTGAGTCTCAGCCACAGCGCCCAGCCCCAGAAAGGCACTTAGGGGAAATCAGATCGTGGGTGTCTATTAGACCTTGTAACGGTCCTTTTGAGAATTCTGCTCCTCTCTCCCCATTGGAGACTGCGTCTCTGTGTTTCTCCTGTATGTTTTCTCTTTTTCTGTTGGATTGTCATTCCCCCATGTCCTTTCTTTCTCCTCTCAGGTCTTCAGCGTTCCCCTTCCATCGCCATCACTATACTTCGACATCTGGACCCAGCAGCCCAGCACAACCTAGGTTTAATTTTTCACCACTCACTTGCCCCCTCCCTGCACCTGGCCTTTAGGGCAAGGAAGTGGTTATTCGTTTCCCAGATACTCCATGTCCTTGTCATACCTGACTTCCTTTCTTCATCCCACTGCCTCCGCCTGGTAATTCTTCCTTTACCTGGTATAATTGTCATATTCCAACACATCTTTTAAACATGAGCCCAAATGCTCATTCCCCTGACCCTCCTTAACACGTTACCCCTTCCTGTTTCAGCACTTTACTACCTCAGCGTAATTTCTTAGAACTTTCCTACTAGAATGACTCTTCCTCCGTGGTAGGGACCACGTTTCATTTATCTGTATCCCTTGCTCCAAGTATGGAGCCCAACGCCTAGCAGGTACTCAATTAATGAAAAGGTAAGGAAAGGAAGGAAAGAGGGAAAAGGGGAAAGAAGGTGAGATCTGCTCAGTGTCATATGCTTTCCTTTAAAAACTCAGTGCTCCTGGGATGCTCAACAAAACCCTTCCTTAACTAATCGATCGTCTTGAAAAAGACCACACTAATAGACGTTCTTGGGTTTTTATATTTCACTTTACTGCATTCAATACCAGTCTTGCATGTGGAATACAAACCAGAAGCAAATGTAAACGGTGTTCCCCAAACCATTAGCTAGTCCCCTATCAGGAATCGCCTGCACTCTTGCCCTTTGACCTTACACCTGGCGTGCTAGACTGCTTCTCCGTAACGTGGATTGCCCCTTCCTGACAGATGTCAAGTGTAAGGAACTCCACCTGTTAGATGGACCACGAGGGAAGGGAGGCCCCTGCTGGTCTTCAAAAGGAGCAAACAACATCCTGCCCTGGGTTATTCCAGGTCCACGTGGCTTGTACCCTCCGAACATAATTCATGTGAGCTCATGTTTCTTTTAAATACCATGGTGCTCTTACCTGCCCATTCAGTTTTTGCACTACTTATTAGGTTATGCCAGTATATGGCATTGGCCATGCTCCTGGCTCCATCCCAGTGGAAAGACTAGGTTCTGTTTTGTGGCTGTTCATCTCCTGGCATTTTGACTCTTAGCCCATCCCCAGGCTTACTCAGATTGCCTAGGGCAGTCCCAATTTACACACGTTGTCCCAGTGTAATTATTAACAGCACCCCCTTTCATTCTCATAAGTGTCACAGGGTGGATGATGAATTAGATGATTACCGTACCCATCTCTGGTTTTTCTACTTCTGTCTCTGAACTGACAGCTCACTCACTTGTCACACCCACCTTGTAATATGCTGAGATAGGACAATCCCCATCCTGACCTACTTCTGTCTGCTCCACAGCGTTTGGGATGCTGGGCAGAGAGTCAGTGACTATGTTAGAATGAAATTCCAGCTTTCTGCCCACGTCCCATTGATGAGTATGTCCATATCCCACACAGACACACAAGCACACATGTGCACATGTGCACACTCACAGTTGAAATGACATTAGCATCCTTGTTTTTATCAAAGAGACCTCCATGTAGTAGAAAGGGAGGGAGGAAATTGTCTGGCAGCATTATAATGATAGATGTCAAACAGTGACATAGGAAAGAATTACAAAAGACCAGAAAGCTTGGGCTAGACAGTGATCAAACCATCTTCCTCCAATGGGATGCCATTTTTCTTTCAAACCCCATACTATAAAGGGATGAGTTTTTTTTTTTTTTGCACAGACACTGGCACAAATAATGCTCACAAGGTCTTCCCAGCAGATGCTCATTACCTAAGCCAGCCACCAAAGAGTTCTCACCTAAGTTAAACCCTGTGAGCTGCTTACCTCATGGAAAAAGGGAACATTTCCCTGTTAGAAGTGTTTCATCAGTGTGGCTTTCCATTCTGCTTCCTCTGAAACCAGCAGAAGCCTAAAGGCATTTGATCTGTTAAGCATTTTATGCTGAGAATATCCCTTATTTAAAATGGCTTCATTACACCTCCGGAATGGCTCCAAATAGCACTCCAGGGTTACAAGCTCGTCTATGAATTTTAACTTGGTGTGGGTATCCATGCCCACTCCCTAAACATTGCTGAAAATCGAATTTTCCCAAAGAGCCTTCCCTGATCAAGTAGGGTCAAGGTGGGGTGAATTTTTTTCTCTTAACAAACACTTCTAACCCACACAAGTACACAAATCAGCACAGATAAATATGGACACAGTTCTGACCCTAAATCCTACCCATTTGAAAAAGGAACAAATGTCCAGCTCACTGTTCTTCTCTGGATCCCAGGGCTTCCCAACCTGTGCAACATGACTGGGTTACTGGTGTGCCAAGGTTGATCCTCAACCCCACGGGGGGCCAGGCTGGTCCTGATGCAGCCAGAACTCACAGGCTATTGTCTCAGGGACTGAGCAGCCTCAGTGGTTTTACTCCAACATACTGTTAACATTTTCAATGTGAATTATGGCATAAAATCATTAGGAAGCAACACATGGCCTTAGGACCAAATACATACCTTCAAGTAAATGAAAAGGAAAGCATCTGTCATTGGTACGATGATTAACAAGTCAAAAATAATACCAACAGGTAGAGAAATGGATGAAGGATGTAAAAAAAAACATCCATTAGACACAGAATAATGAATACCTTGAATATTAACACTGAAAATAAACCATATGCCATCCATTGTTTCATGGATTCTCATAATGTCTTTTTCGTTGTTGGTC
This sequence comes from Vicugna pacos, assembly GCF_048564905.1. Lineage (NCBI taxonomy): Eukaryota > Metazoa > Chordata > Mammalia > Artiodactyla > Camelidae > Vicugna > Vicugna pacos. The sequence continues at coordinate 10,104,696 of NC_133009.1, read as the reverse complement.
AGACTTCCATGACATTACCCTCTGAGATCATACTCCCTCTTGACACCATGCAAGGGATCTAACAGAAAGGGAACTTGACGTAGAGAAAAGCACACTGGCCTGGAAATCAGCCTGTCTCTGCCAACAGTGAGGAAACTGTGAACAGCTCCCAACATCTCTAGGTCTCGATTTTCTTATCCTTTCAATTAGGGGACTGACGGAGCTCTTCTACCACCAAAATCCTTTTACCACTGAAATAGACTCTTTGACCATTTATAAACATTATTGAGTCTGGAAGTAAAAAGAAATGGTCAGTATATCCAGTTTATTTCAATGTCAAAACCCACTGCCATTATATTCAGATTTATTTCACTAAGCCAACCAATAACAGAGACATAATACAACGGTAGTAGAAACTCCAAACTCTCAGCTAGGACCAATGATCCCCCCCTTCTAGGACAAGAGGGTTATGCTCCTTTGGCCCCTTGCAGTTAGGCAAACCATGTGACTGATTCTGCCCAATGAACTGTGAGTGGAAGGGATGTGCTTCACTTGTGAGTCCAAGAGTCTTAATAGTCTCAATGCCCTGGGAGATCCTTTAGCACATTCTTCTTCTTCCAGAATTGGAGATAGTGTAGCAACAAAATCGTGTCCTATCAGCCTGGGGTGCCGAGTAACCATGTGAAGCAGACGCCTCTACTGGCTTTCCTGAGAAATACACTTTGGCTTTGGGAGGTGTGGGGGTTGTTCATTTCTGCAGCATCATGTAGCCTATCTTGACTAATACGTTAATGCCACCCACCCACCTACTACACTCATTGTCTGTTGTTGTCTTGTTTGCTTTTTTAGAGAAAAAGTCCTTGGGTGAAATAGAAGGAAAGGAAGGCAAATCATGCCTTTTATTATTTATTTGTTTTGGCCCTGTTGGGTAGCACATTAATTGTAGAGTGGGATTGAGGCTACCACTCACAACGTGAGCTGATGGCTCTAATAACAACAGGAAACTCACTATTCAAGTTTACACTACCAGGAGGAGAAACATTTTTTAAATGAAGAAAAAGCAACCATATTTTTCATTATTGCAAAATACTCATCTTTGGTTCCTATCACCCCATGTCATACTTTTGACCCCTTCCTTAGTGAAGACCCAAAGTGGCCCTGATACATTTGTCTTTTGCTTCCCTGCACTTCTATTATGATGTGAAATTCTAATGCCAGAGCCCCCATCAGCACCTCTGCTCAGTGGTTCGAAGTGGGTTGAATTGTAGCTGGCGGCAGGGGGTGATAAATGTAGCGTGAGCTGCCTTTCCCCTAGCAAACTGCAAATTGCCTGAGCAGTACAACCCACAAAAGGTTCCCATGGAGTGAATTTATCTTGCATTGTCGCGTGGAAAGGGAAAGAGGAGACACCAGGCATTTTATTTTTGCAAAGTCACATTCGATCTTGTTCAACGTGCAGTCCACACATCTTTTAAAGGGGGTTCCAACGGAAGAGAGTGCTAGCCCAGGAATGTAGAACAGATAAAGGGATTTATTTTTAACGCTGTTGGAGTTCACAACTATGTGAGCATTTCAATTTCAAGTCACTCGCACCTGAATAATAATAATGTGTTCTGCGGGAGTGCATGTCATGGCACCCAATAATTCAGCATGGAGAAGACCACGCCATGGACCAGAGGACATACCATCAAAGGGAAAGCTCTCTTGCCATGATAACACCTATTTATTCAGGAGAGGAAAGCTGTACTTCTATCAGTGACTCAAGCTCCCCTTGATCCTCACTTCTAAGTTGGAATGTCTAAGCAGATTACTCCCTCCTAGACAGAATTCCGCTAATACTTCATGGGTCTGTCAAAGCAGCTGCCATTTGGAAATCCTCCCAGGTGTTCAAAAGCAGTAAGAACCTTGGTATCTGACCAGCTTCATTACATCAGGTTTTAGAACGAGGTCTTTGGGGGCGAATCTTTCAGATATAGCTCTCTCCCTGTCTCCTGGGATAACTGACAACTGTAACAGTTTTCTTGATAAAGCAGGAGTTGTCACAGGGCTTCGTCACATTTCCCTGGCCATGGGTCAGAAGATACTCTATGACATGACTCTCTTGTCTTTATTAATATTTTCAATTAAGTCTGAGGAGAGGGGCATTATTTAGTTTTCCTTATTATCTGGAAAGCATCCTCTTCTCTAAAAGGCAAGCCTGAATCCTTTCCCGTTTTTCTAGATCCACCTACCCCATAAGGACTTCCCTGACAACTCCAACCTACAGTGATTTTTTTCTTCTGCCAAAGACTGAGTGTTTGTGATCTGAACTACCATTTCAGCCTTTGTTAGGAACACATGCTTTCCTCCTCAAATCCCTCACAGTGCTTTATACATAGCAAGGGATCAAAATCTAAACTCTCTCAGTGGGGACAGCAGTTAATCTAGCGGTGGTTAATAGCTTGGGCTCAGGAATCACAAAATTGGGTTCAACCTCTGCACCTTTAACTACTAGCTTGGGTAAGTTTGGCAAGCCCCTCCAGATTTCTATGCCTTCATTGTAATATGGAAATATTGGTCATAACATCTACAACATAGGGCCATTGAGAGGATTAAGTGAGAAAGTGCATTTAAAGAGTTTCCGTGATGTCTGTAAATATTTGAAACACTTACTAAGTGTTCATTGTTATTGCGGTTCTCAAATATAATTTACGGCCACTCCCTTTGGCGCATTGAGACCTGCCACCTACAGCCCTTTTAACTGGAGACTTCGTAGGTGCAGCAGTGACCCCACTCTAGAATTTATCGTATCTAGGTTTGGATTATGGAAAATGAAGGCAGAAGTTTCCCGTTACCATATTCTGGTACATTTGGCTAAAAGAATGTCTCTGGGAAATGCGAGCAAAATGATGATATAAGGAAATCTTCCAAGACAGATACCTGACCAGAGCAGAGATGGTCAAGAACTACCCAAGCAGGGCTCCTGATTTCAAGTGGTCGCCCCAGTGAATTAAAAAAGCCATTACGTAGATTACGAGTCCCACTCCTCCAGACACCGGACATGTGTTAAATCGCTAAGACAGCTCATCAGCCCAGAAAGCGGCTCGCAGGTAGAAGTCTGCAGGGGAATCGTGTGGCAGGCCCTGTGACACGTGGCTTTCCCCTTATTTGGGTGAAAATAGACTGCAGTTGACCCTTGAACGGCTCAGGGGTTAATCCATATCCCCAGCTCCTCCACATCCAGGGATTCAACCAACCTCGGACTGTGTCGTCCTGCAGGATTTACTACTGAAAAATACCCACGTATAAGCGGACCTGCACAGCTCAGAATGGAGCTATTCAAGGGCTGACTGTAAACTTTTCACAATTCACCGTGGGGTCTGGAGGAGAGATGGGCAAAATCCGCCACTCCCTGGGGCGTGGTTATTACCTACTACTATTCTTACAGGCGTCCCCATATACCAATAGGTGGTGACATTTTCCCCCAGATACTATAGCCTGGGAAGAAAACTCTTTTTATACACCATGGGTTTGGAAAACAACAATAGTCCAAAAATTTTGTTTTTTAACTTCAAGTCAGAGGTCATTCCATGCAGATCATTCAAATCCCTAGCAGAATATTGTGCTGTCCACACTAGGTGTGGAGAAAGTCTGTTTACAATTACTCAGAGTCAGTTTGAACTCTGGCTCTGAATACCAGTTTGTCTGGCAGGGTTCTCTTTACTCTTAAACACAACAGATCCTTTTCATTCTGGCCTTTCAGACCAGAGAACCTGACCTCCCATCCCAGCAGACCACATCTTGTCATCTGGCCCAGCATCATCCAATCTCACCTGCCGGACCCAGCCTCTAGGGAGGCTGCCTTTGGTGCCATGTGGTCACTTTTAATGAAAGAGTTCCAAAACAATAAACATCAACTTTAAACACTTTTCAGAAAAAGAAACGCTGAACAGCAATGCAGTGCACTGCCCTCGGATGTGCTGAAAATCACGCTGAGGCTATAGCTCATTTGCAACTTTTCAAAAATAATATTTCAAACACCTTTGCAATTAATGAGGTTAAAAATATGAAATGAAGAATAAAAATCCAACTGAGTGAAAAAGTAGGACTGTTTCCTTATTTTAATGGTGTTTGAAATCACCGATTTCCAACTCCATGAGATGCTTGGCTAAGTCAAATCCCCTTCCCTTTTTTTTTACATTTTTTATTGATTTATAATCATTTTCAAATGTTGTGTCAAATTCCAGTGTAGAGAACAATTTTTCAGTTATACATGAACATATATATATATATTCATTGTCACATTTTTTTCTCTGTGAGCTACCATAAGATCTTGTATATATTCCCCTGTGCTATACAGTATAATCTTGTTTATCTATTCTACAATTTTGAAATCCCAGTCTATCTCTTTCCACCCCCCATCCCCCTTGGCAACCACAAGTTTGTATTCTATGCCTGTGAGTCTGTCTGTGAGTCTATTTCTGTTTTGTATTTATGCTTTGTTTTTTGTTTGTTTGTTTGTTTATTTGTTTTTTAGATTCCACATATGAGCAATCTCATATGGTATTTTTCTTTCTCTTTCTGGCTTACTTCACTTAGAATGACATCCTCCAGGAGCACCCATGTTGCTGTAAATGGCATTATGTTGTCAGTTTTTATGGCTGAGTAGTATTCCATTGTATAAATATACCACTTCTTTATCCAGTCATCTGTTGATGGACATTTAGGCTGTTTCTATGTCTTGGCTATTGTAAATAATGCTGCTATGCACCCATTTATGATAAAAACTCTCACCCTTTCACTTTTAAGTCATGAATCATGCTTTCCCTATGCACAAGAAAATCCCATTGGTCAATCTGCAGATGGACTACCTCATCTAAAATGATCCTTGCCCTACGCAAAAATGACTTGTGTGGCTCAGTCACACATTCCATTTCTTTCCTAGTGGTTGAGATGGAGTGACAGGAAAACAGGCTCTCACCTCTCTGGGACTTCCTCTTGGAGCCCAATAGATAGTGAGCCGTAGACGTCTGCCTCCCCTGAGTCACAGATTGAAATACCAGACCAGAACAAAATCTACAACCATAATAACAGCGATATTCTCTAAGCAGAAGAGCTGGCCATTGGCAGGGATACCATTAGATAAGTTATGACTTTGTGGCGAAGATGCTTGTGACGCTGGCCTGTGTGTAACAAGAACAGTTATTTCTCAGTGACTCCCTTCCATGAGCAGAATCCTCCTCAGAATTCACAGCATGTGAACAAGTTTCAATATTAGACATATTAGGGCACTTGGTTTCAATATTGTAGAGATAAACATGGGCCTGAAACACTAGAAAATATTATTCATCAAAGACACAACAGACAAGTCACAAACGAGAAAAGGAAAATCTGGACAGATACTGAGTATAGAAGGTCATGCTCCACTTCCCTAATAATGAAATGGTGCCAAATAAAACAAACAAAAAATGCTACTTTATGTCTATTATGTTGTAAATATTTGAAAATAAAAACAACAGAATAATAATTAAGGCACCTACTATGTGCCAGGCCCTATTCTGAGCAAAACCTGTGTAATCCTCACAATATCTTATGAAGCAGATGCTAGTTTAATTCCATTTTACAGCTGAGAAAACTGAGGTAAGAAGTTTTAAGCATCTTAGCCAAGGTTTACATAGCAAGAAAGTGGCAGAGCCAAGACTGAATACAAACACAAGGCAAGGATGTGTGGAGATGGGATGTTGACACAACACTTAGTGGCGTTTCACCCTATCATTTAATGACCCCACTTTTAGATGCGTGTCCCACAGAAACTTTCACTCATATGCATAATGAGATACAGACACAGACATTCATTGCAGCTCTGTTTGTAGGTATTCATACCTAGGGAAATGGATAAATAAAATGTAATATATTTAAATAAGTATTTAATAGAATGCTCCATTTTGGTCAGAAATAATGAACAGGATAGATTTTAATATATAATTTGAAGTAAACAAAAGTAAGATTTATAGCATTAAACTATTTCTGTAATTTTTTTAGTATACACAAACATCTTAACTTTTAAAGCTATTCTTGTAATTAAGTAAATGAAAGTTGGGTCACAATGCCAAGCAAAATTATGACCTCCAAGAAGATCCTGGCCCTAATCCTCAGAACCGTGAATACGTTAATCTATATGGCAAAAGTGACTTTATGGAAGTAAATAAGGTTGCTAACCATTTGCCCTTAAAAGTTGGAGATTATCCTGTATTGTTGGAGTGGGTCAGAGACCCCTCAAAAGCAGAAAGGAAAGCAGAAGAGGAAATTGAAGAGATTCTAATAGGAAAATTTGTAAACATAGGGAGGATTCAACACACCACTGCTAGCTTTGAAGATGGAGGAGACTTTGGACCAAGGAATTCAGGTGGTTTCTAGATACAGAGAATGACTCCCACCAACAGCCAGCAAAGAACTCTATGCAGTCAACAACCCGAATGAGCTAAGAAGCAGATATCCCCACCCACTCTGGCGCCCCCAGATAAGAGCCAAAGCCAGCCAACACCTTCAACCTTCATTTCAACTCCTTGACTTCAACCCTTAGCAGAGAACCGAGCCAAGTCTGCTGGATTTTGACCTACAGAAACTGAGATAAGATGTTTGTGTTATTTAAAGCCATATATTTGTGCTAGTTTAAAGGCAGCAAAAGGAAACCAGCACATCAAGAATATATATGAAACACACACAGGTCAGTGCCTTGAGAGTGAGGGGCAGAGGCAGTGAAGAGAAGGAACAGAGCAGCAATGATTAACAATCAAATAACAGAGATTCCTTAAGAGGACGGATATTAACATTGCAGTATGCATCGAAGACACTGTTCAACTCAATTCTGTGAATCTAAGGTCAAAAAACGTTCTGCAGGAAGAAACACTTGGTAACTCTTTATTCAGAAAATTTCAAGCACACTCTATTCTAGGCAAGGGGCAGCTCTTCCTGGAAGAAGAAAGTTACACACATTGTTTCTGGTCAGCACTGACATTCTTAATCTATAGGATTTGGAGAGTGTGCTTCAGTCAGAAGTGGTCTTTCCCAGCACTGTTGGTGGGAAAGCCCAGCAGGCTGACCTGAGGTCTCAGGATCATTGAGAGTTTTTCTCATGGACCCCTCCTGCCCATCTTTGCTGGTTCCCCAGTTTCATTCTGGTTCCTTCTCTCTGCACTGTGAATTTCACATCAGCCTACCCCATTAATTCTACTGTAGACTTTTGTCTTCTTTCTAACTCTACCCCTAACCATACGCAAATTCAAAAATCCCTTTCTTGGTCTTCCAAGCAAGGAGTGTATCTCTGCTTACATATAAAGAATGTGGATAATCAGAGTGGGGTTTGAGTAATTTGGAGTCAAGTCTTCTGTATGTCATGGTTTATAAAATTTAATCTGCCAGAAGCTTCTGGCTAGATATCAATTATCATCCCTAAAGTGAGAGAAGGGCCTGATGTTTCTACTGAGCAAGAGCCTAGCACATGAACATGTGCGCACACGCACGCGCGCACACACACACACACACACACACACACACACACACACACACCCAGCCCCACCAAGGCTGTCTAAAAGCCCAAAGGCCGTGAAAAATCTATCTTGGGTTTCCAGAATCCCCTGGGGAGATCTCTGTCACTGTCACTCATGAGATAACTTTCCTCTGTCAAATCCAGGAAAATGCTACAAGCTCAGAGCCCTCAGTTGATTTGTGTTCCAGTCCCAGATGGAGAAGGCAACCTGGAGCACCCGTCTGATCACATTTGTGACAGTAATTATCGAGGAATCAGACGTCGAGTCATTACCAGTGAATGAATTATTACTAGAAACAGTTAGTGTCCAATGATGAAGTTAATGGGAGGTAATATGACAGTCATTAGACCGACACGGCTCTCTTCATTGTTGAAGAAAGAGGAGCAGCCATCAAAGGCTGGCAGTGGGCAGGCAGGATTAATCTGTGTCAGCCGTGTTTATGACACATCTCCTGGACTTGGTCCTTGTGGTCTTAGGAGTGGGCTGCGCCATGATTGCAGGTCTTGTGTTTCCTGTTGGAAGTCGGCATTGGCTAGTCAGAAGAGATCTCCCTCTGCTTCAACAATGCTGGCAGTTTTTCAGTTCTCTGACCACCGGATGACCTTATACAAGACTATGTTTTTGCACAAGCTATTCCCCTCTGCCCACGTTTCTTTCATCTATAAAATTCTTATATTTCCTTTAATCCTTAACTCAAGGATTACTTTCAGAGAAAATTTTCTGTAAATCCTCTGGGAGGAATTAGCCTCTCCCACATGGACGTCCCCCAGTGCCTTGTAGAAATATCTATTTTTACCTCCCAGTGTTGCGTTCTGCTAGTGTATTAACATGTCTGTGTTTCCTGTTTCACTGAGAATGCCTCATACGCAAGAGCTCTGTGTTCCTCATCTCTGTACCACCAGCGCCGAGGAAAGCACATCTAGGTTCCCGACAACTATCTGATGGAAGAGGGAAAGGGGTAAGATGGGAGGACGAAAGGAAGAGAAGAAGGGAAGGAGGGGAAGAGGGAGGGGAGGAGGATAGAAAAAGAAAGGAGAGAGGAAAGAACCAAGTTCCTAATTCAAACTCAGCAACGTAACTGACAACAAATCGTTTAATCCACTTTGTCCTAAATTTCCTCATATTTCACAGAAGGTGGATCATCCTTACTGTTTCTGACTTCATGGGCTGGGAGGTAGATAAAGGAGATACAGCAGATATAGGATAGCACTTTGGGCTAAGATGAAAGAGGTTTTAAGTACAAAGGGTTTTTATCTCCATGTTCCACTGGATAGAGAGCATATCTTTCTGGTCTTGTGTAAAACTTTCCTTCAGTGTGATCCCACACCTCCCTGGCTGTACCTATGTACGTGCATTGATGGGGCCGAGAACAAACAAATCGAGCTTGACTCAGCAGAAAAAGCCAGAGCTGTGTGAGTAACCAACGATGCTCCGGTGCCTGCAGAGTTTTCTTTCCCTTTAGTTTCATTCACTGTGGTTGGTACAAAGTGAAAATTTTTGAGGAAAAAAAATCTACTTAATGGTAAAATCTTTTGATAAGACAGAGAAGAAGAGAAAAAAAAAACCTGAAGGGTAATAATTCTTCCCCTTTATTGGCGCTGGTCTGTGGGGGTGTATATCTGCACCGTCTGCACCGCCACAGAATAAAACCTCATTTTCCAGATGACCCGCTGCGCCCTGGGAATTGAAGCAACAGAGTTTCCCTGGAAGGAGGCTGAAATGAGGAGGCTGCAAAGACTTGGAGGTGGCCTGAAGTGGTAGAGGAACCAGAGAACGGGGAACTTCCTGTCCTCTTAACCCCCACGCTGTCTCCCCCTTCTAACTGCCAGGTCAGACAGAGGATGAAACGAGACACACCCTGAATGCTCCAGAACTAAGAACACATCACACCATGGAGTTTTAGAGCCCTAGGGCACAGATGTTTGAACTCTCGTGGTGATGGTGCACAGTCTTGGAATAGCGCTGGTGGCCCCCGTGTGCATAGCACCGTGGTAAGTTCTCATCTATGCAAAACTGTAAAAGATACCTTGAGTAACTGGTATTTAAGCCAAAGCATTGCTGACGTGACTTTATTAGCAGCCACAGGCATGATTCTGGGCAATAGCTTCCTCCTTGGGAGTGACTGTGGTGCCTGTGACCCCAGCTCTGACTATGCTGCCTGCTTAAGGCCACTGCGGAGGGAGTTGGAGATGGCCTGAGACAACGCATTTGTAGTGACTAGAGCATTAATTATAAGTAACTTGGAAAACGTCTCGGTGACCGTGCATGCATGGAGTAGAACCAGTTAAACTGGTGAAGCCAGGCGCTTAGGAGGCCAGGCAGCTGCTTCGCAGAGGGTTGAAGTGAAAGGGGAGCTCGAGCTGCCCCGCCAATACCTGGCAATCCTGCACCAGCAGGCAGTGGCCTCTCACCAAGGCTGTCAGAAGCCGCGCTGGTAACGCTGGGCAGAAGGGAATGAAGCATGCTACCAGGTTGCAGAGGAGAAAACAGCCCCCACTATTTTTGCAAAATTAAACCCACATCTACGAGCACCAGGCTATTACCAGCTATTATCTGACATTCATATACGAAGGCTGATAATGGAACGGGGTTGATGATCTCCTAGACTAAATTGGGACATACTTAAGCAGGACACCTAGAGTAAAGGCAGGGAAATTAGCAACTCAGGTCAGAAGCAGATGTATCCGGTCTAACCCATGCTGGAATTTTTCAGCCTAGCTTGGGATCTACAGGGTTCTGTGGTGGAGAAAGCAGGTGTTCACAGGTAATCTCTTTCACCAATGCTGTTACTGGTGTAGCAGTCTTGCTAAGTTCAGTCTTGACATCCCCAAATCTCCAAACCTCTAGGAAGTTATATTTTAACTGAATTCCTATTTTCTTTTCATTGCACAGCACACTTCTGGTATAAGTAAATTTACATCATGTTTTGACATCTGTTAGTTTCCAATCTATTTTATCTCCATGTCTCATATGTTTTTGGTTTCCTTTTCTAGTTATCTTTCCAGGTTTCTTTCGTGTAACAGGGGTCTGCAAACATTTTCTTAAAAAGCCAGTCAGTTTTAATTAAAGTGAAACTTGTATTGTTTTCCTGAAAAAAAAAATCCAGTTAGTAAATATCTCAGAATTTGCAGACAATGTAATTTCTGTTGCAGCTACTTAACCTGCTATGTCATTGCAGCCCAAAAGCTTCACAGACAAGACATCAACAAAATAAACATGGCTCTATGTCAATGAATCTTCATTTATCAAAATAGGTGGGAACCAATTTGTCTTGGAGTTTGCCAACCTCTGTCCTAGGGGAACTGAATAAGAGAGATGACTCTCATGACAGTTAAGCCTGTCCAACCTCCATAAACGACCACGTGAAGGACCACATTCCCTGCCGTGATGAGAATTCTAGCAGAGGTACACGTACGGCCACTCTAGCTCTAACCCTGAGGATAACACTAGCCCAGAGCAGTTCTGTTAATACTGAAGTGATGTTGAATCACTTTTCTGCTCAGAACCCTCAGTAGCTCCCCATCTCACTCAGAGTCAAAGATCAAAAGGCCCAACATTATCTACACCCTCCATCACTCTCTGGGTTCATTTCCTGTTGCTGTCTCCACTTACTGCTCCAGCCACTGGCCTCCTTGAATTCTCCCAGGAAGCCAGGAAGACTTCCACTTGGTACCTTAACACTTGTAGTCCCCTCTACCTGGACTGTTTTTTATCCAAAAATCCGCATGACTCACTCTCTCACTTCCTTGAGGTCTTTTCTCAAAAAACCACATGCTCAGTCAAGCACTCCCAGTTCATGCTCTCTTGCATGTGACCCGGCGTTGCACATCCCTCTTCTTCTTCACTTACCCCCTCAGCACTTCCCACCACTTAGCTTATACATGTATCCACTTACTTAGTGTCTACTGCTGTGCCCCGCCCTCCGCTGGAACATAGGCTTCTCAAGGGCGGTTGGCTTTGCTGACTGTGGTATCCCCATGACCTAGAACAGTGTTCAGAACAGAATCAATAAGTGTTTGTTAAATGAATGCATCCTGGCTCGTAATCCTCAGAGGATCCTCATTAAACTGAAGCATCTTAAATTAAATGAGGCTTCTCTTTTGTCTGAGTCCACATTCCTTCACCCTCCACCCTAGGCATCTGTCTGCCTGGGAAAGATTAGGAACTATTATAGCATGAGTGTAGAGAAACAACACGGAGGTAATATTCCATTTTGAAAGGCACAATTTAGATTGTTGCAGCTCTACCAGAGCTGGCAAGCTAGGCTATTGTCTTGTTAAGGGGTGTCCACAACTCTGTATCTCCTCCTTCAGCAGACCAATGCCAGCTCTCAATCAATACCTGAATTCACAGGCGTTTTTCTAGGTGTGGAAGCCTGTCCTGTGAAGGAGAGGCTATGGCAGAGGGAAGAAGTAGAAAAGACCCCTGCCCATCCCCCATGGGATCCTGGGTGTGGTGGGAAGGAAGGGGGTGGAGCACAGAGAATAGGACCCTCACAACTGCTCCCTGGACTCAGGCTCGGAGAGGTAGGGAGTAAGTTAGACCAGCTGATAGGGGCGCTCATGGGAGGAGCCATTCATCCTGGTACTTTTGGGGACTCGCAGAAGAATCTTGTCACAGGCAGCCTCCCACCAACCTGGACCTTGGTAGAGATAATTCCTGGAGTGTGGTCAGACAGAGAGCCACCTGATGTTTAGACTGAACCACCAAGAGTTCTTGGGTGAAAGTCACTGGGTCCCCATGGCGATACAAGATGACCCCACAGTTGGCCCTGGCAGTGGACCTCCTGACCAGCAGGCCGACTGGAGACAGGGCATGAAGCTCAGAAGTAAGATGCCAGTGGGAGCCAAGAGGAGGCCAAGTCAGCAGGGAGCTCCACTGGAAGTGCTGGCTGGGTCAAGACAGATGACCCCCCCAGTTGCACCAGCCATCCACTTCAGTATCAGAAGCAGATGAGAAATGTTAACCCAGTGACTAGGCAGACACTGGCAGGAGGAACCAGCAGGAGGGCCGGGGAGCAATTCCTTACAGCAGCAGACCCTGGCTAGATCCCACCAGTCTTGTTCCCTCTCTTGAGCACACAGTAAAAATGACATTTACTAGCCTCCCTTGCAGTTAGGCTGAAATCGTGTGGCCAGGTTCTGGTAAAGGGAATGTGTACAGTATTAATGTCCACTAGACACAATTCTTTTGTGTGTTCTTTTTTCCAGAAAAGCACTAAGGTCATTTATTGGAGAGAGAGAGAGAGAGAGAGAGAGATTTTGAAGACAAAAATAGATGAAAGGAGCCTGGATTATTCAAGTCACCACTTGGAAAAAAGCCACCTTTCCCATATCACACTATGACATGAAAGAGAAATAACCCTTCTTCCTGTTATGCTACTGAGATTATGGGGGTTGTTTGTTACAGAAGCTAGCATTATTTATCCTGACTAATACATCTATCCAATGCTAAGCCACACACCCCTTCCCCGTATGCCCAAATACCAAAGAAAGAATGAGGTTCTATGAGATATCACACTTTGCTTTTTTCCTAGAGAGACATTGAACATGACCTCAAGGCTTTGTTAAACTTTTTAACTTTTAAAATCTGACTTGGGTTATAGTAGATTGGACACTTCACTGATTTATTTTTCCTACTAATGGAAGATCAGGAGAAAGATCAAGTTAATTACAGACAAGAGTAGAATTTTCTGTTTTATTCTTTTGCACATCTGTGTTAGGGTGGAAGTTAAATTTGTGATCCCATTACAATTTGGGAGAAAGGTTTGAACAGTCATTCTAAGATCCTAATTCTTGCTTCTAAGATTCTGGTTAAGTGAAAGTAAGGCTTGGGGGCAGGAGAGCACAGAAGTAAGGAAGTGTGTACGACACTCACACAAGGACTTTCGAGTCCATCAAAACACGGCTTGACTTTTTGCTCAGCCTCATATGAACCTGTGACCTTGAGAAAGTCACTTGATGAATCTGAGCCTCATTTTCCTCACCTTAAACGGGGATCATACAACCTTTGTTGTAACCTGTAGGCGTTATGTTGTGTATAAATCACTTTGTCCCCAGCCTGGCACAGCATACTTACACAACAATTAGCAGCTAAAACAATCATAAATATCAACACAACCAAAAGAGACCGAGAGGATTCCAGAAGAACGGAGCTGAAAGGACGCTTTTATCCTCTAGGCGCTGCCTCTTGCAGGGATGGTGTATTTTTCAACATCTAAGAAGGAAGTTCTCTTCTTTCTAGTCTGTGTCTATCTGTCTGCCTTTCTTTGTCTTTATCTCTCTCACACACACTCACCCACACCCCACATAACAATTTTATTTATATTCCAATGTGTGCTTGAAATATTCTGCAAAAATATTTAAGTCCTAAGATTGGAACTCCTCAAACTCGCAATCCAACACCCTGCCTCTTTCCAAATAGCCAGTTGGGATATGTCCCAATACCCCAATGGGATTCCATCTTCAACAACAACAAAAAACAGGTCAATATTTCCCCTAGGTGGAATGTGACCCTACTTCACCCCTGAAAATCCTGCCATCGCTAAAGACTAAAGATGTATATGCAGAGAATGGATGACCACCCACATAGGATGCTGGGAGAGGGGAAATCATGCATTTTTTTCTGACTGCCTTTGATCTGCCCAGATGTGAGGAATAACCTCTTGCTTCCTGCAGACCCAGCACCACTAGTTTCCGAAATAGCCCACTCTGGAATTCTGTAGGAGCCCACTCCTTAAATAATCGGTGTCAGCTGCATCTAGGGTAGACTTTGCTTCTAGAAGAGCCAACACTGGGCACTGGGCTGCAGCCTCCTGGCTGCCCCCACTACATGCAAACACCATCCAAGGGCCCTTCTGTCTGGTCACTGGTTCTTTATGCTGTTTCCAACACCCCCCTCAGAAGCTCCGTCCCTAGCCCAGCTGCCCAGAAGCTCTGCCCCTTAGATTAGCACTTTCCCTAGAGATAGACCCAGCTTTATAGCCCCAACACAAACTTGAATTAAATCTCCATGAAAACAATGCAGATGTATCTCCAAATCCAGAAATTACTGCCTGGAAGCCACTCTCCAGCTCCGCGTTCCTGTGGTTTTGGAGTTTACCCTAGACTAGATCAATCCGGAGTTCTGTGTCTTCTCCCTCCTGACCTGTGGTCTTGGCTCCTGTCCTTTCCGGACAAGAGCCAATCACATGTCCCACCACTGCGAGGGGAAGGACAGAAATGGTCGTTGAGCAGCCAAACATGCAACACATCGTGCCAACACTTTTATCAGTGAGTCGGGGCTTCTCAGTGCTTTTGAGTATATTGTGCTTTTTTTCATATCTAAAAAATGTAATGTTCACATAACAGTATTTTGAGTATTTGCCGACTGAAAGATACAGAGTGACAAGCAGTTACTATGAATTCAGTTATGTCTTTTTTTCATTGAAGTATTGTTAGTTTATAATGTGTCAATTTCTGACGTACAGCCTGTTTCAGTCATATATATGCTTACCAACTATGTCTTTAAATGATTTTTCTTTATGAATCCCAACAGCATATGTATACATATAGATAGGTATGTATATATATACACACACACACACACACACACATATATTTTGGAAATACTATACAAATAAGAACAAGACATTTTTTACTCCGTCTATAAACAATGCTTAGCATATTGCATCTAGATCAACCTTTGCCTCTCCCACATGACCATGGCTCACAGGTAGATTCTTTACCACGAAGGTGGGGGACCAGATGCATGGTGAGCCCCTCAAATTGTTTTTCCACCACTTTACATTGGACATCTGACACTTTCCTGCACACACCTAGGTTGTGCCCAGTTCCCTCCTCACAGTGTATGTTACCCCTTTCTCTCTCCTTAGGAAATCATGTAAAAATGCAAGCACGGGTGGCATTAATGCAGAGGTAACCTTTATTGTAATTTCATTTATAGAAAAAAAAGGATTTGTTATTTACAAGTGTTGGCATTATTATTATTATTATTATTTTAGAGAAATTATATACCTCAGAAGTGATTGTGGCATACCAGGACACCATGACTATAAATTTGAAACCACTGGAGAGATGGTTTTGATACTAGTAAAAAAAGGAAAAAGAAAAGCTTTCTCAGGTGTCACTTTTGCCAGGCAGATTATGTGCACTGTCCTATTTTCCTATTTCATCCTTGTAATTTTTTCCAGAAAGGAAAATGAGACTGAGAGAGGTTAACTACCCAGCCTCAAATCCTAGGGTCTGTGAGTGGTTTCAAACTTTGTTCTGTTACCAGAACCCCTGCAGTCAACCCTTGTTCTGGACAGGAGCCTGACGGCCCAGGAGGTCCATGTGCTTCTCCACTTGCTTATTTCAACAACCTCAGTGCAATAGGTGTAGTGATGAAGATCTCAGATCCAGAGCCAGACTGCCTGCGTTCAAGTCCTGACATCACTTTAACTAACTGAGACAACCTGGGCAGGTTACTTAACTTCTCCGTGATTCAGTTTTCTCATCTATTAAATGAAAAGAATAGCAGTACCTCCGTTATGAGTTAATATACGTAAGCACTTAGCACATTGCCTGACACGTGGATAGGAACTATAAACAAACGTCTTTGCCGCCATTATTTCTAGAGATCAGGAAATACTGTGCATTGACTGTATCTTAACTCTTGAGATATAGTCATCTTGAAACATCTTGAAACAAAAAGAGAGCCAATAAAAAGACAGTGGAGTAAAGAAAGCTGACGTCTAACGTCTACCACCTACGTGACAGGGATTGCACACCCTCTAAGCACTGAGTGAGGTGGGTTTTACTATCTGTGAATCCCTATAAATACCAAGCATTGGCTGTAACCACAGCTTCGTGAGTAGATGGGAAGGAGGGAAGATGCAATCCCAGTGAATATAAAGCCTTGCTTCTACCCACAGCAACGGCTGCAGCTCTTTTGTAATTTTAACCAAGCTCAGTGACATTTGGACAGAGACTGAAGAGAAAACTCTTAGGAGGGAAAACACGGCTCTTTGCCATTTGAAAATACCGAAACGAGCACATTTCCCTTAGCGTTAGATTCTAACTGTTCTTTCCTGTTGAGTAACGTGTGACACGAATTACAAATGAGGACTCACAATGTGCTGTGCTCAGAGCTGGCTGGCCAGTGGGGTGAGTGAGCCTGACCTCAGGTAACTTACAGTCTAGGAAAGGCAGTAAGACAGACACGCCAGTAACTAGTCAATTCACTGTGGGCTTAATGTTTGGTTCGATGAACATGAGGATTATCCCAGATGGAAAAGAAATTTTGAGCAAAAACGTTGAAAGAGGAAAGAAAAGAATGGGTTATGGTCTTTTGTTTTTTGTTTTTTGTTTTGGTGAGGGGTTGGGGTCAGTGAGTGGCACTCTTCACAAAGTTGTCAAAATTCCTGAAGCTCTAGTAGGAACTCAGGTCGGAAGGCAGAAGTTGGGAAGATTTGGCTCCATGTCAGACCACAGACACAAACACACAGCAGGGACATGTGATTTGCTGCCTCTTTCAATAAGTTAGCACATCCAATAACTTGAGGTCCCACAAATCAGAGGCTCCAGGCCCCATTCCTTTCTCAGGGTTCTCCAGGAACCAGGATCTCCATTCTCCAAGAGGTCGGCCCATCAGTCATCCACAGCGAATAGAAGTCAGCTGCATTCGTTTCCTGCGACTGCTATCACAAAGCGCCACAAACTGGGGGGCTTAAAACAATAGAATTTTAGTTACAGCTCTGGAGGCCAGAAGTTGGAGATCAGAGAGTCACCAGGGCCATGCTCCCTGTGAAGGCTCTAAACAAGACTCCATCCTCATCTCCTCCGGCTCCTGGTGGCTCCAGGTGTATCTTGGCTTGTAGCGGCATCTCTCCAATTTCTGCCTCTATCCTCACGTGGCCGTCTTCCCTCTGACTCTACGCATGCTCCTCTTTTTGTAAGAACCCTTGTCACTGGATTTAGGGGCCACTCAAAATCCAAGATGATTTCATCTATAAACACCCTATTGCCAAATAAGGTCTAACTCTAAGGGTCCAGGCAGAAATGAATATTTGGAGACCACTACTCAACCCACTGCAGCAGCCATAAGAATAAACACGCAAGAGGCAAGTGTCTGCTGCCCACTTCCCTGATGCCAGGCATCACCAGTGACAGCCTCCTTTCAGCCACATCTCAGTTCTGCCAGCTTGGCCCCTCTCCAGGGGTCAGGTAGGTGCCTTCCAAAGATCACACTTTTGAAGGAAGAATTACGTTTATTTTGAACACATGCTGCATTGAGAGGAGCCTGAGGAGACAGCTCGTGCTTCGCCCTTCCCAGAGGGCTGTCCTCGACTGGTGGTAAAACACTCAGAGGGAGCTGCGAGCTAGGGAACCGTGACCCCCCATTAGACCCGCTGGCTGGAAAACATGACACGCGGAGATAAGGAGCAGAGGGCCGGGGGGAGCGAGCCTCTGGGGCATCAGGCTTGGTCTCTCATCAGCCTGAGTGACACAGACAGAAACACTAAGGAAATGGATCTTTTCTACTGGTGACTGAGTGATGCTGTTGACCTAGAAGCAGGTGGGCGGGCAGGCTCAGCAGAGGACTGATTCTTCAATCAATACCACACAAGAAGGCATTTTGTTTTTCCAAGTGCTTAAAACAGGACACTTTAAACTGAGCTGGTGGTTAGACTTCTGGATGAGTAAGAATCCCCTGAAAGCGAATGTCAGCCTTTGCTGGCATATTCAGCCAGGCATTGGGGGAACATAGGGTCAGCAGTGTTTTTCAATATTCAAAGCAGTCTCTCACCCCAAAAAGGCTAAGAACCACTGGGTTTCCCTTCTCTATGTGAATTCCTCATGGGAGTGACTGCTCTTCTGTCCCAGATATAACACGAGCGGTTAGGGAGGAGATGCTGAATAAACTCTTAACTTTTGATCAGTTGAAATTTAAGACCAGACAGCCAAAGATCTTAAGTTCCCTTCCCTGCTTCACCACAGATCTTTTTGGGGAAAGCCCTGATGTAAATGATTGAAATCAGGATGAGAAAGTTAAGTTGTTCACTCCGTATAGTACCTGACATTCTAAAAAACAGAGCATTCCCGAAGCAGACAATTGACATTCTTGGTCCGGCTGGTCAGCATTTAATGGGACCCTTGTAGGCTGCTGCAAGGGAGGCCGGGACTGTCAATCTGTTTGCTGTGGAATTACACTGCTTGATCTTTATCTAACAAGAACTACTAAAACACTAGTTAATTCCACTTGCAGTTTCAACGCTCTGAGGGAAAAATTGTCCTGACTTGGCAACCTCAGGTGGGAAAAAAGGCGAACCTGACCAAGGACAAAGCCGTGTGAAAATGGTTTTTACATTTTTAAAAGATGGTAAAAAGGAGAACAAAAACAAGATACCCCTCCTGTCCAACAAAAATACTAGGCAATAGGGAAACATAAAGTACTTACCATCTAGCCCTTCACAGCAAAAGCTGGCCAACCCGTAGCCTCTATTATAATAAAATGAAACTTGCCTCCCTAACCACAATTTAAAAAATTGAGGTAACATAGAGTAGGGGTTAAGTCACAGGTTAATCATAGCGGAAGTGACTAAGTTTGAATCCTGGTTCCACGACCTACTAATTAGTGACTTGGAACCTCAGTCTCTTTATCTGCAAAACGGGGATAATGAAAATACATCCTCGGTGCATTGTTGTTAGGATAACACAACAGTTACCCTTTTAAGGCCCTTAAAAGACCAGCACATAATAGAACCAGCTCTCAATAAATTCCAATATTATTTAAGATGTATTTTGTAAAAGCACTTTTAGGCAGGGACAGGAATCTGAACGAATACATCCTAATACATCCTGAACAGTGAACGCTGCTAGTGTTCAAACATTTTTTAGTGAACAGCACACTAAAATTATCCTAAATCGTAGGAAGACCTCAAAATACTATCTAATCCATCTCTCAGCCTTGAAGCTGATACAAATCCATTTTATTGATGGGAAAACGGACCTCAGAGATGTTCAGCAACTTGTCAAAAGTCACAGGCTCCTGCTTCCCACATCAGGATGCTCATGGTCAAGTGGACAAAGTATGTCATTTCTACTCATGCAAGATGTGCTCATTCATTCCATAAACATATATTTTATTGGCACATGCCAAGCACTGCACGAGGCACTACAGACAAGCTAGGGGGGAACCTTCTCCTCGTGAGTGGGACTAAAGAAGGCTGATAAGTAAATAAGGGCAAAATGCAAAGTGTTACAGATCCTAACATAGAAGCCCACGCAGGAAGAGAGAAGACCGGGCTCCAGGCCGAGGAAGTCCTCACCAGGCAGAGGGAACAGCATGAGCCAACGTCTGGGGATAAAAAATGATCCAGCATGTTCTGAGACCTTCAAGGAGTTTGCTTAATTAAGGTGAGGGGGCCACGGTGAGGATAAGTAAGGACCAGAGCCTAGCAGGCCAGGGATGGCGTGCTGGGGAGTTTGCACCTCATCCTGTGGTAGCTATTTTTGGAGTTTTAAGCAAGGGGACGACATGGTTTGCACCCCAGAAAAATCACCCTTGAAGCAGCAGGGTGTGTGATGGATGGGAGGGGAGCAAACTGGAGGCAGGAAGATCGATTGGGGGTCTGTTGCAAAAGAGCAGATAAGAGAGAGTAGCAGCCTGAACTAGGGCAAGAGCTGCTCAGAATATCAGGAGAGAGGGAGAGAGAGAGAGAAATCAGGGGGACCAAAGGCAGGGTCTCCACAAGTTCACGTTCATTTAGACAGTGGCAGGGGGAGAGAGAAGGGAGAAAGAAAGATGATGGAAGATTCCTCAAAAAACTAAAAATAGACTTACCGTATGATCCAGCAATACCACTCCTGGGCATGTATCTGTAAGGAACTCTAATTTGAAAAGGTACATGCACCCCAATGTTCACAGCAGCACTACACACAATAGCCAAGACACGGAAGCAACCTAAATGTCCATCCACAGAGGACTGGATAAAGAAGTTGTGATATATTTATACAATGGAGTACTACTCAATGATCAAAAAGAATACAATAATGCCATTTGCAGCAACATGGATGGACCTGGAAATCATCATTCTAAGTGAGGTAAGCCAGAAAGAGAGAAAACTACCATATGATATCACTCATATAGGGAATCTCAAAAAAAAAAAGAAAGAAATAAGAGGACACTAATGAACTCATCTACAAAATACAAATAGACTCCCAGACATAGTAAACAATCTTATGATTACTGGGGAAATAGGGTGGAAAGGGATAAATTTGGGAGTTTGAGATTCCCAGATGTTAACCACTATATATAAAAATAGATAAAGAACCAATTTCTTCTGTAAAGAACAGGGAACTTTATTCAATATCTTATAGTAACCTTTGATGAAAAAGAATATGAAAATGAATATATTTATATATATACCTGTGTGTATATATATATATAGAGAGAGAGAGAGAGATACATGGATAGATACACGTGACTGGGACACTGTGCTGTACACCAGAAATTGACACATTATAACTGACTATACTTCAATTTAAAAAAAAGGAAAGAAGACGCAGCAGGGTCACAGACATAAAGAACAAACAAGTGATAACCAGTGAGGAAGGAGAAGGGGGTGGGGCAATATAGGGGTAGGGGACTAAAAGGCACGAACTATTTTGTATCAAGTAGGCTCTGAGAATATATTATAAAGCAAAGGGAATATAGCCAATATTTTATAATAACTATAAGTGGAGTATAACCTTTATAAATTGTGACTCACTGTAGTATACACCTGTAACTTGTAGAATATTGCACACCATCTACACTTCAATCAGAAACATAGCACAGGCAGCAGTCAGACGAGCTTTCCTACTCTCCTCCCGCTAACGCCTTTCATCCGTCCCCACGTCCACTGAAACATCACTTCCTTGGGTTTGTACCCTTAATGTTTATTTCTTACAGTGCTTTGATTAATAATCCAGGCTCTGGGATCACATTTCTTGCAGTCAAATCCTGGGGTCACCATTCACTAGCTGTCGTGTTTTGAACACATGACCTCTCTGTGCTTCTGTGTACTGATCTACTAAGTGAGGAGAACACTAAGACCAAAGGATTAGTGAGAAAATAAAATCAAAGTATGCAAAGTGCATTAAACAGTTCCCAGTACCCAGATACTAAGCGGACTGAGAGTGTATCCAATTCATTTTTTTCTGTATTTCTCCACTGTGGCATTTGTCACAATTTTACTTTAGTAATCATACAATTAGTTATTTAACTCCTGACACTTCCAATTGAATATAAGATCCCTGAGGACTTAGGATAGTCTTTTTTTCCTTCCACATTACATTCTGAGGGACCAGCAGGAACTAAGCCATCAAGGAGTGTATGTAGAATCAATTGAATTTATTTCGCCAAAAATACTGAGGGGAATAGAAAGAGAGCCATTGATAAGATGCACCAAGAGGTCGAGACTCAAGAGAGAGTGATGTTTTAAGGGGGCTGAGTGCCTGTAGAACATAGTTCAGGGAAAGCACAAGAGGAAGCAGGTTCAAATAATAAGACATTTTATCAGAGATTGGCTAATGTTTGATGTTTAGTGCTCCATTCAAAAAGAAAGAAAGAAAGAAAAGTTATCTGCACGAATGATAAGGAGGGTGAGATGGGCCATTAAGGTATATTCGTACCATTATTATCATGTCCATCTGGAATGGCGAGGACCAGGATTTCCCTACCTCCGTCAAATGTGGGAAAGTGCATCAGTGATTTCAGTTCTAAAACCCGGAGATAATACCCTCTTGCCAACTTTAGATGAATAAATAAAAATATAAAGAACATGGTACGTAGTAGGTATTCGATAAGTGGTGGCTGCTCTTAGAGTAACAATGATTATTCCTGGGGCATAGTTGTCTTCCTGAGTGCATGCAAATCAGTCGACACTTGAAATCCACTGCCGTGTTTGCTTCATAAAAGAATCTTATGTTGAAGCCTTTTGTAAAACATAAAATGACTCTGTGGCGCAGTGATCCCCCCATTAATAAATTGGTGTCGTTCTTTTATGAACACTGGAGCATCATAATGCATATTAATGGGTCTGCACTGTCGGCACCTAACGGCAAAATTATACACCTGTCACACAGGTCCCGGTCCCTCGTGGGCCAATTACCAGGAGAAGAGTGCTGGCGCTCAGTCTAGAGACTGGGACTGAGGAGAGAGTCCAGTACGGCAACACAACAGTGTTTTTGCAGGTTTGGCCATGAAGGTGTCACAGCATTCAAGAGAGAAGTCTTGAGTAGTGCATTATAAAGCTTGGATTCAAGTCTTGGCTCCACCACTTACTAGCTTGTGTAGCCTTGAGCTAGTTAATTAATCTCTTTGAACCTTAGTTTCTTCACCTGCAAAATGGGCTTGATAATGCCCATCACATAGAATCCTTGGAAAGAAGAAATGATATAATGTATGGAGACCTCTTTACAAAGTGCCTGTCACGTGTTAGAGATTA
The DNA here is from genome assembly GCF_048564905.1 of Vicugna pacos. Lineage (NCBI taxonomy): Eukaryota > Metazoa > Chordata > Mammalia > Artiodactyla > Camelidae > Vicugna > Vicugna pacos. The sequence goes on along the minus strand of NC_133009.1, from coordinate 10,081,716 downwards.
ACAAAGAGCAGGTGTTTCATTCTCATTTCTCAGCAAGCTCCTCCCCCCATGCAGATGCAGATTAAGACATAAGAGGTCAGAATTCCAGATAAAGGGCCACCTGAGGTTTGCAAGGGCTTCCGGTGCAGCCCTCAGGGAGGATAAAGTAGCATCAGGTACCCATACAGGAGCCAGTCAGGTTATTTAAAATATGTCTTGTATGTCCCATCCTTACTCTTAATGTTTAGTATAGCCTTTCCAAAGGTCCATCTGGCCTATAAGGGGGCAGGGGTTCCAGCAAAGGCATTTGGGCCCATCTTAGACCAAAGAGGAAAGGCAGAGCAAGCTAGTCCTCAGAGATCCCAAAGCCAGAGGACCCCAGGCATGGCCCCGTGGATAGCTCTTGGCCTGTGGCCCCTCCCAAATGAAGATCCTTTCTCCAGAGCTAACCTTAAGGGGGTGAGGTTTGAATTCATAAGGATCTTTCTACTTACAACTCTCCAGGTAACTTCTGAGTAAATTTAACCCTTTCACAGGGATGGTTTACTTAGGACACACCTGAATCTGCCAAGGGCTTCCTATTTCATCACCGAATCATCATATGAAAGCAAAGAGGAGACAAAAGCATAAGGCCATTGTTTACAGAAGGGCAGGACAGGTGATAAAAGTCTCCTGAAAGCCCTCAGCTCCTCTCCTCCCCCCGATCCGGGAGATCTGGCAGCTAATCTTCAAAGTAAAGCCCAGATGTCCGGCCCCCGCAGCACTGGGAGCTGGGGGCCCTCTCTTTGCTCATCAGCCAGTCCTTTCCCGGGGCTGCCCTTCCAAAGGCCCATTGGCCAGAGCAGACACTCAGCTGCTGGAAGACAGCCCAGCCAAGGCCTCAGGCAACACATTCTTGCTCGGGTCCCAACCTCCCCTGCCCTACTCCCCAGGTTTAATTTTATTTTCATCAGAAGTATACAGAAGGACATCTTTAGTGGATCAAAGGGACATAGTGAGAATGAAAGAGACACAGTCACAGGGCAGGTGATATGATGTCCACACAGAAAGACTGGCTGTTTTCAAGGATGCTTTGGGGGCTGGGAAACGGTGTGGCCAGAAACCAGATTTAGGGGATGCACTAATCTGCAAATCAGTGCTGCCTGAGCTTGGAGCAATGTCAACCTGAGTGAGTTGGTTCCACAGAAAAGAGCCAATTCTGGGAGCCCTGAGTTCAATAGCCCCATAACCCACCTACCCAACTCTTCCCCCCAACCCCTACCTCTGTGCAGTATACTTGCCTGAACTAAGAGAAGTCTAAGCCATGGTTCTATTATCTGTGTACCTCAGAGGTATACAGTGCAGTTGAAAAAATACGACTATTAAAATGAGTGAATCATATTAACTTACTTATTCAGAAGTGCAGCCATCCAGAACACAGGCATAAGCAAAGAAGAACTCTGAATCATAATGTGTCAAAAAAGTCCCTTCCCAAAACAAAGGAAAATTCTGGGCTGCTAGCAATTATCTACATCTTGATTTAAGTGGTGGTTGCATGGATATTTGCTTTGTAAAAATTCATGGAGCTATGTACCTATGATTTGTGTACTTGGCTCTAGGTTATAGCTCAATTTTTTAAAAAGTTTACAGAAAAGATCTTGCCCTAGAATTACAATATTTTATATATGAGAAAACTCCCTTTACCCTCCCTCAAATCTATTTACTCTTGTTTTAGACAAAATTCAAACAAAGTGAATTACACCACTTTGTGACCATCAAGTTATCATAAAGTTGAAGTGACTGAACGTAGAGAGGGGGCAGTGCTAGATTCAAGTCTCAGGTACATGGACAATGAGAAAAGTCTGGCATGAAAAAAGAGGTAGAGAGAACAGAGAGGAAAGAAAACAACACATAAAACTCAAACTCAAGAAGACACGAAATAAAGCCATGCCAGGCTTCTTAGCAGAGAATAAAATAGGCCTATAAAACTGCAAGGCCCTAAGAGAGCAACCAAATCTAGCCTGTCTCTTTAGCTGTGTGGCTTTGGGCAAGTCACTTAACCTCTCTGATGCTAGCATCCTCATATCTGAAGTGGAATTAATAATAATATCTATATTGCCAGGTTGTTTTGAAGATTAAATGATGTAGTCACATGCAACAGACAGTCACATATTATTGGCTTCTAGTAGCATTATTTGGGCACTTCATAATAGTGGAATAAAATTTCAACCAACTATTCGAAATACCGTGGTTGGCTCTTTGGGAGACAACAGGAAGAAAATATGTTCCTTGCCTTCAACTGGCTTACAATCAAATGGGGACAGCACATAAAGATAAAAAGCTCAAATTCAGGTCAGAATATGACAAACATTTTGGGAAGAGTTCACCAAAGTAAAAAAAAAAAAAATTGCATTAAGTGCTTACTATGTACCAAACATTGTGTTACGTTTTTTACATATATCAATACACGTAACGCTTATGAAATCCCAATGACAGAGACAGTACTGTTATCCTCATATTTTAAAAATGAGAAATCTAAGGCACAGGGAAGTTAAATAATTTGCCCAGAGTCATTAGTGGCAGAGCCCTCAAACCAGGCAGCGTGGCTCAAGTGCATGCTATGGACATTGATCTCAACTGGACTAGGAAATTATGTAATATAGATTCTCCAGTTAATCTAAACTAAAGTAAATAGTGTGTGAGTGAGGGCTTAAAGAGTTCTCTACAGGTAAATGCCAGAAATAAAGTACAACATTTTTTTTTACTTATTAATCAGTTTTATTGCAGGTGTAATTACATACAATAAAATTTACCCAGCGAGCTTTGATAGAAATTATACCCTCATGTAATTACCAACCCAAAAAGATAGAATCATTCCATCACCCCAGAATGTTCCCTCATGTCCCTTTGAAGTTAGTCGCAGCCACCCCAGATAACCACATATCTGTTTCTCTCATTATACATTAGCTGTGATGGTTCTAGAATATTACATAAATAGAATCACACCAAATGTATCTTTCATGTCTGGTTTCTTTCACTCAGCATAGTATTTTTAAGATTCATCTCAGTTATTATATAGCTCAACAGTTCATTCATTTTTAATGCTTCCTAGAATTCCATTTTTGGATATATTACAATTAGTTTATTCATTCACCATTTAATGAACATTTGAACTTGTTTCTGGTTTCAGGGCTGTTATAAATAAAGCTGCTACGAACATCCAGATACACGTTTTGGTAAGGACATACGCTTTCATTTCTTTGGGGTAAAATACCTCAGAGTGAAGTTACTGGGTCGAATGTTAAGTACATGTTTAAATTAATGAGAAACTGTAAAACCAGTTTCCGAAGCCATTAAATCATTTCCCATCCCCACCAGCAGTGTGTGAGAATCCGAGTGGCTCCGCAGCCTTGCCAGCACTTGGGGTTGTCAGTTTTCATTTCACTAATTCTGTTCAGTTTATAGAATGCAATGGCATTATTTAGCCATTTTTTAATTGGGATGCTTACTTCCTTATTACTGAACTGTAAGAGTTCTTCTGGCTACAAACAAGTCCTTTGTCAAGTAAATGTAACATGAAAACCTCTCCTAGTCTATGGCTTGTAGGGCAAAAAACAGACTTTTTAAGCACAAGGTGGGCTCAAAGTCAGAGCTTTAGAGTAACATAGAAAGGCAAGTCGGGGAGGGAGGATCAAGACGGCAAAGCAGGAGGACGTAGAACTCGGCTACCCTGCGAACGCAGTAAAAATATGTCTGCATGTGGAAAAGTTGTCACTGAAAACTAACTGGAGCCCGGCAGGCAGACTCCCATGCAACAGAGGCTGTAAGAAAGATCCGCGTGGAATGGGGTAGAAAGGAAGAAAGAAGCAATCAGGTCGAAACCTGGGCGCCTTGGAGGGGACTCAGAAGAGGAGGGGAGTTACACAGGTGGGGATCCTCGCTGGGGAATGACCCCCTCGAGCCACACACTGGGCTTCCCAGCCTGGGTCTTGACTGACGGACAGGAGGGCTGCGGGAAGCCTGGGCTCCGCTTGTGAGAAGGGCACACGTGCTTGCTTACCACACAACCAGGGTGGGGAGGGCGAACTGAAACTCCTTGGCTACCTGGCTGGTTTCCCATGCCCCCACCCCCCTGCAGTGTGCCCCGGCCTGCACCCCTCTTACATCACGATGCAGCTCCACACTGGAGGGGAGGCCGCCCCAGCCTGGAAGAGCGCTGCTGTAAAGCGCAAAGGCGGCTCACACCCAGAGAGACACCTGAGCAAGGAGGGGGCAGCCGTTACTGGCACTTACACAGGCAGCCCATGGAAAGCAGTCCGGGGCTCTGACTGTGGCTGGACCACCACAGCCTGTGCCCCAGCCCACACTGAGCCCCCAGAACACCTCTCCTGCTCCAGCACAGCTCACCTCTGGGGCAAGGTGCTGGTGCTGGGAGGAGGCAGAACACACCCTTAAAAGGACAGAGTCAGCTTGGACCCAACCTTCAGGGCTTCTGCTCCAGAATCCTGGAACCTACCCCTGCCCTGTCCCTAATAAGGCATGATGGACACTGACCAGAGGCTCACACCTGGCACTGTCCCTAGAACCTCCATCTCCATCCCCACATCATACCAAGGTGACAGCTGCCAGCACACCCTGAGGAAAGAAGTGACTTGGGCTCACTTGCGATCCAGCTCTCCCACCAAAGCCACCGGGCACATGCAGACTGTACAGGGATGCCCCTGCACAGGGACACCCCTTTAAGACGACAGTTGGTAACTGTTTCACCTAATTTCATGGAGACAGGAAAGTTCGGCAAAATTAGAAGAAAGAGGAATTTGTTTCAATCAAATAATAAAGAGAGCATCCCCGAAAGAAAAACTAATGAAATAGAAATAAACAATTTAGCAGATAAAGAGAACTCGAGGACCTCTGGAGCCCACGCCTGCCCCTAAGAAATGTTTTATTCTCCGTGGAGAAACGGGCTGAGAGATACGAAATCAGGGTCCACCTGCAATCTGCAAGGAGAAGATTGTTGGGAACATGGGAGAAGAATTGTTTTGATAAAGAATAAAGAACACGGAGGAATTTCAGTGAATTTAAAGGGGTAGGAGAAAAAATGAGAGCAGGTTAAGGAAACAGAAGAAAATGGTCCAAAAATGTAGGAAGAAAACTTAAAAATTCAGTGTGTGAATACCTAGGAACCTTTGGGAAAATGGGATGTTAGTGTTGTCAAATGATTCAAAGAGGCTGAACATTTGGAACCACTGAGAAAAGTGAGCCCTGTGTTCCATGTACTCAGTGCTCAACATATGAGAAGTGTGCCATACTTTTTACATTTTTTTCTTTTTATATGCTGTGTATTTTTGAGAGATTTTCAAGTTAAAGTAGTAAGTTGAGTTAAATATTGAAATCATTTACTTGAGGAAAACCACGGAATTCTCTGATGGCAAATGAACCAGCAGAGTGGTTTTCAAAAACTGTTTTTTTTTTAACAAGGTAACCCTTTCTTCAAACCAAATCTTATTCAATTTCTACAGCAAACAGAAGAAAAGCTGTTCTGATGAAAAATTAACGAATGAGAGCCCAGCCTTCACCACTCTGTGATCTCTCTACAATTGTTTAATAGATAACAGATTGATAGGCAGACAAAGAAAAAGGTAGAAAGGTAAATAGATAGGTTTTAACCCCTTTATATTCCCAACAGAATGTAATCTCCATGAGAGCAGGGACATTGTCTGTCCGGCTCATCACTGTCTTTTTAGAGCCTAAAATAGTGCCTGGCACTTAGCATGAAACAAACATTAGTGACTAAGTGAATCTGAGCCTCCCAACAGTGGCAGAATAGAGAAGAAAGAAAATTTACATTAATTGATTGTCTTCTATATACAGAATTCTGGGCTATTTGAAATTATATGAATTTACAGTATGTAACACCAACCCTGTAAGTACATACTGTTAGCCACACTGTATACATAAGGAAATATCTGCCCGAAGGCCTTCCCAAAAGACACGTAAGTTGGCCAACATAGAAATCCAACCGAGAGGCATTCAATGCTAATAGGCAAGACCTTTCCTTCCTGCATCACCGTGTCAGGTCACTCTTCCATGGCACTCGTGGATAATAATCTGGTTTCTGATGGTTGCTCTGGCACAACTCAAGTAAGCTGGCTGACTCTCGGCTGAGAAGCGCTTTATATTAAGAGACAATGAGCACAATTGAGAAAGAGTAGAGAACAGAAGAGCAGCAGTAATAACACTTCTTCTTGTTGATGGTGTAGGTTCTTGGGATAGAAGATTGATAGGGCTACATCAATAAAGAGTAAAGTCTGTTCTAATGAAAGACTTTTTCACACACTCACACAAACACACACACACAAACACACACACACACACACACGCAGACCAGTGGGGAAATGCTATGAATTCTGTGAACCAGCTCAGCAAACACATGCAGCAGGATGCCTGGTAGGTCTTTTAACCATTGTATCAGTTATCCAGTGCGGTTTGACAATCCGCTCTGAAAGTTGGAGACTTAAAAGAACAGCCACCTGATCATATTATAACTCTATGGATGGGCAATTTGGGCTGGGATCAGTTTGGTGCTCTGCTAGTCTGAGCCAGGCTTGACTGATATTGGCAAATCGTGTCCATGCATCCATGGTTAGATGCTAGGCTGGTATCTATTCAGTGGGGCTGGTATAACAAAGTACCCCAGACCGAGTGGGTTAAAGGACAGAAATGTGTCTTCTCACAATTTTGGAGGATAGACATCCAATATCAAAGTATCAGCAGGGTTGATTTCTTCTGAGGCCCCTCCCCTTGGCTTGCAGATAGCCGTCCTCTCCCTATATCTTCACACGGTCTTTCTCCTGTGCACACACATATCTGTGTACCAGTTTCCTCTTCCTAAAGGACACCAGTCATACCGGACTAGGGCCCAACCTAAAGACTTCATTTTAACTTAATTATCTCTTTAGAGACTTATCTCCAGATACACTTACATTCTGAGATTCTAGGGTCAGACCCTCAATATACCAATGTTGGGAAGAACACAGTTCAGCCCATCACACTTGGCAATAGGCTAGATAATCTAAGATGTTTCGGCTGGCATAGCTTGTCTCTGTTCCACATGGTTCTCTCATCCTCCAGAAGACTAGCCTGCATTTGTACACATGACTGTGCTTACAGGCACCCCAAGAGAAAAAGAAAAAGAAAAAGAATGCAGGTCCTCTCCAGGCTTGAGCTCAAGACCAGAACGACATTATTTCTTCCACATTCTCTTGGGCAAAGCAAGTCACAAAGTCAACCGGATTCAAAGGATGGAAAGTTAAGAGTCAGTGGACACCTATCACAGCCATTCTCCATCCTTTCCGATCCCACACCCCAAGAAAACCCATATAATACTGTTTTCATTATTAATCTAAGACTCTGGAAAAACTATGATTCAGTGAATTTTTTTTTCATCCCCATCCTCCCACCATCCTTCTTTTCAGTCTCTCCTCTCTCTCCAACTCTCAGACATCCCCCACCTTCCCTTCCACATCAGAAGAGAATCTGATAAAATCACCTATTTTATTGAGGATAAATATGAGCAGGGTGAAGGTGATGGCCCTTCCGGAGATAACTCCATTTCGGTAGATGCTTAAGTCTTTTTTCTCTTTACACCCTTTATTACCATTTTATTCTTGCAGCACAGTATAGTCACATGGGTTCCTATAAATTCACTGGATGTGATTTGAATTGCTTTTTGTGAATGCAGTCTCTCGAATCTGGGTGCCTTTTGTAAGTCAGCTTTCTGTATGTGTGTGAGAATTAGACTACTCCTGCTTCCCAAAATACGAAATTTTCAAAGTTCTACTCCAAGAGTTGCTCATGGATCTTAGAGATTATTCAGGGCAAGTTAGCTTTGAAGTCAATAGGTGCTTAAGTCTTAAACTAAGAAGTGGAGCACTGTGGCAGAATTTCTGGCAACAACAAAGAGCAGGAGACACTTCCTTAAGCCCCTGAAAATTGCTTCTCCATGCAGAGCAAGAAGAGTCCTTTGTTTGTTTGTTTATTACTTTCTACGTGCAGGGCACTTAGCCCCACATCCAGCAGCCATTCAATGAATGCCTAGTGAGTGTTCTAAGGGACGATGCTAAGATCTTTTCTGTGTGAGTGAGTGGAAGAATATCACTGTGAACTAGGAATCAGAAGATCTGGGTCCCAGGCGATTCTTAGTCACTATTCAGAGGTCGGACTTTACATAAGCTATTTTCAGCTTACCTGAATCTCAGTCGCTTTCTCATTTGCAAAATGAGAAATTTAGTGAGACAATCTCTAGGATTGCTTTCAGTTCTAATTTCCTCTGAATGCTAACAACGTCTTCACTGGAAGACAGCAGTGGTCTAACCTCTCTCTCCCCAGCCAACCAATCCATCAGCATGTTTACTCAGCGTGTGCAGTCCTGTGCCTGGCTGGCACCTAGTCTGGGGCTCTGAATTAAGTGAACTCTACAACTATGATCAGCCAGGGATGGGTCATATACTGTCCTAGATTACCTAGATTCTTGTGAGTGGCCGTAGGGAGATAATAAAACCATTATGTTTAAGAGGAATTGTTGGGGGGAGGTGTAGCTCAGTGGCAGAGTAAATGCTTAGCCATGTACGAGGTCCTGAGTTCAATCCCCAGTACCTCCATTTAAAAAAAATAAAAAGAGGAATGGTTGACAGTTTTTCATCCACCAAGTGTTTCCTGCCTCTCAGAATAGTAATTAGGGCTCAAAAAGCTTGGAGTCCTTCATCCTTCTACTTTCAGCCCTGCTCTTCTAAGCAACAACCAGGTCTCATGTGTATTTCTCAGTGTATACATTGACATGCAGTCTACTGTATACACTTTCTCTCTATACACAATACATCTGTCTGCCCTGGATATACAAAGCTATCTTCCAACTTTAAATACCAGTCTGTATATACAATGTGGGTGGGTTGGATTTAGACCTGACCAGGATAAGGCCACGCACCCATATATATTTAACTGTCCTGTCCCGACAATCTGCCATTACAGTAAATGCAAAATAAATAAACAGGGACAGAACTCCCCCCACCAACTCAACATTAAACGTCATCGAGTGGTCTGGCTGTGCAGTAGCCAGAGGTAGCGTTAACAAAAGGCGATGCTTGGCAAGTAGCTCACATGCTTTATCGTCTCTTGGGACCTGTCAAGCTTGGTTAGTTGGGTGGACGTGGATTGTCTCAAACAGCGTTTGCTCTGTATTTGTTTTCCGAACACACTACACCTGTTCTTTGGAAGGTTAATCCCAAGAGATAACATGTTTGGCGGTTGATTTGGGGCTTATCAAGTTGTTCCCCTTTAAAGCCCAGTTCCCAAAGTAAAAAGAGGAACAGAGTTCAAAGGTAGATCACCTATCAGAGTGAACCTAAGCTTTAGTTAAGCTTCTGCTATGCATTAACTGAAAGACAATAAGATTTTTGTTTTGTTTTGTTGTTTTAAGCAGAGGACGTACTCCTGTTCACGAATAAGGCTGTTTCTCTGGTTACCCTGAGGCTCCAAAATTCGGTATCTCCCATCTGCAGGACCTCACCGACTGCTTCCACAAAGATAGCATGTGGCATGGGATGGGATTCCAGTGGGTTCTCCTGAGGCCTTGAGCATTCTTTCGTTGCAAGGTCATTGCTATGTGTATTTTTAGCATGCCAATGAAGAACATATGCACGGCAAATTTCAAGACAAGCAGAAAAAGTAAACCAAAAAACCGCCAGCGCCTTTTAAGTTTTCAGCCTCCCCAGCAATGAATGGGGGTGCAAATAGCTACCCCAAAAACAGGAGGGCATCTTTCTGGCTCTGGAAGTTGAAAACACTATTCCTGCAACAGCTCAAGTGCAACAGGAGGAAGAATACAGTTGAATGTTTACCTGGAGTGGATGGTAACAGACCATACAGGAACTTTAAAAATTTCAAGGTGAATTTTTCTCTAGGGTAGTCAGGAAATGTATGCTGGCAGAATCCTAATATGGCCCGAAGATTCCCATCCCTGTGTGTGCATGACCTGTGTAATTCCTTCACTTTGAGTGTGGGTGGGCCTGGCCTAATCAGGTGAACCTTTCCCGCAAAAGGTCTGGTGGTCAGAGACTGAAGTTAGAGATTCCAGTCTGTAATAGATGCTCTCCTGTTTGCCTTAAGGAAGCAAACTGTCATGTCACTGAAAGAGCCATGTGGCAGGAAATGACAGGCAGCCTTTAGTAGTTGACAGAGGCTCCTGGCTGATGGCCAGCAAGAAAGTAGAGACCTCCATCCTGCACCTGCAAGGAAATGAATTATGCCAATAACCTTGTGAGCTTGAAGACCCGAGCTCCTAAAAGAAATCTTGACTTCAGTCTTGTAAGACCCTGAACAAAGTATCTGTCTAAGCTGTGCCTGGACTCCTGACCTACAGAGACTGAGATAATAAATGGATGATGTTTTAAGTTAAGACTGTGGGAATTTTTAATGCAGCAACAGAAGATGAACGCAAAAGGCTTTTTAGAGCAGAAATAACTTGAGCAGAGCCCAGAAGAAGATGTTGACAAGTTGAAGAAGTCCAAAGAAGGTGGGAAGGAGTTACACTATAGAAGAAGGAAAAGGTGGTGATACAAGCAAAGGCCCGGGAGTCATCAGGCATAGGGTCAGGTGTGTCTAAGAAAACGTCATGAACAAGGAGAACGTGGCCTCCTTATTTCTCTTTTGATGCAGCATGTTTACCTGGTGAGCAGGTCATGACTCATCATGCCCACGACATATGAGAAAACTGAGGTCTATTGATGTTCATCAGTTGGTGTACAGATGATTAACCAGGGCACCAAGTTAGCTTCCTGAAGTGAAAATCTGATTGAAGTGTATGAAAGGCTTTTTATTCCTGCAACCTAGAAGATAAGATCCAAATTCCTCAGCCAGCATACGAGGTCCTTTTTTTCTCATCACTCAACCTCCCTGTGACATTCTAGCCGAGCCAAACTGCACACATCCATGCACACACCCACTCTCCCAGGCATTCTTGCATTGAGCAGATGGTTCCCAAGATTCAGGTCAAAAGCAAGTTTCTTGTGAAGCCTTCCCCTTGTGTCCCCACCTAGCACCCCAGGTTCAAATTTTCCTTTATGATCCTGCAGCACATTAAACACACCCCTGTTCGCACTTAATAATGATATAAGCAAGAGTATGAACAATAGCTTACATTTCTTGGGTATATACCTAATGCCATGTACTGTCCCCTTTTACATGAATTATCACAATGTATTTTTATCACACTTCTTGCATGTTTACATGCTTCTCTACTAAATGCTGAATCTCTCAAAGGCAAAGATGATGGCTTTTTCATCTTTGTATCCCCCAGAGCTTTGAGGAGGGCAGAAGGCACTCAAAATATATTTAATAAATGAGTTAAAAGCATCAGAAGTAGGGCTGGAATTCAGGTCTATGGATCACATTGCAGAGTTATTTGCTGCCATACCATCATGATAAAATAACTGTACGAGGGCTTTGGGAAGTCACAAAGTACTATATCAATGGAAGGTAGAGGCCAACTCAGCTCCCCTGGTCTGAACGCCTTTCTTATCTCCCACCTGCCTCTGCTGCCAAAATTTTTTTAGATTGTGAAAAGTTTATCAGCAGTGCTTGGCCGCTCTATCTAGACCAGGAACCCCAAAATATAAAGAAGGGTGTGTGTATGTTCATGATGGCGGGAAGTGTCATGAAGGCTGGTGCCAAGAGAACCAGGGTATCCAATGAACAGGGCAAAGCAGTCTGGACGCGTGTGTAGAGAACCCAGAATCCCTTGAGCACCCAGGAATCCCAAGCAGCAGAAGCAAGCTCCCAGGTCAGGTACCCAGAAGATCCACGTGTTCTCAAGTCGTCCTTAGAATTCTGTGCTGAACTCCAAACATCGCTTTGGTGAACAAGGCAGTCGATGTGGCTCTTAAATGAGCTACAACAAACTCATTACCAATTAAGTAAATAGAATTCTCCTTATTCAAGTCCCACTATTGAGAGATGGGTAACAGAATCACTCTGCGTGGTAGCATTCTAGCCTCTGTCTCTTGCTCTTGTATTTAGGCAAAAGTTGAATATTAAATCAGCTACCAGGCAACACTGTGCTCTGTTTTGCTGACCCTAAGGCTCAGCTAAAGAAAAGTCAGAGAAAGAAATGTTTCTTCTCAATTTAATATAATAGAATCTATCAAGATATCGTATTTCTTATCTTTCTCCCCCAAATAACAAGGTATACAATTCTTCCTTTGTTTTGCAATTGCCTGTGACTTTCCCCTCAAACTCCCTCCTTTCCACTTTCCTCCCTGCCAACTCCCACCCACCCACTCACAGAGCACAGGTAGGCAGAATGTATCTAAATATAGGCTGTATAAGCAAATATTGGATGGGGTGAGAATGGAAAACGAATATTATAATCTAACTTGCATAGTCGGCACCGGGGTTAGGAAGAGCCAATTAAGGCCAATTAGAGGTACAACCCTTAGGCTTAGTTAGCAAGACCCTACTTTATTTTCTCTGATGGAACAACTAAAAAATATTTCTGATAGCTTTTTGCCTAAGGAGCAGAAGAAAATAGACTATTCTTTTAATCTGTGTTCGAGAGTAGTTTTTGCCTTCCACTCAGTTCAACTCAAGAATACCTAGGTAAAGTAGGACCAGGTACCAGAAGAGACACAGAGATGAGAAAGAAATTGTCGCTACCCTCCAAGAACTGATAATCTAGTATCAGACTATGATTGATAAATCATAAACAAACAAACAAACAAACAAATAAATAAATAAGTAGCTCTAAATAAAGCAGAATGAGGATAAATGCTACATGAGAGCTGGAGGCAAAGATGCGTGAATAGGACAAATTACGTGGGGGTAGGGGGCAGGCAGTCTTCAGCTGCCTCCTCTAAACTTTCCTTTTCTGGAACATGGGCAACCTTAAAGCGATTCCAGTTCAACTTCCTGAATAAGTTTAAAAAGTATGATTTTCTACTATAAAATAATGGTTGCATTCCTAAGAAATGTCACATTATCAAGAATAGCATTACAAAAACAATTATTCTAATAGAGGGAAAAAAAAAGTTGAGGCTGGAGTCTTTTAGATATGTAATAACAGTTATTTTTTCCTCCAGGAATTTTGGCAAGGAAAATGTTTTTACTAGGTTTAAGTGTATTTTGTTATTTTAGGCAATATACTAGTTCATCAAAACTGACAAAACATAACCCAAACCTAAAAGTTTCTAGGAAAATCTGAGCCATACATAAAGGGAGACCAAAACAAGTATGTTTTGGGACTATCAAAATCAATTGCAGCCCTATTTGGGGCTGATTGTCTTACTCATTGCTAAATATTCTGGTTTCCACTCCCTGCAGTGCCCTTCCTTATAAGAGGATTATACACACCTGCACCGTTAAATGCCCGAGTGATCATGTGACATGCTTTGGCCAGTGAAATAGGAGCAGAAGTGACAGGCATCACTTCCAAGCAGAGGCTTTCAGAGTTCCACCATGTTTTTCCCCCTAACCCACCACTACCAAGAGTACCCCAGTCAGGGAATACTCCTTCAGCCAGGGTTCTGGAATAAAGATGACCATGGAGCAGATCCCCAAACAATTCAAGATGTGGATACATACATAGTGGGAAAAAGAAACCTTTGTTGTAAGCCAATAAGATTGAGGGCCATTTGTTACCACAATATAACCCAGTTTATTCTGACCAATACACAAGTACAAAAAATAATGAAACCTGAATTGAGTACCCACAATTCAAATAAAACAATTCAAGTAAAACAACATCCTATAAGACCAGTGGTATTTCCCAGCTGTGACCCTTATTAGCAGTCATTGTCTACATGATGCTACCAATTTTTGAAGACTCTGTACTAGACATTTTTCATATATTATCTCATTTAATCCTTTCCACGATGGTAATAAGGTAGATTTATATTTCCATTTTATAGATGAGAAAACTGACAGCCAAAAAGGTTAAGTGATTTGCCAAATGTTATTCACCTATTGTGTGCCACAGCAGGAATTCAACCCATTCTGATTCCAAATCTTGCCTTCATAGCCTTCTTCCACAGGACTAAAGAAGGAATAGGCTACAACTTTGAAGTCATAAAAACTAGGGTCATACTAATGTGACCTAAAGTTTTTCAGCCTCCCTGAGGCTTGGTTTTGTCATCTGTAAAATGGAGATGACACTATCTCCAGTGTTCTTGGAAGATTCGATATATGTACAGCTAATCTGCATACCACTTGGCACATATCAGCCTTCAGTAAATGATGCTCAGGATAATCAGTGGCAGTCCTGATACAGCCTAGATGTACTTGGAGTAAAGACAGAAAGACCCACTCTTTCTGGGTCCTAGAAAAAGCACCCCCTCCTGGGTTGTCCTGAGCCCAGAGCACAGCAGGGACCTGTGACAGTAGACTTGTGCTGGGTCATAGAGCAGGATGGGGGTCACCAATAAGGAGAGGGCCACAAGGCTGGCGCAGGGCAGCAGCAGACCTAACTCTGCCTAACTCAATCTAACAGTCAAAGCACAAATGGCCAGGGGCAGCCGTCAGCGGGCCCCCTAACAGATGGACCCATGAAATATAGGAACAGGTTGGGCCCCAGCGGCCAGAAAAAGAAAAAGAGAGCTTAGAGGAACAGGGCCTGGCTCTGGATGAAGACAGAGGGGTAGAGAGCTGCAAACAAGAGGGAGTTTGCAATATGCATGGCCCCTGACTAGCAATGAGCTGATGGCAGCAGCTGATGGGACTAATGACAGGAGGTAATGATGATGAAAAGCACTTAAGCAAGGGCCTCAAGTCGCCGTTGTTGCTGCTGAAAGGCCTCCGCCACCAAACAAAGCAATTAGTCAGTCACCCCGCCACCCAGCCCCTCCTCTGCCCGCCTCCCTTTTCCCACCTTTGCAGACCTCAGACCATTCATCCCTTTGTCTCACTAGCCCGGCCCGCAGCAGCCCAGGCCCAGCGAGCAGAAATACACCAGCTGGAGCCCAGCCTATAACGGCTGTCTCCCCAGCCAGCAGCGCCAAAGGCAAGTGGGGCTACAAAGGGGGACAGGCCTCGGGGAGACCATTCTGTCTCCATGAATTTTACATGAAAAAATTACCTGTGCATTTGTATATTTCAGTGTAGGACAGTGGCCATTCCCTATATCACAAAGAGTAGACCTACTGGTTTTTGCAGCTGGGAGGGTGACTCAGAGCTGTAAATTAGCAAGGAATTTTGAGTTTGGGTCTTTCTCTACCCAGAAAGAAAGATTATTAGGCTGGAAGTGGAGGATCCCTGAGTTCTTGCTTTTGCTTCTATTCATCCTTTAAGACTCACCTTAAGCATTCCCATTCTTGGAACCCTTCCTTCATCCTTGCAGACTGTCCTCTCCTGGTACCATTACAGCAGGTGTTATGAGATAACACTACATGGTCATGATTGCTTCCTGTCCACCTATCTTCCCTCCTCTCCAGACTGTGAGCTCACAGTTGACCAGGACTATTTCTAGTCCTCTTTCCAACCTCAGTATCCAGCACCTGGGGGCTACACAGCACCTTGGATAGTTTCTGAGATGTGCAACTTCCAAATCCATAAGGTAGGGATAATCACATATGCCCTATTACATGCTCCAGTTTGGTATTTTGGAACCAAATCTGAGAGCAAAACTGAAAAGCATTTGGAAGTGCACAGTGATAAATGAATTATGAATGTTAGGCACTGTGCATCACTGCTTTCCTCATTCACTCATACAACATTTTTTAGCACATTTTAGGCATTAGGCATTTTTCTGGTACAAGTGGAACCCCTCTTTGAAGCTCCTCTAAACTCACTGTCTTATCCCCTGGAGCTCTGTACATAGCCTCTGGTCATGGCCCAAATCAGTAAATCTGCTTTGGATGAAATTTATCTCCACTTGCTGATGTCAACACCAAAACCTCAAGCTTACTGTTTGCCATCCATGAAAATCGACAATTATATTTTGAGTGTTCCCTACTAATAGGGGACCAGGCATGGAGGAGAGGAATATATACAGTTCCAGAGTCTTCCCCAACAAGAAAATCGTGAAAAGAGTTGGAAGACATACATCAGAGAATGATGTCACGATTCACAGAAGGGAAAGGTTTCATTAACCGATGCATTAGAAAAGCCTTAAGGACAGAGGTGACATTTGAGTTTTGTTATGAAGAATTGAAAGACTTCAGAAGGCAGGGATTATGCAAAAAAAAAAACTATTCTCAAAAAATTAGAGTTATGAGTTTCCTTAGACGGTCAGTCTTCAACCTCATTGTTTGGATGAGGAAATTGAGGCAAAGAGATTCAGTAACTTGCCCAAGGTCACTTAGCTAGTAACTAGCAGGGCTGGGATACAAACTCCGCAGCCCACACTTTGGCCAGGAAATGATGTACCAGAATCTGCTTTAAGCAAAAGACAAAGGAAAAGAGACAGAGGGCAAGAACAATAAGAGGAAAAGATGGGGTAGAAAGGAAGAGAGAGAGAATGAATTGAAACCAAAAAAATAACTTTTAAAATTCCTAGAGAATGGGAGACATCTAGGAAGCTATTACAAAAGTCGAGAAGCAACATGATTAAAACCCAGTCAAAGGCGGTAGCTGCAGGAACGGGAAGGAATGCATAATTCTGGAAAGGGGATGTGTTGGTTCATTCAAGCTGCTGTAACAATATCAAAGTCTGGGTGGCTTATAAACAACAGAGATCTGTTTCTCACAGTTCTGGAGACTGGAAGTCTGAGATGAGGGTGCCAGCGTAGTTGGGTTCTGCTGAGAACGCACATCCTGGCTCATAGACAGCCATCTGCTAGTGGTGTCTTCACACAGCTTCTGAAGTCTCTGTTACAAGGGCTCTGATCCTACCCATGAAGGTTCCACTGCTGTGAACTAATCACCTCCCAAAGGCCCCACCTCCCAACACCATCACCTTGGGAATTAGGTTTCAACAGCGAATTTCGGGGGGGAACACAAGCATTTAGTCAATAGAAGATGAGTTAACAGACTTTGATTACTGAATGTAATGAGATGGGGGAGAGTAGAATTCTAAGATTTCAAGCTTGGAGAACAACTCAGAAAACAGTTTAGAAACCTATGTTTTGCTAAGCATACCATCCCGTTCCCCAGGATTGCCACAGACTATGAGCTGGTCTCCCTGCGAAACCAAAACCTCCCCATTGCCATATTTTTTTCTGCTTTGTGAGGAATGAATGCTGGCAAACAGGAAGTGGGGAATGGCTTTTTTTCTCACTGTAGGGCTCATTTTTCATGGAGACAATATTATAAAGTCAGTAAATAATTGATCTCAGATGAGTAAGTAGGTTTGGGAGTTATATAATCCATCTCAGCTCACCCAAGGGCATGCTGCACAGGGTTGCACCATTCTGCCTGCTCACAGGGATTCTGGGATGTGTAAATGCTTCTCAATTCGGCCTCCAATCAGAAGACACCAGCTTTGTTCAGAGTTAGCTGGGTTCAAATCTAGGATGTGCCCAAACATGACAGAGGCATTGTTTTCTGTCCCTGGGCCTTCCAAATGTTAAAAGTATCTATTAAAATGTGTCTGGGATGGAAGAAACCCAACACACTGTCATTAATTTAAGGAAATAAAATTATACCATATGAAGCGTTATCATAAGGAAGATGGTGACCAGCTGTTCTGCAGCTCCTCTGGGTTAGAATAAGAGAAAGTGGGAGGGAGTTTAATTTGAAATTGAATTGGGAATGGGAACTTGACAGAAGGAAGGGAGCATAGCCAATGAGGGCTACAAGACAGACAGACAGTGGGGCTGTGGTAAATGGGGAGATGAGATTATTGTGGGGTGGGGAGGGAAGGGGTTCACTCAGCCCAAGACAAAATGAGGTTTTATTTCCTCTGTACCTTTGGGTTCCTAATGTCCTTAGAGATTCTCTCTTTTTTGCTTCTTTCCAGGGGGAAAAAAAAAGACTTATTTTTTTAATTTTCAGTAAGGTTAAAACAGTTGAGACATTTTCATTTTAATATAGATCAAAGCCTTCTAATAAATGAGTGAAGCAGGAGGTAGATTATCAGAGACCATATCCTTGTGTAGTGTTCAGTCCAGTACTACCTAGAGACTTCAGAATTTGCCTGGATTTGGCAAACTGGTAGCATAGATGTAAAGTTCCTTGTGGCTTAAGGAACCTCTACTTCCAACCCGGACCAAGGCTAAATTGTGAATAACCTAATTTATTCATCAGTCACCCCGAGATCCTGTACTCTCCCTGGTACCCCACTTCCTCTCATTTTTAGACATTCAGAGCCACAGTCCCAATCAAAATATGTCTCCAGCAAATAATTTACATCATTACTTTACTCCTAATGAGCTAAAGTCACTTCTACTCTCTCTTCTACTTGCATTTGTATTGAAGCTCTGCCTCTCCCTGGGAACCAGAGGCCTGATTCTCTGGTCAAGAAATTTCAAAATACCAGGAAAAGAGCATGGAGATTTTTTTTTTCTGGAGGAGATTCATTTGAATCCTGAAATGGTACAAAGAAGGAGGCAGTTTGTTCTACCTACTTCTCAGGGCTGTTCCATTAAAATCGATCCTCTGTTACAACTGAAACCCCATTAAAAAGTGGAAAGAAGTCAGAACACTTCTCAAAGGGAGCAAAAAAAGCATTGGCCTCCCGCACTAAAATGTCAGACAAAGTCTTGCTGTAATCACAAAAGTGACCGTGTCCAAGCTCATACTGCTTGCCACAGGGCAGTCCAATAAATTAAGAAAGGAGTTGTTGGGACAAGGAATAGTGACTTTATATGGAAAGCCATCAGACTGAGATGGTGAACTAGTGTCCCAAGGAACCATCATGCCTGAGTGAGAACTCATGCTTCTTTTATACTAAAAGGGGAGGGAGTAAAGTCAAATGTTTCCTGTTTCCGGTCAGCCTCCGGAGGGGATGTGTTTATTTCTTCCTCCCTGCAGTCATTCGCAGGTCAGCCTGGTCAGGATGTTTCCTGTGAGCTAAACAAAGGTATTTTAGCTTAATGCTCGTTACCTGGGAGGCAGGGTTCCCAGAGATGGGCCATTATGTATAATTTAAGCTTATAGGCAACATCCCTCTAGTGATTAATTTGTAACAAAAAGCAACAGAATACAGAGGTTAAAGTAAAAGAAACATGTCTAATATAGAATCAGATTTGTTCTTCTCTATTACACAGGTAGAACTCTAACCCTGCAACACAGCAAGGAAGTAAGGCAAATGCACAAGCATGCGTACAGTCTGTGAAGGAGGAACAGAACACTGGAGGCCTTCAGAGGAGGGAGAGGGGGTTATTACAGATGGTCAGATCGGGAGGCTGCGTGAGAGAGATGGTATTTGGTTAGCACTAGGATGGTGTCTGGGTGGGTTTTGGTTCCTCATGGAGACCTGCTCATAGCCTGTGGCAGTATTGGGGAACGGGATGGTACGCTTAGGACAACACAGATTTCTAAACTATTTTCTAAGTTGTTCTCCAAGCTTGAAATCTTAGAGATCTGCTCCCCTCCATCTCAATACATTGAGTATTGTGAACCAAAAATACTGCGAGCCATATCAATAAACAAAGAACACTGAAGCCATCAAGTCATCAGCGGCTGCCACCATCCCGCAGTGAAGACAAGCCTGCAGCCCAGCCTCTGCAGCCACTCACAATGGTGCCCTCTGAGGGGACTCAGAATAAGGAAGGACAGGACATTGACCCTACATGCTAGTTGCTTGTCAAAGGAATGAATTCACTGAGCCCAAATGTTTGCTTCCTCCCAAACATAGAAAAGCGCTGAATTCTTTAACTTGAGATGCCTGGTTTTCTTTAGTTAACAAGTAGTCTTTTAATGTTCCAACTACCTGGTCTTTGTTGTAGAACTCCCACAAATCCTAGCTCCTCCCCGACCTCTTTGGAGCAGTCCTGCAGAGCGATCTGGGAGGCTGTCATCCCTGGCTGAGTCCTCAATGTCCACTGAAGAAAACATAAATCTCAACTTTTAGGTTGTGCATTTATTTCAGCCAACGGTTTCAAGGCCTGTTGACCCATGTGCTATGGACTGAATGCTCGTGTCTCCCCCAGATTCATATGCGGAAACCTAAACCCCAAGGTGATGGAGTAGGTTTGCGAGAAAAGCATCCTCAAGCAGCAGAGAGGCATGAACAAAGGCACGGAGATGGGGCGGCTGGGCCAGGAAACTCGAGGGAACCAGCGTAGCTGGTGCGGGCCACGACTAGGGCAGCAGTGGGAAATGACCCTGGAGAGGCCGGGCGGTCCATTGTCCCGAAGCCCACCAGGACGAGGAGCTCCTCCTTCAGTCAGTGGACATGGGGTGGCTTCAGGATTTGGGGAGGGAAACACATCAGGCATCACATAACCCACAAGACCCGCGCTGGCCCTTCGTGATTAGCTCATCTAATTCTTTTCTTGACTGAAAGAATTTTAGGGCTTTGCCTTCACCCTTGAGTTCTGCCTTCTTGATCTGGTAACATTTTGCCCAGAGTCACCACAAATGAGCCCGTTTCCAACGCTCTTTCTAACCATGATCGTCTGTCCTTCTCTGCTTAAAGTGTCCAAGTTCCCCATCTGGGTCTAGAACAGAAGCAGTTCTATTTGAAAAGAACAGAAGGAGAATTGCTTTCAAATAATAAACCTTGGCATTCAGTTTTTCTTGAATTGAGGAGCATTTCGGTTGAAAACTTGGCACCTCCCATTGATAACCAACAGGAGAACTGGGTGCACAGAGGAGAAAGGGGGCGGGGCAAACATTACCCCATAGAGAGGCCTGAAACACCGGCTTCTGTTTCTCTGTCACCTCAAAGCAAGAGACCAAGCCCTTCTGTTTTCCTGGCAACTCTGAAGCAAGCACGAACCCAGTCTCCAGGTCAGCAAGAGCCTTGAACACAGTAAGATCAGAGAGCCAGTTTGGTCCCCACCCCAAATCAAAGCAGCATTCATTTTGTTCTTAAGTGTAAAGTTGTTTGAGGACAATTTACTCCCCCACTGACAATCTATGTCAAAGTTTCAGCCTCCCTGGAAATAGTTGTGATCTGAACTCTTTCAGGGGCAACGAAAAAAAAAAGAAAGAAAGAAAACACACAAAACCCCCACATAACTCCAGCTCTTTTAATGGACAAGTTGACAGAGTCCTTAACTATTAAGCATCTCTCCGGGTCCCCACCATAATTACAGGCTGGAAAGGAGAGTTGAGTTTCATGTGATTAGAGACCGTTTGTGCTTCTGTCCATTAGGGAACAAAGAAAAGGAAGCATTTTCAAGAACTTGATGCCAAACATTTTTCACTAAGGAATTTTATTCAATGACTTGCAAAATAATCTCAAAGATGATCATTTCATCATTAAAATGTTCTTTAAAAAATTTGCCCCAGACTTGTTTAGAGCTGATGTTGATTGGTGGCCCTTTGGAAATTACGTGCTTGATTTAGCACCGTCCTCTCCTAAAACCATATCAACCACGCCCCCTCCCCCATCGGTGTTCCACTTAATTGAGTCAGCCTCTCACTTTTCGCCTGCCCAGACAGTGATGAAGATGTACGGCAAACGACTCTTTAGCAGTTTCCTTTCTCTTTTACATCAAGGGAATCCATCAACCTGGAGAGGAAAAAAAAAATGGCCCTGGGGAGGCGAAAAGAGGGGGGAGAGGAGCTGATCACCAGCAGGACTTTTAGAAAGGACTAGAATTAGAAACGAGTTTTCCTTGCTGAAAGAAATCTCTTTATAGCTTGATGCTGGCATCCAGTAGGGAATGGGAAATGAGAAACAGGAAGACACTCAGGACACCTTAAAACTCAACATATCAGAGCCAAAGATTTTGCAGGGAAATGCATTCCCGACCTCTTCCAATATTGTCTCATCATAGTATCAAAATTCCCATCGTGCCCTCCCTTCTCCTCTGTAACCGACCACAGTTCTCCTCAGCCTGCAAAATGCAGCTCAGACCCCACTTCCCCTGTGTAGCTCTCCTTGGCCGCTTTATCCCACCCTGGTCTCTCCTTTCTCCAAAATCTACTTTCACCTACGGTTACTACCACAAAGTCCAGTGTCTCATTAGTCAGCGTCCTTCTCAAGGGCAGAGCCCAGAGCTGTAGAGAGTCTGTAAGATTAATACAGACGCCTCCGTTGTGCCGGCCGTTGGGGTGGGTGTGTCAGGAGGGTGCAGGGTGGAGGGGTAGGATATTCAACATCCTTGAACGTTTGCTGCAGGGACATCCTTTCTCCAGATGAGGACAAACAGGGGTACCTCGCACAGCGGGAAGGGAGTTGGGGTCACCAGCTGAAGAAGGGAAGGAAGGCGTTAAGTGGGAAGGAGGCGGCGGGGAGGATAGCAAAGGGGCCTGTGGCCTCTGGAGGGGTCTGCTTTCCCATTGGCCCCGCAGGCCCCATACATCAAAGGGAGAAAGAGGAGATGAAGCCTGTTTGTGTGTGTTTTGGGAAGATGCTATCATGAAAGTGCTCCTGAATCAAATTAATGCAGCCTTTTCTGTGGCTGGGAATGAGTGTGGAGAGTCTGTGTGTACAGAGAAAAGGCATCTGTGGAATTTATGTCCTCCCTAAGTATGGAAATTCAATTACCAGCACTGACCTACCTAGGACAGGTCAGATAGGAAAGGCGCGAAAAGGCCTTTATTTCACAGTGATGGGAAAATACGTATTTTTCTGTCCTGGTATCTTTACCTGCCTCCTCCATTACTCCCTCTTCACCAAATACACACACACATACAGACACACACACACACACACACACACACACACTTTTTTCATGCCCTTCTCAATAACTTCAGTTATGTTTTTGATCTCTCTCTCCAAATTCTTCCCACCTCCAGCCTGTAATGCTCATACTCTTCTCCTGAATTATTTAAAACCCATCAGGCATTTCATGTTGTGCTGCAACGTTGGCATTCCCATTACACCTCCCCTGGTGGCTTTGACAAAACCAGCACTGTGTCCTCTCTGAAGTCTTACTGCATCGAAAATCTGCTCTGTGTTCCCTAGCATATGCATGCTGTGTGTGTGTGGGTGGGTGTGTGCATGTGTGTGGGTGCCCACGTCCATGCTATTCCCATCAGTACCAAAGTTCCTTGAGGTCTAGGCAGGAGAACTCCTTAAACATATGGTAGGTCTCAATGAAAGCTCGTTGACCCAAAGTTGAATATTGGATCGCACCCAGGTTGGTTATTTCCCACTACGCCTACTATTGAACCCTAGGACTTTGGAAGATACTGTTTTCTCATTTCCTTTTGCCAATGATGAAGGGGACTTTGAAAGGCCAAGAAGTGCCTTGGGAACTCTCTTTCCTTTTTCTGATATCCAGCCTGGACTCTGCCATTTCCTTTCCCAGTTCCCCAGGAACTTGCTCATCTCCGCTGCCTCAGGCAGGGTGTAAATGCAATTTCTCAGCAGTACCAAACCAAGGACAATGATTCTCCAAAAGTTACGGAGTCGTAGAGGGAGTCTCAATCTGTCCCACCTGGATGAATATTCACACCACTGCAAAGGAAGTCAACCAACCATCCTCTCCCCATCCCCAAGTTTCTGTCTTTTCCATAAAAATAGGAAATTCAGATATCTGCAAAGTTTTGGCAAGCATTGCTTCTGCTCTTCCTTCTGTACCTTTAACTGAGTATCCAAAGCAAATGGAACTGATGATCTAAAGGATGACGCTGGAGGTGAAGAACTTGGGTATGCTTGACTCAGCGCCTTCTGGGTCTTTTAAACTATCTGTGCACACAGTGGGTGCACTTACTTCTGCTCCTGCCTCCAAACGAAGGGGTGGGCTCTCCAATGTCCGTATAGCTGTGGGCACGGAGGCCCACGTTTCTCTGTTTCCACTTTCATGGATCAATAGACAAGTAGAGTGACCTGAGATAAGTCTGACCAGAGATGCAAACCACACATTCTCAACTCCAGTATTACAAATAAAAGCTTATATTTTGACCTCTATGTTTTACTCCTTTTTCTGCTTCTCACTTGATTCAAAACTCAGTGAAGACTCAAGGGGTAAGAGTAATTATCACTCTGGAAAACCCAACAATTAATGTATTGATTGAGGAATCTTAAGACAGGCAGAGCTGGCATTTAGAAATCAAAGTAACTCATGGAGAGAACACATGCTTCTATGCAGTCGGGGGTGTGGGTCACATGGGATTTAACTTCTGTAGGACAGAATAGCTTTTTGTGGTTGTTTCATGGCCAAGCGACTGGTTTTTCTAAAGGTGCCAGGCTATTTTTATAAGTCTCAGGTCTTTTTTTTTTTAACAGATGCTGTAATTTTTATACCCAAACTGAATGAGTCTTAGAAAGAGGCACAGGCTGCTCAGGCCTCTGCCAATGTTTTATCACTTACAAATACAAATGTACTTAGAAAAGGACCAGAAAGGGCATCCCATATTTTAAGGTTGAAGGACTATCCTGCAAGATAGGGTGTTAATATTCTCCTTCTTCCTGTTTTGAGTAAGAATCATTATTGTAATGTGTATTATATTTCACTTCTTTTTGTCCTACTTTATGGACTTTTTATTTCTAGTTTTATATTGATTAAGTTTACCATTTAAGTCTATTGGACTGTAACCAGGGGAGAAATGAACATCACGTGGAAATTGCAACTAGGCATTGAAGGTGGCTCTCTTGACACCAACTCTGGATGCCATAGTGGGTCATGACTTTGCATTGTCTTCTGAGGGAAGAGGCTGAGTAAGGGTGTGCCTGCACTTGTGACAATATGACTGATACCAGCTACCACTAATTAACTGCTCGCCTTCTGTTCCACAGCAACTCTATGACGTGGTGCTCTCACTAGCACCATTTTATGGGTGAGGACACTAAAAAACAGAAAGGTTTAAGTCACTTTCTTGAGGACATAATTAAAACTAAAATGGTAGAAGCAAGATTCAACCACAGTCATTCTGACTCGAGTTTATACTCTTCACCATTAAGCTTTAAAAATAATAATTTATTTATGTAGGGGCATGTTTGGAGCTAAATGCTTGAAAAAAAAGAGAACACAAGGAACAGAATGTACTAGATAATTTTGCAGGGCTTTCTTGCCCATTCCGTCATCTGACCGTAGCCGATTGAACCCCAGGTGGACACTTGGCACAAGAACCATGAATACACAGGCTGATGAGCATTTTATGACTAGCACCTGAAAGACAAGATAGCCAGTCAAATTGTTTTTCAAGAATTTAAACTAAGATATATAGTGGTACCCACCAACACTGAGGGCCAGCATTGAAACTGGAAGGCTGTACAGTATTACATAACAGGGGAGCCATTTGGGACCGAAAAGAAAATTAGTAAATAGAAAAAGCTAGTTGGTAAAGAGGAGAACAAAATAGAAACTTAGAGAAAAATCTGAGATACACGTGCAATATCTGAGAGAAAAACTTACTCTTCAATTTTCTCAAGCTTCTTGAGTATGTCTGTTCTTTTCCCTGGCCTTCTAAGTGGTCAATGACACAGAATTATAACTGGCTTTCTACTGCAGTTACTCAAGGACAAAGCACAATATCTGGAACACAGTAAGGGCTCAATAAATGTTTTTCAAAATAAAAGGTGAAGTAGTTTAATCCTGAACAAACACAGAAACCTGTGCCCCTTTTCAAGTTTTGGGTTTTTTTGGGTTTTGTTTTTTATATTTTATTTTTTATGTATATATAAATTTTTTTAATTGAAGTGTAGTCAGTTGACAATGTTGTGTCAGTTTCTGGTGTACAGCATAATAGTTCAGTTGTGCATATACAAACATATTTTTTCATATCCTTTTTCATTATTTCATTACAGGTTACTACAAGATACTCAATATAGTTCCCTGCACTGTACAGTATAAACTTATTGTTTATCTAGTTTAGGTATAGTAGTTAGTGTCTGCAAATCTCAAACTCCCAATTTACCCCTCCTCACCCATTTCCCCCCTTGTAACCATAAGTTTGTTTTCTATGTCTGTGAGTCTGTTTCTGTTTTGTAAATAAGTTCATTTATGTGTTTTTTTTTTAGATTCCACATATAAGTGATATCATATAGTATTTTTCTTTCTCTTTCTGGCTTTCTTCACTTAGAATGACCACTTAGGTGTATCCAAGTTGCTGCAAATGGCATTTTAAATTTTTATGGCAGAGTAATATTCCATTGTGTAAATACACCACAACTTCTTTATCCAGTCATCTGTCATTAGACATTTAGGTTGATTCCATGTCTTGGTTACTGCAAATAGTGCTGCTGTGAACACTGGGGTGCATGTATCTTTTCGAATTAGAGTTCCTTCCAGATATACACCCAGGAGTAGGATTCCTGGATCATATGGTAAGCTTATTTTCAGTTTTTTTAAGAAATCTCCATATTGTTCTCCATAAGAGCTGCACCAAACTACATTCCCACTATCAGTGTAGGAAGTTTCCCTTTTCTCCACAGCCTCTCCAGCATTTGTCATTGTGGACTTTTGAATGATGGCCATTCTGACTGGTGTGAGGTGATACCTCGTTGTAGTTTTGATTTGCATTTCTCTGATAATTAATGATACTGAGCACTTTCTCATGTGCCTATTGGCCATTTGTATGCCTTCATTGGAGAATGCTTGTTTAGGTCTTCTGCCCATTTTGGATTGGATTGTCTTTTTTGTTGTTGTTGTTATTAAGTTCTATGAGCTGTTTGTATGTTCTGGAAAGTAAGCTCTTGTCAATAGCATCATTTGCAAATATTTTCTCCTATTCCGTAGGTGTCTTTTTGTTTTGTTTATGGTTTCCTTTTCTGTGAAAAAGCTTATAAGTTTAATTAGGTCCCATTTATTTATTTTTGCTTTTATTTCTTTTGCCTGGGTAGGCTGACCTAGGAGACATTGCTTAGATTTATTTCAAAAAATGCTTTGCTTATGTTTTCTTCTAGGAGGTTTATAACATCTGTTTGAACAACTAACTGGGTGTTTTTTTCAGCATATCTATTGTTTTAAGCTGTACAGCAGAAAAATTTCCCAACACTTGATTGGGTACAAGGTCTTTAACCTCCTACTTCCAATTTCCTGACTCTCACGGGCACTGTAAACCTTGGGAAAACAACAATAGTTGTGTGCTTGCTTCATAATCCAAAGAGACTCTGACATTGCCTACTGCCCCACCCAAGGAGAGGTGCCAGACAAAATGCAGGATGCCCCACCAAATCTGAATTTCACAACAGTGTGTGTTCCCAACAGTGCATGGTACACACATATACTAATAAGGGATTCATTGTTCATCTGAAATTCAAATTTAATCGAGCCTCCTGTATTTTTGTTTGCTAAATCTGGCAGCCCCCAAGGATGCACTTTCCCTCCAAACAAGCAGGCCGGTTCAAGATGTTCAGCTCTTGGAGTTGTGTTCTCATAGCATCTCTCCCCACATAGAGATGGTGGATTCCCCACTCCTCATACCCCATCCAGCCACAAGAGTATAAGTACACACGTGTATACACACACACACACACACACACACACACACAACCCACAAAAAGAAGCCTTAGTACTTTGAGATGCTTAAAATGTGGAATTTACTAGATTTGAAGCATTATTAAGCTCATTGAAAAGATATGAGTAGACATAGCAGTATTTGGACCATTTCTTTTCCTTCACTTTCAGCGGAGAAGGGTCTTGGTATCACCAGCCTAGCTTTCTCTGCTCCCAAGGGACACACAAAAGCCCTTTGCTAGACTTTCCTTAACACATGAACGTGTTTCAGCCAATCCAACTCCAATCTGCGACACTAACCAATTTTTCAAAGTATGAGTGAAAGCTGCTGATGCCCACTTTTCCTCAGCAGGGCACCTGTGGCATCATGGACTCCCTCTGATGGGGAGGTACCTACCCCTGCTGTCCAACCATGCTTCCTTTGAGAAGGGCAATATAGAAAAGAGATTTAAAGAATCGTGGCCTTGAGGCTTCTTGCAGCAGCATTTCCCTGTGGCCATCATCACCCCCTCCTGCCATATACCGCTCACCGTATTCAGCCATCGCCCATCTCCCACAGCCACGTTTAGAGGATGCAAACGAGAAGTAGTCTCTGAGTGTCGCATTCGAGATCCCAGATGGCCTCTGTGCCACAACGATAAGTTAAATGCTTTATCATTTAAGACATTACCAAACTTCCCTCGCTTTCCTTGTTTGGTCCTCACAGTCACCTTGCGTGTGGATATCACTCCGCCATTTGCAACTGAGCAAAGTGAGGCTGGAGGGAGCTCAGTCCAGGGACTTGCCCAAGGTCACAAAGAGACACTGGTAGATCAGGGACTGTAGAGCTGGGACTCAGATTCTGACTTTGCCCATCCCAACCCAGAGCTTCTCCCCACCCATCGCACCTGACTTAGATGAGAATACAACGCATGGCCTGTGGGATGACAAAGTTTGCTGGGAGATGTCCTATCTCCCTCTGTGTGGGTGTGGAACAGGGACTGGCTCCCCTAGAAACCCAGGAAGGCAGAGAAAATTAAAAACACATTTTCCAAACAAGTGAGAAAAGCACAGTGGGTCAAAGGACCACTGAGATTCAAAAATGCCCAGCCCCAAAATAGACTACTGTGCCTGAATCCAGGGCAAGGGGTGCTGCTTGTCCGTTACCCAGGGCACGACAGATCGCTGCAGAGGGCGCTGGGCTCCTAAACCACTGCACTAGATGTTAAATGAAACAATTAGAGATGAAGGGGACATTTTAATTACTGGGCTTGGCCAGCTCCGAAGGGGTCCAAATTTCAAGTGAATGTGAGAACTCAATTATGCTGAACCGGAGCAAGTCACCTGGTGTCATGGGGCTGATTATCTGGAAGCCTGAGGTGGAGGAAAAGTGATGCCAAAGAATAAAACAAAGGAGAAAAGAGAAGTCACGTGACAAAAGATTCCTAAGGCGGCAGGAAAATGCAGAAGACCCATAACATCCTGAGGTGTGGGATGAGCCTGCCTCCCAAGGGAAAACAGGCGCATTAGTCCCATTAGCAATTTTAGAAATTCCGTCTCTCCTTTCCTCTAATAGATACACGATTTTCATTTTTTTCAGCTTCAAACGTCTCATGAACTTTTCACCTTTCTATTTTTTCCAAGCCAGGATTTCTACTTGCCTCCAAAACCAGCAACCCCAGGACAGATGACACAGCAATTCTGGATCTAGCCTGTCCATTCTGGAACCTCCCCGGCAAGATTCTCACAAAGACACCCCAGGAGTAAGGAGAAAGAATGATTGGTGTTGGGGGTACGATGTATCATTTTTTCATATTCTGGAAGTATTTCTTTAATAATGATAATTAAAACTCCAGTGCGTACAGAACTAGAAAATTATCATTCTCCTTCTCTTTCTAGTATGTTTTAAAATAAATTGGAATTCAAAAAGCAACCTTTAGAGTAAATACCTTTGACACCTGTGACAGATGTGTCTAGAAACCAGGCAGTTTCCCACGTTTAAGGCGACCATGATTTTAGGTACCATCAAATGCTCCCTGCCTATGAGCAGATCTGCTTTCAGGCAGATACAGAGAGTCAGCTAAGCTCACCCTCTGGTCAAGTGATTTGCTGCCATTCACTAGCCTTGCAGCATGTTGGATTCAGATAAGCTAATTTGTTAGCTCCAGAGTTGAAACCAGAGCCTAAATAGCTGGACTTCTAGTCTGAGCACTTCCCACAGGAGACATGACATGATCTCTTTGGGGTTTTGCCTAATTTCTAAAAATAAATGCATGGTCCAGTTAATCTTAGGTTGATTTCTCATAGCGTCTCATTTTTCCCAACTCCTAGGCTGACGTATTTTGGCTCTATGTAACCTTTTTGCCCAACTCGAAGAATGTCCAGGAATACAGATAAGAGTTACTCATTTACTTGTCTTCCCACCTCCTTGTTTTCACCGGACTGGGGCCAGCTGAGATCGCTGTGTGATATTAGGAGGGGGCCTGCCCTTTGTCCACGGCGGAGGCGGGGTTACAACCCCCTTGGATGGAACTTGCCTCGCTGCGCAGCAGGGAAAGGGCTCTTTTCAGGCTGAAAGTCAGCAGCATCATGGGAAAAGTGCTGACAGCTGAATAGCAAAGGAGACAATAGTTGCTTAGGAAGAGTAGGCCAGTCCCTGAGAAAGAGGCCTGCCCACTAATGAGTGGAACCATCCCTACCCTGCAGGCTGGGAGAAGGATGGAGTGCCTTTCAGTGAAGATGCATTGTCTTTAATTCCCAAAGATCTGCTTGCAAAGATCAGTGTCCCAGAATCATGGTTTGAAAAAGGTCTTCGAGAGGTCAAGAAGTCCATCCCTCTGTTCTCAGGATTTTGAATATCATCTCAACAAAAATATCTGCCTAGGATTGAGGGGATCGGGTAGGGGA
This sequence comes from Vicugna pacos, assembly GCF_048564905.1. Taxonomy (NCBI): domain Eukaryota; kingdom Metazoa; phylum Chordata; class Mammalia; order Artiodactyla; family Camelidae; genus Vicugna; species Vicugna pacos. Next base: position 10,051,429 of record NC_133009.1, on the reverse strand, counting down.
CACCGGGTATATTGCAAAATTTCCCCAAGGGGAAATATGCCCCACTTCTCTCCTTTATTGAGCCCCATCTCTCATACTGACAGGAAACAAATAAGTGAAGTTGTCACCACTGGTCTTCACAGCCCCTCTCATGCCCCTTTCTCTCCTCTCTAGTAGTTTTTGCCATCTGATCAACCGGTAAAAAGCAGTCTTTTCACACCCCCTGAGACAAGTGGGAAAGCTTTGTTTCTTTTTTTTTTTTTTTGGTGATGGATGGGGAAACCGAGGCAGAATGCATCATTGAGCAAGGGGACCCAGGGACCCAAGAATTCTGGTTCCCATCCTACCCAAGCCAACCGATCTCCCTTCTCAACAGAGAATGAATGTTCTCTTTCTTTCTCCCTGTAATTAAATCAGAACTTCACCACTTCAGTAAAAACAACATTTGTTTAGGGAGGAAAGAGGGACGCGGCATGTGGCGCAGCCTTCCCTTTGAGCTGCCCTGACAGAAACATCACTGGGCCATGTGTGCCCGCCGGCCCCCTTTTGTAGTGTGTACCGTTCATCACTGCCTTTTGGGGCGGCTAAGTGGAGGGCTGGAAAGAGGAAAAAAAAAAATGAGACGAGCTTCCAAAAACACAGTAGTATTTTTTCCTCTTTTCTTTTCCCTTTTCATTTAAAAGTCCAGAAGTATAAAGTGCAGGGCTTAATTAATCAGAGGGATAATGTTTTCCATTTCAAAGATCCTTTAATCTGAGGAGACAATTCACAAACGTCTCTTCTCCAGGCATCCCCTTTCTCATTCCATTAACAGGACACTAACGCTGCCTTAAATTGAGTCAGAGTTTAGTTTGGGGTACTGTGTGCAAATTTACACATTCACCCATCCAGGTCTGTGTTCAGACCTGCTACCCTGGTGATCAGCAAATAAGACATCCACATTTTGAAATGCACTCTCCAGGTCTGCCCTGCTTCAAGAAAGCTCACTACATGAAGCACTCAGCAGACAGGCAAATTTCCCCCATTACAAAAGGTTTTGGGGGAAAAAAAACAGGAAACCTACACTGGAGGTAGGGAAACCAGGGTTCAACTCATCATCCATGAATGCATGAGTTGATTTGTTCTCTAAACCAACACACACTGTGTCCAGATTCTCTGCTGAAGATCAAGGTTGAGAGGTGAATAAAATACAGCTCTCCCTCAAGCATTACAGGGCCTGGTTCAGCCTCTGATCAGCTATGTCCTTGAGTCAGTTGCTCAAGCAATGTGGGTCTCAGATCTTCCTTTTGAAGAAGAAAAGTAATAGCTAGCTTCACTCTAGCTCGCAGAGCGAGAAGGTAGTAAACCTGTACATTTAAGTGTTTCTTTACAGATCATTAACTGCTATGCTGAATGGAGGGTCATAGGAATAATAGAATTTTTGAACTAGAAGGAACCAATGAAATCAACTATTCCAACCTTTTCATGTAAGAAGGGAGTCTGAGAGCTAAAATGTTAGGAGTCTCTGTTGAAAATCTATCAGAAATGAAAACAAAACATCTTTGAAATAATAATGGAAGATACAGGGTTACGTTAGATGACTTATATCCACTTGGGAGCAGGGAGAGGCTTTGGAATAGCAATCAGGAAAACTGAGCTCTAGTCTTGAGTTTTTCACTAATCAGCTAAGTTCATAGATGAATGTTTCAACATCTCTTGACTCCCAGCTCTGTCACCTGCAAAATGAGAATTACAGGTGGGGAAACATGGTACAGTGAGAAGACAGTGGGCTTTGAAGTCCTATGGATCTAGGTTTGAGTTCTGCCTCTGCCACATTTTAGCTGTGTGACCTGGGGTTAAGTTACCTAAAAGTGACCCTCTAAGCCTCAGCTTCCACTTCTGTAAATTGGGCGTAACTCCACCTCCCTAATAGGGTTGTTAGGATTAAATATGGTGCTGCATATAAAACACTTTGAACATGGTGAGTATTTCTAATGAATCTTAATTCCCTGCCTTCCTAGATAACCTCTTCTTAGCATTAAAATTCTATGACTATGAAATGTCTCCTTAAAATGTGAGCTCATATAAGTACATTGACTTTACTACTTTCTCACCTTACAAGGAAAGGAGAAGCCAGACACTTTCCTTCTAAGAGAAGAGGGAACAGGGATCTGGAAATATGACAACTCACTCAAGGTCACAGCAGGTTAGCCACAAAAATGGAAACTGAACCAGGTATCCCTGCTTCTAGCTTGGTGGCATTTCTCAAAACAGCCATTTGTGGCTAAGAGATGGGGCCTCCTTACTTCCCATCGGCCACCTTACCATGAATTCCAGTGGTTTAAAAGAACAGTAGAAAGGAGAGGAAGAACTCACATTTGAGCCAATGGTGTCACTGATAGTTCATTTAATCTTCTCAATAATCCCATGGGGTAGTAAGCATCTCCATTTAGTAGAGGATAAAATGGAGGAACAAAGAGGTAAAAGAAATTGTCCAAGGTTCCAAGAATTGTGAATGATAAAGCCAGAATTCATCCAGGTATAAAGCAGGTACTCTTACCTCATATCACCCAGCACCTGGAGTCATCACCGCGGTGCGTGTGTGTGGGGTAAACCTGCACTGTCAGCAGAGATCTTTGTCTTACCGAAACAGACTCAGTCTCTGAGAACGTGCAAGGAACCTTCCCTTCTACTCCATGATCTCATTCATGATCTTTGGTACAAGCCCCCAAAGAGTATTTTCCAGACTGAAATTTACTTACACCTTCCTCCTACGCACTTGCCCAGAGCCAAAGAGAAAGGTCAAAGGGCTATGGAGTTTCTGGGAACAATAGCCAACACCTCTGACCGTCCCCCTTGGGTAAACAGACCTGGGCTTTTCATGGGCTTCAAAAAAGGGAATGAGGAAACCCAGGGCTCGGGAATATGTGGCAGGCTTTAAGGCTAAAGCCAGCAGCTGATGATAAATGAAAAAAGACTTTTCAAACAGAATGAATGTAAATGAGAAAAGAAGCCCCCGGTTAGGGAAGTTATTCTAGCAAGTGGCTATATAAATGTCTTTATATTGTTATTTCCAATATTAGTTTGTTGTTCCTCCATGAAAGCTGATTTATTTGAAATGTTATTACTAGAAACACCCTAATCTTTTGGTAATAATTCATATACTGGAAGATTACAGTTTTGGAAGGCAGCCCAGCGCTGTCTGGAATCCTATTTATGGATTAAAGGATTTGAACAGCATTGCAAGCAAGATCTCTAAAGAGTAGGATAATGTAAACCTGGTTCCATATAAAATGCTTTACCCCAGCTATAGTAACCCCATTAAAGTCAGATCGTTGGAGGACACTGGGCACGAGGACTTTCATTGCACTAAACCAGGATATCACTGCCCCTGAAGAGCCATGATTTTTCAAGCCCAATTGCCCCTTGTCTTGACAGACTATGCTTAACTTTGCATTTCCCCTTTCTCCTAGGACGTACCAACCTCACATGATAGATCTTGACTTCTTGAAAGCAGATGTCCACGTGAAGGAAGGAAAAAAATAATTTGTCATAGCGAAGGCAATTGTGAAGCTAATGTAGTTTATTCACTGGGCTAGGATGATGGGTATTAAGTACTATTTGTTCTTGGAAACCTTCAGGTTAAGATTGATCCCACTCTGCCAAGAGTGCTCCTCTGGTAAGTGGTCCAGGCCTTGACGCTGGAAGAACCCAGGGGAGACTCACCAAAGCTGACAAGAGCAGACAAGTATCACTGTTGACCACAGTGAGGGCAGAGGGGCCACCAAACTAGAGACTTGCACACTCTTTTCCCTTTGAGAGCCCTTGGACAGCCCTGATACGGTGGTAAGTAGTGAAAAGACTTGGGGAGTAACACTCAGGTCACCTGGTTCCACTGTTTATTGGTTGTGTTGCCACGAGCTGGTCATTTAACCTCTTTGAACCTTAGCTTCTTCATCTTTAAAGAGACAGTACCTACGTCCAAGGTTGCTGTGAGAGTTTTATGAGGTCACCTATGACAAATGTCCAACACACGGAGGGTGGTCAAGGAATGGCAGAGGCACCTGTAACTGCTCTCAAGCACTTGATGTGATGGAGAAAGATGTCCAGTTTCTAAATCAGACTCTGAACATTGTGCTTCACTTCTCTGTCACAAACTCCTAGCAGGTGCCACACCAGAAATGCTGTTAGAACTGGCTGGGTCTCACTAGAAGCAGAGAGACAGTGGGAGGGAGGCAGGAGAGAGAAAGGATAGACCAATGTCACATTTCCCTTCAGCAAAGACACTGCCTATTAACATAGAGTCATCAAGCATCTCATGATCATCATCGGCCACATAAATAATGGATAATAATTCTAATTATACCACCATCTAAAACTTGACTTAGGAAGTCTTTATTTTTTTTTCCTCCAACTTTTTTCAGTCCCCTCAACCAGATCCTATTTCATTTTATGACTTCCAGCCTCTGATCGACCATTCAGGTCTGGGCTCTGACTTTAGACACAGTACAGGAGGGGAAATTTCTTCTCAGATCCATTGCAGGAAAGGCAAGCATCCCGGGGCAGTTGGAGTCTCCGGAGAAGCATGGAGCAATATGTTTAAAAAGACAGACTTTGGAATACCTGTGTTAGAGTCACTAGGGGAGGATCAGAGCCCTTTTTTAAAAAACGCAGATTTCCGGGTTCCACCCCAGAACCATTAAATCAGAGTATCTGAGAGTGGGCCCTGGGAATCTCCACTGTTAGCAAATTCCCCCAAAGAGCTTGATGTGCACTAAACTTGAGAATGACTCTTGTCCCGGGACTTTAAGGGAGAAGCCAGGAGGTCTCAGTGTCCTGCAGGACTTCTACAGAACACGGTGATAAAGAGCACTGTACTGCAGTTTACTGTTTACAAAATGCTCTCACAAACATTATCGCAACTAAAGAGCGTGCATACAAACAAAACAAAGATATCCATATTGCAAATTATTTATATTGATAAACAATGCCGTACACCTCATCGACCGAGCACTATCAGAGAAAGGGCTGTTCTACAGAAATAAATCTGCTAGAAAGGCTGGAATTTAACCCTTTGAATGCCAAGCATTTGAAACAATTAATCATAGTACTTTTTTGAATGAATTTTACAGGCTCCTACCTAATAAGCCATGGATCCCAAAGAAAATGGACCATTATGTTGACTCAAGGTCACCACTAGGAGCATCGGCTTCTGCAGGAAGCTACAGCAGTGATGTGCAGTGCATGGATGCACAGCGATGTGTTCTGGGCTCCACTTATGTAAAACACTCTTTGTCCTGACATTTGACGGCCTCAAGCTCCAGGCATTTTGCTTGCTGTGTATAGCTTTTCTAACTGCTCTTTGAAGTAACTATTAAATGTCATTTCCTGCCCGTAAGACACAAAGCACCCCCACCCTCACCCTTCCTGATGGGGTACCACTTCTATTTTAATGTAGGAGAAAATTGAAGAAGTCTTATAATTCTATGTACAATGAGAGGAAATCACCTCTGAGGTTTTGTGTATAGATGGTCCTTAGAGTAATATCCATGAGATTGAGTGTAAGTTATACACTCTGTATTATATCTGCTTACTTCCGGTTTCAGCGGCGTTCAGGAAGTTGAAGAGGGTCTGCACCTGGCCGCTGGCTAGTGAAGTGAATGGTTACATAGCTCTGAGGCTCTCAGAGCTGAGTGTCTGCTCACCAGGAAGACCATGACCAAAGACCAAAGCGTGGAGGGAAGGGACATGGATAACTCTGGATCACTCGGAAAGAGATTTAATACCATTGGATGAATTAGTAGAATTCTTTCTAAGACTGTCAGATAAACAACTTGGATTAGTTTTAGAATAAGGGGGAATTTGTTAACTCCCCAAACTGGTAGGTTTCTTTCTCTCTATATAAATATATGGCTCTTGTCTCTGCTTCAGTGTGTGCTGGCAAAGCTCTCTTCTATTGCAGATGGGCATGCCACAGGAAGCATGCTCTGCATTCACGTCATCTTCTCTTAGAACCCAAAGGAAAAGGAGGCCCCTTATATCTCTACTTTAAAATAGCAGAGAAGTTCTCCAATTAGACCAACTTGGGTCATATTTCTACCCTTTGTACCAATCCCTTGCAGAAGACCACTGAATAGTCAGGCTTAGATCATGTGCACATTACTGTGGTCAGGAGTACCTGATGCTATGATTGGCAGCCCATTAGAATCATAAAGTTGGTGTGGATCAGGAGCAGCTCCTCAAAGGCAGTGGGAATTGATCTTAGCAGAAGTGGGACAGATGCTACAGAAATTAAACTCGAGCTGTCCACTCCAGTGAAGCAACAGCTCAAAGTCCACCTAGTGAGAGCACCATGGGAAGATCAGGTGAGACGATCAAGGGTCAGATCAGGGAGAGCAGGAGCTGCGGATGTGTGAATGTACATGATGCTGAGCCCCATCTTCCCACGGAATCCCCAGCAGGAGACTTTTAGTGAAGAGAAAGTTTTTATTTCAGTGACTGTGCATCAGCCAGAGGAGACCAGGTTACCCTGTGGGAACCAATAACCTGCAAATCTCAATGCTTTACATGAAGCTTTACTTCTCAATACATGCCCAGTACAGGTTGCATCTGAGCATCGTCATCCTCACTGAGACCAGCAGCCACCATCTGAGAACAGTGGGTCACGTTTCAGCTCCAGGAGCCTCTGTCTGGAGGTAACCCTCCACTTCTATTCAGGCAAGTAAGTAAATCCTGCTGTGAGTCTTGGAAGTATTTAATGGGCAACACTAGTGACTGCCAAAGACTGTGAATTCCCAGCCTCCAAAGGAAAGGGGATGGAGAGGGGAAAGGATGGTTCCTTACCGGACTCGACGTGGTAAGAGCAGCGCTCTGGGTTCAATCCCACACCTCCATCTCCCATCTGCACCATTGTCCCACTGCACTGGGTTCACTCCCACACCTCCACCCACTGCTCTGGGTTTACTCCCACACCTCCACCCACTGCTCTGGGTTCACTCCCACACCTCACCTTTGCCCCACTGCTCTGGGTTCACTCCCACACCTCCATCCCCCATCCTCACGTTTGCCCCACTGCTCTGGGTTCACTTCCACACCTCCATCCCCCGTCTGCACCATTGCCCCCTGCACTGGAACCTAATAAAGTGGTCTGACATTGTGGTTGGAAAAGGGGGAGCAGAATCTTCCATCTTTCTGCTGGAATACTTGGAGAATGCGAGCAAGAAACACGGCTATCTTGGCCATGACATGATCTATAGATAGATACAGATATCATATGGGTAATCATATATGTATCTGATTGGTGGTAAGTGTGAAGAAATCTGGGAGGGAACTGAGGAAGGGCTCTAAATCTCTCAACAGGTTTACCTGGGGACACTGTGGAGGTGATATCTATCCAAAAAATGACACCCTGCTAAACCCAGTGATGCACCATATGTAGCACAAAGGAAAAAACAAATCGTCCCAAACTAGGAGAGAAATAAAGATTAAAGAAAGAAGAGAGAAAGGGAGGGAAGGATGGAGGGAGAAAGGAAGGGAAAAAAAGGAAACAGCTTACTTGTGAGGCATTAGCCTATATTGGCATGGGTCAAACGTTTATTCATCCAGCATTTGCTAAGAACCTACCTTATTGATCAAGTACCAGGGTTAAAAAGATGATTAAGGCTCAGTCCTTGCCTCAAACATTTAAGTTCTTGTAGGAAAAAAGACAAGTAAAGAGAAAATGTAAAGACAGGGAGATATCGCTATGCTTGCAGCAAGCCCAAAGGTTGCAGGCACCCCAGGAACAAACGCCTATCTTAAATCTGATCCGTGGCACTCAGCTATGAATAGCATCTGAATGAAGAGCGTCTCTGAATGAGTCCTGCAGGTTGCGTGAAAGCTAGCCAGATAAGAGGAAGCGGTTCCAGGGAGAATATTCCAGAGAAGAAGGAGCGCACTTGAAGAGACTCCCAGGTAAGGGATGGTCTATAAGCAGATCAATGTGAACTTAGGATGGGGAGGCTCCTAAGAGGGGAGATTGGAAAGAACAGCCCATAACGGGCTTTTTTGGCTCACAAAAGGATTTGTATTTTATCTTGATATTAATGAAGAGAATGTTAAGCGAGGAACCAACATGGTCGGATTCACATTTTAGAACAGTCATTGTGCGTAAATCATGAAGATGGACTGAAGACAGGCAAGACTGGAGACAGGGATGAGGAACAGTCAGGGGCTCTCACAGGAACCCAAGGAAGAACATTGAAAGTGTCGGCTGAATCTATGGGGGCTGAGGGAGGGGTGGGCATCAGCAAAGCCCAGCCCTAATCAGTTTCTTAGGGAAAGCAGGCACTTGGGGAAGGAGAAAGATGGCATCTAAAGTCCTCTGGACCAGAGTAGAGACACTATCCTATTTATTTGCTTCCTTGGGAAATGTTACTTAAAAAAAAAAGGTTTGCTGAAAACCACAACACTGAGAGGGTAAAGTTGATGGGACAGCATGTCCCTTGTACCCTGTCAACTTCATTCCCCTAAAAGCCATCAATTTCATGATGTTGAAGAGCCCAATTCAGCAACACCCAGAGACACCTCAAATAAATTACAGGGATGAACGACTTGTATGGTCAAAAAAGTCCAAAAGAGTCAGGTGTGCTGTACCCAGAGTACACTCTGATGCTGAAAGGAGAAGGCCCTAAGGGGGAGCTTTCTCTCCATCCCTACAGAGCTTACCTACCAATTGCTTCACAGAACTTGGGTATGGGTCAGTGCATCCACAGAAAACAACGTGCAATAGAGTTACTGCACCACTAACCAATAAGAGCCTGTGAATAACGGTATCTTTTGTCGTAAACAATGTACTAAAATGATGACCAGTGCTCAGCACTGCACTTTTTTCAAAACATCCTGAACTCAGCCCAGGTGTAATGAGGCCACAGCAGCATCCAGGAGGAGTCCACATCCCAGGGACACGTTCATTACAAGAGATGCCCCAAGTCCCATCAGGAACAAGCCGACCAGATCTGCTCTCCTTCCTCCTGGATCAGAAAGGGGACTCAGCTGGTCTGAGGCAACAAACCTATCCCAAACCAACCAAACTTATTATAATGGGTGAGGAGGAGAAAGAACAGCAGCTGGACTATTGGGAAAGGGAAGAAAGGAGGAAATGCAAGGAAGTCCCACTCATTTCAACTCACCGTCTTTGGGATTGTTTATTTGTTTTGGGAAAAACAACACTGAAGGGTGGGATACAGGACAGCAGTCAGGTCTAACAAAATGTATCTTCTCGGCATCCCTTTTCCACTTTCCCAATCTGTACTTTTATTTCGGAAACAAGCCTACACTGCTTTAGGAAGAGTCCCTCTACCTTGTGAGTAACTCATGGAGACTTCTCAAGTCCCCAGGGATGGGCTACTAGCTCAAGGTCTCAATGGAGAGTGCAGAAGCCTAAGACTGGATCAAGATCAATACGAGCTTCCAACAACACCCAAATCCTCCCCAGTCAGCCAAGCCACCCTGTTATACCTCCCATCCCTGCTGTAACCCTGCCTGTAACTGCGTCACTTTGCAATCCTATATGATCAGGCAGGACTTCTCAGCTACACCATTTTCTTATCTTTTGAAGATGGTGGGCGAGCATGGGTACAAGAATGGCCGCTGTAAGCCTTCCAAGGCATTCTCCCTCCACAGAAACAAGCCTTTCATCTTATCCTCTGTTTCAAGGGAAACAGCTGGAAGTACATGGAGTCGTGTCTTCTGCGGATGTTAAACATGCCACTCTGCATTTTCAAGATATTGCATCACCGCCTTTGTCCTGTGCTCTGTGCAAGGAAAGGAGGGTTTCGGAATGTGGAGCAGGGGAGAACTGCCTACCCGGCCGCTTCGATCTTGTCTCATAGGCAGAAGGATTTGAGTCCTTTACCTGGAGTGATCTGAAGACCTTCCCAACTTCCCTTTGCTTCCAGACCTAGTCCAAAATTGTCTTCCCATCAAAGTCCTTAATGATGTCTGAATGTTCGCCATTAAATAGTACCACTCTTTGAGTAGTAATATTGCTTTCCAATCATCCACTATCAAAATGTAAACCAGTACAGGAAGGATTCTGGCTTCAGGTCTTAATCAGCCATTAGCTTCTCGAGTTTTCACCTATCAACGCTGAGACGTGTGGAACAGGACGAGCAGCTAGGGTTGTTTAGGCCTTAGATGCCTAGGTGAGGAAAGATGGGAGAGGACGGGTCTCACCTGACAATAGAGAAGTAGCACTAGGGGAGAAGGTGGGGAGATCAAGTAAACAGCAGCAACTTCTATGCCCTAAACTCAGCCACTTGTTCAAGGCCAGTCTTGACCCCAGGCTCAGTCCCCACTGGATTTTAGGTGCTGGAGAAATTTCGAGAGAAATGCAGGGAGAAGTTTCACTCTTAAGTACAGCTGAACCACACTTCATTCTAACGAATTGGCATGTGGATTGATGTTTTTATATCAACGTATCAATGTAAAGACATCTCTGTGTTTTACAAGGACTGTATCAGCAATTCTGTCAGACTTTCAGAAAACGTTAGTTTGTTGGCACTTAAATTTTATCTTCTCTGCCTGCACATTGACCTACCCCCAGCTGGGGAAAAAAAGCTTTCTGTCTAGTCATTAATGATGTATACACAGTCACTTAAGAGAACTGGAGGACTCATTCTTCAAGGAAACATTCTTTTTGATTTGTGAGGAAAAAAAAAAAAACTGCCTCCAAGCGTATATGCCATTCAAAGTGTTTTCTACATTGGGCTTTCTTATTTCCTCAGAGAAATAAGATCTCAGTAGAATGTCACATTTTTTTATTGAATTTAAGGATATGGGTTTAACTTGGGGTGGGAAAAGAGCTTCTTAGAAAGGAAGGCTGCTAAACTTTGAGACAAGTTACCAAGAACAATTCTGGGACCTCCATCTGAAGAGCTCCGTTTAAATGGGATGCTCAAGGTTTCAGCCCTGCCTGAAGAGAGGCGGCACTGGCACAGATGACCCAAGGAGCTCTCTCCCAGCGCTCAAGTGCCATAATCCTAAATCTGGTCCTTTCTTTTTGCATCCTTTGACAAAGCAAGAAAGTAGAATACCTCGTCCATCCTGTCCTTCTAACGTGCTGAGAAATCTAATGGAATAAAAGCCCAGCTTTGCATGAGAGGTAAATCAGAGGAGTCCGTCTCCACAAATTCTGAACAGAGCCCATGTTGATAAATAAAATGTGACATTCATAACAAACAAACCAAAAAGCAGATAAAGGATTGAGAGCCCTCAGCATTAATGCTGGAAAACCTTTGGCGATAAATAAGTAATATTATAATAAAAGATATTATAATGTGTTGTCATTTGTAGGGAGGAATGTAATACAGTCTGAGGAGGAAGATAGATGATTCCAGTTGTTTCTCTGACAGTGGAAGTAATAGCTATTGGATGTTATGGTTAGCATATATCATAAAATCAGTGTTAGCAGGCGAGACAGCCCTCAAGCCTTCCTGAAGTCCATATTCAGCCTTCTGACATCAGCAAGAAAAAAGCCGGGACCGCAGCTCACCTGGGATGGATGGCCTCAATTTATACCAAATCAGAAGAGGCAGAGCTTCCCCTTGGCCCTCAGCCTGAAGTGGAAATGAACTTGGGGTGACTGGAGAATGTCTTTCTTCAGCCCCATCTGGACCTGACATCCCCAAGGGGCTCCTGCCAGTTGCAGCAGCCAAGCTGTAAAACTTAAATTCAAGTAGCCCTGGACACTTTTCTGTTCCCTTTATACATGGAGCAGCCATGGGCCAATTCAGGATCCCTTCAGAGATGCTGTAAATCCTCCTCACCCCACCGAAAAAGAAAACCTACACATGCTCCTACCACATTGCCCGAACCACCCACCTCATTATTTATTATGTAAGTTGTATCTCATCCACCGTAAGGAGAGGAGAGAGTCACATGCATCTATGAGACGGTGGAGACTGACCTCCCCACATTGACTAGCTGGAGCTGTGCTGCCTTGCTCGTTGTGGGGACAGGAAAGCCAGACGGCAGAAATCATTCAACCAAGTGCTCGCACAGGAGGGGACTTCACTTGTGCCAAATGCATGCAAAAAGAGCACTATTTTATTTACTTTCTTTTTGGTGAAAGATTTGCCAGGAAAGCCCACTAACAAAATATCCTAGACCAAATGCACCCAAACGAATTTTGCGTCCACTCTGAAGTAGCCTGCAGAATGAATCTAAGAAAGAATTAGGGCAGGCCTCAGCCTCCGCCTCCCGGGAGCTGTAACAGTGGTGCTGGAATCTGGGCACTGCTATTCCTGGGAAGAAGAGGGCCCTGGGACTCTGTGATGCAACGGGGCTCAAAATAATGGAGAAATGTGACCAAAAAAAGAGATATCTGTCTTATTTCTGGAGAGAAATTGATTTATCATGATTTTTTCTTCTTTTCTGTCTGATACTTGAGATGAAAATTCCATCAGAAAACAAAGGCTCCCTTCCTGAACCATCAACATTGATCTCAGATATTGAAAGAACTGCCTTTTTCTCCCAAAGGATACCAGGACCCACCACCTATCCCTGTTGCATATAGAAAGATCAAGAAAGGCCTCCAAGAGCAGCTCTGGGTGGAGTGGCTGAGCAGGGGGTGAAGGTGGTAAGTATGTCAGCGGGTGTTTGCGGAAGGAGACACTCACCAACAGACCACTCCTTTTCTTACTTCGGTCCTGGTTCATGAAACTTGCAGGGAATAAAGACAGACATTGAGAATCTACGCAGAGGGTTCTGTGCTAGATGTTCTGTGGGGTATAGAGGGAGCCCCTTCCTTGCTCTCAAGGATGTGGAGAGATACACACTCTTGCAAATAAGACTATGACCAAGCAGTCCAGTCTTTTCTCATTCATAAGATCAGCAAACGGCGCTCTGATGCCCATCGCCAATTTACACTCAGTGTAATGAGCAAAGATGGGAAAGGCAGCTTGGAATTGTGGTTAAGAGCGTGAGCTTTGAAATCTTAGGGACTTGACTCTGCATCCTGCTTTGCCTACTCATGAGTTCTGGGATGCTTGGCAATTATCCTTCGGTCTTTGAGCACTGGGTTGCATTATATAAAAAAACAGACAATCATTGTTGCTACTTCGTGGGACAACTGAATGAGTTAAGGGATGTAAAGCACTTGGCACGGCATATAGTAAATGCTCAATAAATGCTGGCTGAAAGGAAGTTCAAGTTGTGCCAGGCACTGGGCTGGAAGCTGGCTACCCAGATGGCTAATGTGCTGCCCTCCAGGAGCTTAGAGGATAATAACTTAGAGGCAAATATGTACGGCAAAATGGCAAAAACACATACTGAACTGCCTGTTTTTATTAATATGTTAGAAATGATGTAACTTCCTTTTTTCAGATTCTTTCTTTTAAGGAGGTTTTGGAGACTGGGAGATTCATCTTTTAAGCATGCACAGATGAGGTAATTTGGTTTAATGAAAGCCCCCAGACAGAGCAGTAAGACCTATGATTCTAAACCATCCCACCCCAGCTCCATCTAAGGCCTAGTGTGTGACCTGTAGAGGTTAATGAGTTAATTAATCAAAATATTTATTACGTACCTACTATGAGTCAAGTATTATGACTGGTGCCAGAGATATAGCAGTTATGGCATAAATTGCTGGTGTTCACCAATTTCCATGCCCTCCTTTGCTTCCTGGGCACACAATTGGACTACATTTCCCAGCTTTCCTTGCATTAAAATGAAACCATGTGACTTGAGCTCTGGCCAATGCAATGCGAGCAGAAATGAGGTGCTCCACTCTCAAGTCTGACTCATAGAAACCTCCTACCAATGATCAGTCTCTTATTCTATATCCACCAAGTAAAATGGAGGCCTTTCAGTGACTCAGAGGAAGATGCAACCATAGATTCAACCGGACTCAACTTGACTCCTTGAATCCTTGGCCCATGTTGGACCATGATATGAATGAGAAATAGATGTAACTTCCTTTTTTCAGATTCTTTCTTTTAAGGAGATTTTTGAGACTGGGAGATTCATCTTTGTGTGCTAAGTCACTGAGATTTGGAGGTTTATCTGTTACAACAATTAGGGTTAATGTTCATATATAACAAAGCAATGAACAAGATTGTCTTGTCCCTGGCCTCATGGGGCTGACAGACTGTTGAAAACAAAAAATTAAATAAGTAATTATAACATTACATGATGAACGTTAGGGCAGTGAAAAGACAGAGAAATGGGAGCAGACAGTAGGGTGACCTACACTAACCAAGGAGTTAGAGAGATCCTCTCAGAAAAGGTGCCCTAATGGCGAGACTTGAAAGACGGTGTATTAGTCAGCTCCAGCTGCCATAACAAAATACCACGGGCTGGGTGGCTTAAACAACAGTAATTTATTTCTTCTCAGTTCTAGAGCTGGAAGTCCGAGATCAAGGTGTCAGTAGGGCTGGATTCATTCTGATGCTTCTCTCCTTGTCTTGCAGACAGCTGCTCCCTTGCCATGTCCTCACATGGTCTTTCCAACATGTGTACACATGTGTGTGTCCCAATCACCTCTTTTTTGTAAACACACTAGTCATATTGGATAAGGGCCCGCCTATACGACCTCATTTTACCAGAATTATGTCTTCAAAGGCCTTGTCTCCAAATAGTCACATTATGAGGTTCTGGGAGTTAGGACTTCAGCATAGCAATGCAGCCTGTAACAGACAGATAAGAGTTAGCCAGCTGAAGGATGAGGCTGACCTCAGATTCTCCATCTGGTCCAATGATGAGAGTCGGCACAGAGAAGGCAGCAGGATGAGAAAAGAGCTCACATTTCTAAGGGGCAGGATGCTAGAGGTATTCAAGGGAGGATTCAGATCACAGCCTGACAGCAGTGCTTTGACTGCAGATTTGGAACCTAAGATATTAAAAATCAAGTTGTGGAAGGGCAGGAAGCAGCAGCATGCCTTGGCTCTCTGGAGATGGACAGAGATTGACTGCAGCTGTGGCTTGCGGACATGGAGACTGCATGGGGCTGTTCTGCTCGCTAAGAAATCCCAGGAGGGTCTTTAGAGTAAAGACTGGCCCCAGAAGTCAGATCACAGGAACGATAGCTACCTGGCCATGGGCAGAGATTGAAGATCAATGAGTGAAAGATCAATCTGAATAAATGATCTATTAATACATACAACAGGTTCCTAGCAATTACTCTCCAGGAGGATGACAGCCCGCCAGTTACAGTGAACTGCTGGTGGTGATTGACATAATGGGATCGTGTGCAGCTGCCAGGCTGCTGAGTTAGTGATATTCACATTTATTTTCCTGCTTGGAGTGAGTGGTTTCTGGGGCAGCTCTGGAGTTTGGGGTTGAAAACATATTGCTCAAAAGGCCAAAATTGTCTCTTCTAAGAGGAGGGGGACATAAGAAGATCCAGGACCAATGTCTGCTCCTCTGGAAGGGAAAAAGGTGGAGGTGGGGGAGCTTTTCTTCCCTCCCAAGTGATTAGTTGGAGAGCCTTGCTTATAAGTGAGGGGCGTTACCGCACAATTGAGGGCTGCCATTGTGAAAGGAAAGAACTGCACATCCATGAGAAATATTCACTTTCAAGTATTGTTTCCCTGGTTCTTTCAGAAGAATAGCATGAATGAACCTTGTTCTTCCAAAACACATGGCCCCACACTTTTGGTCTTCTAAACCTAGAATTTTTAATGTCTGCCTAGTGAATCCCTAGTTATTCTTCAAAGCCCATCTCATCCGCTCATAATCTTCCCTAAAAGATCTTTCCCAGGTACTTTTGATGCTCTTCCCAAAATAGATCCCAAATCCATCCATCTTTCTCCATGGCCACACCTCCCATCTTAGATCAAATCACCATTATCACTTGCCTGCATGACTGCAAGAGCCTCCCACCCGGCCTCCCTGCTTACAGCCTTACCCTCAATAGCCTAGTCTCCACACGACAGCCAGAACTATGTGGTTTACGCATACATCAGTGCATACTGCCGCAGTTGCACTCAGAGTAAAGTTCACTCTAACACTTACTATGGCCTCACAGCCCTACGTAAGCTGGGTCCAGACATCTCCTGCTTACCAAGCTCCCCAGAGCTCCCACTAAACCAGGGTAAGGTTAAACTTATCTGTTCCCTGGAGCCTTATGTTCGCTGTCCTCCCTCCTTACAACCCTCTTCTCCCGACTCCCACAGCTCAGATCTTCCCGTGATCATTTCCTCATCATTTAAATCCCAGCTCCTTGAAGAGTCTTATCTGGACCAACTGAGCACATGGCACCCACTCCCACATCTCCATTCGCTGTCATATCACCTTGTTTATTGCCTTCACAGCATCATCACTATATATAATATATATATATAATATATATGTGTGTGTGTGTGTGTATATATATATATATATATATATATATATATATATACACATGTGTCTTTGCCCATTAGAAGCTAAGTTCTATAAAAACAGAGAGCTGAATGGGATGATTGTGAGAAAGTTAGGGGAGACACAATGGATCCTGCCCTCTCCTTAAAGTAAAGAAGCCGCTCTTGGTTCTGGTATTATTTGTGTTTCCCAGCATTCAGCCGAATACCCGGCATATAGCAAGTGTTCAAATGTATTTAGAGTGAATGAATGAATGGCATAATCAATCATTTACTCCTCTGAATTTCCATAGTGTCTTATTTCCATCCCTGTAGAGACATTCACCACATTGTAGAGTAGGAATCTGTCAGACTCTCTTTCTCTCGTCTTTGATTCTAAGCTCCTTACAAAGAGGATCGTGTATCATGAAATAATGTGCACTAAAGCAGAGGACGCAGTATTATCCAGAGTCCATGCTTCCCAAAAATGCTAGTTAAAATGCAGTTTCTGATTCACAGTCTGGAGTGGGACTCAAGATTCTGCACTTCTAACAGGCTTCCAAATGGTACTAGTGCCGCTGGACTCAGTATATTTTGAGTATAAAGGCATATTTTGAGTAGATGCTCTAAAATGTTATTTTTCCTTCCATTTGTATTTGCTGTAGAGCCCCATACAGCACCTGGACATAAGATGGACATTAAACTAGTACATGTTAAGTAAATGAATAAATGATAGCGTCAAACACCCTCAAACTTACAGGAAGTGAAACTACGTCATGAAGAGGTAAATAACGTGCTAACCTAAAAGCCATCACAGTCTGGTCCAGAATCCTTGCCTCTAGTGCTCTCTTCACTGAGTCACAAGTCCTCCTTGCAGCTGCCTCCTGGGACTGAGGTTTAGAGGCTCAAGAACATTAAGAATAAGCTGCTGAGTACAGAGTAGCTCCTCACTCCGTGACAAACGTCAAAACTAGGGGGAGCCCTGACAGGAGAAGGGGTTCATTGCTTGGTAACAACCCAGTGCATTCACAGCCCTGCAGGCTGTCAGGGTATCATGGTCTGCCCACACTGGAGGGGTATCATCCAAGAAATCCTTCTCTGCCAGGAAAGCAGACAGGCAGCTCTTCTTGGCAGAATCCATCACGTTTACATGACCCATAAGCCAATTGCTGAAGAGGGCCGAGAAAAGATATATAGTGTTATTGGGTTGAAGAGGAAAATCTCCATGACTTGGGATTATAAGGTGAGGGGCAGACCCAAAGGCGAGGAGGACCCTGCTGCATTGCTTCCAAGAGGCTTTGAAAGCAAACCCTGTACTGCTGGTTCAGCCTCGGCTCCAAAGTAGCTCAGAAATGCCACCTGGGCAGATGGGCCCTTAATTCACGCCCATCTGATAGCGCTGGAGCTGGCTGGGGACTCTTCATACAAAAGCACACACAACACACTCGTACCATGGGATCTGCCTGAGCAGAATCTGTGTCTGACTAGCAGGCGGCTGAGCACAAAGAATAGCCCAGGAGACAGATGTGCACAGTTGTTCTTATTCCCCCAGTGGAAATACAGGAATCGGCCCTAGGGAGAGAATATGGAACATACAGAAAAAGCATATGCTGCCAAAAACCTGACCCATTTGTAAGCTTTTTCTAAACTCTTTCCTCTCATCATGAGTCCCATCCCTGTGGGTCCTGAAAAGCAGTGATTGTCACGTTGGTCCTTCTGATCAGTCACTTAGCATCAGGCCAGGTTTTGGGGAGAAAGCTCCAGAACCAAGACTTCCAGACCATCAAGAACTGTATCACTCCCTGCTCCCCAGATGACTCTGAGCACCTGGGACATTTGGAAGATTCAAGGGATTGACGTAAGGAAAGTGTTCAGCCCTTTTGCAGTTCCTCTGTGAACAGGAAGTAAAGCAAAGTGAAGATGTCCATGGTGCACTTCGGTCAGATACACAGACAGACTTCCTGACTACAAATACAGTGAGATCTTAGAACGCGAGTTGCCTCCCTGCAGCAGTGACTGACAACTTGCCACTCAAAATATAGCCTAGCAAGAGCAGCAGCACCCGGGAGAGGGTTGAAGGTGCAGAGGCCCTTCCCCAAACCCAGATGCTCCTCCGACTAAGGTAAGGGTTAGGGCAAGGAGATGGACAAATGGGGATTCAAGCTTCCCGGGATTTTCTCACTGAAGCTCTTTTCTCCCCTCGCCTTGATTATGGGTCCCTGATTACCGTGCAAGAATAGATCCTGCATTTCTGCTTTATCCCCAAAACACAGCAATATATCAATTCTTAGGCACCGAAAGCAAATGAGTGAAACAAGCTCAGATTTACCCCATGAATCAAAAACAAAACCAAGAGTGGCTTCTTTCTTTTGCAGAATGAGTAGGATCCACTGTCTCTTTGCTTTCTGGTGACCACCCTCTTCAGGTCTGTCTGCCCCATACTCCCCTCTTCTCCATCCCTGCATCCTGGACTCAGAACAGTTGCTGGCAAGGAAACCTGGCTCATCAGGTCAAGGGAGTCTCTGTGCCCCTGAGGGCTTGGTCGAGTGGTGCCGATCAGGAAGGGGTCCTCCCTGTCTCTGTCTCTCCAGATGGCTCTTTGATTCCGGTCCCTCCTGACCACACGCTCCCCCACGCTGGCTTTCTGCCTGAGGCTCCTCCAGAGCTCTGGACTGTGGGGAGCACATTCTTCTGTCACTGAGTCATCACCCTCCCCAGCACTCTCTGGCTTTAACTCTTCCTTTGCCTGGCTGCACATCGCTCCTTTGCTCTTCAGGGAACCAGACATGGCAGATGGCAACGTGGTGTTTGAGACATCTTCACAGGTGAGTGCGTATGCCCCAGTCTGGAAAGAATCCCATTGGCCAGTCTTTGTGGACCCTTAGAGGCTATGTGGTGGAGTGAGAACCCATCAGACTGGCTGGAATTCAAATCCCAGTGCTGCCATGACCTTGAGCGACCATTGGATGTATTTTTCTTTCCTATGGATTCTTCAGCTGGGAATTGAGAGTCATAATACCCACTTCCTGGCATGATAGCTGGCACATAACCTATCGGTTTTCCTAGGATTCCCCTCCTTCCACAAAACCTGTCCTGGTTGACTGGGTACTGGTTGACATGATGGTCTCTGGTTCCGGGTATGCAAGCTGCCTGCTTACTCTTTACTCTTCACGCCCACAGGCAGTCCTTTCTTCCAAAGACTAGTAGTGCACCTGGGGCTCCTAGAAGTGGCCTGTCCTTGTCTGTGCAAAATTGTTCTGGAAATTTTAACCCTTCGCAGATGGAAGAATTCACTATTGCATCATTAGAAGCCTTGGGACAGTGAGGACTCCCAGGAGCCCAGGGCAGACACCCACCCACTCACGTCTGCCCAGATTGTTCGCTCAGATGGCTCTACCTTGTGTTCAGCTTTTAGCCACTACCTGAGGTCGTCATTGTTGAAAAAATAAATCTCGACAGATCAATCAAGATTTAATTAATATTCTACAATTAATCCAAACTAATTGTTGTGGTCTTTTAATTAAGGACTGATGTGGGGGTGGAATGGAAATCGTGAGTTATATAACAGTTTCTTTCCTCAGGGAGGTTTTGACTTGATGTTCTCAGGGGATGTGAACCCAACATAACAATTTTATTAGCTCTTATTAAAGCTTTGATACATGTACTTCAAAGAAATGGCCGTTCTCCTTTTCATCTAAAGTACAGGAATCTTTTCTGGCATCTGGGCTGTCTGGAGGGGCAGCTGCTCTCTGTAGAGCTCAGAGCCGAGACCCTGGAACAAACAGAATCTTCTGACAACCTCAATCCTCCTTAAAGCTATTTATTTTCCTTTTTTCTATCTTCTCCTATAGAGTTAAGGGGTGGGGGTGGGCAATATGAGAGGGGCTTTCATAATAGGGGGCAAGTGCCATTTAGGGGGTCAGTAAAGGTGGTCTGAGTCAAAGAAACTGTAATCCTAGAGTTGGGAGCAATTGTGGTGATCCCCCAGCCTGCCCACCCATTCTGTGCTAGAATCTTCTCAGCTGCATCTGGTCCTCATGTGGTCACGTGACCTCTGCTTTTAAGCCCATCAACAATCAGAAGCTGGTTAATTTGGAAGTCTGACTTGTCCACATGTTAATATGGCCAACTTTTTTTTTTTAATCTTCTGTATATTGAGTCAATATCCATTTCCCTGTTCCATTGCTCACAGACCCGATTCTGCCCTCTGGAAAGTAAATGAATAACCCAATTCATCTTCTCCACGGGACTCTTTCAAATGTCTAAAGCCAGCTGTTATTACTTCCCAAAACATTCTCTTTCTAAATGCATTGCCAACATAATCAATCTTCTGTTGACTAGATGTCCAGACACTTTCAGTGTTCTGGTCTCCATTCTTCTATTTCTTAGTGTCTCTTCCAAGTATGGAGCCCAGAACGGACCACAGTGCTCTGAAGGACCTCTAACTAGGAAAGAGGAGGACAGTTTGCTCTGCAGACAGGCTCCTCACATTATTTATATATCAATAAATAACAAGGCAGAGAAATATATATGTATTTGCTGGTAAAGTCTCTGGTCAGCTAAAACTCACTCAAATATTTCTTTTATGAACTACATTCAAACCAATTCTATCTCATCCTCTATTTGTGAAATCCAGCCGTCTTTCAAACCTAAAAACCAAGGCTCAGCTTGCATCCTTGTTAAATTTATCGTGTTAGTCTCAACCCATCTTTCCAGATATCAAGATCTTTGAAAACTTGTTTATATCATTTGTCACATTAGCTGACCTCTGCTTCATGTCATCACAAATTCGATAAGCACATGGTCAAAGTTTCATCTGAGTCATTGATAAATTCTTGGAACATGACAGGGATGGGCAAAAGCCCTTTAAAGTTGCTGCTGGAGACCTCTCTCCTCTTAGATACCATCCCACAGATCAACTCTCTTTTGAATGACGTTGTGCTATCAGCCTCAAATCCATGTACAGCCTGTATTTTCCAGGTCATTCCGGAGGATATCAGGAGAAACACTGTCATAGACTTTACTATATTGTTACTCTCTGTTTCTACACTGCATGCCCTGTCACCACCACCCCTGTCTGCCAGTCTAATAAAGATGTCAAAGAAGGAACTAAGGTTATTTGGCATGACTTGCTTTTAGGAAATCATGGCTGCCTCTGGTAATCATCTCTCTTTCTTATGTGTTCACAGACCATCTGCTTAATCATTTGCTCTAGGATTTTTCCAAGAGTGAGCACCAAGATCACTTGCCGATAGTTTTTATAATTCACATTTCCCCCTTTGTGCAACTGAGTACAGCATTTGCCTACGAATGCAATTCCTCATGATTGTAGAGGATAGAATCAAGATTGTCCATGAGTATATAACCAGACATTAAATTCACAGTCCAAAAAGTGAAGGAATCTGCATTTTTAAAGCATACTCCTTAGCCAGAGAGAGACACAGAGCCCAAGTCACACTTTAAAGATTTACCATCTAGGCCTGAGTAACTGTTAGAAGACCTAGCATGATGGTAGGATTCTAGCTTTGTCTCCAACTAGCCATCAGTTCCTCTGGTCTGTTTCCTCATCTGTAAAACAATGGGGTGTACTCTAGTTCTAAGTTTTAGTGACTTAAGAGGTTAGTTACTAAGGGTGTCCAGACAGGTGGCTAGATTTACATACCAGAATCTGATTCCCCAACCTTTTTTGGAAGGTTTAAATAGCTATGACATTTTCATTTGTCTTCTGGACACAAACACGCACACACAAATACATACACAGACACACACGCTCGCACACATCAGCATCCCCAATCATTAGTTGTTTTTCGTTCTGGTACGTGCACTTGATGAGAATAAAATCCATTGTTCTAACATTATCTCTGTCTTATAATGAATCTGCTCTGGGAACAGCTTGTTACGGCATCATCTGTCAAGAATATATCACTAACGCCTTTTAAAACATTCTTTGTACTACGTTCCTAGAGAACAGAGCTGGATCTAGATAACATTTGTTAAATATCAGAAACATTGTCAAATAACTTCACACACCAGTGATGCTGGAAAGTTTGTGTGGATTAACACACATGTGTATTTCTAAGGAGACTAATAGGACCCGATGTGAACAGAAATGTTTTGTGGTACTCTGTCAAATCCAACATATCTTATTTATGGTCCCTGACACATTCCAGGACATATCTATATCCAAACAGAACTTCAGTAAGGAAAACACAGGGAGGCCGGAAAGACATACACACACTCACTCACACACACACACACACACACACACACACACACATTCACACTCACTACCAGCACAACTGAACAGTTGCTGCCAAACAAGATATTAAGAAAGAGGCTGTAGAGTTTAGCTCAAAGAGCTAGGAAGAAACTCCTCTAGACCATTACAGAGAAGATTGGGGTATCTCTCCTACTTTACTTCCAAGCTTAGATTCAGGTGGAAAGTTATAAACATGGTTCTTAATCCTCCTGGCTGATGAGAATCACCAGCAGGGCATTTCTAACCTGTACATGCCTAAGCCAAAATTCAGACCTACCCTCCTTGTGGGACTTAATCCTTAAGCATGTTAATTTTGTAAAATTGATGATGCAGACCTCTGGCAGATTTGGTAGGAATCCTGAATCCCTACCAACTACTGCCAACTTTGATAAATACCAAGGAATATTTAATGTACAAAAACACTCCACTGTACCAAAAGTCAGTATGAGGGCGTGGTTGGGTATATAGGATTTTAAGCCAAACTCCTTGGGTTCAAATATTGTCTCAACTACCTTCAAGCGTCTCTGTACATCCATTTCCTCTGCCATGAAACAGAGTTGTTAAAAGCACTACTGTGAAGAGCAGATGAGTTAAAACATATAAAGGATTGGGTTTTGCTTTATGGTAAGCATTTATAAATGTAAATTCTTTTAGGCAAATGCACTCTTAATTTCTAGGACCTGGGCTGGCATGTGTGGCTGTGTTTCACGGTGAAATCGGGCCCAGACTTGTATTTGATTTCCTTCCTGCCCTGTCTCGGTTCCTTCTCACCTCTGTCTTGCTTCCCCGAGATTGCTGGTCAAACACTCAATAAAGCGTTTGCTATAGATTTGCCCCAAGCCCTGTTTTCCGGGGAACTAAGCAAAGATCCAGGGATGACCAGGATAAACTGGCACAGATTGTTATGATGCTTTTGAATAGAAAACACAAATAACCATAGTTGACATCTGGACAATCATCAAAGGTGATGAGAAGCAATGGTTTGCCCAGGACTTGAGAGTTAAAGGAGGGGCCGGTCTAGAGAACAGAACCTGCCCCCATGCTCCTCCCCCTACACTCCCAGTGAAAACTGCCGGAGGAGAAGTTCAGGGCAGGGTCAAGAAGGCCTTTCCTTTGACGGCAGCCCCAGAGGTGACTGGTAAGAATGAGGTTGGTTTCAGAGAAGTCCAAAGACCTCAGGAGCCTGCCCTGTGGACCAAGTCTAGCTACACTGGAACGGGGTGAGAAGCTCCATAATTTGAGGGCTTACTTAAGTCCCCAGGAATTACTCCTAGGTCCCGGGATCCCAGGTGCACCTAGGGGAAAGAGAGAACTCATGGAAAACCCAGGAGTCTGTGTAGCTAAACTATTTGACACAAGGTCTCATAAAGTGGATTATTTCTTCCCTTAACTCAAAGCAAGGCAAAGTTTATCTGCACAGGTCCTGCCTACATTCCTGAATCTGGCTCAGGACTGGAGTGGTCTGTGCTCCAAAGTGGGACCTTTCGCTAGACGAGCCTGTCTAAGGAAGGGAGGACCAGGAACGGGGCGGAGACGCCTAGATAAGCTGTATACAGTGAGGTCACGAGACCCGATTAGAAAATGTTTCTGTAACACAAACATTTGCTAAGCATATTTGTGGGAAAAAGGACTACATTTATGGGATTCCAGCGAGAGATCAGGGGCCAGGGCCAGGGTTCCCAGAGTTGTGTCTAATGTTAAAATACTCAGCCTTCTGGGCGGTGGTAGCAGAAGGCCAAGTCATCCTTCTTTGCACCTCCGCAGTTTGCCCTGGGCTGTTACTCCCTTGCGTCTCCCTGCACATCCTGGACCATTCAGCCCTGGTTCCTGCCCACACAGGGAGGTATGACGCCCGGCATCAAGACCGAAGATTGATTCGGCAACCAAAGTCCTCACCCATGTCCCCGCTTTTGCTCCCCAATCCCATCTCTGAGCTTTAGTACCTATTCGCTCGCCTCTCCTTTGTCTGGGGTTTAAATTTTTCTCTTTCCTTGTACCTTTTGTGCCTTAGTTCTTTCCCATCTAACTGGATCTGGCCATCAGTGGGCCCTGCTCTATTTTGGCAGGTGCAACTGGATTTCGGTTGACCCGCTTGATTTGACAAACATATCTTGCCCAGTAATAGCAACTCTGACCGTAAGCTCCCCAAACTCTCCAGTCTCCACTCAACACACACACACACACACTCCAGAATGATAAACAACCCATTTGCAGCAAAGCTTGAAAAGAGACAAAGACCATCTCATTCTGTTCGTGAGTCTCCAGGCTAGATCTATTACCCCCATCATAGTGTAGAGTCCAAATGAATCACAGGGATGGCCCAGAGGCACTCAGCGCTCAAGCACACGAGTCCTTTGGTGACAGAAGACCTAAGCAGTCCTCTGTGACCCTGCTGATACCAAACTGATTTATCCCCAGCTCCCTCCGCCTCGACTCCGTTACCCAAACACTGGGAGACCAGAAACCTCATTTTGCCGTTGACAATAAAGGAAAAGAGAAGTGATGGTGGGGAGTGGATGAAATTAGAAAGACGAGAACAAATCAGAGCTGCCTCTGGGTCTCCATTTGGACTGACCTCACTCCCTATCTGCATCTAAGCCCTACCACAGGCGTGGGTGGATTCTCATTGAAGAGGCAAAAAAGTTGTTTCTAGAGCCATCAAATTCACATGACTTAAGCAACACTGAACTGTTTAAAATTTCAGTGTTGTCCGCCAAAAAAATAATAACAGGAAGTCGTATAGAGCAGAATGTGCTGACAGCAGTAATGTTTCAGTAATAATTCATGTGCGGTGGATGATGCTCTGGAAGTCAGCCCAGCAGGCTAATGTGACTAGGGATGCTTGCCTACTGATGGCCAAACAACTGATTGGCATTTCTGCTCCATCATAAAATCGGCTCGCAAATAATGTGGAGGTGGATCCAAAAGGAGGGAAATTGAAGAACAAGGGAGTAAAGGGTGATGAGCAGAGCTGCCTGGAGAAATTGGGACAGAAAGACCAAAGGAACATTTTCAAAGTCAGTTTCCAGTCTAAGCCAACTCTCATTTTGATTTTATGCTATAATTTTGAAAGATTTTTTTAAAAAGCTAACCATCTAACAAAGGTGACATTATCTATTCATTCTATCTTCCACTTGGAACCAGGTCTCCCTCCCAAATGAATGAGCTGCCTCTTTCCAATTGTTCTGACAATAAGATCCATAAAACCAACGACCTCTTCTCTTGGTGCACGTAGAGCTGAGTGCTCATCTGTCCTCACTGATGGATGTGCCACCAACTCTTGATGTCTATGAGGAAGCAACATGCCACTCTGTCTGCTTCCCTAGACTGGATTCAGCCCGCCATTCAGGAAAATATGCTTCTCCCTGACTATAGAATGTATAGCAAAGCAAAATGGAAATAAATTTTAAAGCATACACGTTAAGTTTCCTGAATTTAATATGGATAATTCAAAGATTTCTGAATAGGTATCCTCCATATTTTGTGATTGGAGGTTAAGAACTAGGGAATTCACAAAGGGCCTACCAAGTGCCAAGCATTCGAAAGGTGACCAGGCCTTTGTGTTGTATATTGTAAGTGTACAAATAGACACTGGGTTTGAGGAGTAAGTGTGAAAAATGAATGTGGAATATCATGTTGACAATTTTTATATTGATTCCACATTGAAGTGATTTTTTTTTAGAAATATTGGGTCAAACAAAATATGCAATAAAAATTAATTTTATCTGTTTCTTTTGATTTCTTTTAATGTGGCCTATGTTCAAGTCCCCATTTCCTCTAGGTGCCTTAACCTCTTGGTCTTCTGTTTTTCATCTGGGAAACAGGATGGTAGGAAGACCCAGAGGACCAAGCAAGCCTGAGTTTAAGCCCAGCTCTACCATGTATGAGCCATTTCTTCTTAAGTTATTTCATTGACTTGGTCATTAGTTTTCTCATCTATGAAAGGGCTTAATGACGACTTATTTGCAAGATTGCTGTAAACATTAAATAAAATGATGTACGTGCAGCAGTTCCCACCATGCCTGGGGTACAACAGGTGCTCAGAAAAACTGGCACTGTTATTACTATCTGTCAAAAGAAATGGTTAAACAGATGATATCTGATCACTCTTTAAATCTGTTATTGAATAATCGCATGCCTCTTACCACAGGGTGGTCATTCAGAATCAAATTATGGATATAGAGGAAGCTTTTTATCAATTGCTGGCTACCCTGTTGGTGTATTTTCTGTATGGATTTGAAATATTCCCCAGGATCATTTTAGAGCTTTTTGTATAGAGAAATAAGGACATCCCAGCTCAGATCAAGTTGCATCTGCTCCCAGATGCATGTCTGAACCCTGCCACCTGTTACAAAGGACCATCCACATCTAATTCCGAGGGTAAGAATCTCCCTCCAATGGTAACATTGGCCACATTGCCCATGATGCCCAGGGCCTGGTGTCAGTGGGAACCGATGGTGAAGACCTTGACCCCCTATCCCCTCTATGACAGCTTAGCTGGCTGGACCTTCTGGGACAACAGTCAACATATCAACCGAAGCAAATCTGGCCACGTAAATAAAACTAAACAGAGTATTTTCTTCTCCTGTCGGCCTTTCATTAGCTTCTTGTGGTTCTTAGAAATAAACTGAAAATCTTTAATGTTGTCTGCAGGACGTGATAGGATCTACCTGCTGTATTTTCATACATCTGCCTTCTTCTCTAACTCTGCTCCAGACAAGGTGGTCCTAATTCTGTCCCTCCAATACACCAGGTTCTTTCCTGCCTCAGTGTCTTTGCATATGATGTTTCCTCTTCCCCTAAACTTTGCCTGGCTAACTCCTACTTATTCTTCAGGTCTCTGTTTATGTCTCTTTCAAAGAAAGATTTTCCTCATCTGTTAGTCTTCTATCACTCTGATTTTTCCTTCATGCCCCTTATGGTCCTGATCAAAATTTTACTTTTTCTTTCTCTCACAGGATCACAACTCTCTTATTTTCTGCATTGCCAGCACTTTGCACAAATCTGTATGGGACCATCTTTATTGAATCAATACTTAAGTAGATGAATAGATAGACACTGGCCATCCAAAGCAGAATTCATTACTTGTCTATCTTTCTCCCACCTATGTTTTCTGATTTCTCCTCACTCCCACTCCAGATCCTCAAGTCTAGAACTTCTTCTCTTTGACGATTCCTCAGGAAGCCCCACACTCACCCAGCAGGTTGCAATGAATAAATCATCCTATGGGCTTCTTGCAGCCAAGGGAAGAGTTACGCAGGGTTCATCAATGCACAAGTATACTGCAGATAATAACCATAGCTGATGTTTTATCATTTGGAACGTGCCAGGCAATACAGAATGAGTATGATGTATATCATCTCATTTATCCTTCACAACAGTCCTACAGGACAGGGACTTCAGTTGTCCTCATTTTGCAGATGAGCAAACTGAGACATAGATTAAATAGCTGGTCTGAGGTCAGCTAACTGTCAAAAGGAGATATGAAACAAACTTGGTCTAATTCCAACACTTATGCATCTCATCTCTGGGTATCACTGCCTGTCTCAGTTGCAGGCACCAGCTCTGCCAGTTAACTCTTGTCTGAACTTAGCTCCACTTTGCTTCTCTCTTAATCCACTTAAGCTCTTCTCTTAAGGAGCAACACCATAATGGCAATTTCCAAAAACAACCCCAATTTCAGGTAGAAGTTAGTTTTTCCTCAACACTCGGATACTATGGATTGATAAGTCTTCTCTGTGGTTCTCACATCCAGCATTTCTTTAACTAGATCCATAATTCTTTTTTTTTTTAACCAAAGTCATGGTGACTCTTGAATTTAATTCGAGGAGGGAGAGGAGAAAAACAGCATTTAGTTAGTCCCTTCTGTATGCCAGTCATTCTTCTAAATGTTTCACATAGGTCATCTCATCCAATTGCCTAATAACCCATGAAGAGATTACTAGTATCTCTTTCATAAACGAGATAACACAGAGCCTCAGAGAAGTTAAATACTGTGCCCAAGATCACACAGCTACTTTGCAGGAACCTGAAAATGTCAGACCCATTTTATTTTATTCCAAAGTCATGCTTCCTCCTTTATCTATATGGTATTCACCCCCCAAGCCTTTCTGGCTTGCCCAGTAAGCCTTCTCACATTGTTTCTCAGTCTTCTGTTCTTCCCTGTTCTTGTGAACGTTCTCCCATCACTCACCTCCATCCTGACATTGGGTTCTAGTTTCCTCTCCCACCCTCCGCAACAAATCATTTCCTCTCCCTCTTTCTTTCCTTGAGCAATGTAAATTTATGTTTATATGTATGTTCGTTCAATTTACATTGGCAAAGCACCTATATTTGCATATCTCTTTTCCACAGCCACATATCACTAATGTGAACCAAGGCAAGAGCCCTGAGCATGGGGTAAAGATCTGGTACAAATGCAGATACATGGCCGCTTATCATCACTTTAGCAGAAAGTAGGAGCCCAAGGGGATGGGACAGAAGATAGACTAGCTCTGACAGGATAGGTGGAAACCTTGTATCAGGCAGGTAATGGATGGGAGGACAACACAGCTACAGCAGGTGGAGGGGGAATGGAAACAGCAAAAGAGCTCGGGGAGCCCTGATTCACTGGCAGAGAGAAGGCAGCCAAGGGGGGCAGTGAGTACACTGTTTGGAAAAATGGAAAGTGAACTTCAAATCTGTATTCAATCTGGTCCCCAAAATACCATTACTATTAACGTAACTCCAAAAACAAATAAAAGAGAATGGGGGAAAGACATCATTGCAGTTTGATCCTTAGAAGAGGTACCATTGGTCAGAGAAGACCTGGCTCCCTCGCTGAATCTGACTGGGTTCCATGTACAGAGGAGATCTATGAATTACCATGGTCTAGCACAGCAGAATAATTAAATGGGTTTCCCACACAGTTTAAGACCGGCACCTACGTTGGTTAGGTAAATGCGAAAGATGAGTCTGATCAAATTAGTGAGCATTCTAGGGAGGATCTGCTGTGTGAGGTCTGTAGCCTCCAAACTAGCTTTTAAGATTCTTCTCCTGGGAGCCAACAGCCATCTCTCTCTTGGATAAAACCTGTGAGCTTTAGGTATAAACAAGACAGTCAAATGTACCCATAAGTGCCATAATTTGAGTTTAGGTACTAGCGCTATGTCTGAATGACAAGTATGAGAGGGGTTTTTAGAGATACCATTTGAAAGCTTTGATGGGTTACGTGTGCATATGTGGCCCAGGCGTGAATTCCTGGCTGCCCTTGATAAGAAACATATCTAGTTTACAGCTCCACCAAAGGGAACCTGTGGCCCCTTTTCTGGGGATGCCTGATGTAAAGACACACTCTGATCTGAGCCACAACTGTAATCTTCATAGAGTAGATATTATTTGTTTCCACCCAGATTCTTTGACCTGCAGGTGCAGCCATCCTGGATGTTGTGCCTTGGCTGGATATCAATTCACAGCTCTCTTCTCCCCAGAATTGCCTTTGGTTAAGCCAGAGCATTGCTAATTCTGAGACGATCATCTCCTACCACCTCCAGAGGTACAAAAGCCCAGAGTCTGGCCACAGGACGGTCATGTTTGTATGCCATTTGTGCTTCCAAACGTCCCTGTGATTAGAACCAAAGTGAACATCCAGAGGACATGTTCTTGCTTAGCCTTTCCCTTTCCCATCCTGCTTCCTTCACTCTCTTTCCCTCAAGAGGACTCTCCCAAAGATGGGGTGTAGACATACAATGGAATGTTATTTAGCCATGAGAAAGGAGGACATCCTGCCCCTTGCAAGAACATGGATGGACCTTGAAGGTATTATGTTTGGTGAAATGAGCCAGACAAAGACCAACACTGCATGTTCTTCTACATATGGAAACTTAAAAAGCTGAACTTGTAGAAACCGAGAGTAGAATGGTGGTTACCAACACCTGGGGGGGGGTGGGGGAAGGGACAATATTGATCAAAGGGTACAAGTTTCCAGTTAGAAGATGAATGAGTTCCAGGAATCTAGTGCACGGCACTGTGATTATACATAACGATACTGTACTATATACTTGAAGTTGCTAAGAGAGTAGATATTAAATGTTCTCACCACAAAGAAGAAATGATAATTATGTGATGCGGTGGAGGTGTGAGCTAACACCACAGTGGTAATTATATTGCAATGCCTACACGTATCTAATCAACGCTTTGTACACCTTAAACTTACACAACATTATATCTCAATTATACCTCAATAAAGTCAGAAAAAAATCATTTGAACGAGGCTTCTCCACCTTAGGCTCTGCTTCTAAGGAACACCTCTGGTGGTGTTACTTTCCTGCCCCTGACTGGACAAAGCTTTTCTGGAGCTGTAGCTTGGGGAGCCCCTAATACCTCTCCAGCCCCACTCAGCCCTCCCTGTCTCACCCAGCTGTACACCCTTGAGTTGGGTGATGTGATCTCTGCTGCACCCTGGCCAGGGACACCCACTGGGGACCCAGGAGGAGGTCGGCTTTCCTTACTCCAGTAGGTCTATCTTTTCTGTTGGTTGAAGAGCCCACTCTTGAGTTCACCTTCAGAATTAGGAAATGAATCTTCGACTCAACTAAACCCCAGCTGCTCCTGTTTTTGGAGCCAGGAAGAGTCCACAGGGAGGAGCAGAGTTCTCTCAAGTCTGTGTGGGATAGAGGACAAGCCCAGCCGGAGTCACCTGTACCCAACGCTAAACTGTCCTGACATCTCTCTTAATGATTCCCTCCTCAACAGCAGCTGGACGAGGATGGTGAGCTGCTCCTTCTCCATTAACAGGTGTCCCCCAGGCCATTCTCCTGTGAACCAAGCGATGAACAAAAGACTCGGGCAGAAAATTGGGAAAAGCGATGCTGGCCACCATCAGATGTGTATTTATTCAGTTTCTAGGTGCTCAAGAAGTAACATCCCCTGCTTCCCCTCTCAGGCTGGGAAGAAACAGGACTCTGAAGACAGATGGAGAGCAAGATATCACCTTCATCTTTAATAAGTTGCGAAAAAATAAGACCTTCCCCCAAGTGGCCTCTGACCCTTTATCCCTAAACTACACAGCTTATCAACCCAGTGAGAAGCTGTGAGGGGCACCCTGGGGCCTCTCGTGAAGGTTCCGGCTCAGGAGGGAGGAGACAAACATGTCTGCGGGCAGGCCCGCCAGCGAGCGAGAAGAGGGCTGAGCTCGATTTCTTCACTCACATTCGCTAATGGAAGAACTCACTGCCCCTCCCTTGGGGAGAAGTGAGGGAGGGGTGGAAAAAGTGCTATTCTATCTGTGGTTTTGAATCTTTTCAATCATTACTGAATTTCCCAGGGAGGGAGGGGCACTTAAAAACATGGCAGGATACAACCAGCATTCAGTGGGCAGGAGTGAGGGATGTTAAACACCATATGATGTGCAGGACAGAGCCATACGACTGAGAGCAGCTCTACCCACGATGCCAATAGCACCCCCGTGGGAAACAGAAGTCCTTCTATGATGAAACACAAGGCACAGATCTCGAAGACTGCCTCCACCCACATGTGCACACCTATCAATCCCCTATAGACTGCAAAACACGAGACACTCTGCAAAGTTAATCAAGGAGAGGCAATACTAGATCCCCAACCTTGGAAAAACCAGGAGACACAGTGCCCTGGAGAGCAAGGCGTTGTTACCGGCACTTCATCAGCGCCTAACACCAGGAAAAGAGCAGCAGTCGGGTGGCCAGGGGCCTGTCCGGAGAGAGCAGCATGTCCAGAGGCGGCAGCTGGGCCAGCGGCAGGTCGTCTCTGCTGAAAGCTGCTCTCAGCTACCCGGGAGTCCTCACCTCCCTTTCTTCCTCCCCTTTTCTCTTTCCCTTTTCTTAAGGACTGTGGTGCTTCTCTGTGAGGTTAATTACTTGCCTGTCATTGAGCCCAGGACTCTGTCTGTCAGCTCCCTCGGCTTAAGAACCAAAGGTGTCAAAGGAAGAATTTCTAGGAACGCCAGACTCACACGCCCACCCCCTTGCTCTTCTCCTGCTTTCAAAAAAGGCGAGTGTTGCCTCGGTCTTGGCCTTGAGGGGACGAGGGCTGGAAGCAAGTGTTCCCAGAACCGTTGCTCATAGAAAGTCATCTAATTCTGCACACATTACCCTGTCTGGCCGTATTAACAGGGTTATAAATATGCCTGAAGTTTAGAATTGATGATCAACAAAGTACTTAAATAAACATGCTCATTACTGAAGCCCCGAGAGGAACGCAGTGACATGCAGAGAGGGCCCGAGCGCATCATTTTCACCTTCGTTTCCTAATCTTATCTACTTTTATTTCACACCACATGAAAAATGGATAGGGAGCTCCTTGCTATTTTTGATGGGTTTTCTCTCTAAGTATTCTTCCCCCACCTGCTGCTTCAGTGAAAGTGACACCAGCCTTCTCAGGGGCGCTCACCCCGGGCCCGGCCAGCCACAAAGACGAAACCACCCCCCGAGGCCCAGGAGAAGTGGGGGCTCTGGCTCCCCATGGAAATGAGAAAAGGGGGCTCATGAAGTCTGCCAGCAGGCCCGGCAGAGCGCTCTACGCTCAGCCCTTCCCAGCATCTCAGGGACTGAATGAGTCATTGGCAAATGAAAGTTTGTAGATAAAAAGAATCCCGGAAACCAATTGGTTTCGCCTCTATTTACATGACTAGCTTAGAGAGCCTTTCCGAAAATGGTCCTCTGTGTCTGGCCCTTGTGTTTTATAACACACACATTTCATCAGACCAGGCACTCGGTCTTATCCTGGAAATTTTAGCCAAACATTTTAAGACTATTTGCTACTCAAGACAAGATTGTGTAAATATTTCATAAAAAGGTCTAATAATAGCCAGTGACAGCTAACTACCACTGGCTATTTAAGATGTGTCTGGCCGCATTTGCGAGCTCTTTAGAGAAACTGATTTATTTCATCCTCAGGGGAGTAGGTCCATTATGCAGATGAGGAAACCGGAGGCAACAGAGCAGATTAGTAACGTGTTGGTAAGAGGCAGGCCAGGATGCAAACTCAGGCAGACTGGCTCTGGAGCCGGAACACTCAGCCAGGACCCTATGCTTCTTCCTACGTTTACGTTCCTTAAGACTCTATCATGAGCAAAGTTAGTATATGGATAGAATCAAATAATGTCAAGGCCCTTCTAAAGTAACCAGTCCAATCGTCTCTCTCAAATGCTTGCGTAAATGGTCAGGTAGCATCTACGTATACATCCAGCAAGGCGTGGTGCAGCCTGTGAATCGGGGAGTATGAGAGATGCCTAAAATTATTTTTTAAAAAAACCTTGCTTTAAAAAAAAAAAAAGTCCTTAGGCTGAATTCTGCCAGCTGGCTGGCAGTCTGGGAGTCCTGCTTCTCATCCAAAATTTTACAGACAGTGAAACTAGCCCAGAGAGGGTAAGTGGTCTGCACAAGGTCACACATCAATAGTGACAGAAGCAAGGCTAGAATCCAAGGCTCATGGACCTTTCTGCCCACATGGAAACCCTGCTCCACCCTCTGCCTCCCCATCCCCTCTCCTCCCCGCCCCCATTCCCCAGTTCCCATCTCTCTCACGCACAAGCAGTACGGCTCTTACTTTATTTGCAAAGTAAATAGAGCTGAGATACAGATTATGCTCAAGCATCAAAGCTTTTATCCAATATAAACAGAATCAGGGTAACTTGTTCCCTCTCACTCCTCTCTCACACATGCACACAGGCTCTGTGCCAGGCCAGCATCATTAGCAGAAGGCAAACAGAACTGAGGCATCCTGGCCAAGCTGGGGAGCACTGTCTACACCCAATACAAGCAGGGAGCTGCATTTAACATGGCCTCCTTCCTTCTTTTTTTCCCACTGACGCTCCGCTAGGAATAAAGACTGGATTGTTAAATGTGAGGTACGTCACAAAGGAAAGGGCTACGGACTGAGAGTGGGTGGAGAGATCTTCTCCCACAGCCTCCCTGAACCTCAGTTAACTTATTTGTAGTGATAGGAGGATTAAGTGGGCTAATAGGAAGCCAAGGTCAAAAATACG
This sequence comes from Vicugna pacos, assembly GCF_048564905.1. Lineage (NCBI taxonomy): Eukaryota > Metazoa > Chordata > Mammalia > Artiodactyla > Camelidae > Vicugna > Vicugna pacos. The sequence continues at coordinate 10,016,892 of NC_133009.1, read as the reverse complement.
GTACATTAGCAAAGTCCTCATTCTCTGGTTCTGAGAGTTCCCAAAGTCGCCAAAGAAGAGACATACACACCAATACATGCACACCACACACACACACATACACACATGTTCTCACATATTAACACCAATGAAAAATAATACATGAGGTTAGGAAGTTACACCTTTAAAACAATAGAGCCGCCATCATTCGAATGACTCTTTTTCAGAACGAACTCATCCCAGAGAATGTGATCAAGGGCTCTAGCAAATTCAGTTTAACACTGACAGCAGCCACTCTTCATTCTTTGAGTGTAAATTGATTGGATCTTTGGTTACAGCCTCAGTCTTTCCTAGCTCTGGAGAATATAGTTGAGGAAGCAAGCTTGGGACGGTAGTTTTGGGGAGAGGGAGGCAGGGTGGTGTAGTGATAAGGGCTCAAGATTCTGTGTCAGAAGATCTGGATTGTTCTCTGCTCAGATACCTTCCAGCCCTGTGACTTTAGGCAAGTCTACAACCTCTTTCACTCTCAGTTTCCTCATCTATAAAACAGAAATGATAATTCCTTTATAGGATTTTTATGAAGATCAAAAGCTAATAGTAGATGTGAAAGTGTTCTCCAGGCCATAAAATCTAAATGCAAATTTTTTAAGTCTTTTTTTTAATGTAAAAGATGTGGGGTGATTAGTAAATTAAATTGGAAGGCAGTTCTTATAATGGAACTTAAAAGTCATTATAATGGGAGCAAGAATCATCACCATCATTGTAGAGCGTCTGATAAGACAGCCTTAAACGGCCAAGCTCATATCTGTACATTTCATCCATTCAGTCAGCCAGCTGACAAATGTCCTTTGAGTACCTAGACGTGCCAAATGCTGTTAGACTCAGGGAACACCGTGTCGAACGCACACAGCCCCTTTCCCTCTAAAATCTCCCGATGGAACGTGACTAGACATCTAGCATCTACTGCTCATTTATCTCATTACCTTATAGTTAAATCTGGTATAAACAAATGACAACTGCAGAGCAACTTCAGAGGCTTCTTGAGGTTCCCAAGTGTCTGCAAAATGCTTTGAAAAATAAAAGACCCTCTCATAATGTGAGTCAAAAGAGAGGATAAACCAATGGGTGGGTGAGTGAGGACCACAGAGATGGCGGAGTAAAGGATTCAAGGGGAAGGTTTCAGGAAGGAAGTGAGGGTGGGCCCAGGTTGGGAGGTCTTATCAAAAGCCACTCACCTCCTTTTTTCCACCTGCTCTTTGATGCTGTAATCTAGAAACTAAAGGACTTGAGCCAAGTGACCATCCATGCCCATTTCAGCTCTGAGATTCTGACATCCTCGGCCATGTAGGATGGCGGTACAGTGGCTTGAAGTAGTTAATTTATCCTGCAGAATATTTCAAACCTGAGTCAGCATAGGTGAGACAGAATAGAAGGACAATCACCCCCCCCACACCCTTTCCCAAGAAGACAAAGCCGCCCATCATTTGCCTTTAATCTGTTTTCTTAATTTTCTTCCTAAGGAAAGTCACAGCTCCAATCAGTCCTCTAATCAATGGCTGCACTACTCCTGCACAAATGAGCTGGATTTATTAAAGGAGCCCTCTCTTCGATGGAAATGGGCTCCCTGCTGGGGCTGCACATACAGGCTAAGATTGACTGCTCCCTGAATAGGTAAGGATGGAAAGAAAATGAGAGCAGGCACGTGATGGGGAAGAGAGCCCCCAAGACTGCTCTATGACCTCCCCACCACCATGACAAGGAGCGGATGGTCGCCAGCGGCCCCTGGACATCTGCATCTCATTCAGGCCGATCCTGGGCATGGTGACCAGTAGTGCCTCACAAGAAAGTATCCTCTAGTCACTTCCCTACATGGCTGAGGTAAAGGAGCTCACCCGAAAGAGAGAGACTCTTCCAGATGGAGAACTTCACAGAAACCAGGAGGCTACAGGCTGTCAGAGCTGGAAAGAGCCTTGGAGGCTGACATACAGCCACAAACTCAGGGGGTGTTCTGTGACAGGACCCCGATATTTCTCAATAGTTGATGGCCAGAAGCAGAGGAAACTAATATTTCAATGCTGTAAGAAATTATTCATATTAGGCAGAAATTAGATAATTATCTATTCATATTTGGGGGCTGAGGTCTCCTTTTCAGTAGGAAGTGGACACTTGATTAAACTTTTGGCTACGTATAGAAGCAGCCAGTGGAGATGCCTGGAGCAAGGAAAACTTAATCTCTTCTGCAAATAATGTCAAGCTCTGTCTTCATTTGTATTTCTGGAAATTATTATTATGTTTCTCGGGGCGGGGAGAGAATGGGGAAGTCAATTTCTTGTTTCTCCTTAAAACCTCAGAGAAATCTGAGAGGCCTGGACATCCATGTAGAATATGGACACAGGCACTCACGTAATAGATCAATGTCTGGCCCCAGTGATATGATGGAAGACAGAGAGAGAGAGACAGAGAGACAGAGGGACAGACAGATAGACAGAGAGACAGGGAGAGAGAGAGCATCCCATGCTATAAACAATAGAAGCCAAGTTGCTTGGCAGCCTGTTTTCAGATTTTCTATTCTCAGTTATGATTTCCTTCTGTTACCCTCCAACCTCAGTTTTGTTCAACATGTCAGCCTGAGAGAGAGCAGTCTGGAAAAACAAACCAGTTACGAGATGGTACCGAGGATCAACGTACCAGAGATGCAGAGTAAAATAGGTGTGGAGAGGATGATGTCAGCCAGTGTGGGTGGAAAACGCAGACATTCCTCAGACACAGCTTCCTCCAAGGCTGTGGACCAGGGAACCTGGTGGAAGGCTCGGCATTCCAGAGTTAGGTGGAAATGGGGCTGGTGCTGATTGAGAATGATAAAGGGAGGCTGGGCTGTCTGGATTCTATAAACAACAAAAGGCATCATCAAGCGATTTGCTCAGAGTCACAGAGTTAGTTAGTGAGACAAACTCAGAGACACTGTGATTCTTAACCTTGTTTTCCGTAATCCTAGACTCACCACACCTCTCCTGCATTTCAAAGCCCAGCCAAGCTTTATGTCACTGGTGTTCACCACCTGGAGAGAGAAAGAGAGAGAGAAAGAGAGAAGAGGGAGGAAGAGGGCAGAAACAAGAGGAGGGGAGGGGACTCAAGCAGTGTTTAGAGATTTACTTTCTGCAGTTTTCAGATTACTCATCCTTTTCTTGACCTGGTCCTGCTTTGTGAGACTTGCAGCCCATCGGTGTTGGAAGATCAGTCAATCCTGTTTTTTTGTTTGTTTGGTTGGTTTTTTTTGTTTTTTTTTTTTTTTTTTTTTGCAGGTAGGCCAAACTGGCCCTGGAAGTAACTTGCCTAAAATTACTAGCAACTAAGAGTCCAAGTGGGTTTGGAAGCAGAGAAGGAAAGCAGCAAAGTGTGGAGGGAGAATCAAGAAAAAGAATTCCCCAGGAAGCCTGCAGCTCAGCCCCAGGGAGTAGGTGTGGATGGACCCTTACTGTCCCGCCTCCCGCCCCTGCCGTCTGCACGCATCTCCTACCCTTTCCTTCACGCAACCTCTACAAGGACTAGAGTGAGAAAACGCAGCATCTTACGAGTCTCCACTCAGAATATTCTGTCTCATATCATCCTGTGTGTGAGTCTTGTTCCCCCCCAACACTTCCAGCTCCACTGGGGTGGGAACTGGATTCCAGGGAGTGTACCGTACTGCGTGCTTCCCTTTTATACAGCGCCTCCCACAATTGGGAATAAGAGACTCACGTTCAGCAAATACCTGCCTGGACGTTGCTCTGAGAAAACTTGCAAAACTTCTCATGGTGCAAATTCTTACATTATAGAGGGAAAAGCTTAAAGATGGGGAAATGAGACCCAGTTTCCAATCGGCAAAGTGGAGAGGGAGAGACTTAATGGCACCGGTCCGTTCCTTCTCATCTGAGATGTGTCATTTTGTGAACAAAATTTAGCAACTGTATTGATAGACTACAATTTGGACAGGACATTCTCGTACCATGAGGCCTTCTCCCTTTCCTCCGTCATCCCCTTCTCTCTTGTCCCCCACACCAACTTACAAAAGCCTTGGCACACAGAGGGCTCAGGATGGGACAGAAGCCTCAAGGACTCCAGCAGAGACACAGGCAGAAATTTGCCTGAGGCTTCTGAAGGGTGGCTGCTGTTTTGATGCCTTTATATTGGCTTTGTCTCAATTGAAACTGAGTCTGAAAGCGGGCAATGGGGGTTCCGAATGCATTTGCCATTGTACAAGCTGCCAGAACACGGAGTCCCCTTATGCCTCCCGGAACGGGAGACAGTCAGCGGTTGCACTGGAAGTGGGTGATAGTTGCAACTGGAAAGCATTCCTCAGGCAGGTGCGAATGTGGAGAATGTGTCAGCTGCTCACGCTGCCCACATCTCCTTCCCCAAATCCACCAGACTCTTTCCCTCCTTGCGTCTGTGTATCATAAAAATTTTACTCATGATATAAAATGCCACCCTGAAGTCCTCAGGTAACTATGGGAGCCACAGAAATATTTATGGAAAGCTTGAATTTTAAGTTGTCTCCTCTCCTATTGCAAAACATTCTAGGGGAAGGCGGGAAGGAGGCGAGGACTGACTCAAACAGTCTTCCCGGTCCACTGGGGAGGTGGTGACAAAAGATGGGAGAGGAGCAAGTATGTTCTTGTCTAGAATATCCATTACAAGGCCTTTTGCCTGGCATTATGCAGCCACTTAACCTTTTCCACTTGAACAGCAGATTCCAAATGTATTTTTTGTCAAGCCAGGTCACAGCTCCGCAGCCCTCCCAGAGAAGACCCGTGTGGAGCATCCATCCTTTCATTCTGGCGGATTTAAGCAGAGCTGAAGACAGAGACCACTCTGTTCCCCATCCTCTGACCTTCACTCTTGAAAGCCACTTGCTTTCAAGGTGAACAAGTCTTGTCTTGGAACCAATTAAATATACATACTAGAGTGACTAAAGTGTTCTTGAAAGGATGTGCAAGGGGAGTGCCAAGAAAGAAGAAGCATCTCAGAATGAATTATTGATCAAGTTTTCTTTCGTACACACACACGTACGAGGGTCTGGTGCTCCCAGCCAGGGGGAGATGGCATCTTGTGCAATCTGCACAGGGTTAAGAAAGATAACCTGTTTGCTCTAAACTCCATTTATTTGGTGGATGGGAAACGTGTTTACATCTCTGTGTATCTCTTTTTGTTTGGTTTTCCAAGAAATCCTGAATCAGCAGATTTCAGAAGAAAGCTAACACAACTGACAGGCTTAGAGAAATGATGTGTGCTCCATGAAAAAATTAATTGGAAAAACAAAAACAAAAACGCTTTTCACTTATATAGCAGTTTTTATCTCAGTCTCTAAACGAGTTATGAGTATTAATTAAATGTTGTCATGCATCATTTGTCACCTTGTTTCTATTAGTCCAAGTGGAAACCTCAGGTTCGATTACTGTTAGAGGTGGAGAAACTGAGGCAGTGTGGAAGGATGGATGAAATCGTGAGGAAGTTAAGGGAACTGTCACTTCTATATTGACTACTCCAAACTCATTCATCTCATGAGACCTACTTTGGTGATGACAAACTAGCACAGTGCACACCAATCCTGACACCCTCACTTCCACTAGTTGCCATTTCTGCTAAGCCAGCTGATGGAACTGTCTCCTTATAAGTCAACTTGGTGACCATTACCAGAGTAGTAGTTACCTATGGCTGGATAACCCATGGCCACAACTTATAAATAACACACATTAATTGTCTGACAGTTTCTGCATGTCAGGAGTCTGAGCATGACCCTGCTGGGTCCTACGCTTAGGGTCTTACAAGTTGTCAGCCAGGGCTGAGTTATCCAAAGGCTTAGTTGAGAAAAAGTATCTACTCTCCTGCTCACATAGTTTGGGCAGCATTTCATTCCTGGCAGCTGTTTTGTGCTGGCTGATGGCTGTATTTCCTAAAAGCCACCAGCACTTCCTTGCTACATAGACTCCCTCACCATGGCCACTTACTCATCAAGTCAGCGAGGCAACTATTTAGCGTCTGGTATCAAAATGGAGTCTTGATGCCACGTAATGTAATCACGTTGTGTGCTTCATGATTACAAAAGGGAATAGCCCACCTCTTTTGCTGTATTCTTTTGGTTAAAAGAAATTTGCAATTCTCACCCACACTTGAGGTGAGGGAATTACACAAAGGGGTGAATACCAGGAAGCAGGGACCCTGGGGGCCAGTCTAGAATCTGTCTGTCAAACCCAAAAATCTGGAAGTAAAAACTTCTTCATTACTGTAAGCTTTATGGTAAGCTTTCAAGAAAATAAAAGGTAAAGAGTTGGTCAGATTATTTGATGTTACAGGCAAACTTCAGCAGTACTGCAAGCTCAGTTCCCGATCACCGCAATAAAGAGAGTCACGCAGATTTTTTGATTCCTTGTGCATATAAAATTCTGTTTGCATTGTACTGTCTATTAAGTGTGCAATAGCATTATGTCTGAAAAAACAATGTATGTACCTTAATTAAAAATATGTGTACCCAAAAATGCTATCATCTGACAATGCAGGGTTGACACAAATCTTCAACTGGAAAAAATGCAGCAGCTACAAAGCACAATAAAATAGTCTGCTTGTATCCACCTTCTAGGAAACAGGAGAACTCAGCAGAACACTGAACACATACAAACACAGGCGTTTAATAGAGATCTCACGGAAGCCCCAGTAATTTCATTTATTAATCAAGATATACAGGATTAAGTTACTCAACTAGCAGCCAGAGTACTAAGACAGCCACCTTCAGATCCCCGTTTTTAGTTTCAGGAAAAAAAAGAAAGACAAACAAGAATAATTTAGTTCAATGCAATAAAGATTTATTGAATGCCTACCTTTTGCTCACTGCATCCCAAAAGCCAGACATGAGACACAGACTGGTGTCTGTGTTTCTCTAAGTGTCATCCACAGCTGGATCAGAGCCACCCAAAGGGTGTGTGATGAAAGGCAAGTGTCTGAGTGCCATCTCAGACTTATTGAGTCAATTTTTTGAGTGTGGAACCCAGTAATCTATATTTTAACAAGAACCCAGAGAATCTCATTCACAGCGAAGTTTGAGAAACCTGGGTGGAGCAGGACTTTAGAAACTTTAACATGCCTGTGACTCAACTGAGGTCTTGTTGGAATGCAGATTCTGATGCAGTAGTTCTGGAGTGGGGCCTAAGATTCTGCAAGTTCCCAAACAATATCATTGTCATTTGTCCTCTGAAGCAATGTAGACGGTTAAAAAGAATGAAAGAACCAAATAGTACAATTCTCCTCTTACACAAAGTGACTGTAAATAATGGGATTTTAAGTAATTTAAGTATTTTGAGTGAGAATCGCTGAAAAATTCCCAGAGCCAGATGGGGATTGCCTTTTTTTCCCCATGCACATGGCAAATTGTGAATTTGGGAGAAAAGTGATATTGAGGCGCAGAGGAGTGTGGAGAGAGCTTAGATAGGGGCCATGAGTGATGCTGTAGGATTAAACTGTGAAGTGAATTTGTACCTGGTTAGAGAGAAAAGGACACACAGAGGAAACAGACAAAATTCAAGTGAGTGTCCAGGAAGGCAGAGCTTGGTCAATGCTAGCTAGAACAGCCTAGATGGAGTGATACCCTCTATCTAACAGAACCTGAGGGAGAGATGGGGCACAGGGCATGCTGGTACCGGCTCATCAAGAGGGAAACAAAAAATAAAGATAAAAAGGAGACAAGAGTTTTAATAATTATGGGTCAGAATCAGTCAAGAGCCTCCAACCAAATGCACAAAAGAGAACAGAAAGCAGAAGGGATTTTCTAGGAGAAGACAGAAGGCAGTAGGAGGGGGTGAGGAAGATGGCCACAGGTTTAGTTTTCCACCGGAAGCTGATGGAGGCATGTCTCCTGTCAAAGGCAAAGGTTTGATTCTGAGCTAGAGAACAGGACCAGGGGAAATGCCTAGGAGATCTAGGTGGCTAAGTAATATTTCAACCCTGAGTTGAGCCAACTTAACCTTGGAGTAGCGCCATATTCGAAGGCCTGAAGCCATGCGATGTGGCGGAAAGACCATGGAACTTGCGGTCAGGGGAAGTGGCTTCTCTGTCTTGTTCATCTCTTCATTCGTTACAAACTCATTGAGACTCTACTGGATTCTAAGCCCCATGCTAAGTTCTGGGACACTTAACATAACAATTGAAATAATACAAAATAACAAAAATACTGTCATAATAATGTTAACAATAATTAAATTTGGAACGATCGATGTGTGTGAAGCACCACGCTAAGAAGTGCATATTTGGGGGTACTTTAACTATTAGTACAACCTACTGAGGCGAGTAGTGCTTTTATATCCATCTTTCAGATGTTGAAACTGAGGTGAAGACATAACATAACAACAGAGAGATGATTTCTGCTCTAATGGAGCTTATATTCCAATCATCATGTCTCTGATTAACAGAATGACTTTTGGTGATTTTTCGTTCTGTTTCCCCTTCTATAGCCATGGCAGAGATAGCTAAAAGTGTTAAAGCTGCTCTGAATAAAGATGTATTATCTTATTTAATCCTTGCAATAACCTTATAGGTGATTACTGTTATCATTCCCATTTTACAGATGAGGAAACTAATGTCCAGAGAAACTAAGTAATTTTCCCTAGAGTCCTCACCTGGGATTTAAACCCAGGCAGTGTAACTCCAGGCTAAAACACAACATGACTGCAAATATGGAGATTGGACTAAATCTCTGAGATGACATCTTGCTGGAATGTTCCATTACATTCCTATAAGTTCCCTGAATCTCATGTATTTTATCATTCAGATACTTTTTGTACCTGAACCAGAGATGTGTGCCAACAGAGTACAAGGAGCAGGTGAAAGAAAAGGCCACAACTGAAGGAGAAGTTGTGAAATCCACTTGAGGTTTGTGGGCAATGGCAACGAAGAGCAAATTCAAGTCCTCCCATCTTGGGAACCCTCGGTCGATGGCACGAGACAGGCTGTGGAGCCAGCCCGTGTGGACCCAGACCCAGCACCGTACAGGGATGCTCCCTTCCCCTTAGAGACCTCAAGGAGTAACTGACTGTTTGCGAGTGCAGGGATTTGTTTCAGCACAGACTCAGAATGCAACCTCGCCCGATCGAGTTGAACAGGAAATGATTTAAATTGAGGTCCTGAACTGAAAGGAGAGCACATTAATCATGCCCATTGCTGGAGTCAGAAACAAATTCATTTTTTCTCATAAGAAGTGTTATCAAGCAGGAAATCAAGTCCACAGGTGAGGGAGGTGGTGAGGTGCCTAAGGCGAGTGGCAGAGGTGCTCGGACAGACATAGAGCAAGCGCATCTCCAGATCCTACAGAACTTCATAACAACAACAACAAAACGGGCCGTGTGCAACATCTTGGCTTTTATAATGGATGAACAAAATTTAATGGATTTAAATTAACTCCAAAACTCTCCAAATTGGAGAATTTTAACTTGTCCAGAATCATTCATTCACTCATTTATTCGTGCAACAAATATGCCTACTAAGTAAGCTCCAGGTCTAAGAGACTTAGCAGTGAAGCAAATAAAAACTGACCTTGGCTTTCTCAAGTTTATTTCTAAATACAGACAACAATCAAAGAGCCTGACAACTGCCAGTAGACCAGAAGTTAAGACAATTTTAGATGGTGATGGATGTTCTGAAGGGTGCACCCAGGGTGATCTGACAGAAGGGAGCTGGAAATGGGACAACAGATAGGATGGTTGGGGATGAGCTCTATTATGAGGTGACACTGGATCTGAGACCTGAAGGATGGAAAGGAGCCCACGTGATAAGGAGAGGGAAGAGAGGGCTGGGAAGAAGGAAGAGCAAGCTGGGCCTCTTCCAGGACCTCACAGGAGGCCACGTGGCTGGTGGGTAATGGGAGGAGCACATGGGATGAGACACATGAGAGGAGAAGCCAGGACGGGGCAGGAGGACACAGGGCCGGGTGCCACGTTGAAAAGGTCAGTTCTATTCTAAGAGCAAGTGTAGCTTGCTAAGCACAAGAGTGACTTGATTTGCTTTATGGAAAAGGTCACTTTGTCAGTGTGAAAAATGAACCAGAGGGGGTTCCACAATGGTGGCAGATCAATTTGGAGACTCTTGCAGTACATGGGAGATAATGGTGACTTGGATTAAGCTGGGGCAGGGGAGGTAGAAAGAAGCGGATGGATTTAAGAGCTATTCTGGGGAAGGGCATAGCTCAGAGTTAGAATACCTGCCTAGCATGCACAAGGTCCTGGGTTCAATCCCCAGTACCTCAACTTAAGAAAAAAAAAACACTTAGAAAAAGAGCAATTCTGGAGGTGGAACTGGAAGGACTTGCTAATGGATTAGGTGTGGAGGAGGGTAAAGGGCATATTTGCACTTGTTATCACAGCTTTTCTGTACTTAAAGCTCTTCTTTGTGAATTTGGTTCAGCATCATAAACTAGAGAAGCCCCCGCGTGCAAAGCACAATTAACCAGACTCAGTTTCTCCTGTTCTTCTCTCGTGCTGGTGACCATGCCCCAAGGCAGACCATGGTGGGAAGAGAGAGAGTCAAGGACCGAGGTGGCCCACCACCGGACCTGCATCTTCCTAGCATCCTCAGCTTCCGGGCCCCTGGGCTGGCTTCGACAGGAGAGGGACACCTGGGGGATGTCAGTGATGCAGTTTTGGGCACAGAACACTGGAAGATGATGGCTTTGTCAACCATTTCAGATTGATGGCATCCCATCAGTGAGGGGTGAGTGGTAAGATCAAGCTGAGCACATGCTGTGTGTGCACGCGCACGTATGTGTGTGTGTGTGTGTGTGTGTGTGTGGTACGTGTGTAGGGAAGTCAAGGTTAGGGTTGAGAAAGCTATGGATAGCAGAGAGGCAGGCTGGCTGTTGTCTATAGAAAGCGGATTCCTAGCTGCCCTGAATTAGCAGGAAGAGAAATAACTATGTCTCAATCCCGCGTGCCTCTGAACTTGCCAGGACTTGTCTCTGATTTGCAGCACAGATGGGAGGGCGGGTGGTAAACATCTGACCGGACATTCTTCCATCATAATTCAGGTTCACTCCCTCCCACTGTCACGCATCCTCTCTCCAAGCCGACCCCTCCAGCTGGATGGCTGGATGCTGGCATGTGATGCCGGGGCTGCTGCCCCAAAGAGGCCAGGTCGTGGGCCGGAGGGAAGTACAGAAACGCTGCCTCTTGTGCTCTAGTCAAAGCCAATTAGCCATAAAGGGGGAGATGCAGGTCCTTAAAAAACTTTTCTGTATAACAAAATACAGACCCGGAGCTGGGCCTGAGTGATCTGCCTTCAAAAGTCAGAGAAAATGAAGTGGAATCTCAAGTGGAGGAATGCAGGATGGTTGAGCAGAGAACAGAAGGGTGTGTTTTGTTTGGCCTCTGATAAAAAGGGCACAGCCAGCAAGAGCGAGCGGGGGTCCCCTGACCATCTAGAGAGGGAGCTCCCTTCCCTCCACCTGTCTCACGTCTCCATATTTTGACAAATAACTTAATCCCCTAAGTCCCTGTTACTTTGTAAGTAAAAAAGGAAGGAGAAATACAAAATAAAACCTTAACTGCCTGGAGACAGGGAACTGGGCCGAACAATCTCAAGGTCTTTTCAAGGTCTTAGGCTCCTGAGGGGACACCAGAGGCCGTGCCATGCAGCGGTGAGGAACTCAGAAGGGAAATTACGTTTAGACCCAGCTCTGCCAGGTCCTGGCTGAGTAGCCTTAGACAAGTCATTTATCTTCTTTGCACTTTAATTTCTTAATTTGTAAAGCATAGACCATAGCAAGGTTGCTGTAAGGATTGAGTGACTTAACGTAAGTCAGTTACTTAGAACTGTGCCTGGCCTATGGTTACTGTTCCAGAAATATTAGATGTGTTTTCTCTGAAAACCAGTCTTCTGTACCAATCACTCTATCATTTTGGCTCCAAAGAATTCAACACAGGGATCCTCAGGCTACCAGGAGGATCTGGATTCATCCTGTCTCTTCTCCGGCTTCCATGGAAACTTCCCCTAAACTATCCCAGAGAGATGGGAGTTTGTGCCACTTAATAGAATTGGGGGAAGCACTCTGAGGTGTCTGGTTTCCATGGCTACCATCACAGCTGGTGGGCTTGGATGTGACCGGGAAGCCCCCTCTGAGTAGGAAAGCTTGTGGGCACCACAGCCATGGCAAATGAGGCCAACATCACAAAATCAGGCATTTGGGGAAAAGATCACAACAGTGAGGGCTTCTTCCAAACAGTGTAGAAAACCCAGAGAACCAACTCAAGTTCCTATCCCCTGATCCATGCTCCAGGGACTGGTGACGCAGAATAAGCTCTTCCCAGACTTGTTTCACTTAGTGAGGCCAAAGACTCATTAATTAACCATTAGTCTCATTAAAAAGAAGAGACACGACTTCACAAAGCACTGGGGACCCACAGTTCTCAGAGCCAGGAGCAGAAGCTGTCGGGAGAGGCAGGAAGGGAACAGGGACCCTGTGACCTGGCTGGGGGAGCAGAGTACACAGACGTCTTCCCTTCCTCAGCACACTGTTAAATGTTTCTCCAAAAGATGAATAATAAATGGCACGTGGGCGAGTCTAGTCTCTAGCAAACTCAGAGGCCATCAGGAAAAACTGTCATCTTATTCATTCCAGAAGAAAGATGCAGCATCGCAAACGCCTTTCCTTATTTAATAGAAGAGAAAACTGAGATCCAGAGATGTAGAAGTTGTCCAAGTTTGAAAAGCAGTGGAAGATTTGAAATAGAATTCCACTGTTGGGCTCCCAGCTACTCAGACAATCAGTCTCATACCTGATATTTTAAGCAAGGAGGGGAAAAAAAAAGATGTCGTCTTTCGGTTAACTCCCTTTCATGACCCAAAGGAGCAGTGATGTTTTGAAAAGAATAGAGAAACATCCACTAATGGTCTCACCACCTCTGGTGCCTTCCCCTACAATTCAATCCTGTTGCCAGAGTGATTTTTCTAAAACTTAAACCTGCTTCTATCACTCTCCTGGTTAAATCCTTAAATGACTCCCCCTTGACTTTAGGATAAAATCCAAAGGCCTTGTAATAAGGCCATTCATTAACTGGCTCCTTCATCCCTGCCTGTCCCCTCAACACACATACAGTCCATTCCATCCATCAGAAGTTTCCCACTGGACCCCAGTAGCGATCCTCTCTCTCATTTCTCTTTTCCCCAAGGTGCAGGATGTACCACAACCTGCTTGTCCATCCCTTTCAACTTTCCAACTTCAGTTCCTCTCTGGCCAGATATCACCTCCTCCAGGATGCCTGCCCTCACATCAGACTGAGTGAGGTTCCCCTGCCCCTGCTCTTGCAGGACACTGAGGAGACACTTTAGCCAGGATGTGTCACCATTTTGAGTTAGTTAACCCTTTGCCAGCCGGCCTGTGAGTTCCCCTAGGATGGAGGCTGACAATATCCACGTCCATCCCCCCAGTCCCTAGGGCAGTGCCTGGCACATGGTAGGTGCCTAAAGTCAGCTCTTTATTTTTAGTGTGTGTGTGTGTATATATATATATATATATATATATATATATATATAAAACTTTTTGCATGGCCATTTTGTCACAACCAAGGAAAAAAACAGGGGAGTGGAATCAATCATTAATTACTCTGAACATGATTATCACCTGCTTTATCAGGGTAAAAGAGGAGCATCAAAAACCCAAATCTGCAGATGACCCGGAAGTCATTGCTGGCTGGTTCAGGGTGCATGCGGCTGCGGCATAGATGTGCGTGTGTGTGTTTGTGTGCACGTGTGCGTGTGCACACTTATGTATGTGTGTGAGGAGGAAAGGGGCATGTACGATTACACGTGAGGTTTACTTTTATAATTTCACCTTTGTTTTGGCTGATTGCGTATGTCTGCCACTTCCCTGAGATCATACACACTAACGAAGAGAGTGAAGGGGAGAAAATGGCGAGAAGTTAGTAGAAGTGAGTGTGGTATTACAGATTCCCCAAAGACACACACACAATCCACCAAATGGATGACTCACCATATCCCAGGAATTTAGCCACAAGCTACCAACGTTCATGATCCTTTTATCATAATAACCTTTTACGTTTGTGTTGCACACTAGAGTTTACAAAGCACTTTTACATTAAAGTACTCATTTGTTTCTGACAACATTCTGAAAGGTGTAAGGAACACTTTATCTTGTCTTGTTTTATCTTTAAATAATGTAACAAGAAACCACATGCTCACAAACAAAGCAAAAATTAGAACCTTGACGCAGACTTGCACTGTCAGTAGCTGGCAGCCTTGTGGTTTTCTTACACCCCACCCCCTCCCCCATCCCACATCCCATAACACCAGGCTGAAGGAAGTATTTCTCAAGAGCATCAGTTTTGTTTTATTTCTTTTTTTTTTAATTTTATGAAATGGGCATCATGCAACATAATTCCTTTGTGTCTGACTTTTTCACATAACATTATATCACTAAATTTCATTTTTATCACTGTGTGGAGCTGTAATATATTCCTTTTTACCTGCCAGATAACCATCCATTATATGAGCGACTATATACTGCAATCTACTCACCCACTTCTCCCTCAGTGGCTACTTGACTTGTTTACATGTTTGCTGTTGAACAATGGTGCTATGAATATTCTTATGCATATATCCTGATACACATGTGCAGAAGTGTCTCTTAGGCATTCACTAGCAGTGCAATTGAAAAGAAAGAGAGAAAGTGAGTGTTTAACTTTATGGAATAATGTCAAACTGTCTTATAAAGAGGTCATACCAAATGTCATACTCACCAGCCGAGTGTAGGCGTCCGCATCACTCTGTATCCTCTCCCAAAATAGGACAGATCAAATGACTGAGAGCAGTAAAACGTGAGTCTCAGACTAGCCTCCTGGGAGTCAAACCAGGCTGCTTATCTTGTAAAGTATTTTACTAGTTGTTTGTTTTAATTTGACTCTGAAAGCCTTTGGATGGACAAACACTCTCATCTACCACAAGCCCCACTATTCCCTAATGTCTTACACATGGGCTAATTCATTTATATTGTCACCTGGCCTTTATAGATAATTGAATTTGAGATCTCTGTGATTTATAGAGTCTATGAATTTAGTCTATGGAAAAATAATGAGTCCAAGAAAATCTGCTTTCTAAAAGAATACAAGAAGAACACAGTCAAATGCCCCGAATATTTTTGATAAATTATCCCCAAAAAACTAAAACTGTGGATATTCTGTACCAAACAGAGTGAGTTAGTGAAATTCAAGTGCAAGTGACAGGGGCAAATGGGCTGGTGTTTGAAACAAACAGTTGTTGAAGGAATGTCCTGCCACAATCAGTCCTCACGCTGATTCTTAAAGCTATGTCTTACTATCCCTGTTCCGTGGCCACAGAAATTCGGTCATTACTTCCCAAGCTGATAAGTAGGGGAGAGCTGGGGTTTGAACTGATGCCTGAAAGAGTGAACCTAAAATCCATGCACAGTGCACTGTAGTGCACTGTCCCGAAAATAATGCTCCCAACATCACTGCAAGACAGGCACAGCACTTGCTTTTACTTCTTTGGAGAAACAGGAAATTGAGGGCTAGAGAAGTTAAGGGGTTTTCCCAAGATCACCTGCGGAGGAAGTGAAGGTATAGAAATACGAACATATTCTCCTCACACTAACACCAACCTCTTATTCCATCCTGACTGAGCAGTAAGTTCCTATCAGAATGCCCAAAGGCAGTCATTGCAAGCTGATAGGATTTATTCTTCCTGGATAGAACCACAAGTCTCCTTACAGCCAGGCACAGAAGATGGTGATGGTCCCCAAAGGAGCGAGTTTGGGAGGGGAGAGAACAATGTTATCTATACTGATCTAGAAACTGAATACCTCCAAAGACGTCAGTAGTGGACTGCACTTTGAGTACAATCATCTCCTTTGGAAGCCTCCTAAAACAGGAGGCACATGCCAGAGCTTAGAGATTCAGTCAGCTTCCTGGAAAGGAGAGAAATGTCAGGAAAGCAGGCTTCCAAAGAAAAGTAACATCCTCCCTAGAAACAATGACGGGGAATGGGGATGCCTTCCACTGAGTTTTAATAAGATGTCCTTCTCCTTCTCAAAGTGGGTTTGGGGGGTTTCAAGAATAAATTGATCACCTTTGAGAATAAATTAGAATTTTCCAGTCCAGGCCAGCTTCCCTCGGGGCTGCATCCTGGTGCGGGTTATATTGTAGACACCAGGAAAACCTTCCAGCTTCTGAATGATCCCCCAGGAGAGCCATTACTGAATCGTTTACCAACAACAATTCTGACTCCATATATGTCTAGAGAGAGAATTTTCCTGAAATACGGAGAAGTCGTTAGCATGGGCTACTCCAAGCTTTAACGCAAGTTGTTTCTTTGTTGGAAGCTTCCCAATCTTCTCCAGTCCTGAGGAGGTCTTGAGGTGATGCCTACTTGCCTTCCTTCAGGCACAGAACTAGATACAGAAGATGTGATGATGAGTGAGACAGACCTTGCCCTCAACGATCCCTCAGTCCGTCCAGTAGGGAGGGTGCAGGTAGAAACAGACACAAGTCAGAGTACCCTGTATAATGATAGAAACATGAAGCCAGGCCTGAAGATAAGCGAAGTAAAAAAAAAACCTACTCTGAGTGGTGAAAAAATAAACGTACAGAAAAGGAGACAAGGGCTGAGTGCTGAGTTTTAGGGATGAATGTAATACTCAGTTCTATCCATTTGATCTCAAACTTGTACTTGGATTCTATCTTGGGTTATCTCTTCACCAAAAAGGCAGAGTAGTTATCTCCTGTGTGGCAGAGAATTAACACTTCCATTTGGAGAGCTAAGATTCGGTGGTCCTAAGACTAAAGAGCAAATGCATCTGCTTGAAAGGGACCCCTGTAGATTGCAGCCCTTTTCCCTGTACTACGTGAAGAAGCGTGATCTCCACCCAAGTGTTCCCCACCTACCTGGATTCATCATACCTGTGAGACAGAGGCTAAACTGATGACCTCCAATAGTAGCACCTGCCTTTTTATCTTTGTCTCTCTTACCCAGCAATAATAGCAACCTTTTCTATTGTCTCAGAATCCACAAGTTCAAGCTGGCATCTCTGTCTCTTGTGACCATCAGATCCACAGACGTGACTGCCTCTGCCTTCCCCTCCAGAGAAACGATAGGTTAATTTTGTGTAGTGGGGGAGAAAAGAAGTGGGGGAAAAGAATTGTCATCACCTGCTCCCAGGCAATTTTAGCTTCCTACTGTCCCTCTCCCTCCCATCGAAGTCAACAAAGCCAACCATTCCATCCTGATCTGTCCCTTTCCCTTACACTATATAAAGCTAGCTACAGATGGCATGCATGGATCGATGCTCCAAAACTCCCCAGTGCCCACTCCCTTCCATCAAGCTGGTTCCTAAATCTGTGGATGCAGCAGACTTCAGAAGAGGAAGTGGTATGATCGAGCAGCATGAGCCTTGGCACAATGGAGTCTGGGCTGTGCCAGGGCCCTGATGCCCAAGTCTCAGCTGCTCTGATGCAGCACTCAGAATGGCATCTGGTTGCCCCACTGCCCATGTGATGGGAGCCTAGTGCTGAAAGCCAAGTTTCTCCCTTTAGTGTGCCCTGGGTAGTAGGTAAAGAAACTCATGATGAAGAGGAGAGCAAGGAAAAAGGAAATGGTCAGAGAAAATGTAGTTGAGGGGCTTAGAGGAAACACAACCTTGAATCTTTCCTTCTCTGCTCATTCAGCTTGCTGCAAACAGCTTCCACAGGGGGTCTTGGGTAAAGCCACCAAGGAAGGGGAATAAAGATTTTTGGAGGCCTTTCTCCCTTGGGAGATTTTTTTCATACAGTTCCCCATATTCCTCCCCTGGTCACCCTAAGTTCTGTCCCAGAGCACTTAATGGTCACAATAATATTCATTTATTGATATTTCTTATGTTCCAAGCAGTGAATAAAATGTTTCATACTCTTTTTCTCATTTAATCCTTAGGCAAAGTTGAAAAATGGAATTTCCCCCCATTTTTTTCCGAAGATAGAACAGAGATGTTAAAGAAGTTGCCAAAATCACACAGCTCTTAAATGGTGGAGCCAAGATTCAAGCCCCAATCTGTAGGATCTCAAAGCCCTTATGCTTTATTCCTTATTACTCAGCCATAAAAGAGAATAAAACAATGCCATTTGCCAGCAACATGGATGAAACTGGAGATCGTCATTCTAAGTGAAGTTAAGCCAGAAAGAAAAAGAAAAATACCATATGACATCGCTTATATGTGGAATCTAAAAAAAGACACAAATGAACTTATTTACAGAACAGAAATAGACTCACAGAAATAGAGAACAAACTTATGGCTACCAGGGGGTAAAGGGGATGGGAAGGGATAAATTAGGAGTTCGAGATTTGCAGATAGCAGCTACTATATATAAAATAGATGAGTAACAAGTTTATACTGTATAACACAGGGAACTATATTCAATATCTTGTAGTAATCTATAATGAAAAAGATAATTAAAACAAATATATGTATATATATATATGACTGAAACATTATGCTGTACACCGGAAATTGACACAACACTGTAAACTGACTATACTTCAATGAAAAAAGAAAAAGCCCTTATTCCTAAAGGATCTCATCAGTCTCAACTAGTGGTCAAAATAGAGTCAAAAAGCATCACCTGAAGTGCCCTATCTTGGCGATATTTACATATTAATAGCCTGTCTCTTAATGAGGCTTCAGTGAGAGAAGAAATGAATTGCTTGTAATGCTATTTGGGGCACTGTAATAGGTCACAGAGAAAAAACATGGGGTCAGGGTGTCTCAAATAACAGTGTGTAGACTGGTATCGCTCTTAACTCCATACAATGAAACCAGACCCATCTGAACGAAGGTTGGAGCTGTTGTTTTCTATTTACTCCAATAAAAACTGTGTTTATCAGGTGTTATAACCAAGCGAAAGTTTGTTTGAATATAGGAAGTCCTCCCCAGTGAGGGAGACTGTGGAATTTGGGTAGATGACTACAACACATACATTAACATACAGACACACACACACACATTCGACTCTCACTTCCCAGACTGAAGGAGTTCAGTCCTACCTGGTCACAGAGAGATGAACAAGGTGATTTCCCAGGAAAACTCTTGGCCTTGACTTGGAACCTTTAATTTTGACTCAGAGAAGTTTATTTCCCAGGACTTCCTAAAGACACATACAAAGTTGACATTTTTCTCTCCTTAAAGCAACATCAGATAAGCAAAGCTAGAGACTTCCAACACATTCTTTGAAAAGAAAAATATTTTCCCAGACCTGGGTCAAGAATGAGTTGTCCAGCCAATAACATTTGGAACTGCAATCGCCACCCTCCTCCAGGCTTCCAAGTCTCTCAACACAAGTTGCCTTTCTGTCCTTCCAGACTAACCTATAGAGAAAATTATTTCCTGCAGGCTACCAAATGCAACTCCTAGAAAGCAAACCACGGACCTAAATGCCTTCATTTGTCTGAGTCTTCCCCCTCACACTGAGGAGAGAAAGTTTATCTCCAGCGGAGGAGGAGACAAAGGGTGTTGCCCCCTCCACTCCTGGGACTGGCAGAGGCTGGGATGCCAGTTTCCTCCTCAGATGCTCCTTCTCTCTCCCCCTTCCCTCCCAGAATGCTCCTGAGGCTGCCCTACCAGAGAGGGAGAGGACAACTCTCACGTCCTATCAATCGGGATGCTCCATATGCAAATCGATAATGAAAAGAAATTTAAACAGGGCTTCAACACATTCTCAGCTCAGAGATATAAATGCGCATGAGCTAGATGAACATGGGCTTACTTATTCCAGGCATGACTTTCTGAGCCTTCTCCATCATTTTAGCACAGGCAGGAAGCCCTAGTTCCATCCTATCAATCAAGCTATGTGTTATCTGACAAATGCTTTCATAATTATCTATTAGTGTGACCCAAGGTATGTTTTTGTCCTAGGGGCATTTGTTCTTAGGGAAAGATGTAAACTGGTCAATACTTAATCTCGAAATAAAAGCCAAAGCCCCTATTACAGTGCCCTACAGGCCCCTTCAAAATGTGCCACCCCCACCCCAGACTCTCTGACCTCATTTATTTCTGATTGCCCTCCTGGTTCCCCACTTACCCTCCTCCAGCAAAGAGTGTCCTTTACTGAATCTCCCATTCTGTTGTCATTGCTCTGGCTCTTCTTTTTGTCTAGAATCATATTTACCCAGAAATCTTCTTGGCTCACTTCTTCACTCCATCGTCTTTGCTCAAATACCACCTTCCAAGAGGACTTGTTTCTTCCTTAAGCATCCTGCCTGCCTCTGTACCACTCCCCATGCCCCCTTTACCCTGTACTGTCTTTTCTTCCTCCATAGCACGTGTCATTTTATAATATGCTGCATACTTTACTGGTTCATTATGTTTATTGTTTATACTCCTTTATCTTTATATCCTACTAGAATGTAACTCTGTGAGAGCAAAGGTCTTTGAGGGTTTTTGTTTGTTTGTTTGTTTGTTTTGTCACTGGTGTGTCCCAAAATGTCTAAGATAATGCCACACAACAGATGCTCAAGAAATGTTGGCTGAATGAATGCTGAGTGAAAGAAATACACCTCTAATGGAAGGATTTCAAATACCCTCTAGAACCAGATATTCACCCCTACCTGTATCCTAGGCAGTTAGGTTTACCCCAACATATGCCAAAGCTCAAAAGAAGAGCAGACCCCCATACTTCTTCTATCCCTCATAACCTTAATCCTTAGTCTCTTAGGTCTACTTTCCTTTGCTCATTTCACACTCTGCAACCAAAGGCAAAATGCATCCTCCCACCTTTTTGCCTCCTGATTCACTTCCCATTAAAGATTTCAAGTGTCCACAGCCCCTCAGTTTCCTTCTTTACTTGCTTGTATTCAGGCTCTTCTTCTGACTCTCTGGCTCTGGTCTCCCAGGGCTGCCTGCCACCTGATTCTGCTTGGATGCTGAGTTTCCTGCCTGACAACAGCCCCAGCATGTCCCTTGCTTGGCTCAGAGAGGCCCTTCTAGGGAAACTTAGACCCTAGAATGAAGTCATGCTCTTGAGTGGATCTCCACTTACTATTATCAATAATACCTGAACATGTTTAAATCAATGATAACAAGCTCTCAGTTCCATCAGGGAACAAGTTGAATAAAGAGGATGATGCACAACAACGCCTCTCTCTGTTCTGAATGTCAGAACTAACCTTGAATTTGTACATCAATATGACAAGAGCAAAACATGTAAAAACCTGAAGCCACAAATGATGACAAACTGTCCCCAAATTGCACATGTGTTTTACAGAAAATTTCTCCTGGTCTAACTCTTTCTGACAGCAAAAATCAAACGATAGTTTACTTTTCAACAGCTACTCAATCTCAAAGCTGGGCAACCATTTTTTAAACTGTCAACAGCCACCCTGCCAACTTTATAGCATGGAAACTATGAACACTTCAGACCAAGGCGAGGCTGATGTGTATGTGGCATGCTCTGCAGGCTCATTACATCTGTAAAACTTCAGTGTCCACATTCATCACAAACTCCTCCCTCCCAAACCCACCATTCCTCGCTCTGCAGTTCCTACCTGTCTTAAATGTCATAGCTTTATTCTCTGCCCTCCCTTTCCCACAATATAAAAATAATACCTACCCTGCACACGTCACTTTATAGTTTCCAGAGTGCGTTTGCATGCATACCCGAATTTTACCTCCA
Organism: Vicugna pacos; assembly: GCF_048564905.1. Classification (NCBI taxonomy): domain Eukaryota; kingdom Metazoa; phylum Chordata; class Mammalia; order Artiodactyla; family Camelidae; genus Vicugna; species Vicugna pacos. The sequence continues at coordinate 9,995,227 of NC_133009.1, read as the reverse complement.
CATCAACACTGTAAAGTGGGCATTATTGTCCATGTGTTATGAAAGTGGTAGTAACTAGAGTTCTGAAAATACAAAGGACTGTGCAGGGCTCACAAGTGGGACACAGGAGAACGGGTATTTAAGTTCCAGCCCAGGCCGTTGATTTCCATAGCCAGGACTCAGCCTTTCCACCCCTGCTGCCTGACAGGCACTCAGCACTCTCCAGCTCCAGGTCAATACTTCTGCAGATAAATGCTTCTCTTCTCATGCTGTGAACATTTTTTTTTCTCATCCTAACTGTGTACCAATACCGTCCCGCAGGTGCACGTGCAATGCATCTATTTCAGGTTCAGACATCAAACGTATATTCTCTGCTCCATCTCCCTTCCTCCTGTGTGCTCTCGACCCACACCTTGACTATTGCACTTAAACAATTTGACAGTTACTTGCTCGTGCGTCACTCTCCTCTGAAAGGTTCCTCTATTATTACTTTTTTATCGAAGTATAGTTGATTTACAATGTTGTGTTAGTTTCTGGTGTCGAGCCTAGTGATTCAGTTATGCATTCATATGTTCTTTTTCATATTCCTTTCTATTATAATTTATTATAGGATATTTAATACAGTTCCCTGCACTGTACAGTAGGACCTCATTGTTTATCTACTTTATACATAGTAGTTTATCTCTAAGGGCTCCTCTAGGGCAGGGTCTGTGTCTTACCCAGCTCTAGTGCCCCAGATTTTAGCACAGTGCCTGACATGAAAGTTTTCAGTAAATATACATAACTATTGAGATGTCAAATGAGTGACAGTGGTGCTGAAAGATAAGAGGGAGCATCCTTTAGAGTCTGTATCCAAACCACCTGGCCTGGCCCATTTGCACTATCCCAGCCACAGGAACCCCTCCAAAGTGCACCAGGCAGAGGCACACTGAACACTTAACTCACTTCAGAATCTAAAGATCCAGAGACCTCACAGCAGTGTTGCTGCAAGAGTCTTTGAGAAAACTCAGAAAAGTGAAGAGTTTATGGAGGTGACAGGGACAGAAACCGAGAAATAGACGGGAGACAAACTGTCAAGAGGGCAGAGGAAGGAGTGGGGATGCCAGGAGGAGCACCAGCCATTTCTCCAGTTCTAACCTTGATGTGGCAGATCCTGAGAAGTCTCTGTACCAAGAATCATCAAACTTGAGGCCTCTGTAAGGAAAGCAAGAGCTGAGTCAAAAAAAAAAATGCTTACATTTCAGTCTGAAATTGTCTTCTGTATAAGCAAAAATCCCAAGCTTCCTGAGAGGTGGCCCAGCTGGAGATGCTTTTATCTCCATAAAGCTTCACTCCAAATCCATCTTCCAGTTGGGGCCTCTCTCCTACACACAGACACACACACACACACACACTCTCCGTCACCACAATGATGTGACCTGGAGTCTTCTCCGCTGTCTGTACAAATCAGTTAATTTGAACTTACGTGTTAAAGCCTCCTAACGCCGCTCAGCACTGTTCAGGGCACACGAATCTGCGTAAACATGGCCCCTGTCCACGTGAGCTCTCGGTCAAGTAGATCACATGAACCCGTATAGAAATTTAAAGAAACTAAAAGATGCTGTGAGGTTAAAGGGGAGGGAGAAATTAATTCCACTTCAAGAGGATGAGAACCACTGTTGTAGAAGGTGTGAGTTAAGCTGGGCTTGGAAAGATGCAATTAGGGCCCCTTGAGGGGTGACTACCTAGGTCTCCACATAGATCCCGTGTCATTGTCCTGATCTCCACTCCAGGGAACAACTCAGACAGAACTAGTACACTCTCCCAAGAGCAGTAAAAGTTAATCAGGAAGCCCAAGAGCAAAGCATATGTGCTCAGGTTCCTCCTTTTTTGGAACTAGGGAAGATGGCTGTCCACTGAAACATACATGGAACAATGCTAATGCATTCAGTAGCTGAAAACTCGAGATACAAAATAAGAGTAGGACTATAAATGCTTAGAACAGTGCCTAGATGATGTCACTCTGTTGTAGCACCTTTTATTTTTCTTACCAGTACCATCTTACATGCTTCAATATTTACTTTCAAACTTGATCCCCAGTGCCAGCCCTTGCTCTCAGTGTTGGTGTCAAGTCTAAATACACAAAGTTCAGTAAGACATTGTGAAGGAGGCAGCACTCCATGGGAACAGGGGCACTCGGGACCTATCAAGGAATGAAGAACACATCCACACTGCTTAACAGGGAGCAAATAAGTGAGGATAGTGGGAGGCAGTGTTGCCAAAGGATTGAGGCATCAGAGCATGTGGGGCGATAAATTGTCAAGCCAAGGACTTTTAATTGGATGGTGCCTGCAGCGTGGACCATTGAAGGCTTCAGAAGAGTGAATTGATCTGATCAGGTCTCTACCGACTTTCCTGAGACCTGTGTCCTCACCTCAAAAGTAACTACCCTGCAAGGGAAAACAGTATTAATTCTATTCTTAAAAGATGAGAAAGGGCTTTGCCACCTCTGCAGTCTACACTCTATCTGGGGACCTGGAACTCGGTCTCTGTGCAGTTATCTCTGAGGGCCATCAATGCCAGGTACTAAACTAGACATTGACCACTGACAGGTGAACACCGATGTGGTGGCTGAGCTCCTGGCGAGAGGACCCACAGGCCTGTCTGCACAGCACCTTCTGCCTAACAGCATTCAGGGCCCTAGATGACTCAAGCCCAGCAAATATGGCACTCCTTTCATTCATAACATGTGTTTTCCATCTTCCCTGAAAGCCCCCACAAGAAGAATGTGTTGCTTCCTCAGTGACACGCAGTCATCTTCATCACAAATGTCTGGTATTGACCAAATCATGGGGATGGGTTACCACTGAGCCACGCATCTTCCCTCGTCCAGCCCAAATGGTACAGTGTGTTAGCTAGTGAGGGGCTGTGAGTGACCCATCCTTGTCATGCAAGGGCATTGGAGTGAAAGCAAGTAAACCTTAATCATTAGAGGCAAGAATCAACAGTGGTGTGGCCAGCCTTGCTCTTTGAAAGAAAGGAAGCGCCCCTGATGTTGCCTAGCTAATTACATTCAGGTTCCTCCCCAGCCTGACATCTCTGGATTTGCGGGCTTGGGTGGAGCTGGAGTGGAAACTGTGAAGTCAGTAGAAGCAAAGCTTTGTTCTTCTGGTTTCTAGCTTATCAGGGACTAGAGAGTGTTTCCATGGTAAAATAAATAATTTGATAGTTACAGGGAACATATTTTTAATATAAAAATTGGACATATGGTTTGACAAGTATAAGTGTACTTTGGAAAATATAAGGCGAAAAAAAAGCTTTTAAAATTGGGGCTGTTCCTCCTAATGTGATGTTATGAGGAGATGGGACCTTTTGAAGTTGATTAGGTGATGAGGGTGGAACGCTTATGAATGGGATTAGCACCCTTAAAAAGGAGACCCAGAAGAGATGCTTTACATCTTCTGCCTTGTGAGGACACAGTGAGAAGACAGCCATCTATGAACCAAGAAGTGAGCCCCCCACCAGACACTGAATCTGCCAGCGTCTTGGTTTTAAATTTCTCAGCCTCAAAAGAACTGTGACAAATAAATTTGTCATTTCTAAGCTAAAATAAAATAAAATAAAATAAAATAAAATAAAATAAAATAAAATAAAATAAAATAAAATAAAATAAAATTGAGGCTGTTCCTGAAAAAGCTTTGGCATGTGGTCACCTTCACACAGTGCTCTCACCAAAGAGGAATACGGTACAGCTAATCCAGGATAAGCCAATTAACACAAATCACTAATTGCAACTGCGGCTAACCTACAATCTGCGTGCAAGAATTCATCAGTGCTGTTCAGCAGAACCTCTTTGTGACTCTCAGCAGCTAAGCTCATCACTCAGAGGTCTCGGCATCCTGTGAGTAAGGGCGCCTTCATCTCTGGGTGGTGGGAAGTAAGAAAACTCTTACCAGTGCAGCCCTTGGGAGCAGACTCAGAAGCTAATCACGTTGAAGGGAGAATTATACACCATCCTCCCGGGAGAAATTATCCCGAGGGATTTATCCGTCTCTTTTTTGTACAGTTTAGACCAGGATTAAGTAACAGCTTTCCTCGCTGCCTAAGCATTGTTTTGCTCTCATCTACAAAATGCATAGCTGGTCTTGATCACTCCAAAACACATATAGACACACTAGACACACCTCCGTCACAATCAGCCTCTCTCCCCCTCTTTCACGCGCGCACACACAACGGATGTAAGAGCAGGCTCCATTTGGTTGTAGTTCCTGGGAGGGATGCAAAATGAAGTCAGATTTGCATAGTCCGCCAGACAAGCCCTCCGGCCCCTGAAACTTCACACCTGTCTCCTGCCAGTACCCAAAGTGCCATCTGCTTCTCCCAGGAAGCCAGGCACAAAACCCCCTCTTTATGCCTTTGGTAGACAACAAGAAAACCTGGCGTGGGGAGCCTTAATTGCTCAAAAATAACTCCACGGTACGTAACATACAGTTACATGAAGATCCGAAGGAAAAGCCTTGGCAGTCTTTGTACAAACATCCAGATAATGGTTGGGGCATGCAAAAGGGAAACTATTTCAGGACTCAGCCTCATCCCAAATTAGTTCCACTGCCAAGAACTCTACCAGTGAGGAGTTCTGGGTGTGTGGTAGAAAGTCCCCCAAAAAAGGCATGTGAAGTATCCAGGCAAGATCCTGCTTTTCCCTCGACCTCGCTCTGAGTTTCCGACGCTTGCCTAAAGCTTTTTCTACCACCTCACATAAATAATTTTGCTCATTAGTGCCACTTTTAAAATATAGTTCTATCTCCAGTTGTGCGAGCAGGGCGGAGGAGAATTCTCTCACCCAGGCTGGTACAGCAGTGCCCGAGCAGAAACCAGCCATGTAAAACAGGGAGATGTGGGGAAAGCAGCCTGGTTTCCAGTAGGGTTTAAGCACAGGACTGTCTTAAGGCAAGAGGACAGATCAGAGCAGACGTCTGGGGCTGGATGATTCTTTGTTGTGGGGAGTGTGCCCAGTGGGATGTGCAGAGCATCCCTGAACTCGATCCATTACATACCGGTAATATCCTCTCCCCCAGTATGACAACCAAAAATGCCTCCAGACGTTGTCAAATGTACCCAGGGAAGCAAAACCATCCCTTTGGAGAAGTACTGAATGTGATGGTCCCTTGAGGTCCCCCAGAGCCCGTTACTGAGGGATGTAGGTGGCCGAGAGAGTTCTGATAGCGTAGCATTTATCATAGACGGTTTATGAGTTTATGTCTCCCATTAGACTGCATTTTTGTGAGCACACGAACCATCTCCATCCAGGCACTGCCGTCTCTCCAGCCCGTGGCCTGGTGCCCGGCACAAGTGTTAAAGAAATGAATCAATGACTTAATGAGTGACAGGCTCGGTCTCCTTTCCAACCCCGTGCTCCCTGTGCCAAGTGCTGTGTCTTTGTGTTGGTGGGGGGGGGGCAGGAAGGGATATCTTCAGAAAACTAATAAAATAAATGACTAAATAAATGGGACCTCTTGTCTCAAGAACACAGAGATAAGATAAATCATTTTGAGTCCTGGGAAAATTATCTCCACCATCCTGCCCTGGTTTCTCCGTTCAGCCAGAAAACACTTTAATTTATCTTGGGAAATTTTTCATCCACCAGACGAACATTAAGTATTTCTTTCCTTTTTTTTTTTTTTTAAGTATTCTTCTCTCTACAAAGGTGGGTTGGCTCTCAAGTCATTGGAATCAAAGCTCCATTAAGCTCCGTGCACGTAAGGCTTGTGAGGTTGGCCTGGATTCGGGGCCAGCAGAAGGATAAAGAAATCTGACACTCATTCTTCATGTAATTAGAGTTGGTAAAATAAACTGTGTGCATTTCATTGAAGGAATGGATCCATCAGGCCGAGGACAGGGCGGGAATCTCATGCTCACGGTACCAGTCTTTTGTCTCAAATTAACCCCCAGCTGATCAAAAAGTTTCCTGTGGAATCACTGGGGACCATTCCTGTTTCCCATCCCCCATCCCTTCACACCTTTTAGTCTCTGAGTCCATGCAGGTTTTCTCAGCTGGCTCAAACCCAGCACACACTACATCCGGTGGTCTGCTCATATGTGATGTGTGCTCACCAGCTCCCCCAGGTCCCTGCATAGGGCGCATCCCTCCCGCAGTAACATGATGCCAGCACACATCCAGGAACCCATCTCTGTCCAAGGGGACACGGCCAGACAACAAACAACAAGCGTTGTGAGAATGTAGGGAAAAGAGAGCCCTTCTGCACAGTTGAAGAGAATGTAAATTGGTCTGGCCATTATGGAAAATAGTATGGGGATTCCTCAAAAAATTAAAAATAAAACTGTCTTGTAAGGGAGGGTGTAGCTCAGTGGTAGAGTGTGTGCTTAGCATGCATGAGGTCCTGGGTTCAATCCCCAGCATCTCCATTTAAAAAAATAAACTTAATTAGCTCCTCCCAAAATAATATATATATATATATATATAGAACTGTCTTAAAATTATTGTTCAAGACAAGTTATGTCTCTATCTCTGGATATATTTCTGGATCATCTTGTTCCATTTGTCCATCTGTCTATTCATCTACCAGCACCTTGATTTTTAACCACTATAATTCTATGATACATTTTGATACGTAATAGGACCAGACCTTCTTCATTATTTATCATGTGCAGAATTTCCATAAAAACATAAAAATTAATTTTATAATTCTTTTTTTTTTTAAAGAGGGCATTGCTTTTTCATGCTTGTCAGGAGCCAGGATGAGGTAGTAAGGAGAAATCCACATCTTCAGCCAGCCTTGGGACAAGTAGCCACATGAATTACATCATTGAATGGGACTCAACAGAATAATCTCTGATGATAAAATGAATTCTTTATGAAAAGCACACAGCCCCTTCCTAAATTCAAATTATGGTTCTTACCTATATTAATATCCTCTTCTAAAATCTGATCCAACCAAACCCAACCCAGCTTTCAAAAAAGCCAAGGTCTTGGAAACCTCCTCCAACGTCCTTGGATTACCAACTGAAAGCTGCAGCCATAGCTCTGTGTGGCCTGCCGTCCTCTGTACCATGCCCTCACTTTGGCTAACTTAAAATTAGCAGCAGTTTCCTCTAATAGTCTTCATGCTCCTCCTTACCCAGCTGGAGAGCTGGCTTGTCCATCTTAGAGATCAAATATGCGCAAAGATAGGAGCATCGGCTAGTGAGGGTATAAGGCAGGCTTACGTAATAGACAAGCCAGCTGTCCGCGGACCATGGAAGAACATCTCAAGCAAGAGGCAAGAAAGGAGCCAGAAGAACATTACAGTATTGCTAGGAAGTAAAGCGAGGCTTTGAAATAGACAGGCTGGTGAGGAGGTTAGGGAAGTTGGAGTTGTTTCGTCCAGCAATGCCGGAGTGCAGCCCGGCAGAGTCCACCCCCCAGCCCCATATCAAGTCCTTGCAGGCCTCCAATGCACTGGTGCTGCACGGCTGTGCCCACTCATGGCAGAGATGAGGAAACAGCCGAGGCTACGGTATCAGCTAACGAGGGGACTTCCCTGCTGATGTGGGCTGTGAAATACAGCTTTCACCACTGTGGGACCTTCAACATCAGGAAAAGCAGTCTTCTACCCAGGGAAACAATACTGAGCCAGCCTGGATGGATTCTTAGGAACATTTGTAACTCTAGAAAACTGTGAGAATCCAGGGGCTGTTCTCAGGGCAGAATGTAGTGCCCAGGCAAGCAGGCTTGGGATGGGGGGGTGATACGGAAGTCTGGCTCTGTCCCGTGTTTCCCCTCTTCAACCCAGCCTGGGTCTCCTCCGGCTTCAACGTGCTCTGAGTAGCTGGTATATTCCCCCACAGTCCTGGTGGGTGTATTTTGTGGTGTTTTCTTTTTCATCATCTCACTGATAGAAGTGTGTGTGTACACGTGTGTGTATATGTGCGTGCACATGCATTTTTTGGCATTTGCCCCCTAGGAAGGTTTCCACGCGTGTAGAAGCTTGAGCAGAAACAGGGAGCAGAGAGAGATGGCTTGGGGGTTGGGAGGGAGCCCACTCCTGCCTGTGCCTTCGCTTCTCCGTGAACTCAGCTGTTTGGCATCCGTGACGTCTCTACCGCTGCTAAGCTCACAGGGGAGTATGGGACAGGTCCCCTTCCCCACTGCTCTCTGCACACCCTCCTCCCTCACCCCCTCCTCACCCCCTTCTATACTCTGCTATCTTTCTCCCCTCTGGTTTCTTCAATTTCAATGAGTTTATTGGCATGACGAATGTTGCCAAAGCCAATAGCACCGAGTCTCAGTGTCTGGGGATGGATTTCACAGTGGGAAGGGGGTGATGGGGCCTCAGACCACATTCCCACTGTGGGTTTCTGCTTCAGTCTGAGCCGGTGGCAGGCTGCCAGGGACCTTGTTCACTTGGGTTTCCAGTCTCAACTGAACTCACCAGCCTTGTCTCCAGACAGGGAGAAAGTTATTATAGCAGAGGTCATGTCTGGAGCCTCAGGTTGTGGGGATGGGGCAGGAGAAGAGGGTTCAAGCTTACATTTTCAAGGAGCAGTTTATAAACAAGCCCCTCACTGTCCTGTATAAACTGTGATGCTAAAAACTCCAGCCCCCCACTGACACTGCAAACTCAGACCGGGGGCCTGGGTGACAAAGACAGGCAGCTCTCAACTCAGGCACTCACGGGAGATTAGAAGGGGTCCTTGATGATCATCTGAACAAGCAAGAGTCTTATCTTTGTCCATGCCCTCCCCCTGCCCCCACCTCTCGCCAACACACACACAAGAACATTTTGGAGAATTTGAGACAGGCGAGAGAAGAGGGATATTGTTACAACCAGAGCCTCAAACATCCATCTCAAATGAGTTTTAGCTAAGGAAGTCTCCTTCCTAACGAACCAGGCTTATGAGCTTATCAACCTTCTATTTTTCTCTCTCTCTGTCAGTCTCTCTCTCTCTTTCTCATTTTCTCAAACACACACACACACACTCACACATACCTTGTCAGCACAACAGACTTTCCCCTGCAGGGTGCCTCGTGGATGGAAATTTCTATTTGCAATGAAAATCAACTTTGGAAAACGTCACAGCAAGGGACTTTTTTCCCTGGCTGCCCCAAGATTGATCTGGTCCATAGGATGCCCCAGATCATTGCATTCGGTAATTTCATTCTGCTTATGATCTATTTCTTATACGATCAATATGATAAATGCGACGGGGAGCAAAGTGGGCTACAGCCCGACGCTGGTGAAGTGGGAAGGAGAAGGGAGCGCTGGGCTGCAGCGCCGTGTGTCTCGTGAAGCAGAAAAGCAATTCAGTCAGACTAGAGGCTACAGACAAGGCGGTATATTCTCCGTGATAAATGCAAATGATGTGACTACATTTCCCCCAGCACAAATGGGGGCGGGGAGAAAAGCCCCACTCTCCGGGATCACAGCGGTCCCTTCGGAACCCACAGGAAATCTGCACAGGCACCTGGTGGGGTGAAGGAGGAAAGAGCAAGGGTTTGCCTACATAATCAGTGCTAATGGCAAGCCCCCTCTTCCTGACCTGGCCATGCCTCTGAGCGTTGCTGCTTTTTAAAGCAGAGTACGACAGGATCCAGCATCGAGCGAGTGGAGAACCACAGGGAAATTCTGGACAGGGTGCTGATCCATGAGAACCCCGGCATCTTCTCTGAGCATCAGGGTTCCCCTGGCTACAGGTCTTGTTAGGTAACAATCCGTTTCACCGCCTGTCTCGTTCCTCTGTGCCAGGGTCTCCTGCCTTCCCAAATGGGCTGACGTGCCTAGGTGTCCTTGAACAAACCATTGGATTTTCTGTGTCCAAGTTTCATCATCTGCTAAAGAGGATCTGTGATCTCTCTACTGCTGTTGGATGGTATCTTTATGAGGATGGAATGAAATGATGCAGATAAATTCTAAAAATACATAAGGTGCCCAAAGTGTGGGGTATCAGCTGTCATAGGCACCATAAAGCTTGGAAAAGAAGAAAGAGAGGCAACCGCCCTTGGAAAGCTTACAGATTGATGGGAAAGATGGGTCAAATGCATGAAAAGGAGACGCCAGACAAGCTGACCCAGAGGAAGGAGCCCTGGACCAGGAGATACAAACCCTGAGTTGTAATCGGGCTCAGCCACTCCCTCACTGAATGATTGTGCAAGTTTCTTTCCCTGCTCTGGGCCTCAACTTCCCCAAAGGAACATGGGACAGTTTGATAATCTCCAGGGCACCATCCCTTGTGTGGATGCGGATGTTAAAGAGCGATCTGAGCTCCAAGGAGAAATGAAACAGAGCTAGGCTTTAGAACACAGAAGGGCACGCTTTGGCAAAATGGGATAGCAGGGACCTTCCAGATGTGGGGGTCAACCAACTGGGCTAAGCTTCCAAAGTGGGAGTGAGCACGTCCCAATCAAGCATGTTCAAAGATTTCAGGTGACCGGAACCTAGAGAAGAGTAAGGAGAAAGGTGAAAGGGCATGGAAGATGCCTTCTGCTTCTGAGCCCTTGTCTGGGATGAGGCAAGATGGGGAGAGAAGAAGGGACGTGTTGTCGGGACGGCCAGGCCTCTTCACAAGAGTGGAGAGGAGCCGGACCTGCTGTCCACTCACCCTCCCATGTGTATCAAAATGACTGCAGCCTTCAGGATCTTTCTCAGGAGGAGTGCTTTGTCATCGCAACCCTGCTGATTCTCGGGTCTTTTCAGGAAATTAAATTTGAAGTTGCTCAACCCTGCTAGTGTTTGATCCCTGGCAGACACTCTCCCTGTCTTGCTGCAGAAAGCTTGAGGTGGGCTGGCTGGGGAAGGTGGGTGAGGTGGGGAGTGTTGTGGGTGGGGCAGTCACGGTAAGATGGATTCCAGCAGCTCTCTGCTTTGGGGATTGCCCTCCCACACCTCCCGCTGCAAGGAAGTCTGGTCTCTGGAAGAGGGCAGAAAGAAGTCCCCTCCTATTTTCTCATCTAGATGGCAGAGGCCGGGATGAGCTCTTCACTGGGGATTTGCTTCATTAGCCACTGTGCCAAGGGCAGAGCAGGAAACTCTGATCCAACTGATAACCAAGCCATGCATGGCCTCTGTGAAATGGTCAGGGCAGCTCATCTGGATAGTTTCCATTTGCAAATCCATCAGAAGAATTGTGTCCTTAATAAGTACAACACCTACCAAAGACATAGCTCAGATTTGATTAAAGATGACCATTCATGTGTTCATTCAGTGTACTTTCACCCACTGGGAGGGAGCTTCGAGGCACAGAGGTATTGCGTTCCCTGCTCTAGAGCTGAGATGGCTGAAGCCTGTCCAGGTTAGACAGATGGTAATGAGAAGACCCACAGATCTAGACCAGTGTGGGAGGTCCATGGCTTTTGAAGGAGATGGGGGCCTGTCTTGGGGGAGGACCCTGTGCAGCTGTTCACTGTCATGCAGCTGTTTGCAGATCCAAAGAATAAATTAAGCTTTTAAAATGGGAACAACTTATTTTAGCCAAGGCTTTCTCCTGTCCATTCAAATCTCACAGCAAGTGTGAAGTTCAGAAGGGAGTCCAGTGTGGTGTCAAGGGTCAAAGGGCAAGGCCTACCCCCTTTGACTTTCCTGACATGAGTTGTCTAGACAGAGTGCATCAGCTTCCTTATTGGTGACTGAGGATCTTCAGCAAAGCAAAATAATTTCATGGGCTTGCATGTTCAGAAGCCAGAGCTGGTGTATTAAATTAAGAATACGCAGCTCAATGACAAAAAAAAATCCAATTAAAAACTGGGCAGAGGATCTGAACAGACGTTTTTCCAAAGAAGACATAAAAATGGCCACTAGACACATGAAAAAATGCTCAACGTCATTAATAAGCAGGGAAATACAAATCAAAACCACGATGCTATGTCACCTCACACCCATTAGAATGGCTATTATCAAAAAGACAGTAAATAACAAGTGTTGGTGAAGATGTGGAGAAAGGAAGCCTTCCTGCACTGTTGGTGATCGGTGCACCATCAGTTGGTACAACCGCTATGGAAAACAGCATGGAGGGTCCTCAAAAAAATTGTCATGCAAGAATTCCACTTCTGAATATTTTTGTAAAGAATATGAAAACACTAATTCAAAAATACATGTGCACCCTTATGTTCATCACAGCATCATCTACAACAGCCAAGATACGGGAACAACCTAAATACCCTTTGACAGATGAATGGAAAAAGAAAATATTACACACACACACACACACACACACACACACACACACACCCCAAATGGAATACTACTTAGCAGTAAAAAAGATGAAATCTGGCCATTTGGGACTACATGGAGAAAGAAAAATATTATATGATCTCACTCACATGTGAAATAGAAAATACACAAAACAAAACAGAACAAAAAAACACAAAGATGCAGAGAATGGACTGGCAGTTGGTAGTTACCAGAGGGGAAAGGTGGGCAGGGGGAGGGGGAAGGATGGAAATTAAACTGCTGATGAGTTCTCTGTGGTCTATACAGAAGCTAAAATTTAATATTGTGCGCATGAAACTTATATAATGTTATAAACAAATGGTACCTCAAGAAAGTAAAATAAAATAAAAAGAATATGCAGGTATGACCTGCTGAAGGAGGAGGCACAAGCCACCTACACATGGTCAGCATCAGAGCTCCCACTTTGGGGAAGTGAAAACCCTGGAGTCCTTTTGGTTGAAGGCGCAGTCTCAGTACAGCCACACAAGGGAAGTAAAGTGACGAAATGTCTTGACTTACAGATCCCAGAAACAGGGTTGGGGCAGGGGGGGTGCGAGATGGGCTGAGAAAAGGGCAGGCCTTCATCCCAGTGTCCCAAATACCAGGCCCTAGGTCACAGGCCATGGGCAAGTGAGTGGAAGAAAGACAGCATGGTAGCAAGCATATATTACTCAGGGCGGAGTTTGCTAACTTTTCATGGGCTCAGCTTTAAGTGGTTATTTTTAAAGGTGCCCAGGGAGAAGCAATGTGGGAATTTGGGGCAGGAATCCTAAGCTCCGGTCCTGATCTAAAACATCCAAACTCGGTGGGAGCAGGGTTGTCACACTGTATCATACTGCCAAGATGCCTGGGTAGCAGCTCAAAATAGTGGTTCCTCCCATCACAGCTTCTAACCCCAAAAGGGAAAAATACCTTCCTCCCTCTACCTTCCCCACTCCTGAGTTCATTTTCTATTGACTTTACATAAGCTTCTTTGGGCTTCCGGCCTTGAGATTTCTGAGTCACTCTTTGCCAGCAACCTGGGCTGTTCTTCTGTTGGTAATGAGTTCAATTCACACAAAAAGCCAGAGCCTGCTCCAGAGGCCTGTGGGCAAGTCCCAGGCAATACTTCTGCCAGTGCCATTTGCCTGCAAATTCCTCTCAAGCCCCGGGACAACTTAGATTCCACTCCCTCCAGACCACTCTCAATGCTCCAGAAAAAGTCAAGTACCAAAAATCAATCGGACTTTTCCAGTGGGAAGACTTCCAAAATCACCAAAGACTTGAATTACCTTCCCATAATTGGGAAAGTCGACCAAATAGCAGAGAAATGACCTCCCTCTTCTTCCCCTGGTCTGCCAGTCGAAACACCGCCTGCTCCCCAACCAAGGCGTGTCACGAGGCCTATCCCCAGCGAGCTCGGCTGCAGTAATTGGAAGCAGCCGTGCCTCGCCTTGGGTCTTGGGGATTTTCATCATTGGGCTGTTCCAGCCAAGACATACATTTTGCCAAAGAAAACTTTCCTTTGAAACCTCCATCTTATCCAAACAGAGAGTTGGAGTTCACTCTTGGCAGCTCCAAAGATAGTTCTGAGTTACGAAAAACAGTACACGTGTCACCCAATCTGTGAGATTGCTCCCAATCTGGGAAAAAAAAAAAAAAGCCTTGCACGTAGAGTAGACTCTTTCCCTGTAACTGATAAAGTCAGTGCACCTGCAGCAACTTCAGATCCCTGCTACGCTGCCCTTGGAAGCCTCCTCTGGATATGACCCCCAAATGCTTCTCCTCGAAGAGGTTTGTAAGGCAAACGAGCAAGGAATGTTTCAAAGAAAGGGAAGATCCAGAGTCTAGAGAAATGCAGTCGTGTTCTTCAAGGGGAAGCATTCGAATTCCAGGACTTGGCAAGATGACAGTTTGGGGAAGGATTTGGTCCAACTTGGAGGAATTGCAGTGCTAGAAAAAAAGGGCATTTGCAGGCACTGTCTATCTCCTTGGGGGAATAGAGCGGGTCTTCGTGAAGGGAACCAGGTTGATATCCAGAAGCTGATGAAAACATTTTGCAAATATTCAGACCAGTTGTCTGACCTGGAAAACAGAGAGTGTGCGATGCCCAGACAGCCTTCTGCAGGGTAGGGCTTGAGTGAGAGAGAGAAGGGCCCTTCCTGAGAAGAGGCTCTGTGAATTCCCTGCCCCATGCTGTCGCATCCTGGGTTACTGATCTCTCTCCTGGTGGCCTTTGTGGCTCCTGGAGGTAGAGTATGGCCACACCACAGTCTCAGGACAGTCACTCTAGTGGAGAAGAAAAATACTTAGAATCATTGGATCTCATAATTAGACATGACCTGAAAGCCCGTTTAGCCAGCTGGCCTGTCTCACGCTAGGAAGCCTGCACAGCCCAGGAACCACCAGTGACAAGACAGTCACTTCCAACAGCACAGCTCAAGGTTCAGGACTGCACAGGGCTCCTCATCCCTCAGGTAGCCAGAGAGCAAGACAGGGAAGCCAGCTTTGCCAGGTTAGGGCACAAGTTTAGGTTTAATGCTGCTTAAGATCATGGGCTGAGACGGCCTGGAGTTAGACTCCCTAGGTTCAAACCCTGGTCCCATCAGTTACTCCTAGATGACCTTGGGCAACTTACTTGACCCGTCTGTGCTTCAGTCCCTATAGATAATGATAATACCTACCTCATTTGGTATTTGTGAGATTAAATTGAGCTAATATAAGTAAAGCACCTAGAATATTCTTAATCCCACCAAATCAACCAACAGAGATCCTCCTCATTTTTAAACAAACCTATTTATTATAAAGAATTGTATGTAATGTGTTTACAAAAGCATAAATATCAGTATAATAGGCCCTCATAAGTCAAAATAGTGTAACAAATGATTCATATCCAGCTGCGACTACACTCCGCCCACTTCACTCCCAGCACTGGTCCTTTTGAAGCAAATCATATTTAAGCTTTCATGATTTCACTATGTACTTCCAAAAAGGGGAACTCTTTTAAAAAAATAATAACCATAACAGCATATTACACTCCCCTAAAATATAAAAATAACTCTATAATATAAAATATCATTGTCTTCTCTGTCAAAAATAATATGAAAAAAGGTCACATTGCAATTGGTTGACATGTCTCTTAAGTCTCGATCTGTAGATTCCTCTTTCAATTCTTTTTCACTATTTTTCCCTCTGCAATTTTTTAGTCATAAGAATGGGCCATTTGTTGTGTAGAGTTTCTTATAGTCCGGATTTCGCTGATTACATATCATTTAACGTGTTCTCTGTCCCTCTGTATTTCCTGTACCTTGATAGTCAGATCATCAGCCTTCAATAATTTGACAAGACTAGTTCAATAATTCAGGTTCAATAATCTGACAAGACTGCCTGGTGGACTGTGGTATGTATTTCTATCAGGAAGTTCACAATGTGTGGCTGGTTTTTTGCTGTGATGCTAGCAGTATCCATGATCATCGTCTAGATTTATTAACTCATGGTCAGGATGCCAAATAAAATGCAAGATATTCAGTTACATTACAATTTCAGATAAACAATGAGTGAGTGTTTAGTATACGTAAATCCCAAATACATTTATACTAAGCAATCATTTGGTTTTTTATCTGAAATTTATATTTAACTGGAATTCTGTGTTTTCATTTGCTAAATCTGGCAACGTTAATTAAGGGCTGCAAAATGGTGACGTTCTAAGCTCTATGATTCCCTCTTGATTGGTTAGACATAATTTCTTTCATAAAGAAAAACTTCCCCTCATCTATTTGATAGCCCTGAAATATGGATCATATATGAGAAGTAGGATAAATACTTGATTTTTTTTCCTTTGATTTCTCAATCTAAAACTAATGAGATAGGTCCTTCAATGGCCATTCGCGCTATCATTATGAACTCACAGATGTGAATATATTGGTTTTGAATTTCAGTCCTTTGCAGTTATTAGCCATTCAGGTGCTTAAACTATCCCATCTCTGGTCACTGAGAGTCAATTCTAGGAGGCTCCTGAGTCTTTGGACATGACAGCAGTAAGTTTTGCTACCTACTGCGCTTTCTGGTATAAGAGGATTTTCAAGGATCAGCAGGTACATTACCTGCCCTGGATCGGGAATCAGGCATTTCTTCAAGAAATCCTGTTTCCTTTTAAGAGGAAATGGTATTTAGAAAACATAATCTGGGAGCTAGAAGTTGTTCATTATTTTTAGGTCTCTTCAATAGAAAGAGCCAACAGACACGTGTTGTTTTTTTTTTTTTAAGATAATATAGATTATGGGTTTGTAATGATATTCCCAATACAAATGCAAAGCCACAGGTTTTGTTTCACCTCACTGATCTCACATCTGTACCTCTTTTCTCTGATGATAAAAGTCCCTATTCTCAATGACATTCCTATCATTACTCTCATATAACACATGCACACAAAGCAATGTATGCATGCACCATCTTTTTTCTTAGGACATATCCCACAAAGGATATAAAAAAATATTTGAAATACTTTCTTGGTGTGGTTACACTCCAACTGGATACACATTGTAGTTCCCGTTTTTTTAGTTTTATTTTTCTTTTCAAATAGTAAGGAATTGCTCTCTTTGTATTTTTATTTTATTTTATTTTACTTTATTTGGAAGGGGGGTAATTAGGTTTAATTATTTGTTTTATTTTTAGAGGAGGTGCTGGGGATTGAACCCAGGACCTTGTGTATGCTAAGCATAGACTCTACCACTTCAGCTATAGACTCCCCGCTTCTCTTGTATTTTTAAATTATGTAAAAATGCTTACATAATTCCAAAGGCAAATCTATAAAACATGGTATATTCAAAGAAATCTCTTGCCTATCCTGGTCCCCTTCACTCTGTTTATTTCCTTCTTCCTTCTGAAGATAAACATGTTGTTTTTACAATTTATCCTTCATTGGTTTATCCTTCCAGAATTACTTAAAGCTAATACAAAGGTATAGCTGTATTCTCCTCAGTCTTCAAGGCTCAGCTCCAATATTACTCCTCTCAGATCTCATCGCCAAAAACTGAGTACTCATCCAACTGATTACAGTCAGAAATGTCACCTGCCTTACAGTGCACTGTGTGGTCACAATGTTCACAGCTACCTTCCATTCTGATTGCTCATTTTTCTATTCTAATTGGTTGGTGCTGGAGTTTTACCTGATCATAGTTCATTGCATTCACTTGCCTCTCTCGGTAGCAAAAGTTGCTAGGATTTCCTAGAAAACCAAGATCAGACCAGCCCTTACATCTTTTTTTTATTATTATTATTATTCCATCCAGCCACAGCCTCAATGAAAATTTGTTGAATTGAATGCATAAATCAGTGCCTCTTCGACCTGGGTAAGCACCCAAATTACCCACATAGCTTATTTAGTATTTTTCATAAGTACAGGTTGCCAAATTCTACCCAAGACCCACTGAATCAGAATTGCCAAAAGTGATCACCAAGAATCTGAATTAAATAATAAAGCATGACTCTGTTATACAGCCAGTGTAGAGCCATTGACCAAAAGCCATTCATAAAAGCCCGAAAGGAACACATACACAAGCACCCGCAGTGGGTGTTTCTTAATAGAGTCTCCCCTCTGCTGTTGGAGACGCCGCAATTCTGCGTCAGCAAAGCCCAGAGGAAAACTTAGCCAGTCATTTCATTTACCACGATGATTTTCTCCAGAGAAAACCCAAAGAACTGTGGAGGGTGGGTTTATCTCTGTGAAAGAGAATTGGTTGCATATAAAGGTTAATTACTTTTTAAGGTCACACAGTTTGTCAACACCTAGAGACGAAATTGGCTCCGTGATCTTCTGGCCCAGAGCTCTGTCACCATGAGTAAAACAGTTGCTTCCTTTTACCAAGCCTAGGATTACCCGAGGGCAGAGATGACACAGGTCCTCCTCTCATGCCTCCAAGGGCACTTGCATCCCCAGGCAGGACTCGAGCGCCAGAAGGGGTTTCAGGGACCTAATCCAATCCCTAAGGTGAGAAAATTATGGTCTGAATTAGAAAGGCAGTTAAAGGCAGTGCTGGGACTGCAAGCCCCATCTCCTGCCTTCCTGGCTGATGGTCCTTCCTGCATCATCCAGCTGAGAGTCAATGCACTGATGGTACGAATGAGGCTAAGTTAGAGTTGTTGACATCTAGTCTCAGTCAGGTGGGTTGATGTCACATTTCTGCAACTATGTAGAAGGTAAGACTCAGACCCTGCTCCACTTCTCTAAGCTTCAGTGACAAAGTCATCGCCAGACCTGTGTCCAGGAAGTCACACCCAACTTGAGCTAAGAGGAAGAGAGGGAGCAGGTTGAGAAAGGATTATCTCCTCTTCTTACAATAGCTTTAAATGAGCTCTCTCATTTAATTTTCCTTTGTCACCTAGCAGTGAAAAGAGGCGGTGGCTGGGTGGGGTGGCTGGGGCAGGGGGGCCCCAGAAGGAGCAGGACAGTTGATTTCCTCCAAGTCTGCCTTTTCACTTTCATCCCCAGGGCTCTATAGGCCAGAGATAGTCTAATTGGTGTCCTGGTGAAAGAGATGGCGGCTGAGCACTATAGAAACAGGGCTTAGGTTTCTCTTCCATTGTGCCAGGCTACATAATCCTCACCATCCCCCGTTCCCCGCCTGCAGTTTGAACCAAAGGGGAAAACTGGAGGTGGTCCCCTTGGTACGTCTGGCCATTTTGGAAAACTCCAGGGAGGGAGCCATCACAGTAATCGAATGCATCAATTAAACGCAACAGATCCTTTTCAATCACAGGCAGCACACACGCACACACACGCATACACACGCGCATGCACACGCATACACACAAACACAATCGCCTGTCTCAGTGTTCTCTCCAGGGCTCACTCTGGCCTCCCTGGCTTCCCACAGTGCGAGGCAAGGCAAAAAAAAAATCTATTCAGGTCACAAGGTTGAGGTTATGGGAGATGAAGGAAACCAGAGGGGGTGGGCAAGCGTGCCGGTGAACTTGGATGTGTGCCAGGGGAGGGGCTTTGAAGGCAACAGTCCTATAGGGATGCTAATCGTGGGTGTCTCATTGTGATAATTCTGGGTCTCTTTCTGTCACTGGGATGCACACAAAACTGTGCTGTGGGACGGGAGCCTCCCAGCTGCTCCCTGTGGTGCCACTGGAACAGAGGTCAGTGGCAGAGAAAAGCCCGTGGTTTCTGGAAACAGCATTGCTTTCACTGGATTAAGGTTCAAAAGGAAAACTTAGACTAGAATTTAAGAATCTTCCAGGCTAAAAGTACTATAAAACTCTTAACAGGTACCAAGAGTATTAGTAATATATTCTAGGCCTCTTAAAAGATGTATGGTGGTAAATGCCTCCTCACTGGATGGATACAAAGAGATAAAGAATGACAGCTTACTGAGCTGTTTGTATAGAGGCTGTCGTGGGGTTTAATTGTGTCCCCCAAAGAGACATGTTCAAGTCTTAACCCCTAGTACCTCTAAATATGACCTCATTTAGAAATAAGCTTACTGCAGACACGTTCAAGTTAGGATGAGGTCGTAGTGGGTTAAGATGGGCTCAAACCCAATGACTGGTGTCCTTATTAGAAGGCCATGTGAACACACACACACACACGGAGAGGGAAGATGGCCAAGTGAAGACAGAGGCAGAGATTGGAGTGATGCAGATACAAAGTAAGGGGTACCAAGGATTGTAGACGAAACTGGGAGCTGGAAGAGGCAAGGAAGGGTTCTTCCCCAGAGCCCTCAGAGGGAGCCCTGGCCCTGCTGACACCTTGACTTCCAACTGCTGGACTCCAGCCACCGTGAGAGAGAGAAATCGCTGTTTTAAACCGTCCAGTTTGGGGTCCTTTGTCACAGCAGCCTTAGGAAGCTAATACAGGTACGACTAAATCCCTGCAGGGTCTCTCCCCACTGCAATAGGCCCTAGTCCTGAAGGTGTGGGGGTCTCGTTGTTGGGAGTGATACCGAGCATTTCTCTGCACTGACGGCTGCACAGTCTTACTACAAGCTCGAGGGAAGCACAGCTGTAAATGAGAAGGAAGGAAAAGGGAAAGCCCTTGTAGATTCGGTCAAGAGAGCCTCACTTGGACTCCCGTTTCCTCAAGAAAGGGTTGGGGTCTGTCATTCTGACATTCTCTCACACAAGCGCTCCCTCCTGCCCCTCCCATGAATAGCAGCTACACACTTTGTGCTCGTTCTTGGGGACAGGAACCAGACCCCGGTGCCCAGGGCTGGCGAGTGGGATTCCTGACTCAGGAGGCATTCAATCCCAAACAATTATGATAATCCAATCAACATCACAGACGGCGCAGACTAATGCCATTAGAGGCAAAATCTCCCCGGGCTGCTGGGGGAGGAGGAGAAGCAGAGACAAAGCAGAGTGGGCTCAGCCTCAAGGTCACTGTCGTCTCCCAGACTGAGTTATCTGGTGGACAGATGGTTCTGAAGCAACACCAGTGCTGTTAGAGGCAGACACCAGTGTCCTCCTCTAGGGAAATCATGGCCGTAAGCAAAGATGGCATATGTGCAAAGGAGAGGGAATCTTCCAGAGTCTTGTAAGACAGACCTCAAGTCCCCACGCACGGTGCACGGAGCTGGACTCAGAGACCTGGCTTTGATCCTGGCTTCTCCATTTATCACCTGCAACACTTTTAGCAACGCATGTGATCTAAACCTCAGTCACCTCATTGGAAAACATGGACAATTGCTCAACTTCCTTCCTATCATTCTTTGCTGTTCTGAAGCCCAAAATGTATCGGGATCCAATGCGTTTCATATTACAGAGGAGGAAAGAGGCTAACCTGGCTTCTCCACGGCCACACCACCAGCTGGTGACAGACAAGGGCTGACACAACGTCACTGTCCGGTGAGCAGTTTCCCTTGCGCCAGGCACTGCGGTTTATAAGACTCATTTCATTCTCGTCACAACTCTATGATGTCCACACTCTTTTCCTGTTTTACCACTGAGGCGATTGAAGTTAGCAAGAGGGTAAGTCACTCTGCTGAGACCACAGGGGAATCGGCAGCAGAGCGGGGAGCCAAACCCACTCCGAAACTTAAGCTCTCAGCAACTGTGGTTGGGCCCAGCCATCTTCCTAGTATATATCTACCTGCTTCTAATGCACGTGAAAACTTTGCCAATGGCGACTTGCTGTATGCATTACCACATTAATTATTAATATTAACTGTTAAATATTATTGCATTAAGAGAAGTGAGCATTAGTTTGACTTTGAAGCTCATCAAAAGCACAGAGGTGATTCCCAGGTCCTGGGATGCGGTAGAAATTACAAAGCAATTTGGCACGTTCTGTCAAAGGGTCTTTTCTGAGCTCATCAGTCAACAGGGTAGAGAAGATGGTACTTTCTTTCAACAGAGGTGTTGGTGGCTGTCCCTGCTGGTAGATCTGGTAGCAGTGAAGCTGAAGCATCTCTAATGTCTCAGAGGAGACATTTGGCCTGCCGACATCCCCTGCGTTGACATGGCCCATGCACGAAAGAGAGACCCAGACCAGTGGAGCAGAGTTTTTGGTGTCAGCCTCAGAGAGGAACATAGATCATGGGTATTTACCAATACCCATGGTTCACAGAAGACCCCAACTTCAGAACAAAGACCTTCCAAAGTTTAGCTCTATGATGTTTATTTAGCCAGTTTTGACTAGAGATAAGTTGGAGTCAAGTGGTTACAAGAGACTGATTTAAAAAAAAAAACTTTCCCTTCCAAGGTAAGGTACAAAAGAAGCATAAGGCATGGCCCCTGACCATAAGGAATTTGCAATCTGATGAGAAAAATTAAGGGCTGAGGGTAAGCACCCTGGTTAGTAGTGGGAGGGGTCAGAGCAGATTGCAGGAGGAGGAACAGAGCAGAACTGAATGGAAAGGACCCTGGACTTGGAGTTAAAACCCCCAAGTTCCAGTATCTTCCTGGACATGTGATCTACAAGTTACTTAAGCTTTCTGAACATCTTTATCTTTGTCATCTCTGAAGTGGGTAAAAATAACAAACATCATTAGTGACGGTAACTCAGCAAATATTTATTCAGTGACTTCTCTAGGCCAAGCTCACAATGGACAGAAACCAGTTTACAAACTCTTAACGCTGTGTGAGCACCAAGTGCCCTTAGCAGAGGCTGGAAAAGATACCTTTAAAGGGATGGGTCTCGGGAAGGTCCTAAAGATCGTTGAGGCTCCGGGAAGTGAGGAAGGGGAATGACACGTCCCAGAGGGCAGAGATAACTTGGGCAGACGTGTGCAGAGAAGCTGAGGTTAGGGATTTCATGGGACTGAGAGGGAACCTGTCTGCTTGGGTGGGTGGGCAGGGGCTGTTGGAAATGAGATGGAGCACAGAGGGTAGGGCCTGGTGATGAGGAGCCTTGGAAGACGGCCTGTAAGTCCTCTGGCGTTATGGTTATGGGGTGTTATTTTTATTCAAGGGAAAGGAAAAGCAAAGCAATGCAGGCGCTCACCCAAACATCAGGACATTCTGTTCCTCTGCGATTGTGCTTCGTGAAAATGCTCTCCAGCAAAAAAGAAAAAGAATGATTAAGGGGAAAAAAAAATAACCAGAGCCACATTCATTTCAGCTCCTCTGAAAGCACAGCAGGAGGAAGTGACTGTGTTTGCCAAACTCCAGAAAGAGACACAATTGATGGGGAGCGGGGAGGGGTGGGGCGAGGCAGGGGGTGGGAGACGACGGCGGGGGGGCGGGGGGGGGAGTCCGGTGTTGTTTAATTCCCCCAAGAAGATATTGTAAATAATGGCGAGGTATAGTGCACAGAAGGGGAAATTACTCTGACAGGGCCCTTTTAGGGAGAAAATGGAACTAAACACACGTTCCATTATTCCTGAGCTTCCATTCAACTCCCCGTTTACATGGGGGCTCCCCGGAGCTGATGTTTCCCCTTTGCTGTCATAAGTAGTCATTGACTGGAGCCGATCATTTCAAAATAACGGCCTGCAATTCTTCCATTGTCGTGATTAACACAGGGTAATAATTATTAGCCCCACAGCGAACTGCAGAGCTGGGTAGGGCTGCCAGGCTGCCCGGCTTTTCCGAAGCCAGGAAAGTTCCCCGTCCCTCCACCAGGGGGAGTGATGTCCCCGAGAGACCACACAAGGCCTTTGGCTCTCTGGCTTCCCCAGGAGGCCTGGGCTGGGATTTGCTCTCATCCCAGGACCTCAGGGAACAAGACGAAATAGGGATTCCACAAGGAGGGGTGGGGGTGCCGGAGAGCGAATTGGGCAGGGGACAGGGAGAGGAGGTAACTCTGTGATACCTGATCGTCCCATACTCTTGGCCTTGGAAACACTGTCAGCTGAATGGATCGAGGGGGCTGGAGCCACTCATGACTCAGAAGGATTGATAATAGCAGAGCCCGGAACAGAAGAGTTTTAACAAAGGCAGGTAGTGAGAGAAAAATCATCCAACTCGAGACAATTCAAAGGCAAAATCCTATTTCTCAGCCTTGTTCCTATATTGTCACAGCCTCGGTGATTATTTTTTTTTGTTTGGACACTGGGCATTCTTGGCCTTTAGGGAAGGCTTTTTGGTGTCTGATGTCCTTCCTCCATCCTCCAAGAAGAGAGCTGGAGTGCTGACAGGACCTCAGTGCATGGAAAAAAGGGCATGCGTCTCACAGACGGGAAACCAGGACCAAAAGGAGGGAGGAGAGCAGTATAATGCCAGGGACTAGCGGAGACAGAATTAGAACCCAGGTCTCCCTTCACCTAAGGGGCGGGGGAGGTCCAAGCTCTGTGTTTTGATGGAAATAGCAGTCTTTTTATTTAAATATTGATTCTCAATGACTAGCAGCCATTCATTTCAAAAAACAAAACAAGTGAAATAAAATAAAATAAAATAAAATAAAATAAAATAAAATAAAATAAAATAAAATAAAATAAAATAAAAAAATAAATCAGCGCTGTGACCCCAGAGAGAAAGAGGAAGTCAGAAGAGAAGGATGGAAATATAATCTCTCTTGTTCTTGGTTTTTTTTTTTTTCCCATCTCATACACCACCCAGCATACCCAGCAAGAGAATATTTTTAAAAAGGAACAGAAATGAACTTAATATTAAACTGACTATGAGGGGAAAGTGTAGACCTTTCTTTCTAGGAACTCAAAACTCAGAATATAAAAAAAACAATTTTAAAGTGTTTTTTTTCCTCCGGTGGCTATTAATTGTTTCACGATGCTGGTGCCAATGCCGTTGACTCCTGCCTGCCAAGACGCGTGCCGTTTCTGGATTTTTCTTTTAGACCGCAGTAGTTCACACCCTGCCCTCAATTTACAGCCCTGAAGCAGACACTGGGGTTTGCATCTGTATGCGAGGGTATTTGATTTATTGAAGCAGCATGAGCCATGGACTTTACTTCCCACCAGCCTCCCTGGGCAAGCTCCACCCGCCACCCCACTCCCCAGTGTATCTGGCTGGAGGCATCCCAGACCCCCCCCCCCGCACACACATCCCCCAGCCACTGCTCTGCACTGCCTCATGGCAGACCGGAGACAGGCCCCCGGTGGGGGGGGGGTTAGCTTTTCCAACCAGCCCCTGTTCATCACTCCCATCACACACGGCTCCAGTCCCAGGGAGGACCTAGCACCATGTTGGGTACTCCAGGTTATCAGTCAGGAAAGAGAAGTCGGAGGCTGGGGACAGACAGAGGGAGAGCATAATGTTCTTTCCCTGAAGAGCCTGCAGTCGGAGGCAGGAGGAAATTCTTCTGCTCATTCTTGTCTTCCTTTCTCCCCTAATTAGGAGGAGATGTAAGTTCAATCCTGTTGGGGTTTGTAGGGCACAGATGCAATCAAGGAGAAGGCAGACACCAGTGCTCTGCCCACCCTGCTCCCCGGGGCTTCCACCAAGGCCTACTGGCAAGCTTGCTCTGAGGGGTGGGGGTGATGCCCGTTGCACCCAATCATCCCATTATTTTGGAAGGCGGGCGTGGCCGCGTGTGTGATGTTGTGCAGGGCAGAGGTGACATAAGCTAGTGGAGATGTGCATGTGTGGGCAACTTCCTCTCGTTGGTAAACACACCCACCCTGCAAACTAGGGGAGAATTGAGCTCATTAGTAACATTGTTTTATAATAATCATGACAACAAATGCAACATGCCCTCCTCTGTAAGAGAAAATGGCACCCCTGACCTTCCGCGGAGCTGAGCTCGGGGATGCTTTGCCGGATTCATAAGGAGTCTGCTGGGACCTCCTGATGCAAGGTCTCTGGGTCACTGGCTGGTTCAGAGTTAAGAAGACAGAAGAGGCCCGGTGCCTGCCATGTCCTGGCACGTGAAGAATGGACTCCCACACTTTTATCACTTTTTCCTCCCCAGAAGAGAATAAAACTAGAGAAAACGGTTGGCAGATAAACCTAGGTTTAAATTCTAACTGTGCCTGGATGACCTTGGGACCAGTCTCTGGACTTTCTGATCATCAGTTTCTGCACCTGTAAAACTGGGTGACAGTACCTTCTAGGGCTGGACTTGTGAGGATTCCGTGTCGTGTAGACACACTGCCAAGCACTGTGACTGAAGCACGGAGGGCACCCAATACGTGCTAGCGCTCATCGTTATATGATGCTAATTATAAACAACTGAAGGCAAAGTATCATTTTGTCCAAATGAAGAAACCTGGACAAGGTGGCTGTTTCCCATCAGAGGTTTTGATCTCAAAGGAACAAACTGCACTGGCTTTGTCCGGTCTGTCTTCCCCCGACCCCAGACGGCCTTGGGTGTGCCTGTCCATGAGACATCGCATCGGAAAGCCAGGCAGCCCGGCTCCGCTGAAGCTCTGAGAGCTACTGTCATTCGAACCAGGCTGGACTGTCGGAGCCAGGGAGGTCAGCGTGGAGCTTGTGGCTGGTCAGGGCTGCTGAGCGGAGAAGGAGCCCCAAAGTGCGTCTTCATAATGCATCTCAGGCAGTGGGGATCCTCTGTGCCATTCTGATTCCTGTACATTTGAGGGTGTTCTCCGAGGCCCCTCAGTCACCTGCTCCTCTCTGTCTGCCGGGGAGGAGTGGGTGTGTAGGGGGACCGCCCAGCCATGATGGCCACCTCCAGCAGCCACGTGCTTTGTGTTTCCACGTGGGAAGGCAACTAAGCCGAATCTCTTTCGGTCTGCAGCACTCCCCAGCAGAGGGGTGGGAGGGGAGGGACCCCAAGATGACAGGAAGACGATGCAGCCTCCCCACAAGCGAGGGGTATCTCTAAGAAGACCAGCTATTTCCCGTGAAAACTGATCATGAGAAGGAACTGTAGTTACAGCAGCTGAGAAGGTTTGGCTCTGGAAAGAACTGGAAAGAACTGCTAGATCTGAAGGCGACACCCCCATTATGCAGATGTATAATGCTTTCCAATTCACGGCCAGCATCTTGTGCAGCAGAGTGCGCGGGCCAGGGATATTATTTACGGTGCTACAGAGAAGGAGACAGAGGCGCTGGGAGGCTTAGCCAGGGGTTACGTGACCAAGTGGGTAGTGGGTCTCCCTTTTTGGAATCTCTTAGGACAAATAAGGGAGGAAGGCCCTTTCTCAGACCTTCAGTGCCAGGCACAGAGCAGCAGCAAAAGTCATGAGCCTTAAATATCCAGAGAAGACTCTGACTCAAAAAGACACATGCACCCCAGTGCTCACAGCAGCACTATTTACAATAGCCAAGACATGGAAGCAACCTGAATGTCCATCGACAGATGAGTGGGTAAAGAAGTTGTGGTGTATTCAGAGAACCATCAGGAGGGACTTCACAGGCCCAAACAGCAAGAGCTCAATTAATGCTATTTAACTATTAGAATGAAAATTATTATTACCTGCTCTATATTTCATAATCTTGATGCTTTCTGTATTGCAGAGATGAGCATTGTTCTGGTGTAAATTAAATGCTTTAAACAACGAAAATAAATTTAAAAAATAAAGAAGTTGTGGATGGAGAGAGGGAGGGAGGGTCAAGAAAGAAAGTAGGGTGTTCAGGCTCATAAGCTCCGCTTGTGGGAGGTTTAGAGAGAAAGGATTGAAATCCTGCCTTGTTTGATTTGAAGCCTTAACAGGCCTGCTACTGTTTAAAGTACACGGGAACGTGGGATTTGCTAAGGGACGAGAGGGGAGGAGCCAGCAGGGTGACATCTTCATGAACGCTGCTGAGAATCCTGGAGCAGGTGCCCCGGTGGCTGTGTCCTGGCCCCCTGGTCCCACCACCCAGCCAGAAGCCCGCCTCCCTGGCCACTCAGCAGCCTTTCCTTCCATTCATGGGACTTGGCCCACATGCTCTGATCTGGGCTATCCAGCCAATCCCTTTGTTACCCTGATGCAGGGGGCCCTGTGGCTGCCTGACAGCGTCTGCTGGGTAAAGGTGACCCAGGGGATGGGAGATGAAAGGGCCCACCCACAGGGGATCGTGTCCCTGCCTTGAAGTGTGGAAGGCTCAGGGTCAGGGCAAAATGAGAGAGGACGTGCCTCTTAGAGCAGAGGTGGATGGAGTTGGTGGTAGCATCAGGGGTCCCAGCTTTGGAAGCAAATGCAAGTCTGGGAACAGACCACGCACCACCCCAAGATCACCCGCTGGCACTGGCCTCCTGCCCGCAGCTCCAAGCATACAGACTGCCCTCCCCAGTCCAGCCGCCGTGCCACTCAAGGCACCTTAAATATATGCATGGGCACACTCACAGGCAGGGTTCCCATGCTAAACACTGCCAGCTTGCCACCCTCCCAACCTCTGAAAGGGAACAGACTTAATGCTGAAAGTCTGCCAAAGTGTGGCTGCCTTCCAGCACCAAAAATACCTCCCATGATCTGAGGGGCTACCGTACTGGCATCCATTTGTGGGGCTGGAGCTGCTGCTGTGACAGAGAGGACTTCCCCTGTGCATCGGCTGGTTGCCCATCTGGGCCTCTTCTCCTCAAAGTCTCAGGCTTGCTTTCAAAGGCCTGAGGAGGCCTGCTCAGCCACATTTGCCTCTGTCTCTTTCCTGTCTCATTTCTTCCAGGAAAAGTTCAGCTCCATTCTAGAGGGCTTTTGCCCTGTTCTCTCCCACTTCATTTATCCTCTTCCCTGAGTCACCCATCTAGTGACAAGGGGTAACAATGCAACGGCCACAGGTGACTTTGCAGGTGTGAGTTCCCAGGAGTACTGTGACCAGTGGAGTAGGGTGGATTGGGATGGAGGAGAACCCTGTTAGGCTTGCTACAATTTTCCAAAGATGAGGATTGGCATAAGACAAACATGAGCCTCCCCCTCTCCATCCATCCATCCATCAATTCAATCATTTGATAAATATTTACTAAATACCCACCACTTGCCCCAAACCGTGCTGGGTTGTGGCCATCCATCCCTCCTGATGGACATGAAGATGGACTACAAGGAGATGGCAGAAGCTCACTGAGTCCCCGGCAGCTGTGAGTTTGATATCAGCTGGACAGAATGAGGAAGCAGACATCAAGGACCAGATAAGTGCTGGAGAACTTGAGTCCCAGAAAGACGTAGATGGGTCTGAGGGTTTGGAGCCTGACTATTAGCATGGCTCCTCTAAAACTATGTGTGGAAGAGAGAATCGTGTGCTATGTACAATTTCATTTTAAAAATAAATCTAATCAACTTGCTCTTAGGAAATAATATTTGTGGAATGAATGAATGAATGAATGGATACCCAGTGATCAAAAGGATGTGGTTATTGGAGCACCTTTGAAGATCAAAGGCTCATGTATATTTTCATTGCCTCTGAGGACGTTTTATCTAAATACACACCATGAATGTGAGTTGTTCCTTTTTTTAAATTCCCAAGATATAGTGTTATAATTATGTGCTTAACTAATAAGATCTTATTTGTCTTAGCCTATTAGGACTTAAAGTCTGAACAAATCTTTCCACTTTAAATAAATATTAATTCTCCTTATGCCTTTACATATTTCTATTTTAACTCCCCCAACTGTATGAAGGTTGAAGGTAGAAATGCTCATTTTACAGATGGACAAACTGAGGCCCAGACATGCCAAGGATACTTAACAGGGTCCTTCAGTAAACCCAGTAGTATTCTTGCCACTGTTATGCTGACCACAGGCACTCCCATGGCCTCACAGCACTCAGATCTCAGGCCAAGGTCAGCGGCTGTGTGCAAACTGGGTGACAATTTCGTGCTGCCTGCAACATGGTCTCCTACCTGTCTTCTCTCTCTCTTCCTCTCCATTTATTTGGGAAGAAGAGGAGAGGCTAGGGTGAAGGATGCGGTGAGTGAAGGAGTCTATTTCATTTTATCCTTCCTTGCTCTTCATTCTAGGGTTTATTTCTGGACCATATATGGGGGAGGTGGTATGAGAAAATTATTTAAATTATATGATAATCTTCCCAAGATGTGATCAAATTGAGGCATGGGGAAGGGATGTGACCTCTTCCAGGGTCACACAGCACTTGATTGAGAACCAGAAGGTCCTAATCTTCAGCTTCAAGCTTTACCAGCTAGGTATTTCCAACCCTACCACTGCTTGTCTTGGGTATAAATGACCAGATCCATGCTCCCTGTATCAAGCAAATGGGAGAAATGTTCCAAAATCTTCTAACATCTTCAAATCATATTACTTAATAAACTGTGGTTTATTGTCGGTCTAACCAAAGATAAGAGGGCAGATAAGACTGTCTGGATGGGGAGACAAGATCAACTTATAAAGAGAAATAAATAATAATATAGGATGACTTATGCTAATGGCCTGGAGTGGGGCCAACAATAAATGCTAAAGAAGTTCAAAGAAAAGACGAGGTTTGGATTAGGAAAGACAGTTTGGACAGATTCTTTGTGGCTGCACAGGACACAACCAGGAATAACCCGTGAAAGTCACCAGAAGATAAATTTCAGCTAATTAACAATGAAGAAAGAACTTTCGAAGAATTAGCCAATTTCTGTGGGTAAAGTAAATCTTACATTTTCCCCCTATACTGTATTGAATGGGTGATTGTGCAAGACAACCGGTGAGTCTACATTTTTCTTTAAGGTCCCTGCTGCTATGAGAATTACGTGCGACTCCCTTCAGGGTTTCCGGAGTGATTTTTTTTTTTTAATACCACTGAGGACTGTGGCCACGAGAGGGCAGTAGAGGGAGTTTATCGGAATACTTGGACGTGTTGAGTAAACTCGCGTGTGCTCTAATCGCGAGCAGGGATTACGCAGATCCTACGAACTCGCCGAGGTCTAGCTTGCAGGCCTTTTTCTCAAAACCGTGTCCAGGGCCTGCGAGAATACTGAGACTCTACATGGCACGGAAGCAATGGTCGTAAAGGTACCTGGGCACTGCCATCCGGAATCCAGACACCTCTCACCTTAGGTTACTAAAATAAGTTATTTTACCGCCGCCTCTCTGATTCCCCTGACAGGCAGGCTCCCTGGGTCTGGATATAGAAAACTCCCCACTGGTCCCAGCCGCCCCACACTTGCCAGGTGCCCAGGATTCCTAACAGAGCTGGAAGCTTGCGATTCAGAGCAAGGTTCCTCTCTGCATTATAAAAATTGTAATTAATAACAACAACTTCAAACCTTATTTGACAGCTTGTTGGCTTTTTGAGATTCACGGGCAGAGGAAATTTGCTTGTGCAAATTCCGAGAACCTCATCTTAACCTCAATCAGCCAAGGCCGGTTCCTCCTCACTCACCCCTCAAATTAAAGATGAAGCGGGAGGTGTGCAGGGTGTGCGCGGTGACAGGTGATGCTCAGGGAGGGGAAACCCACGTCCCCACTGCCCTCACCCACTCTGCGGGCGTCCTGGGCTCCCCGCACCCGGGGCTAAGTCGGCTGGCCTCGCCAGGTCTCCACCCAAATCCCCGGGCTCCAGGAGGATTTTCGTTGCCCGCTTGACCACTTAAGGTGGCCGGTGGGTCCAGGCTGAGCCCGGCAAAAGCAAGCAGCGAGGCGGCCTCCCGATGCCCAACCTGATTCTCCTTTGTTGACAGCTGGCGGAGGAGGAAGTCCGGGCGGGCGGGGGAGGGGGCAGGGGGCTGGCTGAGGCGGGCGGTGCCAGCAGCGGGAGCGGCCCCAGCCCCGGCGGGCGCGGCCGGCAGGGAGGGGGTTAACGCGCGCGGCCTCTATGATAATGAGCTGCATGGTAATATAGGGAGGCCGGCGCTGAGGGCGCCGCCGCCGCCGCCGCGGGAGCCAGGGCTGCCGGGCGGAGAGGCGTCCGCGCCAGACTGGAGCGGGAGGGCGGCTGAGCGCATTTGCTGGGAATTTTTCGGCCGGGAAGGCAGGAGATCCAGGGAGAGACCCCGCGAGCTCGGGAGCGGTGGGGAGCGCGGGCGCCGGAGCGAGCTGAGTAAACCTCGAAATAGATCTGGAGAGCCAGGTTCCCGGAGGAAATGGGACTGTGAACGAACCGGGGAGCGAGAAGGGAAGGAAGCGCCGCGATTGCTGATGTCAGAGGAGCCCGGAAAGTCGCGCTGGAAAAATCTGAAGACAGCCGGGGCTCCGCCGCTTCCCAAGCAGAGACACCGCCAGCCACCCCCCCACGCCCCCTCGGCGCCTCCCGATTCCCCCCCGGGAGCCGGCGACAGCGCCCGGCGGGGCGGCTGCGGGGCGGCGGAGGACGGAGGGGCGCGCGGACCGGAGACCGAGGGGCCACTTCAGGAATACAGATAAGTGGCTGGTGGCTTGACGTGGATTTTAATGAATTTGGACTCCATGTGGATTTTGTCGTCCCCGTGATCGCGAGCGGCTGGCAGCGACAGGGGCAGCGCGCCGGCCTCGGCGGCCGGTGGCCGAAGCGGCCGGACCGGGGACGGAAGGACAGACCGACGTCGCCGAGCCGGGTAAGCGGCGCCCCGGGGCCGGGCGCTCCGAGTCCGCGGCGCCCTCCGCCCTGTCCCCCGAAGCGCGCTCGCCCGGCCGCGGCTCCCCGGCGCCCGCCTCCGCGGGGTCCGGGCCCCGAGCGCCGGGGCTCGGTTGCGGCCGGCGAGTCCCCGCGCGGGTCTGCCACCTCCGCGGACTCGCCGCCGCCGCCGCCTCCCGCCCGGGCTTCCCCGCCGGCCCTGGGCTTCCCGGCTGGGCTGCTGGCGGGCGGCGCTCCGCGGCGCGCCTCCACCGCGCACCTGCCGGCACGCTGCGGCTTCGGGGGCGCGGGGGCGGCGGGGCTGTCCCGAGAGCAGCCACCCAAAGCCGGTCTCGGTGGCACTGCACGGGCAGGAGAGCCCAAGGCCACTGGGGCTGGCGCTCGATTTGGGGGCGTTCACTCTGGTGCCCAGTCCCTGGAGGCCGCTGGCTGTTCCTTCAGATCAGGGACTCGGGAATCAAAGGGGAATGCCTCATTAGCGGGCTTCCAGAGGCTCGGGAGCGATTCCAAGGCACCGAGTGGGATAAGTGCTCCATGCCCCGCTCCGTGCTCCCTCGTGGTGATGACCCATCAGCACCATCCGCTGGTGTGAGCAGCAAGAGACCTTTGGAGGCTGAAGTAGGAGCTGATCCAGGGTCCGAGAGGCTCCTTGTCAACTATTTTTGAATATTTCCTTCCTCATGTTTCTTATTGCCCCACCCCACAAGTGATGCAGGGATCTTAGAAAATTCTAGCCCTTTTTTAATCCATCCCACAGGTAGTCTCTATAAATATGTCAATCACGGTCTGGTCGACCTGAGAGTCATCACAAACTGTCGTTCCAGGTCCCTGACAAATGTCCATCTGTTTGGCATGGCCCTTGCCCTAGGAAGATCTGCACACTCAGACTTAGCTCAGAGGAATAGAGACAACTGGGGGGAGGAGGGAGCTGGTAAAAGACTTGGGGTTCCAGGTAAGTTGTGTCAGGAATGAGAGCCCCATGGAGTCGGCAATGGAAATATGATCAGGTCTCCTGTAGGGATCTAAGGTCCCAGGGTACAAGTGGCACATCCTAGTAGTGGGTATATGAGGGACATAAGACAGGACCTGTTTGAGGCAGAGGCTTGGCGGCCCAGCAGCCTGGATGGGCCCACAGAAATTTGGGGCCCATTCATCCTCTTTCTTCTATTCATGAGCACAGTGGACAAGGTTCATGAGCGTCAGATTATGATGAGTCTCTGGGCTGCACTGGGCTGGACATCCTGGGAGCGGGAGTCAGGTTCAACTCTCCCCCTCCCCACACAATAGCAGGCTCCTGTCTTGCTGGGCTCCTTTCCCAGATCTTGAAACTTCACTCTTCCCTCTGGGCAGGCTTTGGATTCTGGGGCCTTCAACAGAGCGACAGAGCCCGGGGAAGAGATAGCTCTGGCTGGAAGAATTCAGCTCTTCCTAATTGAAATGCACAACTTTTGTGCAGTCACCCGAGAATGCTCCTGGAGTTGCTAGCAGCCCGCTCTCCATTGACCTCCCGGGCAAGAAGAGAGCAGAATGCATTAACTTCCCCCTGACCTCACCTAGCACCTTTTGAACTAATTACCAATGATCTCCCCTCCTTGGCCTAGGGAATGGAGGAGGGTCAGGAGGGAGGATAGGGAACCAGGGAAACTGAGAGCCATCTGTCCAGATATCCTAGCCAGCTTGTTTTGCTTTCCCCTTCTTCCCCCGGCACCTCTGCTTTCACCCTGACCCTTCTTCATTCCAGAACTTAGCCTCACTGCCAGCATTACTTAAAAGGGCAGTTCCCCTCAGCGCTCCCGCCTCCCACCGTCCCTCTTCAGGGACCCGCTGATACAGGGAGGGTAGTGCAGTCTGCCCTCTCTGCTCCCTCACTGTCCTCAGCAAATTGCATTAGGATGGGGCAAATTGGCTTGCAAAGCAGGTAAATGGAAATGACATTTGGAGCACTGTGCAGTGGAGACGCTGCCTAGGAGCTGCAGGATGGGGAGTGGCCGAGAGGGAGGGTCCCCTCTGCCCAGGACCATGAGTCTGGCGAGGGGATCCCACCTGGCCTTTCTCTCTGACAGGACCGGAGGACCGGAGTCCCTCATAGCGTAGAGCAGGGCAGGGGGCTTGTTGGCCGTTCAGCCTAAGTCTCAGTGAAGAGTAAATGGTGGTGTCCCATGTCCATCACTGCAAAGAAATCATGTTTTTACCAGGTTGGCATCTCCTCCCCTTTCAGAGCAGGCCTGAATAGCTACCCCTGTCCCCAAAGCTCCAGGGAACTACCCCCCATACACACACACACACCCCAACCTCTTGATCATCAAAAGCTGCAGGTATAGTGGATGTAAAAGTTCACCCTCGGCTGCAGTGGAGTCCGCACTTAAAATGAGGTTCAAGAGAAAACCCTCGAAGAACCGCTACTTCTCACCTGGGCCCCCTTCCCATTGCCAAATACTTCTGGTGATTTCGTTCATCTTTATTTCATGGGTACGTTACAAGGAAACACATGAGCAGGAAGGGAAACCAGGGACACAGTTAACTACTGTACGAGTCAGCAGCTGGCAGCAGCCTAAACTCACCAGTTCAGGTACCATGAAATATTTACGGCGCTGGAATTGTCGCTGTTTGGGGTTTTATAGTCTCTATCCTGCGTCCTTTGCTAGGGCTGCCTCTCCAAGATACGGGTTTTGGTGTGGGGGGAGGCGACACTCCCCGCCACCCCCCAGCTGTCTCTCTGCATTGCCACACAGCTGTCT
The DNA here is from genome assembly GCF_048564905.1 of Vicugna pacos. Lineage (NCBI taxonomy): Eukaryota > Metazoa > Chordata > Mammalia > Artiodactyla > Camelidae > Vicugna > Vicugna pacos. Next base: position 9,960,574 of record NC_133009.1, on the reverse strand, counting down.
CCACACATGCAGATGGGGGCCCAGCATACTCTGTCCATCATGGCACACGGAGAGGCAAGAACTCCAAGCCAAGCCCCCCACCCCACCCCCATTCCGATCATAAAGAGACCAGAGCATTGTGTTACTACAGTCTGTTAACTACAAATAATTCGGGACTGTCCGCAGGGGAACCGGCAGACGCGGGCTTTGAGATGCTGTAGTTTACAACTCAGGGCACACACCCTGTCCCCCAGCACTGCCACCCTCAGCCAGGGGCAGTCTGTTATCAATTCATTATATGTGAATATGCAGTTTCTCCCCTTCACAGATGCTCAGTTCCAACAATGATGAATGGAACCGATTCCCTTATGAGAAACAGTTTTTTTCACTTAGTTACAAAGATTTCACGCCTGATTAGCGTAATTGAGGGGTGGGTGTACGTCCCCTTCTGGTCTGATCTTTTCTAAAGGTGAGCCCCGTGGAGACAGAGAAAGGCAATTCTTCTGGGGGTCAAACAGCTGGTCCCAAGGGCCCGGAGGAGTGGATGGTGAGAACAGGACACCCCCTTTCTCCTCAGCTTAGCCAGCAGGCTCTCTGGGGCCTCATTCCCCGGCCTTTGGGCATATGGGACCTCTACTGTTCCATCTGGAATTCAAGGGCAGAAATAGAGGCGAGAAAGTTCTTCGTTGGGGAGCAGAGTCCCTACCAGAAAAGTGTAAAGGGAAAGAAGGAGGGAGGGGGAGAGCGGAAAGGAAAGGCCCCTGCAGCGCTCAGGCTTCTGATCCCACAGTAGGTTAACCGTTAACCTCCTGCCCCGGCCTGGTCCTGTCTCCTGCTCGGGTGGGAAGATATCTCTCGGGAACCCAGAGGATCAGCACGTATTCCCCATGCCCCCCTCGCCCCTGCAGGACATTGGCTCTGCCTCCCCTCTCCTCTTTGCCTGCCCCCATCCCTGCTCAGTCCTGGCCCCACTCACCCTTTTCTCTCCCTCTCTCCTGGCACCTGCACTCTCCTCCCACCCCCTGCCAGCTGTCCCTTCACCCAGGCTTTGCCAGTTGTTTACGGGACAGCATGCGTGTCTGATGGGGAAATAGGCCGGATGGCAGGGAGAATCGATGGAGGGGGCGGGCTGGGTTGACCCAGGACTCCCAAAGCCCAAAGCTGGAGCTGCGACCTCAGGTTATAGACTGCTTGAAACCTATACGTCACCCCCACGAGGTCCAAATTTGCTTGGGTGATGGAGGTGGGGAGGGAGTTTGCCAAAGTTCCCGCTCCTCCAGGAATGCCTGATTTTCCTAGTGCCTCTCATAGTAGAGCTGGCTTGAGGGTCCCTGACTTGGCCCTCTGAGATAGGCCGGCTGATCCAAGGCCTGGTCAAAGCATTTCCGATTCGTCAGGCCCAGACCCATGAACTTCAGGGGAAAAAAAAATAAAGACGGACCAGAGATGCAGACCAAGATGCAGGAGCGAAGGTGCATGCTAGAAGACCCACTTGGAGATGCAGAAGCAGTCACAGATAGATGGAGAGAGAGAGGCAGGGTGACAGGAGAGGAAGATAAAGACAGGAGACTGACAGCATGAATGGGGCAGGAAGAGTGGAGAGAAAACACAGAAGGCAAGTGGGAAAGAATGGTCCAGGCATAAGTGGACTCTTCTCCAGTCTTCCCTGGCTCTAAAGGGGAGACTCTTCTGGGCTGAATTGGGAAGCTGAAGTAGCAGATTATCTCCACTAGAGGGGACTCTTGAAAGCCAGGCTTGGCCCTAAACAGTGGCTTTTGTGCTTTTTGGGGGCTTTTTTTGGGGTTTTTTTGGGGGTTAGGGGGAAGGAAAAAAATAGTTGAGATATATTAGAAACTCTCAGCTGTCACTCCGCAGAGACCACAACTGGTCGGGTCCTATTGCCAGAGGGAGCTCTGGGCCCTGTCTGGCTGGAGGGGAGCAGGAGAGGCGCCTGCAGCATTAAGCGGTGGGGCCCAGCATGTGAGCATCTCTGGGAGAAAGGCCGGCCAGGACCCGTCTGGGAGTGGAAGGCAGGAGGAGGGCAAGCATTCTCAAGAGAGCAGGCAGTCCTACCGGCCAGGCGGCTGGCCCGCCAAGAGGTTCTTGCCTTTCTTTATCAGCGATCCAAGTTTTTGGCCCAGCCCCAAGGTCCACCGCCTTCACACGCCTTCCCTTCTTCCAGCTCCCTCCATGCGAATTTTCAAAACACTCTCAGGTGGTGACAAGACCTCTCCAGAGGAGACTTTTTAAAGGAGACTTTTCAGGAACTGAACGTATGTCAACGTTGTGTCACTGATTTAATCTTTGTCTTCATACTCTCTGTGGGAGCCTTTCTCTGAATTATAATCCCCTTTCATTTCAGCGGAGGACAATCTGGAGAGAGAGCAGAGTCCAGGGGCGTTCCTCATCTGAGGAGATAATAACTGTCTAACAGGGGTAGGGAAAAATATTGAAGTTTTGGGATGGGCAGCGGGCTGGAAAGTAGCATCTCTTCAGATCTGACACTGTCCTTTGCTGTTTAATCTCAGTTTCCCTTTGGCTCAAATTTACCTGAGGTCATGGGAGGAGGGGAGGGAGGAGAGAGAAAAGAAAAAAGAAAAACAAGATAAATGTATCATGTTATAAAAGTCTAATCCGGCTTTTCCTTGGCTAAAATTACTTTGGGTGTGAGAGATAAAAGGCAGTGGAGTTGCCCTTGCGAAGATCAGCTTGTCTTGGAGAAGGAAGAGGAGGGGTCCTGGGGCTCCAAGTGAGTAGCCTGAGTGAGCCCCTCACATCCTCTCCTTGGTGCCCCTCAACACTCCTCTCTCTGAAGCTTGAAGAGAGGGGATGGAGGCTCTTCCTGAAACACTTGCAGTTTCTCTGTGCTGTCTGGGGAGTTATATTTACACAGCCTCCCTTCCCACCTGAGCTTCTTTTCTGGGTCTGGAGAGACAGAAGAAGTGGGGAGCAGCTAAACAACTCCTCCAACTATGCTCTTCACATTTGAATTGCTGCCCTTGTACTGAGCCAAACCAGGAAGACACTGAAAGCAGGAACTGGAATCCATTTCAGTTAAAACAAGTGGAAATTGATTGCTTGCACAGTACTTGGAGTGTGTAAGGCTTAGTACCAAGATGAAGAGATAACAGATCCCACCTTAGAGATGTTTCCAGTATCTTAGGGGTGGGGAGGTGGCGGTTGGGAGAATTATGTAAGCCAGCCGACCTCACAGAACTTTCATATAAGGCAGAATGGCATGAACAGTGGACTGGGCGGTCAGAGGAAGTGGAGGCACAGAAGCTCCCGGAAGCTTTTGCTCTAGTCAATGGAAGGTGTAGGTTTCCAGGAGGGAGACTCCAGTGCCCGAGAACTTCACAGTTTCCTGTCGACAATGACTATCTAATGCTGTCCCATTCCTCAGCCTCTCAGAACCACCCCTAACCATTGCTTTTCCTTCATCTTCCTCTGTGAGGGCAGTGGGTTTTTTTCTATTAGTCAACATCCTAGAGCAAGATCTCCCCGTCCCACCCTCCCAAGGGGTTTCCACGTTGTATTCTATGTAAATTGCATCCCTTTCCGGCCCCTTAGAGCCGGCAGCATGGTTCATCAGGAAATGTTATTACTCATTTGTATTCACATTGAAGTGTCCAGAATCCTACTGCTAGTGCACCCACTTTTATCTGAAGGAATCTATTATGTGGAACAGACTCAAGAGAAAAATATGCTAAACTTCCCCCTGCACTCGGGCTGAACAGAGGAGCTCCCCTCCGTGAGCCAGCCAGCCGAGCCATATGTCTGCTTCCTGGAGAAGGACTCTCTTTTAAAGGTTCCATCCATAGAGGAGGCAGAGGAGCAGTAACTGAGGGAAGTGAAAAGGAGACAAATTTCTCCTCAATTTCAAAACTTTCTCTAATCCTCTAATGGAAGGTGATGGTCTACGTGCACCTTGAAAAGTTCAGATCAAATTGAGGGCGGAGTGGGGAAGTCCCTGCTCTGGGGTGGACGGAACTAGGGGGCATGCTTGGGCTTTAAGGAACCTTTGAAACTTTTGCAAGTCTATGCTTTTAAGAAATATGTGTAGGGTGTGTGTGTATCCCTGAAGTTCATGCCTCACCCCCAAAATGTAAAAAGCCACTAGACTCTAGTCTCAAGGACCTTTTCTTAGTCTCAGCTTCTGCCCTCTGCTCTGGTTGTGGAATGGAGGCATCGGATAAGGAACTGTAACCCCAGTGCCTCCCCCACGTCCCCAAGTGGTAGATGACTGGCTCTCAGGGTAAACCAGAGAAATTCAGGGACGAGGCAGCTCAGGATGTCAGGGGAACCCACGTGTCGTCATTGCTATGCAGCGATGGACAAGTCATAGACCCTCTCTGAGCAGGAGGCAGGGCAGAGGCCTCCTCCCTTTAAGGGATGGAGGATGGAAGGTTCTGGAGGAGCGGAATGGGTGGGTGAGCGAGCCCTGCCTGCCCTGGAGATGCAGGAAAGCCAGAGAGCAGACAGAAGTGGTGAGAGGGGATGTAGCCGCCTTGAAGTGGTTTCCTGCTTCAGGAAAGCGAAAGGCCTCAGCTGGGCTGGGTAAATATTACGTTGGCCTCTGACCTCCCACCTCCCCCGACTGCTCCCCAGGCTTCCCATTTTCTTCTCCCTGAGCAACAGAGATACCTGAGGGAGAAGAGCCTGGCCAAAGCCAGACGGGAGGACCAGGCTCGACCCCTGTGCCCAGAATGAGAGCCCTCCGGGTCCGCCAGCGCTGCATGTCTGGGTCCCTGCTCCATGTGGGTGGGCGGTGATGTTTTCCAGGAGAGAGGCAGTCAGGGTTTCACAATTCCCTGACAAGACCGGCCCTCCACCCTCACCCCAGCCGCCTAGACCTTTCTGGCTAGTCCCTTGACTGTCTGTGAAATTAAAACCCATACCACCAGGGTTTCTGCTAGGCCAGCACCCCCTGAGGTTTATCCGGAAATTAACAAAATTCAAGACTAACGCCCCACTCCGAGGGATCCCACTCCCCACCCCCAAGGGGCAGGGGTGTGTGAAGCCCTTCAGATTCTGGGCCCAAGGACCCAGCTGTGAGAGACTTAGGGAAAACTGTCTGGACCACTTGTGAAGCTGGGATGTCACACCTGGCATCCTCCCGCAGGAGGCTCCTTCTGACCAGGAGGGGTGGGAACAGATGGTCAGGAAGAACCTGGTGTCAGATTAGGGTCCTGATGCCTGGGAACAAAGGGCTTCTCTTCACACTTGTAGCTCTCCCTCTTCTGAAGAGATTTCTCACCTGTGGACCAGGGCTCAGCCTCCATTTGCTGCCGGGTCCTGGAGGGAGATAAGAGGGAACCACCAGACACTCTGGGAGAATGGCCTCCTGCCCCTTACCCAGCACCTCAAGTTTCTTCATCTGTACGGTGGGAATGAAGGCTTCTCGTGACTCCCCAAGGGACCTCACTTGCCGTTGTTCCTGGAGCCAGGCACGGAAAGATGGTGCTAGGAGATTTGGAAAAATGACAATTGTTGCAAACGTGCAAAATTATTTTAAAATTTAGAGCAGGAATAGAGCCCAGCTAGGGATGTTTTTCTCCTCTCTCTCTCTCTCCTCAAGTTTGTTTGGAATTTTCTGAGAAAAATAATATTTTATTTAAAGAAAATCTATGTGCTAAAGGTTTTTACATGTAAAAAATAGATGAAGGGCTGAAGACTCAGTGGAGACTGGAAACGGAGAGGAAAACCAGTGGTGATCGTGGCATTGGGACCACCTGCAAGGCTCGCGGTTAGCACTAACAAGTGATGCTGAAATTTGAATTCTGAATTTGCTACCCTTGGGGTTTTGGAGGCCTCAAGAGTAGAAATGAACGATACCATTCTATACTAGTAGGTTGACATTTTTCTCAAGTCAGCCTCCCATGGCAGGGCAAGAAACAGAGCTCATGAGCCCCCAGCTGCCTGCCTGCAGTCAGCTTACATCTCTCTGCAGAGAGAGCTCCTAGGAACATGGCTATGAAGGGGACAGACACAGCTGGAGCTGGGGCCCAGAGCCCATGCTGGACCCTGGGGCTCAGGGATTAGATCCTTGGCCACACTGATCCTTGGGCAGAGCAGAGCAGGAGGTCTGGGGAGACCTCAGCTGTCTTCTGCTGGTCCAAGAAGCTCCTCCATGGCCCTCCCAGCTGCAGCACAAAAGCCTTGTCCCGTTTTGGGAGTGCAGGGCCTGGGAAGGCGGCTGTGGGAGGAGGGAGCCCTGTGCCTTGCCTTCGATAGCCCTGTCCAAGAGCCAGCTGTGGACAGTGAGTGTGACACGGTGCCTTGATTTTCTTCTCGAAAACAGTATTAAGAAAACAATTTGAATTACAGAAGAATAGGTGTTCTGTGTAGCATACCTGAGAACTGTTTCGGAGTATTTGATAGCAGCTTTTACCCAGGCCCACATAATAGATGCGAAAGCACAGTCCAGCCTGGGAGAGTGGATTGCCCTCTGTCACACAGCGAGTGGCTAGTCACGCTGTCCGCTGGTGAGGAGGTCTGTCAGCCCCAGCCTTGCCCAGTGCACTCCGTCCTCTGCTCTCGTGGCTACCTTCTCTGTCCTGTCTCTGGCTCCCCGACCCTGTGCCCCGGGATGTCCCCATTTCTCTCATCTCTCTCCCTTGGATTTGAGCAGGTGGTTTTGAGAACTGACCCCTCCCCTGCGCTGCCAGTCTGCCGGCCCTAGGACACCCCAATGCCTTTCCATGGCAGTGTATGTAGAAAGCACCCCCCCCCCGCACAACAAATAGCTCCAACCAGCTTTCCTTCATCCACAGCAGGCCTTGCTATTTGCAGAGTCAATGGCCCTGGCAAGGCCCGGCCGCCCCTCCCTCCCCGGAGGCAGTGTGGGCACTGTTTGCGTGGCGGTCTCTGTACACTCGGCATTCACCAGCTGAAGAGGGTGAGACAATGACCCGAGCAGCTGCCTGCGGACTGCTGGCTGGGAGGCTGCCGGCGCGGGAGGCGGCAGCAGGGGCCGGCCAGGGTTTGCCCCCGTGCACCTGCGAGCCTTCTGAAGCAGCCGTGGCCCACCCAGAGGCAACGGGAGGCAGGACTAGGATCCAGGGGACCTGGTCCAGGCCACCTGACTGGCTTCCGCTGCCTGCTCCCCAGCCTCCTTGGCCAAGGTTTCCACCAGCTGTGTAGTCACTCTGGGCCTGGTAGAAAAAGTCGGGCCCTGGCTCCTGAAACACTTGTCTAGGTAGAGAAAAGCAGGGTGCTTCCCCGGGAGCCCGCCCAGGCAGAAGAGAGGTACATTACTTGCAAGGAGAGTGAAGTTGGTGCAACATAATTTACTTTGAGTGAGCAAATGTTTATTGAATATCTACTATGTGCCAGGTGTTATGGGAAGGAGACAAGTGGCTGTCCTGGCTCTCGAGGAGCTAGCAGTGTGGCAGGGAAAACCGGCACACAAGCAATGGTCATATACGTTAAATATAAGGAATGCAGGAGCCCAGGAAAGAGAGATTAACCAGAGCCATGCAGCCTGGAAGGGGCGACCTAGGGAGCGAATGAGCTCCCCAGCATTTGGCGAATTCAAGCAGAGGTTGGAAGATGATGACCAGATGTCCAGAAGGGATTCTCGTGTGGAGCAGAAAGGCATCATAGGTGATGGCTAAGACCCCCACCCACATCCCCTGGAGTCCTTCCGGCTGCTGCTCAGTGAATTCAATGGTGGAAAAAGGCTCTGTTGAGAACCGACATTGAGTGTCCGTTCCCAGAGAATGACCCGCAGCCACCAGCCTTAATTCCACAGTAAATAGAACTGGTTTTCACAGCTTCCCCAACAAGGGCTCTCCTCAGAGCGGGGTGCCAGGAAGGCTGGGCCAGGATAAGCCCTGGGCTCCCCCGGAGCCGGGATTGCCCTCATCACGTTGAAATGAGCTCTCCCTCTACAAGCAGGGGCAGTCCCCGTGTGAACGGGGCCTGGGCAGCTCTGCCTGCACAGCTCTAACTTCTAATCATTGTCATAAACAGGACGGAAGCAGCTGCTCCCTCCAGTCTATTATCAGCTTGGTTGGAGACAGAGAAATTTAAATGACAGTAAGATGCTTAGCAGAGAAACGAAAGTCGGTGTTAAAAATAAAGAAAACGAGACAGCTTGTTTCATCGAAATAGAAGGGTTATTAAACAGCTCTGAATTAATCAGTGATCTGCCAGGGCTGGGGCTTGGAGCGCCACAGAGTCAGGGCAGAGAGCAAGTCAGAGTCAGGGAGCAGCTGCCTGCGCTCTCCTGCAGCCACTGCAGGGACTGGAAATGAGGTCTTCCAAAGGGGAGTTGACAAATAGTTTTCTGCCTGGATGAGATAAGATCAGGATGGGTGCGGAGGGGACTTTGCACCCCAGCCTCTCTCCCTAGGAAGCCATGCTCCTGGGCTCTTTCCATCTGCCACCACCTGCGCCAGCCCTTGGACTGTCTCCAGTCCTCAGCCCCTCCCCGGGGCTGAGCAGAAGCCACATGGTATTGCATGGAGGGCCGCAAGGTTCCAGCCAGGCCTCTTCCTCCCTCGCAGGGCATCCTTGAGAACTCAAGTCTGTGTGGAGCTCCTTACACCCTCATTCCAAAAGAGTGGTGACAATATCCCGGGGATGGCCAGAGCCTGGCCGGCCTGCAGGGACAGAGGTCTCCAGAGTAAGTGGTCTGTCCTCAGTGGTATCACTCAGTGGCCCCTACAACTCCAGGCTGCAGAGCAGCAGAGGGACACGTGGAACTCCCGGAGCCCCCAGCCCCAGGCCCATTTCTGCATCAGGTACCCTTGGCCAAAATATTTCACCTCCCATCTACCCAAGTCTTCTCACCTGTGAAGTGGTGCTGTCCCCTCCCTCACAGGCTGGCATGAGGGGTCCCTTCATGGGACAACGTGTGTGAAATTCTTAGTAAACGCTAAGATCCCTGCAGAAAGACTAGTTGATGCTACAGCAGGGGTCCCTTGGAGACTCAGAACAAAACATCAGAAGAAAGGTTTTCCAGAGGGCACAGCAGGGGTCTGGGGAAACAGACTTGCTTGCCTGGCGGGGGCCACGGGAGGGGAGGCGGTGTCCGAGCACGGCTGTCCCTGAGCACACGTGCTCCCTCTCGCTCGCTGGGCTGTGCAACATGTTGGATCTTGAATCAATCACTCCAGGAGCGTTTTCTTTGCTCTTTGACCTCAGCATTCTTTCTCCTCCCGCCTCCCTCCCTCCTGCTTCCCTCCTGGCTGTTTACCCTTTTCCAGGCTCCTCTCTCACACCCCATTCATCATCAGGGGCCAGATCCTCACTCAGGAGTCCCTCTCATCTCCCGCCCAGGTGGCCCCGCGCTGCACCAGTCTGCGTGCCCCCAGCTTTCCCTCCAGCACATTCTTCTCCCCCGTCAGCCTCTCTGATAGTCGTACCCTCCACTTTCCCTCACTGGAGGGCCACAAGGACCTCAAAAGTCTCTTCTCCCTCCCCACTTGCCCAGGTTCTAAGGGTCCTCGAGGTGGTGTACATGTGGGTTTTGGCCCAGACAAGCACCATAAGCGGACAGACCTTGGAGTCCCCACGTGTCCCTTTTATCTGGTGCCACTGCAGTTCCCTCACTCCGTGTGCACCAGTGTGAACGCGCCTGTTACTTAAGAAAGGCTGTGTGACAGCTCAGGGATCTTTCCTGCAGGAGCTCAGAGTCTCAGACAAAGAGAGAAAAATAACAGAAAAGGAAGGTGGGAAGGTACAGGGTGGAGACAGCCTCCTTAAGAAGCTTCCTCATAAAAAGGAGTTACAGCTTTTTATTCCAAGGCTGGCTGTTGGTTCAGAGAAAGAGAGGAGAGACAGAGAAGATACAGGAGGGGCATTCCATCCCATGTGCTGACCAGACCCAGTATGGGAAGAGCCCCCAGAACGCGGCACTCAGCCCATGCGAACGGTTCTGAGCATCTCCTCCTCCTCCCCTGGGCCAGCTTTCCTCTTTCCTCCTGTCCATCCTCTTTCCTGCCAAGGGCACCAGGCTGAATCACCCGGAGGGGCAGAAGCAGCCTTCAGTCACCCTCAGGGCTCTGAGGAGGAGGTGGTGCCCTTGGCAGCTGGGGCTGAGGGGGTTGGGGGGACGGCCACTAGGGACCAGCAGCACCCAGTTCCTCCCCAAAGGCCTGGGACTGGAGAGCTGGGAGCTAGATCTCCACGTTCCACACTCAAGAATCACCTCGTCTTCTGGCTGAAACAGGGCCCTCAGCCGTCATCGCCATCCAGGGCAACCTTTGCTGCCAAGGAGATGATGCCCTTGTGCAGTGTTTCTCCAAAAACAGAAACAAGAGTAACTGGTGTTTATCCAAAGCTGTGGTGTTTACAAAACACGTTCACATTCATTTTCTCAATGATTCTCACCACAACACTGCGAGGTGTCCTTTTACAGCTGAGGAAACTAAGGCTCCGAAAGGTTAAATAACACGTTCAAGGTCAATGAAGTAGTGAGTGGTGGAGCAAGACTTGTGTGCACTCAGGTCCGTTTCCAAAGCCCGTAGCCTTTCCCCTGCACCTGCTGCTCAGCAAGACGCGTCCCAGCACGTTTGACCTCCTCACGGAGGAGCCCTGCTCTGAAACCTTCCCAGGGGACTCTCACCCCACCCACTCCACTCTGGATCACTTTCTGTTGTCAGTCGGCCCTTTATTATTACATGCTTTTTATGTGATGGGTGAGAGTATATGATTCGTGGCTTTGGATCTCTCTTGCCAAGACTTTTCCTACATGAGCCTTGTCCGCACTGGGCTTTCTTCAAGGGAGAGCTGGCATCTTCCCACTCTTCTCCATCCTTCTCCCCACCTTATCCACCCAGCCAGTGACATCTGCTCTTCACCCAGTGGGCTCAAGATGAACAACAGCCAGGATCCGTCCCAAGTGGTTCACTCCCTTCTTCACTGCCTCCCACAGATCAGTTATGACAAATCGTTGAGCCAAAGTGTTGGTTCAAGCCCTGTCTTAGGGTAGGTAGCCAAGCAGGTGGGGAAACACATGAGCACTCCCCCCAAGCACTCCTCTCCATCATTCAGCCTGAGTGAGGTCCTGAGTGAAAGGCTGTGTGATACCCCCTCACAGGATGCCGAAGATGCCCTCAGAGAGCCTCTAATTCAATGGGGAGAGAGGACATAGTCACATAAAAAAGAGGGCTAATGCTGCAGGGCCATTTTTAACTGACTTTGGAGGAGAAGCAGGTGGTTGGGGCAGGGAGGTCCTAGAGGTTTCGCGAGGCTTTGAAGGATGGATGGGGTTTGGATGGGCAAAGAAGAAAGTGGGCATTCCAGGGAGAGGGGACCACAGAATTAAAACCATGCTGGGTGTTTTGGACACTCGGTGAATGAATCAGTTTGTTGGGAGTGGAGTCACTCTGGACCAGGTAGGAAGGGAGGCTAGAGAAAGACAGAAGAGCCAGCTTGGGGGGACTTGAACTCGGGGCACTTAGCAGTCCCGAGTCTATCTGGGCAGCAGTAGGGAACCACGGAAGATGTTTCTGTGGGTGGATCTCGTACTCTGGCCACGTGCCTGGCAAAGTTAGTCAAGGGGTCTGATGCACAAGAAATGAAGGAGTACAAAGCACACTTTGCAGGAAATCTACTGCTGAATCTTAGCTGCCAATGACCTTCCCCGGGGTCCGTCTCGGTGGAACATCTGGATGGTGCCTCTGTGACTGTCTTTCATGTGCATTTTCAGGGAGGCAGCACCAGACTTGCTGGTAAAGAGGACTACTCTTTTGAACTTTGGGGAATCCAGACTTCTGGGAAATTAAAAAAAAATGCACCTTGATCTGGCACTAGTGGCCACTTTTCCTGATGTGAGGACAAGGCAGTAGCGATGGGGAGCCTCCATGTTCCTGGAGCCCTTCAGTGGTCACCATGGGAGCCCCTGGGGCAGAAAGGCAGGAGGATCTGCAAGAGAAACAGGAAGTTCTCTCACCCGGGGACCCCTCGGGGCCATTAAAATGCTTCTTCAAGAGGAAAAAGACAGGACAGCTTCCCTTCCCAGAAAGTAACTGGTGTTTAGGGCCAGTCCACTGCCTGAGAGCTGAGATGAAGGTCTGGGGCTTTGTTTTTTCTACCCTCCCCTCTTTTTCCTCCCTTTCCCTCCCACCACTGAGAATTGGAGCTGTGTCACGAGTCTTTGAAAACATTCCAGTTAATGGCAGCATAATATGCCATTATGTGGAGTGACTGTAATTTATTTAACCACTTAGTTGGGCATTTTCTACCCCGTGTCTTGCTCTCCTGCTGTGTTCCCTCCCTCAGAGTCCCTGCTTCTTCCTTGCAAGGTCAGGATCAGTGAGAAGGCAAGAGAGACACTTCCAGGCTCCTTGGAAAGATCATTTGGAATTTCTCTGAAAAGTAACAGACAGACAGCAAACCTCTTGCCACAAAACATCCCTGGATTCCACCTTGTAATGGATAACTCAGCCCTTGCCACCCCCAACCCCCAAGCCCTGCTCCTTTACCAAAATAAAATGGGAGCCTTGAGTTTTGACCTCTAAAGTAAAGTACTTGCCAAGTCTTACTTAACATTCTCATGATCTGCCCAGACCAGGGACAAGGGGGTTGGTTTGAAAACTAAATTCTAAGTATCTAGGCAATGTGGAATATGGGGACAGCATGGGTGTCAGAAAATTCTGCTTCCCTGTGGAATGATGCAAGTCTAGGTACTCAACCTTCCAGACTGTCCATTTATTCACCTGCGAAATAGAATCATACTTGCAGAATAACCTTGAAGTTATCTATTACGTATGCAAAGAGTACAGCCCAGTGTGCCATGTGGCAGGTGGTTAATGAAAAACAGTAGTAATAGCGGCTCGTCCTTGTAATTTTTGTGGTAGAAAACGAGTGGTAATTGCTGTAATGATGCTACTTGTGGCCCTTACGGCATGAGATCTCCTAACATGAACTTGGACTTGACTTAGCAAAGCCATAGCCCCACTTTTATTCCTTCGCCAGCCTTTGGAAGGAGCCTGAGAATTCCTCTTCCTGTCCTGTAATTCCATAGAGTCTACCAGCAAAGCAGCCGCACTACTAGGATGGTTGTAGGCAGGGTCCCGCTAGAGTCAGGGGAGCAGTGGGGTGACCTTTCCAGGAGCCCCATAGTGCAGAGGACAGGCACGATCCTGGGGCTGGCTGCTTGGTGCCTCAGAGCCCTGCTAATTTGCAGAAATTCTTTCTGCCCCAGGGGTGAGGTGGCCATGGCAAGGCAGCCGTGCCCCAGAGGGGGCTGAAGCGGGCCGAGCGCACGGAGAGGGGAGAGGGGGAGGAGTGGCGGGCGGCAGCTGCTTGAAATTGATTGCTCTTGTAGTTTAGTTTATACCACGGGCCCTCTCCGCGCTGCCCGGGTGGCGACCTTTAGATAATAAAAGGAATTCTGGGAGATTTCTGACAGGCCCGTGACATATGGGGCAGGTCCGCAGGGTCAGGCGGTGTATCTCCCTGCTCCCGGCCCCAGGGTAATGAATCTTGTTTTGACTTGACCAGGCCAGCCCAGCCAGCACCCCAGAAAGGAGCCCAGCCCCTCCCCTCTGCAACCCCTCAAATGAGCGCCTGTCTTTGGAACCCTTCATAATTCAGGGAGACAACTCCAAACTTTTATAGCCTGTGAGCGGACAGGACAAACACTGCATGTTTTGCTAAGGCCCTGGGAGAGCTGGTGTGGTTTCCAGGGCTCGAGCAGAGCCCACTGGGAGACCTGGGAAAAAAAACCAGCAGAAAGCCTTTCCTGGCATGAAAGGGCAGTGGCCCCCGGACAGGCCAGAGCAGGAGCCGGGGTGGGAATGGGGGGAGTCACAAAATATCCCCTGATGTTTTTGGGGTCTTGCAAGTGACACATTGACTCTTCTGGGCCAGAGCAGAAGCAGGCAGGGGAGGCAAAATGGACAGGAACTTTCCGCAGGGCAAGAAGCAAGAGAGCTGAGAGACTGGCCTAAGCTCCCCGTGCCCAGAGCTGGGAGAGGCAGAGCAAGTGCATGGGTGAAGGAGGAAGCCTGTCTGCTGCCTTCGGGGCTCACAGAGATGTTAAGAGGTCTGCATCCCGAAGTGTGTCGGCCCTGTGACGGCTTCAACCCCTCGCCACAAACACACGCGCTCGCACACGTATGCACACACGCTTTCTTCAAAAGCACACTTCCTAAGCCCACACGGTGGAGGGCAGCGCTCCTCCCAGCCACATTAGTTTGCTCGGGCTGCTGTCACTAAGTACACCCTCCCGGGTGGCTTCAACACCAGAAGTTAATGGCCTCACAGTTCTGGGGGCCAGAAGTCAAGATGCCAGCAGGGCTGGCTCCTTCTGAGGGTTGCAAGGAGGGACGGGATTCCGGGCCTCTCTCCTGGGCTTGCAGATGGCTGTCTTCTCCCTGTGTCTCTTCCCTCTGTGCCTGTCTCTGTGTCCAAATGTCCCCTTTTTAATCAGGACCCCAGTACATTTGGATTAGGGCCCACCCTAATTATCTCATTTTAATTTAATTACCTCTGTAAAGGCCTGGTCTTGAATGCAACCACATTCTGAGGTAGTGTAGGTAAAGGCTTCAATACATGAATTTTAGAGGTACACGATTCAACCCATAACATTTGCTAGCCTGCCTTTCATGCCAAGGCCCAGCCCCTCACGTCCCCTGTCCCCCGACTTGCCCACTGTGCCATCTGGGAGGCAGAGAGCCCACCGCTGACATGCGCTCATGTGGGATGCGAAGCCTTGCTCCCTCCCTTTGCCGGAGCTGAGAGCCACACGCTGCTCTGGGCAGCAGCCCCTCACGGCCTCAGCACCTGGAATATGGGTTCTTCCCTTACTGCTGATCAATGTCAAGGCCTCCTCGAATTTCCTTCCCTTCCTCCTTGGTTATTGGAGATTGGATCTGATTTATCCACCTGCAAAAAAAAAAAAAAAATGCACATAAGGACAAGTAGGGGCTCTCTCTTCCCATAGTGAGAAAAAGTGACAGGGTCGACATTATTACCCAAAGTTGTCTTGACCCATCCTGGGTGGGGAGGGGGACACAGCATCACCTATTTGATCTTCTCAGAAAAGATGCCACATGTGGGCAGAGGTCCATGTTGCTCCTCTGTCTCTCCTCACCTTCCTTCTCTCTCGCTCCGGGGTGAGGTATAGCCACTTGGCTTCACATAACAGCACAGAGTCTGGGGCAAAAATGACATTTGATTAATGAAGCAAACGCAGCTGGTATAGCAGTGACATCTAAATTGTTCCTTTGGTCGCGCTATTTTCTGTAGAAAATTGTTGCTCTCCCCGCACCCCCTCCCCTTTTGCCTTTAAATCGCGTGCATAAAATACGCTAATAACAATCTCAGCAACTGTGCCTGAGTGACAGCTGAAATAAGAAAAAGACTAATCGTGCCTCCTGCAGCCCTGTCACATGGAGATTAAATGAGTCTCTCCCACCCCCTCCCTGCCCACCCCCCTCCCCCACTCTCTCGTGGTCTCTTCTCAATGAGAAGCATGGGCATTTGAATAATAATATTATAGACGCCATCAGGGTGACAGTGGGGAAAAAATCAGCTCAAACCCATGATTATTCCTTCCATCTAATAATTATTTAAATACCAGATAACTCCTTTCACTCTAATTGAGGCCTTTCAGCTGTCGGCATTACCCGGGGCCTCTGCGCTCACCCTCTCGCTCACCTTGTGCTACCCAACGTGCCTGAACTACCTCCAAGGTCGCTGTTAGACAGAGTGACACTGGGAATGTTTGCATGTACAAGCGCGCTAATGACATTAGGACGGGGCCTTCAGGATCGTTCCACCCACAAGGGGCGCACTGGGGCCCCAGAATCGCACATTTCATTTCAACATTTTATCCTCATAGACTTCAATCCATGGAAATTTTCCCCCTGAGGCAGCCTCCTCAGGTCACGGGGACCAGTCCCCTGCCGCTGGGTAAATGCCTTCCAAAACAGCTGTCGGGAAAATCCAGCGTCAGAATATTTCATAGCCTTTTGGGCGACATGCCCCAAGGAACCTCTCTAGACAGGATGTCCTCCTTGACATCTTACTTTAGTCCTTTCTGCTGCATTTCTGACTCTTTGAGAAAAAGAAGCTGCCTACACTTAGATATTACATCTGACCTGTCTATGAGGTTGTCCACAACCCAGAGGGATAATGGCACGGGACCCCCGAGCCCCCAGGTCACAATGTAGGTGCCACTCCTGTGTGTGAGAACTGTCTGAGCCTGCCGGGGCCTGGAGGAGGTCACTCCCCATCCCCCGACACAGAGGGGAGCCAGTCTGGTCTCCCCTTCATTCTCCTTAATCCCGCGCCTCCTTCGGTCTGCTCTGCACACCACCTCACTGTCCCTGCTCAGCACCAGGCTCACTTCTGCTCCTCCTGGGGCCACCACCATCAAAAGGCACCTTCTTTTCCTGAAACAGGGCAGCCTGGAGGAGGCAGGACATGACTGACCCCCCCCCCCCAGGACCCTTTTGCAGAGGAAGTACAGCCTTTGGTCACAAGGTCTAGCTTCTGATCGCGGCCTGTCCCTGAGTCATTTTGGGCCACCTTGGAAAATTTGTTTTCTTTCCATGGGCTTCTGTTTCTTCATTTTAAAAAAGAGAGGTGGATTGGAGTGATCTTTTAGTCTCCTCTAGCGATGGCTTTGAATTCCTGCTTTAAAGGTGTCGCTAATTAGAAGGGAGAGCTGAGGGAGAGGACGGACTTCTCTCTGCCCTGGGAGGGGAATGAGGTTGGGGTGAATGCCAGGACAGCCCTTCTTCTAAGAATTTCCTTTTCTCTGTCACCATCTGGCCCCTCGGGGTGCTGGCTGTGAGCCACCTAGTAGGTGCAGTCATAATAATAGGCCCCTTTTACTGCTATTGTTATGAGAAATGTCACAGCCAGGCTGGGGCAGGTGGTGGTGATGACGGTGGTGATGCAGACAGTGGTGACAGTGGAGCTATGGATGGGTCCACGCTTGGAAGCTCTACCATTATGAACTCTCACTCAATCTAGCAAAATTCCATCCCGACCCTTCCTACCTCCTCATCTTCCTCCTTTCTTTTGCCATAAAGGAGGCCAAGTAAACATAGAGGTACGTGCACTCAGCTCTCCTGAAAAAGGCAACAGAGCGGGTCGCAGGGAGGAGAGAATCCTGCCCTGAGCTGAGCTGGAAGTGCCTGATTGTCTTTCCTCCCTGCGTGGCCCCTGCCACCTGCAGCAGCTGATCAGGGAGGTAGAGATGCCTTCACTAGCTGTCACCCGCACCTGCCTCCTGAATCCCGATCGGGGAGATGGCGTCACCAGGCCCTCCAGATAAAATATTTAGTGACACTTGCTTCCCCGAGAGCCGAGTACGTCCTCTCCTCGGCATCAGGAGCACTCTGTGTGCTTTGCTGATAGGGCGAGTGAATATCCCAGGGCACATGTCCTGCTCTGAGACCTGGGGAGAGGGAAACTGATGGGAGAACAGAGACTAGGCAAGTTTGGCTCTCGAGAATGCATGCGACACAATGACTTCATGAGGAGAAGGGACAGGAAGAAGGAGGCACTGAGAAAACCCCTGAGGTTGACACCAGTGGAAAATTGGGGTTAGGAAATGGTAGGTATGCAAAGTCATAGTCTGTGTTCCCTGGCTTCTACCAAACTGAGGATGGAAAATTCATTCTAA
The DNA here is from genome assembly GCF_048564905.1 of Vicugna pacos. Classification (NCBI taxonomy): domain Eukaryota; kingdom Metazoa; phylum Chordata; class Mammalia; order Artiodactyla; family Camelidae; genus Vicugna; species Vicugna pacos. Next base: position 9,943,002 of record NC_133009.1, on the reverse strand, counting down.
GACCAGAGAATGGATGGAAATGAAGAGTTGGGAATATTGACCAATAAATTACTACTAATAAAGGCTAATGAGTCTCGAACACTTCTAATGGGCTGGGCATTGTTCTAAGTGCTTTATATGTGCTGACTTCATCATAACAATCCTATGAGGTAGTTACTAGTGCTAAGCTCATCTTACAGAAATAGTGAGACAGTATCACGGAACAGCTCAGTACCTTGGCCAGGTTTGCACAGTTGTTGCCTCTGTTTGAATCCAAGCATGTAAGTTCTGAGCTCATGCATCTGACCATCCGACCACACCGCCTCTCATCAGAGAGGCACACAGGTGGGTGCCCTTCTCCCTCAGTCTGAATTCAGACAGGAGGCTTGATCCTTGTGTGACCTGGTAACATCAGCCTTGGCATGGAAAGACAGAGGCTCCCAACTTGCTGTTGAAGTCCGTGGTCCTTGTGAAAGCCACACTCTGAGGTGGAACGCAAGCCTCACCTGCCACCCCTGCACTGCAGGAGACCATGCCTCCTCTTAACCCCGGTGCTCCGGTCCCTGCTGTTCCCAAAAGGGTGACCCTAAAGCCCCACGGACTGAATGTGCCTGGAATTCACCAGGAGCAGTTTGTCACAGAGTGGATGCCCATCTAGGGGTGAGAGGAAAGCAACCCAACTAGTGGCCTGTTGAGAACTCCCGACTTCACCAGCTTTACCCGGCTGGACAGAAGGACCTCAGCTGTATTCCAGTCATGGGCTCTAGAAGCAAGCAAGCTTCAGGGTATCATTTTGTCTGAAGAAAGAAATCTCACAAACTGGTTAATTCCAATACCCTTTATTTCTAGACCAAGAAATAGGCTCAGGTTGATGCTAAGCCACACAATCCATGAGTGACACAGGCAGGATTTGAATCCAGGGCTCGCTGAGTTCCCCACTCTGCCTCCTACCCTATGACTTCGTGCCTTCTGGCCGCCAGGCCAATTTTCCCACTCAGAGTTCAACTCTCCAGATCCTGCGCCTCTACAGGCCTCCCTGCAGGCTGCAGAGAGGCTATGTTGGGACCTGTGCAGTAGGTTGGTAGCGATGATCACCTTGGCTCTAGCCTCTTTCCTCTGACACATGCTTCCCAGTTTGAGCCCCTTCACTGGAACAGGGAAGGCAAGGGAATCAAAGGTCTATCCACAGCGTTCATTCCCATGGAAAGGATGAATACGAGCAAAAAGAGAAGTCAGGAGCTCTGGCGGGATTCCTGAAATTCAGTCTCCTGGGGAGGTTTCCATGATAATAATAACAACTAGGATCAGCTGGGCATTCACTGAGTGCCAGCTACCATGCTAAGAGGTTTGCCCACATTATCTCATTCACTCCCATGACACCCTGACAGGTCAGTACCGTAATTACTCTATTCTACCGGAATGGGAGATGAGACCTGACTTGCCCAAGGTCCCAAATTCTGCCTAACAACAGAAGCCACTCTGTATTCAAACTGAGTCTCTGGAAGATACTGAGCGGGAAGGTGAGACAGTTGACCTTAACCTCACACCGTGTCCTTTGGTGTTACTCTCTGCTACCTACTGGGACCTCCTTCCTCCACCCCGGGGCTAAGCATACATGAGCGTGTATGTTACAGGGGAGGCTGGAGTGTGCTGCCCACCAACTCAACGCCAGAGCTCAGAGAACACTTTCTAAAAGGCCAAACCCCAAGTGCAGGGTGGTGATGACTATAATCCTCCGGCTGCCCTCCCTCCACCTGTCAGCAAAGGAGCCTTCCTGCCCAGGGACAGGGGCACACACAGCGCAGCCTCCTGCAGCTCCCTGTCCCCAGCTGGAGAATGTGAGGATTCTGTTATTTCCTTTCCACAGCTCCTCTTGAGGAATTCACGTCCTGCTACCGGCCCCAGGACATAGCTAAAAATAACCTCTGATTTTCAAACCGAAAGCCCTGTCTGTCAGGAGGCTTTGCCGGTGAGCGCGTGGGGCCGGAAGGGCTGTGTCAGAGTCGCTGAGGTCAGCCTAGGCCTCATGCCGCCATTGCCTTCCGCTTTCCAAGGAAGCCTGGGGCCCAATGAGTCACCCAGAACACCCCGGTGGAGCCTGGTTGGAGGAGAGCAGTCAGGTGGGATCTACCTCTGGCACCAGGGTCAGGCGTGGGACGTACAGTTGAGGAGGACAAGGGAGAGTTTCTAAAGATATCGAGCAAAAACCGCGCGGATTCCCAAGGTGGCATCTGTTCTCATTCCAACCCAGTTGAGCCAGACAGGGAGGGTGCAAGGACATGGGACTCTCTTAAACCCCACTGGAGCAAATTCTGCATCCTTGGCTTGGGTGTTTCCATTCGTGCTGCCTCACCCGCCCAGAGTTCTGTCTGGACTTGTCTGAGAAGGATGCCGGACTATCTGTCCAGCTGGAGAAAAGCTTTCTCTGCTAGAGGGCTCGCTGCCCCCTGCTGCTGCTACCTGCAACCACAGTCCCTCCCTCGCCATAGAAGTCAGGAGCAGGGATGGCAGAGTGATGGGACATGCTCCACTCTGCACACCCTGCCTGGGAGTCCCTAGAAGCTCTCTCAGGAGCCCCCCACCTTGCCCCTCTGGGCAACTTCCTTGGAATAAGGAGGAAAACCTCTAGCGCCTGGGGGTTGGGAGGGCAGGCAGGGAGCGAAGTCCTCATCAGGGGACCGCAGGCTGACAGCCTGAGGTTGGTGCGTGGGAGGCTGGAACAGTCACAAGACCCCACCAGTGGCTGCTCACCCTCAACTCCTCTCACATCTCCGAAACCCAGAACTCTGGCCCAGTGGTTGGAGCTGAACTCAGCTATCCGGTCCCCATGAGCAAGGAAGCCACTCCACCCGCAGAGACACAGAAGCGGAAGCAATTTCCTCCGGGGCCTGGCAGCCCACTTACTGGGGAGGCACTGGCTGATGTCCTCCTGTCCCAGAGAACGGTGGGGGGAGGTGTCCTCCCTTTCTCCCTGGGACTCTTCAGGCTCCTGAATAGCACCTCTGGCAATCCCAGTCTTATTGGTCACAGCGTGTCCCACTCTCCCAACACGTTTGAAGGGCTAACAGTCAGAGATGATTCTTTCTAGAGAGGACAAGGCTGAGGGGCAGCGAGAGGCAGTTACTTATTCACGATGACCAGCTCTTCTCCTTCCCTGTGGGGGGCAGAGCATGAAAGAGTAAAGAAACCAGCAGTGCGAGGGGATGGAAGTCTGAAGTAAGAAGGAATTTCATTGGCAATATCAGGCCCAACAGCTGACTGGAAGAGATGGGGAGAGGAGAGATCTCCCCTGGACAGGCAGAGGACACTAGTGACCGGGTGGGGAGACTGGCTTTGGTCCCCACACCCGCATCATCTGACTGGGTGAACTGTCTTTTAACCTCTCTGACAGATAAAAACCATGTCTGCAGAGGACAGAAATAGAGATGCTTTGTAAAGAAGAAAAAAAAAAGAAGTATTTTACAGCATAAAGGCTGGAGACCAAAATAGATAATAGGATTCCCTGAGCATCCCGAAGAGGGAGAAAGTCTGTTAAAAATAGAAAAACCGAAATACAGAAGGAAGAGGCTCAGAGCTAGACAGGATTGGGACCTGGGTCAAGCAACCCTGTGCACTTCTCCCAGGATTGATTCTCCATCTCACCACTCTGCCTTGTGTTTTCCAGAACCATGTGAGGGCCCACCCGGGAAAGTGGAGTCCGGGAGAGCTCAGAGGCTCTGTCTCCTGGTCCGCGCCCCGCTCAGAATGGAACAGAGGAGGCCCTGGCCACGGGCCGCAGAGGGGGACGGCTGGCCAGTGGTCCTGCTCTCCGCGGTCTGCGTGCTGCTGGCCCCGCGCACCGCCGGCATGCCCCAGTTCAGCACCTTCCACTCCGAGAACCGGGACTGGACCTTCAACCACCTGACGGTGCACCGAGGGACCGGGGCGGTGTACGTGGGGGCCATCAACCGCGTGTACAAGCTGACCGGCAACCTGACCATCCAGGTGGCTCACAAGACCGGGCCGGAGGAGGACAACAAGTCCTGCTACCCGCCGCTGATCGTGCAGCCCTGCAGCGAGGTGCTCACGCTCACCAACAACGTCAACAAGCTGCTGATCATCGACTACTCGGAGAACCGGCTGCTGGCCTGCGGCAGCCTGTACCAGGGGGTCTGCAAGCTGCTGCGGCTGGACGACCTCTTCATCCTGGTGGAGCCGTCCCACAAGAAGGAGCACTACCTGTCCAGCGTCAACAAGACGGGGACGATGTACGGCGTGATCGTGCGCTCCGAGGGCGAGGACGGCAAGCTCTTCATCGGCACGGCCGTGGATGGCAAGCAGGACTACTTCCCGACCCTGTCCAGCCGCAAGCTGCCCCGCGACCCCGAGTCCTCCGCGATGCTCGACTACGAGCTCCACAGCGACTTCGTCTCCTCCCTCATCAAGATCCCCTCCGACACCCTGGCCCTGGTCGCCCACTTTGACATCTTCTACATCTACGGCTTCGCCAGCGGGGGCTTCGTCTACTTCCTCACGGTTCAGCCCGAGACCCCCGAGGGCGTGGCCATCAACTCGGCCGGCGACCTGTTCTACACGTCTCGCATCGTGCGGCTCTGCAAGGACGACCCCAAGTTCCACTCCTACGTGTCCCTGCCCTTCGGCTGCACTCGGGCGGGGGTGGAATACCGCCTCCTGCAGGCTGCTTACCTGGCCAAACCCGGGGACTCCCTGGCCCAGGCCTTCAACATCAGCAGCCAGGATGACGTGCTCTTCGCCATCTTCTCCAAAGGGCAGAAGCAGTATCATCACCCACCCGATGACTCTGCCCTCTGTGCCTTCCCCATCCGGGCCATCAACCTGCAGATCAAGGAGCGCCTGCAGTCCTGCTACCAGGGGGAGGGCAACCTGGAACTCAACTGGCTGCTGGGGAAGGACGTGCAGTGCACCAAGGCGGTAAGGAGGCCTCACCTGGTCCATCCCGGATGCGGCATCCAGCCGCTGGTCTTCCTGCCGGTGCCCCATCGCCCACCCTGCCCCCAGACCACCACCACCTGAAATGAGCAGTGTTCAGGCTCCTGTCACCGGGTGGTCCCCAGTAACACAGAGTCTGATAATACCAGAAACGTGAGGCATGTTTGCTGACCCACGAGTCATTCCAAATAAATAATCCAGTTCCTCCGCCCCACCAGCCACTATAGTACGCACTTCCAGCCTCAACGGTGAACCAGACAACAGAGCTACCTGCCCTCATGGAGCTTTCCTTAGTGAGGGAAGACAAATGAACACACAAAGCATGTAGTCTCTCAAGTGGTGACAACTGCGGGAGGGAAAAATAAAGCACGGGAGCTGAAAAGGCCTTCCCCAAGAGGGTTGACTCTTTGAGAAAGTGGCATTTGAGCAAAGGCTGAGGAAAGTAAGCCACATGGGTATCTAGGGAAAGCATTCCAGAGAGAGGGAGGGAGCAGCATGTGCAGAGAATTCAGGACATGCCTGGAGTGTGTGAGGAAGAGCAGGGAGGCCACTGTGGATGGATCAGAGCATGTGGGAGAAAGAGCAGCTGGAGATGAGGCTGGTCAGAGGTAGCAGCGACCAGATCCTGTGCGCGTAGAGTTCTGTAGGCCACTGTGAAGCCAAGTGAGGGAGTAAAGTAGGCAGGTGGATATGTAAGTTGGAGGAGAGGGAAGGGAGTCGAGCCCGACTGACAGATTGAAACCTGGGGAAGAAGCATCAGGAGTCTGGGCAGAGGGAAGAGAGGGGAGGAAAGGGAGCTCGGGATCCAGACCTGAGCATGGCAGAGACAAGAAAGTCAGTGGTGAGTGCTGTCTTGTCAGAGGGTCAGGATGCTGCCATGTAAGTGGTCACCGTGATCCACACATTCACCCAACCATCCATCTCTCTGTCCATCATCCATCCATCTACACAACCCTCCATCCATCCATTCATCCCACCGTCCATCCATCCATGTCACAAGAGGGTATTGGAGATCCCCTGAGTGCCCAGCGCTGTACTGGGCACTGAGGATGCAAATATAAAAAGACATAGTCAGTACTCTCAGATATCTCCTAATCTAATGGGAGAGAGTAAGAGATAAAAGCAGCCGACAGTACAATGTAATGCCTAAGAGTTTGGGATTCAGAGCTCAGATTCCACCTGTGCTGCTTCCGGGCTTCGGAAATAACAACATCTCTCCGTTATCATCTGTGAAATGGGGATTGTAATGCCTGTGTCGTGGGATGATCAGATGAGAGAATATGCAACAAGATTAACCTGCCAGATTTACCATTATTAGCTAACTGTTACGCATCGTGACAAGGGCTAAGAGAGAGTTCTGTGCAAAGTGTTGAGGGCACTAGATCTGCAGCCTGGGGAACCATCTGAGACCAAGCGAGTGACCCATACAGCTGCCTTCTGAGCATCCTAAGTGGAGGGTGTCTGCTTTTAGGACCCAAAACCACTTCTTAAGGCAAGAAAACAAATCATACCTAGGCTGTGCTCCTGTTTCTGCTGTCATTTGCTTGGTACAATAGGACAGTTGTTAAGGCCATGAGCTTTGAATTCCAAACAGATTTGTATTTAAAAATCAGTCCTACCACTTAAAACTGTGTGGCTTTGAGCAAGCTATATAGCTGATCTGAGCTGTAATTTTTTTTTCATTCTTCAAATAGAAATAATAGTAGTCTCTATTTATGGTTATTATGAGGATCAAAGAGAAAAAAGTATATAAAATACTTCACACAATACCTGGCACATAATAAGCATTTAATACATGACAGCCATAATTATCCATATTAATTAATTAAAGAACCAGTTATTTGCTCTAATTTTCCTTTTGTAAAATGAGGAGGCCGAACTAGTTATTCTCTAAAGTTCTTTACAGCATGGCAATGGCCCCAACCAGTAGGAAGAAGTGGAGAGGAAATGAAAGGGTTAATCCCTTTGAAGAGTCAGGCCCGGTTCCCACTGCCCAGAGGGGGCCTTGTCAGGAGGAAACTGCTGATTCCTGCCTGCTTCTGAGCCAGAGGGAAGAGGAAGCCGACACCCTTCTGTGGCTCCAGTGGCTTGCAGAGGGACAAGCCCAGGCTAGTAACCAAAGGGCAGAGAAGGCAGTGGGGGAGAGGTGACAGCAGGTGGGATCAGGACCTTGGAGAGAACAGCCCCTAACTCATCACCCCCACCCTTGATCATCACGTTCTTCTGGTGCAGCCTTGATAGCAGGTGTGGGAGTGAGGGGGTCACAACAGGTAGGGCCCCTTGAAATCTCTATAATCCAAGGACTCCCAGACCAGGGGATGCAGAGACCTTTTGGTGGCCTTAGAGGGGGTTAAGAATGCCTGAAAGAAGCTGAGATCCCAGGGCTTAATTTTAACGTCATCTCCGGACTCACATGGAACTCTCAGATAAAGAGTTGAACTCCGTTCCCAGACAAGGAATGAGGACCAGAACTCACTCTTTGAGCAGCAGCTCTGTCCCAAAGGCTGTGCTGGCCAATTTGAGGGTTATCTCACTAGATCCTCAATATGACCCTATAAAGCAAGGATTATCCATTTGAAAGATGGAAAAACAAAGACTCATGAAAACTAAGTAAATCACTTAAATCCGCACAACCATAAATGCCAAAGCGGGGATTTGAGCTCAGTTCAGCTGATATGACTTCTTAGTCCAAGCGCTTTCCATCTAGCCGTGCTACTTCTAAGGAGAGGCCGCACTCTGGGCTCTCCCTTTTAGAGCAAAAGTAAAGGGGCAGCAGATGTTTGGGAATAGCTGACAATTTAAAGAAGAGAGAAAGAAAGGCCAGCCAATCCCAGGGGCTTAGGCTCAGAGCAAACCATTTCCCTTACAGTCCGGCGATTCTAGAGTCAGGAGGGAGAGAGAGAAATTCAAAATCACCAGCAAGTTTTTGGCTTCTGCTGCCATTTCTCAGAAGTTGGTTTGGGTTAGACCTGTGCCTAGACTCTGCAACCTTACCAGTCCCTGGAGACAGTGGGAAAGAGACTGAAGCTCTGAAATCTAGGCCTTTCAGAGCTGGAAGGATGCTTGATGGTTGCCTGGTCCTATCTTTCCCTTTGTAGATGAGAACATTCAAAGAGCCTGTGTGCTATGTAAAGGTCACGTGGCTGGCCAGTGGTAGAGACAGGATTACAATCTAGATTTCCTGAGACTTACCAGGGCACTTGTGCCTACCATGTAGGGATGAGAAAGAGAAGTAGAAAATTTAAAAATTAGTAGCTGATTTCTCACTGACATTTCTAGGAAGGCTGAAATTTCCATCACTGGCTCCAGGAATATGCTGGTATTAGACAAATGACTAACACAGGCAATGGTAGCAGTAGGGAAGGATGGGCGGGGGGAGCCTTGATTAGAAGCATTTGCCAGTTTTCTCGCTGTAAATACTCCCACCATGGATGATTTCAAGCCACCAGTGTAATGTCACTGAATGCAAAGATGCATATCCTGCATCCCTCATGAGCTGGCTCTAGTATACCATTGCTTCACTCCTTTCCTGAGAAGCATATCCCTTCTGCTGTGTGGAACTCCATATAATCCAGAGTTCAAAGTCATGCTTAACATAAAAGCTAGTTTTCTTTCCTAAAGAATATGCACCCACACACATACACACACGAACACAAGGGTAGCACCTCCATTCAGCTGCAGGAGCAGCAGTTCTCTGCAAACCTCCAAGGCATCACAAGATACGAGTCTCTATTCCCTTTGGATCTAAAAAGGGGATGGAAAGGGAAGTCCCTGGTTTACCAAAAAAAAAAAAAAAATCACATGTAGCTTCTAGGACAGTTCTTCCAAGGAAACGAGGCTGTCAGGGAATGATGCGTCAGCCTGCTCTTCCCTGTTGCGGTTGAGAGGAAGGGACTGAGGGGACAGACTGCAGGGCTCTCCCTAATTCTTTCTGTGCTTCCCACGACAGTCATTTCCTTCTTCCTAGGGGATGCTTTTCCAGACCCAGAAGGAACAGTTGCCAAGGGCTCAGGGCTCCGTCTAGCCTGGGGTCTTAAGCTTTGCCCGCAGGTTTCCATGTTGTGCAATCAACAATGGTGTTTCAAAGGATCCATCTTGGCCCAGCCTCAGGCTAGACAGTGTGCGGAGACTGCAACCCCCTTGGCAGCCCCTGCCCTCGGGAAGCATGCAGTCTTTTTTTTTTTTTTTATTTTAAACTGAATGAGATCTTAAAAATAATCAATTTAACAGCCCCAAAAGAGGATGCTACTGGTCCAAGTTCACATAGCCACAGAGAGGGAGAGCAGAGGCTAGAATTTTTTCTGTCCAGCTATTTTTGCACTTGCTCAAAATGATCTTCCCCGCTGCCCCAGTCTTTCCTGATGGATACTCTTTATACAAGCACACCACCACTGCCTGCAAAAGGTGGGAGACGGGACGGCCGTCACCTCCAGAATCTACCCAAACATCATGGAAGACTCTAATGGACAGTGGTGAAAGTCTGTGCATAACTTAATGAATCCCTCCTGGTTGCTTTATGTCCTCTCCCCAGGGATTCCCTCGCAAAGGTGGGCAGGTAGTATGACAAATGGAGAAACTGAGATTTATGTAGATTAAGTGACTTTTCCAAAGTATAAGGCACTGTTCAAGATTATGGTAGCCCTTTTCAGTCTATCCCCAGTACAGGATGTGGTGAATAATGCAATACCTTAAAATTCCTTACACCCAAAGGCAGACATTGCCTCCAGGCTGGTAGGAATCCTGCAATGTTGCCTCTATACTGAATCTCCACGGTCTCAAAACAAAGAGCCCTGCAGAATGGCTGGTCCACAGGGACATTAAAATGACCAGAGAATGAGTTCAGGCAATCAGCTTTGCAAGTTGCCACTGGTTCTCTTGGCAGAAAAGTGAGTGGGTGACTGCAGGTGATGGAGTAGAAACTGCTGGTTCCTCTCTCTGGTTTCACAGGACCCGGTGTGGGGTTCATGGGTCAGTTGTGAGATGTTTTTGTGGGCGGTGTGTATTACGCCCCGACCCCCAGGCCTGTACATCTCCGAAGCCTGCTGTCCCAGAGTTGGCCATTGAGGGTGGGCTAGTGTGGAACAACTCTGCCCTGCCTCCGCCGCTACTCACCTCAGTTCCTTCCCCTTCTCTCCAGCCGGTCCCCATCGATGACAACTTCTGTGGACTGGACATCAACCAGCCACTTGGAGGCTCAACTCCAGTGGAGGGCCTGACCCTGTACACCACCAGCCGGGACCGCATGACCTCAGTGGCCTCCTATGTTTACAATGGCTACAGCGTGGTGTTTGTGGGGACAAAGAGCGGCAAGCTGAAAAAGGTAAGAGTCTGTGATGTTCAGCATCTGGGCTGAGAGCCCCTTCTGGAAGGTCGCTGTTGATGGAGATTTAACTCGAGGCAACTCAGTTTTCTTGGGGTGGGGGTAGTTAGAATGGGCAGGGTAGGTAGGGGTTAATTTTGTGGCTTATCTTCTAGCTGCTTCCTCTCACCATTCATCAATGAGTGTCTAGGGAACACAAACATATTTCAATATGGTCCAAACTCCAAGAAACCAGGAAGGTGCATCTACCTAAAGGAGGAAAAAAAAAATCACTATCTCCAAATCAAGGAGAATGGATTTTTTTGGTTATCTATATTATGAATGACCCACATCCCAATCCCCTCCCCTTAGCCTATAAAGTTGATTATACTGATCAAAAGCTTTTGTTGAATCCAGAGCAGCTGCTTGAAGCAGATTCTGGGTCCCAGTTTTGAGGACAAATGGTGGTGGCATGTTCTCAGCCAATGGTGATGCAGCTCTCGGATGGGAGACGGTGCCTCGGTAAGAGGTCATCCGGTCATCCTCCTGTCTTTCCTCTTCCTGCCATCACGGGCTCTTCCCCGCCCCTCCCCCACCCCATCCCCAAGACCTGAGCTGCCAGGAGGAAGCAGACGTCTTATCCTGTGCCCACCCCGGGCACCTCGGCCAGCTGCAGGGCACAGGCCATCTGGGGCTGGCAGGGCGGGAAGCCTCTTGTGTGGCGGGCTGAAGCCAACGGCTTGTACCTGCTTGTCAAGGGCTTAGGGTGTGGAGACGGAGCACAATCTGGTTCATTATGTGGGATTACAGAAGCCACATTCTTTCCGGTCCCTGCTAATCCTTTTTCCCAAGCTTACCCTCCTGCCACCTTTCCCTAGACCCACCACCTGAGGATCAAGGCACAGGCAAGACCACGTCTCACCCTTTGATGTTGACATCACCCCTGTCGCTCTTTCCTTCTAATCCATTTAGAGCCTCGGGGAGACATGTTGTTTGGGGATGTGGAGGGAGGGCAGCAGGGAGGGAGCCTGAGGAAGAATTTCCTCTGTTCTGCTTGTTCTGAGTTACTGCCAAGAGAGGTGAGAAAAACTGGCCTGGGTTGATGTGGAGGTGCTGAACCTTCCAGACCTCTTCTCTCTCATGATACCAAAGCCCTTTAACCCTTTCCTCGCTCTCTGGAGAGGTTCCTATCTGTCCCTGTCCTGAGCCCTCTACTCGGCTGGGACAGTGGACCTTGGCTTGGTTTTAGGTACAGGAGAGTGAGAATGAGGGTGGTCCCTGTGTTTGCTTTCCCAAAAGTGGGGAGGGAAGGAGATGCCTTCTAAGATTCCACTAAAATTGAAAAGTCATACATTCTGGAAAAGAATCTGAAAAAGAGGATATATATATATATATATATATATATATATATATATATATATATCCGAATCAATTTACTGTACACCTGCAACTAACACAGCATTGTAAATCAACTCTACTTCAATTTTTTTTAAAAAAGTGGCATATTCTACCAGGACAGAGTTCAAGCTTGGACACCCGAGGCTGGCTACTTCCCTGCAGGGTTATCTACGCAGCTGGGTAGTTTGTGACTTGCCCAGGAACTTTGGGCCAAGGGGCTTGTGGGAGTTGAAATCCAGCCTGAAGTCTCCTTATTAAGCCCTGTACCCTAGAGTATAAACATCCCCCCTCGAGGGGTCCCCCTTCTAATTCATCTGCCCAGAGAGACCACCTTTTTCTAGATGGCACGAAGGTTTTTTCAGGCCAGCAGCAGCCACAGTGAGGCTGTGCTCAGTACCTTCCTTATCCATCATGCACTTTCGGTCACTGTTCTGGATCATTCCAGTGACCCTGTCTCCTTCATTCTCTTGAAAGTTCTGTTAAAGGCAGGGGGTCATGCTTTCTTCATATTTATTTCTTTCTTCCTGCCTAATCCTTTTGCCAAGTGGCCCCCATCTGGGATAAGCCCCAAAACTGTCTTGAAAAATAGAACCAATCTCTAAGGAAACTTCAAGATTGTCTGGCCCAATACGTGTGTTATTTGGCAGGAAAACTGAGGCCCCAAGAAGGAAAGTGACTTGTCCAAGACAAGTTGCTTCTTGCCCTGACACCCAACTTGGCACCTTTTTTTACTTAAAGAAGCCGCCACTGAGCTCGGGAGTGTAGGCTGAGAACAATCTTCGGGTCCCGGCGTGCTACAGGGTTCAGCCAGGGGCTAGCGCCTTCGCTCTCCTCAGCCCTGGACCTGAGTTAGCAAATGGAAGTTTGTGGAATGGATAGATGAGGACTGAGTAGAGGAAGCACTACCCGTCCAAGTTCAGAGGGCCCTGTGCTGACCTTTCCACATCTCTGTGCATTTTGTGCACACACACGAGGGGCTGCTCAGGGCATCCTTCCAAGCCACACACTCAGGGTAGCCAAGCTCTCCTAGCCCGGTTGGAACCGCACCGCCCCTCTCTGCTAGCAGACAAGTCGCTATGAAGGCGAATCAGTGGGTTCAAGGGCAAGGCGGGGGGCGTGGCTGCCCACAGCTTGCTCCAACCCGCAAATTGGCTGCTCCTTCTCACTCTTCACTTAGCTGTTCTTGGCTGTTCCTGTGAGCTCATAATACCCCTCCTTCTCCTCTGTGCAACTCACCCTTCCTTTCCACCCACACGCCTTTGAGGCACCTGATACTGACGCCGAACTCCCACCGGCCTCGCATTTATCCAGGGAAACAGCCCAGGAGGAATTTATGGAATGTCCCCAGGAAATTCTACCGTGGTCCAGGCCCCATAGCTCTTTCAACACAGGAAGGAAAATAAAGAGGAAAAAAAAAAAAAACAGTCAAGAGTTTGGAGAAGGGAGGAAAGCAGGGTGCGTCAGAACTGCTCACTTCTCCCCTGCCTGACCGGGGGTCTATCAGGCTGCCCAGCCTTCATCCAGTGCAGCCCAGAGGAACAGGATGTCCCTAGAGAGGGAAGTGCAGAGGAAGTGGAGACTCCCTAGAAGAGGCGTGACCATGAGGTGCCGTTAGGTGCTGGGTCACATGCTTGCTCATATGCTGTTCTCTACTAGAAGCGTTGAGAACAGGGCAGATGAGGCCACTGCCTTCTGAGCCTCAAACATGCCGAAAGAACAGGCAGAATAAGGACAAAATCTCAAAACCAAGATGTGTAATACTTGCAGGGGCTCAGGGTCGGTGCATCAGAGGTGATAAGAAGACAGGCCAAGATTGGCCACAGGGATGGAATGATTCCAGAAAAAACAGCTGCAACGGTGTGATCAGCCTGGAGGGCTTCATGGAGGAGGAAGCTTACCAGGATTTGCTTTGAGACTGATGGAGATAGATAGTGATGAATTGAGAGTGGGAGAGAAAGACCTTCTATTTTTTTTTAACTGAACTATAGTTGATTTACAATGTTGTGTTAGTTTCTGGTGTACAGTACAGTGATTCCATCATATAATTTTTCATATTCTTTTCATTATAGGTTATTACAAGATATTGAATATAGTTCCCTGTGCTATACATTAGGATCTTGTTGTTTATCTATTTTACATATAGTAGGTTGTGTCTGCTAATCCCAAACTCTTAATTTATCCCTCCCCTACTTCTCTTTCCCCTCTGGTAACCGTAAGTTTGTTTTCTATGTCTGTGAGTCTGTTTCTCTTTCATAAATAAGTTCATTTATATCATTTTTGAAATTCCACATATAAGTGATATCATGTGATATTTGTCTTTCTCTTTCTGACTTACTTCACTTAGTATGATGATCTCTAGGTCCATCCATGTTGCTGCAAATGGCATTACATCATTCTCTTTTATGGCTGAGTAGTATTTCATTGTATATATATACATCACTTGAGAAGGCCCTTTTAGACCTTGGGGACCATATTGAGAAGATGCAAGGCCTGGGCAAGGAAGGCCTGGAGTGCACAGAGGGGCTTGGAGGATTTGGCCAAATGAAAGCCAAGAGGCAGAACGCCACGAGGCTTCAAGCCCTAAGAGGATCAAGTGAAAAGGGTCTCGGGGTTTTCAGCGTGAGCCAACTGTGTGGTCCAGCATTAGCAAAGTTAACTGGTCTTCACCACACTAACAGAAGAACCGTCTCCAGATCACGAGAAGTGGTGACTCCACTTTACACTGGAGATAACATTGATAGAGGGCTTAAGCCAATCAAAGCGTGAGATCGGCAGGGGCTGAAAGGCTGTGGGGGTTACGCTCTATGGAGAATATTTTTAAAAGGATGTTGACTCAAGAGAAGAAGAGTCAAGGAGAAGACTAAACAGCTTTTTTTTCAGATAATACAGTTTGCTGAGCACTTACTACGTGTCAAATGTTATTCTAGGAGCTTTATATCTATTGACTCATCTAACATTTATGTAAGTGGATGGGGCGGGCACTTGTATCGCCTCCACTCTACTTATGAGGAAATAGAGGCCAGGAAAAGCGGAGATGTGTCCAAGGCCACACAGCAAGCAAGTGGCAGAGCCAGGATTGCACCTTGATCGTCAGGTTTCACAATCGGCATGCTTGGCCATTAAGCTGTGGAAGATAAATTAGACTTATTCGATGTGGCCCCAGAGGGCAGATGATGGCCAGCAGGTAGGAGTTCCAGGGTAATAGCTTTCAACTTAACAGAAGGAAGAAGTTTCTTGCAGCCAATCTGTCCCATAATGGAAAGCGTTGACTCAGGAGGGAATGAGTTCCCAGTCAGTGGAAATATTTAAGCAGCGATGCAGTGGTCACAGGTCAGGAAGCCGTGGAGGGGCTCCTGCAAGGAGCACATGACCTTGGCAGTGATGCCACCATTGTTTGTCTGATGCCTGTGGTGTGAGTGGCAGATATGGGAGGGCAGGCTGTGGCAGAGGAAAGGAGCAAGGCAGGGAGGCCAAGGAGCCCAGGGTGTGGGCTGGGAAGTCACGGCTGGGTTGGCGCTTGCCTTCTGATTGTAGCAGAAAGCCCCTGAGGGTCAACGAGGAGGTGCTTGGCTCAGACAGGACAAGGTATGGCCCGGAAGAAGAGGGCAGGCCGGCCTGGGGAAAGAGGTAGGGGAGGGAAAAGCAGGGCATTCCGGGACTGGGTACTGTGGGCTGTGACCACATCCCTCCGGCCTAAGGCAGGCAGCGGGAGTCCAGGTAAGAGATGCCGGGAGCTAATACCAAAGCAGACGAGGGAGAGTCGTGGTGACAGGGATTGCAAACTCATTTAATACGGCTTCCCAGGTTGAAGGGAGGGGTCCAGGAGGCAGGTTGTGGAACACAGAAGGGAAGGGGCCGAGCTGAGATGGCCTCAGAACACACCTGGATGGGGAGGCAGTACACTCCCGGGATCAGGGAAAAGTCCCTATGTTTCCTTGCCTCCTCCATCCCCTCTGCCCTGGGGCCTCACAGCAGCGGGAGGTGCTGGCTCTCTGCTTCTATCCCCACCTCCCCTAAAAACCTCACCTGCTGCTCAGGGCCTGGCCACACACCCTTCATCCTGTCCCCTCGAGCATCCTGAGTGAGTAGCACCTTCATCAGATCCCCCACGGTTTTGCTCTGACAGCATCTGATGTGGGAGTAGCTGCTCACATGTCCACTTCTCTTGAGAGTCACAAGTCCTGGAGGACAGGGACCCTCTTTTCCATATTATGTCACCCATCCCCACCACCAGAGTCAACATCTCTTGCACATTAGGTGTTCATTAAATTCATCTCAAATGTATTGGGTACCTACTCCAGGCCAGACACCTATTTGCACACTGGATTGGAATAGAACCAGACACCAAGAGTGACTCCTGTTGACGTGGCTAGTTTGCAAAGGAAGGAAGTCAGGACTCATTGGATAAGTCTGAGGTGTGGGGGATGGGGGTGATGGTAGGATGAGGAGTCTAGGGAACAAGATAACTGCTGTGACGGGAAACAATTTGTTTTCCGGTTAACCACCTTTGGAAGCGGGTGGGGTGGTGCTCTCAGAAATGTCGACTTGGGGGAAGAAGGGACCCTCATTGACACTGTTGCCTGCAGAACCCCAGAAGATCACATCCGCCTCGCCTGCATCAGATGTAGCTTTGCCTCCAGCAGGGAGGCAGGTACCAAGGCCCAGGTGACCACTCTCCCACCACACCAGCCCAGCCTCTGTTTATAGCACTCCCAAACATTTTTGCAAATCCACAGAGTCTTCGCCTTTTCAAAGTCTGGGGAGGGCCATGGCCTATTTGGGCATAACTTTCTTTCCCATTAGCTAATGGCAGTCACTGAAATGCCTGTGAAATTCTTGAGGAAAATTCTTTCTGCCTTTCCCTCTGGGACATACCAAGGCAAGGTCTGTGGTCCGCAGCCCACAGGAAACCCTGCCATCCGCCCTGCTCCTATTCTTCTCACACACGATTTACTCAGCCAAGCCAGGAAAACTGGAAGCTTCTCGCAGTAGCAGCTCAGGCGCTGGACAGCATCCGTCGGGAGCGCCAGAGTGTTAACTCTCCCAGGCCCTGAGCTTATTAATAAGCTCCGTTACTTGATGACACTGATTATTCACCAGACACCTCTCCGTGGTCCTTTCCATCCTCCGCAAATACTTCAGCTAAGTATGGTGGTGGCCCCTGCATCTCCACTCCATTTTACCAGTGTGGAAAACTGAGCCACGAAGATGTTAAATTCAATATCTTGCCCAAGGTTATATGACCCCTCTGCTGGCAAAATTGGCACTGGCATTTGTACTTGCTCCCAAGACACACACAGAAGTCCCTAACCTGTTACTTGGCTCCCTCATTGGGTGGCGTTGTCCTGGCGGACAGAAAGCCAAGTTGGATGAAAGGCTGAGAAACATGCCTCTCTCTCTGTGCCAACCCCACCGAACAATGGCCACTCATTCCTCGGAGTGGAAATGATTCACTCGTCTCTCAGTGGGAACCCTGGGTCGAGTAAACAGCCAGGGCTGTGGCTCTAATTCTAGGAGACTTAGCAGCTTTCCTGGGACGGTGACTGTTGGTCCGATACTCTGACTCCTGGAGGCGTCTAGGCAGCACTGGGGGCTGGGGGAGTGGGGAGCAGACGCCCTGTCCCCCTGCCCCAGAGCCTGCGAGGAGGAGGCGGGGTGGTGGCTCGGAGCTCACCACCGCATCCCTAGTAATGAGTTTGGATCCCTGCCCAGGATCCTGCCGCCAAACTCGCTGTTTGTTTTGTTGTTTTATAGGCCTCTTGGGTCCCAAGAACTGGTCTTCTGGAAGCTGGGAAAGACAGCATTTGGCTGGCACAGGGAAGGAGGCACATTTACAGAAACCCCCCCGCCCTCCCCCCCAGCCACCACATCCCCCGGCTTGACCGTGACAGGTGTAGAAAGGGGGTGTAGGTCTCTACCATAGCCCCAGCTGACCCCCAGGGAGGAGGCCTTGATCTCCCAGAGCCATTCTGAAGGGGAGAAACTAAAGATCCATTTATTTCTTTTGCACCGTTCGCGTGGCTGCTTATGTGCTTCGATCTCAGACAGTCCTGTAAAAGCATCAGGCTGTGCGCTTGGCAGGCTGCTTCACAGGCCAGGAGCAAGCCCTTCGGAGCTCCGGGCTTTATCACAGGGCAGGTGAAGCGCAGGGGTCATGATTCAAGCTCACAGAATCCAGGTGACCCAGATAGGCCAGGCAGAATTTTCAAGAGGCCAAGGTGCTAATGTTGACAGAGCTCTCATCTTCAGGGAAACACAATCTGCATAGACCCACATCCTGTTAGGCCGTTGAGCCTTGCCTGCTTGTGGATACAGAGCATGGACAGATATCTCAGGCTTGGGCAGGATCTCCAGAGACCAGCTGGTCCTGTCCTCTGGCCTCCAGGTAGGAACTGATTTGCATAAAAGAGCATATGAGCATATGGATGCCATCCTGGCTCCATCCTATTAGCCGTGTGACCTCTGAGCTTCCATTTCCTCGTGTGTAAAATGAGGACCATTATAATGCCTGCCTCATGAGATTGTAATGAGGATTCAATGAGATAATTCATTACTGAACCAAAGTTTTTGAATACCTACTACGCGCCATTTGCTGGGTATACAGTAGGGGACAAAACTGTCAGAATTGCCCACTCTAATGAAGATTATATCTTAATGTGGGAAGACAGATAAGAAAATAAGAAAGCACAATATGCAGTATGTTTAGGAGATAATAAGTACTCGGGGGTGGGTGTAGCTCAGGGACAGACCGCATGCTTAGCATGCTCGAGGTCCTAGGTTCAATCCCCAGCACCTCTCTTAGAAAAAAAGAAACAAGAAGATAAAAAGTGCTCATGGAAAAAAATAGAACATAATGAAATAATTTATGTAAAGCAGGGTGCTGAGCTTGAGCTGATACGCATTTAAACATCACTACTTTGTTTACTTAATTTGTGAGCCTCAGTTTTTTTTCCTTCTGTCGAGGGGGTAGTAATAAACACTTTGCATAGTTGTAAGGACTAAGTCAATTCATATATGAAAAGTACTTACTATGGTGCTCGGCAGCAAAAGTGCTTTCTATTATTATTACCAACATCTTTGAGGCTTCCCCCAGAACCCACTTCTTCTCTGGCTCCCCAAGGGAGTGGAGCTGTCGGATCAGCCTCCTTTTTAGCGACATGTTTGCAAGGTCAGATGGAGGAAGAGAATCCTGCCCCCTGCCCCCAGCCCTGAGTCATGGGAAAAGTTACTTAGGAGACGAGACCAGCTGAGCCGAACTAATCTAATCCTGCTGGACCCTGGCATCCAGTTACATTAGTCATCAGTGGGAGCTTTCTGAGTCCCGTATCACCAAACAATATGTACTGACCCCTCCTCTGGGTGGGGCTGGGGGAAGTGGCCATTCCACTCTTGCAGCTTTGCAGAATTAGCTAAAAACAGGGCCATTCTCTGCCCTTTGCATGCTCCCCAGCCCACGTCTTAGGGCTGTGGAGCTCTGCCTTCGATGAACTGTGTGGTCTTGAGCAGACCTCAGTCTCCTCTGCTGGTCCTCTAATGATGCTACCTTGCAAGATTGCTATGCATGTCAGACACGGGGGATGCAAAGTACAGAGCCAGGTGCATAGTAGGTGCTTAATAAGTGGTAGTCATTGCTGTTATTACCACTAGAACTACAAGCGTGACTCTCACTAGTATTACTGCTTCCACTTCTACACCATTACCATGCTTTTCTTCCGAGGACTTGGATTCCCTTGGTCTCTATTAGCTCATTGATCCCATAACAGTTTAGGATAAACGGGAAGGACTGAGATATTTCTCTGCTCTGTTGCAGATGGGGAAACAAAAATTCAGAGAGGTAATGGATTATAATGGATTGCTCAGGGTCACAGGGTAAATCAAGGGAAGATTGGAAACCCGAGCTGCAAGTATTTCAGGAGGAGATGGGAGCAGCGCACTCCTAGGTCACCTGTGTGGTCCAACAATAATGAAGCTAAAAACTTACAGCCACTTGAACTTCTCTTTCCTTCCTATTATCATGCATCCTTCTGTCCGGGGAAGCAGCACATATATGGAGATGCAAGGTGATGAAGGTCACCCTGAGGTTCTGTCCTTTGAGTCTCCTCCTGGGATTCTGTTCTTCTCCTGGCCTCAGATTCCAGAAAGATTTCAAGATGGGGCACAAGTTTAGGAGCCAAGGTCTCTGGGATTGTCCCAATCGGCCATCACTCTCCCATGCCACATTCTAGTTTTTGATTTCAAAGGCTCCTGCCAGCAGCTGGGTGTCTGCACCTAACCTGGAAGGGGCAGTGGCATCAATAGGCTTTTCGTAGCAAATCAGGACTTCTCACACTTCACTGCTCGGGGCTGGGTGAAAGTTCAGCCAGGGAAGGAGGAAAGGCCGTGGAGTTGGGACCCTGCGGAAGGGTCAGGGCCCGCAGGGGGAAGGTGGCCTCCGTTACACAAGGTCAAGAAATTTCCCATGATTTTATAGCCAAAAGGACCTCAGAAAACCAGTCCAGACAACAGACTTCAGGCAGGTGAGATGTTTATTGTTCTATTTGTTGGTTAAGACAGATGAGGCCTAGAAAGGTTAAGTGATCTGCACAAAATCCCCCAGATTCTTAGCAACAGAGGCAAGACTAAAATCCAGGGTTTTAGATTTCAATTTTGAGGCCCTTTTTCTCTGTCTCAGACAGAAAAATGTTCCCTCTACACAAAACCTCAGATTGACGGCTGCCTCTCCCTAGCATGTAAGCAGTCCCTAAGCAGAACCTAAAATTGGTCGTAAGGTCCCTCTCCCCAGGGCAAGAGTCCAGCTGAGCCTCCTATCCCAGGCCTGACCATGCAGCCTTGCTCTGGGGTGACCAGCAGCCCTGAACACTCACTATGCATGTCTTGAGGATCTTACTAGAGCCTGGCCAGCAAGGAGGCCAACGTAACTGCAGAATGCTTGCCTTGAGGTTAAGAAGTTCTGACAAAGCAGAAGAACACTGAACTGAGAATTTCAAGTCTTACATGTTCGTCCTCTTCCTAGGCAAGCTGCCTTTTTTTTTCCCCAGGGGGTAGATCTATTATAAATTAAGCACCTACTGTGTGTTAAGAACTGAGGCTCTTACTTAAGCCTCACAATACCTCTCTAAGGTAAGGATTAACATTATGTCCATTCCTCCCAATCAAAAAATGGGCAGAAGACCTCAATGGATATTTCTCCAAAGAAGACATATGGTTGGCCCAATAGGCACATGAAAAGACGCTCAAGATCGCTAGTTATTAGAGAAATGCAAATCAAAACTACAATGAGGTATCACTTCACACCGGTCAGAATGGCCATTATTAAAAAGTCGGCAAATAATAAATGCTGGAAAGGATGTGGAGAAAAGGGAACCCTCTTACAGTGTTGGTGGGAATATAATTGGGTGCAGTCAATATGGAGAACTGTACGGAGATTCCTTAAAAAACTGCAATAGAGTTGCCACGTGATCCATCAGTCCCACTCCTGGGTACATTTTCCATGTGAGCAAACTGAAGCTCGACAAAGTTAGGTAACTTGCCAGAGTCTCTCTGCTACTAAGTGGGGAGCTGGGATTTAAATTCAGATCTCTCTGACTCCAGGCCTGGGTTTTGGGAACTGCTAGCTTTTAACCCTTGATGGTCCCTGTCTGAGATCCTGTTTATCCCTCTGTAACCCACCACCTGCCCTCCAGAGAGCTGCAGGAAGATGTAGGAGAGAAGAGGGGAGGATTAACTTTGCACTCGTCCCAGCGAAGATGCCCTGGAAAGCTGGGACATGCCAGCTGTCACCTCGGCACACGCTGCCTTGTGTCACTCCCCTCAGGCCTCCTCCTCCCCTTCCCACCCATCTCAGCCCAGGCCACAATGGACGGGGTGGCAGCCTTTTGTGCCACACACAGTCCCCAGCTGACTCTTCTTTCTCCAGGCATCATTGTTTGCTGTGAGCTTTCTGAAGGGGAGACAAAGGAGTGTTACTGACAAGGCCAAGAGCCGCTGTGTAAAGTGTGAGGCCTGAGCCCATCACCCGAGCATCCCTTGGAGCCCCCGGGCTCTCCTTCAGAGACGCTGTCTGGGATCTTTTGTGTGCCAGCCATACCCATTCAGAGCTGGCCAGGCAAAGGTTTCGGGGCGGGGGGAGGAAGGACACTGAGCGATGGAGTCATTTTGATCTGGCAAAATTGGAAAAGACATTAATGCAATCGTTAACGGCAAACCACTGCTGGGGGGATGGGCCCGAATGCTTGTTCTCTGTTTATGGAACTTACGCAATTCCATCAATATTGATGCCTGATGCCTTTGATTCTGACACTAATCATTGCTAGGAATTAAATTTGCAGCCATATAATTAGGATTGCTATTAATAGGGCCCTGAGCTAAGCACTTCGATGTGGCATGTCTTTTTCTTGATAGAAAATGGCATCCTTGGAACTCTGCTAATGGGGCGCACCTGGGATTTGCCAAGAATGATGTGAGAATTATACATTCTATGTTTGTATTGGACCTTTACGGAAATACCAGCAAACAAAGGTGAGGCTGGAGGGGAGATTCGTCCCTGCCCAGTGCTGTGGGTAGCAATTAGTTATCTCTCCCGCTCTGTAAATCCTTGAGGAAAGGATATTCCAGAGCCAGTGTTTGTTGTTCATGGTCCAGCCTCAGACACTCACAGTTAGGAAGGTCTTCTTAAAGTCTAACCTAATTCTAGTCAGCTTGGGCTAAGAGACTAGATTCTATGGTGATTTCTTTCTCGGCCTTTAAGGTGGCTATGAGCCAGTCAAGGGAAGAGGAGGAACGTCTCGGTGTGCCCTAAGCCTGGTTGAAAGGGGCTGAGCCCAGCCCTCATTGATAGGCCCAGTTGGCCTCATTTCTAGGTAGATGACTGGGCAAGACCCCCACTCACAGTGAATTCCAAGGGCTCCCATCCAGAGTGCTCCGTGGGCCGCAGAGCATCGGATAACCTCACGCGTAAAAGAGCCACTGCAGCACCTGGTGGGAAAGGCTGAGCTCTCTGTGATGAGATGCTTTTCCAGGTAAACTTGCAGCCCATGTACATACCAGGGAGATCAGTCTTTTGTTATCATCAGGCCCCAGGTCAGCACTGGGGACTCCTGCTGCCCTCTTCACCCTCTGATGTGTCATCATGCACAGAAGGGTCCTCTAACCTTTTTCCAGTAACACCACATGTGATGACACCCCCCCACCTTGTCACTGGGATTAATAATAATATGGACCATTTGGCATTAGGGATACATTAGTCTCTGCTCTTTTGATCTTCAGACTGTAAATAAATTTTCCTCTGAATCATTATTTATTGATTTTTTTCCTTTCATATTCTCAAGTCATTCTGAGAAGACAGTGGTTTGAGTTCAAGTCCTGACCCTACTATTTATTAATTATATGACCTTAGCTAAGTTACATAACCTTTAAGAAACTCAAGAGCTGAGAGTTCTCATCTTTAAAACAGGAGTAATGATATCTACTTCATAAAGATTATAATAAGGTTGAAGAAGTATCTAAATTGCTTATCGCCAGGCTTCTACACCTAATTAGATTCCCCACTCTCCTTCCTCTTCCTCCACTCACATATCCCCAGATGCAGAGGGCAAGAGGTGATAGTTCTTGGTACCTGTGGCATTCAGAAGAATGCCACTTTATTTCCCACCTATATGCAGGGACAGCACATGGAAAATTAATTCTTCCAAACAAATGATGAGCTGAAACATGAACTCCAAACACCTGCAATCTTTTTCTCACCGTGCTTTAAAAGACTGAGCAGGGGCTCCTTGCCCCACTGTAGGCACCATATTTCTGCTGCTTCTCTTTATTCTCAAGTATTCCAGGGTCCTGGGTGGACTGAATGCCTCCTTCAGTTCAGGGCCGAGAACTCCAGCACTATTCCTAGGTGCTGAGCACTTCAAGGGCATGAAGAATAAGGCGAGAGATCTCTAGCATCACCTGGAATGAAGGCTCTTTTTAGACAGGATTCTTATTCAGGTCTGCCTTCTGCCCCACACTTACACCATGTATTTACCCATTCTGTGTACAGGCAGACTGCAGGGCAGATGTGTGAATAGATAGCAGGTGTCCAGTGCCCAATAGACAGAGAATGTAGGTATTTTTCATATAAAACCCTAGAAAACAATGTGCCTGGTTGAGTCTCCAACTACTTAAATTTTTCACTAATTTACAAACAAGTGTTTTATTCTTTCTGCCTGAAGTCGCGAGGGGACAGAGCTTCCTGTTGGGTTACTGTTGGGGTTCCTGTTGTTTTGGGTTCCCACTAAGGGCTGAACATAAATCTGTCCCTTTAATTTTGGAAATGAGCCTGATGTTAGACTAGCGACTCATATTTGCATTCGCGCACACATCCAACCCAGTTACACTTACCCATTCTGTCCCCCTGTCACTTGCAAGATCTTGGATAATGCAAACAAAACCCCCTAAACTCACCCAGTGAAGCAGTGTTGATGCACCCACAAATGTTCCCGCACCTCCAGCCTCTCCAGGGGTCTAGCTGCTCTGGAAGCCGTAAAGCACTGAGTAGCTTGAGTCTCAGACAGATTGGTGGTATCCCCAGAGGAATGGCCACAGTCAGAGAAATAAAGGAAAAAAATACGCCCCGCCTCCCCCCACCATCAAATCAAAGAAATAAAAAATCCGTCTCCTTGGTGCCTCCCCAGTATTTATGTCTGAGCTCAGCAGACACCCCTGGGCTGCAGCCGGTCTGCGTATTAGCATTAGTCCATTACACTTTTTATGATGCATGTTACCCCCCCTCCATGCCCCCCTCCCATGCACCATTTTATGACTGTCCTTTTCATTTCTGGAAAGCGCTTCACAGAATGGCAGATGCCTGCATTTCCCCACTCTTTGGGGAGCCATTTTGTAGGCCGCCTGTCCCAGGCCATAAACAACGGGAGATAAACCACAGCCACTGGCAGTAAATGCATCCAAGGCCAAGGAGGCACAGAAAGTGGGGGGGCGGGGGTAAGCTTGGTGGCATCTGTACAAGCTCAGTGGCCAGCGGGTCTGGGGTAGATGCCACCCACAGAAGGAGATTCAAGGGGCTGGTGTGGAAGTGAACACCACCCTCCCAGATTTCCGCAGTAGCTGTCACTCTCCCTCTTGTCATCTCCCCCGTGGAAGCCACTTGTCCCTGAACTGTGATCAGAACCAGCAAACTTTCCAATAAGGAGAGGATGGTTCCCTTTGGCATCGTTTCCTGCTGCCAGCTCATGTTGCTACATAGATTACTATGTGCCACTCATTTCCCATGGATGCTTGTAGATCTTGGAGCAACTTCCTGCAAGTTTCTCTGCCTTCTCCTACCCTCTGTCCCTGAGACACCCACCCCAGCCTCTTCCTTCTCCCCTCTCCAATCGTCTTGCCTTCCCTTGTGCCCGAGACCAAGTCTCGTCCATCAACCACCACTCCTTCCGCCTCATTAGAACTTCAGTCAGAACGCTGGTGGTCCTGGCAGTGATACTGATTTATTTCAGCTTTGAGCTCCACCCACGTGCGAGTCACTTGTGCCGCTGCAGGAGACAGCACCTGGAGCCAGCTTTGCTCCATGAAAGGCACCCCTGGGAGAAGAAAACCAAATTCAGAATGAATAATCGGTCTAGTGGAGATTTCAGATTCTTCCTGCGCGTGCAAACAGCCACCAAACGCAAAGACTAGAGCAAAGATAGAGGGAGGTGGGTGGCGGGGAAGGGCAGCCAGCAAAACCCTGAATAATTAGTGCACTAAAGAGTTTTCTTTCCCATCAACCCCATCTTAGTGGCAGGACACAGGCAGAGGCTGGAGGTGATATTCTTTCTCTCCTCCCTCTTTGGTTTTGGACTCCACATTGAATGGAAACATGTAGATGAAAGCGATGTGCGTTTAAAATGTCTGTACACATCAGACTGCTGGAGATAGTAGCTATTATACTGCGTGTGTGTTTTTTTGCAGTAAGCTGCTAAATTATTTATTGGGCACTGGGCTTTAATCTCATAAACCTGCCTGCGGGCCCCAGGCACCGGCAGCCTGAGCGCTGCATAAAACAGATACATCGGTCCTGCTGAACGGAGCATTCCGGCAAATCTGGGCAGTGATTGTTCATTTTCACTCTGTCTCTTCCCCCAGATCAGCTCATTAACAGCAGGCAGAGCCAAAGAAGAACCTTCTCATACTCCTCTACTGCAAACTTGGAAGTTGATTTGCATCTCATAGTAGGCGAGAGCCTCAACCTGAGCACCAGGAACCAGGGGAGCTGTGATGAGAGGCTGTTCCTAGCATCTCTTTCCATGGCTGAGGGAGGAGCCTGGGAAGAGGGAGCAGATGACTCCAGGACCACTGGATGTCCCTAGGACTGTCCAGAGCTAAGGGCCCTAAGCTATAAGCAGCCCCACCCCCTGCCACCCCGGGACTTACACATAGGTGACCTTGGACAAATCATTTTATATCTTGGGCTTCAATTTGCCCCTTTTAAGTAAAAGTGATCTCCATTATCCTCCTGTTTCCCAGTCAAAGAAGGCACCTCTTTTGGTATAAATCTCCTGGTCATTCTCTGAATGCCAAGATCATAAGCACTCCCTCAAACTTGTTTAGTGGTTTGATTGTGTATCAAGAACTTTCATATACATATAGGGCCTATTTTGAGCTCATCTAGTTATTCTAACAACTCCATGAGCTGTGATCTTTTGGATGAGGAGACCAGCCCAGAGAAGTCAAGTGATCTGCCTGGCATCACCCAGCAATGACACTAATTGCGGAACCTGGATGCCCATCCTTTGTCCAGTCTAATCATAGCTTAGATCTGGGAGCTCACTAGCATTAAGCTAGTGTGGAAACTGAGGCAACATTCATCTCTGACGCCCAGACCCCTAAGGCTGGCCGTGTGGGAGCAGCATTAACACCAATGCCCTTGTCATAGGCCCCTGAGCACAAGAGGCTGTGCTTTCCCAATCCTGGGCCTCTCCTCTCCTTGAGCAAACAAAGCAATGCCAGGGCTTGTCTAGGTTTCATCATTCACTGTGCGGTAGCTGCCAGCATCTTGTAACTCTCCCTTGCAAAGTCAGAGGGGCAGGGAGACCCAGTGGGAGGATATGGCAGAAGTGCAGTGCACAGGATTTCTAACCAGTGTTCCAGGATTCAGGAGGTTCATGATCTACCTCAAGAAATGTCATGCAAACATTTGTATGTTTATCATTTTGTGTGCGTGTAGAGGGCCCATTGCTTTCATCAGATTCTCAAAGCTGTCTGTGACCCCAAGATGTTGACTTCTGGTCTCATGGCTTTTAGACAGTGTGCTTTTGAGCTCTGGGGTGACCACCCCAATCCCCTAATTCTATCCTTCTTCAATCAAAGCATCTTGTGCTCATCTCTTTTATATATATCAGGGTTATGAGTATGATTTCTTTGTGGTTTGAAAAAAAGAGGTTCAAATGACAGATGATGAAATGTTGGGCCTGTCGGACCGTCGCGTGGTGTGTGCCCCTTGTAACAGGCATGCATACACCTACCTCACCACCTACCATGCACACATTATACATATACATACGTACACGCCTGCGCACATGCACGCATGGGCGAGTGCACAGGCACACAGAAACATACGCACAAACTCCCACTCCCCAAACCGGTGCAAGTGGCAGCAGACCGAGGAGAGACAAAGAACTCAGATCAGGGCCTCGGGGTGAGTGAGGGCGGAAGCATGGAGACTAGGCTGGGTCTATGGGAGGGCTGGGCTGTGTAGGACCTTCTGCACAGGCAGGAGACAGCGGATAGGTCCCGGTCTTGGTCGTAAAACCAAATCAGACAGCACAGGCTAGGAAAAGAGGCCAAACAGGTGGCTCCGAGCGAATGTCCAGAGAACCAGACCAGGCCAGTGGCAGGAGTCCTGATGGCCGAGTTCATGGCTCTCACCCTGCCAAGAGGCCGGGGTGGGGGTGCACACGGGGAGGGTAAGTATTGTCTCTAGAACCTTGGTGTGTCTCCATGGCCATCTCACCTCGGGACTTGGCACGTGGCGTCTTCTCATAGAAACACTTCCTTCCCCTTGCCCACCTAATGCCTTGCCTCTTCAAGGTGCTACAGTGTCACCTCCTCCAGGAAACCCCCCTCTGTGTGCTTCATAGCTCCCCGCTACATGGCTGTCAGAGCAGAGAGCACAGTGGTTAAAAAGAGTCCAGGCCCAAAAGCCAGGGTATCCTGGGTTCCCCTCCTGACTCCGCCACTTAGTAGGTACCTAGGTGACACAGTAAGTGTCACGTCACCTCTCTGTGCCTGTTTCCTCGTCTGCAAACTAGATGTAATGAGTTTCTGTCTCACAGGCTAGTTGTGAGGTCCGTGTAAATGAGCCAATACACGTAAAGCACAGACGTCAATATCCAAAATAGGGTGAGGGCTCAGTAAATGTCACCTGTTATCATTGTATGAATTCTTTGCCCTTGTTCTTTTCTCCACCCTTCCATATACTCAGCAATTTAGGAATAGGGGCTGCGTTTTTCATCTCTGTGTCTATAGGACCAACTAATGTAGCAGACATTCGATAAATGGTTAAGAAGAAAGAGAGGAGAGGGGGGATGTGGCAGCGGGGGGAGGAAGAACTCCTAAGACAGGCGTCATCTCTCTGCTCCAATCATAAAGCGTCTTCTTGATGGGGGTCCAAAGGGGCTTGCAGGTGTGTGCTGTGCCTCCAGGTAAGGTGGGACTTTGGGAGTTCCTACCAACATCTGTGGCCCTACAGAGGCAAAGGAGGAGGTTCTTAGGAGAGTGCACATGATTCAAGCAATCACACGTCATATACAGAAATTCAAGCCATCAATTACTGCAGGCAAATCCCTTTGGGACTGCCTTTTCCCAGAGGGGAAAATTCTTTCAGCTTCACTTAGCTCAAGTCACACTCAACTGTCAGTTATCTGCTGGTGGCAGAGATGCCCGGGGCGGGGGGCTGGGTGGTGCCCTTCCCAGTCCCTTCTTTCGTTCCATCAACCTTCTGGAGTCCAGAACTTAGTAGACTGTGCTCCTCCTGCCACCGAGGGTTTGAAGATGCAGAACTACACCCATTTTTACCGAATGTGATCATTCATGCATTTACACTCATTTATTCAAAAACCCGAATGTTGCTATCAGTGCCTACTATGTGCTTTCAAGTATATTGCTTGTCGCCAAGATCACCATTAATTACACCAAGCCGATATCTCAACTGGGAAGATTCTGTGCACATTTGGCAAAGTCCGGAGACATTTTTGATTGTTATGTCTGGGGCAGGAGGTGCTACTGGCATCTAGTGCATAAAGGCCAGAGATGCTGCTAAACGTCCCGTAATGCACAGAACAGCACTCCCGCGACGAGGAATGGTCCTCCCCTAAATGTCATGATAATGCTGAGGCTGAGAAACTGACCAAAGCAGCAAACATTTATTGGACATCAAGTAAGTGCCAGCCACTGTGCTAAGCACTTTGCTTCATTTAATCCTCCTAACAGCCCTGCAACACAGGGACTATAACTATTTATCTTTCCAGATGAGAAAACCAAGGCTCGGGAAGGGGAAATCATTTCCCCATTCATTTGTGTCATATGTATTTATTGGACAACTCAGCAGGTGGTGAATTTGAAGTGCAAAGCCAGGTCTACTGGCCCTAAAGTTCATGCTCGTTCACTAAACCATGCTATCTCTCTGCACCAGGCCAAGAAAGAGAAAACGGGAAATAAGTGAGGGAGACGTGTAAGTTTGGGGAGGAAGGTGGGGTTGATAAACGCCACCGGGTGTGACAAAGATACCGCTTTCTCTTACCTGCCTCCTTCTGCCCCTCTCCCGCGCACATACTCACGTACTCACCGACACACACATAAGCAATTGAACAAAATCCTTGAGGTTTATTTTGATGTGGGTGGTGATTTTAGCTGGAGATTACACCCTCCTTCGCCTCTCCTCCAAATGTGTCTCATCTTACAAACACAGCCAACCCTTTGGCTGGGAGAAGGGCGGAAATATTTCTCCTGCTCCTGAAGTGTCTTGATAAAGATCTGCTCTCTGCCAGCCTCCAGCTTCTCCGTGTGCTGATTTAATGCATACTGTAGGAGGTATGGTATTTTATCTGTAGCTGCTGATGAGTGGGCTGTTTGGACAGGGGCAGCATGTGTAGTGGGAAGAACATGGGCTTTGGAATCAGACCATCTTGGTTCCAAGCCTATCTTTGCCACCTACTAGGTAGACGCTACTGGGAAAATCACTTAGCCTGACTGAGCTTTGGTTTCTTCATCTGCAAAATGATCATGATGATAGCTACCTTGAAGAGTGTTTTCAAAATTAAACGAGGTCAGGCACGTTCAGCTTTTAGCAGGGTGCTGGGCGAAGAGTGAGTACTCGGGAGATGCTCGCTGTACTTGCACCCTCCACCTCAGCCCCAGGTTGGCTGTTTCCAGGGACTCAAACAGAAGGAAGGTGTGGCCAGTGCACCCTCTTGGTGGGCCTCCTAACCTGCTGTGGGTCTTCTCTGGGCCCCATGTGTATAGGTCAGCCCAGGCCCCCAAAATGGATCACAAGACCGCCATCTTGCCCTACATCCACAGGGAGTCAGGTGACGTAGACCTCAGCTGCCACCACCTCCCCTGACACAGTCATGTGAGTGAGAGTCATCCAGTTTTCACATTTACCCCTCAACTCAGCAGAGGGCCAAAGAATGGAAGAGTGAGCAGTGGTGCCAGTTGACCCTTTTGAAAGATGTATCCTGAAATCGTGTCCGACCCCGATGCTAGGAGAACACTCCAGACGTCTCGTCCCAATGACTGTCCTCACCACCAGCCTTTTGCCCTTTTCCTCCAGCTCCTTCCAACAGAGGACTTACTAGAATGGACAGTGACGGAAGGGAACCCATTCATTGAGCATCTACCATGCACTAGACCTTCGGCCACCCAAATGTAGGCCACCCTCCCCTCCTGGGCACACTACACCCAGCCAACCTGGGGCAGGAGGGCATGAGCGCTGCTCTGAGGACCCTCAGAAGAGGATCCCCCGATCTCTCTTCTGCCTCATCTTCGGGGGCGTCCTGAACTGCAGAGTCAGGAAGATCCAATGATGCGTGTTCCAACACGCAGAGTGTTTTCTCCCTTCCAGTCTCACTTAGTTCTGACAGCAGCTCTAGAGGTGGATGGTCTTATCTCCATTTAGAAGATGGGATAAACAGAGGTTCCAATAGATCATTCAGTCAGTGAGCCATGGAGCCTTGACATATGTCCTACTTTGGGGGTTCAAATGTCATAACCACCACGATACCTCAGTTCCCCAGTTGTGTTCTTCCCGATATCCTACCAAAAGTAACCATTTAAAATATAGTCTCAGAACACTGTAAGTCATGGGCCATGGGGGATGGAAAAGACACCACAACAAGGGTCCTTTCCTCAGGCACCGACTGTATATTTGAAGGCATGGGATGTGTTTGCCTGTTTCTCACTTCCCCTAAAGACAGGATGCTCTGCGCCCTCTCACAGAGGTGCTGGCTGGGCAGCCCGGGCAGGGAGCAGTGTGGAGCTGGGGGAACGGAGCCCAGAAATTAAGTGATCTGGGCTCCAGTCCTGGCTCTACAGCCCTTGACCTGGGGGAAGTCACCATGTTCCCTTGTACTAAAATGGAGACACTGATAATTCTGGATCCTACTGTGAAGGACTAAGGGGGAGCTTTAGTGAGATCATATGTGTGAAAGCATTTGGAAAGCAAATGTTAGGGTCAGCGCTCCTTTCTCCCCACTCCCTCCCCCACCCCCACCCCCCCACACGCTTCTTATTAGCAGCCTCAGACACACTGAGATATTTCTGTTGCTAGTCATCACTGTAGCCTGACCATATGTCTGGTGACCAGGGCAGTCCCACTTACATTGTGCTTTGACTGCTGCCCCAGAGCCATGCCCTCCTCCCCATCGACTACATATGTTACATATGTGATGGAGGGTTAACTACCACTCCTCCCCATTGAAAAAAAAAAAAGAAGAAGAAGAAGAAAGAAAGAAAGAAAGAAAGAGCAGGGCCCTGGAGAGAGAAGCTGACATCTGCAGCTTATATCCCAGGAAT
The DNA here is from genome assembly GCF_048564905.1 of Vicugna pacos. Lineage (NCBI taxonomy): Eukaryota > Metazoa > Chordata > Mammalia > Artiodactyla > Camelidae > Vicugna > Vicugna pacos. The sequence goes on along the minus strand of NC_133009.1, from coordinate 9,911,333 downwards.
ATGTGGCCTGCTAATGCCGTGCAGGTGGAGGGGAAAAAATGCCAGAAACTTTGAGCAGATCTTGGTCACTGTCGCAGCAGGAACGGGAGCAACGGTTCCGGGAGGGCCATGCTCCCATAGTGCTGGCTGTCCTGCTCTCTCCAGGGAGGAGTTTCGACTTGACAGGGTTTCAGGTTTGCCTCACGGGGGGCAGCTGTAGGGAACTAAGCTTCAGAGGGCAAAGCAGGAAGGAATTTCAGATTTCGAGCGTTCACAAGGAGCGCGTTTGTTACCAGAGCTCTGTCGCTGCTGCTCGGCTTGCTTCCAAATCCAGCCTCCCCCAGCCTGTCTGGCTCACCCCAGAACTGAGATCAGCCAGGCAACAGAAACATCTTCCTCTTGCTGGTCTGCGACACGCCCCTCCCAGTATGGAAGCCCTTACCTTTTCCAGATGTGGAATAATGGCAGGGCTAATCGCCCCTGGGGGTTGCTGGGCTCCCTCTCCAAGGGACTCCAGGTCCTTTTGTTTAATCCTCACGATAGTCACTAACAATAAAGAAGAAAGTGGGAGATGGAGAGGAGAGGAGCTAAGATATTTGTCTGAAGACACGGTGAGCTGCTCATAACTCCAGCTCAAAATTCTTAGGTCTGCGAGACACTGAAATATGTCTCTTATCCCTCCCCCTGACTTCCTCCAGGAAGAATTTTGTACAAAATAACATTGCAATTCCCAGAGCAGTGCTCCATCGCTTAGCTAGCTCTCCGCAGATGTGGGGCCACCTACTCCTCCCCCCATCCCATTTTCTCCATCACTGCCTCCTGCCTCCCAGCCTACCTTCCTGAAAGACATTCTTGACACTGTCATTACACAGCTGCCAGCAACACCTGCTGGCATTCTCTGTTGCAAGGATAACAACCCAACTTTAAAAAGAAAGAATACTAAACAAGAAAGGCTCTGGGAGGTGTCATTTGTGGGTTTGGAGCTTTTCGGTTTTGGGTTTGTTTTTTTTTTTTTGGCTTTTTTGCCAAATTACCCTTTCTGCATTTCTCTATTGATTCTCCTATTCCTTGGCATTTTCTACTCTCTACTTAAGAATTTCTTCTTCCAACCCCCACTTTGAAAATCAAGAAAAGATAACGTGCTTCAGGATTAAATATGGTGTCAACATGTAGGTAGGGATCTTAATACGTCAAAGAAAAGTCACCAGGGCTGGCTTCCTCCACCCACCAAAGCCTTTAACAGCAGAGGGGATTAAAAAAAAAAAGGTGGAAAATCCAACTGCTCCCTCCTCCTGTCCTGGGCCTCCTTCCAGCAAATGCTGTTGCAAGGTGTTGAAGATAGGGCTCTCAGAACCCATGCCTAATGGTAACTCCCTCAGAAAGTCATTACCTGGGTGGCTTTTCCAGCTCTGCGCTTCTGCCCTGGAGTTGTTCCTGTTTATCCAAGGAGCCATCACAGGGAGACCTGCCACATCTTTGCTTACTGCCCCAGCGGTTGTTAAGCCTTGGTAGATGATTACTCAGAGGGCCCCAGCATCCTGCTCCCAGGGGGCTCGCCCACTCAGAAGCCCCCAGCACCCTGTTCTTAACCACATTGTCCCTAAGTTTACCACGAGATCCTGCTGGCTGGCTAATTTCTTTCTGCCACCAACTGGGGCTCAGGCACAAAGCCTATTCTTATTTTTATTAAGCTGATAGGTCAAAAGCAATGGATGTTTTTGTTTTCAGACAGAGGCCAACAAAGAGCAAAGTGGTAGCTTCGGGAAACTGAGTTGTCATTTGTGGTCACCAGGGTGTTGGGGACTGGTGAGGGCTGGGGTGGCTGAGTTACTGGAAACAGGGTTCCAGGGAGCTCTGCAAAGGTCAACCTGAAGCTGTATTTGTGGGAACCATCAAACTGATGACTCTGCTGGTTTTCTATTGTGTCATGGAAAAGGCTTCTAGGGAATTCTTGCCAAGTCTTTAGAAGAAAAGATATATATAGCTAAAGAGCTGTATTTATAGAGATGTGTGGATATATTTATACCAGCCATGCCAATTAGCTCTGCAGGAAGGAGGGGGTGCCTCTGAAGGAGCTCTTCCGGGCCCTCAGGAAGGGAACACGAGCATCACGGAAGGTGCAGGGATCTTGAGGCTTAGTCCCCAGGGGCCCACCTCCTGGACAGAGACAGGCTCCCTGATGGAGGTGAAGTTTCTGAGCCTAGAGTTTTCCTTTGACCTATTCAGGCAGGTCCCTGCCCTCAAGAGGATGTCTGTCGGAGGTCTGTCTGAGTTCTGTGATCCCTGAGTAACGTAATTTTCAGAGCAGAGTGTGAGAGGCAAGCAGGCCATATGGGGAGGTGCAGGGGTGCTGAGAAGGGAGGGACTGGAGGTCCGAGGGCTCGATGCCCTGGTGAAGGGAAGGAATGCCCCAAATTCACCTGCTTTCCACTTGTGGGAACAAAGCTTAATTGGACTGTCGGCCTTAAAGAGGCCCAGACCCTGATTTTAGGGGCATTGAGAGGATTGCCTGCTTAGGTGGGACCATCTGCTGGCCCCCTTGGAGACTGGAGAAGCAGCTGAGGCTTACTGAGAATGTGGGCTAAAGATTCTTTCCAGAATCTCCCTGGAACTACATGACATGTGTGTGGTATATGTATGATGTGTGTGGTGTGTGTGCATGTGTCTGCATGTATGTGTTTATGTGTGTGGTGTGTATATTTATTTGTGTATGTAAGCATGTGTATATATGGTATGTATGTGTGTGCCCATACATGCCTCATGAGGTGTGTTTGTGTGTCGGTATGTATGTGTGCACACACTTACATGTGCTCTCCTGGACTCCATCACAGGACCTCTCGTAGTGGGTACACAGCCAGGGCTGGGAGTGAGTTGGGTGGGAGGGGTAGCAGGGCGTGCCCAGTATCTATCTCTGCATCTCTCATCCCATCTCTATCATGTCAACAACTTTCAAAACTGACTGGCGTGTAACCACTGCCTCATCCCCAGCCTGTGTCCCCCGTCCTCATCCCTGCCTATACCCGCCCCATTACCCCGGAGGTGTGATGAGTAAGACAGGCTAATGACACTACACCCGCCCTATCTAGGATTGCCCTTGGTATACCTTCCTTGACGTTTCTGAAGCAGTGGGTGGGGATGGGAGGCAAGATATTATTGCAAAACCCGTTTGGCTGTAGCTGCCACCTGAATTTGTCCTCTGCTGCAGACAGCCGCCACTCCTCCCCAGAAAAGCTGAGCAGCCTACTGCCAGCAAAGAGGCTGGAGGCCTAAAGAAAGCGTACAGGTTGGCAAAATGAACATAATAGTTGTGACATTCGTACCCCTCCCTTTCCTCCTCCCTGTCCTACCCCACCCCATGCCCCTTTTTAAGGCCGGTCCTTCCACATTCCTCAGGAGCAGGCACGCATGTGAACATCTGGAGAAATTAAGAAATGAAAGTTAGACTCAAGGAAGGAACTTTCTAGAATAGTACCAGCACAAAGTAACTTTCTGGGGTAATGGGCATTTTCCTATCTCTGTTGTCCAGGACAGGAGCCACTAGCCACAAGCAGCTACTGAGAGACCAAAAAAACCGAACGTCTGGTTTTACTTAATTTTAGTGAACTTACATTTAAATAGCTACATGTGGCTGGTGGCTTTTCTACCAGATGGTGCAGTTTTAGAAGATGGAATAGAAACAAGTGAGAAGTCTGGGACACTGTTAAAGCCTAAAAGAGAATCCTCCATCTCTCAGTCCCAACTGAAAAGGGGGCAGTTTTGTAGGACTCCTCAGTGCAGTTCCTGTCCCCTCTGCCCCACAGTGAGCCATGTTTTCAGCCTAAAGCACCAGATATGCCTCTTTCTATGATCTGCTCCCCAGACAAAAGAGGCTGAGCAGCGGGGTAAGCCGGGTGGGTCCAGCCCTCCCCCCAGAACCACCCTGGCCCCCCACTGCACCTGGCCCCGGCTTTGCATCCACAGCGTGGGACCCCTTGAGGCAGCCGGGGTGGGGGCACCACGCAGAGTGGAGCTGCAGCTGCAGACAGCTGCTCGCCCTCCATCTCGGCCCCTTCATTTCTTTTCTGTCAGCAGCAGCTCACGGCCGCTGATGGTCAGCAGAGTCAGAGAGGCCCTGCAGACCTCTTTCCCGGCTCCCTTTGCTCCCTGTCCCCTGCTGAGGAAGGTTAAGAGGGGAGGAGGAAGAAAGAGACAGGAAGGCCGAGCGTGGGTGAAATGAAATGTTGGTGACATTCAAGAGAGTGACTTCATGGGGCTCCCACTGCCCTCCCTCCGGATTCAGGATGAACCCTGTCTGGTTTATAGGCCGTCGGTGACTTCTCCCCTGTCTGAGTCGTCAGACCCCTCCTCCCTCCCATGCACACAAGAACACACGTGGCAGGTCCACCTGTGACCTTTGTTCTCCGGACCTCGCCCCTGGCGGGTAGGGGAGGAAGCCCCAGAAGGGCTCTCCCTCCCTATCCCAGACTAAAGAAATTCCAGTTCACTCCCTGCCTTCAGCCTTCCCGCTTCCTCCGGGTGCACACCAGGCAGAGGGGCAAAGCCCTCTTTCCGGGCCAGGAGCTTGGCAGCCCCGGCTGGACTCCAGGTGGGAAAAGCCCCACAGGAGGAAAGTGTCCCTTCTTCCAACCCCAGCCCCCTGGCCTCTGCCAGTGCCCCCAGTCCAGCCAGGGAGCCGCCCACCCTGTGAAGTCGTGTTTATTCACCGCCCAGCAGCAGATGCTCCACAGAGGGCAGTGGGCTCCTCCCAAGGAGGAGGTGTGGTACCCCAGGAGTCCAGGATGCAAACCCTCACCCCCTGCACAGCTCTGCTCAGCTGGAAGGCAGCCCTCCCAGCCCTTCTCCTTTCTCCTGCCTGCAGGGGACAGCAGAAGAACCCTCATTTTGCTACAAACCAGCAGAATGATGGCCGATACACCTCAGTCTCCCCATCTGCAAAACAGGGAGATGTTTGCAGGGGAAGACCCTTCTTGAGCTAACACTGCACAAATGTAGTTTCCAAAAATCCCCACTCCTGTGGGCCAAGCAAGGGGCTTTTAGTAGCTGTGAGAATTGCAGTCACATTATCTGGCGGGTTTTTTTGATGGTTCTGATGTCTCAAGGGAGACAGATGAGCCAGGTCCTCATTCGCCTGAATGAGTTTGAGTCACTCCCTACCTCTTGGGTTCTGCGCTTTGGAGCCGAGCTGAGCGCTGAGCTAGACTGAACAGGCCTTGGTGGGGAAGAGAAGACAGATATTAGTAAATTCGTTTTTGTTTGTGTAGCAGCTCGAGCAGGGAGGAGTCCTAGTGAGGTAACAGAATCTTCTAAATCAGCCGCGTTCCCAGGGGAATGGAGCCATTCTCTCCTAGCTAAGTTTCTCCTAGATAAGAAAGTTGGAGGGGTACATTTGCATCTTGAAAGTTATTTTTCAGGGCATGATTTAAAAATATACGTTCTCCTCCTTTCTATCTGTACACCGCCATCCCCCCTGCCCAGACCCTGTCCCTTCCTGCCCAGTTCGGTTCCATGGGGGCGGGTCTGCAGATGGTGGGAAGAGGTGGTCCAGGAGAAGGGGGTCTGGCCAGAGAGCAGGGGTGACATTCCCCTCCCAGCCCCTCACTGACTTCTGACCTCTGCACCTTTCTTGCTAGTGATCCCTAAATTACTGAGCTGTCTAGCGCTCCCTGGGGAGGAGAGAAGCAAACAGGGCTGCCGGGAGGTAGAGCAGAGAAAGTATGAGGGGGAGGTCAGGGGGCGTTTCACAGTATGTTTTGGCAAAGGGAGGCCTGCGGAGCAACCAGTGGGATGGGGCTTTCATCCTCCCAGAACTTCCCTCACAAGGAAAACAAAAGCTGTCACTTGAGTGCTGTGCTCTGGGGAACCAGGACTCACCCCTCGGGGCTGCTACCTGGGGGAAGGATTAGATAACAGCCACAGCCTTGCCCCGTCCCCGCCCGCCCACCCCCATTCTTCTCAGCCTGGGGAGGTGACAAAAGTGCCTGGGAAGGCCACAGCCTCTCCGTGAAGGGACGGGTGGGTGGGCAGGTCCGCAGAGCCCCAGCCAGGATGCTGCTTCTGCGATGCTCCGCGTAGCTTTCAACATGTTGCTCCCGAGAACCACCCTGCAAATCTGTCTCCTGTGCAGGCAAAGTAAGGTCTGAAAAGAAGGAAGAGGTGGCAGACTGTGGGTCTGGAGGCTAGAGTTTTCCTGCTGGATGAGTTCTGGGAGGACTTGGAGGGCTGAGTCCAGAGGAGCAAGCCCCCTACATCCCTCCTCAGACCCGGGCAGAAGGGAGACATGACCATGACCGTAGCCATTACAACTCTTTCCCAGATGCCCCCACTCTCTTTACCATCACCACCCCCGCCAGCTTAGATGTCTTCTAGCCAAGCTCCCTTTGGCTGCTTGTGAGTTGGGGGCAGTGGCAGCAAATACTCCTGAAGGGCAGGAACGCCATACCCCAAGCTGGTGTTATCTGGAACCAGCTCTCCAGAGACTGAGCCATGGTGTCACGTGACCTGGGTCTTCACTGCTTTGTCCACCACTTGCTGACTGTGTGCCTTTGAGGCGGGTCCCTAACCACTGTGACCCTCTGGTTCCTCATCTGTGAAATGGAGATATTAAGAGTTCCTCCTGGTGTGCATGTGGATGCCCTGTGGGAGGAGGTACAGGGTGCACGGTGCAGGCCTGATGCATGGGGGGTGCTGGGCCAGTGTCAGCTTTTCTGAGTCTGTCTTGTCTCCCCACTCCCTTCTCTGTAGGTGGCTCTTAATCACCTATATGGCGACAGTCCCCTCCCAGGCAGCCATGGCCACTGCCATGGCCAAGGCGTGGACTGAGCGATGACCCCTTTTTTCTGCCTTCTCATTCTGCTCCCAGCCATCCAGGCGGAGGTGCCCACTCAGACCTCCGAGCCGAGCTCCTCTCCCCCTCCCTGAAGCAGAGGCGTTTCCTCCACTGACAGCCTGAAGACAGGTCATTTTTCTTCTCTTCCCACATAATGGTCTTTACTCCCCTACCCACCACCCCTTTTCAAACCTTAATGACTTTAACATACACACAGTTCTGAAAAAAAAAAAATACAAGCCCCCAGTGAGCTGCCCCAGACCCCTTGTAGGGGAGGAGAAGTAACCCAAGCACATGTTCACAAGTCACTGCGTGCGATGACGGGGCCCCGCGCTAATTTCCTCTTGTGTTTGAAGCCAGAGCGGGGGCGGGGCAGCAGGCGGCCAGAGGGAAGAGCTGGAGGGCTGGGGCGTTTTGTTGTTCCTTCGATCCTTCCAGAAGTGCTGTAGCATTTAGGGAAATACTTCATCCTGAGAAATCTTGAAGAATAAGAAAGATGGGTTGGGCGGGTGTCGGGGACTATTACGGAAGGAGATTGCTACCAGATGACCTTTCCTCTCCTTGAGATTCTGAATCTCTGCCGTCTTGTTTCTCCGGGCCAGGGAGGGAGGAGAGCATCTCTAAGGGGAGACTCCAGCTCAAAGTATTTATGGCTTTGCTAAAGCCTCCTACCCCAGCATGCACGGTTTCTGCCTCCGATGTCTTTGTGGCTTGCCTGAGAGAGGCATGGAGGTCAGCAGAGCCCAGGGCCCTCATCTTTCCAATGCAGGCAGTGTCCAGGGTGAATGTCTCCTGCCACCATCCTCAGGGCTGTCTCCTGACCTCTGGGCCATCATCTAGTCTGCAGAGGGTGGAAGGTGGGTCCCGCCTGCCTCTTGGTCGTCTCCCCAGCCTGTCACCTACCTACATGGGGCAGACTCCTGTGCCAGGAGGGAGAGTTGACTGGCAGGAGGGAGGACCCAGCAGAAAGGAGGGAAGTCACAAAAGAGTGCCCTGGCTGTGCCCTCTGGCATGGAAATGGAACTGGCTGGAATCCAGGTTTTCCTCTAAATCAGAAGCAAATGCAACAATGCTGCAACCTCACCCCTTGACCGAAGACGGGAAAGTGCGAGCTGACCTCACGTTATTGGTGCTATTATCATCATTATTGCTAATATCACCATCATCATCCTGTAATTTACCAGTTTCAATGGCAGGGAGGCTTAAACCTCCTCTGGGCTTTCATGTTAAGAGAAAATGAGTTGTGGCAGCCTCTGCTCCCCTCTCCTCCCTCCTTACCACCCACTGGGCCGCTCTCCTGTCCCGTCACCGGAGATTCTGCCTGGCCCTGGCTCCACACGCCTTCATCCTCGTGAGATGCCAGGATGTCCTCTTCTCCCAAACAAGAACAAGATTCAATCCGGGCCCTAAACCATGGTTCTCAGACTTGAGCATGCATCGCAATCACGTGGAGAGTGTGTCAGACTACAACCAGCTGAGCCCCGTCCCTAGAGTTTCGAATTTTATATGTATAGGGTATGGGGCCTGGGAACGGGCATTTTCCAGAAACTGGTTTTGACAAGTTCTCAGACCATGCTGATGCCCTTTGTCTTCTGGGGACCACAATCTGCAAACCGTAGCCCTAAATCATCCTAAATTCGGGTGGGTCACTTGAACTCTTTTCTCTTCCCGTCCCCATGGATGCAGGTGGTGCCTCATTCAATACCCTCAAAACTGGGTTCCCTGCCAGGGACGGGGAGCGAGGGCCCAGGTGCAGCACGAGGGGAGGAAGTGCTGCTAACGCTCACACATCAGGACCCCTTGGAGAGAAGGCAGAGGCAGACAACACCCCCTCCCCACCTCCTGAAGATGCATCCCTTCCTTTGGCATTTGAGGCCTTCCTCAGGGGGAGGCCGGGGCCAGCCTGACTCACTGCGTAAACCTTTGCTGGGAACGCTGGGCCTCAGCCAGGCTCTCCTCCCTCATCCTTTCCCACCTGTTCCTCTAACTGAGCTTCAGGCTCAGCAGAGAGTGACAGCATCCCTGTGCGCACTGTCCCCACACCCTTGAGAAACGGGCACCCAGGGTGCACACTGTCTGCACAAATTCTCAAAGCAAGGCTCCCACAGTTCTGTGCTGTAGCCCTCTCCCCACCACTGCAGAGCTCAGGGATTCTCCAGAAGCAGTGCCCTGGGAGCGTGGCTGTTTCTCTTTCGTACCTCTTCTCTGTAAGGAAAGAGGACAGGAGCTGACACTCAGTGAGTTCCTTCTGTCTGGCAGAGACCACGCTAGATTCATTGCACATAGTCTGTCAGCAGGAGGGTTTGCTCCCTGTTGCTTGCTCCAGTCCTCAGGATGAGGCCCCACAGTTGTTTTGCAACAGCAGGTTTGAAGTCTCAGGGCACGCGCTATACCTGGATAACAAGAGGTGGGTAAAATCTAGCCCAGTGGTTCTCAAAACTCGGGCATCAGAATCCCCTGAGAGCTCATTAAAACACATACTGCTGCACCCCACCCCCAAGGTCTCCAATTCAGACGCTCTGGGCTAAGGTGGGGCCTGAGAATTTGCATTTCTAACAAGTTCCAGGTGGGGTTGCGGCTGCTGCTCTGGGGACAGCGCTTTGAATGCCACTGGCCCAGGTCTGCAGCTCATTGGTTAGGCTTTTGCTGACTGTAATTCCATGTTTCACTTCATCAGAATTTTATTCCCACCCCCACATTAGATTATACTCTTTCTGAGTTCTTCTGAGGTCACTAAGGAAAAATGTGACCAGCTTGCTGATTCCACGCTGTTTCTTCCTTCATTCAAAGGATAAGAGTCATTATTATCCACACATGCACGGAGTACTTACTAAGTGTCGCTGTCCTAGAGCTGTGCATATATTGACTCTTTTAATCCTCATCACGGTCCTGTGAGATACCTGTAATTATTATCCCCATTTTACAGGTGAGGAACTGAGGCACAGAGGAGGTAAGGGTATAAGTTAAGGTTCATCAGAGGCAGAGGAGAGATTCAAACCAGACAGTACGGTTCTAGAATCTGAACTCCTAACCAATCTTCAACTCCTGAGTATCTGTTATTAGGTGGGTGCCGTGCTGGGCTCTGAACGGGTTAGGCAGGAAGATTACAAAGATGAATGATGCATTTTGCCTTGTATTAACAGATGGAAGGAATGCCATAGGATAGTACTAAGCCAGAAATACGTACCAAGTGCTGAGGGCCTAAGGCAGAGAGAGTCAATGACTTGGCCTGGGAAAGTCATCAAAGAAGAGTAGGCTTTTGAACTGGGCTTATAAATGTAAGAAGGAATTTTGAATAAAATAATGCCATTTGCAGCAGCGTGGATGGGCCTGAAGATTGTCATACTAAATGAAGTAAGCCAGAGAGAGAAAGAAAAATACCATATGATATCACTTATATATGGAATCTTTTTTTAAAAAAAGGACACAAAATGAACGTATTTACAAAACAGAGAAAGACTGACAGACATGGAAAACAAACTTATGGTTACCAGTGGGGACAGGGGATAGGGAGGGATAAATTGGCAGTCTGGGATTTATAGATACTAACTACTATATAAAAAATAGATAAACAACTAGGTCCTACTGTATCGCACAGGGAACTATATACAATGCCTTGTAATGACCAATAATGAAAAAGAACATGAAAAGGAATATATATGTATCTATAAATGAATCACTATACTGTATACTAGAAATTAACATATTATAAATCTACTATACTTCAATAAAAAAGGACTAAATAAATTAAAAGATAAGTATAATAGTAAATACAATGTTGGATTCAACAGCAGGTTTACTCAGTTTACTTTAATTGGAAAATATTTTAAATATTAAAAAAAAGAAGGAGTTTTGAGTGGGAGAAGAGCCTAAAGGTCACTCCTCAGTAGCAGCCAGAACAGTCTGTGCAAAGACACCATGAGCTGGGGCACAGCAAGGCCAGGGACTGTGAGGGGCTCGGGGCTCTAGGGGCCCTAGGGGCCCAGGGCTCAAGGAGGAAGGGAGAGGAGGGGAGGGGGAGCCGGTGCGGGAGCCGGCTGGGGCCAGGTGGTGCGCCATCTTGAATGGCATGCTTGGGTTGGGCTCCCATAACGAAAGAGGAGCCGTTCAAGGTCTTTGAGAAGCCAGCGGCATATTCAGATGTATTACTGTGAACGGTATCTCCTACATCTCCAGGTTTCAGCCTGTGACCCCACACAGTCTACATTCCAGACACGCCAAGAGCTAAGCTCCTTCTGCTTCCTCAGTCACAGGTCACTTTCCAGAGCACTTTCTATTTACCTGGACAACATCCTTTGTCAATTTCACACTTTGGGGTTTTTCCTAGTTGATCTTTTCCATTCTTCTCGATGTTGTTCCAACTGTTATCAATCTGACTGTGACCTTGTCCTGCATCATCCGTGGGTCTTATTCTCTGTGACCCCAAGTCATGCTGTTAGATGGCCTCCAAGCCCATGCTCAGGTTGACCAAGGCTTTCGCTCTGGCAGGTAAGAGTATACTTGTATACATACGTCATTCAAGGACTACAGAGGTCACCGCCCTCCCTCCTACTCACACCCGTGGAAATAGATGGGCCCCAGAGTTAATTACAGGCCATCTGGACTCCCTCTGCCAGTGCTCACCTCCACTGCATTTAAATGGCTTTATGAGGTCTACCTAATCCGGCTCTTGTCATCTGATTGGAAATGCTGATGGGAACTAATACGAGAAGAAACATCCTTCAGCCTCCCTTTTCTCACCTGTGAAATGGCAATAATTCCTTATCTATTTATTCAACAGAGTTGTTGTGATATTAAACCTAACTTTGGAAGCATTTTATAAACTGTAAAGCACCAGATAAACAGGAGATAGAAGGTAGGGACATAAGGCTGGTTGCTTCAGACAGGAACAGAACTGAGCCATCCATCAATTCACTTCAAACAAAATCCCAGGCTACCATGCCGTGGGAGGCCAGCCCGTGTCCAGCCCTGTAACCATCCCAGTGAGCCCTTCGGTACATTTTAACTGTCTTTTGAACTGTAGGCCTTCTGTCTCAGGCTGTCAGGTTTTCTTAGGCTCTTTCTTAGGAAGACTGCTTTTCCTATACCTTTTCTCCGGCCTGACCTCTGCTCCCCAGAGCTTCAAATTGTAGCTCCCGTCCCCCGCTGGGACGGTGGATAACCTTTCCAGATTTCCAGTACGTTTCCCAGGAGAGCAGTGACGACTAGGGTGGAGCCGGCTGGCCCCAGACCTCTCAGCAGAGAACAGAATTAAGCAAGAGGATATAGTCCTCTCCAGGCTGCCTGGAGTTTTAAGGGACCCAAGCCAAGTTAGGCTTTGTCCACCATGATAGGACCCATCAGAGGTGATTTTACCTCTTTCTCTTCCTTCAGGCCAGGTGGCCTCTGTCCTTTCCTGCTTGGATGTGGGAGCCTCTGCATCTCCCATTCAGAGAACTTCAGGGTGGCAGACACACCAGTCCTGGGGACACTAGGTGGGGGAGGAAGGAGGCTCTTCCCCCTGAGAAGAAATGGTCCCACTTGCCCAGCGACTGGCCGTATTCCATACTTGAGTCCGTGCTCACTGTTGGATGCTGTGCTGGGATAAGCAGACCTGGATGGAAGACCCACACTTTGTTCTTGACCTGGTACATCCCCATCTTCCCCCCACGCTCTCCCCTCAGCTGTCTTTCCCATTGTCCCTCAGCTAGTTTCTGCATCCTCTCCAGGTCCAGGGTCTCCAGGTGTTCCACTCACCCATCCTATACCTCCTCCCAAAGATTTCTGCAGGCTCAGCCGGGCTGCTCGCTGCTGGAGGGCCCACGGATGTGCTGTTGAGCTCTATATTCTAAGGGTTCTGGGAGCTCCCACTGAGTTGCCAGTATGCAAAGTTCCAGCCGCAGCTGCCTCCCAGCTGACCCAGCTCCCTGCAAAACAGCCATTGGCCAGGCCTGACCAGAGAGTTTTCGCGTCAGGGAGGTTTCAGATCAACAGGGGCCAAATCCAGTTCCCCTTGCATCCCAGGGGTGTTGAGGGAGATCAGGAAACACCCACTCATTTCCTTGAGGGGGCTTCTCCCATGTCCACCACTGTGGTCTTGATAATGTAGTCACCTGGCAGCAGTGAACTTGAGGGTGTGAAAAAGGAGAGCAGGCATAGGGGCTAGTTCAGAGTAGCAGCGTCCTGTGGGTTGCAAGTCAGGGTGGAAACTTACAGCAGAGGAAGCAGGCAGAGCAGGCAGCAGGGATGCCTGGCAGTCACTGTGGTCCTGGCATACCAACCAGCTTAACGGGCGGCGTGGCAACGCCCCCCACTTCTCACTCTGATGGCATCCCTGGGCGGGCGACCGAGATGAGCCGCCTTCTCTACCTGCCTCCTCCGCCCTTCCCAGCCATCCTCCGCACGTTCCGTCCTCTTCTCCATCCCCCTGCCCGCCTCCAGCCCGTCTCCTCCATATGGTCTCCACATCTGGCTGATGACCAACCAGAGGGTTTGACGGTGCCCTCCTCCCTCCCTCAGCATCCCTTACCTCCTCCCACCCCAACCCGCTGAGTCTCCTTATGACTCTACCTTCTGTGTTCCTCTCTGCCTCCCCAGGTGCCCTGCAAGAATAGAACAGGAATAGAACAAGGCTCTCCAAAGAGTGAGCCCATCTCTCCCCAGCTCCCAGCCTCTTACACAACCCTAGGCCGCCAGGTCTTATCAAGTCCCCCACCCATCTCCTTCCTGCATTCGGGAGCCCCTCTCAGTGACGGGAGTAGAGGCCAGTCAGCGGGCAGGGCCCCTTCATTACCAGGCAAGCCCTGGATGTATCTGCAGAGACCAAGCTCATCAGACCAGACTCCAAGACTCTGGCTTATGACCCCAATACTCTTCTCAGAGAGGGCTTGGCATGAGGTAGAAGACCCACACATTCTCTCCTCCCCCAGGATTTGCATCCTCAGACTCATTCTGCCCCTTGTGTAAGCATGTGCCTATGTGAGTGTGTGCGTGTGTGTGTGTGAGAGTATGTGCCTCTGTGTGTGTGCGTGTGTGTGCACACGCACACACACACACCACATCTTGGCATCCCAGCCCAGTCTCGGGTAGCATCCCCAGGTGGGTCAGAGGAAATGAAAGTCCAGACCATGGCAGCAGGCGCTGCTGAGAGTTCTTCCTGGCTCGGGGCTCTCCATCCCTCTGCAGGTCAGGCCTGTAATGAGAGGATTAATTGTATTTTCCCTCCATCTCAGCCCCAGTATGGCTGGCTAATGCTAGTCCAGCTGATAACATTTTCATTGGCAAATCCCCTACTCACCCTCGAGACAGACTCAGTAGACACACTTAGGCCTGGAACTGGATCTGTCTGGAACCAGAACCTTGGCCCCAAATCTTGGCCAGATGAGACAGCTTGGTACCAAAGGACGGATCCTTTGTCCCACGGCAGATAAAGGACTGGGTAGGGCCACATGTGAATCCTGACTCTGCCATGTGCTAGCTGTGTGACCCTGAGAACATCACTTAAGTTCTCTGAGCTTTGGTTTTCCCATTGCTTAATGAGCATAATAACCCGGGACTCACGGGACTTGTTGGGAGGATTAAGTACGATAATATATGCACATGTAGTAAGCGCTAAGCAAATGCTGCTGAAGCCTGAGTCTAAATGGTGCTCCCGGTGCAGGGAGATGGGACCACAGACTTTTTCAAGCCCTTAAAAAGTTTCACAAATCCAACAGCCTTAGCGCAGCAGCAGGGACAGCAACAGTCCTAGTAAGCATCTCTGATGTTTCCTGTGCCAGGTCGTGTTCTCAGCGCTGGGGATGTATTCATTTATAATCGGGCAACAACCCGTTTTACAAATGAAGAAATCCTGCCCGTCAGAGTTAGGTTCCTTGCCACAGGTCTTGCAGCCCCTTCGTGGTACAGCCTGAGTCAAACCGAGTGACGGGGCTCCCGGTTTCGCTCTCAACCACTGCCCTCCACTGCCCTCAGAGGTGCCAGGGAGGCAGCTCTAGCCCAGAGAGGGCAGGGACTTGCTCAGAGCCACCCAGCAGTCAGTCTGCTCCCTCCTAGGCCTGGGCTCTTCCATGGACCCGAGCTGATTGGCCACAGTTTTTAGGAGGTGCTGGCCAGACAGCCCCAGAGAAATTCAGTTACCCTTTACTCCTCCGCTTCTTCGCGGAACACAGAGAGTAGTTTTATCCAGGTCCTAAGGGGGCCCTGGGGAGGCCAGAGCCCACCCAGCCCTCCCTGCTGTGTGGACAGGCAACAGACTCAGTACTCCTGGAGGACACAGTGAGATCCGCGTCCTCTCCCTCCAGGAGCTTTAAAAAAAAGAAGGCAGCTTCTTTGGGATAGTTGCCACCCAAGAGCTCAAAACCCCTGCCCAGGCTGAGATCAGACCCTGTGAGCCCTGGGTGTCACCCGCAGATGTGGGCAGTGCTGTGGGCATCTTGCGGCAGAGGCCGCAGAAAAGTAAGGAGAGAGAGGGTAGCCACAAGCTACAGGTACTTAGCTTTTTTCGAGGTAGTGGCAAAGTAGAGCACTGGAAAGAGAGAGGAGAACAGAACGCACCCTTTCACAAAGGCTTCCCAGGCCCTTCATAATATGATCCCACCTACCTTTCCAATTATTGTTCCCCCAGCTAAAAAACATTATTCCATGAGCTAACAGAGGCCCAAAACAGTGGCTTCCACGTAGGTCTGTGAACACAATATGCATCTTTTGCTCAGAGGCATGGCCATGATGCTAGTATAGATATTTACTGAGTACCTGCTCTGGGCCAGGCACTGTGCTTGGTGCTGCCCAGGCATTTTTTATTTCATCCTCACAACATAATCCTATTAGGTGGGAGCTGTAATTTTTTTTTATTGAAGTATCATTGATTTACAATGTTGTGTTAGTTTCTGGTGTACAGCATAGTGATTCAGTTATACATTTTATATATATATATTCCTTTTCATTATACTCATTTTGTGAGATATTAGTACAGTCCTCTGTGCCATACAGTAGGACCTTGCTGTTTGTCTATTTTATATGTAGTAGTTTGTATCTGCTAATCCCAAACTCCCAACTTATTCCTCCCTCCCCTTTCCCCTTTGGTAACCGTAAGTTTATTTTCTGTGTCTGTGAGTCTGTTTCTGCTCTGTAAATAAGATCATTAGTGTCATTTTTTTAGATTCTACATATAAGTAATATGATATTTGCCTTTCTCTGTCTGACTTACTTCACTTAGTATGATAATCTCCAGGTCCATCCATGTTGCTGCAAATGGCATTATTTCATTCTTTTTTATGGCTGAGTAGTATTCCAGTGTGTGTGTGTATCTCACATCTTCTTTATATAATCATCTGTTGATGGACCTTAGGTTGCTTCCATGTCTTGGCTATTGTAAACAGTGCTGCTATAAATATTGGGTGCATGTATCTTTTCAAATTAGTTTTCTCCAGTTATTTGCCCAGGAATGGGATTGCTGGATGATATGGTAACTCTATTTTTTTTTTTTAAGGAGTCCCCATACTGTTTTCCATAGTGGCTGCATTAAACTAAATTCCCACCAACAGTGTAAGAGAGCTCCCTTTTCTCCACACCCTCTCCAGCTTTACTTGTTTGTAGACATTTTAATGATGGTCATTCTGACTGGTGTGAGGTGATACCTCATTGCAGTTTTGATTTGCATTTCTCTGATAATTAGTGATATTGAGCACCTCTTCATGTGCCTATTGGCCATCTGTATGTCTTCACTGGAGACAATGTCACTTTAGGTCTTTTGCCCATTTTTTGATCTTTTTTTTTTCCCCTATTGAGTTGTATGAGCTGTTTGTGTATTCTCGAAATTAAGCCCTTGTCAGTCCCAACATTTGCAAGTATTTTCTCCCAAATGTATGTAAGTTGTTTATGGTTTCTTTTGTTGTACAAAAGCTGATAAATTTAATGAGGTCCCATTTGTTTATTTTTGCTTTTACTTCTATTGCCTGGGTAGACTGCCCTAGGGAAAACTTGCTACGATTTATGTCAGAGAATGTTTTGCCTACGTTCTCTTCTAGGAGATTTACGGTAACCCGTCTTATGTTTAAGTCTTTAAGCCATTTCATGTTTATCTTTGTGTACGGTGTGAGGGAGTGTTCTAACCTCATTGATTGGCATGTGGTTGTCCAGCTTCTAGGTGGGAGCTATTATTATTATCATATAATAATCTAAGTAGTTAAACTTTTGAGAGTAGGTTAAGCAACTTAGGCAAGTTTCTTAAACTCTCAGTGCCTCAGTTTTCTCACCCCTACAATGGGGAACTACTTCCTAATTTTATTTTGAAGATTCAATGAGATAGTGCCTATAAAACATTTAGAATAGTGTTTCACCATAGTAAGCATTCAATAAAAGTGAGCTCTGATTATGATTATGATTACCATCAAGTCTGAAGGAATGCACTCCATCCCATTCCCAGCATCTTTAAATGTTAATTGCTCTTCAGGCTCAAACGGTGGCAAAGCCAGTGCATGGCAGTCTCCCCGCTTCCACCATCACCACCACTCTTCTTTGATGTGGACAATTGCCGTTTTCCAAGTTTGTCAAGTATGAAGCAGACTTACTTACTTACCTTTAATCTCTGTCCCTTTGTCCCATCTTGCAGTCAGATCGTTCCCCATAATGAGACAGTACCACCCATTACACCCCCTCCAGGAAGCCTTCCCTCCTCAGCCCCAACTCATCCCCGAATTCCTGGCATGACTGTCGTCTGTGTCAGACATGGGCTCACTGACATTGCTCCCTGTTATTTTTCTTTCCCTGTCTTGTCCTCTTCATTAGCTTCTGGGATGCTTGAGAGCAAGGACTCTATTTTATTGTATCTGTGTACTGCCAGGGTATCTACCACTCAGGAGGAGCTTCAAGAACTTGGTGGTTGGTGGATCACCCAATCATGGTTAATGGTTCATCAGAAACAATACAAATTGTAGGCAGTTTTCATCAGTAGCTAAGCCTATTCCGAAGGCCAAAATAATTTGGGGGTCACAGAATCATATCATGAGCGTCCGATTGGACTTTGACCATATCGGATTTGTTCCATCTCCCTGCCCTGGGCTCAGCTGGCCCGTTATGAGCACTCACACAGATAGCTGCTGCCTGCTAGCCAGCCCCTTACCCCCCATCTGGCAGACATCCAACCCCACGGGCCTCCCGCTCCCCTGCCTCTGTGGGTGTCTGCGCTTCTCCTGGCTGCTGTTCAGATCCCACCCGCCGCTGCTTCCCCTCGGCCTGTCAGTCACCACTCTCTGGAGATGGTCCCCAAGGCCCACCCTCCTCCTCCCCAGCCTCCAGTCACAAATGACTGCTCCAAGGCAGGCTGGTCTTTGTTTAACATTCCTTTCATTTGACTTTGGGCTGTAGAGGAAGACAAATGGCATTCTGTCTCTTTAAGGTTAAAAGAAAAAAAAAAAAGAGGCATTAAAAAAAAAAACCTATTTTTTTGCCTCTTAAGAGAAAAAAAAACTCCTCTAAGTTATTAGGGGAAAGAAAATCATTTGACTTCAGCAGCCTCTGGCAGTCTGGTGATGCTGAGACAATATACCTGTCAGCATCTATCAGGTTTGGAAAACAAAGCCATCTGCATATGGGGAAATGAAGGGGGCTGGGAGTGAGAAGAGGTGGTGAATGGCTAATGAAGGATGCACAGGGTTACCCCACACCTAGCTGGAGAAGTCTTTCCACATCCTGGTTTCCGTGGTTGGCCATGACCAGAAACATCCAGACATTTGGGGAAGCTGTAATAAGTTTGAAATTTTAGAATTTTTTTTAAATAGTAAAGATTTTAGAGTTTATCCAGCCTAGGCCCTTCATTTGGGGGAGGTGGTAAAGAAACTCAAGGCTATAAAAAGGAGGTGATTTGCTCAAAGCAAGTTTTGAAACCAAGACTGGAATCCAGTTCCCTCAGCATGGTGCATTTTCTTCCCTCCTCTGCTGACCTAGGTCCCCTTCCTCACCTGTTGAACGTGCTCTTTCTGTTCTTCTTCCTTCCCACCCCACACCCTGCCCCTCATCTGGCTTCCATTCCCCTGGCTTCTCCAGATTCTGCCCCTGTGAACCCCAATGTTATCACCAAGTCCAAGTCTCTCTGACTTCTTGGTGACCCCCAGCCCCTTGCCCACTTGCCCACAAGGCAGGGGTCACTCTGGAGCAAATTTTCTAGAAGAGGGGCTCATGGCTTATTTCCAGACAGGACCAGATGTTCCCAAAATATCCTTTTGGATGGAGCACCAATCTGCCTTCGGGCTGGAGCTGTGCTGTATCCAGTCCACTCTAGGTGACAGAGAAATATGCATGATGAGTTTAAATCTTACAAGCACACAAGGCTGAGGATCCAAGATTTTGCTGATCATGTATCACCCATCTGAACTCTCCCTGGGTCTTGTCATCACTCCATTAATCTGCACTTGTTTATCGGTTTTTGAGTATGTGTCATGTCTGGGTCTGGAGCGTGTGGCCTGTCACTCCCGTCTACCCATGACTCCCGAAGGTCAGCCTCTTCTTTCCTCTGATTCTCTCTACAGCACCCGGGGGGCGCAGTGCAGGGCCGGGGTTGGGGGGTGCCTCTCCCCAGCCCAGCTGTTCCACGTCTAATAATTTGGCCTCAGTGAGGACAATCAGGACCCTCTCTGGAGAGTTCACTCTAAAGAGAGCAAGATGGGCTGATGATCAGTTCAGCCCAATAGAAAACTGTTCAAGGAGCTTAGTAACTTTAGGAATGAATATAGGGGTGGAGCCTAGGGCCCAGAAGCCTGGAGGGGTTCAGCCTTCTGCTTTGCAGACATCTGCCTTTTGTGCCTGCTGAGAGGTCCTCCCTCCCTGGTCCCATGTCCTGATTGAAACTGACACTTACTAGGATGCCATAACCTGGACACGAACGGCCAATTAGGAACTGCGTTGGGGCCCGCTGGCCTCTCAGGAGCAATGCCTGTCATTTTTAAAAACCACATACACTTTATCTTCTTTCTTCCTTTATTTTCTCTTTTTCATAAAAGAGAAAGCCCCAAGCATTTAGAGCCTGCTGAAAGCACCAGAGAGAGCACTTGAATCAGACACCTGAGTTTCCATTCCCGGCTGGCTGCCTCGGACAAGGCACTCAGCCTCCAAGCTTATTTATTCCTCTGCCGAATTGTGACAATATAATCCATCACATGGGGTTGTTATGAGAGTCAAATAAGAGAAAGCGTGTCATTCATTTATGTATTCAGTATTTCCTGAGCACCTACTGGGTAAAGAGGGGAAAGGAGAGAGAGAGAAACACGAACCTTTCTCGTGAATTCTGCCTTTTCATCCTCACCTCCAATATAGGTGTCACTGTGCCCACTTTCCAGATAAGAAAACCAAGACTCCAAAGGCTTAGGTCACTTGCTCAAGGTTAGCAGCATCAGGATTTGAACCCAGGCCTTCTGACTCGAAAGCCCTGCCCTTTCGGCTCCACCAAGCTGCATCCTCATTGCAAGTACCCTCTGTCACCTGAATTAGTACTAATTTTGCTGGGTCCCCAAAGCCAGAGAGTAATTCTGCAATGGATTGAGGGGGGCAGGGGAGGCCGGGGCAGCTCGCAGGTGCTGGTGTTTATATCTGCCAAGTCTGTGCATGTGTGTGGGGTGTCAACGACGGGGATCTCAGTAGGGAATTGGTATCTGGGCTGCTAAATAACCGCAATTTGTATTAAGCAAAAACACAGTCATTATGAACCATGTGCAGGGCTGCTGCGGCTGCCTTGCACTGGAGAAGCGGGAAGCTGATGGCACTTTGGCCTGTGGTCTGGCGAGAAGTTTCCACCAGGGGACCCGAGATGCTCTTCTTGGGGCAGGATGTGGGGAGCAGGTGGTGGGGAAATGGGAAGAGAGGGGAATGGGGCCGTATGCTCCTCAACACACCAGGCGACATGTGCCTCTTCCCCTCCTCCCTCTATGGGCCTCTCATCAGTAGGGCCATTCTGGTTCTCATTAACACAAGTAAATACGCATCCGAGCGCTGGGCATGGGACACATGTGTTGATATTTAATTATATAGTGTGCACTGAGTATATTATGACTCCTCCAGGGAATGGCAGCTGCAGGCAACGAGGTGCAGTGGAGTCCATTCAAAACTACTTAGTTAATTAATGCATTAGCCGCTCACTTTTCTGGAGTGGGGGGCAGACAACAGCTATTTTCTGGTTCCTCCTCTCCTTTCTTGTTCTCTTTCTTCCTCTGAGCCCTTTACTTCCAGAAACTCTAGGAAACTCTCAAGTCAGGGCAGCTTCCATCAGGGGCTCTGGTCAAAGAGTTAGAGAGCAAAGAGGGTTAAAACTTGGCACTGACATAAGTAAGTGAAGCTTGAAAATTGCGTGTGGATTTCCTTTGTCTAGTTCATGCCGGTCCCCAGCGACCTAGAGACTCGGGGAATTAGCGAACTGACACCCCAGCGTAGCCTCAAGCTCTGCTCTCTATTTTGGGAACTCCCTCTCCCATTCTGTAGCCCCAGGTGCAGACTCACTCAGGTGCTGAGCTGCACAGAATCCCATTGCGCTGGGAATTGAGTGATTTGGGGGTGAGGAGGGAGCGCGCTGTGAGTGAGCGAGATAAGGTGCAAGGAAGTGAAGCCAGAGGTTGAGAATCCATCCACCTAGAAACTGAAAGCAGAGAGACCCTTTCTCCTAACTGCCTGCCAGTGCATGTCCCTCACCCGCCTCCAAATCTATGCCCCCTTCCTACCTTTGGTGAATTATTATGTCAATGCATAAAGCCCTCATTTTCTATTCTTTGCAAATTTCATTACTGTACCGCAATGCCCATTTGTTGATTCCACTTTCCTCCCCCTCTACCCATATGGACTTGCTCTCTTATTCTTTTGAACTTTGGGGACATTTTCCAAAGCACCCACCTGCATTTGTCATTAAGCTTCAACGTTATCGGTATCACTCCCTCCTGGTACACACTGCTGGGGGCCAGGCCCAGATAACAGTCAACTAACACTGTACTTTGCACGCCAGTCATTTGAGCAATATTTGAAGTGATGCATTTTGTCCTCATCAGATCTTCAGGAAGTCCCAGCAGTTCTGTGATCCTGGCTTCTTTGTCCTTAGAATCTCTGCTCCCACCTCAGTAGAAAGAGCCTGGGGACCAGCTGGTGGCTTTAATTCCAATCAACCTAGTATCAACTTTTAGGGAGACCTCACCCAGAGACGGTGCAACTTGGGAGTGGAACTCAGGTGACCAGCTGCTGGCATTTCCGTGGGAGTTCTCAATCATTTAGGATTTCTTTTCTTTCTTTTTCAAAATCTTGCTATTTGGGGTTTTAACACCAAGTGTTAAATGTGAGACAAGTAACCTGCTCTTCCCTGGGGTGGTGGAGACGGGGTCCTCTCTCCTTGGGCCACTGGAGGTGGGCCCCGCCCTCCCATGGGAAGTGACCTGCACTTTACCTGTACAGAATAAACAGCCCTCAGCTGTAGCAGGAAGCGAACCCTTGGGGGAAGTTTCTGAGCAGAAGGGTGGCGTAGACTAGTGGAAGTTGTGGAATATTTATTCTCTTTGGTCAAACGCTGAGGCCCACATGCCCTGGTCCATGTAGAGAATGAAGTCTCACCTGGAAGCTCGGGGCTCCTCTCAGAGCTGGGACTCTGCAGCCCTGAGCTGAGGAAGGGATGCAGCTGCAGGCTTGCCTCTGGGTCCCATGGGAGTGAGAAAAATTACCTCAAGATCAGCCTAGTCCTCGACCTGCCCTGGGCCTGTGGGCTTTTTCGGCAAATGAAATTAAATGAGGGTTTGCCCTGGATGGATGGGAAGAGCCCCATAGGTTTTTCCCTGATGGGAGGATGACGGGTGCAAAACAGTTGAGAGAGTAGAGGATACAAGATGAGCCCTGGACCGGAAATCAGAGAAACCCTCATTCAAGTCTACATGCGGCCACTTCCCAGATATGTGACCTTGGGCAAGTATCATAAACTCACAGAGCCTCGTTTCCCCGTATATAAAATCGGGATAATAATTCTCACCTCACAGGCATGGTGCGAGGCTGCAGTGAGATGCTGTGTATGGAGACACTTCAGAAGCAATAAAAACGTTCTATAAATGCAGGGTATTATTATGCCCTCCCATCCTGAACATGGTCACTTCTCCTGGGTAAGACAAAACACCCTATAAAATGACTCAGAGCCTGGGCACCCATCACCCCAAGCAGAGAGGACCAGGTAGCTGCAACAGGGTTGTCCAGACCTCATAGAAGAGGCAAAATGAATCCCTCCACGCTCCTTTGCAGATTCAAATTAAAGGCAGAAGAGAGGCCAAGGGTCCAGCACATCTGGTTCCATTCCTGACTTCCTGTCCCAGAGACCTCTCCTGACTGTAATTCCCATGGCTGGCCCCCACCTAAGCCTCTTTGCTAACAGAGTATTTTTAACCTGCCACCTCCTTCCGCTTTGCCGATCTGCAGACAAGGGTCCCGGCGAGATAACAGAATCCATTAGTGCCGCTAGCGTCAGGCAGTGCCTGCTAAGTATGTCCTGAGCGACGCCCTCCCCAGCCACCCCCGCGGGGCCGCTGCCAAATGACGGACACTCCGAGGGCAGGCAGGGCGGGCTGGCTCCGGGCCGGGCCGGGGAAGGGAAGCTTCAGCAGGGCCTTAGAAGGAGTTTATATTCCCTCTTCTTAGGAGTTTTTGGGGCTGGTCCTTGTGTGTTGAGGAGCCAAATAATCCCACTTTTAAGAGTAAGGATCAGATGCCTTGTCTTCCCTTCCCTCTCAAAACCCCATGGGGATTTGGGAAGATAGTACTTTTTAGAAAATGTCTAGAATGGACCCTCAAAAGAAGACTCAACCGAGGGGTACTGGGGGTAAACCTATGGGGGAAGTGGAGGGAGAGCAGCTTACTCTTTACCTTTGGATGGGGCAGGGGAACTCAGAACTCACTCGAGTCTGGAAAAGTGTTCAGAGGAGAGGAGAGCAAAACTCTTGGCTCCTCCCACTGACGGTCCTCAGGTAGAATTTGGTAGTGATGGAGCAGAGGAGTTTGGGGGAGCACAGAAGAGGCAGAGGCGGATGGCTGGGAGAGGCTGGCCTGGGAAGGAAAGTCCTCTCCAACAGGAGCTTGCAAGGCTGAAGGTGTCCCCTAGCCAAGTGATGTCTAATCGCACACACGCACACCAGCTCCTCCTGCTAAGGCCAATTTCCATGCTAAACTCTTCATTATGGCCACCCAGCAACCCTGTACGGAAGTGTCAGAACCCATCAGCATGGGGAGAGTGGACAGGTGAACACATGAATACATCCCCATCTCTTCACTCCACGGGAGGCACGGACCCTGGGGAAATGGTGATGAGAGGCTGCGATGCTGACGTCCAAGGGTGGAGAAGGACAGCCAGCCCAGAAAGCAGAGCTCAATTCGTTGAGCTAGTATTTACTGAGTATCACCATGCCGGGTGCTGCGCCCGGCACTGGGGCACAGGACTGAACAAAGCAGGGCCGATGGGGACAAAGACACCAGCAAGTGTCGGCAGGAGTTACTGCTTGTTACGGTGGTGAGCAGTGTTAAAGGGATGTACAAGGTCCCATAAGCAAGTGAGAACCTGTAACTAGGGAACCAGAGCTATTGGGGGCGGGGCGGGGGTGGGGGTCAGAAGAGGCTTCCCCGGGGAAGCGAGATGTCAGCTGAATCGTGGTGCTGTATCGGCTTCTCTGCTTCGCCCTGTGCGGATGCGGTTTAAAGCCCCAGCCCCACGCCGGCCACGTTCCTCACCAACCATTCCAGCCGCAGGCGCGGTCCCTGCGCTCCCCTTGACGCCTTCGCTCCTCGCTCTGCCTCGCTGCCCACATTCAGTTAGTCCGTCTGCCTTCTCCAGCTGCCCCTCCTGCCCTCCTCTCCCCGTCCCTGCCCCAGCTCAGCTGAGGCTTTGCTCATCTGTTCCTGAACTTGTACTGGCTCCTGTGACCCCTCCCTGAAGTTAGTGGTCACATTCTTTCACTCTTTGAATGGTTCCCTACAGCTTTTAGGATGTAGCTCAGACTCCTGAGCCAGACCCTGGCATCCAGGGCCTCCAGGAACACTTCCTCTCTCCCTATATCCTTCCCCCACACCCCTCTGCCATACTCACTTATGCCCCTTGGCTGCAGTTTTGCCAGTCCCCTTGCTCTTTCCTCAGTGCCCCTTATCTCCACCATTCAGATACCGCCTCCTCCATGAAGCCTTCCTAGATTTGCCCATTCAGTCAGTTGCGTCCTTACTATTGGTGACAACACTTAGCAGAGCTGGCTTTCTATGTGAGTTATTTATATTCCTCTCTCTGAGGCAGTGTGCACACTGGCGGGAATCACAGGATTTGGGTTGGGATTATTTGGTTTCAAAACTTGGTCTACCCATTTGTTAGCAGTGTGACTTTGGACAAGTCACTTGACTTCTCTTTCTTTACTTTTCTCACCAGAAATGCAGGCTAACAGTGGTACCTATCTCCCCGAGCTATTGTGGGCATGTTGCTGTTATGGATAAAGTACACAGAGAGGGGGCCTGCTTGCTATTATTTTTATTTCCTCTATTATTGTTGCCTGCCTTTGTCACCTGATTGTGAACCCCTGGAGGTCAGGAAGCACGCAGAATTCATCTTTGTCTTTCCCCAAAGAGATTGTGTTTCTCCCTGTGGTCTCTTGTAACCTCTCCCAGAAAGACGCACAAAAGGTTCAAGCTAGAAAGAGCCGCAGGGGTCACCTGGAGTAAATGCTCGTTTTCCGTATCCATAAACTGAGGCCCAGGTAAACTGAAGGATTTGCTTAAATCACGCAACAAGTTAGCAGCTGCCGAAGGATCCTAGCGGTCAAGAGTGTGAGACCCAAGTCTAACTCAGGTTCCCTGCGCCAACACAAACGCTATTTCTATCTCCTCTTTGGAGAACCGATGGTCAGTGTCATCTGCAGCCTTCTCTTGGCATGTCACTGAGCCACACTTTCAGATGGCCCCTCAGCCTTCCACCCTCCCCGCTAATGGATCTGTCGTCCTGAGCTCTTTGGCCCTTCCTTATGTGACAGGTTTTCCTACCTGGCAGTCCGGGTAGTACGAGTGCTTTAAATAGGGAGCTGTGGGCCGGACTGGACTTGCCCTTAACAAAGACTCTGGGGGCGGAGAGGAGAGCGGGACCAGGTCAAGGCAGACCCAGGCCAGCCCCCGATCCCATCCCATCCCCGCACCCACACTGCCAGGCACCCAGGCCGCATTCAGACTCCTCTCTTCACTGTGCAGTTTGATACAATCTGGAAAACGCATTAAACATTACACAGAGTAGTTGACGCGTAATTAATAAAGTACAGATTTTGGCTGGAAGCCTCAACTTAAAATAGCACCGTGGCTGTGGGGGGAGCAAGGCCGGGGGAGAGAGGCTCAGAAGGATGTCATGTGACTAGGACCAAGACCGTTATCTCTGCGGATAACAGGGTCACTTCTCTCTGAAATTAAGGAGGGAGGAGAAAGATAACGATTATGTATTTTTATTAATAAGGATGAGACCTGGGCTCAGAGAGGCGAAATGTCTTGCCTAGGACACTTGTGTGTCCCAGGACAGAGTCAGGGACCTGAGCCTGCGCCAGCACCTTTGACACATGTCTGCGCTCAGGTAGAAGTCCACCTTTCCTGTATCACCAAGCCACAGCCTGCACATTCCAGGGCTGTTTTTAATTTGAGAAATGTCTTAATGGCGTTTTGAGACAGCCTGTTCCCTCACCGATTCTCCAGAGAAGCTGGAGAGAGCTTCATATCTTCTTTGAAGAAGGAAAAAAAAAAAAGGCCTTTTCTTCTGCCAGCATGTTCAGAGAGCCCTTTGCTGCAGTTCACCAGCCTTGTGGTGAGAGGCGAGAGGTGAGGAAGGGGCTTGAAGAAGCCGGGGGAAGGGGAGGAGAGGCTTCCGTGGTTAATTCAAATGCCTGGCCTTGGGGGCTGTCTCGACTGAAGCTGGAGCCCCCTGCTCTCTGCCAGCCCATCCCAAGTTGGGTTTCTGAAGCAAAATGCAAATTTCAGCCCAACTAATCAACCCTGACGGGGTAGCATCACCTAGAGCCAGCCAGTCATTGACAAACGACCCAAGGCAGGCCTGAGAGATGAGGAGTGCCAGCCCCAGGCAAAGGAGACCTCCATGGAAGGTTCTGGAAACTTCAAAATGAAATCACCATTGAGCGGAACCTTGACATCAAATGGGAAACTGAGGCAGGCAGGAAGTCCCAGTGGAATCTCCTCCTCTCTTACAACACTTCCTTCCTCTCGCTACCAGGCAGAAATGAACTTGACCTTCTTGTTTAAACACCAGTGAATGGGTGAGGGCGTGTGGAAGTCTATTATCCTATGGGACCCTGAAGGCCCTCTGTGAGAATAATTAATCATTAATTATGTGACATAAGGAAAATTCACTGGCTTCTATGGCATGACCTGTATTGCATTTGTTTCTGTATCCCCAAAGCATAAGCACTACTCTTGGCACGTAGAAGACCTTCAAAAATGTTTGTAGCCATTTTTGTAAGTCATGAAAAACGTTTGTGGTCAAGACTTCACTCCATAACCTCCCAGAGCCTCAGTATATTCGCCTGTAGGATGGGGATAAAGAGAGCTTGCCTTTCCTCCAGGCGGCTGAGTGGATTGAATGAGAAGCCGTTGTTAGTCTGGGAGCCAGGCAACAGCACAATGCTATCTGGCTGCCTTGTCCCGCCTGGTTCTGGTTCTCCGTTCTTCCCCCCACACCTGGGTCAGAGCCAGCTAGACTGATCAGGCAATCAGAGAGACACAAGGAGTTTCTGCCCTCTACCCCCAGGCTCCTTGCAGGCACCTTGCTCTTAAATACCCAGAACTTAACCCAGAACCGTATACAGCTACTTCTTCCCAGGGGAACACGGGTCAGAGGTCCAGAGCTAGAGGCCCAGCCATCAGCCAGATTCCCAGCTCTAACCCTTTCTGCTTCTAGAGGGTTTTGTGCTAACGAAGGAGAGGAGGGGCGGAGAAGAAACATGCTATCTCTGGTGCCGAGGGAGGGAGGGGGAGGCTGGCGGAAAGGCAGGTTGGGTTTCAGCGGCATTCCATAGCGGGCTTTTGCTGTGCAGCGGAATCAGAGCTGAGGGAGCTGCGGACCAGAGGAGCCTCAGAGCTGACCGTGGGCAAACCCGACAGCCCATCTGGAATCCATCCATGGCCTGCCTCCCTCCCTCCCTCCCCCATGCCGTGAGCTCATTGGAGGAGCCACCGGGGAAGCCGGGCCAAGCGCCCTAATGGGCAGGCTAGGCGAATCCCACAGGTGCCAGCCCGCAGGCCCCTGTTGCTCCCTCCCAGCTCTGAAAGCATAGGTCCCCCACGCACCAGGCCCCACAGTCAGCTCCTGCCCCTTCCTCTGAGAACCAGAGTGAGCTGACCTCGTGGCTCCGAGGAGCGCAGAAGACAGGAGAAGGTGCCTCAGCGTGCTGGCCAGACCCAGGTTCTTCTGGCCTGGGAGCGCCAGCCCCATTCCACATCAGGAAGAAGCCCAGATGGGCATCAAGGCAGCTCTGGGCTTTCAGAATCCTCATAGCCGTTGACTGTCAGGATCTCAAATCTCCTCGGATGTCTAGTGTCCCAAACCTCCCATCACTCCAATATCCTTCATGCCCAGACTCTCACAGCAGACAGATCCAGAGTGGGAAGACCTGGCATTGTGCAAAGCACAAGGACAACCAGTCGCCGGCAGCCTGGGATTTTATCCTCGGCTCTGCTGTGGTGGTTTGCTTTTGACCTTCAGGGAGTCACTGGCTTTCTCAGGGACTCCGTTTCCTCTTGTATAACAGGACACCTGCCCCTGCCGGATGATCATACAGGAAAATTTGGATGACAGAATCCAAAACGAAATATCATATTGCCCAAGCACATGCTCTTCAGAGCAGTTGATAATACAGTGCCAGTTACAGCAACAAGTACCAGCCTCGACTGGGAGACTCGGACCCCCAGGGCCCCTTGTCCTCTGCCTCTCTGAGGCATCCTCCCAAAGCCTGTAGGAGGGAGAATTTATTTCCTTGTTTTCCTGGCATCTTCCCGACTCCCTGGGTCAGTAGGCGTCATGGTGGCTTTGTTGTCACCCACTGTATTCGATTAACCTTTGATCAACACCCAGCCAGCATGTAGGGGTGGATACCTGTGGGGCTCTCCCCTTCTCACATGCAGAGACGCATACTCCCCTCCATGAGCAGGAAAGAGGAATAGCTCCCCCACCCCAACCCCCGCCCACTGGGAATGCCCTCAGCCTGGTGACCTGGAGGTAGAGCTCACCATAGGAAGGATCCTGAAATCTAAGAAAAGTTACCCATTTGTTGGAGAGCCTGACGAGGTCGGAGGAAGCTCAGACCACCTGGAGGGAACCAGACCCTCTTGCCCACCACAAATCTCTTTCAACAACAAACTTTGAGAACAGCCTGTTTTCCCAGGGCAGCTTCCTGTATAGTGTTTGCGGAATCCGTCTGTCCAAAATCCCTCTCCAAACACGAGGTTTCCTGCCCAGCACTGGCAATCAGAGAGCTAATTATCTGGGATTAGAGATGGGATGGGGGGGTCCCATTTAATTACAGGAAAAAATTAACCCAACTGATGTTGGCAAGGCCGCTGGGATTAGAACTGAAGTCCAGGTTTGAAAGCCAGTCAGTTTGGAAGGTGGGAGCGCCCGGTGTTCCCGCCTAGTGTCTTCTGCTCTTGGCTGTCTCTGGAGTCCCTGAGATGAGGGTAGCAGGACAGGACGGCTCGAGGAGCTTCTCTCCTGGGGATCCGGGAGAGAGGTGTGTATTAGAGAGAAGCAAGGGGAGAGGCAGAGACACAGCACAGAGAAAAATGCAGAGAGGTAATAGACACGCAGAGAAACTGGAATTGACAGGAGATACACAAGGAAAGGAGGGAGAAAGAGATGGGCAAGTGGGAAGTAAAAGGAGATTGTTGGTGAAAGTGGACCGAGGGACACGTTTTAGAGACCATTTCTGTCCCAGTTCCTATGGGCTTGGATTTCTGTCACTTTCCCTTTCAAGGGGAGAAAAAACAGAAAGGCAGCAGAAGCAGGCGTCCTTCCTGCCTCCTTCCTTTCCCTCTTCCCTCTCTCCTCCTTCTGGTGCCCGGAACACTGACCCAGTTTTGCCACACACAGCACAGGTGATGAATGCATTCAGCCTGGTGGGGGGACGAGGATGGGGTGGGAGCGTGGACTCCATTGGGCTCCTAGTGATCTTGAGTCTCTTCTGTGGCCCAAAGATGGGGCTTCTTGCCAGTGCTTGCCTCGTTTCTTAGGAGGGGAATCTCCTGGCTCGAAGAAGCATTCATTCATTAACTTACTTATTCATTTTTCTGTTTTACAAATAGTTAGAGAGCAGTATTAGGGGCCAGACCTATAGCTGATCTATGGACTTTCATTAGCCCAGCAGAATGCAAATTGAACTCTGGCTCTTATGTTATGAGTGATATCTCCCCACTTCTTCCCTCTTTTCCAACACCTCACATACACTTAAACCATCCTGGGAGTAATCCAGAAACACCCCCACCCCCACCCCAGCCAGCTCCTGCTGACAGAGACAAAGGATCTGAGCACAAAGTTCAAAGACCTGAGAATACGTCAAGGTAGCATATAACGGAAGGCAAATTTGTGCAGTGCAGAGTATATGAGTGCATGAGCATAGTTATTTATATGCATTTCTATCCCACTTCTTTCCAAATAAAGAATTAGGTGATGTATAAAAGATATGGCAAACATATATAATGAAAACCAGCATGGAACTAGAAAATTCAAGCCACAAGGGAGGAGTGGGAATAATATGCTAAGAATAAAACTAATAGAGGCACCAGCACCCAGCATCAAATTTGGCCTGAGTATCCTGGAAGCCAAATCAAAAAGGAAAATGAGATGAACTAGAAATCCTTAGTCTCCGATAGAATTATATCTATTTCTTTAAGAGAGGCAGTTCCCAGACATTACATTCTAGAAGTGATTCATCATGTGAGCCCTTGTACAGAAATTAGGACAAAAGTTCGACATCAAAATCAGAAGCATCTTTTGTATGACAATTTCTTATATTAACTTCCACTAAAATGCCAAGGCTGTAATGTCCATGTAACAATCATCATTCCATGAGTTACTCTCGTGGAGTAACAAACAATAATAAGCAAGTAGATAAGGCTGTTAAGGAAAGGGAAGCTTGCTGGTGAAGCTTTTGTGGTCCAAGTTCATGGCTTTCTGGAGCTCTAATGTGATTCAAAGATAGAATGCATTATTGCAAGCACCCTTTGTGCTTGGTGCTGTTAGAAGTGGAATAAAATAGATTTAGCTTCTACATCTGGGAATTTATAATTTTTGTTGGCACTTCTATAGGGGCTCAGACAGCAGAAAAGAGCATTAAAATGATAGGCAGTGAGATGTGAATGTCATACACAAGGTGAAAGTGCGTGCATTTTTGGGAGGCATGTGGCTTAATAAAAGATTGTATTCATCAAACTGACCCAGAGTCCAATCTCTCTCTACCACTTACTGGCTCCGTGACCTCAGGCAAGTTACCTGACCTCTCTGAGCTGCAGTTTCTTCATCAGTGAAATGAGTTTGGGGGATTGAAATAGATGTTTTGTGTAAGCGTCTGGTGCCCCATCCAACACACCGTATGTGCTCAGTTAATGGCAACGGCGCTCCGTTCCAGCATTGCTAAAGAAGGCGCCATTCCTAGGGAGGGGAGGGGAGCCACACGTGAGGTGAGGAGACTGAGCCGTTCTCTGATTCTCGCCAGGGTGGCTGGGGACCCATCGCCCCTCCTGAGAAATCCTCTCCAAGCCATCAGTTTCCTAATGGTTGGGACCATCTGAAGCAATTCTGCAGATGCTCCAACTTCCTCTCTCTCTCAGGTGGTCCCAGAATTCCCTCCCTCTGCTCTGTTTCTGTCACAATGTGACTCGGAGGTCCATGACTACCCCTCTCCCCTTTCCCTCACCTGTTTTCTGTCCTCTTTGGAAACGCCCCACACTTGGAGTTTGCTCTCCTGCTAGGTCAGCAAAGGAAGGTCCCCCTTGCCATGTAAGGAAGGCCCACCTTTCCCAGGCCATCCCCATGGTGGTCTCACCATACCTCGACCCCCAGGGGTCCCCCTCTGCTCGTCACGATGAGGTTCAGGTGTCAGGTAGGGTGAGGGTCAATACCTCTTACATCTCCTCGAGGCATCCTTGTCCAGATTGGATGCCAGTCAGCCCTAGGCAGCTCTAGATAACAGCAAGGTGGGTGAGGGTGGGAAGCCAGTGATGCTGCCCTGCCCACCCCACTGCACCTCCCTGACAACCGGGTACCCAGAGCTCCCCTGAGCTGCAGAGCTGGGCGGGAAGAGAGAGGCAGGCCCGGAGCAGCCCAATATTGGGCTGGTGGCCAGGCAGGCGCCAGGTGGGGCCGTAAGACACACCCCTCTTGCCCAGCCTCCCCGACCCCGCTTTTTTGCCGCTTCTCTGGTACTTTCCAGCTCACTGCCAGATTGTCAAAAGCTATGAGAGGCAAAGTGCTGTTCAGTTAATGATCCCAGTCCCTGGAGAGGTGGCGCGCTCTTTTAAGAGAAAAAAAAATAGAGAGGAGTGGGGGTGTGGGAGGGGCGGGAGAGGGGGCTGCTTTAGTGCTTTACACAAAAGCTAAGCTGTAGCTCCTTCTAGCTCTTTTTAAGGAACAGATTAGAAGGGGGGAGGTTTGCCCCGAGCGGCCTTCTCTCTGCGGGGAAAAGCCTGGAGCCGCCCCCTCCCTCATGTCTTCTTCACAAAGTAAAAAGGGTCTGAATCAGAAAGCTGCCATCCTCCCGGCCCCAGTGGCCTCAGCCCTCCGTGTCCCCAGCACAGGCCCTGTGGAGACCCAGGCACCACCGTTCCTTCGCGCTCAGAGAGGTTGCCCTCAAAAGGAGGCTGCAGACTCCCACAAAGCAGAGCGCTCCTGCTGCTCCCCCACCGCTCCCCCTTCCCCAGCTGCTCCCTCAGAAAGGCCCCTAGAGTGGGGGCGACTGACAGCCCCGGTGGACCCCTGAGGAATTCCCTCCCAGCCTGGTTTTCCTCCTCAGTCTGGTCCCACCCAAGAGCAAATCAGTCAAAAACGCTTCACCTCCACGCAGCCCTTCCCAGGGAGCATTCCAAGTGCTTTCGCGTTCCGTATCTCATTTGCTTCCAGCACAGCCTTGTCATGTAGGCAGTACTGTCTTTTATCAGTTTTGCAGATGAAAAAAGTGAGAATTAACTCCCCTGTGTGGCCTCCACGCCAGCCAGTTAAGACATCAGCCCCGACTGGATGGTCACCACCTATCAGAAGGGAAGACTGAAAGTGTGGGGCCCGAAAGATCTAGAAAGGAAACCGAAAATCCTATGAGGAGGCTGCTGTCTTCACAGAGGCGAGACTGATGGGCTCTTTAATTTCTGTCATCCCTCCAAGTGTGATCTGCCTTTAGGGGGGACTTTTTAAAGTTATTTTGTTTCCTCTTATCCCTAGAACAGTTCCCTCCTGTCTTGATCCCTGTTGCCTGCTCACATCCTCATGCAAAGAATCCCATCGGATGCAGAAATGCAGCCACTCCTTGGGTGCCGTGGTGTGTGGCTGCCCAGAGTCCTAGAGCACGTAGCCTCCTGGGTGGTGGGAGCCTCTCAGGGTCCGGAGGATGGGCGGGGTCAGGAAAAGAAGAGTGGGGGCTGCATTTTGCTGATGGTTGAGCCCACTGGATGTCCTGCTAAAGCTCAGAGAAAAGGCAGTGCGAGGATTGCTCCGCACAAGGCCAAGCCCGGCTTCCCTCCTTCACCCCCCCTAACCTCCCCCCAACCCCGCCCCAGTGAACTCCTGGCACCTGCTGCTGTACCCAGCCACCAGCAGGGGCTGCATGCTGGCACTGTGCCTGGCAGCTGTGGGGCGTCAGCACAGGAGCGGGCGGACACCGAGGAGAAGCAGGTGTCCAGCCCGAGAGAAAGAGGTGACCGGGAAGCGTCTCTGAGCAGCAATGCCAGGGTGTGCAGCTAGAGTTCATGTCAGATGGAGCAGATCAGACAATCCTGGCTCACCACCCCCGCCCCATCCCACCTTGATTAGACTGATCTGGCCCCAGAAGAACAGCAATGAATTAATTAAGGGTCTGTTGTCATGAAGCAGCTCATTATTAAAGTCCCTCTCCTGGGAGGGGAGATGGGGAAAGGTGTGAAGACGACAGCTATTCAAACAGAATCTTTTAAAAGAGCTAGACCCTCCCTTAGCTGTCTGTTCTGCCCTTGGGCTCTGCCAGGAAGTCAGACAGGCCAAAGCCCACAGGGCACCCCTGCACTGCTCTGGCTGCCCCGATTCCTGGGGCTGGAGTGTTTCTGGCCTCCCTTCCCTTCCCTCCTCTGACACTGTTTCTCAGACCCCAACTCTGACCCCATCTTTGTAAACTTCACCCTTGCGCTCCATCTGCCTTTGAGCCATCAGACGTCCAGCTGTGTGGCCCTGGAGTTCCTTTCCTAGCAGCACCTTGAGTATTTATGGTACTTTCTTCCTAAGCGCTGTTACCGGTCCAGTAGGAGTGGAAAAGATCGTTTCAACAGACACAAACGTGTATAGCGTGTTTGTGTGTCAAGGCTCTAGAAGATTTGGTTGCACGGGTCAGGGGAAGGTGTATGTGTGGAACAAGATTCTCTTCTTCTCTCCCCTTCTTTTCTAGAGATGAGAAAACAGAGGCCCAACAGAGTTGAGTTGTGACTCATCCGTCTACCAGCTCTATGACCTTGAGGAAGTTCCCTCACCCCTCTGTGCCTCAGTTTCCACATCTATAACATGGGAATAATGGGGTCATTGTGAGGATTAAATGAGAAAATGTGTGTAAAGTCCGTGGCATGATGTCTAGCAATAATGGGGATGAAGTAAACGTGAGCTGTGACTCATGTTCCACTCCAGCCTGATTTCAGCAACAAGAATCCATCCATCCCATCAGCATGTGTCACAGAGGTCTGGCTGTAAACAGTAGTACCAAGTACAGGGAGGCACACGAAGCTGTAAGAAACAGTGTCTGCTTTCTAGGAACTTACAGTCTTAGGAAAGACATCCGCGTGTGTTCATAAGTAACCGTGTCAAGAGACACATGAGGTACTGTGGGGGTTCAAAGGAGGGGTCAACACAGGCTTCGTGGAGGAGGTGGCACTTGGGTTGGGCCTTGAAGGATGGTTAGGATCTAGGAGGTAGAATAAACTGTTGAGGAAAGGCATGAGGACCAAGAACCTAGGGACCTAATTGGAAAGTGGCGAGAAGGCCAGGTTAGCTAGACCCCTGAATGACGCATGAAATTCTAAATTATCAATAGGGACACCTAAAGGTATTGTGTGTATGTGTGCGTGTGTGTGCGTGTGTGCGTGCACGTGGCTGCATGCAATGCTTTCCTTTTTTTCATATTCCAAAAGTAGTGTATGTTCATCATAAAAAAAATAGGAGACTGAGATAAGCGAGAGAAAGAAAATTACAAACACCTGAAATTGAAGGATTTTGCATACAGAAAAGGCAGGATCAAATAAGTGTTTTAAGAAGATTAATCTGGCAGTGTTTGGTGGAACAGATTAGAGCAGGAATATGCTGGAGGCAGGGAGATTTTTCAGGTTATTGCAGTAACACAGATAAGAGGCAATAAAGGCTCAGACCTCGCCCGTGAGTGATGGGAAGAAAAATACAGCGACGTCGATGTGGTCTCCGTTTCTCTCAGCTACCACGCATTTTCTGCACCGTGGTGTACACATGCCACGTGTGTTTTTTTAAATGACTTTTCCTTTTAAAATCTCTGGGAGTCTTCTGCTTTCAGGCACAAGCCCAGTGTCAGATAGCTGTGCTCACAAATCTAGACCTCCCTTCCCCGCCTTACAGCCCAAAATGCCATCCTCAGTGTTAATGAAAGCGAGAGATTACTGTTTCAGATTATAAAATGCGGCGCAATTTTAGCCCATTGAAAAGAATGAGTTAATTAAAGAGGGTAATAACCCTCTCAAACGCCCCGCCCTTTGCTCTTTTTCCAACTGCAGGTGGCCTTCTTTGTCACACTGGAGGAGACAGCTATATGATCTATTTTGTACCCCAGGACTTATCTCCAGGGACACCCAGCACTTTTTAGATGTAATTTCTAGTCCCAATGCAGGCATTGTCCTCTTGTTTGACTTGGGGAAAACCAAGGCCCCTGAGGGAGGCCCAGTGAAAGAGACAGAGCCCAGGCTTTGCAGTCAGGCAGCCTCAGCGTGGAGCTCTGCTCGGCCACCTTGCCAGCTGTGTGATCCTGCTCTGGAAACTTCACGTTTCTTATTCTGTGAAATGGGGAAGCCACCACTTAGAGCTTTCAAGGTTATTCACGTGTGCATCTCCAACCTTCTGCACGCTAGTTGTCATGTTCCATAGCTATTCTATAAATATATTGAAGTAATTGATAAAAGGAGATCAACGTTTCAGAAGCCCGGTGTATATCCATTTTCAGGAAGTGCTAGTTTCCTTTGTCCCACCCCCCACCACTCCCCAGAAATGGGGCGTTTCCAAGCTAAACCTGGGCATATGTTAATATGCCTAATCCTCACCACATCCTATTTCAGAGGTGAAAAAGGCTGCATCACCTCCACATGGACCCTAAAGGTTGATTCTAAATCATCCCCAGTTCAAAAAGCCTAAGAGGTTGGATTCCATTCTCAAACAGCCAGGGCATCATCCCTGGGCCAGTAACCTGGGTGCAATGCCTGGGATAGAGATTCTGAGAGTCCACCATTGCTAAAGCTTTGGGTAAACAGAGATTCGGATTTGCCAGAAGATGCTCATTATTCTTTATGAATTCCTCCTGCCACCCCTCTACGCTCCCCCCTCCCTCTCCCCAACTCGGTGTGCTCCCTGTGAATTATTGCTTTGCCGCTGCGTGATTTGATTTCATCTAAGGCTGCTTAATGCTTCTGCTGTCCCTCGCTGTGTTTATCTTATTGTTTCCCAGAACAATCAAGTGCTTCCTCCACCCCTGGCAGCTTCATCTCGTTCCCCGGGGCCTCCTGACCTGCCCAAGTCTTGGGCTGGAGCAGGCTTGAAAGGTGGGGCTGGTCTGGGGCCAGAGCCCCAAGCCCTGGAACTGCCCAGCGTAATTCACCTCCATAAGCTCTTGTCCCTTCCCAGGACTTGGAGCTCCAAGCCCTCCCTGGCCGAGTGAGAACCAGGAGATTGTATTCTGGTGTCTCTAGGCCTTGATGTCATCCTCCCCGGAGGCGTAAAGGGAGAGGCCCCTGGGACAGGAGCTGGTGCCCTTGTGAAGTGCAGTTTGTCCTTAACCACAGGAAGGCGTGAAGAGAGGCTGCTCCTGGCCAATCTGTGGGCCACTGGCTCGTGATTGCCTCGCTGTCTACCCCTGGCTGATGAGGAACAAAAAAGCCACGATTTTTGGGGGGTGTGTATAGCGGAGAGGTAGAGCACATGCTTAGCATACACGAGGTCCTGGGTTCAATCCCTAGTACCTCCCTTAAAAAAAACAAAAACAGATTAAAAAAAAATAGTCATTGAAGCCATGATTTAGAAGAGACTGCCACTCCAGCCAGCCTCCCCAACCCACCCTCCCTAAACAGTTACCTCGCTCGGAGTGCGTACTCAATGAATATTCACTCTATCCCCTGTCCTCGTATGCCAGAATTCTGAGGCTGTCCCAAGATGCAGAAGTTCTGAGACGAGTGGTTCCTCTTGCGATCCTCTCCCTGCATTCCAGGAGAAAGCACTTCTCCACGGCCTGGCCTTCTGAAATCCAGGAGCCTCTAGCCCCATGTCCTCTGCTGCTAGCCCATCCACCCCCAGCTTAATATCTAGGGCAGACTCCTAACATGCCCAGAAATAGAAATAATTGTACATGGAAATGTCAGTCTCCAGCGTCAGAGCCCCCATGATCGACCGACAACTCACTGGGGACCAGCTCTGGAAGCATCTGCATGTGTGTGGGAGGATGTGTGTGTGTGTGTGCATGCGCGCATGCAAGGGGGCTCAAAGTTTAGTACATCGTGGTGATCGCCTTCCTTCTCATGGACAGGAAGGGCCCTTTGCTTTGGTTTCCCTCTTCTCCCCTGACTCAATACAACCCACAGGCCAAGTTTTCCAGGCTCCTGTGTCCCTCTCCAATGATTCAAGCACTTAGGGGCAGGCTCCCAGCCCTCCTCCAGGGAGCCTCAGCCCTCTGGACTGTGACTGCATGGTTAGGTAACATCGGCCCAGCTTAGGGTTGGAGGAAGGGTGGGCAGGGGTGTGAGCCAGAGGCACTCCGGAAGTTGCTGCTGCTTCAGTGTGTGTAGTGTGTGTGTGTATGCACACCCTTGTAGTGTGTACAGGATAGAGGGAGGGAGAATCTCAGAGACAGAATTTACCAAAGACTTCAATCTATAAATAATTCGGGTCATGAAGCGCTACAAAAATAAACTTCAGCCTGAATCCTTACTCTGGCGGCACTAAATGCA
Organism: Vicugna pacos; assembly: GCF_048564905.1. NCBI lineage: Eukaryota > Metazoa > Chordata > Mammalia > Artiodactyla > Camelidae > Vicugna > Vicugna pacos. Next base: position 9,873,136 of record NC_133009.1, on the reverse strand, counting down.
CAGCTGCAGATACACTCCTCATTAACTCACTTCCAAGTTCAATCTGAGCAGCACCAGGCTTCCTCCACCTTTCCCCTCTTTAAAGGTCTCACGGCGTGCGTGCGCCCGCGCACACACACATCTGTGCACACACACATACTAATACACCATGCAAGCCCAGAGTCCTGAGGAAGAGATAAAATCAAATTAAAAAGGCCTCCTCCATAATGAATTTTAGGACATAAGGTGACAAGACCTGCTGAAATTATTGTTGAACCCTCAGTGATGACATCTCAAAAGCCTCACCGCCTCCAAATACTCAGGTCTGACAAACCAACTTTCTGAGAAATCTGGGCTTGTGCATAACAATAACCCTTTTATATTACATTGCACTTTTTTTAAAAAATTGAAGTCAGTTTACAATGTTGTGTCAATTTCTGATGTACAGCATAATGTTTCAGTCATACGTATTCATACATATATTCATATTCTTTTTCATTATAAGTTACTATAGGATATTGAATATAGTAAAATTTCTGAAGAACTCACAGTTACACTCCTGTTTTTCAGTTTCGCTATCACCCCCTCCAGGAAGCCCTCCCCTCGGTCCAGATGAGGCACTGCCCTGCCCTGCATGTCGGCCTGCCTGGGATTCCCATGCAAACCTCCTGTTGCTGGGGGGTAGCCCGTGTGTTTGTTTCTGCTTTGCTGGGGCTTCTTTCTCTCAGTGTCGCCGACTCTTAGCACAGGCCTGGCTCACAGGAGGCGTGTCCTGAATGAATTTTGGACAGTACTGAAATTCATAGCTAATAACTCGCTGCATTCTCACAACATCCTGTCTGAGCTCTAAGGACAGAAGTTATCGCCCTTATTTGGCAGCTACGGAAACTATTACACAAACAAGTGAAGCGACTTGCCTGAAGTCACATAGCCAGTTAATGAGAAAGCCGGGATTAGATCCCAGCCCTGCAGACACAAACCAGTGCCTCCCTCTGGGTGGTGATGCCACTAAAACCAATCTGTTTCCTACTTAGAGGCTCAAGAAGAAGATTCCTGAGATCCCCAATTCTACTGGTCTTTAGCAGCTCCTGCAAAAAATCCTACTAGTACTATTACCACCACTAATACTATTACTACCAACAATAATAATAATTAAGTGATACTAGAGTGTCAAAGCCCAAGCAAAAGCTCCGATAATTTAAAGGCACCTAGAGAAGAAATGGATGCATAAGGAAAAGAGTTCGGAGGGACCTGCAGGTAAGCTAGTTAATTGGATATGCTGATTTGAATTGGATAGTCAAGTGGAGAGGCTGTCATTAATTTCTGTACAGACCTAGCTGTGATTTCAAGGAAAGCTACTAATAGGATTACTGTTTCATTCTCATTTCAGAGAGGCCCCTCCCACCCGGAGGACCAGACAGTAAATCTCCCCTGGGTGTCACCTCACATCCTCCTGCCCCAGAGCCAGCCCTTATGCGCTGACTTTTAGCCTCCCAGCATGGTCCCCACAAATTAGATTCTGAGTTTTTTGTTGGCTTTAGGAAATAGGTGATTGCCGCATGATGGCCTTGGGGTCTGAAAGAGGAAGTGTAGCTAAGGAGAGGGTGTGGACCCTCATCTAACCATCTACTCTGTTCTCAGCTGCAGGGAACAGCTATGTTGGCCCACTACCGTCCTCTCATAAGAGAGCCACGGAGTAGCAGAGAAATCGGGCTCTATGTGGGAAGCCCAGCTCTGCCACCCTTTAGCTGTGTGATCGTGGGAAAGTCACCTAACTCTGTGTGCCTCAAATTTCCAATCTGTACAATGGGATCATAATAATATTTACCTCAGCAGTTTTTGTAAGGATCAAATGAGTTCATTTCTGTTACGTACTTTCAACCACACCTCGCACTTTATAAAAGCAGTGGAAGTGGTAGCTATTATTAAATTCTTGAGGCAGATAGGGTCTTTTGAAAAGCCATCAAGTCCATCCCTCAGACAGGGCCACATTTAACCACGAAGCAAAAGAAGTCATCCTGTGTTCAAAACCCTCCTGAGAAGGAGGTTACAGTCTCCTGCACTTACCTGCCTGAGAGTCGGGACTCCTCACAGCAGAAATTCTTACTCAAGCTAGACTAACTCTCCTTGTGCAATGGTTTAGACACATGCTTTCCTTTGCCCGTCTCTGTAAAGACTGTCACCCTCCGTTGTAGCATACTGTCAGTCTTAGCCCACCTGCCGAGCCTTGTCCAAGCAAAATGGCTTCACTCCTTTCTGCACATCCCCTGAGGTCAAGCCCTTCCATGCTGAAGTGACCGGCTTCCTTCTGTCCACATCACCTCCCCGCTCTGCCCCATCTGCAGGCTCCTCCTCTGCCTGGTTGGATGCCCGGCTGGAGCCCCTGCCACTTGGTCTGACAGTGCCCTTCTCTTGGATTGTATTCATGGCCTATTTCAGTGTATTGTTGTCCTTGTGGTCATTGACACCTGGCCCTGGGGACACAAGCCTAAAAGCTGAAGAGAGCTCACTTTGTGGGACACCACAGAACAGACTCAATCTGCTGGAGTTTAAAAACCTGCTTTTGTTTGGGACTCCGTGACAATCCCCCACTGCCTCTATCCTGTGTCTGGCAAGGAGGCCGACACTGAAACTCCAAACTTCCCATCAAGACAGAGAAAGATGGGGACTCGTGCACTTGAATGACAGTAGGGCCCTTCTCCCCACTCAGTCACGGGCGTTCTCGTCATCAGCTGTGTGCTTTCCTCTGGACCACACCGGCTGGGGTTGGTGGGGGCCCCGGGTCTGCCCCTGACCGGCTGTGTCCATGAACAGAAGAGCTCGGATGAGATGGGCTCCCAAGCCCTGCAGCCCCAGCAGCTTTCATAAGTCTATGATCCTCCTGTGATGGGACGGAGCAGATTACTTCTTCCTGTTATTCAGAGAGGAAAACTGAGGCTCAGGGAGATGAGGTAACTGACCTTAAAGTATACCGTTAGGCAGAAATCAAGCCCAGACAAGAAAAGAGTCAGAGTGGAAACTCGGGAACCCTGAGTCCCGCTTTGGGGTGTCACCTGGAAGGAGCAGAGGGAATTAGGGAAAAGAAAGATCTCTGCTGTCCAGATGGCCGCCCCTGCCTTCTGCCTGCCAGCCCTGCCCCACAGCATCCCCTTTGACCCCCTGGCCTCCTGGCCCCCTTCTCCATCTTCTCTGTCCCCCCCTCCCCCGTCAGGATCGTGGGCAGCTCCACCAGCTCGGGGCAGATAGCGCAGAGTGAAGGAGTAAGCGGGGAGGCGCGGGTTCCTCAGGAAATACTGCTCTTCTCTCCAGGGATTTAGACTGAATGAAATAGGATAGCTTAGTTCGGGTTCAGCACCAAGAAGATTGTCTGTTCTGGTTTAGTTTGAGCTCTGACGTTTGAGAGTTATGCAGGTTTGATTCTGGTTTCAACTGGTTTCTTAAAAGATTGGGATTGCAGACAGAAAAAAAAAATGTTTAGGTCTCTTATTCAAAAAAAAGTTAATGGTTGGGATTAGTCCTAGCTGGGACGTAGCAGAGTGTGTGATGATAAATTGTCTTTCGTTCAGTACAGCTCCATCCTGCCCATAGGTACCACCTACTCCTGGGGACCACAAAGCGAGGGTCAGGCATGGCTCTGCTCCTTCTGGCTGTGTGTCAGGGTTTGCAGGAGATCCAAGCAAGTGTCAGGGATCTTGGGGAGGAAACTGCTTGGCCTGGCAGAGGGTTAACTGGCTTCCCCAGGCAGGGAGATCCTGGGCCGGCCCTGGGATGCGAGGGTGGTTCTGCAGCTCTTGGGGCTGAGCCAGTGTCTGGAGCAGACTTAAACATCCCTAGAGAGAAGCAACTGTCACAGGAAGGGTGGCAAGAGACACTGGGACATTTCTTCTTCCGAAGAGAAAGCAGAGCCTGAACGCCCCATCTTATGGAAACAGAATACTGAGGTCAAGCCAACCAGAAGTCATGACTGTCATATCCCTTCTACGTTTTGCAATAACCTGGGAACTTTTGTGGCTAAAGGCTGCTACACTTCTAGAAGGGTTTCATAGAAATTTCGGATCTGTCCATCTAAGAATGCTGGAAGGTTAAGGGGAGTTATTTTAATTGTGGGGCATTTTCCCAGACTGAGACCCTTGCTGTCCTCTCTGCTTGAGTCCATCATGAGATCTGCTCCCGGGCGGAGGGCAGTAGCCTCAGCCCCACACCGTTCTCGCTGACCCCAGCATCTTCCTCCACCCTATGAGAATGAATTAAATGGCCTCCTGACCCCTCCCCTGGAAGGAGGGCATTTAGTGACAGTTGCCAAGGCAACGTCTTGGGACAGCAGGAAGCCACTAGCTAGGCAGGGAAAGGTCAAAAGAGGAGCTTGGGGAAAAGGAGAGTCCAACCCGCAGGGGAGTTACTAGGGTATGAATGGCTGAGAGCAGAGTTTTTTTTGATCCCACTGAGGTTTCCTCCTCATCTTCAAGCCCAGAGCTCCCAAGTCACCCAGCACAACAGATAAGGAGAACCTGGCACCTCTGAATCTCGCCCTGCTCCAGTGTCCCTACCTCTGGGGTCTAGGCACAGGGCCTTAGGCAGGAATCTGCTGTTTCTGCCAGTAGGAACTCCAGAACCACTGTGCCCCACCCCACACTGGGCCCGCGGTCTGCTCCTTACCCTCTCCAGTCCAGCCCAACCCAACAGGCACAGATCAGGCCTGGCTCAGGCCCCTCAAGTACGCAAATTCTTAGGAGGGTAGAAAAATTTGAATGGAAGCACTGGTCCTGCTCTCCCAACTCTGCAATCAGTAATGCTCTTGATCCTCCCTGCTCTGCCAATAAAAACTGAAAAGGCATCCATCCATTCTTACATGTTTACTGTGGCATCAGGCACCACGTTTGGCCCTCGCGATGAATAAGTCATGGTCCTTGCTCTCAGAAGCTCTCTGTGGGGTGGGAGAAATGGGCAGAGGGAAGGAGCTGGTTAGAAGTACAAGGGAGAAATCAAAGGGAATAGGAGGAGAGGCTTCATCTTCAAATCGTCCAGAGAAAATTGTCTTTTGACCTCTCTTTGATTTAGCACTTAAGAGTCCACTGTCCTTTATCAGTTGGTTCATGGTTCGTGTCCTTTCGACAAGCATTTCTCAAGCATTCCCTTTTATCCATCACCAGCTGTGTTCCCAGCCCCATTCTAGTCCTCAGAGGTTAGTCCTCAGAGAAATAGAAAACATGCCTGCCTTCAAAATGTTGGCAGACAATTACAGAACAATTTAAGTAGGTAGTCAATACGCGTTAGCTAGTATATGTACAATGAACGAGTCAATTGATTATAATCTTGGGACAAAATGTCTGGTGGAAAAAAAAGCCACCAGGGTGAGGAGGAATTAGTGTGGTGGAGAGATTGGGAAGGGCTTCCTGGGGGAAGAGGGCTTGAGCTCGAGGGGGTTTAGATGGGCAGAGGACCAAGAAATGAGACGGAATCGGCGATATTGGTCAACAGTCAGCTGCTATCTTGGGGACAAGAAACCAAGCCATTGGGAGCACATTCAAACTAAGGAATCCCTCTCATTACCTTTTTGTATGATGGTAGGGACCTCTCTCCAATGAGTCTCTGAATTCTCTGAAGAATTTAGACTGGAGGAGCACTTCTCAGACCCCCAGACCAGCAGCCTCACCACGTCAGCTGGGAATTTGTTACAGATGGACATTCTCAGGCCTCACTCCCACTGAATCAGAAACCCCGGGGTGGGCACTGTCCCAGGCCCTCCAGGTGGGTCTCAGGGCACGCTGGTTTGAAAACCGCTGGACCACATCAGTGCTCTCAGACCCGGGCCGCTCACTGGAGTCACCTGGGGAGCTTAGAAACCCAAATAAGATGTCAAGGCCCCACGCACAGATATTCTGATGCCTGAATCTAGCCATGTTTTTGGAAACTCCCAGGATGATTCTAATGTGTGGCCAAGGCTGAGAAGCACCAGACTGGAAGACGTCCAAGCCCTTTCTGATTTCTTATCCTGGGATGGGCTCTGAGATACTGTGCCGGGATTCCTGGCTCACCAAAATCATTGGGTGGATTTACACACGTTCAAGGGATATGTCTGAGGGCAGAAGGAGCTTTCTGAGATCCTAAAATCTTGACTCTCTCGATGACCAGCTTTTTGATGTTTTGAAGGCTGGTCCCACCACCCTCCCTTACTCGCCGAGTCAGAAACACTATGTGCACAAACACAGATAATTGTGCACAAGCACACACTTAATTGCACACACCCTGATCACACAGTGCTGCAAATATATGTAGACACACACAAGAATAACCCAATGGGGATATTCACATTGCACCTGAGGACACACATACACACACAAATAAACCCACCACCGAAACCCCAGACCCAGCGCACTCAGATGGCTTGGGAAAGGATTCCTCTTGGTGGAAACTGGGCTATTGGAATTAAGAGGCACCCCTGAAAAAAAGTGTTTTTAATAAAATAAAATAAAAATGAAACAGAAGCCCACCTGTCTTCCCTGTAATCTAGCCTGGCTGAGGGTAGCATTTAGGGGCAGGATGTGGAGATTAGCTTCTATAAACTACCTACTACCTACTCTAGGTAACCCACAGGGGACTGAGCACAGGTGCTGACAATGCCCTTGTTTCTTTTGCAGATTCGAGCTGATGGTCCCCCCCATGGCGGGGTCCAATATGAGATGGTTTCTGTGCTCAAAGACGGGAGCCCCATCCTCCGGGACATGGCCTTCTCCATCGACCAGCGCTACCTGTACATCATGTCTGAGAGGCAGGTAAGTGCCAGCACCTCTCACTTCTTTCCAAAGCCCAGGAGGAGCAGATAACCTGTGACCCTTGTTTTAGAAGCTGTTCCATCGAATAAGAGAGACCCCTGGACTGGCTGCTCAGGGGTCTTAGCAAGCTTTTGCAGGGAGACAGAGAGGAGCATCTGGGGCCAGCCACTTCCCGGAGCCTCTCTCTGGACCACAGCCCCTGTCTCAGTGCGTGATGAACAGCCCTGCAGGAACGGGCCAGACTGCACGGAGCAGCTCGGTGTGATTAGGAGGTAGATTTACTGCTCCCGGGCCCACAGAGTCTGCTGCTCAAGGGAGCCAAAGAGGTGTAAATAATCCAGGCCTCCAGGCTGGGCTCAGTCCTGGGAGAGATAGACCCGACATAGGGCCCCAGAAGGAGATAAAAATCTTGGCCTGAATCTTAGACTAACACAGAGTCTAAGGCCAGCTCTGGGCAGCTGCAGCTCTGCCTGCAGAGATGGGGAGCCCTAAGAAGCAGACTTCTACCCTCTGCTGGGCAACACCTGAGTGGGTTCCCCACCCTCTTGGGTGGAATGTTATTCCCCTGGAGTTATATTTGCTCTGCATACTTGCGGGCAGAGAGAAAGCAAATGCAGGGAGAGCCATGGTGAAGGGCAAGAGAAGGGGGAAGGCAGGGGATTCACCAAATTAATGGCGGTCAGAAAGCAAAGCTTAGACCTTAGGAAAGGATGGCTGTTTCCATTCAGTCAGTGGGTTGACAATTGGTCAGCAGGAGCGGTGGTCTTGGCATTGACTTGAACATGGTAACTTAAGATAAAGGCCCCAAGAGGGGGAAAGGACTGTGAATTTGTCTTGGCGCTGAGGACAGTGACTTAGGCCAGACAAGGATGCTGTGCTGGAAGACCAGCTTTCTCAAGGTGCCTCCCCGCTAGGATGTCATTCTCAAAATACCCTGCAAAGATTCCGGGTGTCCTCCATCAACTTCGCCCTCCCAGAATTCTCTTTCCCTCCTTGCTTTTTGTATGTATGGATTCTGAATCTGAGGACAAGGGATGAGCAGAGGGAGGAAGGAGGAGGTGAATGGGCACATGACAGCATGAGGGAAGCAGGGATGCAACTCGAACTTGAAAATTACTTCTTGAGAATAGTTTATGCTAATTATATGTAAATTACACCCAGCTCCTCTTGAACCCACCTGTCTTTTTACCTTCTTTCATGTAGCTGCTGTGGTCGAGACTAAAATACGGCCAGATAGGAACTTGGAACCTTAAAAAAATTACTGGGCATAGATGTTTTGGGGAACAACGTACTGGAAAAAATATCAAAATGAATGGCACTTGGTCACTACTCTTAAGTTACTTACAGTGTAACAAAGGAGTGAGACATGTACCCAGATGTCTGTATCATCAGATTGGTGGCTATAAATGTTCTGCCTTTTCTTCTGTTTCTTCTTTGTTTATAAACGAAAGGTTATTTCTTATACAAAAATGGGAGATGAGCACCATACAAATTCAAACAATACATACAGAAAAGGAAGTAACAGTTCCCCAACCCCACACCCCAAGATGGTAACACCAGGGTAACACTGGGTGAATACCATTCCAGATGATTCTGTAGGAATATATATACAGATAGAAGGCTAGGTGGATGGATGGTCCCCTAGACAGGTGCGTAAAAAGCTGGTCAGAAGGATCAAACCGACCCACAGTATCCATGATATTTTCCAAAGACATTCTGTGTGGCTGAGGACTGGGCTGGTAACGCTGGGTAAATGTTCTTTCTTGGGTTCCCTGAATCCCATGAAGTGGGAAAGCAGAAACAGCAGGTAGAAGTGACCAGTGAGACCTCAGTGGAACTGAGGAGATGCCAAGGCACCTATTTGGACTGCATATCTTTTACCCAAATGAGATGCCTTCTGAAACTGCATTCAAAATGTGACCAAAGGAGAGGGCTGGAAGCTGATAAATGGCCTTCGGGGAATATAATGACCTCTCGAAACCGTATCTGATGTCGTCTCTGAGAGCATCAGCTCAGGCTAAACCAAGTGTCCACATAGCTTATTTCTAAATATCCCGTCCTTTGTTCTTACCTTCTGCCTCCGCTGCCCAGTTCACACCAAACGGAAGGGCTCAGTAGTAGCCAGGCACGCTGAGCAGATGTAGGAATAATCTGAGTTTACTGCCGTGCAGCTATCTCAGCTGAGAGATTCGTCAAGGGAGCTCCCTGTGCCAGGTGGAGCTGCGGTCCGCGGGCAGAGTCAGGGGCCTTGGTGATACAGCTCTCGGACGCCTGCGAACTGGAGAGCCACACACCGTGTACAGTCGGTACCTTGGTGATTTCACCGCGGGCTGGGTCCAGGGATGAGGGCCGTCCGTCTGAGGCCAAGCAGCTGTGAGTACAGAGTTATCACAGGCAGCTCGGACCTCTTAAAGGAAACAGTGCAATGTGTAGCAAGAGAGTAATCAATGAAAATGAAGTTAGATGACGTGGGTTCAAGTCCGGCTTTTGCTGTAACCAGACCTCTGACCCCTCCCAGCTTCAGTCTTCTCCCTTCTACAATCAAGGAGTTGCATCTCATGATAGGATTGTCTCCCAGGTCCGGGGCTCTGATTTAGAGCCCATCTCAACATTTTAGAGCCGGTGGCCTTAGACAAGTCACTCCACCTCAGTGCGTCTCCCAGGGGCTCGGCTGAAACAGCGCACAAGGAATTTCAGTTACACCGCCTCCCACACCACAAATACTCACCATTAGGTTCCGTAGGGCCTCTTCCAGCTCTCAGCCTTGTAGTCCCAGCACTCAGGAGGGCGGTAATTCAGGAAGAAAAAAAAGCCAGCACAGCACCGTCAGCAGCCCTGGGCCGAGTCAGGGGCCTGTGTTCTAGTCTTGGCCCACCTTTAACCAGCTGGTGACTTAGACCCTTACCTTCTCAGGAACTCAGTTTCCTCAGCTTGAAAGATGGAGATAATAAATCTAACTCTGGAGGCTCTATCAGACCTTAAAGAGACTTGTCTGAAGTCTTGGGGTTGGGGCTCTTCTCCAACCCCCTAAGACGACACCGAAAGCACAATGAACAGCCTTGAGGTTAGATCAAAAGAGGAACTTTCTGAACGGGAGATTTATGAAGCCATGTGTGCTCTAATGAACTTCTTCCCTGCACTGCAGCGAGGCTAGAAATGCTGGCTGGTTGTGGAGAAGCGTATTCCTGTATTGGGGCAGTGGTTGAAGACTTTGCAGTTCTCTAAAATGACCTAAGACCTTATAAAGCATCGTGGAAATGGGGTTTCCCATCACTTCACTTTACAGTAAATCTCTGGGCTCTCATCCCTGCCTTCACTGTGTCCCCAGATCCTGTCTCTCTGTCCTCCTCACCCTTTCCCAAATCATGGTAACTGTTGTATCCTCAGTGCCACGTGAAAGTGGAACCAAGTCTCTGGTCTCACGTTTTGCCTGGAGAGGTTTTCAGCCCCACAGAGCTAGAACAAGCCAGTAGAGCTCATAAGAGCATGCTCTCTCTCTCTCTCTCTTTCTCAGTTAATTAAATGTAATTAAGAAATAGGACTAGTAAGAAGTGTTGGGTCGTTCGTGCCACTGCCTAACAAGTCGATGTTAATGTACTGTTAATAGATCGAAGGCTGGTCAGTCTCAGGGGAACATTTGGGAACTGATTCCCCAATCCTACTAATTTGCCCAGATGCTCCACGGATAGGATGCGTTTCTTCCCTAGAAAATCCACCCCACCTTCCTCAACAGCAAATCGACCAGCAGATGTTACGGGAGGGAATGCAGGTCGCTACCACATCCTCAGCATCTAATGGAAGTCAGACAGCGAGTCCAGGGAAACTCAGGCTATGAGCCAAATGAGAAACTGAGCCACAAGATGAAAAGAAACTTGATAGCCCCAGTTTCCACCCAACTTGTCAGACTGGCCACTCCCAGAAAGGGAATATAACTCTGTACTCGCGGTGGATGGGAAAAGAGTATGGGGATGGAAGCAATTATTCTATTTTATACTTTAATTAGTTTGAATTAGCAGAGGGAATAGAGGCATAAAATGATCCAGCGAAGGGTGAAATGGAAAAAGGGAGTCACGGTGGAGAACAGCTCCATGCAGGCTGGAAAGGGTCTTGGGAACCACAGAAAGGCTGGCGATGGGGGCGTATGTGTGTGTTTGGGGTGGGTGAGGGCCCAGGATGCTGCTGTCTATTTCGAGGCCTGGAGAGGCAAATAGCACAGTGGTAAAGAGCTGGAGCACGGGAGGCAGACCAACCTCCACTCAATCCATCGCCACGTTCTAGGCATATGGCTATGAGAAAGTTACTCACTTCTCTCCACCTCAGTTTCTTCATCTGTAAAATGGGCCTAGTAATGGTAACTGTCATGAGGACTGAGAGACTACATATAAATTACCTAGCACTGTGTCAAGACGCAGTCAGTGCTTTCAATCAGTGGTAATGATTACTATCATTATCATGTTGCTACTAGTAGTAGCATTAGAACTTCTGGGAGCCCAGAGAGAGCTCGAAGCATCTCCACTATAAATCATCGCTGGGACAGAGATCCCAGTCTCAGGCAAACACCTGCAACCTGATATCCCTGCTTTTCCCTCCCCAGGGATACCTCAGAAAGCTTCTGGCCTGGCCGAATGACAGGCTTCAGCTAAGTCACTCATAATCTGCTATTTATTTTTAAAAATCCAGGAATGTGCCCAGCAGACTAAACAGTCCCGCTCCCCTTGACACAGGCGGAGGCAGCGCTGGGCTCGTGTGTGAGGCCAGTATTCTAGGCATCTGTGGTGAAAGGGGGGGGGTACTCTGAGGCCTGGTCACCCCCCAGCGACTTCAGGCCCCTGACTGGCTGCATGTGTGGACGCTGGGCCAGAAAGGGGCTACCCCTAGGGCTTTCCATTTTTGGCTTCTCCAAGTAAGTAAACCAAGTCTCAAGCTCATTGTAAAAGGTGGGACTGCCCTTCTCCGAGTAGTGGATGCTCAGACACCAGTTCCGATGCCCGTATGTGTGTCAGTTGTCAACATATTTTCTGGTTACTTATTGCTATGTAACAAACCACATCAAAACTGAAGGGCGTAAAAAACCACTTTCATATGCTCACAAACTGTGTGAGTCAGGAGTTCAGACAGGGCGCACCTAAGAGGGCTTTTCTCTTCCTTGCAATATTTGGCATCTCTGCTGGGATGGCATGAATGGCTTGGGGTGACTAGAACCACCAGGGCTGGAATGACCTGGAAGCTTCTCCTCTCACATGTGTGGCAGCTGGGAACTAGAAGGCTGGGGTCAGCTGGGACTGTCGGCCAGGGTGCCTTGAGCTTCCTCACAGCATGATGGCTTCAAGATGATCAGACTTCTTGAGCATGACAGCTCTTGCTCAGGACTCTGACAGTGAGTGTTCCCACAAATCAGGTAGAAGTGTTTTCCATGACTTAGCCTTAGAAGTCATGTGGTTCTGCCCCCTACCTGCCTCTTCACCTCTCCACTGCCCATCACCCCTAGTACATGTAGCCCATGACCACACTTTGAGAAACAATGGCTTCCTGTCTCCCAGGGTCATGAACCACAGAGTATCAGAGCTGGTAAGGACTTCAAAGATCACCCATCCTGATCCCAGATGGGAAGTATGAGGCCTGCAGGGCCTGGAGCGGGCTGGCTGTCCTTTCAACATTGTGCAACACCCAACACCCAAGTCCAGAGTCACCAGAACGGGTTTGATTTCCCTAAACTCATGGGGAAGTGCCAGTAGCACTAAAGCTTGCTGTTGACTGTTAAGTCCTGAATGAGACCCACATCAAGCATTGGTCTGAAAGTGCTTCTGGGAAGCCTTTGAAGGAATCCATCAGGAGGAGAGTCGCACTGCCTGCAAACTGTCCAGACGGCGGCATGTGATCTTCAAGGGCTGTCCCGGGCAGCCTTCCTGTGACAACGCTGCATCAGCTCACTCGGAGCACAGTCCTCCCAGATGATCCACCTTCACAAGCAGGGCAATGGGACTTCACTCCCAAGGGTGACAGGAAATTGACTTTGTAACCACCCCGGCCTTAAGTAATTTTAGAGAGTTGGGGCAAGAAGGACTTTGGCCCAGAGTTATCAGAAATCAAAATTACTTAGAAAGATTATGAAAACACCCCTCTCTGAAGGTCTCAAGTACAGGAGAGACACCCCAGTCCCCCCAGCTCCTTGAACTGGTTTAAGACCCTCTGCAGGGTGGGGAGAGGGATGGAAGGACAGGCCAGGTGCCTCCAGCATGCAACCCCAGCAGTGTCCAGCCGGTTTCACCAGAGAGCTAATCTTCTTTGGTTTGGGGGAGGGCCTGTCAACTACAAGCCTGGACCTGGGGCCAAAAATAAGAAGCTTTTTCAAAGGGCCTATTGTGATGTAAGGGTAGTAAGTCTCCTACCTGTGGCCAAGGCCACCGAACTGCCAAGCCCCTAGGCATCTAAAGTCTTGGGGAAGGGAAAGAAAAAAATGCCGGGATCCGTACTTCCAGATGTCCCCTGCTCATTTATTTTGACATCTCAGACTATTATTTTGATTGTGCACATTTGTTTAGTCCAGGCGATAAGGCTTCCCAGGTTGCAGGCAGAGCGTGCCAAGGTGTATTTTTACAAGGCGGTTGGAAGTCCCAGTAACAGGAGCCCTCCCTTCTGCCAGGGCTGGGAGGCCTGGGCTGGGCCACGGGGAGGAGAGAGAACGTGAGGAGACAGGGGCTGGAGCAGAGCCTGAGGGACTTGGGGAGAATTACAGACTTTGTGGATTAGGAAAGTGAGGATAAGTGAATTTCTGCTGCACTTTTGTTTTCAAATGTGTCACTTTCAATCCAAGCCTTTGATGCACATGTGTTTCTGGTTAAGGAGGCGGGACCCCAGTGTGGCCCAGGAGCTGAGGGCTCATCTCAGCATCTTTCCCAAAGGAGGGGTGGGGTCCTGCCTCCTGGGGGAGGGGGTGTGGGGACCACTCCAAGCCAGGGTTTTGGTTTTCCCTGCTTTCTTTCCCCCCATTTCAAATGTCAGGGAACAAAGAGCCTGACACGGAGCTGATTCCCTGGCTATTAATGTTCTCACTGGAGCATTTTTTATAAATATTTTCACATGAGGGAAAGGAAATGCAAACCCACCTTATTAATCAGACGCTTGGCTTGTTGTATTTAAAAGAGAAAACTCTAGCCTCTTATTTTAAAATCCTTTGGTTTGGAAAGAAATGATTGAATACAATGCCCAGGCTGGGAGAACTGGTGCCAAAAAACCTCATTTCTCTAAATGGGCAGGGGTCTGGAGACTCTTTCTCTAATCCTTGGCGAAGGATTTGATTTCTTTTTCTAATAGAACTGCTGGATTCTGACACTCTGACTGCCCAGAATGACATTCTATGACCAAGAGATGGGAAATCAGTGTACCTCAACACCAGAAGGAACCCACTCCCCTTTATAAAGATGAAGAAAATGATGCCCAGAGAGAAAAGTCACTTCCTAGAACACCCTCTGAATCACCAGAAGAACCAGAATTAATCCCAGTTAACCTGGTCCAGCCCAGCATTCTTTTCTCAACTTGACAACAGCTTCACTCAGCACAGGAAAGATAGAAAACTGGTTGTGTTAAAGGACTTTCAATTAAAAAAAAAAATTAAAACAACCCTGGGGCCCAAGGGAGTCCCTGAAGATGTTCCCAAGGGTCAAATTAAAATAAGGGGGAATTTGCATGTCATTTGCATACAGACTCATTCATTCAACAGACCGTTCAGTGTCTACCATGTATAATGCATAGAGCTGTCCACTGACAAGTCATTTGCATATGCAGATATAGACAGGGCAGTCTCTCTAATATTCTGGCAAAGATCTTATAGCTAGGGCTGCCCTGAAGATAGGTACCTTCTTGATTTCTTTCTGCTCTTTACAATGCAATAACAGCACTGTTAAGTGTGCTTTTGTGTAGAGATAAATAAAATATAAGCCCTGCCCTCAGGGAGGCCCCATTCTGGTGGGGAAGAATGATGTATTGATCAATTACAGTATAAATGGAGCAGTGCTATGGCAGAGATACACAATGTGCTTAATGACCGAAGTAACTCACACCAACCAGGGAGGGCCCTGTCCTTGTCCCTCCATACTTGGGGTCACTCAAGGACTCACCCTCTCCCTGACACAGCAATCCAGAGCTGGTGGAGCTTCAGAGACTATCTAGTGAAGAGAAATCCTTCCATTTATAGATGAGGACAGGAGACCTGAGAGGGGAGTAACACTTGAGACCTAGAGACAGGAGTATCGTATCTACAAAGCCAGAGTGTGAAGAAGCAGATAGTAATTGATGATGGGCAGTCTCCTGGCCACCATGAAGGGTGGGCTCTGGAGGCTGCCTGTCTGCCTGCCTGCCTAGGTTCAAGTCCTGTTTCCACCACTTGCTGCTGTGTGACCTTTCGCAAGTTGCTTTACCTCTCTGTGCTTCAATTGCTTCATGTATAAAATAAGAACAATTAAGGTATCTGCTTGAGGATTAAATTAAGTGACTTAATACATAAAAGCACTCTGAAAAGTACCTGGTATATATTAACCTGCTTAGTAAATGTTAGTAGTAGTAATTATATTTTTACGGTTGTGCCCCTATGCATAATCACCAGGCCACACCCCGCAGATCATGCAGCACTTAGAGCCACACCTAAAAAAGAAGCTTAACTACCCTGCTATGCCTCTCAGCTCTACCTAATTTAAGATGTGCTGAAAGCGAACATTTAGGTAGTGTTTTTCTTACTTTAGTTTACAAGCATGACCTCAGCTAAGACAACAATCTCCTGGGATAAGCAGTATTGTCCTTGCCTTTTTTTACAGATCAGAAAACTGAAACTCAATCCAAGTAATTTGCCCAGGGTCACCGAGCTGGCCTTCAGCAGGGGCTAGGATTCCCCACTAGGAAACACACTTAGGAAACGGAAGCCGGGTCCCGCTTCCTGAGACGGCGCCCCCTGGCTGCTGCGCGGGTGCAGAAGGCCGGCTCCTCCTGCTCCCTCTCCACCCGCAGCTCTCAACGCTCCAGACCCGCTCAGACTCCCTACTCCTCACTTCACACCCTCAAGGACACCAAAATTGTGCACTGTTTTCTTTAAAAAACCAATAAAAAAAAAAGCGAGCCCTGCCCAGGCCTGACCTGTCCAGTTGCAGGAAGTGTCTGGTGGTCAGAGCGGAGGGAAGGAGGGCCCCGCGTCCCAGGAAGCTGCTCTTTATCCTGTACAGTGTGATCTCAGCTCCTTACAGCAACCTTGAAAGACAGGTATTATCACCCAACATGTGATACCAGAGGAAGTCAAGGGTGACAAGGTTCATCAACCAGAGCAAGGCCATTCACAGGACTCCTAGGAGGCAGAGCCGGGCTGAATTGAAGGTCCCTGTGTTTGCAGAGCTCCTGCCCTGTCTGCCCTCCCCCCACCACCAAGGAGGCCCGTTCAGAGCACCCAGTGGGTGAGGTCAGGACTCTCCGCTCTCTACCACCACCCACAGCTTGGCCTGTCTTGCAAAGGACCATCTTTGCAAGGGGGGCAGGTACAGGACCTGTGAGAGGCACTGCATGTGATTCAGCCTTTTAGATGCAACTCCCAGTGTGAACCAGGCAATCTGGAATCCAGGTATCCGCTCACTCACTGGCCCTACCCAGGGGTTCTGGGGCTCTAGAAAGCCATCTGTGTTGCCATCTTGAGTCTTCTCCAGCCAAATGGGGGGCTCCTAGAGTGACACCCCAGAACCCTGCAGCCTGTGTTTTAGCTCCTTACCAGAGCTCTCCCTCAGGCTCCCGTGCTGAGTTTCTGTAATTGAATGTGTTTTATTTAGACCGTAACATTTAGTGCCACTTTGGATTTCCAATTAGGCTTCAATCAGATGCCAAGAGTCTGATTCATTTTGTTGTTTTGATCGGCACCAAAGATGGCAACATCAGAGAAGCCGTCGTGAAAAGTTATTTCCATCCACTGATGACTAGGACCATTGCTGTGATGTGAAGATTCCGTTTCAGAGGTGTCGAGAGATGCACTGGGTGTCAGGGGAGGGAGGAGCGGGGAGTCAGTGGGCCCTTGGAGTGAAGTGGGATTTTAAGTTCTGAGGCACATGGCCCATACCACACGTCCCCACCTCCCAGAGAGCCTGGGGAGGTGGGTGTTGGGCATTGGGTGGCTTGAGGAGGCTCCTTCCTACGGGAGGGGTGATTCTGGTACCCATGCAGGAGGGCCTTTTATCCAGGAGAGGTTCCTTGAACACAGGGTTCCCACGATGTGGGCAACTGACTACTGGTCAATTTCTCCCAACAAAGGACTCTGAGCTGCTCAGCCAGAAGTGACTGCCACGCTGGTTTACAGAAATATTGGGGGTGCAGAGGGGTTTCCTCACTGCCTGTGAGTTCTGACCAGCTGCTCACGCATGCTGCCTGTTAGACAAGCTTTCTCTCTGGGGCTGGTCCGAGGGACAGAACTTAGAATCCAACTTTGAGCTGCCAGGGAGTTGGTGGAGATGAAGGAAGTGGAAGGGTGGTGGGGTGATTGATGAATGATGGGGGAATGCTAAGTTAGGATCCTGCTGTCAGTTAATTAGCAGAAGTGTCTCACGAGTGCATCTGAGTTAAGGTCAACCAGAGTTTCAGTTTCCCCATCGAGAAAATGTATTTGAAAGCCCCCCACGGCCATGACACTTGATACATCCTTTGTAGCCGTGAATGTATGTCACGCAGTTTCTGTGTGCACGCCCTTGGAGGCTGACCTGGGTCTGGGTGTGTGTGTGCCTGTGAGACAGGGGTGCATGGAGGTGAGTGAGGTGAGAACAAGCATCGCTGTGTGTTCCGGGGATGTGGAAAGATATCGTGGCTCTTTTGTGCCGCAGGGAAGGGCTATGCTCACTGGGGGAGAAGCGGTCTGTGCTTCTCCTCGGGGCTTGCTGTTTTCAGAGCCCCACTTGGCTGCATTTTTCCAGCTGGCCCTTTGATCTTTCTGTAGCCTGCCCAGCTCGGGGACCCAGTGGTCTCTACTTCATGCTTTGCATGCCGCATATTTAAATTCCCCGAGCCTTTGCCACTCTGCCTGGAGTAACCTGCCTCACTCCTGCTCCTGGTTATTCCCCCTTCTCACCTCTGCCATCAGGTTGGGGTTGGAAATTTGCACCAGGTCGAGGAGAACTGGCCATGGCATCAGCTGTTGGTGGTTTAGCAAACAGTCTGGGTTCAGTCTCTGTCCCTCAAGTAATGTTTAATGATGAGAAAAGGGAGATGGACAGAGGTGAGAGTCAGGTGGAAGGAAGTTTGGAAAGGGAAGAATGGGCAGGGCCGAGAACAATGTTAACCACTCAGCCACCGAGTAATTTATCAACAACCTTTGAGGATCTATTGTGTGCACAGAGCTGTCCTCACAAAATCACACATGCAGATGCAGGACACATACACATCTATAGGACAACAAACTTTCAGCACAGCATGCAGAGCACTGGGAATGCGTGAGAGGGTGCTATCCAAAAGAGCCAAGGAAGGCTTCCTGGAGGAGGTGATGCTCTAGGTGAATCAGGAAGAGGGTTTCACCGAGTCGAGTAAAGAGTAAAGAAACATTTCTCAAGTGAAGGAAAGCATGGAGGCTTGGAAGGGTTCAGCATATTCAGAACTGTTCCCCCAAATGTGATATTGTTGGAGCTGAAGTCAGTGGTTAGGAGGCATCCGTCCTCGCGGAATATCCACAGCACACAGGCAGTCAGCCTCTGAGTGGATTCAACCCACCTACCCTCACCAAGAGAAAGGAGCCTCCGCCCAAAGACAAGGCGCCAAAGGCTCCCCCAGCCCTGCCGCTGCAGCACAGAACCTGGGAGGAAGCAAGCCTGCGCCCACTGCTCGGTGTCCCTCCTCCCCCAGCCCGGCCCCGGACAGACGTGGAGCTGAGCGGCACAGTCAAGGAGAAAGGTGCCAGCCCTGGGCAGAGCCCAATGCTGAAGCCCTTTGTGATCAGGCCAGTCCAGTCCCCCTCCGGCCAGCCACTTTTCCCACCGTTATGGCAAGGAAAACCTCTGCTCATCTCAAGTTCATGGGAAAGGAAAAGACAGATTATCTGTTCCATTCATTCAGTCCATCATTCCAACATTTCTTGATGGCAGAGACCTGGCCCGTCTGGGCTACTTCTGTCTCCCAGAGAGAGATTATAGCGTTTGGCCCTCACTCACTCACTGAGGGTCTGGAAGAGAGGAAAGGGCAGAAAGGGGACAAGAAAAGAGAGACCAAAGCGTAGGGAAAGGAGACATTGTAGGGTGGTGAAAACAGCTCATCTTTAGAAGCACTTGGGCCTGTGTTCTTGGCTCCAGCACTCTTCAGTACGGCCTGGCTTTTCCTCTCTCAGCCTCAGTTTTCTCTCCTGAGAAGTGGGGAGAACAATAATACCTGCCTGGCAGTGTGGCTGAGAAGATTAAATGACTCATCCCTGCAAAGTGCCTGGGACGGGGCAAGAGCCAGACCCCAGAAGCGGTTCCAGCTAAGCCCTGTTCCTTCCCTCGGGTTCACGCAGGAGCTTCCCGTTTCGCTGCCACTGAGCCCCCCTCCACCCCTCTCCCCACATGTTGCTCATTTTTCATCCTTAAGTCATCTGCCAGTTGCATCTATTTCTAGCCTCTGTCTTATGAGACAAGAATAAGGAAGGGAAACAGATAACTGCAGAGGCTCATTTGCCAATTGTCAGCTCGTGCCGTCAGCAGAGCTCTGTCTGCTTCTCCCTGGGTGCCTGGAAAAATCATTGTGACCTTTTATTTACTGGTTGATCTAGTCAGCTCTTGTCTCTGGGTGTCTCTGCCTCCCGCCTCCCTGCCGCAGCCCACCCTCAACATCCCCACCCCGCCATCAGCCCGGCGCTGGCATCCTGCCTCCCGTGCCCCGTCACACATAGCACGGGCAAGCTGTGCTGGGCCTTCTGAGCCTCCTTGTCTTCATGATCAGAGTCTTAAAAACCTCTGGGCACAGAGAGGAGGAAGAACCAGAATTATTGATCTTCCTGCTCCGTGCTCCCACCAGGGAGGATCTCTGCTGCCGATTCTCTTCTGCACACCCCCTCTTCCAACCCTGTCTCACTGTGGAGCTAAAACTGAGATCTCAGCTGGCAGGTGACCTGCCCCAGGGGTACCTGAAAGTCAAGAGCACTGCCTAGAGGCACCTAGGTTTCTCCCAGTGTCTCATCCCAGATTCTGCCCTTTGAGCTTTACCAGGTATCTCCTGGTTTTCATCCACTTCCCCATAACCTCTCCCACTCCCTGCCCCTAAGTGCGACCCTGGCTGGATTGCTGTGGCCAGCAGCTATTTCTGCTTTTCTTTCTCTTTCCTCCCTGAGGCCAGCTATTCATTCATCTATGGGCCCTTCTGAGCCCACTGGGCTGAGGTGTGCATTCCCGGTGCATGTGGCGGTAACTGTTGGGGGTGGTGACAACTGTAGAGATGACAAGGAGACCTGGATGGCTAACAAGTGGGTGCTGACAAGAAGGCATACCATCGAGGTTCCAGGAGGCCAGAAATGAGCCAGAAGGACTCAAACTCCCCATGACTTGATGGGCTGGGCTGCAGGAGTTAATTGTGTATACAGCATCCCTGTGTGGGGGATGTGTGTGTGTGTGCACGTGCGCGTTCGCACTTGCACCATATGTGTATTGTAAGCACAATAAGTGTATTGGAAAAAATGATCCAAGGTAGAATATGGCTTTCTGACTCCATCCCCTTCATGCCATCTGCCTTGGACTTCCCAAAGCCTTCAATGCCCATCTCAGAAGTGGCCAGCCTTACCGCTCCCTGGAATTCGGGGAAAGGAATTTTAAAAGCCTCTTGTGCAAGTCAGCTCCCTGCTTTCCAAGCTCTCTTCTTGGCCCTCGCTGTCAGCATCAATTTTCTGCAGGGAGTGATTTAACCTTCATTTATTCATTAATTCTTTTTTTCCCCCTTAACTTCATTAGGTAAGATTTATAAAGGTGCTGAATTGGAAAGGTCACCTGTCCCTGGGCCCAGGACACAGTGTGCCTGCTTCTCTTCTCGGGAGCTGCCTTCCAGGAGGGCTCTGGCGGTGGAAAGGGGAGGGGAGTAGCTGGGGACAGAGTCAAAGCAGAGCCTCTGGCTCCCCAGGAAGGCTAGGCAGGCAAGTGGATGCCGCAGCCTCTGAACAGGCTCCCTGCTCCCTGCTTGCTGTTGAAAGGCTGAGCCGCGTGGAAAAAGGGCAGACTCCACGTTAAGCACATCTGAAATTCTGGCTCTGCCTCTGACGATATTGACCGCCACCAAGTTATCTAATCTTATGAAATCTTCAGTTTCCTCTTAGATAAATTGTCTATAATGATCAGCTTTACTTTGTCAGGTATTGCAGGGGTTAAACAAGGGGATGTATGTACAGCACTGAACACAGTGTCCGGCACACAGCCAACAGTCAATAAGCAGTAGCTTTTTAAAAAGATCTTGAATTGTCCTGGGTAAGCCCTGGCGGTGCTGGGCAGTCATCAGCTCCCTAACCACTAGAATTGGTACACAGGGATTCTGTCTGACTTCTCCAAGAAGAGGCAGTCCATATCATATATTATATGACTGATCCCATCCCCAGAACCACAAGAAAAACCTCGGCTCACGGAGAAGCCAGAAGGACCCACACCATCACTTGGTGTCAAGATTGCTCGCCCAGGCCTGCAGATTTCTGCAGGGAGTCAGGCTAAGCTGGCATCTTGCTGGCTGTGGTGGCCTGGCCACACGCCCCATCTCAGGCCCACCCAGCGAGTACCCATAGTCATAGGCCTTTCCCAAGTCTCGGAGGCCTGAAGGGTTTGGTCTCCAGCCATCTCATCTCAAGGAGCTGTCTCATTCATGAACAACCTCCCTAGGAGGAGAGGAAGCAGAGTGTAGACTAAAGAACCATGCAGGTATTTTGCACCTGTAGAAAGACAAGAGTGTCTGCTTGCTGCCACCTTGATCTTCATGCCCCCAACAGAACTCAAGACCGTTCCAATTCACCCAGCTCAAAATGAATTTCTGAACTTCTCTAACTTTCAGGTAAAAACCACGTATCTGGGGACTACCTATTTGGTGCCTCCTGTATTGGGCTCTAAGCTCCAAGGGACCTCATGCAGGTCAGAGGTACCCAGTTCCCTTCCAGTGCTGGTTATACAACCAGAATTCAATCAGCGTTTGAGAAAATAATTTTATAGGAAAACGCAAAGAGAAGCAAGCAGGCAAAACTATTCTGTGTGCCAGGCTGAGAATATTGGGTCTGAATATGATCACAGAGGATTACAATAATTAATTTTATTTTACCTAATATTCTTACAGCTGGGGCCTCTGGAATCCAACATCCAAATGTACGCTCATAGTGCAAATTGGAGCATGTCCAAATTAACGGAGAATATTCTAGTCCCCTCACTTTTTCCAGAATCCTGTTTCCCTTGCCTGGGATCACCTATTTGTTTGCCAAGGGTGCACTAAGGATTCTGATACAGGAAGGAACTCTAGGGCTGAGTAAATGTGACCAGTGCCTCCTCTATGCTAGATGCAATGAAGAGACTGGGCCCTGGACAGCAGCCCTCCAAGGAGCCCAGAGGCTTCTGCGGAGCAACCCCAGGAGACCTGAACTGTGAATCTGGCCCCGGGGCAGTCCTTACTTCGTGCAAATCCCTTCACATGTATGATATTAGTTTGTACTGTCCTCATGCTCCCAGATTTAATGAGATTCTCTAGGCATTATTAATAAATAATGCTTGACCTTTTTAGAGTGGTAACATTGGATCATTGTATTTTGTGAAATAGGGCCCTATACAACGTTTGGTATACTTATGGTTCCGTTTTCAAATGAATGTAATTCTAAAAATGAATTTGGTTCTGCGACTCTCACTATCCATCAAGATCGCCAGAGATACTGGTCCCTGAACAGCCCAGATAGGACGTGACCAGTACTCCTACCTGAACTTCACAGTCACTCAGATAACGATATCTGAGTTCTTCCCTGCTCTTCTGGCTGTGACAGCTACCACGGCCACCACAACTGGCATCTAAGGACACGGCATCCTGTATCTTGGCCTGGCTGTGGACAATTTCTTCTCCCTGTAATTCAAGCTCAATCAATTTCGGAAAGCATAGGGAAGAAAGAAAGCCTCACATATCCCTCTTTAGTTGGGCTTGCCTGAAGCATAACTATTAGTCTGTGGTATGTCTGTTTCTATTTTGCATGAAGTTCAATTCCTTTACCTGTGGCCCTAGACTAACATCTAGTGGCCATCGCGTAATGATGGTAGGCATCAGCACAGAGTGAAGCTGGACACACTATGTAGTGTCTAAATATTTCCTGTCTCTAGGGTCAACTGGACAGAACAGATACCCTGTATCTCTCAGAATACTCCCCTCAGTGACACCCCTCACTTCAGTTATAGAACAAAGGTGATTGACGTTTCATGCATCCAATGAATAGCCACATCCTTTGCAATCCAGATGATAAGCCCCTCCTACTTCAGGGATGCCTTTGGCCCAGAGGCGTCGCTTTCCCACATCCTAAGGCTACAGTCTTAACATATGAAATTACTTTAAACGTAAACAATGACAGATAACCATTAGAGGAGAGTCATTCTTTTACATTGTAAAAATAGAGTTGGGAATTGTCACTTTCAAGACGTAAGAGAGAGACATATGGACAGAATACCAAGAGACTCTCATTTGTCTCTTAACATTAAATCTAAATCGTAAAACCACAGACAAGAGACTCTTACATTTGGAGCCTATTCTGTTTTCCTTTCTTTGTAAGAGGCGTATGGCGGGTGCAAAAAACACACACTCAAAAAAATGTATCTTTTCACCACATTTTGGTCTCCCCAGTGGTAAAATAAAGACTGCAACTGCCTGAACTCTAAGCCCGTAACTTAGTGACAAACCTTGATTCAGTGAGATTTCTTGGGGCAAACAGTTGAACATTTTCATTTATGACACTTGCTTATATGTGTGTGTGGATATGAGGTTCTACTTCTCCACCTTCTTAGCTTTGAGTTAAGAAATTTTGGAAGTTACTAATACATGCTACAACATGGATGCGCCTTGGAAACGTTGATACTGAGTGAAAAAAACCAGCCACAAAAGACCACATATTGTTTGCTTCCATTTATATGACGTGTCCAGGGTAGCTAAATCCATGGAGACAGAGGGTCAATGGGTTGTTGCTCAGGACTGGAGAGGTTCAGGGGCAGGGAGAATGGACAGTGACTGCTAATGGGTGTGGGGTTTCTCTGAGGGTTGAGGAAAATGTCCTAAAATTGACTGTGGTCACGGCAACAGAATTCTGTGAACGTACTGAAAGCTGTTGTACACTTTAAGTGGGTGAATTTTATGGTAGGTGAATTATATCTTGATAAAGCTGCTACTTAAAGGAAGATCTTAGGAAGTCTTGGCCATAATCGTTGGCTCCTCCGTGACCTCACCTTCTCCTGGTCACCAACACCCGAGAAGGCATGGGCGCCCCTTCACAGGTGATGCTCAGGGGATCATCCACGGGGTCTGCTGTCCTTCTCGTTTCTCCTTCCTTTCCCTCCTTCTCCCTGCTCTTCTCCCACCTTGGTCCCCTGCTCTTGCCTGTTCCTCCTGTTTCCCGTCTCCTCTTCTCCTTCTCTCCATACCCACACTGCCAGCCAATGGGCTTTCCTTGAGGGAACGAGAGACAACAGTGAAAATTACTTCTAACCATAATAATCAATTATTTGTATTATTATAAATGATTATAGCCGTCCAGGACTTAATTTAATCTGTGCCACATCCCCATTAAGGGGATAATTACTCATATTTTATAGATGAAGAAACTGAGACTCAAACAATCAGAGTCACGTACCCAAGCATGTCAGGGGCAAACCTGGTATCCAAGCCCAGGTCTGTCTGGCCTCAGGGCCTGTTCTCCGAAGCGTCAAAAGACCTGAAATGTGAGTCTGGGCTTGGTCATTTATTGATGAATTATAATAGCAGTAATTTGATGGGGTTCCGAACTGCAGTATCTAAGATCTCATCTGTTGGTCTGATATTTATGGCCATTTATGGGTGATAGCTGTGTACCTCTTCCATTCATTATGATTTTCATTAAGACTCGCATCCTGTTTAGAAGTCTGTTTGTCATTTTTAACTCCTCTGTTTAATCTCGGGCAGCCCTAATCCTGCTTCACTACGAACCAGAGAGAGAGAACTTCTGATGGCACTTTTCTTCCCGCCCTTGCTTGCAGGTGGGGGTGGGAGGGGGCGATGAGTGTGGGGGGGACGCCTGTGTGTTATGGGTGTGTGTGAGCATATAATGGGAGTGTGGGTGAAGTGTGTGTGCTGTCGGTGCGTCGGTGTGGAGTGTGAGCGGGTGGTACGAATGTGTGCTTGTGTTTACGAGTGTGTGTTTGCAGAAGATTCTGCGTTTGTAGAGTGGGTGGTTATGTGTGTGTCAAGGGGCTGTCACTCACTGTATTCTTTTCTTCAGGAACACACACAATCTTAAATTGAGGCCTAACCGTTTGTTTCCAAAGCTCGGGGAGGCAGAGGCCTTGTTCTCGCCTCCCTGCCCGCCCCCAACCCCCGCCCACCAGCCTCTCTCCCACTAAGACAAGCTTGGAGCTGGAGGGGGGTCTGCAGCTTGGGCCTTGAGCTCCTGCTTGGAGCTCCCCGGTGATGGAAATCTCCCTTCCTCCCCGCATTGACGATTGATAGAAAAATTCTTCCAGTAGACTGTTCTTTGAGAGAGGCCTAGAATTGTTTCACTTTTTTTTCATTCTTATGTAAAATGTCTACTCCCAAGGAATCAGTAAGAAAAGAAACCTAAATGGGGACATTGTGTCCTTTGCTGTCCCCAGAGCACACCCCAAAGCTCAGTCTCTCTGCTTCGGCTTATAATGTTCTCCTGCCCAGGATGCTTCACCCTGTCCCTCCTCCCGTCCCACCTCCTCCAGGGAGCCTTCTGTGCTCCTGAACCCACACTTGACTCCCACCTTCTCTGTACCCCACACAGGGCTTATAAGAGGCACGATGTTTAGCACCTAAAAATATTCTGTCTCTGAGTTATCTGGGTAAAACTCTGGTCCACCACACTACACATTTCCCTATTTCTGTAGAGAGTTTAGGTATCAGGGACGCCAGGTATGATGGTTCAGGTTGCATACTGCACAAGGGCACCTGGCTGAGGTACAAGCAGGGACTGAAACAGAGTCCTCACTCATCCTACCAAGCCATGCACCTCAAGGGGGTGCCTTTTCCAGATTGCACAAAAGGGTGGTATTGACTAGAGGTGGCCGGGAAAGGAAGCCTCAGAGCATTCAGTCCTGTTGTCTCAAGGCCTCCAGTAGCGCCCAAAAGAATGCTTGAGGAGGGTCACAGAGAACGCTGCCTCCCCTTCCCTGCACCTCAGCGGGTGAAGCTGACCCCCGAGGCCCCTTCAGAGGGCCTTCCCCTACTCAGTACTCATCGCACTCTGATCGCTGCTTCGCTCCGCATGCCCTCAGCTGGCTGCAGCTTAATTTTCATTTCTCACCATCTGCCTTTTAAGTGTCCTAAATCTTTTTTCCATACCTTTGCCATGTCCTTCCAGCTACTTAGCAAGCTCTAAGTTACCAGGAGAGCCTGCTTCCATTTCCTTTGCTTTCGGCCACCCCTGTGACGTCTGTCCGAGGACTCGGCCCCAGTGGGGCCAAAAATCACCATCGTTGTCACACCAGCTGAAAGAGCAGAGAAGCCAAAGTTCTGTGCTCAGAGCTATGAGTCGGGGCACCCACCCCTCTCCCGAAACACTAGCTCAGCCAAGCGTCTCTGGGGACATGACCCGTCCACTCAGCCTGCCTCCTGCTCTGGCCCTGGTTACCTGCAAGACGTCCCTAAGGATTAGAAAGTTCTGGGGAAACTCAGGCCATCTCATGATCTCTCTCTAGGGTGACACAAAGTGCTAGACAGAATTAAGAAGTGGCCCCAGCCCTTCACCAGATCAGCCTTTATTTATCACTTAATAAACCATCTGTTAGATTTCTGATACATGGTGGCTTGGCAGGGTTTAAAACTGCACCCCTCAGGGTGCGTGTTTGGTTTAGATGAGGGGCAGGACCCCCTGACAGCAGAGAATCCCGAGAAACGGCCTTCAGCTGAGTCTATGATGCCATGTGGTCGCTCCCCTGCAGAACACGTGTGAGACGTCTCTAGCCTGCAGCAGCAAGTAAAGTATCTACTGCCTTTTCTTCCTCGTACCTCCAACCCCGGGCCCCTGCCTGAACCTCTCCACCTCCATCTCCACCAGTGCCCCCTCAGCACATGCTCATACTCCAAAATAAAGCATTCAGGCAGTCACTAAATAGCAGTATTGATGCTCCATCCCCGCGTGCCCTGAAATAATAATGCATCACCCGTGGTGCGAATCCAGACGGAGCCAGATTACGCTCAGGTGGTTAAAAGTCCAGGTCTAATTAGAGTTCCAGGGAATCAAGCCATTGTATTATTAATGATTCTCCGGCAATGTTCTGATTAAAACAGTAATTTTAATAAGCGCAGCTCAATGCTAAGTGTTCACTGAGCACCTAATTACATCAGTTATAACTCCAAAATTATTTAAAATTCCCCTTTTTTTCCACCAGACCCGGCATGCACCAAATAAAATAGAGACTCAGACAACTCGGTGATTATTTGTTCTAATTAATTTCCTAAGCACCTGTTTTAAAATAAAAAAAAGGAAAAGAATCTTCTGTCTCTCTTCCATCTCCCCATCTCCCCTTCCCCCCACTTTATCCCCAGAGGCTCTGTGATATTGGTTACATTTGAGGCTGCCAATGAAAGAGGCCTGT
The DNA here is from genome assembly GCF_048564905.1 of Vicugna pacos. Taxonomy (NCBI): domain Eukaryota; kingdom Metazoa; phylum Chordata; class Mammalia; order Artiodactyla; family Camelidae; genus Vicugna; species Vicugna pacos. The sequence continues at coordinate 9,845,613 of NC_133009.1, read as the reverse complement.
GGAAAGCAGTGAGGGAGGTAAAGATTTGAACAGTCCCGGCCACCACCTTCCGGGCAAGGGGAGGCTGCAGAGCTCCAATGTGCACGGACAGGCAGGGCCGGGCGCCAGCGTGGGGGAAAGGGGAGCCCCCAGAGGGCTTACTAACCAGGAGCCAGCTCCTCACCACATCCCTGTCTTCTTGGGACTAGTTTTGGATGCCTTGTTTAGTATTAGTCTTGCATCTCCAGGAGGGCAGAGGCAAATGAGTTGAGAGGCTTCCCATGGTGGCTGTTCACGAATTCTTTTGACCTGTGAGCCACTTGAGTTAAAAAAGAGACCACACACCTCTTCACTCTCTGGAAGGACCCCAGCATTTCAGGAAAAATGGTTTGCTGAATCATCATGAGTTGACTTACAGAGTTCTCTTTTCTCTTAAAAAAAAAAAAAAACGATGTTATCAGTAAGTTATCAATCGACCCCCAGAAATAAGACCAATAATTTCCCTGCCCTTGTGCGGTAAACTTGACCCTGAATGATGCACTGCTGCAGCCTCATGACAGCCTGAGAGTTAGGAAGGGCAGTCGTCAGCATCCTCACGCCCAACCAGCATGTGGGAGTTAGAACCAAAACGCAGCTCTATTTTGTCTCCCACTATCCCTTCTGCCTAGGACTGGGGCAGGCAGCATAGCTCATTGGCTCACTCTCGGATAATAAAAAGTCCTTTAAGTCTTAAATACAATCTCAACTCAGAATTATAACACCCATCTCCAGAAGTACAACTCTGGACTTGACTGATGCCCAGATCTTTGTCCCATCCTCCCCCTGACCAGCCTGGGCCTGCTGTACACTCCCCGCTTGCAGGGATGGGAGGTGGGGAGGCATGTTTCTTCTCTTTCTCTCACTCAGCTTCCCTGACTCCAGCTGTTGCTACTGTCTGTTTCAGAGGAAAAAGAAGGTAAATGTTTAGTGGGGGGTCCATCTCACTTGAACTGGAATTGTCACAAGATAGCTTCGTGCTCTATGGGTGGGCTGAAGTTTCTGACTCTTTTGGAGCTGAGTCCTTCACGGGGGCCCCCAGGCACCCCTCTGCTGAGCTCTGGCTGCAGCTCCCATCAGGTGGGTGGTGCTTCCTTGTCCCAGCCCTCTCCCCTCGGCCCCAACTTTCCGACAATTCCCTCTGCATGAAGATGCTCCCACTAGTGTCTTAGCCCCACCTCCAGGAGTCCTCTTGGACAGGTGGTAAAATGTTGCCAGGCCAGCCATCCCTCCTGAGGCGCCCTCATCCGGATCTGGTGCAAGGAAGCTTTTGCATATCCTCGGCCTGCCACCATCTCCAGGGAGCTCAGTGACCTCCCAAGGTCCTGCCTCCACTCTGTCTCCTAGGAGCCACCCTACCCTCTGAATTTCCTGCCTTCCAGCTGTCCCCATCCACTCCGTCCCCTACAGTCCACAGCATGCAGCCCAAGCTGCCCTTCCTATTGAAGGGTGGTTGGGTCATAGCATTCCAAGGCCCTCCTCCAAACATCTCACAAAACCCTTTTGTCAATCTTTTGACCTTTCCATTGCATTGATCAGGGTCAGGGGACCCAGAGTAAAGAGTGGAAGAATCATAAACTGGGGTCTTAAGCATCTCCTCTGTCAACTTACAGGACAGTCGGCCACCAGACTTTAGCAAGCAGCGTTCATTGTATCTCGGTGCCTTGGTGATGCTTTCCTTTTGACATCCAATAATACTGACAGATGTGGAAACTGGAGCTCAGAGAGGTTAAGTGGCTTACCCAGCACAGCTAAGTACATGGTGTGGCTGAGCCAGGTTCTTCTAACAGTTGTGTCCTTTCCATGACACCATGCACCTCTGCCGAGTTATAAACATTAAATCTTAAAAAAAAAATTTAAAAAGACTTCACATGGCCTAATGGATCCCAGCAGAATGCCAGGGGCCTCAGCCACACCTAGAGAGTCTTTGCATAGTTCTTAGTACATTTACTTAAGGAGCTTAAAATAAAACCTGGATCACTGAGTAAGTGTGATTAGCTTCTCAGCAGGTATTTATAGACCTATTTTATGTAAGAAACTGGAGTTGGAACATACAGGGATATCTCATATGAAGAAATAAAAAGCAGAGCCCCGTGAATAACCTAAAAAAGATAGAGCCCTAAGAAGAGTTTAAAAATTATGTTAAAGTCCTGCCAATTGGGCAGGGAGTCAGATTCTAGGCTCAGGGAGAGGGGTCACAGAGGTTGAGGGAGGAAGGCAGCGTGGAGCAGGGATTTGCACGTGCGGGAGAGGGGAGTATGTCCTGATTAACAGGAATGTGCGAGCAAAGCAAGTTAAGGAGGAGGACCACTCAGAGGAGGAGAGGAGGCCAGCCTGCGGGGGGCTGGGTTCACGCTGGCAGAAGAGTCTAGAGTGGGAATGTGAGCAGAAATTAAAAGGCTGAAACATCAGGCTGGAGTGTGTTTGGATTATACACTTCACCCAAGATGCAGTTTTTCCTTGTTTCCGAATTTTTTTTTTTTGATGGGGGATTGTATTGTTTTGTTGTTGTTGCTGTTGTTGCTGGTGTTAGCTGAAGCCATCATTATAAAACACTGCCTCTGGGAAGCCTTCCCTGATTTACCCTTCCTCTTTGCTCTTGTACCTTTACCACATCTCAGTCATAGCATCAATATTTCATTTGGGGGTTTGCCTATCTTCCTGATAACCTTATGAATACTTCAGCATCAGGGCCATGTCTGTTCTTTTTTTGAACTTTATGTTCAAAAATACACGGAATATATAGCAGGTCCTTAATTTATTAATAATAACTAACAGCTATAGCCAGTACACTGGGCTAAGTGTTTTCTAACCCATGCTGTCTTTTATGCCTATGAGGCAATTTATTGTGGAAGTTGAAAATGTGATGTGAGTTCTGCAGGCATCCTGCATGGGTTCGAACCCCAGCTCTACCACGTACTGGCTGTATGACTGTAAACAAATTCACCAAGACTCCCTGTGCCTTGGTTTCTCCCTCATATGCAGATAGCAAGTCTTATATAAGTGTGTGCCAGTATTAGCACCATTTTGTTAATCAGCAGAGGAGGCTCAGAGCTGGGGAATGTGTCGAAAGACCACAGGGCTAATAAGCAAAGGGGCTGGGATCTGGACCCGGGCAGCTCGATTCTAGGGCCCTCAACCTCTACACCTTTTAGAAGAGAAGAAAAACATGAGGGTGTGCGGAACACACCTAGGGTGGCAAGGAGAGAGAGGAGACGGATGAGGCCATCAGCCCCTGTCCCGCCGTGAGGACGCGGGTCTCTGGCTGGGGCAGGCGGAGGGAGGCAGAGGAACACGATGGCAGGGACAGACGTGGGATGCATCGTGAGAGGAGAAAGCAAAGCTTCTCCTTCCCCTCCGTTCTATTCTGTTTCCACCACCCTGGCCTTCCGGGACCTTCCCTCGAATCACTTTTCTGAGCAGTGGTGCCGCGCCGATGCCCGCCCGCTCCTGGACTTCTCCCTGGACCTTCTCGGGTTTGTTCTCTGCTCCTGCTTTTCTCTCCTCACAGAAGGTCCTTCCTCCGTTCCTGCCCTATCAAAACGGCACCAAGTTTTCGAGGCCTGCTAACATGATGACACCTTTCTGGCCCCGTCAGCCCAAAGTGATCACTTCCAGAGGGAACCTCTCGTGGGAATCTTTCACTTTCTAGCTTCCCCACCTGAGGGGATGCTTCTGGAGGGCACTGGAAAGCCAGGACGCATTCGGATCTGTCACACCGCAGCGCAAGACTCAATACCTGGCCTGTCGAATGAATGAATAGATGAAGGAAGGAAGGATTCATACCCGGAGAGACTAATGAATGAGTGAATGACGGAATTAACAAATGAATCAATTAGAAGCACCAAGTGTATTTCCACCACAGGCGGGTCTACCCAGTTATAAAGCAATTCTGCACGAACGAACGTAGCTGCCCAAGGCCAGGCCAGTCCCCGGGGGGCAGGCACTGTGGATCTGTAGGCGTTGCTGCTTCGGTGGAATGGTCTTTATCCAATTGGCCAGTCTGCACAGGTTCCCAAAGCAGCACAGGGGCGCGGGATTCAGCAGAGCATGGGAGCCCCCCTGCCTCATACCTCCTTGCCAAGGTTAAATGAATGAATGGCATGAATGAATAAGTGAGCTCTATACAGAAAGGAGATTAGTTATTTGTAATATGAGTGTAGGAGACTTTTTTTTTTCTGTAGGCGGAGATTTAACATATACTCTTATTCTCCATCTTTGTCTCTGTCTTTTACACACACACATACATGCACACACATTCATCCACTCACCTACTAACTTCCCCTAGAAAGCTGTGAGTGACAAGCAACTGCTCTGTCCTTCCCAGGGGAGCTAGTCACTTAGCATACTAAGAAAAATCAGAGAGCGGATTTGCAGATCCAATGAGTCAGGGAGGACGTCTCAGGTGGTTAGAAAGGAGGGATGGTGGAGACGTAGATGGTGGAGAAGGATCGCTCCCTGGGCCCACCAGAGACTAGAATTTTGTTTCACAGCACGAAGATCTAGTGGCTTCTTGCCTGATCAGAATTGCACAGCAGCGAATGCAGAGAGGTGGAGGCCCGCCCCAGAGCCAGCGCCTGTGGGGAGGCTGAGCCAGCTCCGTTCATTCTTACGTGCACGGGGGTATACCACAGAGGGCCTGAGCAGTTGGACTTGCCCAGATCCAAGTCCATCTTTCGGCAAGTGGTAGGATTTCTCTCCCTACATCAAGACTACCTTGATGGGGACTCCAATCTGGGGTTCCTCCGTAATCCCAGACTCAGAGTCCAGGGAAGGCATCAAGGATGGAAAACGAGCCCACGAGGAGTCCCTGAGACCCTACCAGCTCGCATCCATAATTCCGAGTGCCAGCATCACAGGTGGAAGTATGGTCAGAAGCCGGAGCTTGGCTGGGGGGGGACACCAGGAACTCTGCCAAAGGAAGTTTGAGGAGCAGCAGTGCCCTAAAGGCCCCTGGAGGATTCCCTGAGTCCTCATCTCAAAGAGCACTGAAGTGAGCCCCACCTCCTCCCTAGACAACAGCAAAGGTGTTCCCACCCCAGCTCTCTGCTCGGCCTCTTCATGGCTTGATGATTCCACACCCTCCAACCTCTCCTTCCCAAGTTTATGGGCCAGTGATGCTTCAGAGAGAATTTGGGATTAACAGCACCTCCACACCCTCTTGTCTTACTCTCCTGGTGACTGGAAGGGAGGGGGGCCAGAAGTTGAGGGCGTGGGGCCCAGAAACCAGAGTGTGTTAGGTAGATGGCCAGCTCCTAGATAAATCAAGCTGCATGTGAGGCGACCCCTGGGCTCTGTGCATCCAGGGGCCCCACTGGGAACATCTGGACAAATGGAAGCATGAGTGAACGAATGGGAACGGGCAGGTGAAGGGGCATCACTGCCTCGTTCCTCTGGCCATCATCACTGTTCCCCTCCGGGGTAGGTGCATTGATGTTGGCCCTACAGGGAGTCTGGTGGGACCTGGCTAATCCCAGGCATCTGGTGTCCAGGTGAGAGATCTGTTTTAGTTATAGCTTAGGCCCTGTTTCCCAAATCCTCTCATCCCCTATTTCCTACGCCACCTGCTTTCCCTAACTGAATAAATCCATGGTTGTCATGGAGACAACGTAGCATCAGCATCTCCGCTTCTCTGTAGATCCTTCCAAACAACAGAACTAGAAAGGGCCCCACTCCCACCGCCCTGGTGTTTCCAGCACAGGAGTCCATCTCTAAGAAAGTCCCATGTGGTATGTGGAATATCTGCTTGGCCCACTTGCTTTCCTGCCTCCTTTCTTGCCCAAGTTTCACCTTCTTCCTTAGGAGACTAAGTTCAGTTTTTTTCAGCCAAGGATCCTGAGTTTCAGTGCTCTTCAGCCTCCAGGAGGGATTATGTTATTAGTAAGGACAATGTTTTGAGTGGCTGTGCTGCTGTTCATGCCAAGGGGGGACATAATTCCCCCCAAATCACAGGTCAACAGTCGCAGCCCAAAGAGGCCAGGCGGCTTGCTCAAGGTCACCCCGTGCAGGAGCGCAGAGCCTGGGCCAGGGCCCTCTGCAGCTCCCCGTGCAAAGCCCACCACCTTCAGCGGGCCCGCATGGAGAGACTGAGAATGACAACTACCGCTGTTGGGCACCTACTGTGTGCAAGGCTCTTTGTGTATAGAAGTCACTTAAACATCAAAACAACCTTGTGAAGTTTGTATCATTATTGTCACCATTTTCCTGAGGAGGAAACTGAGGCTCAAGGAGAGCAGGGAGGACAACTTATTAATGTCACAGTTGATAATCATAGCAGCTGGATTTGAAACTGAGCTCTGTCTCCTTCCAAGTCCACCTTCTTAATCAGAGCAAAATATGACCTCTGCCAAAAAGATCTAGGAGGGACCACCACACCAGTGCTTATCAGTAGGAGGAATTCCACTGTTTGGGGCCAGAAATTTCTTTCCCCATCATCCTTTCCCCTTTGACTCCTGCATGACCCTTGGCTGGGTTTTATGAATGAGGAGGAAAAAAATATCACTGAAAATTCCAACCAACTTTGGCTCCCACTCTGGGAGTGATAGATAGCTTTAATTACTCCGAATTACTCAGCCACTCCAGTCTTCTCCCCCAAGTCATTAAAAATAGATTTTCTCTTTGAACTCCGCTCCGCCCTCGGGTCTCCCGATCATCAGGAGTTCTTAGGAGAGAGCCCCAGGGCCCGTTTCTGGTCAGAAGGTTGCGTGCTGCTTCGGGTGCAGTCCCAGGTTCCAGAACCTCCAGCTGGTTCTGGGGGTTTTGCCTCTTTTCTCGTTATGATACTGATCACGTGACTTCCGCAGCTCAGAGGACGGGCAGGGGGGCTGGGTTGGTGTTTACTTGCTGAGGATTTAAGGGGATCTCACACATGAGTGTTGATTTTTAAAGAACTGGATCTAACCCTGGGAACAAGCAATAAAGAGCGTTTCACGTTCGTTACTGGGGCTGATTCGTAGGAAAGGCTGAAGCTGCAAGTCTGAGCTCAGAGGTCTTCGTTCCCTGATGAGCAGGCAAGGTGGGTGAGACAGGGATTGCTGTCTCCGTTTTAAAGATAAGAAAGTGGAGGCTTGAAGAGGTTAGGCAGCTTGCCCGAGGCCTCACAGCGAACAGCCAGCAAGGCCAGCACAGAGAGGCCCCTGCCACCTCCACTGTCCCACGCTCTGCTGACTGAAGGCCCGGGACTTTCCGAGGAGGCTTAGAAAACTATTCAGGGCTATTTCCCTGACAGTTTTGGTCCAGGCAGGTTTAAAAAAATTAGGCCATTCTCATCCCCACCAACCCATCTCCCTCCTCATCCCCCAGTATCACCCTGTATCGTCTGGCTCTGGATTCACCATCTGAATCGGTGTCAGCAGAGAAGAGTACAGTGGGCAAGAGACAGATAGTGGTCAGGAGGGTGAGTGTAATTACAGTGGCCAACAGCCGGAAGGGCAGCAAGGCTGGCAGCCCATGTCCAGGTGAAGGGGGACACTGACCGCCAGCCCTTGGGGGCAGCCCCAGTAGAGGGCCCTTCCTTTACGGGAGTCCTGCCTCTGCTTCCACCTCACCTCCTCGGCCTGGCAGTCAGGCAAACCTGTACCCCTGTTCTGGTTCTCCTGCAAGGCGTGCAACCTTGGGCAGGTTACTTAACCGAGACTCAGTTTTCTAATAAGTCCAGTGGGCCTAATCCTTCACCTGCAAGGCTGGTGTCGGGATTAAGTGAGATGACGCGAGGGAAATGCCGGGCACGCAGTAGGTGCTGGATGAACAGCCACCATTATTATCGTTCCGGCTGCTTCATTCCGTTCCACCAACATAGTCAACTGCCCGGCTCAGAGGAAAGTGGTACCTCAGTCCCCATCACTTCCTCCCCCGGTCCCCAGGGAGCAGATCCAAGCGGGAGGTCACACTGCTTCCCCTACTCACGCCCAACAGGGGAGATTCAGTTTAAGATGCTGTTTCTGGCATCCAGTGGACCATCAGCTCTTTGCCTGTAAAGGACAGGAGAGAGGACGCAGGTATGTTTCCATGGGGTCTGGCTGAGCCAGAGAGGCTATAGTATGAGGTATGGCAGAAGCCAAAGGAGCCTGTCCTGTCCCCGGAGGGTCCACTTTAGGGGGCCCGAGAGAGTCCAGCCAGGGCTGGGGGCTGGGCTAGGCCTCCCTGGCCGTCTGCCCGTGTTGCTCTCCCTGTGAGGACACTGAACCCTGGCCCCATCGGGTGCACAGGGAAAGACAGAGCCCTGAGCTCTTGGGCCTCCCGGTGCCAATCCCACCTGTTCCCAAGGGGCTGACGAGATCTGGGGCCAGCTTGTGAAGGGAGACTCCTCCCTCCCATCCATTCCAGCAAGAAACAATCGCTGGGCACCAGCAAGCTCCTAAGACAGTGGAGTCAGAGAAACCGTAGCCTTCCTTGCCCTCTGGGTGCTTCCCGCCTCCTACATCCTGCTCCGGCCTCAGCCTCCATCTCCTGGGACTGACTTCTGAACCTCCCCGCCCTCCTCTCCTCAAAGGGAGCCCTTACAGTCTGTCACCACCATGGGCCGCGGAAGACACCCCCCTCCAGCTGGCCTCCCCCACTCACTGTGAGATCGGTCCCAGGGCTAAACCAGCCCTGCGGGGCCCGCTATTTCCTGTGGAGCAAATGGAACTCATCCTACATAACAGTATCTAGCCTCTCTTCCTCCCTGGGCTGCTGTGCAGATCAAATGAGATAACACGTGTGAAAGCATTTGGAAAGTGCTAAAACCCTCCCCCCGCATCATGGTGACTGTGCCTGCGGCCCTCCCTGCGGTCTGCCCCAAGCCATTTGTGTGAATGAGCATCGGGTTTGGACTGGGGAAGAGAGGAGAATGTGGGGCCGAGACCCTACAAATTCCAAGGGGAGAGAAGATGGGCTGGTGGGGAGGGACCACCAAGAGAAGATACAGAGGACAGGCGGGAGGTTCGGGGAGCCCGTTGTGTTTCAGCTGCTGTGGACTTTGCCCCAGGCCCTGGGGACCAGGAGGCCACAGCTCCAGCCAACTGCCTGCTCCAGCCAGGCTGTGTGTGTCCCCTCCCACCCTGGCCACCTGGCTCTCAGCCGCTGACAAGGCCTCTGTTTCTTTGCTTGTGTCAGGAGACAAGGGACACGTGTGGGGACAGGTGTACCATCTGGCCGTGGGGAGCAGATTCCAGGGAAGCAGGGGATTAAATGCTCAGCCCCCGAGAGGCCCCACCAGCCTGGGCAAGAGCTTTCCCTCGCTCCGACTCTGTCTAGAACAGAGTGCCCGTGCCAGAGTCCTCCATCTCAAAGCCAGGACTGCCTCTTGATCATTGCTCTCCTGTGACATCTATCCTACTGTACTAAGAAGATCCTGTTCCTTGGTTTTGCCTCAACCAAACCATGGGCCCCAGGAGGGCAGAGAATGTGGCCCCAGTGCCTTACTGAGAGCTTAACACAACATAAATGCTCTGTAATTATGAAGGACCACTTGGGCGCCAGGCACACCCATGGTCAGCATCCTCTGTGTTTCTCTGTTTCAGCTCAGGTGTTTCTCCAATCCAGGTTCTCTAAGCCTTGTGGCTCCTTCCATGCATCCACCCAGGGTGGGAGAGATGCAGCCTTGATTCTCTTTCCCCAGGTTCACTCACAGAAGGGCTCTGTCTCTCGCTCCATCATTGGGGAAACTCTTCTCTGAAGAGTGATGGGTTTGCACCCGATGGAAGTGACTCTTTGGGGTCATAGTAACTTCTAGGGCCAGGGAGGACTTCCTGGCCTCACCCTGGATGGTCCAGACCCTGCAGGCCTGCCGTGTTCTTCCAGATCCTCAGGAATGAGCCTGGCTTCAGCAGTTCCCTCAGTGACGTACGCCCAAGGCTGATGATGTTCTGAGATCATGTCCCTTGCTGCGCTGCCCCCATACCCTGTGGGCTGCCCCGTGTGCTGAAAGGAGAGAGGTGGGTGGGGCAGGGGGGAGACAGACCCACTCTGAACTCTGCCCCCCTGCTGAACCCTTCCCATGTACATCAGCTCCACGGAGTCAGGCCATTGGAGGCACTAGAGACGTGGGGCCCTGGGGCCAGAGGAGCCAAGAATACAGTATGAGTCACCCTTAATAAAGTGTATTTCTTAAATGAATGACTTAATAAGACAGTTATATTCATTAGAGGTGTAATTACAGGACATAAGATCAAGCAGAGGAGGATGCACAGTGTGTGAGTTGGATCCAGTGTGAAGCGGCCCCGGGGTCCCGGGGAGAAGGCGGTGGAGGCGGGTGGAGAAGGGGGTCCTTGGTTGGAGGCTGCTCACGGCCACACTGGTTTGCCAACCCAGCCACACCCTCAGATCCCAGCACTCAGAGTGGAGGGGGTGGGGAGCCTCCAGCATCATTAAAACGCAATCATAATAAACAAACACTAATTAGAGTGTCATCGAGTGTCCCATTAAACTGAGTCATCCCTGACAAAGCGCCGCCTGACGCGGTGGACACTCGCCAGCAGAAGCTCCCTGTCCTCGAGCTTCCCGAGCCCACTCCCGTCCCCACCCCACCCTACCCCACCCACCAGGCCCTAGAGCATGTGCCCAGCCTGTCACCTGGTGCAGAGGGAAGTGGCCCCTGACCCCCGAAGTTTCAACTTGATCCTTTATGGCCTCCAAAGACTCAGAGTTATTAGAACCCAATTCTCCCTCGGCATAAAGCAGTCCCCAGACTAACCCCCATCTCTCCTCCCCTCCGTCAGTCTAATTCCTCCCGCAGCCCCAAGGCAGAGTTTGATTCTGTTTCTTCCTGGCCTCAGGGCCTGACAAATAAAGAGATTTTCCAAGGAGGGAAGGAAATAGCTCAGTGGTAGAGTGTGTGCTTAGCATGCGCAAAGTCCTGAGTTCAATCCCCAGTACCTCCGCTGGACATAAATTCATTAATTAAAACCTAATTCCCTCCCCTCAAAATAAATAAGTAAATTTTAAAAAATAAAAAGACTTCCCAAGACCCAAGATTAGTTTACCAGTGGTTCTCTCAGCTGGGGAACTGGTTGCAACCATTTCCCAGGACCCAACCCAGAGCTTCTGATGCAGTGGACGCTGGATTTTCACGCCTCTTAAGCGTACAGGTAATACCAAGGATGTTGATTCAAGAATCCAGGCCACCTTTTCATGAGAGACATTCTTTTGGCCAAGGAATGACAGGCTGGAGGGCTTGCAGACATCATGTGTTCCAGCTCTGTGGTCTTCTCTGTCCTTCCCAAGTTAACCCAAACTGGCCTTTCCAGGTTTACCCACCCCTCTTCACCCTCATGCAAGGTTTTCTGATGAAGCTGTGCTTCCCTGTGTTTGCTCACATGGTTCTTCCCACTGGGGACGCTCTTCATCTGTATAAATATTATTCATCCTTGAAGACCCAGACCCCAGCCACGTCCCTCCCAAGGCCCACCCAGAGCAGCGCTCTCCCACACGAGCAAAGCGCCAGCCATCCATGTGAGCTACGCACAGAATTTTAACTTCTCTAGCAGCTGTATTTTTAAAAGTAGGAAGAGACCATTGGAATGAATGGTAGATTTTATTTAACCCAACATTTGCAACATTTTTTATCTTTTCAACCTGTGTCAATAAGAAATTCTTCATGTGATATTTTACATTCTTATTTTCCACGCTATATCTTAGAGCCCATCTCAGTTTGAACTAATCCCATCCCAGGTGCTCAGAGCCACCTGGAAACAAGCATTGGATGGCGCGGACATAGAAGTCGTATTTCCTTTGCTCCGAATTCCCTCAGCCCTCTTTCAATACTTCTCTTAGAACACACATCCCTTTCTTGTTTTTATTGTTCATCTGTTTGCAACTTGCAGGTGACGGCTGTGTTTTAATGCTACTGTTGATTTTATTTTATTTCCCTAAAGTGCCCAGCCCTGGCCTACCTGTGGGACGCGATTGATGAACATGGGTTGATGAATGAATATAGAAACAGGTGAACATAGGAAAGACCGAGCGCCCGTGGAAACACCTGACCTTAAGAACCTCCGTCCAGCCCCTGTGACATTTCTTTCCTCTGTTTTGTGTATGGCTGTTAGATCTCTGAGGAGAGAATCATTCAAGTTTTGAGACCCCTCCCCCTTGTAAGTTTCCTGTTTCACTTTGCTCTTCGACTCAGTGTATTAAAAAAAAAATTCCCACCAGGAGGGCCCAGGAAACAGGAAAAATAGTTGTGCTGTTGGTTTCATGTTTGGAGAAGAACAGGCTTCTCACTATCTCCGCAGCCCTTGGCGTGACAGTGGGCTTTGTTGTGGGAGACACTGCTCCCATTCAGGGCCCCCTGCCCCAGCTGCTGAGAGCCGGGCTGTGTTTTGACAGACGGGCCGAATGCAATGCAGACAGTTGTTTTAATTTCCAGCCAGATGCAGACATCACTCACACGGAGCCCGAAACCCAGGAAAGGGAGGCCGGGCACTGGGCTGCGGCTCTCAGGCCTCGGAGGGCGAGCTGGAGGGGGCCAGCGGAAGCCCCCCACCCCCGGCTGGCTGGGGTCACAGATATCCTGAAGGGCTGAGAGCCCCGGGCCCCGGGACAGGCACGCTGGGAGAGTGCTGGCAGGCACCTGTCGGAAAGGTGCTCCTGGAAGGAATCACAGGCCGTGAGTCAGGGGTCAACGGTTGCTCCTTAAGATGGTGTGCCCCTGGCTGGATGTTAACTTTTAACTGCCCGAGTCATTTGGGACAGAGCTTATTAACAGTCTCAGGGAAACTTTAGGGAATAGAATCCTGACTGTCAGAATTGGAAGGACAAGGGCCAACCTCCTCCGAAGGCAAAAATACCTCCTACAGCCTCCCAGGCACTTGTCCCTTTGAATTCTGCATACGCATCCCGCGGATGGCGGTTCCTGCTGGAAGCGAGGTCTGTTGGGTTACTGGACAGCCTTGACTTTCTTCTGTCGAGCTTTCCTGAAACTTTTCACCCATGAGTCTTAACTGAAGCCACACGGCCGCCTTTCAAACACTGGAAAACATCTCAAGATTCATCTTATTTGAGCCAAATAAACATCCCAGATCTATCAGCTGTACCTGAGATGCCACATCTGGGTCCCACCCCATGGTGACCACCATTCTGGAAAGGCTTTCTAGTTAAGCAACAGTTTTCTTGGGGCAGGTTGCAGAGACCCGAGCTGGGAACTCCCCAGTGAGGGGCGGCCTCCCTCCGTCCTGACACCATGTCTGTGTATACAGTTCATGATCAAATCAGCTCCCTTAGCACGTTGTCAGGTCACATCGGACACAGAGTCAACTCAAGCGCTCAGACCTATGGCACACAGACTTTCAAACCAAGCTGTCCCCAAACCTCCACTTATAATATCAGTTTTTTTAAACTGAATTTGCAAGATTGTACTTATTTCTTTTATTTACTTACGCTTTCTGCATTTTATATTTTTATTATTAAAGGGAAGTTAGGGAGATTTAAAAAGCTGATCACGTCACTCACTTATAGAAAAGGTTTGTAATTCAGAATGTCAAGTGTTACGATGAGGTAAGAAGGAGGTGAGGGACACCTAACAGAGGGAGGCTCCTGGGGCCGGTACCCAAGACCTTAGTTACCTTGAACTTGCTTACATCACACCAGCCTCATCTCCCTCCCCACTCCGTCCAGCGCACACTCCATACTTGGGTTACCCTGAACTTACTCATGACACTTTTGCTCATGGTCATCTCTCAGCTAGGAACGCCCGTCCAGGTGTCTGCATCCAGCCCCCTCTTACCCTGCCTCACCCTTATTCCACTGACCGCTTCTTCCAGACAGATTGTGCCGGACAGTCCTTCTCTAAGCTCCCAAGGCTCCCGGGGCACACACCTATCACAGGCAGAGAACGTTCAGCACAGTGTAGAGCCGTTTTTGGTGTGTAATTACCAACTCGCACTGGACTGTGTGTTCTGCGGGGCAGGGTCTGTGTCCTGTTTGCTGCTGTTTCTCGATCACATAGCACCTAAGCCTCTGTGTAGTGACATCTGATAAACATTTGCTGGGTGAGCCGTGTCAGACCCCATCCTGAGCCCCTCAGGAGGATGCTGTGAAGGCATCTCCGTCAGATCTTTTGTTCCCCCTGCCAGAGGCAGAAGACTGGGCTGCCGGACCACAGGTTGTGTTTCCACTTGAGTTCACACATCCAGTAGGTGGGGGACCTCTCTGCCCTAACAAATGAGATCCCATTCCCAGCCCAGCAAATGTTTTCCCAGCCCAGCCCCTCCTGCCCCAGCCTGCGACCGATGCCTAGGATGCCCCAAATGCAAGACGTCAGTCTTCTGACCCTTTGCCTGGCCTTAATGTCGCACACACTGGGCAGGTAGGGGTGAGTAATCAAACAGGCCCGGCTCATGTCCCTGCACGGTCCCACCTGGAAGGCAAGAGGAGGCTGTACCCTCTAGGGGGCAGGGGTTTGATCTGCAAACTCCCCCTTTCCCCAGCAAGGCAGAATCAGACAGGCAGCTCATCTCTGGTCCCATTTAGCCAGACTTTTCAAAGGTTGGGAGATTTACTGGAGAAACTGAATGCAGGCATCAGAGAATGGGATAATTGGATCCAGGTGGTATGTTTCGTTGGCTGTAAAAAAAGACTGTACCATTCGATGAATATTATTTGATAAGAAAACTTTCTCCTTCTCTCCCTTTTGAAATGTTTTCTGTGCAGGCAGGATGTCTCAGCCCGGGCCCAGCTGAAAGCTCTTCAGAGATGAGTTGGTGGCACTCAATAAATAGCCTTTCAACGGAGTTTTAACCATTTTCAGCCTTTGCCACAAGCAGGCCCCGCTCTCCAGGGGACTTTAGTGCAGGCAGGGAGAGAGACTGGAGGGCTTGCTTCCCCCTCCGGTGAAGGCAGGAAGCCCAGGGCCTGTTGGCTGTACCTGCCTGGTGCAGGGCAAGTGAAAACACTGGGGCCGCCAATTGCCACCCCCCCACACCGCCACTTCTGTAGGGGTGATGGCAGGGCAAGTGTGGGTACGAGCGATGGAGTCTGAATGCACCTCTGCCAGGCATCACTACCTGTTCTAACCAAGTATTCTTCTCCCTCTCCACCAGATCACCCGGGTCCCCGTGGAATCCTGTGAACAGTACACGACCTGTGGGGAGTGCCTGAGCTCGGGGGACCCTCACTGTGGCTGGTGCGCCCTGCACAACATGTAAGTTTGGCACATTCTGGGGAAAAAAAAAAAAGCCTGGAATGCATGCAGAAGACCAGGTACTTTCTTGGGAGTGTCAGTGAGGGATGTGACATCGGTTTGCAGGGAGAGAGGGATTTCCCTCTTCTGAGCGGGAGTTCTCCATGCGCTTGGTGTGCTGAGAGCAGGAAGGGGAAGAGGGGCCGTGGGTGAGCTTTCCCTCCAAGTGCATCGCTTCTGCCTGCTTTTCGTGCCACCTCTGAAGTCTGCCCCTCCCTCAGCCACTCTGATGTCTGTACCTTGTCTGCAGGGTGGGTAATCCTGTTGGAAGTCCTCTCAAGAGACTTGTAGAATCTCTAGGTTTCCCAGGAACCTCCTCAGCGTGGCCTGAACGAGGTGCCTCCTGCCGCGAGGGGGCACTAGAGCTGGCTTGGACGCCAGTTAGCTGCTGTGTGACCCGAGCGGGTCCACTGACTGCTCTGGGCCTCCATTTGCCCATGGCTAACTAGGGATAATGGCTCTCTCGCAGGTGGACGGTGAAGATTAAATGAAATAGTTCATGCTTTGGCAATCAGGAAGCTCAGGATAAGCTCCACAAACCCAAAGAATTGTTTTGGACCCTGACCCCTTGGGAGAACCCTTCTGGTCTCTTTAATTCATGATTCCGAGAAGTCTGCATCTCACTCCAACTGCCTCACATCGCTATTCAGATACACCCCCTGCCATTGAATACCAGCTCAATAGAAATGCAAAATCACGCTTAAACTTCCTAAGTCAAGAGCCCCAGAGGGAGAGAAGAGGGTGCAAACTCCACTCCAAGGCAGGAGCTGCCTAGGAATTCTGTTCCCCAGTGGAGCTGGAAACTCCATGGATCCGTGCCAGCCAGCAAAGCATCCCCCTGAAATGTGCCGGGGTGAGGGTGGAGGCGGAGGCGGAGGGCCAGAGTTCAGGGTCCTGCACAATAGCTCTTGGCTTCCAGCCTCTGCAGCAGGTGTTGGGAGGGCTATGGAGGGAGGGAGGGAAGCAGGCGCCTCAGATGCAAAATCTGGACTGGATTTGAGCCCACAAATCCTGGGTTCCATGCTCAGATTGGGAGGTAAGAAACGCCTCAAAAAGTTCTGCCAAAAATGCTCTCACCGGAACCCAGACTGTGAATCACCATTTAGGTCAGACAAGTGGTAAAGATACTGACACCACCCTCGGCTTGTGCCCCAGAAATGGCAAAGGTGGATAAAATCAGGTTCCCTTCAGGGAGGCTGGTCCAACAGCCAGCAGGCTCTCTCCTCAGGAGGATTTCTTCCTCCAAAGAAGCTGCCAGCCATCCCCAGCCCCAGTCAGTGTCCTGGACTACCCACCCTCTTATTGTGCAGTGGGCATGTCCGGCTGTACCATCCACTCCCTCCTCCTCCCTGCAAATCTAGCCACGATGTCTGAGTCTCCGGCGGCCCCAGACCACCCTGTCATCCTCCTGGTCCAGGTCAGCTGGGGCTCCTAGAATAACAGGCCTACATCAGGATAGTCTCAGAGTTCCTCTGCCCTCTGAACATCCTCGCCTACCTACCAGGGCACCCCTCTCCTTCCAGCCACTCTGCCCTGGGCAGAACCCGGGGCAGGGAGAGGAGATTTTTCCTGGTTATACCCAGAAGTGTCTCTTCTTCTGGTCACTCTCATCTTCACCAGCCCCTCCCACGGTGCCCTTACACCTGCCACCATCAGCCTGCCTGGGCAATAGGCACCTCCAGCTCCTGGATTTTTATTGGAGGCTGAGGGCTAAGGGAGATTGCTAAAGAGCCTCTGGGTCCGGGGGGATTTGAAACCTTCCTGTCTCTTCTGTATGCCTTGCTCTTGCAAGTGTGTTATTGTCTCGAAGGCTATTTATCTCTGTTAGGGCTGTGGCCATAAATAGTATGATGAAAAAAAAAGAGCCATTTCAGTGAGTCAATGAGATAAAGGCTCCAGTCAAGAGCTCACTTTAGAGCTATCTTAAGGATTCACTTAAACCTCAATAATTCTTTTCTTTGACAGCATTCATATTTAGATCCATTATGTGCCTGGAAAGGAAGAGGGGGAGGGACTTTGGGGGGAGTTCGAGTGGGAATCTCCGCCGGATTGTGGCATCTTGTAATGTCTTGGTGGCTATTCGGTTGGAGGAGCACCAACCCTGGAGCGTGTTCCCACGTGACTTACGTGACAACCAGATGTCCCTGCGTGCGGGTGTCACTGTGGCCACCTGCCGCTGGGGGCAGAGGAGCCTAGAGCCAGAAATGAAGACGCTGAGAGAAGCAGCCACCCAAGCTTTCTGACAGAGGCAACCCTGGCCGCCCTGCCTGTCTGTCTCTCTGTCTCCAGGCATTATTTCACACCACAAATATTTATTGAAAATATACCATGTGACAGGTAGACTCGCTCAATGAATAAAACATGGTCCCTGCCTTCAAAGAACCATGAATCCATCCAGCCACAAGATCACCTGCCCACCGTCCCACACAGCAAAGACCTTTAAAGACCCCTGGAGGAGAACAATCATATTAAGAATCATCGTCATTAATATTGTTCTGAGAGGGGCTAATAGGCCCTTTTCTAAACACTAGCTCATTTAATCCTCACACCAGCCCTGTAAGTTAGGGTATTATCATTGGCCTCAGCCAATGATGGGGGAACTAAGCCACGGAGAGATTAAGGAACTTGCCCAAGGGGCCACAGCTAGTAGGCGATAGATCTGGGTTCGAACCCAGGCAGCCTGGCTCCAAAGTTTATATTCTTGGCCTCTTGCCTGCTGCTCTTCACATTCCCCAGACTTCCCTCCCTCACTCACTGAGCTCCGCGTAAAGCTGCTGTCCACGAGGAGCTGCTCTCTGCATCTAAACCGCATCTCTCCCATGTCGGGGGTTGATCCTGCTTCCTCTTAGTCTGTCTTTAACTGCAGTGGAGACCATCGGGAGTCAGCCAAGGCCTCTGGGATAAGTGAAAGCTGTAATGAGAACACAGACACAGGACTCAGAGCATGAAACCCTCTTACTTCCCTTCGAGGGGACAATGGAGCTAAACAGATGGTTCTCAGAGGCCTGACTTCTTGTGAATCTGTGTCTGTGGCAGGTGCTCCCGCAGGGACAAGTGCCAGCGAGCAAGGGAACCTAATCGATTTGCTGCCAGCATCAGCCAGTGCATGCGCCTGGAGGTGCATCCCAGCAGCATCTCAGTGTCTGAGCACAGCCGGCTGGTAAGTAACCCATCAGGAGGGCTGGGGCTGAGGCGGCGCCCTGCTCGCACAAGCCTGGGTGTGTTCCTTTAAGACTTGCACGATGTAAATGGATCCCACTTATATGCGCCAAAGTAACTTTGTATTTGGAGAAAAAACAATGCTGACTCCTATTGTGAAGGGCACAGTGTTCTCCCTACTCCTGGAGGATTCATTACCCATTGATCTGTTTTGTAAATCTAGATTTTGCATTTTGCAACATACATCTGCAGCACAATGCATTCCAATACATTCCTCGGTATGTGCTGTACGTCAATTGTCCTGTTAGTACAGTGTCTCACGGAAACCTGAGAGTTGCCTTTGTGTGGTCTGTGTGTGTGTGTGTGTGTGAAAGGGAGAGACAGACGGACAGACACAGAGAGACTGAGGCTTAATTCACAGTGTGTGTTTAAAGAGAATATTAAAGAGGATACAATAACCCTCAACCACCTGTCGAGGTGCAACCCAGAATCCTTCGTGTCCTCAGGCCCTGCACGATTATTTCATTCTGAGGGCTTTGCGAGCATTCAAGAATGTAAATTAGTTAATGAACCTTCCAAGACTTGCGTTCATTCATCTCCACCGGGAGGTTTTGGCTCCCACGGAGCCAAAGGAACAAACTGCAGAGTTTGTACCTCAGTCCCCCGGCCCCATGGAAACGAAATTGGGGCAGAGACTCAGCAGCAAACAAATGTATGGCAAGGCTAGGTGGCACCCGTTGTGATGGAGAAATCCCCTCCGGGTGTGATGGGGAGACAAAGGGAGCCCTCCCCACTTGGAAGCCACAGGGTGTTGTCACCATGAACCCTCATGGGTGCTCCCCAGTGGGAGTCACATTTCTTACCTGTTGTTTCAAATCCCACATAGACATTATATTGTAATTTAGTACAAACCCACTTCCACAGACACTGAATCCGGAGCCGCATTTTGCCATGAAATAGTTTCTCAACCAACAGACTCTTCTGATAGCCTGTTATATTTCTACCATGTGGAGGAGGGTGTACAAACTTGAAAAGCCAGGAACCCACTGACCTAGATCACTGGAACCCTAGGTAACAGCAGACATCACCTGAGCCATCGAGGTCCACTTCTTTCCTTTCTCGGATCTCCCAAACTCCTTGGGAGGTGACCACCCTACTCTAGGGGAGCTGTCAGGGGGCAGAGAGGGACAGAGAACAGAAACTCTAGGAAACCCACCAGCTTGGTCAGCAGCCCTGAATGACAGCCAGTGTGCAGCCAGCTGTCCCCCACCAACCTGGAGAGTGCCCCGTCTTCCTCCAGACTGGTGATACGCATTCTCCAAGAGCCAAGGCTAAGGCTTGCCTGTGAAGGGTTCAGTGCACGACTTGCTTTCCAGTTCGCATGGTTTCACGGCCAAATGCGCTGGATCCTAGATGGATCTGGGGACCTTTCCCCCAGCATCCCTCCTCCTCCCCCTGGCGCTTTCTGATGCTGGACAAGACTGAAAAGTTAATAATATTGATAATAAAGGCCACTGGCCCTGCACAGCCCTGGTGGTACTACTGCCCTTGTTCAGTGTTAAAGCTAGACGATCACAAAGGCCAACACCCTCTTTATAGGTGACGTCAGGGGAGATGAGTGTGCAGCTGGGCAATGGCAGGGCCAGGCCTGGAGCCCAGGTCTCCTGAGCCGCACGGGCTCTCCCTACGGCATCATCTCTTTGCTCCTTCCACAGCTCAGCCTGACTGTGAGTGATGCTCCTGATCTGTCTGCGGGCATTTCCTGTGCCTTTGGGAACCTGACAGAAGTGGAGGGACAGGTATCCGGGAGCCAGGTCATCTGCATCTCTCCGGGGCCCAAGGATGTCCCTGTCATCCCTCTGGATCAAGGTAAGACGTACCTTCTGTGAGAGTCGTGTGTGAGGGGCTGCCCGACAAGGTGGCCAGGGCAAGGAGACTCGGGGCATCGGGTGGCAAGGGCCAGCACGGAAGCTGCCTGACCGAGTCTGCTTCTGCCAGACGCTGCTGTGGCTTATAAGCTCGTTCGAGTTTGAAAGCAAGCTGTCATGCCCCAAAGCAAAATTCAAGTAGAAAGATCTCTCTGGCTCCCATTTGGGTTACGCCTGCATGATGTGCAAAGGGTGTTTTCCAGACTTCTTTCCCCTTCGAGGAATAGCGGTGGCCTCAGCCAGTGGCTTTTAGCAGGTTCCGTCCACAGAACTGGGGACTCTGAGGGGTCTGACCTGATATTTCTGAAAGTCTTTTAGTAACTGAACATATCCAGCCAAGGCCAGGGGCTCTGTGGGATCGGATCTGTCACTCCCTTCCTCAGACGGGCTGTGGGGGTGTCCAGGGACTCTCCTGGAAGGAGGAGATTCAGGCAGGTACCACCTACCACCTGTGCCCCCAGGGAGCCCTGGAGTGGCTTACCGGTTTATCCTCAGCCTCTCCCCTGGGCAGCCCTGCTTGTAACCCTTTCCTTTCCTTTTCCTTTTCCCCAGACTGGTTTGGGCTAGAGCTGCAGCTGAGATCCAAGGAGACAGGGAGAATGTTCGTGAGCACCGAGTTCAAGTTCTACAACTGCAGCGCCCACCAGCTGTAAGCACGCCCCTCGCAGCGTTCAGGGTGGCTCAGCACCGGAGCCCGAAGGCCACCTCGGCCAGCGCCCTTCTTTACAGACGGGGTCGGGGGGGATGAGTGAGCAAGAGGGTAGCGGCAGGGCCAGGCCAGAAGGATGTGGGTCTGGATACCAGTGTGGGGCTTCTCTAAGTTTCCTTGGGACACACATCATGGCGTATTCACCTCCCAGTCTCCCCGCCAGACCTGGCACGTTGTCAGGAGCAGAGTAAGCTCTCCAGAAACGTTAACTGTTCAGCCATATACCATTTATTCAGTTAAATTAAACTGAATGGCGTTCACTCTCCACGGCCTCTGATCTCACTGTCTCCCTTGCAACACACCTGCCCTCAACTCTTAAGAGTTAAGAGGGTTTGAAGTAAAAACAAAGGTCATGGCCCAGGAATCATAAGACAAGCTCTCCATTTTAGACCGATTGGTGGTGGCTTTGAACATGGAGATTGATAACCGGTGGAGTTTGGGCACATCATCCTGACCACATGAAGAGGGACTCAGAGATAACACCCACCAAAGAAAGGTGGGGGTTGTGGGGGGACATAAAGTAGCCTCACTCCACACTCAGTAAAAGGACCCGGGCTGGGAGGGGGAGAGAAGGCTTTAAACTCCACTGTGGTCCAAACCGAGCCTTCAGCTTTTCAGAGAGGAGGGGAAACCAGACCAAACCAGCAGCCCTCAGAGGGGCTTAAGTGCAGCCCAGCTGACCTCACCAGCCATCTCCAGCATCAGGATGGCTGACAATGGGCGCCAGTGGCTGGGTGATTTCACAGCTGTGCAGGAAGCTGGGAGCACTTCGTAAGTAAAACGCAGAGCCAGGAGTGGAGGAGACAGAGACCCGTACTTAGTTTCTGCTGGTGATCCCGGAAGTGAAACAGACTCTTTCCACACCACCTGGAAACTCATGCACCATTTGATTTAGAGAGAGAGAAACATGGGTCTCTATAATAGGGCCACACAAGGGCCACAGGACCCTGAACGTTCAGCGAGAAGAGAAATTAAGCAACAGCTTGATGCCAGAGGGAGTTGTAACTGGGACTGGTCTATGGATTCATCCTTCTTGTTGCCCAGGGCAGGAACCACGTGAGGTCTACATAATAGGCAGGACTCCAGCGGATTCAAGTCTGTAGAATCCAGGCTATGGGCACGATGGGCCCCACAGTCCATGTAGGGAGAGGGGCTGTTTGCAACTAAGCCCTCAAAAAATTTCTAGCCATTAAAGTAGACAAATGGGTCAGTCCTCAGTCTCCCCTTCTCTGATCTTGATTTTCACAATTAGAATCATCTGCTGGAGTTCTAGGATCTCCATAGCAGCTAAGGAAAGAGACACAGCTGAGCCCCATTGGACTAAATCAACAGATGTGCTGAGAAAGACAGAACAAGTGGTAAAAATGGCCTGGGGGGAGCCAGGGCAGGACAGGACGGGGCTGAAGCTGAAATGGATAAGATTGCCCCCTAACCACTGCTCTCCAATCCAGCTAATGCTGTTTTGGGAAATGCAAGTGTCTTGGAGGGAGAACTTCCCAACCTCCTTCTCAGAATCTAACACAGCAGTGATTGAATCCATCGTTTGTGAGCACATCCTCATCTCCATGGAAATCCAGTGTGACGTCACCACTTTCAACCATGGCAGTGGACACACAGCAAGTTTTAGCCAAAAAAAAAAAAAATCAAAATCAGGTTTCCTTGACAGCAAAGATTTCATTTTATTGCCAAACCCCATCTGTCTTCCCTTCTCTGCTCCTACCATTCATAATTCAAATTTTATCACAGAATCAAGGTCAAGCCTCTCCTTTGACTGTGGTAAACTGAGGCCCACAGGGGGTAAGTGTTGCCAGGAAGGTCACAGAATTAACTAGTGGAAGAGCCAGTTCTAGAACCCTGATCTCATTGTTCTTGGTCCATTTTCATTATTTACTTGTTGAGTCATAAGATGTTACCAAAAACCAGTCAGTCTGGCCTGAGCTCAGGAATGGCATAACAACGGGCATGTCTAGAAAGGGATAAAAATGATGCGCATGGAGAAGAGGTGTAGACCGGCTGATGCACCCAGTACACTGTTGGCGTTATTAGCCAGTGACCCCTGGATCAAGTCCCATCCGCCCAAATGCCATCAGAGCCCCCACCAGGTGGCGCCAGATTGCAGACCTGGCCGTGTCTCTTCCAGGTTGGTCTAGCTGTGAAAGGCTAGACTAGGGGAGCTGGCAAGGAGCAGGAGGAACAACCCCACCTGCAAAACTCATTTCCCTTACAGTAGTCTGATCGCACACAGAGAACCAAGATAACACACATAGAACTCAGGTGACGCTGGAGGGAAAGACACGCCTACCGTGGCAAGAAAGGCAGGAGCCATACGTAGCCTGTTGCTACCTGTGCTTGGCTACTTAGAGAGAGGGACAAAAAGTTGCCATTTGCTACCATTTACTGCTCCAAAGCTCAGTAACACAGATGATATGAGCCAGTCGTTAACATTCAAATGTGGTTTAAGAGCTTGAAATAACAGGTGATTTATGCACTTAAAAATAATACATTTAGCATTGTACTTTTCAAAACCATGTCTTCTACATCATCTCATTTGATGCCAAACAGCCCTGTGGAGTAGAGAGGAGAGTTTTATTACAGACAGGTAAAGAAATTTCAATTCAAAAGGTAAAGTAACCCCAGCGGCGGTGGCAGAGGAGGAACTGGGACCAGATCTCCTGGCACTCTTTGGTCTACTCTCTTGTAAGTGGTGGTATGCTGGCAATCGTTTAACTACCAGAAACCAAGGAGAAAACCCAGCAGGTAGCATTTGCCAGTTTCTATGGTGTAAATAATCTTTCCATGGCTGATTTCCAGCTGCTATCATGATGCCAACCCACTTGCAAAATTCCTTAAAATATAAGTAATTGGCTGTCATAAGTTGCTATAGACCTGCTCTAGCACACCTCTGCTTTCCAAGTTACATTATTCCCATTCTGGGCACATTTTTTTTTCTCAATTATCTGGCCCCATGAACATCTTGGAGGGAGAATCCATAGTTCTCAGTGCTTGGGATCAATCTAACCTCCAGGGAGTGAGTCGAGGATAACAGACCTCCATCATGACACATGGGCTCCCTGGTGCCCTTTCCTTCCCTCTCTGCTCCCTGCTCTTTGCCTCTTACTGTCCCTGTCCTTGCAGGTGCCTGTCTTGTGTCAACAGCGCCTTCCGCTGCCACTGGTGCAAGTATCGAAACCTCTGTACTCATGACCCCACCACCTGCTCCTTCCAGGAGGGCCGGATCAACATTTCGGAGGTAAGCAGGGCTCTCAGCCTGGCAGGGCAAGGTTCCCAGTGACCTTGAGTGGCCCTCCCTTTTCAGATGGGTCTGTCCAGTGGCTTGGCCATCTCCTTGTCCCGGCCCATGTTGGTCTTCTTCCCAGAGATTCTACATGTTAGAAAGCCCTGGTATCATAAAGCCAAAAAAGGGGGCAGCAGATACCCTAGAAAAGAAGACCCTGTGCATTCAAAAGCTTGAGGGGAACTGAGGGTTAGGACTGAAAGCTTAGAGGAAACATATCCAACCAAAAAGACTCCGTGGTCTAGAAGAGTGTAGTGAATGGCGTTTATTCTTTGAATCTAAACCCTTTGCTTGGCTGCAGAGATAGTCTAGTTCAATAGGACATTCACTCTCAACCACTCTTTCATGCCAACCTCCCATCCTAGTCTAAAATTCAATGATTCTTTGACTCTGATGTCCTACTGGGTGGGTGGCTTTATAGAAGGAGAGAGACATTCAGCTGGTGGAAAGAACCAGGCCTTGCTAAAAGTTCCATTTTTATGAGATGGCCCATGCTCCATCCATGAGGCTGGACCCACCTTTGTTATCAACATGGTGAAATACCAAATTGCTTATCTTTCCAATGAATATCCCCCGCAATGGTTTTTCATTGAGGTTGGCTTTCTTACAAATTCACAGCATCCCTTAGGACAACGAAGCTTGCTGGGTCCATGTCCTTTTTTTGGCTCTAATGTTTTTCATGCCTCAGGGTGGCTACTGGTTGAGTTTGAACAACTACAGAGATCCTTTGTACCCCCACAAATAAATGCACGTGTGCATAAACACACATTCCCTGCTTGTTCCACCTTTTAGGAAGTCCACAAGTGTAAATGAGTGACGGTGCAGCTTTTGCAGACACTGCTGTAGCGTTATCCATCTCCCTCTGGCACTAGACCGCACGCCCCTTACAGGCAAGGGCTGCATCTTACCTTTAAATCCTCAGCGCCTTCTTCGGTGAAGGTCTGTAGAGCGCATGCGTGAAAGAATAGATGAACCAATGACGACTACACCCAAATACTATTTGATGGGAAGTGTCCCTTGGATCTGGTTGTCTAAGATTTCCAGAAATAGGGTCTCTTTGGCTTCCTAATCTGGGTCGACATGCTGGTTGCGTCTGTGGATAAACACGAGAAAGTACTGGATGTACATCTGTCAAATCATCATGACGTACACCTTAAATATCTTACGATTTGTCAGTTATACCTCAATAAAGCTAATTGCAAAAAAATTTAAGAAGAAAGTAGGCCTTGAAAGTTTTCCCATGCATACACACATGCGTGCATGCGTGTGCATGCGTGTATCCCTGCACGCGCGCACACACACACATACACACAGTCTTGAATTCTTAGCTTCTGAAACAATCTGTGTTATGTTTAGCTAGGAAAAAATGGTATCTGCCTGTCTTGAAAGAGAGAAACACAGATGGTGCCCACAGGCAGCGTTTAAGGCAGACCCGTCCCCAGGTGCCTCAGCAGGATGGAACCGGTTATCTAGTGCCTTGAAGACCTTTCATGGAAGGCTTTTCCTCTAGCCAGTTGGTATGTTTTGATGTATCTGACCTGAAAGCGCCACTCTGGTCCTAGTGGACACCGGAAATTAATCCCAGCCTTGGGATTCTGCAAGAGTAGAATGAGACTGCTTTCAGGCCAACCTTCTCGCCCAGAAGAAAGGACTCATGAGCATAGGGTGTAGGTGGGAGAGGAGGGGAAACCCACTTGGACATCAACAGAAGAACGGCCGGGGGAGGCAAGGCAGCCAGGAAGAAAAGAAGCCACGTGCTGGGCAGTGTAGGAGCATGATAAATGGCCTCAGAAACTGACCTTCACACTGGCCACTTCCAACTTTCTCAGTCTGTTAATAAACTAAATCCAGGAGGACCACAGAATGCAGAGAGAGAGGATGACTGCAGATGCAGACAAGAAGGAGCAGCTGCTTCACTTTCTCCCAGCTCAGTGCTCCCCTCGGGCAAAGAGAAACCCGAAGCCGGGCCCGAAAGGACCGGAGGGGCAGCTGGAGTGAGGGCAGGAGTGTCAGACAGAGCAAGGCAAACGAACTCTGCCCCATGTGGAGGCCGGAGGCCTGGGGCCCAGAGGGCTAATTGGAACCAGGCCGCCTCCCTCACGCCCTTTAGAAATCCCTGGAACACAGTTCCCTCTCGGTCACTGAGACCCAAGCATTCCAGAGAGCTGGGCCTGGGAGGAGCTGTTGCCATCCTGAAGTCAGGATTAAATTAATACTGAAAGAGCCCTGGGGGGACACCCAGAGGCGTCGCATCTTCTTTTTCATTTCCTCTCCTTAATGTCCGTTCCTTGGGGTGAGAAAGATGCCTTTGTCTCCATCGCCTGGAGTGGGAATGGGGTGGATTGCTACCCTCTTACTGCTGATTGTCACTGGCCTGCGTGTCCCCAGGGATTGGTTCTCTGTAGGAAGCCCAGACTCCATCAGTCCTGACTTTGCCCAGGAAGGAAAATAGGGTGTGGGTTCTCCAGGGGTTGCCAGGGCCACAGCCACTCCCAGCAAACAGCTCCCAGGTCCTGCTCTCTCCCATCAGAGCTCTGCTTTGGGGAAACCCTGCTCCTGAAAATGTGGGTAACAGCAAAGGTGCACGTGTCCAGTTTGAGAGTGGTTCCCCTTACTCTGATGCCCTCAGGTTCTTCTGGGGACTGGAAGGCCCTTAGTTGCCGCTTTGGGGTTCCTGGAATATCTCTTTTACACTTCCAGTAAGCCTCCCCCCAACTTTGGATCAAAATTTTACATCTGTCTACTTCCTAGAAACAATGTATAACCGATTAGCTCCATTGATGTGTATAGCACCGTTAATGTATCACACATTTGCAATTCTCTCACTTGTGACGGGAGTTCTCGCGGAGGGGAGGGGGCTAGTAGCATCAGCATCACTTAGAAACTTGTTAGAAATTCAAATTCTTGGGCCGTGTCCCAGATTAGGCTGAAGATTGAGAACCACTGACATATGGCATCTCAATTGATTCTCGCAACAGACCTGCAGTTTCTCATAATTCATATTTGACAGATGTAGTAACCAAGATGCTAAAAATTTAGAATTTTTGCCCAAGGCTACAGAGAACTCAGGCATCCAAAAAGGCTGAGTACAGGATGCTTGCTTCAGAAAATCAGGGCTGGGTAGCTTGTCTGTCCCCATGGCCGCAGCCACACTTGCCGGCCTGACCCCAACCTGGCCCTATGCTGTTCATCTTGAGGGTTCCAGGTGTCAGGGGACCCACACAAACCCATCCCCGCAGATAGAGAAACTGTCCATGGAGGACAAGTCAGTAGTGCCATTTCCAGATACAAAGGCAGCCACACATGAGGTCAGTCTGCCTACTTCTTTCCAGAGGGCTGATGGACCACTTCCAAGCTTAGTCCCAACAAGAAGTACCACTATGCTAGAATGGATGCAATTCAAAAATAAAAAGATGAGTAGTTAACATTTATTGAGTGTTTATTATATATAGAACATTACACATATATTTTATCTCATTTAATCTTACTCTATAAAGTGGATTCTATAATAGATAAATAAACTGAGGTTTAGATAATTTACACAGTTACCCTGTGATCACCAAGTAAATGCAGAAATCTTGGCTCAGTGTTTCCAAGCTGGCTTGAAGTCCTCCGAGCCTGCATTCACACACACACATGAGAAAGACGCAGTAGTGATACTAACATTGTTCATCCAGTTGATTACCCCTTAAAACAGACTCCCATGTCCCTCTTGCAAGCAATCTAGAGTGGTCAGGTATTGTTGGCCCCACTTTATAGATGAGGAAGCTGAATTTCAATTGAACCGTCCCTTGAGCTCTTTTAAGGTAATAAGCCAGACCTTTCCCCGACTCAGAATCCCTGATGGGGCCCCAGAAATCGCGGCTTCCCAGGGCCAGATCACGCTTGACATGGTGTTAGCAAGCGGGTGTGCGCGGGAGTATGTATGGCTTTCAGCTTTAAAAGCTCATCTCCCTCCATGGCTAAACCAGGCCTAGTGAGATGTAGATACACAAATATCTTCTTTACGCCCTGTCCCAGGGGAAAGATAGAACCAAATAAATCCGATTAGCTTCCCAGGATGCTGGCTGCTCTCTCTCTTTGAAGTCCAGTGGGTGAAGATAATGTCATTTCCACATGGGAGAAGTCGTTTGAGAGGGCTGAAGGCTCCCCAGCGCCAAAACCTGCGGAGCACAGCTGAACAGAGCGGGCCTGCGGCCCAGAATCCTACGTCAGGCTTCAGTGCCCGGGGCCTGCCCTCCCTGTGGTCCTGTCTCCTCCTCTCCAGCCTGCCCCTCCCCTGGGATGTTCCCAAACAGGACATCCCCTCATCTTAACAGAAGCTGCTAAGGGGGAAATCCCACTGTCAGCTGACCTAGAGACAGAGGGAGCAGTCAGATGACCTACAGAGGTCATTCAGGGGATGTGCAGTAACAATGGGTATCTTAACAAGGTTCACAGCAGTCTTAACATTCTGCAGAAAAAAAGCATAGCGTGATAATTTGCTCTTTCTTTCTTAGGACAGGAAAGTGTGTGTGTGTTGGGGTCTAGAGGGGAGTGTGTTCTTACAGAAGCAAACAGGTTGGAAGTGGCCTTTTGCATCTGATGAAACCCATCACCTTCCACAAGCCCCAGAGGTACTGATGTTCCAAAAACGTGGCAACGTTCTGGGCTGCCAGCTCTCCTGCACCTGCCTTCAGCCCTCATCACTGCCATTTCCACCCAAGACTCCCTGCTCCCTCGAGATAGTCAGCCAGAACCATCTCACATCCCAAAGGGGCTGGATATTCCTCTGCTTCCAAGGAAGAAGAGCGTATACCTGGGCACCAGCCACTTCTTTCATTTTCCCTAGAGAACAGAAGGATGAATGCTACGCCATCTGGCCTGCGAAAAAACACCCCAAAAAGCAAGCAAAACCTAAGGCATTCTTTTCTCCTGGGGCCGTCTTGGGGCCCTATTTAGGCATTTGGAAAGTCCCTAATCATTGTCCTTCAGTTTAGTCCTGAAAGGTCTGAAACAGCAGACCACGGGAATTTTTCCTAAAATTTTAGAATCCCTTGAAAAAACTTACAAATGTATTTACAAAGCCTACTTATGATTCTCCCAACCTCCAGGCTGGACCAGACTTAGCCCAGCCCAAAGGATGACAGGGTGTGTGGGTGTGTATTTGTGTGTTTGTGTATATACATACACATGCATATTTATTTGTGTCATAGCTAAAAGGATTCTACAGTCTTATTTAGTAATCCAAGACATCATACTCCCAAAGCACATCTTTGAGACTCTGCTTCTGAAATCTGAATTTGTCCTCCGAGCTCACTAGAGATGAAAAACAACTGGTCATCTTTTACAGTCAACCAGTTCTGATTCTAGAAATCTATTCTTTTCTCTCCCTCCCTCTCCTCCTCCCTCCCTCTCTCTCTTACAGGTACACACACACACACACACCCCTCATTATACCTCAGCCTTATTTCTAGTCTAAATTAAAATTCTAATTTATTAGACTCAGTGGGGATTTTTTAGCCACTGACAGGAAATAGTATCTCCTTTTCCATGGGATGCCTGGGTTTCCCTGAAGTGGTGCTCTTTTTTTTTTCTTGTCTATAAATATATGAAAGATGCTGTCAAGAGTGCCCTCAGGGAACGAAAGTAAAAGTGCAGTAAAGAGCAAGTTTATGAGTTGGCGGCTTGAGTGACTGGCTTCTAAACAGGGACCCATCTGTTCTGGGGCTGCCTTATGATCCTGTCTCTTGTGGAAATCTTGCCTGCTTGGGGTCCTCACGTGCAATCACCAAGGGATGGCACCATGACCCTGGAGGTTCCGCCAGGCTCTCCTAGATTAGGTTTCTGTGGGAAATTTCCCCAGGACCCAGCTTTTTATAAATCCTCATGATTCCTTAATAGATACAGACATGCCAATTTAGTAATCCTGTGACTCCGGAAACAGCGACTATTTCCAACTCCAGCTTTGGGAGTTCAAGTCCTGTGTCAAGTCTCTTGATGTGCAGAAGGCAGGGCATTAACCTCATCTCTAAAGAATCCAGGAAGTTGGAGCTAGAAGGAAAGTTTGGGATCTCTTTGCCTGTTTCTTTATTTTCTTCTTTTCCATTTACCAGCCCACAAGCAATGACCACGTGTCCACTACCTGTCAGGAACAGGCATAAAGCCTGGGGATACAGAGGTGAATAAGAAAGAGGCAGCCTAATTCTCAGGGCTCACAGCCCAGTGAGGAAGACAAGTCAATGAGAAACTGCAGTTCTGCAGGCTACACAGGATCGTGGGGGAATACTCCTACCGCATCTGGGGGTCAGTGCAGGGAAAGGCGCAGGGATAACTTCACAAAGAAAGAGCTGCAGAGTGGAGTTCGAAGGTTAAGATAAAATCAGCTAAAGAGGGGCTGAGTCAGGGGCCAGGAGGAAGACTGGGGCAGTGGGTGGAAGGTGAGTGTTTCTGTGGAGAGAAAAGCATCTTCAAAAGACCAGAGGTTGATGGGTGAGGAAGACAGCCCTTCAGGTCTAATCTTAAATTCCATCTGGCTGGACCAGGATGCAGGAGAACCTCAGGGTAAGGGGGAGGCAGGGCTCAGATCGTGAAGGACCGGCTCCTGAGGCCCAGAGAAAAGAAGCCACCGCCTCGCCCCACACTGAGTGAGACGCCCACCGGCTAAGGCCGTCCATCGTTCAACATCCCCGTGGTACCGAAGGCTTCTTACCAGGGCATGCCTCTGGCATTAGGGGAGGGACAGTTTCTTGTTCCTGACCGTCCTACACCTTGAGGAAGTTCAGCATCCTGCCCTGCTCCAGCACTAAATGCCAGTAGCGCCCCCTGCAGGTTAGCAACATATCAACCCCCCACACCTTCCCGAAAGCTCCCTCTGAGACCCACCACCACCACCGCGGAGGGGAAGGGCAAAGAGGCGCCCCCTTCAAGACTTTACCCCGTGGACACCTGGAGACAGGAAACGATTGCACATCGAGGAGGCTGAGTGTCCTCATTCCCAGAGAACACCAGGCACTGTCTTTCCCCAGAGGGAGAGAGGGAAATTGGGCAAGGGTCGGAGCGGTGGGGAGGTGGTCATTTGACCTCTGGAGAAGCAGCGTCTAGGAGAAGAACTGAGAGAAATCAGCCTCCTCTCTCCCTTCCTCTCTGCCCTGGCCCTTCCCAGCCCCTCCCCTCCAAGACTTTCTTTTTTCTGTTTTGTTTTCCGAAGCAACATGGTATTCACGCAGGGCCTGGTAATGAAATGAGATAAAAAGCCAGAGCAAGTGTTTAGAGCATTGCTGGGAGGGCTCGATCCACCTCCTGGAAAAGCCCGCTCAGTCGGGGCCGGGAAGCTGAGGCCGCCGATAACAGAACAGAAGGCCTGGGGCACGGACAGTGCGGGGGAGCGGGGGGCTGGAGCGAGTGTTGGGGGGGACCAGATGAAACCGAAAGGTGGGGGTCCCAGGCTGGGGACGGAGACGTGTGGAGCCTCTTTTATCTTGTGCTTCAGAAGATAAAATCCACAGCCTGCCATACTGGCGCTTGAAAATTAATTCCTAAGTTGTAACACGCACAGCAGCTGCAGGACAACGTGTGGGCTGGGGATGAGGCTGTCAGACCCCAGGGGCTAAGAGGCTCCATTCTCCCTGCTGACCCCACCTGCCCCTTCAGTGAGGTACATCCCTGTGGGCGGCCCACCTGGATGCATCCAGGGTCTGTCCCCTGCCCAGGCTCAGGAGGGGACGAAGCTGTGAGCCAGGGCAGACGGAGGCTCTCTGCTTGCTCCGCAGGACTGTCCCCAGCTGGTGCCCACGGAGGAGATCCTGATACCAGTCGGGGAGGTAAAGCCGATCACCCTCAAGGCTCGAAACCTGCCCCAGCCTCAGTCCGGCCAGCGAGGCTATGAGTGCGTCTTCAACACCCAGGGCACCGTGCACCGGGTCCCTGCCCTGCGCTTCAATAGCTCCAGCGTCCAGTGCCAGAACAGCTCGGTAAGTGGACACGAGCTCCAGCCTTGCCTGGAGCAGGGCTTTCTCTCACACCCAAGCCAGAGCCTCAGTCTGGCCTGCCCCGGCTTCTGGAAACTTCCAGGTCCACAGGCTGGCTCACATCCCCAGGGACAGAGGAGTGTGCAGGAGCCCAGGGTCCCTCCACAGACCAGAGCAGGTTGGTGGTGACGGAGGAGGTGGAGGGCTGTGAGGACCCTCACCCTCACGGTATAAGCTGAGAGCTTCCTGCCCTTCCTACGTTGAAAGAGCACCTCTTGGCCTTTGGTGAAACTTCGGCCAACGCCAGTCAACTCAACCGCAAACCCTGCCCCATTTAGGGAGCAGATACACCAGCGGGTGGGTGCCACACGGGGGGAAAGCTGCAGGGGAGAGAGGCCAGCGGAAGGAGAAGGCACCAGGGAGGTGGGGAGGGAGGAGGAGGGAGTGATGAACTTCAGGAGCAGCAAGGGTTAAACCAATCCGGAGTGCCAGACAGAGAGCGCGAGGCGTTTAATTATAATGCTAGCCCGGAGAAGAGCTTTTCATCTGCCAACTCCCTGTCTCCGACTGCGGGGGGTCAGCTGGGAGGTGGGGGCCGGGGGTGATGTGACAAAGGTGCGGAGGGAAGGTAATTCGCCTGGGAGAGATAAAGAGGATCTGGGCCCCTTATCAGGGAGCTGTCAGATTCCCAGGTCATGGGCGCTTGATAGAATTTGTAATCGGTGGAAGGCCGCCAAGCACCCGGGGAAGGTGGGATGAGAAAGCAATGGAGCACAACAAAGGGAGGAAGGCGGCAGGAAGGGCTGGGGGCAGGAGGGCTGACAGTGACCGGCCCTGCAGCTACGTGGCCGGCTGGGCAGTCCCCACGGAGGGAATTCCCAGGGGTCTCCTTCACGAAGGCGCAGGGGCTGGGGCCTCTGAGTATCTGAGGGCTTAAGAGTCCTCGGTGGGATCAGCATGGGAGGGAGTCCACTCCTGGCCACAGCTTGGGGCCTTAAATGGTACGGCGGATCAGATCTCCACCCAGAAAGTTCTGGGCACTTTCCCTAGTGGACTCTTGACCAAGTGAAACACACGTGCAGGAAGAAAGGGCCACCACAGGGCCAACTAAGCAAGACACCACTGCTTGTCAGGCACATGCTGTGCTCAGGGCTCTGTGGGGTTTACAGAGCGGGATGTGAACTTTCTAGAGCGACGAGGCGTGCGTGTGAAAGGATGCGAAGCAGCTCACAGGAAGTGCCCTGCGTTAGACTAGAAGAGTGAAGGTGGGTTGGAGGATGGAGGCTGTCGGGAGAGGGAGGCATTCGTTCTGAAATGTGTACTGAACAGGCACACAGAGAGGAGCTTAGGCGAGTTTGCTCGAAGACAGGTGGCTTCACAGATTTCTGGAGGTGAGCACTGGAAGAGAAGATCGGAGATTTAAGCTTGGATTGGATTTAGGAGGCATTCCTTGCCAACTAAGGAGTTTGAGATGGATCCTGTTGGCATTAGTGACTGGGAGTCAGGGGGATGGCACTGTTGGGATAATTGGATGGATGTCTGGGGTTTCTGTTTCTCCCTCTTCTTCTCTCTCAGCCAGGGAGGAATCAGACTCCCTGGTTTCTTTCCTAGTCGCCTGAGGTGCCAGCTGCAGCCCTGACACCCGTGATTAAAAGCCTCACAAGCGTGTGTCCCTGCCCCTCTCCCCACAGTACCAGTACGACGGGATGGACATCAGCAACCTGGCTGTGGACTTCGCCGTGGTGTGGAATGGCAACTTCATAATCGACAACCCTCAGGACCTGAAAGGTGAGCAGCTGCTTCCAGGTAGAGTTTTGATCTCTCGGCGACCCCGGAAAAGACCGGGGCTGGAGGGATCAGAGCCGGCTGGCCGCTGTGCCGTGAATAATGCACTCCCTCTGTCAGCGGAGCTCTTCAGAGGATCCTAAAGCAACATTTGGCGCCATCAAAGGCGCCCTGTTGGGAACCCTGTTTTATTACAACCAGAGCATCCGCCTGGCGGCTGCCGGCTCATCCTCATCACATTTTCCTTTGGCTCCGGGAGACTTTGAAGTGTCTGTGGAACCTGACCAGGAGAGCAGCAGGCAGGAACGTCCTGCCAGTTTCCCTGGAAATGGAGACATTGTTTCCAGTCGGGTTCTGGTTCCCTGTCCTTGGCCCCAGTCACCACACAAAGGAGGTTTGTAAGGCTGCTCCCCTGGTCCTGAGGTGGGCGGAAGGGGCCAGCGTGCCAACTCGAGAGAACAGCTGCTTCAAGGAAGCTCAGGGAGGAGCTGGGCTGATGCAGGAGGGGCGTTCCTGAAGCCCCCTCATTCATTCCTGCAAATTCATGTGGAAGTCCTCCTGGGTGCCAGGCAAGCTGCCTTGGTCCGGCATTCCTCCTAGCTTTGGGAATGACAAAAGGGACTCCGGTCTGATGACCCCTCACTCTGGCTAGGCACTCACCAAGTGACTAATTTGAGATTATCTCCGTGACCATCACAACTCTGAGAGGTAGGTACTAGTCTTATCCTCATTTTATAGATAAGGAAACTGAGACCCAAAGAAGTTAAGAGCTGGACCAAGAGTGCACACTTCGGCAAAATACACACTAAAATTGGAACAAAGCAGAGATCAGCATGACCCTTGCTCAAGGATGACAGGCAAATTCGGGAAGGATTCCATATTTTTAAGACAAAGACCACATAGTATCACTTATATGTGGAATCTAAGAAAAAGAAGTCCAACTCACAGAAATAGTGGAAAAGTGGCTCTCAGGGGCTGGTGGGTAGGGGGAATAGGGAGAGGCTGTTATGGGTACAGACTTTCAGCTATGAGATGGATCAAGTCTGAGGATCTAATGTCTAACGTGGTGGCTATAGTTGATATCGCTGTATTGTATAATAGACATTTGCTAAGAGAGTAGAACCTACATGTTCTTAATGTACCTGTGTGTGTATGGTGATGGTTGTGTTTATTAACTAAATGGGAGGAATCCTTCACTCTTTGTATGTATAGCAAATCATCACGGTATACACTTTAAACATTGTATATTTTTTTGTCAATTTTATCTCAGTGAAACTTAAAAAAAAAAGGAAAGAAAGAAACAGACCCAGAGTCAGATAGTAAGAGCCAGGATTTGAACCAAGACAGTCTAATTTAGAGTTCATGTGCTTAAGCACATCACTGTCTCTCCCGGAGGCTCAGACCACTGTGGGATGTGAAACTTCCTCCCCCAGAACCCTATTCCCCACCACCCCCACCCCCCTCACCATAAGCCACATCTCACCACATTCCAAGTCGCTAGGGTTGTCACAAGATTCGGCCTCAGCCTAAGGGTCACCCCATGGGCGCAGAGAGAGGGACCAAGGCCACAGTAGGACCTGCAAGTGCTTCAGCACCTGTCCCCGATGTCACTTTCCCTGTCCCCGATGCTGCCGTGAAAATCGATTCTGCTTAGGCTAGGAGAGGTTTGGTTTGGTTTTGTTTTGTTTTCCTCCTTCCCCTCCTACCCAGGCCAGATCTTCTCAGCACTAAGACAGAGACATTTCCCCTGCTGAGGATCTGGGCTTAGTTCCCAGAGGTGGCCTTGGCACCTGGAGCCTGGAGGAAAAATGGCCACATCCAAGCTGTCACGTCAGAACCCTCCCTTGTGGTGCCCAACAACTTTTAAGCAGCTCCTGAGCGCACAGGCGGCAGCATCCTCACACGCGCCACCGTCCCAGAGTCCAGCTGTTCCTGGAAGCTGTGCACTGTGTGATATAGAGAGAAGGCCACAGAGCTTAAGGACTCGGATTCCAGAATCCAACATACCAGGGTCCAAATCCGGGCTCTTTCACTGATGGCTGTGAGAACTCAGACGAATCATGGCCCCTACTCTCTACATCCCAGCTTCCCAATCTAGGAAGTGGGGGGAAGGATGTGCACCTCTCAGGGGCATCAAGAGGGTCAAATGAGAAGTTAGATGTGGACCATTTGTGGATATTAATAAATGCACAATGTGGACTTACTCATTTTAAGATTCCCATTTCCTGCCCTCTGCCATAAGAAGCCATAGGCATGAGGATGTTTAAATGCAGTCCCTGCGTGGCAGAGCAGAGGAACAGGATGAGGACCCATGGAAGAATTAAAAATTACCCCTCCCCTGGGGTATGCCCCTGACCCCAGAGGCAGGCCGCCCAGCCCTGAGAGCTTCTGTCTGCTTGACCAGAAGAGCTGAAAAATGGCTTTCTGAGTTTTCTGCCTCTGGGGAATTCCGCCTGGGACTCTGAAGTCAGAACACCAGCAGACAACAAATAAGCCTCAAGCTCACAAAATGCAGTTCTGCTGGCCGGCCTGTCTAGGGCTTCCACGTCAGGAAGAGACAGCAGCAAAGGGTTTGCAGGCTCCAAACGCGGCCTGTTAAGGAGCCAGTTCGTCCTCTCTGGGGACATCCTTTCCACCCACAGGGCCCTGAAAAGGACTCCGTCAACCCTCTTTCCTCCACTCTGCCAGGCACCTAGTCTTTCCTGAAGCCCCAGCTGACTCCTCTCCCAGCCTCACCCAGTCCCCAGGGCCAGGCGAGATGCCTGTCTCCTCTCAGGACCTGCATTCTGGCATCACAGCAAGCTGGAATTGCAACATCCCAGCTTGGGACACTAACCTCAGTGAATTCCAAGAGTCATCATATCACTCTTTGAGCTTTATTTGTAGTTCAAATGGGACAGTCAACCCTTACCTCTTCCGACGAGGGCCACATGTGAGAGGAAGAGAGGCAGCAGGATAAGAATGTAGTTTGAGTTCGAAGGAAACTACAATAAGTGTGTATTAAATATGCGATATGTTACAGGCACTGTGCTAAGCACTGAATATACATCGCATTCAAACGTCACCAAAAACGATGATTATCACCAGGTTATAGATCAGGTACAGAAGGTTCAAAGAAGTTAAATTCTCTGTCACGTTGCTAGAAAGTGGTGACACCACAATTAAAGCCCTGATCCAATGAATCTGGAGCCAGAACTCTTAAATAATAGTATTTTCTGTAGCGCCTTTAAAAGACTGCTGAGAGGCTCAATTTATTATTAATTCCCCATCAATTATTCTTGCAATGATAATGATGATCATTGGTGTTAACCGTGGTTGGGGGCGGTTTCCATCACGCCTGCAAGAAGAGGGTAAATTGTGAGACGTTCTCTGCAATCCCAGCTGTGACTGCTCCCTCCGCCCTTCTCATTGCAGTTCATCTGTACAAGTGTGCAGCCCAGCGGGAGAGCTGTGGCCTCTGCCTCAAGGCTGACCGGAAGTTTGAGTGTGGCTGGTGTAGCGGTGAGCGCAGGTGCACCCTCCAGCAGCACTGTACCAGCCCCTCCAGCCCCTGGCTCGACTGGTCCAGCCACAACGTTAAGTGCTCCAATCCCCAAATCACCGAGGTGAGTCCCCCAAGTTCCCAGAGCGGGACGGGAGAGCCAGGAGCTGACCCCAGGGCAGCGGGAGAGGAGTGTAAAAATTGAATGTTTGTGGAAGAATTCTTGGCATAGAGTGAATTTAACGTGGGGATGTATAAAGCCTCCCATGGGTTTCTCAATGGCCTGTGTCCAGGCGTAAGTGACAAGCGTATGGAAGTGTATACTCCTGCTCGCGCACAAAGGCGTGAGCACGTCTGTGTGCACGGGCACACGAGAGAGGCAGAACCAGCCCAGCCTCCCTGCCAGGCTGGCTGAGGCAGGTGGGGACAAGAAATTGGCGGCATGGTGGGTGATCGTTTCAGAAAACAGGTTTAGCTTTTCTCACAGAAACGTGATGTCAGGAGCTGCAATTAGCTCAGAGTTGCAAAGTTGAAAGCGGAAGGGGAGAGTGAAGGCAGGCACTCCATTAGCCACCGTGCCATTTCCCCAGGTTCACTCTCTGTCCCAATTTGTTTGTGCATTTTAATGGAAAGAAATAGGTAATTAATTATCCTGGAAAAAATGATGTTTCCTGAATAGTAAATTGCAAAGGAAGATGAATAGATGATGTGAATGAACGTGCAGCTGCTTGGGGTTTGAATGGCTGGGGAGAGGAATAGTTGTATTTAACTTCGGTCGCATTATGCACTCATCACTCTTCACTGCTCCCTATTCACCGGCCGACCGTCGCTTGTGTGTTGAAATTAATTGCACATTCCTTTCGGTGACTAGGAATAGGGTACCACTGTGATCTGCACGTTTAAGGAAGCAAGAAGGACTGCTCCTTCTCTGCCTCTTCTCTGAGCTGCTGCGGTGTCCCTTTCCCAACCTCATTTTCCCTGCTGGCCAGAGAAAACCCACCCGACCCTCACCTCTGTTACCGAGGATTGGGAAACTTGCAGGACATCCCTATGATCATTCTTGGAGCTTCAGCTCAGTAAAAAGGGAAAAGTCTCGCGACTGAACGAGCGTTGTTAGCCTCCAATAGCTCGGGCTGTTTGACAAGGGAGCAGATCTTTGTTTAGTGTGCTGGGCACAGTCTCATTTAATCCTCACAACCACCACGAGAAGTAAATATTCTTACCTCCGTTTTACAGAGGAAGAGAACGAGGCTCCGAATTCACACAGCTGTTAAGTGGCAGAGTTGGTATTTCAGCTCGGGTTTATTTAATCCTAAAACCATTTTTAAAGTCTCTATGATTTGCCCAAGTAACATAAAACAAGAAGTGGTGCTTTTCTTTCCTTGACATCGGATCTTCTAGAGGATGTGGACCAGATACATGCCTCCATCCACAGGACAGCATCTCCCAGGGACAGCGCGGCGCTATAGGAGAGTCTCCCACCACCCAGGTGGGAAGATGTTAGGGGGGTGCAGACACCGCGCCTCAAAGACTGGGCTTCCTCCATCCCATTTTTCTCTCGGCCATGGCTAGCGATGGTACCGACTCTCTCCTGTGTCTCTGTCTCACGGGGAAAGTGTTTGCCAGGACTGCTGGTGGTGCCCCAGCCTCTGCCCTCAGGCAGCTAGCTCCCCGAGCTGCTCAGGGCTCCGTGCCTTCTCCCTGATTCTAGTAATTTCCAGCAACAACTGGCCTGAGAACTTGCTCTGTTCTGTAATTCTTCTTGCTGCCACAGTTGTCCAGCTCTCTGTCCTCTGCACCTGTGGTTTAGGGGAGCCTAAATTAGGCAGGGAATGATTTCCATCAGCTCCCCTCAGCTCCCCCAGCCCCGGCTGCTGCCCCAGCCCCATCCAGTCCCAGACTGGCAGGAGGCCCCCAGCCTAGCCCAGGGGCAGGCTTCCCTGCTCTGCCTCAGCCAGCCCTGCTCACTGACCGGGGACTGACAGGCTGCTCTGTTCACAGAGGACACCCAGGCACATGATGCTAATTAACCCCCTGAGGTAATTAGACTGTAATTGATTTTCCCAGGGAACATAGCAGCAGGAGTCGGAGGCCCTGAGCAGTGGGGTCTCCTGTTGGGGTTTTTCAAGTAGAGGCTGTGGAGGAAGGAAGAGCACCTTGAGGGAGAGACAAACCCACGCCGGGTCTCCAGTCACACTCGGGACAGCATTCTGGACAGGACATGTGGAGGGAGGAGCCAGGGCTGGAATGTTTTATTTGCTTTCATTCTGCATCTCCCACCCCCAGCCTATCCTCTGCTCCCTGTAAAAGTCATACTGAATTTTTTTTTAACTTTTCATGTTTAAAATAATTTCAGACTTTTAAAACGGTGCGAAAATAGTACAAAGAACTTTTTTATACCCTTCACCCAGATTTTCCCAAATTAACATCTTACATAACCACAGTACAATTATCAAAATCAGGAAATTAACAATGATAGAATAAAGCCATCTAATACGCATTTGCCAGGATTTCTGGTCCAGGATCCACAATCACGTGTGACAGTCCACCGTCAGGGATCCTCCGTGCTATAATCCTCAATCTTCATCTTTCATGACCTTGACACCGGTGAAGAGCATAGGACCATATTTTGCAGAATGTCCCTCAATTTGGATTTGTCTGATATTTCCTCATGATTAAATTCAGGTTATATATTTTGGGCAAAGAACACTAAAAGCCAAATGGGCTTTTAAAAGGGCACAGGAGCCAACTTGATTTGGCCCTGGTGGCCAAATCTGGGGCAATATGAGCAAGAACATAAATAATTATACTAATGGACTATATGTAAGAGAATAAAATAAGAATCTATGACCCTTATTGGTATAAATAAATAGACAAACAAATAATTAATGTGAGAGAGAGGAAGTTCTTTATACCGGAATTCCAACTCATAAATGTAGAAGGACTTAGGGAAATAGAAAAATCACCATTTGGCCAAATTCACAGTACTAATTATTTCAGGCAGGAATTCACTTAAATTAGTGAATAAAGTATAATGAGAAATAGGATATTTACAGAGTCTCAAGCTATCTCCCCATAAGATATGGATTATACAACAAGACAAATAGTACAAAGAACTTTCATAAACCCTTTACAGTGAGGAAACCTGGTAGACAGAACCTTAACCAAGTTAACATCACCAGTAATGGAAAGAATCAACTTTAGACACCTGTCTGTAAGATGCCCTGAGGAAACAGCCTCACTTCTATGGTATTTATTACCAAAAATGTATAATTTGTTAAAGGTAACTTTTAAGAAGAATTAACCCATTTTCTTTACCTCAGCTTTCTTGGCTAATTCCTTGATGTTGACATAGATCTTTTTCTTAATAATCGGAATTCTATGAGCCCCGTGCCCTTTTATACGTACCTCCCTCTTGTCTCTGGCCTTCCCCTATCTTCAAAATGTGTAGCCCCTCAGCACAACCCCACGTGCAAACAGAAGCCATTTACTACTAAGATTTTTCCTGAGCGAGAAAAGAGAGGGATTCTCTGAGGGCCCCGGACGGCTGCCGGGAGCGGCAGCATTTCCAGTGCTGGAAATAAGCGGGGACCAGACTGGTGCTGTCCTGCCCAGGGGCAGGGAAATCG
Organism: Vicugna pacos; assembly: GCF_048564905.1. Classification (NCBI taxonomy): domain Eukaryota; kingdom Metazoa; phylum Chordata; class Mammalia; order Artiodactyla; family Camelidae; genus Vicugna; species Vicugna pacos. The sequence goes on along the minus strand of NC_133009.1, from coordinate 9,804,506 downwards.
ATGAGCTGACCATGAAGGAGCTCTCCTTTAGGAAAAGGAGTGAGCTCAAGCTTAGTTGAATGAACAGCTGTGTTCTTCCCTGAACCCCTCCTTACCCACTGTCTCCATGGCAACCAAGCCCTCCCCTAGAGACCCATCTTTTATGGCAGCTCCATGTAGGACAAGCCTTACAGCCGATTGAATTTCCCAGTTTGCATCAACTTCAGGTTAGGACCCCCTCAGGACTCACCGTCTGCTCCCTCTCAGCCAGTCCTTGGTGTGATAATGACGCTGTCCCCCGTGGGAGGCAGCCCAGGCTGCTCCCATTCCAGCTGTCATCCCGGGCGTCTGTGCCTGTGTCACCTGTTCAACCCCCCAAACAGGAGACGTGCAGAGGTTTGGAAAGCCCGTGAGGCGCCGGGCCCGCCACGTGTCTGTTCTTCCCAGCACGTGCTTCAGGACCTACTGGGATGCCACAGAGAAGGAGATCAGGAACCATCCCCCAGAAAGGAAAGAAAGCCCGGAGACAACATTTCCCAAGAAACTGTGAGTGGATAGCCTGCAGCAGGAGAGGAAAAGAGATCAGACACGTTCTGGGGAAGAGAAATTTAGGAAGGGCCAAGGGGCTTTGGAGCTCACGGGACAGAGGTCTCCACTCAAGGTGGGTGTGTATCGGTCCACTGCGGCTGCAGTTACAAAGCATCACAAACTGGGGGGGTTAAAGAACAGCAGTCTGCTTTCTCACTGCTCTGGAGGCCAGAAGTCTGACATTCAGGCATCAGTAGGGTTAGCTCCTTCCGAGGGCTGGGAGGAGCGTCTGTTCCATGCCTTTCTCTTGGCTTCGGGTGGTTTGCGGCAATCTTTGGCGTTCGCCGGCTTATGGAAGTGACACCCCAACCTCTGCCTTGGGTCCACACGGTGTTCTCCCTGCGTGCGTGTCTGTCACCAATTTTTCTTTTAAATAAGGATCCCAGTCACATTCGATTAAGGCCCACACCAACGGTCTTATTTTAACAATTACCTCTATAAAGACCTTCTCTCCAAATAGGGAGTCAACCTATGAATTTGTGGGAGATAAAATTCAACCCACAACAGAACATTCTGAACAAAAGGAGGAGATGCCACAGTTCTAAGGAATTAATTCGCCCATTAATTGTTCATTTAATGAGGGGCTGCCGTAAGCCGGGCACTGTGCTAGGACTGGAAGTTAGCACGTGGATAAATTAGTCCTGGGGTGGAGGCAGTGGGATGCAGCCAGCCTCTCCCTGAACATGGGCCACCTGGAGGAGGCTGGAACCTGCTTGCCCTGCCGACTGCCCTGCTCCTACCAGAGGGCCTCAGACAGAGATTTCTACTCTACATCCTTTGCAGTTGGCTTCTATTTGGAAAGAGAACTGCAGAAGGAACCTAGGTCTCCACTCCTAACGAGGACACCAACCTCAGGCCAAGGACGTAACTAAGATGAGGCACATCCTAGTTCTGGGAGCCTTAATCATAATAACTTTTCTTTAACAAGACACTACTATGTCCAGAACCATGCCATCCACATTCCTACTTCTCCTTACAACCCTGCGAAATGGCTAGAATCATCTCCACTTAAGAGCTGGGGGAACAGTGCTTAGGGGAGTAAATAATTTGCCCAAAGTTGCACATCTGGTTAGTGTCAGAACAAATTCAAGACTAAAGCCTTCTGACTGCAGAATGCTGATCTGCTCCACCACTCCACGCGACCTCTGTTGCTCAGAGGGGTGGAGAAGTTTTCCCTGGCTATGCATTTTCCCACCTCACCCCATCCTAAAAACACCTGTGCCCAGGACCTGACTCCTCTTGGAAGGTCTCAGGAGATGCCAGACAAACTGGGAACATTAGCTACCCTTTTAAGCCTTCACCTGTCTTCCTAAAGATACTTAGTTCCACACTTATTCCTATGAGTAAGGGAGCAAAAGGGAAAAGCACTTGGGGGCACTTTTAAGCTTAAGGCAATCATCTCTTGCATGTGCAGAGGAGCTGTTACTTTAACTGTGTGCTTTGTAAAGCTCTCAGACTCGGTTTGGTTGGTTTCTGACTGTGTCTATCAATGGGATGGTGGTTACAGTGAAGGTTGCTCTGATGTCTCTGACTTCTCAAACATTTCAGCCTGATGGGAGAGCCCAGAGGATAAAGCCCATGTGAGAACAGAGATCAGGGTGAAGTAAAGGCAAAGGAAGCTTGGGATGCAAGGGACGAATCCCCGGTATTGGGGTCTCAGGGAGTGACCAGGAACCTACACCATTTGGGTACCAAGGAATGTTCCTGTGTGTTTCTGAAATCACCTGCCGCATCGCCCAGTAAGGCCACACTGCTGCCGGTAGGTTTCTCCCTGACCCACCTCGTAGCTTTGACTATATAAATTTGTGAACTTCAGTAACTCCTCCCACACCTCACTAGTCCACAGTTAGGGAATGTGGAGTCTGTTTAACATTATCTTAGGTCCATGTAATAGGGAAAGAAAACCCATTGTAGGAAACTGTCAACGCTGCCTTCCAAAACCAAGCATAAGTAATTGTTGATGGGATAATGGTTTGAGATGGTCCATTGTTCTCGCTTCCTCCTGCTCTCTGCTTGCCCAGATATTTTCAGAAAGATTCTTTTGCTGGATTCTCTCAGATGCAAGTGCATTTGTGAAACTGTTTGGGGGAACTGGACACCTACAAGTCTTTATCTAGAAGGCTGCACCGCATCTCAGCAGGAAAGGCCAAGAGCCTTCTGCCCAGGGCCAGAGCGACTGGCTGCAAAGTTCCCAACAAATAAATAAATAAGTCAGTCAGCTTTCCTGAGAAACAAGTCGGCCCTCTGATCTCTCGTTCATTTATTTGCAGGCCTCATTAATATAACATCACTGCAACAAACAGCTAACGGGGGATGGTGTCAGGATGAATAATGGAGTTACTCTGCTGAGATAACAATTAGGTTGTGAATGTACTATCAGCTCAGACAGCCAGCAAGCATTCACGCCGGGTAGAGAGCTGGTGTCGCCGATGCCATAGAGTCCTGCAGAGCTCGTCAGCCGGGCTCTAGCCTACCGTGAAGAGTGTGCACACCCACGTGCACACGCCTGCTCACACACACACACTCACACACATGTGCCAAGTTGGAAAAGAATGTGACAGTTTGCCATCTTGGATCCAGTACCCAGGTGTTTCTGGGGAGCCAGGCTGGGATCAGAATTTGCAGGCACAAAGTTGGCATCGCTGCCCTCTGAAGTCAGGAAAACTCTAAGCAACAGGAAAGGAGTAAGTGGATTAGTCAGGAGAGGATTAGCTGGCTGTCCACCCGCCATTGTCCTCACTGGCTTGTCCTGATTAGGGGCTGCTCCTGGCAGAACCCTCCTGATCCCAATCTCAGGCACAGGAGCTTCTCATACAAAGCCTGACCATCAGCTAGAGATGCCCCACCCTGGGGCGACTCCTCTGGGACCCCTTCCCTTGGCTGCTCTGGGAGGCTCTGATGCCAGGCTCTCCTGTCTCCTCTTAAGAATGCAGTCTAGGGTGCTGACAGCCGGCTAGAGTCATGGCGAGAGCTGTACCAGCTAATCAGAGAGGCGGCCAATGCCCGTGCTGGACGATCTCCACACCAGCACTTCCCCTCTGCAAGTAGGCTCCCTGCCTCTCCCTTGAGCCCCACCGAGAACTATACCCAGGGGCTCCACCAGCATAGGATGCTTATAAAAATGAAACCATTGTTCCTCCGGACCTCAGCTAGCCTGGCTTCTGCCCAGATTTCTTAATCATAAAATAGCAATGAGAAAAATAAAAGCTAATACTCACTGAATGCTTCCCTGGCACATAGTCCTGCTAACTTAGCACCTTACCTATGTTACCTCAGTTGGACCTTAACGACAACTTTTATGGGGCAGAAGCTACTACCATTAGCCCCGTTTTACAGATGAGGAAACCGAGGCACTGTGAGGTGTGATATGCTTCTTAAAGTCACACTGCTAGAAAGCTTTAGAACTAGGAATTAAGCCTTAGCTCCTGGACTCTAGACCAGTATAGTATCCTTCATCTCTTTCCGGGGCTCACTTAGACAAGTAGAACTCTCCCTCCACAGTGCTGGAGGAGGGAATGATGCAGACACCAAGCTCTTCATCAAGCCTGCTGCAGAGATGGGAAGGAGGCCAGCAGTCCCCACTCCCAGCATCATTTGGGGAGACTGGAATGCACAGGGAGAGATGACAAAGGGGCAAGGCTTGCAGGGGAGTGTGGACCTTTGCAGAGGCAGGGCCAGAGACGATGGGGGGTGGAAGCTGAAAAGGTCAGAGGGGTGGTGGTCCCAGCAAAGCCAAGGCCAGAGCTCCTTAGAAAGTAGCCAGTATGGCCTTGGCCGTGGAAGAGGGGCTGGGGAACCTGCACAGAGGGACCCACGAGCAGGCTGGGGTACGAGTTCTTGTGGCTGATGACCTAGGAGTCTCTCCCGGGGCAGGAGGATGGTGACTCAGGCAGTGTGGTGTGGAGGCTGAAAGCACAGGTTGGATAGACCTGGCAGGGCCCTGCCACTCACTGTGTAACCTTGAGCAAGTTGCTTAACCTCTCTGGGTCACCATTCCCCATCTGTAAAATGAGAATGAAAATAGTACCTTCCTCATAGCTTGTTATGAGCCCTAAGTGGGATAAAATATCCAAAGCCCTTGGCACAATTCCTGGCTCAGGATAAGCACTTAATAAATGAGAAAAAAATGGTAGTCATCAGCATTGGACTCTTCAATAACCTGGAGCCCATGCCTGTTTCTGCCTTCTCTCCCACCGTGTCTATCAGGCCGGAGATACAAGCAGAGGAAGACGGGGCCTCTGGCATGGGAGCCGGACCTTGTGAGGCTCCCACCATGAAGAGGTTCTCCTGTGACCCCTTAAACATCTATCCCGTAAGAGGCCCCAGCTCCATCCGTCCATGGCTCTACCGGAGTCCAGGAATGGCCCACCCGGCCTCCCCGGGCTGCCGAGCCCCTGGGCCTCCAGCGCCTCCCGCTCTGCTCCCTGGTGCAGCCCTTCGGAGCTCCCCAGCTGTAATTAATCGGCTGCATCTGCTCTCGCCCTTGGGCGGCTTTGTGGCACAGTTCCCTCCGAACTGTTCAATTAGCGGCTGCAGAATCAGGGCGAGTGCAGCATCACGGCGGCTGTTTTCCAGGTCACGGCACCCACGGTGGAAAACAAACATGACACAGTCTGGCAGGAATACAGATTTGGCCGGGGTGCTCAGGCGTGCGGCAGGCTCCGTCCGGCTGTGCTGCTGGCAGGTGGGATCTGAGGCGGTGGGGAAGTGGCTCTCCAAATCAGGGGTTCCAGGAGAATTTGAGTGGAGTCGGGGGTCTCCCGGCTAGTCCCCTCCCATCAGCACGTGCCAGCCTCATCCCACATCTACTGGCCTATTCATCCTGGCCTAAGATGAGTAGATGAAGTGGACCAGCCCCACCTTTACATCCCAGGCATGGTCCACAACTGCTTCTGGGGCAGGACTTAGGCCTGCTGGACTGAGCCCTCTGCTTAGCATATTTCCCACATTTTCCTTCTGAATCCTACAAATAGACAAACTTTTAATTCTATGACCAGTTAAAAAGACAGTGCTCTTAAGGCAAGGTAGTAACACAATGTCCCATTAAGATGCAAATAAAGGGTTCTATAGGGAAGAGGGAATCATAGGGTGAGAGGTGACTAAAACGGGGAAGAAACTTCTGGGCGTAAAAAACGCACATGGAAAAGATAAGGGTTTACTCTCCCTCGGGATCTGCCCAGGGCCAGCCGGGCTCATGGCCTGTGCGATGCACTAAGGGAAGTCGTTGGCACAGGCCCCCCTTGCTGGACACCAGCAGGCCTTTGCTCAAGCCACAAGCCTGCGTGGGGTCCTTACACTCTGAGAGGATGCACGGATATCCCAGGGTCCAAAGAAAAGCGTCTGAAATGATCAAAGGGTCTGGAAAACAAAATCTTCCAACCAAAGGCTAACAGAACTGCCGAAGCACAGACTGGGGCGACATAATTGCTGTCTTCAGCATCTGAAAGATGTTTGATGAAGAAGCAGCTGTTCAGTCCTCCATTCAATGAGGCATCACAGCAGAAATTGGCTTCAATTAAAGTAAGAGAGGTTGCGGGAAGAACTTTTTGATGCTTCCGATGTGGAAATGCTGCTTCACTCCCAAGCAACATGTAGCTACCTCTGTTCTCCCAGTGGTCCTTGAAGAACATGGTTTCTACTAGAGTCTGCTTGAGACCAACGTTTCCCAGGAATCAAGAACTGGGGATATTTACTGCCAGCTGCTGTGTCCCAGGCAGTGTACTAAGGATTCAGTTGCTAAGCAAAAACGAGGTAATTTCTGCCCCAAGACAGTTATTGTCTTACTGAGGAAAGACGCAGTTTCAGTCCAGGTTGGCCATTGTTATCTTGGGGGTGTCCACCAATGGCAGTGTAGGGGTGCGGGCAAAGGGCCTACTAAATCTGCCCAAGGTGGTCAGAGAGAGCCTCGCTGAGGAGGCTTCCTTTGGCAGAGCCTTGCAAGAGGGGTAGGCATTTGTCAACATCGTGCTTGATTGGCAGAGGGAACCACATGTCAAGTGCATGTGGGCCTTACACCCTAAAACCATGGGGACCCTTAGCTCCCCTCGGAAGCACATGTACATAATACGTCAGAGAGCTGAACCCGAGCTCTAGAAGGGGAGCCGGGGAGGAGCACACAGCAAGAGCCAGCACAGAACGTAGGAGAGGGCCCCCAGTCACCCCCTGCACCCTTCAGCTTCTGGGCTCTTCACTCCCTCATCTCAGCTCCTAACTCTCCCTTCTGAGGTCCACAGAAGAGAATTTAGGTAGATTTCTGGTCCACAGTGCAATATGTGTTGGGAAGCATGGGACTGAAATTAGTCAATATCTAAAGATCTTCCCAGCTGATCTCGCAGGATTTCAGCTCCCTTCCCCCGCTCTCCACACCCCCACGGCACACACTCACACACATCCCAAACCGTCAAACCGGTTGTTTACGTGAGTGTCCCATTCAGAATCCCTTTCCTGAAAGGATTCATTGAGTTCGTTGGGAAGCACTGCGCCTACCCCGCAGTGGCTAATAGCCAGGGGACAGAAGTGGCCAAAAGGGAGGGAAGCAGGAAGACCATTTCAGACAGGGCCAGCATCCTCCCAGATTTGTTCTGGGTGAGCGGGTGATGTCTGGCTCAGAATACGCTTCTGTGCAGAGCCCAGAGTCCACCGAAGCCAAAGCCCTGCCCTGGGCAGCGTGGCCACTTCCTGGCCAAGTTCGCCAGTCAGCCCGTAAGCAGGTGCCTACCGTGGGTCACTTGACCCCATCTAAGTTATGAGTTCTGTGGACCATGTGTCCTTCCTCCAGATAAGTAGGAAGATTCTCATCATCTCTAAGTGCCCTCCAACACCACCATCCCCTGTTTTTGTGATCCAGGAAGGCACAGGTGCCCGGGGAACGCAAGGAAGGAAATGGCCAATTATCAAGACCTGCTCTCTAAACCAACCGCCATCACATTAGGGACTTTCCAAATGTCGCCTCCCTTCACCTTCACAACATCCCTGTGAGGCAAGCATGGTTGTCTGTTTTCTGATAAGGACACTGAGACTGAAGGTCACATAGCTTGTGAGTATCAGAGCTGGAATTCAAATTCAAGTCTGTCTCACTCCAGAGGTTGCTCCCTTCCTGCTACAGACACTGCCTGAGCATCCGAAGATCTCTCTTCCAAACCCTGGAGTAGCCAGCAGCCCAAGAGCCATCTGAAACTAGGAGCCAAGACATGCGAATCTGGTCACCATCCTGGCCATATCTTGGTTTCCCCTCTGTCAGTCGGAGAATTGCTATGACTCCACCCTGCCCTCACGCCCTCACCTCTGCGGGAGTTTAGCTCTCCCCTCCCACCTCCCTACAGCTTCTTCCAGATCTGGAAGACCTTCCTTGGAGTTCTGCAGTAGCCAGGGACTCCACTAACTTGCCTCTTTATAGAGCCACGTGGAGAGGCCAGACTTGCCTCCTGAGAGAACCAAGCAGTCCGGGGGCCATGCTGGGTGCCCTGAAACCTAACACAGCTCCTAGGAGAGAGCCTTGGAGGCGTTCTCTAGGAGGGAGCACTTTCTGGTCTGAAGCGATATCCTGAAGAGTCCTGCTCGCTCCTTCTCTGGGGGATAGGTCCTCTCCCTTCAAGCGTCCCCTCTAGAGCCTCTCCTCTATTCTTGGCCCTGGCGGGAGATGAGGGGAGCAGGATGGCCAGGTTTTTAACCATCCCAGGCCACCACCCAGACACCAAAGCCCTGAGACTCATTCTCAGAGTCACCTGGAAGCCCTCAGGTGGCAGGAGGTGTGTCCTACAGGACAGCTTCCTCTGTTCCTTAGCACGCTGAGCCCAGACCTCACCTTGACTCTCTGATTTTTAAGCTGATGGGGAAACAAATGACAGGTGCAAAGGCACAGAGATTTTTAAAGTGCATTTTGTGTACAGGGATGGGTGGGATCTGAGTAGCACAGGGAGAACATAGGATAAGATGGCAGATGTGGCTGAGAAAGTCACAAAGATCAGAACGTGGAGGGCCAAGCCAGGAATTAGGGGCTTTGCCTGGACCGTCCCTTCAGAGCCACTGAAGGTTTTTCGAGCAAGCGACCAGTCACCAGTATGTGTTCATGAAGGTCACCTGGCAGCGTGAGGAAGTCAGATCTCGTGGACGGAGACTGTTAATGTGGGTGAGGGGGTGCAGCTCTGCTTATCACCTGCTCTGGAACCCAGAGCTGGGCACAGACTCAAAAGACATCTGGGAATAAAGAGCTGATGGTACCTGTATTTATTGCACATGGTAGGTGAGGGGAAGGAAACAGACGAAGATGCTTGCAAGACTCCTGGCTGGCTGCACAGGGATTCCATTAACCTTGAAAGAGGATCTGGGAGGCTAATCAGGTTGGGAGTGGAAGGAGGAAAAATTAAGAGTTCATTTTTAGATTTGGCAAAATTTGAGGTACCCGAGGGACATGCGGGTAGAAGTCGAGATGTCCGGTAGCGATAGGATATATGGATATGGAGCTCAGGAGAGAGGTCTGAGCCAACAATATAGATTTGGAAGTCATCCGTAATGGAGGCCTTGGGAATCCTCTTGCAAATCAAAAGCTCACCACCATATCTATGTTTTGGAAATCCAGACTTCTCTACATCAGTTTTGTAAGAGGACACTAGGTCCCTTGTAAACCCCAGGGTGCGGTGACTGCTGAGCGCTTTGACCCCCAACCCCCACCAAACTCCTTCACGACCTCCCTGGGTGCCGGCGGCACTGCACACAGCGTGTGCTGCACGAAGTGAGTAAGTGTGCTGCAGTGACCCATGAGGACGCTGATTCTCCCGGCTTGGATCCCAGCAGCTGTCAGCTAGGTTAGAAGGGATCAGCCTGGTGTCTCCACACCCCAGACTACCTTTCTCTTTAACATGGGCCTTCACGCCAAGATCATAATGCTCGCTAAGATTTTCTAAGTCTTCCTTCTCTTAACAGTATAAGCTGGCTTATGCTTCTGGACCCTACAGCCCTCCCAGTGCCATGATCATGTCCCTGCCCTGACCCTCGAATGTCAGAAGGGGACGCTGCAGTGACTTCCCAGCAGGAGGAGGCTGCCCCGTGGGACCTGCCAACACCGCCAAATACCCACAATGCAATCCCCACATGCTACCTGCAAGACGGAAATATTTTTAGGCTCTGCAGAAAGATTTCATTTCATTTTTTTCTGAAAGGTTGTAATTAACCACAGCAAGGCAAAAGAATGTATTTTTAAAAATAAAAATGGGGTGGAAGAGAGCAGAACCAATCCCCACAGTTCTGTCAGGTTTTCGGTAGGTGGGTTCCTGGCATCCAGGTGGCTGGGGGAGGAGTGAGGGGGCCGGTGACGCTCATTCCAAGATCAGAGGAGAACCAGGTGCTCAGAGTCGCTCAAAGCTACTTCCTTCCTCCTGATGCTCTCCTGCAGGGGCATGAGGGCTGCCCCTTCCCTATTCCTCATTATCCATCTCCCAGAGCCCAGGAGGCCCAGGGACCAGAAGAAGTGACACCAGGGGAGAATGGAACAGCCAAGATCTAGTATTTGGTTATTTTTAGAATCTCCAGGGACAGAAAAGCCATGGTTCCCCAGACCAGCTCCTTTCTTTCCAAATTGTCCTGCCTTGTCTGCCACCCTCACACTCACATACATGCCCAGCACACAGGGATGCCTCGGAGCCCCCTCTGCTGTCCCTCTCTTGATTCATCTCATGAATCTTTTTTATTTTTATTCATAAGGTGGGATGTTTTATTCCCAGAGAAGGGAGTCAGAGCCACAGACAAGGTGACTGGGGTGAAATGAGCCCCTAGATGAGAGTTCACGGCCAGGGCTGGGAGGAGGAAGGAAGCTGACCCATCGAAGGCCTGCAGAAGAGGGTGGGAGGGCAGGAGGCCTCATAAGGAGTCCTGGCTGTGCAGGGAACGCACGAGAGCCCAGGAGTCAGCTGGCGGTGAGGGAGGAGGCCCATCCCCTTCATCCTCATCCCCACCATTGTCTCTTCCCTGTCACTATCACTTGAGGACTCGTGGTCGGGTGAGTTGGTGGCAGAACACAGGGCACTCAGCATTACAGGAAGAGAGCAGTGCCCCTTTGTGGGAAACAGGGTGGGGGAAGAGTCCCCAAACCTTCGATGGCATTTTCACCTGTACATACTTATCCTCTCTGCCCCCAGGTCCCATCTAAAAAATTCTGGACTCTTGGCCTTGATCAACCCTCCCTCCCTGTCTTGTCTTTCTAATGATGTGGTGAAAAGGGCCCCATCTATCTTGATTGTGGTGGTGGTTTCATTGGTGTAGACATCTATCAAAATTCATCAAAGTGTGCATCTGAAATAGGTGTAGTTTGCTGTACAGGAACCATACCACAATAAAGGTGTTTAAAAAAATGATATGCAAATTTAAAAAAAGTGCTCCGGGCTGTTTTACAACTGTGTATACAGGTTGTGTGACGATCTTAGAATATGCTCCCCCAAGTCTCCTTCCAGTTCTGAAATTCTATGTTCCTGCCTAGGGTTGAGTTCACATCTAAGTTCCTCCTGCTTTGGATAACTGTGGACCACAAAGTATGAACTTATGCCCGGGGATCTGTTGGATCTCCCAAAAGAGCTGCATTTTTCCTAGGTGCTGATCTGTTCCCAGGCGAAGATGACAACTTAGGAGAGCTTGATTCTGCAGTTCCCTTCCCTGTTGGGTCAAAACAAAAAGAGACAGATAGCATTTGGTGACTGCATTAAGAAATGAATAAATAAATGATCCTTGCTAAATGGGAAGCTAGCAAAATTTGGAAAGCCCAGATCTATTTCTTTTCTATTTCTTTTCCATCCTAGCATGTGTGTGTCATAGGATTTTTTTAAATTTTTGCATAACAATGTTAAATATACTTTCTGTCTTTGGTCATCACCCACAGCAGTACCTAATCTTGGACTCCTCTGAGCTCCCTCCAAATCTACCTTATCATTGTGTACCCTGCGCTAGCCTTATTCATGGCCTCCTTATCTCCTCCTCCTTGACCACTAAGTTCCTTGAGAGCAAATTTCCTGTTGTAGTCATCATTGTAAACTCTACACAGCAGTGACAACAATAGGACATCACAATCACAAAGCCCTTTCGGGTTTACAGAATGTTCCCAAACACCCTCTATTTGCAAGCTTCTAGGTGAAGGTTGGTAGAGATGATTATCTTCCTTCCCGACTAAGAAGAACTGAGGTTCAGGGAGATTAAGTAACTTGATCAAAGTCAGGCAACCAGTGAATTAGAGACATGTCTCAAACAATGATTTTCTGCCCCGCGTCCAGTACTTTCTGATAATTTATTTTTAATAAATGGATGAATGAAGGAATGAATGGATGTCCTAAAAAATCGATGAAGTAGTATAAGTCACGATGATGCTGGGACCCTGGATAAGCTGAAAGTGGCGAAAATGCACTCAGTTGCCCCAGATTCCCGATGTCCATCAGAGTCCCTGAGCCTTCCTGAGGAGGGAAAATGGCTCTGCTGCTTCTGCTTCTGTGACGGACCAGGATTGCTCATCCCGTTTCCCTCCCGCAGATTTTGACGGTGTCTGGACCTCCTGAAGGGGGCACTCGAGTGACCATCCATGGCGTGAACCTGGGTCTGGACTTCTCCGAGATCGCCCACCACGTGCAGGTGGCTGGGGTGCCCTGCACTCCCCTGCCGGGGGATTACATCATCGCTGAGCAGTGAGTCCAGTCCGCTTCTTCCCCGGGCAACTAAGGGCAGGGGCTCAACCCTCCCCCTTCTCTGGGACTTCCCCAGGATTCACCTCCTATCTCTGTCCGCCTATGGACCCTGATCCCAAAAGCCTTCCTAGGGCTTTCTCCTATCTCACTGCCCCTCTTAGAGCATCCTATTCTGTTTGATGCCTGGTTCCCTGGCTCCCCTGGCATCAGGGCTCCTGGTGCAACACTGCCTGGCATCAGTCTTCACCTGCCCATTGGCTAACTGGGCCACTTTCCCAGCCAGTCCAGGCTCCTCCTTCTCGGCCTCCCCCGGCCCCTTCCCCGCCAGCACCCTTTGGAATGCATCCTGCTCCGTGGGCTGCGGGCAACAATTTGTTTGGCTCACGGGCCTCTGACAGCAGCTTAATCCGAGCAGGGCCTCTGCCGGAGCAAATTCATTTATTTCACTAAGGGAAATGTCAGCTGGAAATTAGAAAATAGGCATGTAGTGGCGGACAGGCGATCGGGGCTCCGGGAGTGACATATGTTCCAATCTGGGGTGTTCATTTGGCAATGGCGGCCGCTGTGGAGTTGGTGGGCAGGAGGTGGGCATGAAGCTGAGGGCGGGAGGGTAGGAGGAGTGATGCTCCTCCTATGGAGAAAGGGAAGGGAGCAGCCAGATCCTTCTGCATCATTTGTCGTGTAAAGTTGGGTCAAGTCACCCTGGTTCCAATGAGAACACAGCTCTGCAGGGGGCCCTGGGATCAGGACCGAGAGCAGGGCGTGGAGGATGGCTTGTCTCCCTTCACTCCCCCTGCTGCAGCCTCCGCAGAGCCAGCCTGCAGCAACAACCAGGAAAACAGCATTAGCGCCGGTAAAAATGATGTCACTTATCTTTCATTAGCACTTGCACTTTCTCATCCATTCTCTCGCTTTTAATTGATGAGGACTCTGAGAGGTCGACATTGTTATCGCCATTTCACAAAGCCAGAGAGAGCAAAAGACTTCCCCCTTCACTGAGTGTGTAAGTGGCCACGGCAGAGTTGGAACTCGAGTCTCCTAACTTGCAGCCCAGGCCTTTTTCCATTTCCTAACCGTGATGGAGGAGGACTCCTGGATAAGAGTGGCCTGAAAATTCCATGGCCCATCAGCGTGTGGCTTTCGGGGTCAGGGGCCATGACACCAGTGTGGCTGGGGAGGGGTCCGAGTTGGTGGGGTGAGCTCCTCGACTTTGGGGACTGGGGTGGTGCTTCCTGGCCCCACAGGGGAGAGGAAGGAGCTTCAGATTGTGCAGACTTGACCCTTCATTGACAGCTTTGTCCCTGCAAGGAGGGAATCTTAGAGGGAAGCCTGGCTGGGCCTACAGGAAACAGATGAGGAAGAGGGAAAGGAGAAATGATGTAAGTGGTGCTTCTGAGCCAGAAAAGGAGGTGAAAGCTTTTGGGCAGGAGCCCGCAGAGGTCCTCACAGTCAGGCAGTCTTTACAGAGCCCAGTGTCCTGCCAGACCCAGCTAGGCACTGAGTCTCGCTGACCCCAAATCCACAGGACTTCAGAGGAAAGGGTTTCGGGGGGACTGAAAGGTTTGAATTGAGAAATGGAAATTTGTGGGCAGCCAGACATGGAAATTGCATGAGATTTGAAATTCAAAGGTGTCCTGAGTCTTGCCTCTTCTACTGACCAGCCCTGAGGCCTTCATTGGCCTAATGGGAACCATGATTCCTGCTGCACAGATCTGGGGGAGAATTCAGTAAGATGAGAACTTGGAGACTGAAACGTGCCACAGGAACGTAAGGAAATATTGATCTATCTTTGAAATCAAATGCACCGAACTCACCCAGGGCCCCGAGGGAGGAAAGTGCCGAGACAAACCGGAAGTGAGGATACGAAAGGGGAGGTAATGGTTGCCAGGGGTCCCTGCCCAGGCCAGTGGTCACCCTAGAAAACTACCCGCGTGGTCTCCTCGGGTGCAGAGCGGGCAGGAGGCAGCGGGCACACTCTGCACCTCGGCTGCAGGCGCCCTGGTTTCCAGCCGTGCCAGGCTCATTACTGCTCTCGAGGTTTCAGAGTTTGTTAACATCATTAAAGCCTCCATCCCGGGCAGTGAGCAGCAGGCGCAATCATTACAGATGTCTGCGAGAGATGAATTTGGCTAAATGGGCCCGGTGCAGAGTCCCGGGCATGGGCAGGATTCGCGGGCAGGGTAATGACTCGCCATATGCTTGTGCCACGCCATCTATCACTCGGCAATTAGGTTAATGTTCGTTAAAGGGCCCTGTTTAGTCCTGCAGTCAGCACCCTACAGATCTGTGGAGGGCCCGGCGACTCCACCACAGGACATTTCCCGGGGTTGAGGCTGCAGCTCCGCCCCTCCTGGGACAGGGGCTCTGTGTGAGACGGACTCAGCCTGCATCCTGAGACCTCCTCCCTCTCACCTGCTGCACCTGTGAACTCAGCCGTGTCCGGATGGATGTTAGATGCCTGTGCTCCCCACCCCAGGGGTGCACACTCGTGGGGAGAAAGGCACCATCTGTGCCAGTCTGTGGGAGGTGGTGTGATGTGGGGCGAGGGCACTGGACTGGGTGCCAGGAGCTTAGCTATTGATGTGCTGTATGACTTTGGTCACTTTGCTTTCTGATCCTCAAATGCCTCATCTGGAGAATGGGTATGGAGAAGCAGATCTCTACAGTCACGTCTAAAGTCCTTAGGGTGTCGGGGGCAATGACCTCTATGCCCCATAGAATCTGCAGCTCCCACCAACAGGAAGCGTATCAGTGGCACTAACGTGAATCCAGAAGCCCCCTATCCACCAGGCGGAGTCAAGCCTTCCAATGGTGAATCTAAGTAACTGTTAGACAGTTGTTTAGTCCAACTCCTTATTTTCCAAAAAGGAACTCTAGGCATCCCCAGCTGCCGTCTCCTGAAAAGGCACAGGGAGACTGAGGCTACCGGGGTCACCCAGAGAGGCAGGGAGGCAGGGAGGCAGGGAGGCAGGAGGCCCTAGAAGTCAAATCATAGGAATTTTGCTGACCTGTAATGCCTGGAAGAAGAAGCAGTGCACACACCTCTGCCTGTGGGCATCTCCAGCCAGGAACGCAGAGGGCGCAGGGGCTCAGGTGGTTACCTCTCAGAGCCTTAGGAACCCAGCCGGGTCTTCCCTGCCTCCCTCCCCTCTCCTCCTTCCCTACCCCTGCCCCCACCCCCACCCCCTCCACACACCAACAACAACCTCAACTCCACCCCAGCATTGCTACCACGTCCATCCTGTCCCTTCCGAAAAAGACAGAGAGAGCATGCCGTTAATTCTTGGGGCAGTAGAGAGGGGTCGCCAAAGGCATGAGCTTTGGAGCCAGGCTGACCTGGACTTGAATCGTGTCTCTGCCACTTACCAGAACTATGGCCATAGATGAGTCACTTGGTGTCTCTGAGCCTTGGTTTCCTTGTCTCTAAAAATGGAGACAGTAAGACCTTCCCTGTAGCAGAACCTGAGGATGACACAAGGTCCTGTCTGGTACACCAAAGCTCGGTAAATTGTAGCTCTTTTTTATTATTATTAAGGTTCACAAACTGCTTTAGTCTGACCCTCATTCCTCAATATAACTCTCTCCACTCTCTGCAGGGGCCCTTGCTTCTTCCTTTAACTCCCTCTCTCCCCGAGCTCAAATGTCTATAAGAAATACACTCAGGGATGCCTCTGCATCCTTCACTGTAAGCGCTGGGTCCCAGGAATAAAAAGGAAGAAGGATTAGAGGTCATTGGAGTCCCACGGTGCTGCCTGGGTCCTTAGGGGTCTCGCCCCGTTCTTAGATCCACCTAGGACTAGAAGCCAGACCTTCTGCAGCCCCCTGCTGACTGCTGCCCCTCTTCCCACTCACTTGATGATCTAGAACCCCATTCCAGCAGCAGGGAGAGGAGTCAGCTGCAGTGCCATGGAAGGGAACCCGTGGTCCAGCTCCAGGCCCTCCCTGCAGCCCAGCCCCTGGTCTCTCGCATCATGCCCTTCCAGGCAGGACATTCAGAGCCAACTGCAGGCACTCAGCCTTGGACACCTGGGCAGTGCCCATCTCCCAGCCATCCCTCTTCTCCCAGGTGCTTGACAGCAAATCTCATCTTTTGGGACATGAACCCTGAGCAGGAGAATGTTCTAGAAAAGACAATGTGCTTCGAGGCCCCAGCTCATTGTTAACTCCTTGCAGGGACAGCTGAACAGGCCATTCTAGGCCTTCTCTCCTAGACAGGCCCCAAGAGGAACATATATGCCCATGACCCTCCTGTGTTCTTCTTCCTTCCGAGACTCCAAGCCTGCCCTGGTTTCTTCCTCCTTTTCTCCTCGAGGAGGGCTCCAGCACAGTGGCCAAGGTGGGTGAGCGATGGACAAGGAAGCCCTGATGAGAAGAGAGGGGAGGAGACTTATCTGCTCCCTCCTCCTCTTGGCCCTCCCCTCCCCCCACGCCCCCCAAGTAGACAGCGGATAATCCCCTGAAGCTCCTTGAGAGTTTACAAGATGGCAGGGACCCCAAACAGGAGCGGGAGCAGGTGCCCAGGAAGCAGGAGGGGTGAGTCGCTACTCCAGGCAGGTCGCACCATGGAAATAACCCCATGCAGTACTTTCAATTAAGCTTCTCGAATGCTCCGCTAATGAGGTTGAAGGAGACAGTTACGTGTAAAATACTAATTGATGCATCACTATCATCTTCACTGTGGGTTCATAATTAATTTATTTGTTCACAGAGCAAGGGAAGGGAGAACATCCTTCCAAGCGTCCTCGGTACTTTCTTGTTGAACCTAATATGCTAA
The DNA here is from genome assembly GCF_048564905.1 of Vicugna pacos. Taxonomy (NCBI): domain Eukaryota; kingdom Metazoa; phylum Chordata; class Mammalia; order Artiodactyla; family Camelidae; genus Vicugna; species Vicugna pacos. The sequence continues at coordinate 9,787,505 of NC_133009.1, read as the reverse complement.
ACGTAATAAGACAGTTATTGCATGTTAAGTAAATATTCGCCAGGAGTGAAAGTACTTATTTGGGATTAACTGTTATGAAGGAGATGGAGGTCCGTGGCACACCAGGTGTGTGAGCACGCGGTGTATTTGTTTAATGCAAGTTTTATTACATCGAAATGAAATCTCTGTTTAGTTACCTTCCTTCCTAGAGAAGCCGTGGAGATAAGCATCGCTCAGTTAAACACGGACCTCCCCCATCGTGCCAGGATAATACTGGGGATTAGTGGAGAGGGGTCTGTTTTTCTGACTCCCCACTAAGCAACCTACCAAGGGCACCAGACTGCTCTGAACTCTTAAATGGCGTCAGAAGGAAAGGGAAATCCTTCCATCTGTGCCCTGGTTCCTTTTTCTGAACCTGGTGAGGGCCCTTCCCACCCACCCTGTGCCTTAGAATTCCAGGCAAGAGTTCCCCCCGCCAAGAATCCGATTTCTTCTGTTCTTCCCGCGAACTCTGGCCACCCACTCTTTCTAGAAGGCGGCTGTGACTAAAGCAACCAGTCTGTAAATGTGCTTGTTGTAACTTATCTCAGGCTCCAGGGAAGCCAATCCCTGCGGTGGGGGGGAATTGATCTGCACTTCAGTGAGAGAGAGCACCACATCCCCTCTCCCCTCCAGCCCTCCTGGTGATGGGAGACCTGCCTTCCAACCCTGGGGCTGGCTCAGCGCCCCGCCCACCAGTTTAGTGCGCTCAGCCCTTGATGAAGTGGGAATCCAGGGTCGACTGCCATCCTAATGAACTCATTCACCTCCCAGCCCTTTGCCCTCACCCCTGGCCACAAGACTCCCCTCCTATATTTAGCAGGAAGCTCCTGTTTTAGGTACCTACTATCTTGCCAGATTATCTGTTACCTTTTTTTAAACTCACCGCAGGAAACAAACCACAATTGAATCAGCTTTGCCAATCAGCCCTCACTCCCTCTTTCTGGGAGAGTTGCAGTGTTGGCTTGTGACACAGGAAAGAATGCTAAATGACTGCCCCTAGATCTCTCTGTTGGACGCTAGGTTCATTCCAATATTCCAATATTGGGTAGCTACCCAGTGCTAGGCACTGCACTAGACACTGGGGACGACAGGCTTGCTCATAGAAATGGACAGCATAGCCTTGCTGTGGTGAGCGGGGCTTTAGAGATGATCTCATCCAACCTCTCACTGCACCAATGAGCAACTGAGGCCCAGAGAGGGCAAGTACTTTACCCAAGGTCACACAACCACAGAAGCAAGCAAGCTGAGTCTTGGGCCAGCACTATTACAAGACAGCGATGAATCATTCACTGTGTCAGGGTGAGCCAGCAGGGGCAGGGATGCCAGCTCTCGCCAAGCCTCTCATGGGAAGCTTTGCTCTCTCCTCAGGATCGTCTGTGAGATGGGCCATGCCGTTGTGGGAACCACCTCTGGGCCCGTGCGCCTGTGCATTGGCGAGTGTAAGCCAGAGTTCATGACCAAATCCCATCAACAGTACACCTTTGTGGTGAGTCCTAGGCCTGGTGCTGGGCTACGTGCTCCCCGCAAGGGCACACTTCTGCTCCAGACTTCGCCCAGCAAAGCCCCACGCTCCCCCTCCCAAGCCGGCATCTCCAGGCTTCTCAAGGATGGAGCAGGAGACCAGAAGTGGGAAAGCCTGTCTTCCCCGGGTGGGCTGAGTGCATGACCAACTAATGCTTTGGAGACTTGGGAGCCGCAGAGAGCCCCAGGTCAGAGTTCTAAATAAGCAAAATCAGGTTTTTCTTAGAAAGTGGATCCTAAACACAGAGTGGGGAGGGGCTGCTTTTGTCCCACCAATGTGATGTCTTAGTCTAATTCCAGCCTAATGAGGGCAGATCACCAGAGGGACCTAATTAAAAAGGTCTATATTTATCCACATGCTTTGTTTTCTGCCAAGGATATTCTACGTGGGAGTTTAGAGGAGTCATTTGAAATCCTGCAGGGATGTGTGTCTGTGTTCAGGACCACAGGAGTGAGCTGTACAAGCAAGTTGCTCTGTGTGCCCGTATGGTTACACGCACATGCACACACTCATACCTGAAAACGCTTCTTCACACTCAGACAGCAGGTGGTAGGACCCCAAAGGCTTTCTTTATTCCTACTGAAGAACTCGCTTCTGGGGCCCCAAAGGCCCTTTTCTGACACTTAACCTACACTGCCAAGTTGGGTTGATGTGCCATTAAACTTGGCATTGAAAAGTATTAACACCAGCAGAGGGGGTCAAACCAGCCTTGCTAAGAGGAATGAAAAATTATTAGACCACCAAATCTTCTTCTTTCTGAAGTATTTTACTGCTTTTAGGTTTTCCTGTCTCTGCCTTATCTGGTATCGGTCTCCTCTCGGATTGGAGGGTACCAGGGCCTATATCTGCTGCTCACCTACCCCATCTCCTATGCAGGACAGACAGGGTCTTGTGTGAGAAGCAAACCCAGAACGACTAGATGGAGAGAGAGCTGTAGAGTGTCAGAGCTGGGAGGGCTTTAAAGATCTTGCAGCTCACCTTCCTCTCTTGGCAGAGGAGCAAGCAAAAGCCCGGAGTGATCCAGAAACTTGCTTCTGACTCCATCACTAGTGAGTGGCAAATGCAGACTAGACTTCATGCGTATGTAGTTGCTCAGTTAAATGTACTTCCACTCCCGCTAGGCAGAAGCCATTCCTTTCTTATTTAGGTTGACTGCCTGATGCATTTAGGCTAATTATGCTTAGCTTTTAAGCTTAAGCATAATTTTACAATTTAGTGAGCTTACTAGAAAATCCCAGTCAATGATGGCCATCCTTCGGATGAAGGTCAGGGAAGCCACGTCTAACATTTATTGGCAGCTCTCTGCACCAGGCACGCTGCCGTGCCCTTCACGTGCTTAGGGAGGGACGGAAGGACATGTGTCTGGCCATTAATGGAGCCTCTTGGTGGCCCAATCCAGGCAGGGATGCTCTATTCAGCTCTATTGATTTTGTGCCAAAAAAATCAGTACACACTCCAGATAGAGAAGCATTTTCAAATTGTTCTCAATTTGTAAACTAATTGATAGATTAGTCAGTGTCATCTCTGCCTTCCCTTCAGTATTATGAGCATGAGACTCCCAGGGGAGTTAATTAATTCCAAAGCTGGGCCCTTCTGCCTTCCCTGGATATGCCCAGAGCCTCTTCTTTGAAAAGGTCTCAACTCTGGGGTAGGCAGAGAGAGTGTGCAGGATCAGAAAGGGCAGAAGGAGCGCCTCCACTCTGAGCTCAGATGCAGTGCCTCCTTCTGCCTCTAAGTCTAGTCTGGGTTTCTCCCTTCGGGCAAAACCTGAGCTGTGATCACTTCTCTGTTTCCTCCCAAAGAACCCTTCTGTGCTGTCACTCAACCCCATCCGAGGGCCGGAGTCTGGAGGCACCATGGTGACCATCACGGGCCATTACCTCGGGGCTGGGAGCAGCGTGGCCGTTTACCTGGGCAACCAGACCTGCGAGTTCTATGGGTGAGAAGGGCTCGAAGGAGCGCTAGGAGGCTGTACATGTGAGGCCTGGGCCCTCGTGTTCCTGTGCATGTTCACATATATGCTGCCCCATCACCTCCATGTTATGTGTCCCATTCCGGGCCCGAATACCATTCCAGTCACTGTGAGAAATACATACCACTAGTCAATTTGTATCATGAGTATCGTAGGGTCTAAATACTTGTAAAAGTGATCAGTAGTGAGAACCATGAGAACTGCTGATGAGGAAGACTCCCAGGGGTTCTCAGTCACTGTCAGCATCCAGCATTCATTGTGTCCCCACCATGGTGACACAAGACCCCGGAGTGATCCAGAAACTTGTTTCTGAGCCCATCACTAGTGAGTGGCAAATGCGGACCAGAGAAACATGGAGATTGCATGGCCTCAGTCCTCCACAAGCACACAGCCTTATCCTCAGAGCATCTCTCATGCATGAAAGTACGAACACATCTACTATTTGTCACATGTTCCGATGAAGCCCTGGAGAAGGAGAGCATCCAGAGAGAATTCTGAAAGGTCCAAGGATGAGAACTTGACTTGCTCAGTACTATCTGATCATCTCCTCCTCGGACCATAAGCTCCCAGAAGGCAAGGACTGTATGTTCACTTCCCTGCATAGCAGGTGTTCACTTTATTAACTGACTGACCAGACTTGAGGCACTGGCTAAACCGTCATTCTAGAAAGATCCAGAAAACAGGAGTTCCCCCAAAGCCCCTGGAGCCCTGCCCCTGCCCCGCATTCTCTAATCCTCTTCTCCAATTGGCTCCCTCCCTAATCCACCCGGAGTTGGAGCTCAGGTAGAAAGAGGCACTGAAACTGCTAAGGGACGTTCCACAGTCTAGAGAATAAAAGGACAAGAACATTCCTGGGCTGAACCCTCAGACTGGGAAAACGCCTTCTCAGGCCGGAGGGCACCCCTCTTGCCCACACCTTCCCTCACAGCCCTCCCGCTGTCTCCCTGTAGGCGGTCGATGAATGAGATCGTGTGTGTCTCACCCCCGTCATCCAACGGGCTGGGGCCTGTCCCCGTTTCCGTGAGTGTCGACCGAGCCCGCGTGGACAACAACCTGCAGTTCGAGTACATAGATGACCCCCGGGTACAGCGCATAGAGCCCGAGTGGAGCATTGCCAGGTGAGGGGGGCGGGCAGGTACGCGCCCCGCTGCCACGCCCAAGTGCACCTCGACGCAAATCCCAGGGCGAGAAGAGGCAGCAGCTTGAGAGGGTTTCTATCTAACCCAGCCTCTGCTTGTTCCCAGTGGCCACACACCCCTGACCATCACAGGCTTCAACCTGGACGTCATTCAGGAGCCAAGGATCCGAGTCAAGTTTAATGGCAAAGAATCTGTCAATGTGAGTAACCATGGGTCCACCTGGTCCCCAGGAAACATAGTAGTGTCTGTGTTTTGAGATGTGATGAGGTCTGTGTCCGGCACTGCCAGAGAAAAGTGTTAGCTCAGGACACTGAGTCCGGAATGGTGGCCCCAAACACCTGAGCCTTACAATGATTTTTATAATTTCAGTTTAATCATTTCTTGTCAGAAGACAACATAATGAGTGTATAAACGTACTGGCCTCTGAGCTTAAGATATGGTGCAAAGGGCTCCTGTTTGATGCCGTGTTTACCTTGAGGTCTGATAAGAGGCAATGTGAGAAGATGAAGAAATTCTGGCTGAGGATTCAGACATTTCCAAATCGGAGGCAGGACACTGCCATCTATTAGCTGTACAACCACAATCGTTTCATTTAACCTCTCTGATCCTCCATTCCCCGGCTGTAAATGGTGGTGATAAGACTCGCCTCGTGGATCTGTAACTTGTAGCCGTTGGCTGGCCCTAGGTGGGCACCTGATAAATGTTAGTCAATGTGTGCAGATAATTCCATCCCCGTTGCTAAGATGATCAAGTTGAACATTTTACTTGACTCCTCTGTGCAGAGCCATGTAATTTAGTTTTTTTTCCACTATGGATTTTTGTGATGTTAAAAAAAAGTTCTGTAGGGTAAGAGCAGAATGTCTGCTGTGTTGTTATAAATTTTTTGGTTTGTTCTACTAGCTCCATCTCACTCTTTTCAGCCAACATTTTCTGAAACATGATTGTATTCATAATTATAGTCCAAGAGATGCTATTATGGCCATGATTTTTCATATGAATTACTATTATTACTGCTTAGACCTTATGGGGATGGAGCAGGCTGAGATGGAGATGGGGAAGATGGTGCTGCCTCTGCCCTCTTATTTCTGACACCTTCCCAGCATGCTTCAGGCTCCCCCAGGAAATGATAGGCTGCTGAAAGGCTAGATCTGGAGATGTCTCAGGGATCATCTGGTCCAACCTTCTCATTGTATAGCTTAGAAAACTAAGGCTAGAAAGGATTAATGACTTGCCCCCAGTTATGAAGGTGGCTGGTGGCAGAGCCAAGCTAGAAGCCAAACGTCTGGAGTCTTCATCACCAGACCACGTGAGATGCTGGCGGGCTTGACATTCCATCGTGCCAGGGATGTGGGGACACCTGGATCACACCTTCAGTGCCCACCATCATCACAGTTCTTTGGACTAGAAGAACATGTGCCTCCTTATCCCAAATGTAGACTTTGATCCATGCATAAAAGAGCCTAAATCCCCCTCCACTCCCAGACTGAAGCTCAGTGCTCCCAGCAGCTCAGGTTCCCACCACCTCCATCCGTGCTTCAAGGAGTTAAGAAGCAGCTCCTCTCTCTAGAGAGTCGGGGGCCCTCAGCTCCCCTAGTGACCTGCCTGGAGTCTGCAGGCTGGCAGCCTGGGTGTGCAGATTTCCATCAAGTCCGGTTTGTAAACTCTGCCCCATGCCTTCTCTTTCAGGAATGGTGGGAAGGAACCCTGTTGCCCCCGCAGCCCTGCAGCTTAGGGCCCCACCTCATCCTCAGCCCCCTGCCCCAGGGCTACCCGCTGCCTTTGGGTTTGGAAGTAGCCCCAGTGAGAAGGGCCAAAGTGAAAGCCGCAAAACCCAAAGGAATGTTTGGCAGACAAAGTGCCGATGCAGCTCGAGGCAGGGAGCAAACAGAGGCTGCTTGTCTGGGGGCGATTTGCTCATTCCCAGAGGAGCCCCGTCCAGGGGCGCTGGAGTGAGCAGGGAGGAAGATGGAGCGGGCGGGGAAGAGGCGCTCAGCCTGGGAGTCTGCCCTGTGGAGCTCAAGTTGGGACTCCCTGGCTCAGCTCTACCAGTCTGACCACACCCCCGTTTTCCTTATGCCTAAGTGTCCCCAGATGGAATGTGAAAGGGACATTAGGTTCGTAAGGGGCTGCTGAAGGGGGAGCTGAAAAGGATGGGGATGGGTTCTGACCTCTGACACTGCATGAACCCCTCAGTGAGCTGTTTGGTTTAAACTCTTGAACTCCCTCTGAAAAGGGAGAGTTAAGACTTGGAGCTCCAACATAATCTCTACGCAGATGTCAGCTTTTTTTTGCAATTTCACACGCGGTCTTGTTTTCCAATCCTGAAGCCCAAGCATGTGTGTGTTGGCCAGACGCACAACATCTGTGGACCCGCCAGGACAGCATGTACTTGAGCAGGGTTCTCACAGATGCCCTTGGCTGTTGTTGGGACACGGTGGTTCCCAAATCCAAAGCTGAGCTGGGCAGAGTGAGACAGGAGGAGAGGGGCAGGCATCCAGGCTTTCTTCCCAGACCATACACGGGTCCTGGACAGGTTTCTGCAGCCTGGCTGCTGCCCCAGGCAGCCCCAAAACTAAACCACCGGAGGAGAGAATGGCACAATGTGTACCAAGCAGGGCCAGCTCAGCTAGGATTTCCGTTACGAGACCAGGGTCCACCAAGGAAGAAAAGACATCATGAACTCAGTGTCAATACCAAGGTTATAACCCCAGGTAGAGTTAGGGGGCACTTGGCTGGAGAAGAGGGAGGTCCTGACTAGGACATTTAAGGAGGAGCAGGACCCTTTTCATCCATCACTGTATTCAATAAACATTAACTGAACACCTACTATGTGCTGGCAAAGTGCTCATCGTGCACAACTCCCTTCTTCCTATCACACACACACACACACACACACACACACACACACACAGAGGACACTGCTTCTGTCCCTTTTGCTCAGACATCCATGCTCACTCACACCCAGGCCTTTGCTGCTGTTTCCTCGGCCTGGGACTTGATTCCCTACCATCCCCCTCATCTAGGTTAAGCCCCGCACATTCTTCAGATTAAACTTCATCTATCTCTTCCAAGGGAAGGCTCCCACGAGTCCCCCTCCCCCTGCTTCAGGCCACGCAGGCTCACACACACACTCGTGCACACTCACAGACACCCTCACCGCCCCTGGCTCTTTTCCCCTCAGGTGCTCCTCACCCCCACCCGTGCGTTTCCCAGCGCCGGTGCCCCTACTGTGCTCCCGGCCCCCTGCCCGGACTGCATGGTCATGCCTGCTGAATCATTTGTCTCTCCCCTAGACTGGAGCTCTTTCACTGATGGCCCCATTCCTAGCACAGCGCCTGGCACAGAGTAGATGCTCACTCAGTGTTGGTGAATGAATGAAGTTCAAATGCACCCCCTTCCAACAACAACAACAATAATGAAAACAAATTTCACAGCCCTTTTCCTCGAGGGCTCATATCTAACGGAGACAGCAAGTGGCCCAGTGGGGACCGGCCAAAGCAGGCGGAGGGCGGGGAGGGCAGCAGCGTGACCCCGGGCATCACCTGCTCAGGGTTTGATTGCAGCGCTCTGGGCCTCTTAGGTGTGTAAAGTTGTCAACACCACCACCCTGACCTGCCTGGCACCCTCGCTGACCACGGACTACCGGCCCGGCCTGGACACCGTGGAACGGCCGGATGAGTTTGGATTCGTCTTCAACAACGTCCAGTCCTTGCTGATTTACAACGACACTAAGTTCATCTACTACCCCAACCCAACCTTTGAACTGCTCAGCCCCACCGGAGTCTTGGATCAAAAGCCGGGATCCCCCATCATTCTAAAGGTAGGAGCACAGGACAGAGTGCGTCCCACGCAGGGGGCTGGCGAGAGCACCCCTCTCCCAGCCTGGTCTCTCCTGCCTTCAACTCACGTGGACTCAAGTCGCTGTCACCTCCCTGTGAAGGGGGCTTGGTTATAGATATTGACCCATTGAGCGACATATCTTGGGGTTCTCAAGAAACACTGTAGAGTATTTCCATGTGTTCTTGTGAGCTTTGGGACCCAAAAGTCCAGCAGTGGTTTGTGTCCTTCATTGACCCATCCGTAGCCACAGTAAATTGTACTCAAATGTCAAGTGGTCGTGGTCCCCGGGTACCGTCTGTCCAAGTGTGTGTTACTCCGCTATCGCTCATATCCCCTGTGTCCTCCCCCAAACTGTCGCTTGTTTGCTGTTTTATATCCCCTTCCTCTCTTTCCCACTCGTTCCCTCCCTTTTATTCTCTCCTCCTTTATGTTTTCTCTTTTTCCCTCTAAATTGTGGCTGTCAGAAGTCCTCTCCGAACACCTACCGTGGAGTCATGCCTCGGGTTTCGCGTTGCCGCCCTTACGCCATCTCTTTAATGTCTCTTTAAATAGGCAGTTAATTTCTCTGTCCATGTGTCAATTAGCTCTATTAAGATTGCTGTTATCTACAGGGCAAAAACCTCTGCCCTCCTGCCTCTGGAGGTGCCAAACTCAACTACACGGTGCTGATTGGAGAGACCCCGTGTGCCGTCACGGTGTCCGAGACACAGCTCCTGTGCGAGCCTCCTAACCTCACCGGGCAGCACAAGGTCATGGTGAGTGAACCCTCTTCTCATTACTTCCCTCCCTCCTCACCACACCTGTGTGATCTGTCATAAAGAAAGGCTCTTCCACCTCCTCCACATCTCCCCCTCCCGTCCTGTAGTAAAATGGGTAGAAGTTAAGATCTCCAGGCAAGAAAGGCGGGTAGTAAGCAGGAAGTTGTATTGAATCCAAGCTGCACTGTGCGGTTGTAGCCTCTCGCGTCCGTTCTGAAACGATCAGGATGGGACGGCACGCCGGGGCTCTCCAGTGTGTGTGTGTGCCGTGCGCAGGTCCACGTGGGCGGGATGGTGTTCTCGCCCGGCTCGGTGAGTGTCATCTCAGACAGCTTGCTGACCCTGCCCGCCATCGTCAGCATCGCGGCGGGCGGCAGCCTCCTGCTCATCATCGTCATCATCGTCCTCATCGCCTACAAGCGCAAGTCTCGCGAGAACGACCTCACCCTCAAGAGGCTCCAAATGCAGATGGACAACCTGGAGTCCCGGGTGGCTCTAGAGTGTAAGGAAGGTAAGCGGGGGCACGCCCTGGCTTCCAGGCACCCCCTTCCTCACCAGCCGTATTACCCACCTCCCTAAACAGGTCTCACCTTTACTCCATCTCTTCCACCCCAAGCACTTATGCTCCACTTTCACTTCTGTTTTCCTGGAAGCTTCCTTTGCACTCAGGGCCAGAGAAGTCCTAATAAGAATCCCCAGGCTTGATCCCATTATTCTGTACCCCTGTGCCCTAACTCATCCCACAATCTGGCTGCCTCTTCTCCCTCTCGGGGCCTCAGACTCCCCACAGTCCGAGCCTCCCTGGCCCTGTTGCCTCAGATTCTAGATCCCCATGTGGGAGTGTTGGCTTCTGTCGCCTGGCTGCCTTCGAAGCAGCAGGAAGGGCAGGAGAACACCTCCCCTCCTCCAACTGCCCCCACCCCCCGCCAGGGTGTGTTCCCCCAGCACTGCAGGCTGAGGCTCTGAAGGCCACTTGCTGGCATCTGGGGCTGTGGGCATGAGAGGGAGTGAAATTGTTTCCTTCCATCTCCCAAGCAACCACAGCTGCCAGGTGACCAGTGTACCTGGTGTCCCCTCGGGCTGAGGACCCGAAAGACTCTCTGAGTAAACATCTCAATTAGGAATCCAAACATTGCTCCTTTTTGCTGCAAACCTCGAGATCAGAACAAGCCCTCTGCTGGACGAAAGGAAGAGCCAGGCTGGGGAAAAGTGGGCAACGGCCCCTCCCTGTGCCAGGGCTGGGGACAAGCTGGGAAGGCATCAGGAGTGGGAGTGCCTGCCACTAAGGGGAGGCCCTGCTGGCCCAGGGTCTGGAGGTCAGGTCTCCTCTTGCCTTTCCCCTCCCCTGCCTGGGTTCCCCTCTGAGCCTCCCTGGCTCCACTGCACTTTCACAGCTTTTGCTGAGCTCCAGACAGACATCAATGAGCTGACCAGTGACCTGGACCGTTCAGGAATCCCCTACCTTGACTATCGGACCTATGCCATGCGAGTCCTATTCCCTGGCATCGAGGACCATCCCGTCCTGCGTGAGCTGGAGGTAACGCCTGCCTCTTTTTGCCCAGCTGCCCCGGGGAGACTCAGGGCCTGGGTTTCCTAGTAAATGCCAGTGGGGCCCAGCAGCTCGGAGGAAGGTCAAGAGTGAGGAGGAGAAACAGCTTGTAACAACCTCACTGCAACAGGGATATTTCTGACCAGGAAGACCACAGCCAAGGCGGGGGTAGGGGGTGCACCTAGACTCCTTGAGATGATTCCAGGGGAAAGCTGATTGTTTGTCATTTTTTAATTAATGATTGAATTAATTAACTAAGATTCTGCTCCATTTCCAAATGGATTTAATGTGGCTTAAGGAAAGACGTATGATTATGTGAGGTTTGTTTGTTCATTTCCCAGTTTGTTTTACTAAAGATAATAAATCAAGGCAGAGGAGATTAAGAAGAGACTTGTAAACCAAGCTAGTCTGATGGGGTATCTTCTATTGTGCTATGTCCTTGGGAAAATCAGATGGATGGCCCGCATCCTCTCTGAGAACTCTACCTGGAGCCCAAAACTCTCTACCGAATGGGAGGTCAGAGCAGGCTGCAGACCTCAGAGACCAGCCATTGCTACATCGCCGTGGGTGGGGGAGATGGGGTGGGGCAGTTACAGGTGTCCTCTAGCTGGTATCGCCACCAGCCAAGACCCTCAGGGAGAGCTGGAGGCCTGTCCTCTGAGGCTGCACCCATCACCCCTACCCTAGGTGCAGGGCAACGGGCAGCAGCACGTGGAGAAGGCCCTGAAGCTCTTCGCCCAGCTCATCAACAACAAGGTGTTCCTGCTGACCTTCATCCGCACGCTGGAGCTGCAGCGCAGCTTCTCCATGCGCGACCGCGGCAACGTGGCCTCACTCATCATGACCGGCCTGCAGGGCCGCCTGGAGTACGCCACCGACGTCCTCAAGCAGCTGCTCTCCGACCTCATCGACAAGAACCTGGAGAACAAGAACCACCCCAAGCTGCTTCTCCGGAGGTCTGACCTGCGCCGGGGGTGGGGTGGGCAGGCGGCTGGCATCTGCACAGGAACACAGAGCCAGTTAGAGCGGGTCCCCTGAGTAGCGTGAGAGAGCATCCCTTGCCAGGGAGGCCTGTATCCCCGCACTTCACACAGTCTGATCTTCCTTCAGCCCGGGCGGCCATGCAGTGCCTGTAGGTGCTGAGCGCGGTGCAGGAGTACAGCCCTCGGCACCTAATTCAGCTGGAACCCCAGCTCTGCCACCGGCTGATCGTGTGATCTTGGGTCAGTGATGTGGCCTCTCTGCTGTTTAGTTTTCTCGTGAACAAGAATGACACCAGGAACACCTGTCTCACAGTCTAGAGCTGCGTTTAGAGCTGTGCTGTCCAACACGGTAGCGCCTCTGGCTATTCATTGAATGAAATAAAGTGTAAAATTCATTTCCTCCGTCGCACGAGACACTCCACGTGCTCAGTTGCCTCATGGTGGCCACCATATTGGAAGCACAGGTAGAAACCATTGCACCATCGTGGGGGTTCCGTTGGACAGCGCCAGGCTAGAGATATGGTACAGCCTCTCCCTTCAGCACCCAGCTTCCTGGATCTGAATCACCAGTATCTACCACATGCCCCCTCCCCAGTTGCCACTGTCCTGGCAGGGAAGAGGGTCAGAGACCTTGGCATCCAACCCCCCAGACCTCCCTCTCCGGAGGCCTCGGGGAGTGGAACCCACAACCTCCATTCCATTGCCTTCTCCATAGCCTCCTCCCGGCAAGGTCTCAGGCTTCCAGACCCCATGTGGGGTGAGATGGGAGGAAGAATGGCTTTGTTTTATGAGTACTGAGCCCCAATTCTGCCAATCTGAGCATTAGAAACTCTCATTAAGAGCTGTTGTATTTAAATTAGAGCTAATCGCAGGCACAATGCAGGGAGAGGGTGCTGGGAGGGGCCAGGGGAGAAAGCTACAATTTCTTCTGCCTTTGTCACTCTCTCCCAAACCTGGACTGTGGAGCACCCCTGGCAAGTACCTGGAATTTACTGCAACCAGAGGGTATAATTTGCACCACGTGCAGGGAGTTAAAATACCCCTCCAGCATTCCCATCCCTGAGGGTCTGTCACAGCCGCTTTGTTCCTTTCCAAGTCCCTAGATCTGCAGCCTGGGATGGCGCGCGGTGGAGGGGTGCTGGGGGAAGGGACGGTGCTTTCAGAAGTGTATCCCCTAGCAGCCAAACACTTCTACACACCACTCTGCACCTGAGGGACTGGGATACGCAACCCCACAGGACAGCAATGGTGACTGGCTATCACGTATCAGGGGCTATTCTTAGCACTTGGCGTATATTAACTCATTCAACCCTGACAACTACCCTGTGAGGTAGATGATGATGGTGATGATTGTTACTATTATCCCCATTTAGAGATGGAGCAACTGAACCCAGAGAGGGGAAATGACTCACTCAGGATCACACAGCCAGTATGCAGCAGAGCCAGGATTTGAACCCAGGCAGTCTGACTCTGAGTATTTGGAGGGCAGGTACCAGGGACCTTCTGGATATGCAACATAAAGTATTCAGACATGTTCAGACATGCAGGAAATCCCAGAGGGACAGAGAAACGCTATTTATCAGCCTGAAGCCAGCAGAGTAGGGAGAACCCGTCCTTTATAGTTCTGGGGGATGGGGTACTTGGCACCTGTAACTGCAGGCCTGTAGTACCACTCCATTGTCACAGGAAATTGAGGCCCAGAAAGAATACTCCTCTGGTCCAAGGTCTCACTTCAGGTGACTGATAAGAGTTGGGCCAGGACACAGTGTCCTGGCTCCCAACCCTGTGTGTTCTTTCCTGCCCTCGTTCTCTTGGGCCATGGCCCATGCCACAAGCTAGTCACTGCCTCTGAGATTCCTCCATAAAGGACTGCCCCTCATCCCTCTGCCCCTCCCCAGGACAGAGTCTGTCGCTGAGAAGATGCTGACCAATTGGTTTGCCTTCCTCCTGCATAAGTTTCTGAAGGTGAGAATTGGAGTGAGATGGGGGCCGGGAGCTGAGAGCCAGTTGCGGGGCAGGCCGTCAGGGCTGCATGGGGACCCCCTCAGGAAAAGGACCTACCTGGCCAGCTGCTCCAAAGCCAAGCGGGCCTGGGAGCAGGGTCAGGAGAGGGCGAGAAGCAGGCTGGTGCCCCCCCGCCCACGCCCTGCCTGTGCCCGCAGGAGTGCGCCGGGGAGCCACTCTTCATGCTGTACTGCGCCATCAAGCAGCAGATGGAGAAGGGCCCCATCGATGCCATCACGGGCGAGGCCCGCTACTCCCTGAGCGAGGACAAGCTCATCCGGCAGCAGATCGAGTACAAGACGCTGGTGAGGGGCCGGAAGCCCGGGGGCAGCACCAGTCTCCTGCCTCTGATCCGCGCTCTGTCCTCTGACCCCAAAGCCAGTCTGAGGGCTCCCTCTCTGTCGCCACTTGTAGATCCTGAACTGCGTCAACCCCGACAACGAGAACAGTCCAGAGATCCCAGTGAAGGTGTTAAACTGTGACACCATCACGCAGGTCAAGGAGAAGATCCTCGACGCCGTCTACAAGAACGTGCCCTACTCCCAGCGGCCGAGGGCTGTGGACATGGACTTGGGTAGGAGGCCTGGCCTTGGAGTGGGAGCGGCCCCTCTAGGAAGGCGTCTGCGCCGCGGGACGGGGTGGGATGGGAAGTCGGGAAGCCCCGCCCACAGACGGCCCCTCCTGGGGGTGGGGCCACGCGAAATCCTCTCCCAGGGCACCGCCTGCTCAGATGTGGCCGCCCCTAGGGAGGCCCGTGCTTCTCGCAGTTGGCTTGACCCCACGGAGCCCTGGACGTCTTAAGCACTGTGGTTGCCCTGATAGACTTGAGGGGGCCGGGGTTACCAGGCCCCTAGAGGAGGCACGACTGGGCGGGCCTGGCTTGTGGCCCCCACCCCTCACACTGCTTCTGCACCACCTTGTCCACCCAGAGTGGCGCCAAGGCCGGATCGCCCGCGTCGTGCTGCAGGACGAGGACATCACCACCAAGATCGAGGGCGACTGGAAGAGGCTCAACACCCTGATGCACTACCAGGTGGGACAGGGCTTTGTGCTGGTGACCTGTGCCCTCCCAGAATGTCCCTCCCCCCAAGGTGTGCTCTCAGGCCCTCAAAGCCCCAAAAGGGTGCTCTTATCTCCCCTCTCCTCCTCCTCCCTGAGTGATGCTCAGTGACAGTGATTCTCAGACCCAGCTGCTAATTAGAATTACTGGGGGATGTCGTCAAAAACAGTCCAGACTCACCCGGAGAAACTGGGGTAAGGCTAGACATCCTTACCCTGTACAGAGTGTAGCTCTACACCTGCAGAAAAATTGCATCTTTCAAGGACAGCTGCATAGGTGTCTGTGTTTTCTCTCCAACTTCCTACTAACACAGCTTTGGCTTACACTTCTCACCTGAGATCTGAGACACATTGCAGACCCCTGCCTCCCATCCGCAAGCCCATGTAGGCTTTCCGGAGTCTGCCCTGTAGCATCTCTCAGAAGCAGGGAATTGGGCCTTACGTTCTGTTACTTACTAGCTGGTATCCTTGGGGAAGTTACTTACGTTCTTATTCTTCTCATCTGTAAAATGGGGTTAATAATAATCCCTGTCCCATAAAGTTGTGTGGAATTGATTGAATATAGTAGGTAGAGCATTTAGCACACTGGCAGACACATTGAACAGTCCAGAAAAAAGTCCCAGAAAAAGAACAAAAGATCCAAGAGGAATCTGTTCCCACCCACCCTCACCTCCCATGTAACCACTCATAGCTGGGGGTCTCTGTAAGATTAAGCACAGGTAGGTTGGTTGGAATTCAGGAAAAATACTAAAATAGAAGCTGAAATGAGAGACACCGAGGGAAATTAAACCACAGTCCCTCGGGCTGCGGGACTCTGTGGTATTGCCTGATTAATAATGCCGCCCTCTGTCCCTGTGTCACGCGGGAAGGGTGCAGAGGGGCTGGCAGGCTGGGTTCTCAAGCACCAAGTTGCTAACAACCAGAACGCTGGGGGTCCTGACTGCCAGCAGGGGCACAGAGGAAGTTAGGGGCACTGAGGAAACCCCTATCGCTCTTCTGTAGGCTCCACCCCCTTACTGGCCTGCATTCCCCTGCTGACACCCTGTCTGGACCCCGACCCTGAATGGAATGAGTGTGGTATAGTGGGAAGAGAAAAGGCTCTGCAAGCTGTATGTAAACCCCTGCTTCCCCACTCACTGGTGATGTCACTGGAGCCCTGAACCTTGGGGTCCTCATCAGTAAATGGAGATATAACCCGGACTTTGGAAGGTAGTTGGAAGGATTAGGACCCACAGGTGAGACACCCAGGATGTAGACCACCTCCACTCCGCAGTAGCTGTAATCATGCTCTGCTGATTCCACCCCCACCCTCTCTTCACACCGTGCTGAATGCATCCTGTAGAATAGTTGTAATGAACCAATTTGAACCGAAGAAGAAAGTGCAAAAGTGAATAGCATTATGCCCCCAAATCGGAAGTATCTCCAGGGCAGGAATAGGGCCTCCCTCCTCTGTCTTTGGTGCCCAAAAGCTTGCTACTGGGCTGTCCGTCCTATGACTCCCAATCAGAAGAATGGAATCTTCTGTTCTTACAGTGCTCATCCTACAAAGCACTTTCAATTCCCTGATGTCATTTATCATTCATGTATTCATTCATTCCTCAAATATTTACTGAGCTTCACTGAGTACAAGGCGCTTCCCGCACGCTAGCCCTGAGTGACAGGGGACGGCAGGGATTATTCTTCCATTTGGGAGACGGTGATGATGATGACGATGATGATCATAACAGTAATAACAGCACTTAACTGCGTGACGCCCAGCACCAGGCGCTGCGCCCAGCCGTTACGCGCCCTAACTCTTTTAATCCTCATGGCAGACCTAGATGTGATTATCATCCCCTCTGACAAGTGAGATAGCTGAGGCACAGAGAGGTTGAGTGACTTCCCCGAAGTCACACAGCTAGTAAGTGGCAGAGGCAAGGTCAGACCCAGCCAGGCATCTTGACCACAAATTTGGTCAAGAGAAAGACTGGGGACTGAGGACAAGAGAGATTTAGCGACAAGAGCTGGAATTCAGTTGAACTGTGGTCATTCCAGTCACCTTGTGAATCTCCCTGGAAGTGACACTAAACCATAAATGATAATGTAATCTGTTCTCCCCGGGAGAATAAACCCCTGCCCCTGCCAGCCTTTCAAGTATCATTTTTAGGCTGTCAGTTGCAAGGAGAGCTCCCGCTCCATTCCAGACCTGGTGCTGGTGGTGCACACGGCCTGCATTCCGGGGAGCTGCCCCAGCTGGAAAGTCACGGTGCATTGGCACATTCCAGACATTGTGAAGAGCACCAGACCCTGCAGCTTTATGCCATCAAGTCAAAACATCGCCCTCTTGTTACCCTCCCTGGAGTCAAAGGTCTCTGGAGCTCCGACAGGAGAAAATCTGGATAGTCTTAATTAGCAAAGAGATTTTTAAAAACTTCCCGGGCTCCCACAGATTTATGGGGAGGGTGAAATTAAACACCACTACTAAAAACTGGCTATCAGGGAATCTCGTTAGCACTAATGTTCATTTATAGTTGGACTTCCCAACATTTAATTCTTTTTTGGTGGGAGAGAGGGACTGACAATTTAAGACCCAGAAAGATGGTTTTACGACTGGTGCAGCTATAAATCAAACTTATAAAGTTCATAAAAATTGTTAAAATAAAAAATGGTTTAATAGGAATGTTTTATGGCCCATAACATTATTATAGCTGTTTTATTCCCTCTGCGTTAGGGGTTTAATTGGATCGCCACAATTCTGGGGATTCTCCGTTTTTATTGGATGGAGGGTAATCTTAAATCAAAATGGCCCCAAATGTCTTCAATATGGCTCCTCATTTATCAGCCCTTTCCCTGCAGTCTGGGTCCTGAGCCCGGCCACCCTCACAGAGGATCGGCAAGATACCATCTTCCTGTCTGACTTCCCAAGAACAGCTGCCCTGTGGGGAAACTCCTCTAGGTGGCCCGGCCATTATAAGGACCTGGGCCAGAGAGAAATCAGAGCCAAGAGGGGAAATGGGCTTCAGACCAGGGTGTCTTGAAATAAAATCCCAGATTAAAAGGCATCATGACTCTGGAGCCTGACAGACCTGGTGACAAATTTCGTCTCTACTGTGTGTTTTGTGGGTGACCTTGAAGAGCTCGCTTAGCCTGTCGATGCTTCACTTTGCTCATCTGTAAAATGGGGATAATTGTATGTAACCCACAGGGTTGAAGACAGGCCAGGCTGCCCCATCTCTAATAGAAACATAACGCAAGCCGTATGTATAACTTGAGGTTTTTCACTAGTCACATTTAAAAGTTAAAAATAAACAGGTGAGAGTAATGTTAACAACGTTTTAACACAACTGATCTAAACTAATTGTTATTTAGTCATGTGATCAATATAGAAACTATCAATGAGATAGTTTGTATACGTTTATGCACACTAAGTCATTGAAACCCAGTGTATACTGTACATTTGCAGCACACCTGAGTTCAGACACTTAGCGTGGATCTCACTCTGGACTAACCACATCGCAACATTGCAACCCGTGGCGAGTTGCTACCATGTTGAACAGCAGGAATTGTTATTTCTAGTATTCCTGAACTCCTTACGCTCTACCCACACCTATTCAATAACCTTCTAGAAGTACCTGACTGCTTAGTTTCCCAAGATACCTACATTCACCCACACTGGACCTTTTGTACCCTTCTCAGGTGTCAGACAGATCAGTGGTGGCTCTGGTCCCCAAACAGACCTCCTCCTACAACATCCCTGCCTCCGCCAGCATCTCCCGGACGTCCATCAGCAGATACGGTGAGGACCCAGAAGGCAGCCTGGGCGGCTTGGAGTAGAATCCTCTGTGACTACCGAGGACTGCTCACTGTCCCTTCCCACAGCTGGAAGCCCACGCTGCTGCCAGCCTCCAGTCAAGGGCCTTTGCTCATTCGTTTCCCTTTCTCCCTAGTCCAGTCATCCCTGGAGCATCCTGTCAACTCAGGGCCGTGGCAGCAGGTGGCACCATGAACCCTCCCTTTGATAGTCCAAGTCTGATACGGGAGTTTCAAGAGCCCAGAACCAAGGAGGCTCCTGGATGGGAGGCTTGCATATCCCAGTCCCAGTTCATGCCTCTAGTCCTGGCTGAGTTATTAACAGTGCTCCCTTTTACTCTCAGGAGTGTCCCAACTTGGGCAATAAACTGGCCATCCTGGCCTTTCCACCCCTGGGAGTGCTCAGGCCGCCAGTGCCCTCTGGGCAATGAGGTCATGGTGCTTCACTCTCTTACTTGTTTTTTTCTGGTCCTGTGTAGGCACTAAGGCTTTGGGCTGTCCAGCTAAAGGACCCCTTGGGACTGAAGCCAGCATCTCTAAAAAGGGCTCGAGCAATTCCATATTCTAAGCCCCAAGTAAGAAGGAACCCATTAACTCCCGAGAAGAACATGACCCCCCACGGCTCCTTAGCGTCCAGATTTTTATCAAAGCCCCAATGAGAATATCCGGTTGGCATTTTAACCTACTGCCCGTTTCTTGCTGGAAGCATCGGGGAATGAGGGACTCCCAGATTCCCAAGGGCCACTCCAGTTCGCAGAATTTCTAAATCCTCTTTTTACAAAAAGATTTCAGGCTGTCCTGGTGCCAACCAAGGATCTCTAAAATAACCCACCAGATATGAAGCCCCAAAGGTCCCCTTCCAAGTGAGACTGGTTTATTCAGTGAGTGCATCTGGCCAGGCCAGCAGGACTCTAGAAGGATTCTACAAGCCAGGATGATGACATTTGTCGCTCACATGCCTCCACCACCCCCTTCTCCTCAGACTCCTCCTTCAGGTACACGGGCAGTCCCGACAGCCTGCGGTCTCGGGCCCCCATGATCACCCCGGACCTAGAGAGTGGGGTCAAGGTGTGGCATCTGGTGAAGAACCACGACCATGGCGACCAGAAGGAGGGGGACCGGGGCAGCAAGATGGTGTCAGAGATCTACCTGACGCGGCTACTGGCCACCAAGGTAATTCCTGCTCTGCCCACCCAGGGAGGGCCCCTTGGAGGGGTATGTCCTGGCCCTTGAACCCCGCCACAGGAAAGACATCATGGAGTCTGTCCTTCAAGGAGACCCTTTAGGACAAGCAGGTCCAGGTCCTAGATCAGACCACTGCTGTGCCTTACCCTTTGGCGAAAATCACAGTGATATCTTTCCCCCTCGTCCACTTCTCAGGACCACCATGGCTCCTCAGAGGACTGGCTTTCTTGCCTCTGGGTCTCATACCCCTTAGGAACACACTGGGATGTTTTAATTGGTTTTAGATGGACAGATATGCCAGCTTCCCCATCATTGCCTTTTCTACCCACTTTCTGGCCACAATGGGAAAAGCATGAAGGCCTGGTCCTTCCAGTAACCCCAGAGATGGCTTCCCTTTCCCTATCCTGTCTCATCTACCCCCAAATGCTGGAAGCTGTGATTTAAATCCAACTTCTAGCTTCCCTAGCAGAGAACAGATATACCTGTAAGTGTGACAGTCCTACGGCCCTTATTTGCCAGGACTCTCCCCCACTGACCCCACAAAAATGCCACTGAAATTCTAAGACAGTGGCATCTCAGGCTCAGCTCTCAGATGTGGCACAGAAATACACCATCAGATTACGTCTCCAATATTGCTTTGAGTAATATGCTAATAAGAGTCCAACAAATAGACACCAAAAAGGTTGGATATTTTCCTGACCTTCAGAGGTATTCCTTGAACCTGCAAACTGTGGGCCCCAGGCCCAGCCTTGTCCCTGCCCCAGGTACCCTCCAAGGCCCTGTGGTCAGGCAGTGCCTGAACACTCTTGGGTCTGGACCCTTCACCCGCAGTCCCCAATCTAAACAGCTGATCCCAGGATGCTCATGTGGTGAGCCCTTTCACACCCTCCTGTCTGAGCCTCCGAGCTCCTGCCCTGCTTCTGCCAGGAGGGTCTCCATCCTCCACGCTGTTCTGCAGATACCCTCGCTTCCAGCCTGAGCCCTTCAGGAGACCTGGGCTCAGAGCACTCGCTGTCTTCCTATCAAACACCTGGCACGGACACAGGCAGAAATGTGGCCCATGGCTGCAGGTTGGGGGAATCTGCAGCCCATTCGGTCCCTCCCACCTCCCCAACACCCCGGCAGTCCCCTCCCCACCCCTACCGTGCCGTCTGTACAGCCTGGCATCGCAGACATGTTTCCAAGGCAGGATCGGTCCAAGGCACCATCTGGTCCACCCGTCTGCTGCCTGCCCCCCCCCGCCCCCACTTCATACTCTCCCCTCCCCCAGGGCACCCTGCAGAAGTTCGTGGACGACTTGTTTGAGACCTTGTTCAGCACTGTGCACCGGGGCAGCGCTCTCCCCCTGGCCATCAAGTACATGTTCGATTTCCTGGATGAGCAGGCAGACAGACACAGCATTCATGACACAGATGTGCGGCACACCTGGAAAAGCAACTGGTAACCCCCCTCGGGGAGCCCAGGGGGAGCTGCAGCCTGGGGAGGTCGCAAGCTGTCGGGGGTGGGGACCAGCAAAGACCAGGGAGATGGGGGCAGCCCGTTCTCGGCTGTGGCTGGGTAATCCAAGGCTCCTAAGATAAATAGTGCACATATGCTCCGCGGAGCCAACATGGTCCCCAGGCTGCCAGCGCCAAGTGGGGCCTGCCTGGCATAGGACCGGCATCAGGAAGCACACACTGTCAGGCTGAGGCCATTCCCCAGGAAATGCCTCCTCCCTGACTGCGACTTCTGGTTCTCAGGAAAGGATGCTGGGGGAACCTACACAAAGAGCCACTTCTGAGACCAAGCAGCAGAGCCTCAAAGCAAGGCAGCGTGGGGCAATCTGAGCAGGGCAGAATCCAAGGCACTTCCTGACACAGGGAAGCCCTGACTTAAACTTAGACCCCTGGGGAGGTTGGCCAGTGCTGGGAGAGAGCTTGCACCTGCTATAGACTTGAGCCCACCAACTACGAGGATGTCATTGCAAACCTGATCCCTTAAGGCCACGTCATTACCCCGGCGCCATGGCTTTCAGGAAGCAGCAGGCGGGATGTCCTGCAGGCGCAGCTCTCTCCCCTAAGGCAGTCAGACCCCGCAGTGGGGGAAACAGCTCCCGCAGGCTCCTTGCACAAGGCTTCTCTCTCCTGGGTTTTGAACCTGGACCCCAGACCCAGCTAAAGACTGGCTTTCAGGTCAGACAGGGCCTGGCCGGGAGCCGGAGTCAAAAACCTTCCTTCAGGAAAGAGCACAGAGAGGGGAGAGAGGCGGTCCAGGCATGTGGGTTGGGCAGGCAGCCCACACAGCTGTCTGGAGTCAGCGATCTCCTCAGAAAACAGTGCCGGCACAGATGGGCCCCGGCTGTTATTTGGGAATCAAAAGTCCTAGCAACCAGCAAAACACTTAAGAAAAACCCAACTCCAAACCCCATATAGCCCTGCCTTTCCTGGGTGTTGTGGTTGCCAAGCCCTCCAAAGCCTGCTGCTTTGATCACAGTGGAGGGAAACAGAGGGGCTCCGGTGGTCATGGGGTGAGGAGCCCCCAGTGCACGTCACTGGGACACAGGCCCTTCGTCTGCATTTCCAGCACAGGGCCGAGGCTGCTCCCTTCACTTCAGAGGATCCCCCACCCAGCGCTGGGAGCGTCAGCTTCAAAGAAATCAAGAGAAAGTTCTGGACTGTCCCCATCTCTGTGCATTCTGTTGCTGATCAGGCCCAAGTCATGAAATGCCCTGCCTTGGAGAGTCCCCTTAGCCAGACCTCAAATACCTCACGTCCAATGAAAGAGTATTAGAAACTTCCAAAGCTGCAGGAGGAAGGGGAAGGTGGAAGAGACGGGTTATCTCTCAGCCCAGGCCGCTCCCCTCAGGTTAAGGAAAGTGAGTAGGTCCCACTGCACTTGGGAAGACAAGCAGAAATCATAATGGAAAAGCTTGAAGTGGGCAAAGCTGGCCTTTCCCAAGACTTGGCACGAACTGAGACATTTGGGAAAGTTTGGGGTCCAGGAGAGTCAAGAGAAGATGAGGAAATGGAGAGGAGAGGTTAACACCTCAGGCCCCAAGGACAAGCCAGGGGACAGAGCTCACTCCGCAGAGGAACCAAAACAGTTAAGTCCCCGAAGGCAGCTGGAGGGGAAGGCTGAGTTGGAAAAGGCAACAGAATCAGCAGCTGGTCTGGTTTTGAAGGGGAGCAAATGGGCTTATCCTCCCGGCCTAAGGAGCAGAGAAAACGCATTCTCCTCTGATTATAAATTCCTGGGTCGCAGAAAGAACTCTCCTAACGACTGATCAGTCCCTCTTGGGGTGGGAAAAGCTCTGAGCCATTCCTGCATGCCAACAATGGCCCCCTCTTCTCCCTCTGCCCCTGCCCAGAGCCGAGAAAGCCCTGGGGAGAGTCGTGAAAGCTCTGTCCCCAGGGGAGCCCGCGCCTCAGCCCAGCCGGGCCGGGCCAGCGCTGGGAAGCGGCGGGGCGGCCGGACTGGGCGGGGAGCACAGGTGGCGGCCTTTGTGCGGCTCTCAGGCCTGCTGGGGCGGCCACTGCATCCTTCCGGACAACGGCCCTGGGCACTGGCAAGGGGCTCTAGGGGCTTTGTTGGAAGCCCTGAGAAAATTGTGCAGCCTTCTGTACTTGGGCTTTCCTGGGGGCACAGAGGCCTTGGGAAAAGACCGCCAGGAGGGACCCGAGGCCCCCACGCCCACCTCTCAGTTGTCAGGAAATGGGGTCAGCACCCCGGTAGGCTGCAACAGGACCTCTCCTTTTCTCCCAGGGTCGGTAACGGCTGAGGCTAGGTCAGCAGCCCTGGCTGGACCATTCCTCTGTGCTTTCACTCTCTCACCCTTCTGAGGGAGAATTTCGCATTTGTCAGGGGGGATGCGAGTGGACAGCATTGGGGCACAGCCAGGCCTGCCCTCAGAGTCTGTTCTGCCTTTCCCACAGCCTCCCGCTGCGCTTCTGGGTGAACGTGATCAAGAACCCGCAGTTCGTGTTTGACATCCACAAGGGCAGCATCACAGACGCCTGCCTCTCCGTGGTGGCCCAGACCTTCATGGACTCTTGCTCAACCTCCGAGCACCGGCTGGGCAAGGACTCCCCTTCCAACAAGCTGCTCTATGCCAAGGACATCCCCAGCTACAAGAGCTGGGTGGAGAGGTCAGTCGCACTGTCAGGACAGGCCCGTGGCCCTGTTCCCTCCCCTCCTCTGGGCTTTACTGACCAAGGATTCAAAACCTTGTTTGCAGTACCTCCGGGACCTCCTGCTTGACTTTTTCTCCCTTATCCAAAGTTCCTGCTTGGGGAAAGGAGGGGAGCTTTATATCCTTGAAGTTAGATCCTTATTCTAATTACCATTTTTCTTTCAATTTTTTGGGAGGAGGGAAGGTAACTAAGTTTTTATTTGTCTATTTTACTGGAGATACTGGGGATTGAACCCAGGACCTCGTGCCTGCTAAGCATGCACTCTACCACTGAGCTATACCCTCTCCCAACTAATTACCATTTAGACCATTTATGGAACACAGGCTAAGTACCCAGCACTGTGATAAAGATGTTGTATGTAGCATCTCATTAAAATATCCAACAGAGTAGTGAAGTAGGTATTATTACCATCCCCATTTTACTGATGAGGAAACTGAAGCACAGAGAGGCAAAGTAACTTACCCAAGGTCACACAGCTAGCAGATAGCAGAACTGGAATTTGCATACAAAGAGTCTGGTCAGAGTCTGGGCTTTTTTAACCACACTGAGGGGTCACTGCAGATGGGAGCTCAAAGTTAAATGAAATGTCCTGAAGAAACTCTGGCCTTAGGAAGAACCAGTCTCTAGACTCCAACCTCAGCTTGAGGCAAGAGGCCAGAGGAAACCACATCAAAAGACAAATAGAAAGACAGGAGCAACTGAGGACACTCATGCTCTCAGGGGGCTTGGGGCCAGGGTAGGTGTAGGCCAATATTTGCTGAGTCCCCACCAAGGAAACCTGTGCTCTCTGCGGCAGATACTACGCAGACATCGCCAAGCTCCCCGCCATCAGTGACCAAGACATGAATGCCTACCTCGCCGAGCAGTCCCGCCTGCACGCCGTGGAGTTCAACATGCTGAGTGCCCTCAATGAGATCTACTCCTACGTCAGCAAGTACAGCGAAGAGGTGAGACAGGGCCCTGAAGGGACAGAAACCTGCAAGCAGGGAGCAAGGAGGTTACCCAGAAAGCAGAGCTCCACCCTTAAATAGCAACGTAGGGTAATTCAGAAAACACATTCGTGGAGTCAGAAAATCATCACCATTCCTTTAGGAGGCAGCCTAACCTCTCCTGATTCATCCTGTTCTTTCTTACACCTTCTGCTGTCTTGCCCTCTTTGCTAGTGCAATAAATTGCACTTTTAATGATAGTATTTTTCAGTTCAAAGTGTACGATTAATTTCATTCCTTCTTAAACAAGGAATCAGACTGTTCTTTGCACTTGGGCAGATGCCTTCATTTACATTTCAGATGGACAGGTGAACCTCCACATGAATACAGCCTGAAGAGGACAATTTGAAAGAATTCACAAGTCATGCACTAGCATCGTACCTGAAAGTAGTAGCAGTAACAATAATATCAAACGCTTACATAGTACTTCCTAACTGCCAAATGTTCTAAAGACTTTAGAGGTACACTTACAAGCACACGTGCAAACATACACACATAGGTGCATATATTCAATTAACCGTTTACATCATTTAAGGTTACGTTCATTAGGGCAGAATGGAAAGGCAGATAGGATTCTGGAAAACGGCCTCTTCTCTGCCGAGCCCTGACCCGGCCCCTCCTTTGCTTTTGTTCCTCAGCTCATCGGGGCACTAGAGCAGGACGAGCAGGCCCGGAGACAGCGGCTGGCGTACAAGGTGGAACAGCTCATAAATGCCATGTCCATTGAGAGCTGAGAGATGGAGCCTCCCGTTCCTGGGAAGAGGGACCCGTGAGTGCTGTCACACCGGGCGTCTCGGAAGGACAAGTGAAGGGGGCCAGGCCCCAAAGCTTGCTGTCCCCTGAGACCCCATCCCGGTGAGAGGGGAGGGCCCCTCTCCCCACGCCAGCCAAGTTTCATCACAGCCAGTTCCGCCAGGAGAGACCACGGGCGTCACCCACCCATGGCGAGAGCGAGAGGGAAGCAGGGGCGCGGAGAAGGTGGTTCTTCAAGCTGAGAGGCACGGACTGGGCACGGTTCTGCCTCTGTGACTGCTGCTTTGCATGAAAACTCACTTGATGTATATTGGGGAAATAATGAGAACTTTATTTAATTTTTTTTAAGAAAAAGGAAAACCGGAAATAAAACAAAACAAAAAGCCTCCCTGTTCATCCCGTCCACCTTTTGTTTAGTTCTGGTTTCTGTCCCCCTTCCTTCTCCACCCCCCACCCCCTCCCATCATCCCTCCTTCCTCCTATAACTCCTGTTTCCCAGTGATGGAAAAAAGCTGCAAAGTGATGCTGAGAGAAACTGGAGGGAAACGGATTGTTTCCTTTCCCTTGAAATTTAACAAAAAAAAAAATTGAGGAGGAGAAGAATGAGCACAAGTTGACACCAAACACTTCGCCACAAGAGAGGCCAGTGAGACCCGGAATGATGCCGGCAACCAGAAGAGCTGGGGAAGGATGGATGTTGGCACAGACGGCCAAGCCCTCGAGCGCCCCACCTGGCTGACTGGAAACCGAGCTTTACACACACACACCTGTATATTCTCATCTCCAGGGAAAATATGTGTCTGCAGAGTACCAATACTTTTTGCTACTGTTTTTTGTTTGTTTGTTTGTTTGTTTTTGTTTCATTTAATCCCAAACCTCAACGAATGAGGAATTGATTTTGGTACTTTTCCTTCTGGTTTCCCTCAAGTGACTACCGGACGTGGGGGAAGAGGGGGGCCTCTCCCAAGCTGGACGCCTTGCCTCCCTGAGGACCCTGGGCAGCAAGGCCTCACATCCATCACTGTCAGACAGCAGGCACCCTGGGGAAAGGGCCTCCAGGCCTCCAGGAGGTTCCATCCGGGAGCTGATGTGGTGACCTGAGTGTCTGGCTTGGATTTCCACTCCAATCCTATCTGCCAGTGGTTTCTTGCAATTAAAAAGGAAACAAAAATCAAACACTGTTTACAGCCAGCAATACTTGAAGAGCATAGGTTCAAGAAGCTGCAGTATTTGTTCTGCTTTTGTTCTCTTGTGCCTAGAGGGGAGGGACCACCCTTCGCTCTTTCCTCTGTGGAAGCTCCTGATCGCCGAGCACTGGCCTCAGTAGGAGTGACCGTGGCATCCCCACGTGACTGTCTTCTTCTGCCTCTCTTTCCGCCTCTCACGTGTCCTTGTGAATTTAAAGGACAAGTGGGCCGCTTCTCACTGGGCTTCTCTCTCTCCTGCTGACATCTAAATCCATGGATGACCAACCCTCCTGAGCGTAGTTTCCAAACCAAGAGACCAAAGTTCCACGTCCTGGTCCTGAGGCCCCAAGGAAGCCCGTGGGAGGAGCAACCAGGGGGAGGAGCCTCCGTTGGTGCCGGACCCTGGTGACCAGACAGCCACCAGAGATTCCAGGCCTCCCATGTTGGCCAGGATCCAAGCAGCCAGCCCCAGCCTCTCTGCAGGCAGCATCAGAGTGAGTGGGAAGGAGAACAAGAGAAAGGCAAAGGGATGGGAGGCGGGGCAGCAGGGGAGGACCAGCCTCCGCTCCCCACCTTCTGCTGTACAAGGGGCTGCCTGCCGTGCTGGGAAACTGGACCAGCTACCCCAGAGAGACCAGACCAGGGTCATTTCCTCTGTAATTAACTTGGGGCCGCAGCTTCTCTGTGCCCTGATTTACCTCCAAACAATTCCTATTTCCAAAGCCTCTGCTGACCACATTGGAGTCCCAGGGAAGGGCCAGGGGAAGGGGAGCTCTGAGGGCTGGCTCTGTCGCTGGCGTGTGGCTTTGGATCGCTGCGCTCACCGCACAGCAGACATCGCCCAGTCGCCTCAGCTCCAGTTTCTTGCCTGAATGCAGCTGACAAATGGGAAGAGAAAAGCATTCAGCAAAATACTCAGGAAACGCGCCGTTTTCATTGTAATTCACAACCAGCCATGCCAACGCCACTTTCTTCTGATAATCCACTTCTGTTAAAGTTTCTCTGGGCCCGATTTATAGCCTGAAAGAAATGCTAATGACTGGCCTTCTGCACTAAGCCAAAGTGTTTGCCCCTCATAGCACCCAAAGCTCACCAGCTCAGAGCCTACGATGTGTGACAGTGAAAGGAGAGGAGACACAGACAAGAGGAATGTGAGCAGGGGATTTGCGCCACCCACAGACAAGGGCAGCCCCCTCATTGTCCTTCTGAGCTCTGAATGAAGGTTTTCTGATTACACCGCTGCTCAGACTGGCACCTGGGTTTTGCTCCACCAAGAAGCAAAAGCAAGTTAGACATCTCAGCTGCATCTTCCCAACCCGTACCGCTAGGCGTCTACCCAGGTGTCTCCAGCAAAGACTTTTAATGACCATTCACTGCCTCCTTGAAGCAGGGGATGTTTCCCCGAAGCTTTTTAGGGAGTGGGAGAATGATGGGAGGATGGCCGCTTGCAGAGTGGAGGGGAGAGGCAGCAGGCGTAAGAGGCTTGGCCACATTTCCCAGATTCCATGAAAGAGTTGGGAAGTGTGGGCTGGAAAAGGATGTGGCACAGGGGCCTCCCTGAGGAGGGGATTTAGATAAAGGAAAACTTGACTGGACTCAACTCTGACTTCTCACCTGTTCCTCCTCCACCAACTCTTGGCTGGGGGTCACCAAGAATCCGTGCCCTGTGCTGAGAGGAGAGGGAGTTAGCTGGCCTCTCTCCTCCCCATTATCCAATTTGAGGATATTTGGACTTTGTGTAAGGAAGGCAGTAAAGTGGCAACCCATCCCCACGTGAAGTCATCCATCTTGGAAGGAGGCAGGGAGGGAATTCTCTCTCGAAGGCTGATCTGACTTCGTTTTGTTGCACTGATCCACACAAGAGACCATTCTCTGAAAAAGGTCAAGGAAAAGCACCCCAGAGATGTGCTCGGCCAGACAGAGCGTTCATGGACAAGATGGAGATGGCCGTGTCCGCTGTGGCGGAGCGAGTCCCTCCGGCTGGCCTGCTGCTGTTGCTGCCTCTGACCCTCGGCACGGGGCCAGGTGCTTCTGTGCTTGGGCCCCAGCCGCTCCCCGCGGCGCATCTCCCAGCACCACTCCTGATCCACCTCCCGGCCGAGAGCTCCCCTCCTGCCATGACAAGTTCGGTCATTAAGAGCACGGATCATCTATAAACTTCTCTTGTGGGAGGAAGCGATTTCTTATCTCCATCCATTCCAGGAACCTTCGTGAGCTAACGCTATTTGCTAGGCCTTGCTCCACGTGCTGAGAAACCGCAATGAACCAGACCAGGAAGGGCCTTCTTCCAGCAAATTCTCATCCTTCGGGCTGCTGGTTCCTGCCACCAACTTAGCCCAACAGCTCTCCTCCTGGACCTGCAGAGGGCACCAAGTTCTGTAGCAAAGGGAGCCAGAAGAAGAAAGCCGAACAACCCAGCTGCCTTACCTCATTCTGGGGACAGTCCTCTAGCCATGAGAGCCTCTCTCGCTCTCACTGCCGCCATCTCCTCTAGTGGCACATCCCTGCCGCCCAAGCTCCTGATCTTCCTTTATTTCCACCAAAAGAGGTCAAGAAATAGCTGTCGAGGTCCCTGGCTCTGCTGAGCATGAAGCAGAAACAGTGGATGGGGGAGCTGGACTGGAAGGACCTGAGCAGAACAAACAGAGGATGTTTGACAGCCTCTGGCTGCTCAGTCTCCACGTGCATCCCTCCAGCCACAGCTGCGCCCGGTGACCCGCAGCCAGTCAGTCCTGAGCCGGCGGCTGCTCCGGGGGAGGCCGCTGTCCCCAGTCACGCTGTGTCGTGCCTGAGGTTCCTGGGGCCTGGCCAGGAGCAGGAGAGAACTCAGACTCTGTGGGTGAGAAAATGCACAGCGGCACCGTGGATGCAGGACTGTGGAAGCAGATCCCACGGAGAGACTTGGGAGATGACGCTGAGGGCCTTCTGGTGCCTTGTCTCAGGAACAAGCTGGGAGAATATGGCAGAAACCTCTTCATCGCTCCTGTCTCTCTTCCATCTTTCCTTTCATCTGGTTTCCTTAAGAGCGACATTTAACCATCTGGGGCTCGAGGACGCCAGGGCGGACAGATCAGGTTTCACCTCTGGTAGCCGGGAGGTCCTGGGAGACAGGGCCTCAGTCCCGTGAGCAAACTGGAGAGTCTCCGCCTTTCGTGGACACCCCTGTCTCATTCCCCTCACCTCACAGGGACTCCACCTTCTATCCTGGCCGCGTGCGGCCCACTCCTCCTGTCCTCACCTCAAGGGGGACGGGAGGCATCATCTGAGCTCCAGTCGAGGCTCTGACTCTGGCTTCATTTGCTCTCCGTGTTGGCGTCACAGGTGGAGAACATAACGGAACACAGTCTGCCCCACACAGAGCCGATGTTCCCGCATGTGTCAGGGAGGGAGGGACGAGCTCTCTGTACCAGGGGACCAGGGGCCTGAGCCCACCTGCCTCTCCCCTCAATTTCTCCTACCCAAACCCACTCTTCTTGACACACTGGAATCTGTATTATATCTATTTTTAAGGAAATAGAATGATAGTTGTCTGGTTTTTTTGTTTTTACAGGTGTTGTGGATTAAAAGCTGTAAGAAAATTACGTATTTAAGATATTCCAATAAAATGGGGTTTTTTTGGTTATTCTAATATATTATTGTGTACCTATTGTAAATATGAAACGCTCCTATTTTGCAAGCCAAGGACACAATTTGTACTGTTGTTATATATAAATAAAGTTTACTGGATTAAAAAAAACATAAATCTTCAAATAAACCTGGTTGTTCAGTTGCATATCTGCAGAATAACATTTCACAGGTGTATTTAAGAAGCAGGGGACTCACAGGAAGTTGAGCTAAGTTGTTCCGAGGGACTTCTAAAATTCTCTGTGGAGTCAGAGCTTAATAATGTCCAGTCAGCAACACACACACACACACACACACACACACACACACACACACTCCGGCTTGTACCAATAGGTGAACACTGCCCCCTAGCCCCAAGACCCAGAATATCGCTTTTCACCAACAAGAAGCTGATGGTGCAAAAACCTTGGGTTGAGGTGCTTTCTTAGGGGTGACTGAGGTCTCAGACGGAGGAGATCCACCACCAGACTTTCCCCAAAATTACATTCATTGATTTGTATTAAAAACTGTAAGCACCTACCATGGCGTGGCATTGTCCTAAGTGCTGGGGGAGGAAATAATAAATAAGAAAGGCAGGGTGCTCTCAGCCTTTCAGGGTGTGAAGATCACAAGGATTCTGAAAAAGGAATGTCTCAGCTGTGCCATGGAAGGGTTTCGTGGTTGTTTTTCTTTTATTTTCAGTTGAGGGGTTAAGGGTGAGTCAAGGGAAAGATGCCAGATACTGTACTCCTTTAGATCCAGCACCGGGGAGGGGGTGGGTGGGCTCTGGCCTGGATAAAATAAAGTAAAAGCAATTTGGGGCTGACCCGGCATCCAGAGGCAACGAGGCCTAGAGGCAGGGAATTGAGGTTTGGCCTGAGGGTGCCATGCCCCCTCCTCTCACCGTGCCTCCATTTGTCTATTTTTCCCAAAAGTGTGTGGGAGACACGTCTACTCTCAGCTGCTAAAAGGAGCCAGTGTGGATAAGCTGCCGATCTGACATCTCAGTGGAGTGCACCAGAAAACCAGCCGTCTCCTTTCAGGATAATGAGGTCAGAACTGTGTTCTGGGCCCACAGCCTCGTACCGAGCCCTGAGACTAGAGGCTCCTGAAGGATGGGGTGCCGCTCTCGCCCTCAGACAGCCTCCAGTCTCACGGCAGGGACAGCCTCTGCCTTCAGCGTGCCTCCAGTCTGAGGAGACCCTGCTGTCAAGGTCGGCCCAGGCTTACATGGACAGACGGCACGTGTAAGAAGGGGGCCTGGGACTCAAAAAGCAAAATCATATAAACGAGTGCATGTTGATAAATCTCGTGTGTGCTAGAGTTGTAGAATTACCGTGGATTCAGAGAGATATTTCCTGTGAAGATATTTCAGCGCCTACTCTGCAGCTTGGTGTTGGTGCCTACGCACAGACACACGCACACACGCACACACACACACACACGCAAGCGCGCAAGCTTGTTCCCTGAGAGACTGGAGAGATGCAAATGCTGGTCCTGAGGGTGAGAAAAATGCAAACACAACACCCCGAAGAGCCGAGAGAAAAGCACGTCGCAGAGGCTTGTGTGTAATTAGTGCATCATTTTCAATTGCATGGAGGGTTTTGTTGTGAGTGCACCGGGCTGTTATGCTAACATTAAACCATCCTCCGCTTCTCTTATAAATGCAGACCCAGAGCACTGGAGGCACTGTGTTCCACCACAGTGACAAAGATATAATTATTTCTCAGCAAAAGCACTCACATGACCCTGGTGGGCTCCTGGACTGTCAGGAGTGTGGAGCAGGAGCAGTTAGATGAGACCGACCTCTGCCAGTGCCCGCTGGGGCCCCGGGGGTGAGCTGGGCTGGGACGCAGCGCCACACGGACTAGATGAAGGAGGTCATTTCTCTGCCTAGGGTATTTGCACCCCAGAATTTCCCTAATCTTCTTTCCAACACAGCTCTCCCCTCAACATTTTAAATGGGACACCTCTATTATTAAATGTCTGCTGCAGGAACTAGCATCCTCAAGGGAAGGAAGAAATTGAGGAGGAGGGAGTCTACCAGGCATCTGTCTGTCCCACTGTCTGTCGTGGTCCCAGGACAGAGCACTGAGCCCTGGGTGAGTCTATAGCAGGTGCCCAATAAGAATGTTCTGAATGGATAAGTGATCAAATGAATGAATGTTGTGAATCACTTCCATAGTGCAGACACTGGAGCATCTCTTTTAAGCCTGCTGCCATAAGCATGTCCCATTTTTCTAGTCTGAGGCTCAGAGAGGGTAAGGGATTTGCTTAAGTTCACACAGCTACTCTAGAGTTCAGATTTCATGCTCTTTCTACAGCATGACTCTGCCTTTTATGAGCCCTAGGACCATTTAATACTCCAAAGTCTTCCCAGGAATTGATCTTTCCTCTTATAACAAGCACTGGCTATGAGAGCACTCTTCAGCATCCGTTAATATTCAAATTTGCTCAACACAATCACTGTCTGGCCATCACTTGCAGTGCGAAATGATACTAGCCTAGGCACAGTTAGACACAGAAAGGGAAAAAAAAGCTAAGGCATAAAGTTGCAGCTTTCTCGATTTTACAATCTAATATCAACACCAAATCATTATTCGAAGAGGGAAAGACTCATCCCTTTTCTTTGTGGGAATTATAAATCATTTTTATTACGAGAGCAAAATAATTTTGCCAACCTGGAGCCATAGGATTCTCAGAAAGCTGGGTTCCTCAGTTTGAAGGGAAAACTTGCATGATAATCCACTCAAGAGAATTTAGGGAAGTGGGTGCAGCTGGTAATATGTGCTGGGTCACAGTGACGCCAGGAGCTGTCAGACTTCGCTGCTCAGCAGGTGAGCCGAAGGCAGAGGTGACTCCTACCTAGGTATGTGACGACTGCCGAAGCTGGGAGCCAAATCTGTGGCCCACCAGAAGCCCATGTGTAGGACTGTCTGCAGCATATTATTTTTTGAATTCTTAATTTTTATTAAAGTGTAGTCAATTTACAATGTTAGTTTCAGGTGTACTGCGAAGCAATTCAGTTATACATATACATACTTTTTTTTCAGATTCTTTTCCATTGCAGCTCATTACAAGAAATTGAATATAGTTCTCTGTGCTATACAATAGGTCCTTGTTGTTTATCTATTTTATATACAGTAATATGTATCTGTTAATCCTAAACTCCTAATCTATGCCTCCCCTCTTCCCCCCTGGTAACCACAGTTTGTCTTCTATGCAGCATATTATTAGAATATTCACCTGATTCCTGGCTTTATTTTATTTTATTTTATTTTATTTTATTTTATTTTTTCTATATTTTTTAATGGAGATACTGGGGATTGAACCCAGGACCTTGTGCATGTTAAGCATGCACTCTACCACTGAGCTATTCTGCAGCCCCCCACCACTACCTGGCTTCATTTTATGCCTCTGCTTTTTTTATCTTTATTCCTCACTCCCCACTCTTTTCTAATTGCGAGGTTTCATGTAGTTCTGGCTAAGGGCACAGGTTTCGGATTCAGATTGCCTGGGGTTGAATTCCATTCCCAAGCTATACGGTCTGGGGCAGGTTAGATAACCTCACTGGACACCAATTTTCAAATCTATAAAATGGGGATACTATATATTCAATAGAGGGTTTTTCACAGGTTAAATAAGATAATGTGTAGCATG
Organism: Vicugna pacos; assembly: GCF_048564905.1. Classification (NCBI taxonomy): domain Eukaryota; kingdom Metazoa; phylum Chordata; class Mammalia; order Artiodactyla; family Camelidae; genus Vicugna; species Vicugna pacos. Next base: position 9,753,323 of record NC_133009.1, on the reverse strand, counting down.
GACTCTGTAAATATTGCAGTAGGTAAGTGAGAAAGAGAGTTAACCAGGCACCCTTCTACCGGCAGTCCAGTAGGACCTACAGGCAGGAGGAGATGAGGGTCTGAAGCTGAATTAAACCTTGTAGATTTCAGCAGTAAAAGCTGGTGCCTGAAAGTTCAGCCCTTAGGAGACGAGGCAGGGATGCTGACCAAGGGAAACAGGAGACGAATCAAGGCTTTCCCCAAAGGCAGAATCAGCTATGAACCAGCCAGTAAATGTGCTCCAGGTAAATGGTAAGTAGCAGAGGGGAGTAGGTGAAGCCAAATCTGCATGTGCTAGAACCATGGATGGAGCCCGGTTGGCCACACAGTCAGCAGATGCTTCCTGAAAGCCTGACCAGGACCAGGACCCAAAAGGTGTCAGGGGCCTAAAGGAAAGATATCCCTTCACCCAGAGAGCTGGGGACAGGGTAAGGCCTCAGGCCCAGGGCAGGGGCAACAGAGAAGGACAGGTAGGCTGGAGGCAGAGGACACAGATCCCAAGGGGCCCAAGTCCCAGAGAGAAGCCGGGGAAGCAGAGGGAACAGAGTGCTTACCAGACCCGGAAGGGGCCTCTCCTGTCTCCTCTCTGGGAGAAGTCTGGCACCTCCATCCCCAGCTGGGTTCAGGTGAGTGCATTAGTCAGGGTTTTCCACAGAAACGGAACCATAGACCAATAGGATGTGTGTGTGTGCATGGGTGTGTGTGTGTGTGTCTGTGTGTGTACAGGGAGGTAGAGACAGTGACAGAGAGAGTTTAAAGAAAATCTCGCTCAGTTCCAGAGGCTGCCAAGTCTGAAGTCTGCAGGGCCGGCTGGCAGGCTAGCAACTCCAGCAAGAGCTGTTGTGCAGTCTTGGTCCGAAGGCGTCTGGAGGCAGAATTTCTTCTTCTCTGGGAGACCTCCATGTTGCTCTTAGGTCCTTCAGCTCTCAGGGGGGCCCACCCAATACCGTGGAGGGTAACCTGCTTTCTCAGGATCTACGATTGTAAATGTTAGCCGCAACTAAAAAATATCTTTGCAGCAACATCTAGACTGGTGTTTGACCAAACAACTAGGCACCACCGCTTAGCTAAGTTGACACAGAAAATTAACCATCACAGAGAGAAAAAGACAAGTCCTCTGCTATCAGACACTGAAACTAAATTCAGCGCATATGATTTGTAAATCCATCCATTTTGATGCTTTTTTTATTGTGGTAAAAATACACATAACATAAAATTTACCATCTTAACCATTTTTAAGGGTGCAGTTTGCAGAATTCAATATATTCACATTACTGTGCAACCATCACCATCACCCATCCCCATAACTCTTTCCATCTTATAAAACTGAAACTGTCTACCCATTAAACAGTAACTCTCTTTTCTCTCCACCCTCCAGCCCCTGGCAACCACCAAGAAACCCTTAGTTACCCAGTAGAAAATGCTTCTGAAAAATCTCAACCTTTGCTAGTTAACCGAAGAAGAAAAGAGACAGACATTAACAAGGTATGGAGTAGGGGGTAGGGTATAGCTCAGTGGTAGAGCACGTGCTTAGCATGCACAAGGTCCTGGGTTCAGTTCCCAGTGCCTCCATTAGAAAGAAAGAAAGAAAGAAAGAAAGAAAGAAAGAAAGAAAGAAAGAAAGAAAGAAAGAAAGAAAGAAAGAAAGAAAGAAAGAAAGAAAGAAAGAAAGAAAGAAAGAAAGAAAGAAAGAAAGAAAGAAAGAAAGAAAGAAAGAAAGAAAGAAAGAAAGAAAGAAAGAAAGAAAGAAAGAAAGAAAGAAAGAAAGAAAGAAAGAAAGAAAGAAAGAAAGAAAGAAAGAAAGAAAGAAAGAAAGAAAGAAAGAAAGAAAGAAAGAAAGAAAGAAAGAAAGAAAGAAAGAAAGAAAGAAAGAAAGAAAGAAAGAAAGAAAGAAAGAAAGAAAGAAAGAAAGAAAGAAAGACCTAATTACTCTCCCCCCAAAAAACAAATAAAAATAAATAAAATAAAAATTAAGGGGGGTGGGTACAGCTCAAGTGGTAGAGTGCATTCCTAGTATGTACAAAATCCTGGGTTCAATCTCCATTACATCCTCTAAAAGTAAACAAACACACAAACAAGCAAACCTAATTCCCTGCCCCCCACTCAGAAAAAAGGCAAAAAAGTTTTTTAATTAAAAAAATTAAAGAGAAAAACAAGATACGGAGCCCTTGAAGCTGGGAATGAGGGAGGGGTGGGGAAGGTTCCAGCTCCAGATCAGGGCCAACTCTCAGACTTGCCGTGAATAATAGGGAGTAGGAAAAACTGGAGACCGTCTCCTTCTTGTTTTTCCTCCTGAACTCGTGAATGTCTGTACTGTCCTAGCCCATTGATGGGAGCCGCACCCAAGGAGATACACCGGAAACTGATTAAAACAAACAAGACACGTTGAGCTGCCTCATCCCCAAGAATCACGCAGGACACCAACCTTCCCAATCCATCTCCCCGGTTTTATCTGTCCTTTATTTTCCCATCTTCATTTGGCTCCATTTCTAACTCTGATGACACATTTTGGAAAATCTCAGCCCGAAATTCTGATGCAGCGTCCCAAAGTGCCCCCAGCCGCTCAGCAGAAGAGCCCAAAATGTCCGACCCGGGAGGGCGTGAAGGGAGCTCCCCAACCTCACAGAGCCTCACTCCACCTCCACCTGGACAGCCGTTGGTGAATTTAACGTCCACGAGTCCACCTTCAGAGCTAGTCCTGGATGACCGCTGTGGACCTTGAGCTTAGGGAACTGCAGGAGCCCGCCTCCTCTCTCCGCTTTAGAAGCAGCGCTTAGTTTTCATTTCAACTCCATTTCCTCCTTAGAAGAGCAAGGATGCTGAGAGAAACAGGAACATGCATGGTCAGTCCTCTTGACCACTTCCCCCAAAATGCTAGAGTCCCAAATTATTTTCAGCCTTGGGGAGGAAGGCAGGACATGGGGAGAGTGTGCAGACATGGGACTGTGCGGGGGTTCCTTTCTAGGATAGCCCACCCCTGTTCATTTGTCTACTTAACCAAGTATCTGTTAGGAGCCATATCTCTAAGCTCTGCTCTGTGCTAAGCACCAGGAAAGGCCCAGGACCTGGCAGCTGACATCCTAACCTTGCGAGTTTCCCTGGCTGTTACGTTCATCTGGTAGCAATGATTTTTGTGTGTCTATCGTGCACTTACTGTCATTGGGGCTACACACAGGTGATCTCATTGGCTTCTATAAACGCCTGAGGAAGCAAATGTAATTCACTCTCATTTTAGAAAAGGAGGAAACTGGGGCTCAGGGTTATTATATAACAAATCCAATATTGCACAGGGTCACAAGCTATGACATCAGTGGCCGTGGAGAAAGGCCCATTGCTCTTTGGGGCTCAAGGAAGGAGCCTCTCCTGTTTCAGGACACAGCGCTCAAAGCGGAAGGGGTAGATGGGCCTAGTGAGGCTACAGCCAGCCTGCGACAGCAGCACTAAAGCTTCCTGGACCCTCAGGTCGCTCCTAGCCAGAGCTTGGGCGAGACGCAGAAATCCACAAGACTCTTGGAGAGGTGGGCTGTGCAGCCAGGTCAGTGTCCTCAGGAACCTGTCGCAGCCATTGGGACTGTCTCTTCCTAAAGCCCTAACCTGCCACTAAACCACTTAGGTGGTCTCGACAAACCTTTTCTCTTTGTCAATTTCAGCTTCTCCTTTATGAATTGAAGGGGCTTGGAAAAGATCAGTCGTTTTCAGCTTCTTATCAAAGAAGGGCTTATGCAGAATCCACTCCAAAGTGAAGCTGCCCCAGTGGAGACAGAGACAGGAAACCAAGCCCCAACCCACTTGGCCTCTTTTTCCCCTCCAGGTCTCCCCCCACCACTCTTCTGTGCTGCACCCTAAAGTGCCTCTGAGCACCACTCAGGGCTCCACGGAATACCCATGGTCCCCTAAGGTCCTTCCTAGAAGCTACCTCCCTATCAGACAGGTTCCTCCAACCCACAGCCGCAGTGTAGACCAGGTGGAGAGAAGTGCCAAAGGTCAAGCTGAAATCCAAGTTCAAAACTCAGCTTCCAGTCCAAGGAATTATGGAGAAAGCAGGGGCCAAATACAGATCCCACATGAGGATAATGAAATCAAATAGGGGGAAGTGGGAGCGGCAAAGACGCAAAAGTACGAGGGGCCTGAGCAATTTCAGAGTTGAAAGTGAAGATGAGCTGCTTTTTGTAGAGGTCCAGCCCTGCGCGAGGGCCATTCTGAGTTCCTTTAAGGAGCCACCATGGGAAAACATCCATTCCCCCAGATCCAGCCTTAGTCCTTTTCTCTAAGTTCTCCACTAGTGTTCTCGGAGCAGGAAGTGATCTCTAGAGCACGAGGGCAGAGAGTTTCATACGTGTTCCTGAGGAACAGAACAAAAGTCACCTGAGTCTTGAGGTCTTGGCTTTCCCACCTACAGAGAACCAACAGGATTGCTGCTAGACTAGGAGACAGAACGAGAGAGAGGCCTGGAGGTGGTTCTGGGTGTGGAGGGAGGTGGAGGGCTGGAGAAGCCCCACCCCCAGATGAAAGATGGTAGAGTGAAGCAGGAGAGACCCCGAAGGCACCGCCTATGGAAGAAGAAGGAAAGAATTACAATATGAGACTGGTGGACCCCATCTTTTTTATACTTGAACAAAGACCAGGATTACCCACTACATATGGTTTTGAGATGTACTTACCTTGCCCTGCCCCAGGGTTGGTTATATTGTAAAATCTGTTTGTACGTGATGAAAAGTTGAGAAGGCCTTAACAATGGAAAAGGATTGTGCTGACTCAAGAACCAAGTTCCTATCTCGGAGGAGGAACCCAGGGCAGCTGATGAGGAGAGAGATGAGGAGACCAGCCCTCTGCTCTAAAGCAAAGAGGGAAAGAAAAGCGAAAGAGACACACAGGACCTGTGGGGGATGACAGTGGACATGGGGGCTGAACTTTGCACATCTCCTATTCTTTTTACCCCTTCCTCCTCTCTGTCCATCCCGGTCATGGAGAAACTTTCAGGGGCAATGACTCCATTTCACTGTTGCAAGAGGCCCTGGACAGGAGTGACTCAGAACAGGGCCCTGGACTCCAGATGTTAGAGAGGTTGGAGGGGCCAGGCCCTCCCACCAGGCCGGCCTGCCCTTCCACCACTGCCCCCTCCCTATGCCTGCACTCCCATTATCATTCTATTCCTCCTTCTGGTTGTCTCTGCACTGAATTAAAATTGTATTTTATCAGAGACACAAGAAAGAGCCTGGGGGACACTGGGCAAAGCACACAGCTCAGAGAGCTCTGGTCCAAAACATCAGCTTTGAGGAACCTTCCTCTGAGGCTCTCTGATCTTTGTCTTTAGAAAATTCAGAAGTTGGAGAACTGTGATCTGACTCTCACTTCACTCTGTGCTCCACCCCACTCCCCCCAGGCTGCTGACCTCTCCTTTCAGGGCCCCTTCTCCTGGTCCCTGTAGGGGAGGGGAAAGGACACAGATGCATGTACCACAGACAGCCATGTGTCCCTCCTCCTGACCTTTGAGCTGGTCTCTTCCCTTTCTGAATCTCCTCCATGTCCATATCAGCAACATTGCTGGCTTGTTCTCTTTCTGTGATAACATTAAATGGACAAAACCTGCTCCCGGGGTTTCATTCCAGTTCCTAACACACAGCAAGACAACTTCCTTATAGGAGGTTCCATTGGAACCTAGGACTTCCTAGCTGTCGATTCTCTGATCGAGCCAGATCTCTGGGGGCTCAAAACCCCACCCTGCCCTGTTATCCCAGCCCCCATGCCTATGTCTTTGTTCACTGGGAGCTTTCTGCGAACCGAGACAGAAATCTAGCAAGATGGTGAGACGATTATGACAAGCCAAACAGCACACAGCCTCTGCCAACGCAGAATAGCAGCCCTGTGGCTGCCTTATCCCGTTCCAAGAGCAACTTGAAAGATGGCTCATACAGATGGAAAAGACAAGAAACGTGCAGCAGGGGTCCTGGAAAAAACAAGATGGCCTCAGGGCTCAGGTGGAAACCTTGTGGCCCTTTCCTCCTTCTTTCTGCAAAGGCGGGTTAATTCAGCCCTACTGGGCATCCAGCACGAGAGACGGGGAAGTCCAGGAGGCGCACACCGGCAGCTTAGATGGGCTGGGCACGCATAGTAATGAAGGTCTCACCACATCTTTCTTCAAGGGAATGCCAAGTCCGCCGTCTCTGATGTAATTCCCAGAACTAGGAGGCTGGTGAACTTGGCATCCGCATAGGCAAAGCCTGACTTTGACCTTCAGAAGGTCATTTGACCTACAGGACTCATTTCTTTCTCAGCTATAAAATAAGAGGGTTCGATGAAGTCAACCCTAATGTCCCTCCATCTCTGTGGCTTTATGATTTCTATGACTGTGAGAATGAACCAAGTAAAATCTGAGAACCAGGGGAAGAAAGTATCCTCTACAGAGATGCACAAAGTAAATAAAAGAGAAAGCCAAGCTCAGCACCCAGGTACCAAGATTCCTAGCCCAAGGCTCTACTCCATCAAAGGAAGATCTTCAGAATAGCAATTTGCACTGTTACATTTTCTATGCCCCACCAAAAGAAAAATCCCCACTACGAAGCTGATGCGTATTTATCCTCCCATGACCCGATCCTTTGTTTTCAGTCTGCTCGCGCCTTGCTCCTTCCAGACAGCATTTGAAATATATTTTCTTAAATTATGGATTATCGACAAGATGGAATGCTATAGACCATAAAAAACTAAACGTGGGAACTGTGTCACTACCGGAATATATGAATGCAGACTAACTTCACCTGGAAAGGAAGAGGCCCCTTGGGGACAAGTACACGCTGATCCCATGGGTGGGAAGTGACTGCGTGCTCACTGTTTACTGACCAAGATGAGAGGCAAATTTAGGGTGTATTCTTCTATTAGTAAAGATAAAATAAATGAATTCTTATTATTTTAAAATTCTGGCTGTCTTTGGCATCTGGGCCACTGTTTTGGACAAAATGTGACCAAGATGACCAGGTCCACAGAATTCTCTGTTTTTGGAGGGGAGGGGATTTGGTTCTTATTTATTTATTTATTTTTAATGGCGGTACTGGGGATTGAACCCAGGACCTTGTGATGTGAAGTATGTGCTCTTGCACTGAGGTATACCCTCCCCTCCCCCTAGAATCCTTTTTCAAGCAGTAGGATTCCCCCTCCTCCTTCTCCCTTCAAGCCCCACACCTTTGCTCCCACCCTCACTGGGCACACAGCCTCCGCCACACACACACACACACACACACACACACACACACACACACACCCCACCTTGGAAGTCAGCAGCTAAAAGGCCAACTTGCCTGGCTGGCTGGGAAGACAGAGCAGCAGCAGGCCAGGGAGAGGGAGGGAGTAGGGGCAGAACCTGCAGGCAGAGGATCCTCTGCATGGCTGAGGATGGTGTGGACCCTAAGCTGACCCCACCAGCCTGGGCACAGAGGGGACCACTCAGCCTTGGCTCAGGCGATCAGTTTCAAACCCCTGGACCTCACATCGACAACATTCTGTTACCATGAGAGCTGGAGTTAGAGACCCCTCAAAGCTTAAGGAGACAAAAACACTTTCCGCAGATGACAGATTCCTTGTCTGGAGAATCCCTGGGGGAGGGGCTGCGGTTCCTCCTGTTCTGGCTGAGCCAACACAGCACAGAAGTGATAATCATGGGATTTGGAATCAGACACAGCTGGGGAGAAGAACCGGTCCCGCCGCTTAGCAGCTGGGTGACATGAGGTGTTTCTTACTTCCTCTGCGTGGGTCTTCTGATGTGTAAAACGTGGTATCAGCGCAGGTGTCTCTGGTGAAAGTCAGACCAGTGTCTGTGATGCTCTTGGCACAGGCGAGGCACGCATGTAGCAGATACTCAAGACGTGGGGAGGTGTCTGGTCTAGCGTTGTTATCTTGCACCACCTCCCTGAAATGTTCTGGCCCCTCTTCTTCCCCACTCTTCCCTGGGGGCGTCTGGAGTCTGGCTGTGCTGAGATGCAAGGGCCTGGATCAGGTCTCGGGCTCCACCGAGCGTGATGTTTTCTCAACTGAAAACTGAAACCTGGTATCAAGCTGCAAAGCTCTGACCAGAGGCTCTGGCCAAGGGATTGACTCCGTTCAGGAAATTAGTCCCAGTTTGGGAGAAAGCAGGCAGTGACTAAGAGCCATCTGGAGGAGGTGGCATCTCCAACTAGTACTCGGAAAAGCCAGACAATGATCCAAGCAGTGGGGCGATTAACGCAAGTATAGATGGATTAGGGGCACTAGACAGCCTAGAAACAGACCCTAACATATATTTAAAGACATAATAAATGATAACAGAAGCATCCTAAATTATTAGAGAACGTGTTGAGTTATGCAAAAGCTGCAATTGGGGAAAGTTGGCCATTTTAAAAGGAATCAATTTTGATCTTCATTTCATGGTATAGACTAAAACTTCACCTTAGATCAAACGGTTAAACCTGTAAAAACAAAGGGAAGGGAAAAAAAACTAGAACATGTCATTTTTCCCAAATGGTATGACTGAATAGTATAAAGATGCTAATGGCTCATGAATTAAGATATATGTTGAACCCAATCCCTTTCAAAGTCCCAAGTGGGACTTTTTTTTTCTGAAGCTAAACAGCATGCTTCTGAAATTCATCTGGAAAATGAGCAGGAATAGCCAATGTAAAAAAAAAAAAAATAGAGTCATTGTGGGAGATTCATTCTACCAGATAATAAAATGCTACATTTCATATAAAAATATGTCATATTTTAAAATATGTGAATGTATAAAGATACAATAATTAAAACAGTGTGATTATAATAGAAGAACTAACTGAACAGAATAAGACAGCTCAGAATAGTCTACTGTATATTAAAAGAAAATTTAGCATGTGATAAAGGTGGCATCCAAGCCAATGGGAGAAAAAAAACATTCTTTAATACATGATGCTGGGATGAATGTTAACTATTTAGTGGGAAAACCTATTTAAATCCTTGTCATACAACATAGAATAACATAAATTTCAGATGCATTAAAGAGTTAAATGTAAAAAACAAAAAGAAGCCATAAAAGACTTAGAATAAAATACAGATTGCTATTTCTATCTCAGTGTGGAGATGGAATTTCTAAGCATAAAAGCAATCAGAGAAGTCACAAAGGGAAAAAAAATAGATATATTTAGCTGCATAAAAATTCGAACCATCTCTCAATAAAAAACATCACAGAAAGTAAAAATAAACAGCAAAATCAACCTGAGAAAAATGTCTGCAACAAAAACATCAAAAAATTAATGTTCTTAAAATATGAAATAGCATTTACACATAACAGAAACCACTAACGCAAAAGAAAAATGTGCAAAGAACAAGAAGAGTCTATTTGCAGAAGAAACACAAATAATGGTTTAAATATACAAAGGACTATTAAACTATGCTGGCAATCAATATATGTGAAGAAAACACAGTGAGGAAAAATATTTTTTTCCCCTATTGAATCAGCATATACTTGTAAAAGTCAGTGCAGAGTATTGATGAAGGTGTAACGCAGTGACGGGCCTTCTCACACACTGCTGGCGTGACAGAAATGTGTGCAGTATTTCTAGAATGCAACACGGCAATACGCCTCAAGGGTCCTTAAGATATTCATTCTCCTTGTTGCAATAATTCCATTTTGAATTCGAGCAAGTAAAACTGAGGACAAACACATACATTCACCTCTTTTCTTTTTAATGGTAAGTAGATACAACTTCAACATCCACTGAGTTTTGGAAAGTTAAGTAAATTATAGTATATTCACAAGACGGGATTTTATACTATCATTTAAAATTATGCCCACATAGACTCTTCTTAAAAATTTTTTTTTAAAATTGAAGTATAGTTGATTTACTAGAATGTTCATTGATTCGGAAAAATATTCATAACATGCTACAGTGGGCTCTGAACAAGACGGTGGGATCATGAATGAATTTTATTTTATTTCTTCCTGGTTCTGTTTCCCACATCACCCTCCAATTTCTACAAGGTAATAATGATGATACTTTTTAAAAAGATACTTGTACTCCTGAACCTGTCTTTCATCATCACTCCTGCAATGTAGCCAAAGAACTCTCCCATGCTCTTGTGTCATCAGCCCCTTTTCGTCCCAGTCCTAAACTAAATTGTCTTCATTGGTGGCATCCTTTACTTCTCTGAGGTTGCCCAGCTGGGAAGGAGGTGGGCCCTCACATGGTACACATTGTGGTGGCCACACCCCCGCAGGACCTCGTGCCCAGGAGAAGGAAAAGTGATTTCCCCGGCTTTGGCTTTGGCACAGCCAACCTGGGTTCCTATCTTAATCCTGCTGGGCTAAGTTTGGATGCTGGCTGGTGGCCCTGGGCAGCTCCCCATCTGAGCCAAAAATATGCTGCAGGAGGGCAGGCTGTATCTCATCCACCGTCGTCTTTCCAAAGGGGATTCAACAAATATTGAATAAATGAATGGGCAACGTTTCTTTTGTGAAGTGGGTGAAATAGCCCACTCAGTGGTTGTGAGAACCACGTGCAGTAGTGGATGCCAACGGGCCCATCCTAGACACCGCACCCAGCTGACCACCGCCGTGGCCTTCGCCTCCCTGCCCCCCTACAGTTAGATAGCTCCGCTGAAGGTATACACGATTCAGCCTTGTCTCTTTGAGTTTTCCCAGACGATCTGAAACCCGTGGCTTTCTTCCTCTCCTTCTTCTTCTTTTCCTTTTGGTTTCCTCTGGATCGATTCTGCCACTGATGAAGGGCAGTAAATTAATAACTAGATTTCCCCCCACACCAACAAGCCCAACAACTAATTGGCTCGATACCTCCCCGCTGCGGTATCACTTTGGGATTTTCTGGGTGAGATATAAATAAGCCGATTCTATTAATAAGCCATTTGGCCGAGGGAAGAATATACTCTTCCGAGATCCCGAGGGGCCTGGGGAAGCTGCCCGGTGGCCCGTGGAGCGACAAGACTTGATTACAGGAATGTCGCCTCCGCCTGCCTGTGCCCCTCCCTGCAAATCTGCACTCTGGGCAGAGTCCGCTCAGTCCTGGGGGGGGCGAGGGTGGAGAAGCTTTGTTAAGTCTAAAAATGATAATTTAGATAAATCTGTCCCTTCATTGGCCTGAGCATGTCTCTGGAAAATAATAGAGAGCAGGGTAAAATCTGTTGCATTTCAGGGGCTTTATTGTCTCCTTATAATTAAGTCCTGCACAGAAATCCAATTACAAATGTTCTCCATCGCCCTCCAGCTAAGTGCTAACCGAAGAGGGGAGGAAGGCTCTCGGACTTAAATAACTCTGGCTAAAAATTAATATCGTGGCCGTGTTGGCTAATTAAAAGTGCCGCCTCTATTAGTGGGCCTTTATATTAATAAATGAGACTATTATTGTCATATCCGACAACCAGGGCCCTTATCAAGTCGGCTCTGTTAGCCTTGCTCTTGAAAGCACAAGTTCATTGCCCTGGGTCCAGGCTTCTGTGGGAACAGAGGGGACGACTCCCTCCTGACCAGCCGTTTACGGAGATGGACACCCTAGTCCACCCGCCTTGCCTGTTCCTCACACCAGCCACGTCTGGCATGTGTTCCTACTTCGCTGTGGAGCAAGCTGAGGCTTCCGTGTTTAGGAACTTCCCCTAATAAAAAGAGGCAAAGTGGGATTGAAACCTGCAGCCTTGGGACCCTAAGTGTAGACTCATCACATTATACCTGTTAAACCTTCCTTGCTGGATGGGTGGGATGGGGTGGGAGGCCTTCCTATGTATGGGTCCCTAGAAAGTGGGAAACTCCTCCCATCAGCGGATTTGACACACTCCTTTGCTCCCCGGTGACTTATTTACGAATTCCCTCCAGTGGGCAGGCACTGGCTGAGGCACCGGACGCAGGCTGGTCCTGCTTTCAAGGGGCGAGCAGGTGTTTATAACAGCAGAGCAGGCACAGGGCACCCTCGGAGCACACCAGGAAATAGCCAACCCAGGCCTGGGGGTGGAGAAGGGTTTTCCGGGGAGGTGGCAGCTAAGCTGAGTTTGGAAGGACCAAGAGAAGAGACCCAAGCCCAGAGGTGAACCAAAATGGTGGGGAGGAGGTTCCCAGGCAAGGAGACCCTGTGTGTAAAGGCCCGAGCAGCTGTACAGTGTCCACTATGCCTGAGACACAAAATTCCATAATTGCATTATGAGAAAATGAGAGGGCTACAGACGGCAGCAGAGCCAGATCGGACAGGTAGGGCCCTGACACTTACACTCACAGGGTGGGCAGCTTGCCCAAGGGTGAGAACGAGTCTTCGAAGGGTTTTAAACAGGACTGCCATGGACAGAGCCGCAAGCTATGCTCGTCTCTCTGGCAGAAATGGGGGGGTGAACTGGCCACAGGCCACCTGTGGGCAAGGGGCCAGTTAGGAGTAATGGAGGAGAGACGAGAGGGTGACAGTGGAGGTGGAGAGACGTGGCCCCATTCAAGGGATGTGCAAGACATAGACTCGCCCCAACTCGGTGACTGGCCGCAAGCACAGCGTGCGGGAGAATCAGCTGTCACATCCAACCGTGGGTCTTTAGCTTGAGCAAAATGGAGGGATTCCAGAAGACGGGAAAGAGAGGACGGATGAGGGGAAGCTTTAAGTGAAAGGGAAGAAGTTCCATTTGGGGCCTGAAGAGCTTTCAGTTCAAGGGCAGTTGTCTAGGGAGCTGTGAGACACTTGGGTCTGGAGCTCAAGAGAGAGAATGGCCTAGAGATGCTGCTTTGGAAATTACCGGGTCGTGAGTGATGACTGTGGTACGATCACAGATGAGCTCACCCAGGGGGAGCAGCTGGGGGCCAGGCAGGTCCTCAGTGGGCCTCCACCATTTTGTTCCCATTATTGCCCCAAAACCTTAGCATACGTCTCCTACAGGCAGAGCACTCATCTCTCGTCACCAAGCATCTCTTCTACTAGGATATTATTTCCTGGGTGACAGGAGATGAGGAATGCCATGTCCCATTTCCCCCAGACCCACACAGGAACACTGGATTTCATTTGAGTCATCAGAGTCTGTTGGCAATCCAGTGAACAGGAACCAAATTCCAGTTCTCTGCCCCACCTTAAGTTGGCCTCTGATTACTCTGAGGCCGGAGTATCATGAGACCAGGGCAACCAAGAAAAAAGTGGCCAAATACTGTCTCAGTCTCAGAGAATATTTATCCTAAGTCACCAGAGCCCCGTGATGGAGCCAAGACCTGATCGTTTTAATGTCTAGATTCCAAAAATAATGATGATAATAAATGAAATACTGACTAGACTTAAAGAATGGAAGCTGTTAAGTGAGGCAGGAGTGGGGAGAAGAGGGAGGGAAGAAAAATGTCTGAAAACAACATCTTGTTTTTACAAAGTAATGGGCCAGCCACTTGCCATCCGTCAGCTGACAAATGCAGGGAAGTCCGGATTGATAGGAATGCTAGAGAATAGTGAGGGCCTCGATGCAATGGGTTTTCTCACGGTAAGGAGGTTGTTTCAGCTTCCATTGAATATCCTTCCAGAGGGTCTGGTTAAGCTTTCCTGCTCTAATAAGTCAACTGATTTTCTGATCCTGCTTCTGGGTAGACCTGGGGCAGGTGGGAGGCAAGACTTGCCAGGGGAGAGTTCAGGAGGGAGCAGTTTCTTATACAAGTTTACGCACTGTGAGGTCAGAAGGCAGGCCCCCAACATTGTGTCTGGAGACGTACCCGGGTCAAAGCCACATGATAAGGCCAAGACCTGACCATCAACCCAGGCAGCTGGAGAAGGAGCTAAAGATGGAGTCAAAGCAAGGGATTAGGGGCTGGGAGATAGAATCAGGAAGCTAGAGAGCAGTAAGTAGGGACAGTGGTGAATGGAAGGAGTCACAGAAATCAAAAATTGGTGATATCTGGGTGTATTAGTTATGTGTTTCTGTGTAACAAATTATCTCAAAACTTAGTGGCCTAAAACAACAAACATTTACTATCTCACAGTGTCTGTGGGTCAAGAATTGGAGCATGTCTTAGCTGGATGCCTCTGGTTCAGTCTCTCATGAGGTCAAAGTCAAGCTGAAGGCCAGAGCTGTGCCTGCCTCTAAAGGCTTCACTCAGAGATAGGACAGAAAGAAAGATCCACTTCTAAGTTTACTCATGTGGTTGCTGGCATCTCACGGGACTCTCCGTAGGCTGTCTAAAGGTCCTCACAATATGGTAGCTGGCGAATGGAGAAAGAAAGAGAGATGAGAATAGAAAGAGAGGGAGAAATTGAGACAGCTGCACCCAGGATGGAAGCCACAGTCTTTTTATAACCCAATCTTGGAAGTGACATGTCATCACTTCTATGATATCTTGTTCATTGGAAGCAAGTCAGTAAGTCCAGCCCGCACTAAAGGGGACGGGACTACACAGGTGAGCGGATACCAAGAGGCAGGAATCACTGGAAGCCATCTTAAGGCTACCCACCACACTAGAGTTGTTTCTTTAGTTCCAAAGGTGGCACTGCATGTGTGGGCAAGCCAGGTTCATTTAAAGGGCCCTTACAGCTAGAAACCAGTATGTGGGAAAGAAATTTCTTTGAAGGATGAGAATCTTGCAGAATTTCTAGCTCTCTGGTTATTATTTTCCATGGCAGTTGGTGTAGAAATAGAAGGTGTAGACGGCTCAGGTAACTATATATTGATTTTCAGATATTTTCTAGAAGCTAATTTTTGACCAAATCACTGGTGACATCCTGACGCTTGTTCCCACGATTCCACTGATCCCTCCCTCTCAGAAATTCCTCTACAATTATTGAATGTGTTACAAATTAGTCTCTTAAATGAAAGGCACCCAAAAAATAACTGTCTGTACTTTCTCACAATGGTACCTCAACTGATAAATCTTCTGGGAGCAGAGACCCAAAATCTAGTCAATCCCATGAGGAAAATAAGGTTTCTTTCTTGTGACGGTGTTTGAGAGGCCTCTACTTTTTTAAAGAAATGTCAAGTATCAGCAAGTGAAGTGAGAGCACGGGGTGATGTGTGGTCAGAGTGACATGACCAAGTCACATTCTGGGCCAGCTCTGCCTGCCTGGATGCTGGCTGCCTCAGTCCTTTTGGTCCAGAGAGAGCTGTGAGTAGGTGGAGTCTGGGAAGGTCCGCAAAGGGAGTGCACAGTGGAACCCTGGCTGCACATTTTCATAGTGGGATTGGACCTTTGGGGAGGTCCCCACTGAGAAAACATGCTACAGAAAACGTATGTGCCTGTGTGGTTGAGAACAACCAGGGATCAGGCCAGGGCTATGGAGAGGAAATAGGGAAAATGAGGAAAGAACAAAAGGCAGCCGCAGAATATGAAGAAAGGAGGGGATCCGAGAAGAGAAAGGAGATGGAAGAGCCCACGGTAGAAGGGGCAGGAAGCACCCATGCCCGGCTCCAGGCCCAGCAGCGACACCTCCCTGCTGAGTAAATCCATTTAACCAGCTTTAGTGAGTTCCTACTAAGTTCTAATCCCAGAGGACACAGGATGAACAGAATAGACATTACTGCCGTTCAGTCCTACAGCTCCCTATAAACAGGGGGACAGAAATGAAGCAGAGCAGTGAGGCTCACAAGGGAAGTGGCGGGTTATGAAGATGAACCTGGATGAACACTCACACTGAGGCCACCCCCCCAGCAGAGTGGAGTCTGTGTCCTCCTGGTTTGCGTCCAGCCTGAGGGAAATGACCCTCCAAACTTTCCTCTTCCCACACCTCAGCCCTGGCTTTGAGCCCCAGCCCAGGAGCCCAGTGTTCAACTGTCGCAGCCGCTGCTCTCTTGGGCTCCCATGGCACTGGCCTGACACCTGCCCTGACTCTCCCAGCATCTGTCCTCAGGCTCACTGGGACTGGCCAAGGCGAGAGCAAAGAGCCAACAGCCACCGCTTGCCGTGGGCTTGGATGCAGGCACATCTTCCCGTCTTGCTGACAGGAGGAGGAAGGAAGTAGGTCCACAGACTCCGCATGGGAGAGGTCAAGAGGCACTTGGCCTAAAAGAGGCAGACCCAGCATCCCTCTCACCCTGCGTGGCTCGGACGGCACTGCGCCCCCTTGTGGTGCTAAGCGGGCAGACCTGTGGGCACACCACATGGCAGTCAGTTCCGCTAAGGAAGGAAACGGAGCTGGTGAGGCCTCAGCCCCAAGGAGTGCATCCGGCCTCAGTCCGCTCAGAGAACCCTGAATGTCCGCCGTTGGTGGATTCCTCCCCAGCCTCCAGGGGTTGGCTGTCAACTTGACCCCTTTTGACTTTCTAGTCAGAGTTCTGAAATGTTGAGGTTGAGACAACCCTCAGTCATTTTTTCCCGCTCCTCACCTACTTTTATGAGTTTCTCCTTGATATCTGCCCTAAATCTCCCTTGCTGTTAATTCCTTCTACAATTCAAAGCAAAGAACTGGAGTCGGCAAAATGCCACCTAGGCCGGACCCTCGGCCACACACGGAAGTCAAGTCCACCAGGGTTTTAGCTGTTGACACAGGGGAGCCGAGGATGGGGCATCTCATGTAGGGGCTGGAGAAGGACAGAAGGAAAGCCGGGGAGGGGGGCAGTCTCCCTCAGAGGCCACGGAGCCCCCCGAAAGCTCTGACCAACACCCACCTCTCACACAGCTAGTAGCGCGAGTGACAGGCCTTGGGAAGCACTTCCAGGTGAAACCGACCAGCCCCCCACGGGACGATGCCCCCAGCCCCGTCCCTGTCAGCAGCTGACACAGCCCCTCTCAGTAGCCCAGCGCCCCTCACTTCTCTGACTCTTGTCCTCCCATCCAGAGCTCCAGTGTGCATGTTGAGCCATCTTTTTAATTTTCTGGTTGGCTTAGCAAATTGCAGAGGCTCTGTCCCGAGAGCTCCGGGCCGATGTACGACTTCCATCTGCACGTGGCTGCAGCGCTGCTCTCTGCTCTGCCCTGCTCGGTGAGCACCAGATCCCAGCCTCTCCGTCAGTTCAGCCTCCGTGCCACTCCCTCTCCTCTGTCCTCCTAATCCCAGGGCTTCCTCCCTCCCTCCCTAACCTCCCCACACCCTGTCCCCAGACTCAGCAACAGGGCAGCTCCAGAAGCCAAAAGGGGAGGGAAAGGGAGTGGGGAAGGGAGGAGAGGCTGGGAACTGAAAGCCCCGGCTCCCCCAACATCTGCTGCTTCAGTCACATTCCACCCACCGCCCCCCTCCTGCTGACAAAAGCCCTCGTTACAGCCAGTGGCTCTGGTGCCAGCTCAGCCCCTTGGAGCAATGACAGCCATGTGCTACGTTTGCCCAGTTCTGCAGCTGGGCTAATTACTGTGGTTCCTGAGCTTGGGGTCCAGCCCCAAACCAAACAAATTAGGACAAAAACCACAGCCTTCTTCACTCCTCTCATTCCCAGCCAGCAATTGCTGCAAAACCCCTGTAATTGATAACAATGCAATAAAAACCCACCACCTGTCCTTAATCCTAAGGACTTGGGAGCCCAGCCAACTGCACGGCCCATCCCGTGACGGCCGCGGCAACGTGGAGTCTAGAGATGCTGCATCTCCAAGCATCTCCAAGCATCTCCAAGCATCGCTTCTTCCAGTCTGGACCAGGTTCTGGCGTATGACAATGGGGGCCTGTCACATCCCCGAATATGGTCCAGCCTGGAAGAAGGACTGTAGCTGGTGGACAGGCTAAGAGGGGGGAGGACTCGGGGCCAGGACTGCCCACGGGGGTGGACCAGCCTTGTGAGGACTGGTGCTGATGCCAGTGCTGGTGTGGACACTGGGCTGTGTGGAGGAAACGGCAGTGGTTGGTGGGCTGGGTTTTCACGAGTGAACAACCCAGTGGCTGGGAATCACCTCCCAGCAGACCAAACTCAGAAAACTGGGGAGGCAGGAGGAAGGGACTGGTAAAATCTGGCAGTCAGTAGGAGGGCTCTGGCTCCAGCATCCAGGTTCAGGAGCAGAAATTAAAACAAGGATCCGGTGATGCACCAGAGCTGGGTGTTAGGGAAAGAGATCAAAGCACAGTTCAGGCAAGACTCCACCAACAGTGAAGGGAACAGGACCGAGATCAGATGCTGGGCTCTGGTGCCCTGATCAGGGTCCCACTTAGGTCCTGAAACAGAGGTGGCAAAAGAGGCCTGGGACAGAGAACCAGCTCGCTGACATCTGTTAGGTGGCCCTATCCCCCGCCTCTGGTTTGAT
Organism: Vicugna pacos; assembly: GCF_048564905.1. NCBI lineage: Eukaryota > Metazoa > Chordata > Mammalia > Artiodactyla > Camelidae > Vicugna > Vicugna pacos. The sequence goes on along the minus strand of NC_133009.1, from coordinate 9,735,197 downwards.
CCTGAAGTAAGAGGCAGCAGGGCTTCGGCGGACCTCTGGCCTGGGAGTGGCAGGCACCCAGCCCCCAACACCAGACCATGGGGCGCTGAGCAGCCGCCCAAGGCAATGTGACCTCGGAAAGCAAGGACCAGTCAGGTCCAGGGTGACAGGGACGGAGATCACTTCAGACCTCAGTCCATGGTGAGCAGCTTTCCGGAAGAGCGCCCAGAAGAGCTCGCTGAAGGCAGTGGTTCCCGAACCACCAGCAGTGCCCCACCCACCGCCACGGGAACTTGTTAGAAATGCAGGTTCTCCAGCCTCACCTCAGGCCCCTGCACCAAAAACTCTACAGGTGGGGCTGGGCAATCTGTGCTTTGATAAGCTCTTTGGTGATGCTGATTCTAAAGGATGAGAATCTCAAAGCAAAGTTCTCGGGGTAGATGTTTATTTATTCAGAATCGTTCTCTAACTCTCCCTGCATCAGAGTTGCTGGGAGGGCTCGCTGAAACACAGGTGGCCAGAGTCCCTGACTCAGGGGCTGGGGTGGGTGACTTGGTGCCAGGTGATGCTGACCTAGGAACCACACTTTGAGAACCACTGATTTAAGTATCTGCGGACAAGATATAATCCCCCAGGGAGTTTTCCCAGACGACATCTGGGGGGCGGGGGGAATCCCAGGGGCCAAGAGGAAGCACCAGTTTCAACTAGCCAATGTTATGGAATGAATGTTTGTGCTCCCTGCTCCCAAATCCATATGTCGGAACCCAAAGTATTTGGAGGTACAGCCTGTGAGAACCCGATAAAGGTGAAATGATGGCATGAGGTGGGGCCCGAAATCCCAGAGAGCTGATGCCCTGATAGGAAGAGGAAGAGGAAGAGACCCCAGAGCTCTCTCTCTCACTCCTCCCTGGAAGCACACAGTAAGAAGGCCGTCTGGAAGCCGGGAAGAGAGCCCTTCCCAGAGCCCGTGTCCGCCAGCACCTTGATCTGGACTTCCAGCCTCCAGAACTGTGAGAAATATATTTCCATTGGTTAAGTCGCCCAGCCTGGAGCGTTTTGACAGCCCAAGCAGATTAAGATGGGCAGACCCAGGAAGCAGACAACTTTACGGAGATTTAATCAGAGAGAGAAAAAAAGATCTCCATGTACCCCTGCTCAGCTGGCAGCATAGATGAACCCCATCTGTGGTCTGCTCTTTCAGACCCATCCCCACCTTCTAACTCACCTTCTCCTTTGCCTTCACGCCCAACCGACCCTACTGAATGGCCTTTAAAATCTCTTTCTGATCCCTCCTCCTGTCTCTGCTCCTCCATCACAGCCCCTGCCCAGCCCCAGTGCAGGCCTTCATTTCTGGTTCAAGGTCATCCCCTGAGCCGCCAAGCTGCCCTCTCTCCCTCTGCTTCCATCTCCTTTCACCTCTGCCCCCAGCTCTGGCCCAGATGCATCATCCAGAGACACAGTTAGGAGAAGAGGGGTCAGCCGGGCAGGGGAGGACCAGGCTTGCCAGTGTGTCCCTGCAGAAGTAGTAACCGTAGGTCAGGGAGGCTCGAGGAAGATTTATCAGCCACTAAACTCGGCCAGAGAGGGTGGAATAAGCAGGCAGACTGTAATCAAAGTGCTGTTTATGCTGCTCCATCTCAGGAAAATAATTGTTCCACTGGAACATCATTACACTATCATTTTTCTACTCTGGTGCCACTTATAGGGAAATAGAAACTCACTTTCTTCTTCATAAGCCACAATTTCAATAACTCAAAAGGCTTTTTCTGAGACGGAGTCATTCTCCCTCTTCCAGTTATGTAAAGACAGATGCCGCTCCAGACTCGCAGGCCGGGGGAAAGGCCTGAGTAGCTCCTAAGGACGGCTGTCCTCTCTCCTTGATGTTCTTCTTGTCTGTCACCCAAGTGCCCATCTATCCCAATCTACCAGGACTAAGGGGTTTTTCAAGAGGCTGGGCTTTTAGAGACAAAACCAGATCAGTCAGGCCCAGATGCCATCATCTGGTGACAAGGGAGCAGCATTATGCCTTTAACAAGTATTTTTAAGTCCCTACCAGGTGCCAGGCTCTTTTCCAGATTGCTACGAAGCAAGCACTTGTACAAAGCCAGTAAGAACTCACGCTCAGGGAGCTTACATTCTAGTGGAGGAGAGGAACAGTAAGCGTGCTCAATAAGTACATGATGTGATGCACCAGAAAATGGTACGTGCCATGGAGAAAAACAATCCACAGGGAAGGGAGATTGACAATGACGGGTGGAGGCTTGTCATTTAAATAGGATGATCAGGACTCATTAAGAAGGTGGCATATGAGCCAAAGTTCGAGGGAGGTGAGGGAGAAAGTTATGATGATATGTCAGGGAAGGGCATTCCAGACAGAGGGAACAGCCAGTGCAAAGGTTCGGAGGCAGAGCTTGACTTGCATATTCAAGGAAATCCATGGAGGCCCTTGGGGCCGGAGCAGAGTGAGTGAAGGGTAAGGGAAGGAGACAGGTGTGGCAAAGGTGGTCAAGAGGCCAGATTTTGTAGGGTTCTATAGATCATGGTTAGACCATTTGGCTTTTACCTGGAGGAGATGGAGAAAGGACATGATCTGATTTATCTTCTAATGGACTTGCTCTGACTGCTGTAGAAGACCACGGAAGACCAGTTAAGAGGCTGTCCCATAACACAAATAAGCAATGACTGTGCCTTAGGCCAAGATGGTAATAGCGGATGCGGACAAAAGCAGCTGGATTCTGGATATGATTTTGATAGATTTTCCTGATGGGGATAGATTTCCTGATGAGATATTACAGCAAAAGAAGAATCAGCATGACTTCCAATATTTGAACACACAGGGGCCAGTAGGAGATCTCAGAACAGGTAATACATGTTTCAAAGACTCATTCTACCCAAAAAAACATGCACTTGGGATATTGCTGGATTTAAGCGAGAGACTAAGATGCACTTCCAAATAGAATCATTAAGACTCTGGGGTATGGCCTTTAAATGTAGAATAGATTTACATTCATCTCTGGATCTAGGGCTGGATAACAGGGCCACCCACCGAAGGTCAGCTCTCTAGCCCGCTGACTGACTTAGCGTAGTCCAGCACTTAAGAGGGTGGGTCTACACTTAAACTGAGGCTCGATTTTCTCATCCAATGATTGCTGTGAGAATTATGCTAAATAAAATGCATAACACATGGTCGAGTCCCTGAAAAGCGCTTCATTGCAGGTGGAGGTGCTGAGAACTCGGAACCGTGCTGGACTTCTGGCAGTGACCAGCAGAGGGCACCACCAGAAGGCGATGTCGGCGCTGCACCTCTAGGGAGACTGGCATTTTCTGCCTTGGATCCACTAACCTGGCGGAAAAATAAACAAAATTAACTAGCTTCACATAAATAATAGACTGGGATTTATGTTTTTCCCCCAACCTCTTTCTCCCCACCTCTGCCAAATTTCACATTTACCCCGGATTCTCCCCTGACATTGAAGAGACCTACTGCTGTGCAAAGTGGATCCTCTGTTCTGGAGTTTCCCTTGTTCCGAACAGCCCCAAAGCCCTGGCTTTAGAGAAAAATAATGTACCCACCTCCACCTCCACCTGCACCATCAGCCAGTTCTTAGCTCCTCCCCGGAGCCCTGTGGGAGACCAGATGACTCTCCCAGTACCCTGGGCATGGGGAGGACCGAGGTGAGCAAAGATAAGGTTTGTCCAATTTGTTCTGGTCCCTGGAGAGTCTGCTTCTTATCTCCCCTCCCATTGCTTCATCACATGGCCAAAATTACCTCGAAAATATATATATATATATATATATATATATATATATATATATATATATTTAAATATATATATATATATATTTAATTTAGGTATTCATTTTCACTTCAAGAAAGAGGAACACTGCAGCCAGATAAGAAACTCCATCTTTCTTCAAGAAAAAGGGTCATGGATTTGGGTGTCACAAATCCTGCCATGTCTTAAATTCAGGTGCCACTTCTGAACGCTTTCTTCATCTTTATGAAATGATTATTCTACCGAGGTGCATTTAATACTGTTAGAATAATGATTATGCATGTTTAATACATCAATTTAAGTTATTATCTCCCATGCTATAAAATGCAGGATAATTTCATAAATAATTATAAAGCATTTACAAATGGTGCCTTAATGCAAAGCATTCTTGCTAATCCTTTATCTTTCACAAACACAGAAATAACAATTAGATTCCTGGAATGGAAAAGGGAGGTTATGTTCTAGAATGTGTCACCTCCTTTCTGAATGCAAATAAGGAGGCAAGGGGAAAAAAAAATCAAAGGCCTGGCTAGAACCAGCGCACTTCTTCCCTTCCTGACAGATGGGAGATGTTGGTCCGCGGTACCATTATCCTAGACCCCAGGCCTTCTCCCTGCAGGGACTGGGGAGAAGGGACTGTTGCCTCCAGGAAGGGAGGAGTCTTTGAACCTCTTTGAGGAAGAGTAATTCTGCCTCCTGCTAATTTTTTTTTTTTTATAAATGGAGAAGCTGCAGTACAGAGGTCTGACCATAGCGTTCAGATAAGAGGCACTTTTCCTGACCTGCCTGCCAGTCTCACACACACACACAGGCAGGATATCCCTAGATTCGTGGAATTTTGATCCAGATCGTCAACCGGTCCAAAGGACAAATTGAGTTACAAGTCACTAGAGACCATGTAAGATTTTTTTTTAAATCCTTTCATTTCCATCCTTCAGTCTGCCTGTCAGTAATACAGACTTAGGGAGGCAAGAGATCCCCGCAAGGAGTTTACACTCCGGAGTACAAGCCTGAATGTTCACATTTGAAACTACTCAGTTAACACAGACAGCACAGAGCTGAGGAGAAATGAGCTGCAGTAAAATTCAGTTGATAATAAGTTAATCCAGGAAGGCTTTTTGCAAAAAGTGAGATGGAGCCAGGTCCTAGATCAATGGAATCAAATAAGTCAAAGACAGGCTGAAGATGCTAAAAGAGAAAATGCACAGTTTATTTCATTTGTGTCACACACATGCGCACACACACGCACACATGCACACACATGCACACATACACACGTACACAGAGTAAGCACCAGCTCGGTATCTAAGGCAACAAGTGATTCAAGCCAGGACGTCAGGAGCCAGGCGTGGTCAATCCTAGGATATACTTGGGATAATGCCCTTTGACTCCCATCAAGTCAGTCTGTTTCTCAAAAGACGGACGGTGGCAGAGATGACTGAGTAGAGACAGGAGGTCCTGAGCAGCCCTGCAGTCAACCGGACCCCAGCTCTGCAGAAACAGACAGCTCCCAAATTCAGACAGCAGTCTTTAAAGCCGAGAGGTGGAGGGAAAACAGAAGAGGCAAGACCTCAAGGGCCTGGATGCTGGGACATCGGCTCCTATAACGATGTGTTACTGCCGCCACGTGCACCCCCGCAGAGCTAAAGGAGCCCCAGCTGTAGACTGACTCCCCGAGTCTGAGGAGGAGGAGGGTGTCGAGGATGTTGATGAAGAACAGATCATCAAACTGTGAGCTGGGCTGTGTCAGGCTGCAGCCCTACGGAGGAGGCGGCCCACAGTTCCTGAGGGCTGGGAAGCAGCCTCCCGGCACAGCCCAGAAGTAAGACCCTCAAAGAAGCAGGAGGGCATCTCCGCCATCGCTCAGAGTCCCAGGGCCAAGCGGGGAGGGCCGGCGGACAGGACAGACCAAATTCTTACAGCTGGCCGAGTCCCTGAGCTTTCCCTAGCAAAAGATGGTCAAGAATTCATTACTAGGAACCCACCCTAACTGCACCTTTCTCTTCCCACATCTGCATCCCCACCACTTCCACCACCACCGGGATCACGTCTGCAGGGGCCCTGGCCAGGTTCTCAGCGCACAACTAGTCCCAGCTCTGGCAACAAGCTGCTGGGTGACTGACCACAGGCAAAAGAATGAACCTCTCTGGCTCTCACACACAAATCCCTAGTCCTTGAGACCCCCCTCCCCCACCCCCGATCTCATCCTGTGTCTCTCTCCCTCCCACATCTTCTGCACTATAGTCATGGCAAAATCAACTAACCCGATAATGAACTCATGGAAGGAGGGGATCTGCATAGCTCCCAAGCATCTCCCCCAAAACGTGTACTGACTCCCTGGTGGTTTGTGCTCATCTCCATCAATTCTTTGCCACTTTCCTCCAGAAAGTGGAGCTTAATTTCCATCCCTTTGACTGTGGGCTGGACTCAGTGAGCCCCTTGTAACAAAGAGCGTGCAGGAAGGGAAAACAGACTTTTCAGTAGAGAATCCTGATGAGTAATTACCCAGAGAGGGTGAATTGTGCAGCTTCTGGAAGCCTTTTCTACTTCAGCTGGATAACAAGGTACAGGTAGGCAGGATTGCCAGACTATTCTGGAAAATTAGGCTGATGCCCACCTGGAGAGCACTTAGAAGTGCTTACATCCTCAGTTGAAGTCACGCTGAGATCATGAGTTGTGTGATATCATTCGATGAGATGGATACTCCACCTCAGTGCTATTCTTCCTAAAAGCCCATAGCCTCACTCAAATCGGAAGAATGGATCAGTGTATCAGACAAACTCAAATAGGGGGACAATCTGCAAAAATGCCTGCCTGGTACTCATCAGCGCTGCCATGGTCGTGAAAGGCAAAGGGGAAGCTGAAAAACTGTCACAGGTTGGAGTGAAGAATGACTAAATGTAACATGGTATCTGGGATGGGATCCTGGAACAGAAAAAGAGCATAAGTGGGAAAATTGGTGAAGTTACAATAAAGTCTATGGTTTACTTACTAGTCTTGTACTGATGTTAATTATGTCTTAGTCTTGATAAACACATGATAATTATGTAAGATGTTAACATTAGGGGGCGCTGAGCAGCGGGGACATGGTACTTAGGACTCTGCCACTCTTCTGTACATCTGACAGTATTTCAAAACCAAAGGGTTTTGTTTTTTAAAAAAGAACTCATCGCCTTAGCGGGGAGGGTATAGCTCAGTGGTAAAGTGCATACTTAGCATGTATGAGGTCCTGGGTTCAATCCCCAGTGCCTCCAATAAAAAAATAATTAATTAGAAAAAAATCTTGAAGAAAAAAGAAACTTACTGTTTTGCTCCCTCCTCATCCCTCAAAAACCTCTCTATCCTAACATCCCCATTTGTGTTGCTTTATGTCACAAAGTCAGTACCTTGGAGTTATGACTCTTCCCTGAAACCACCAGGCTCCCTTTTGCCTCATAAACCCGCCGCACGCTGGCCTTCCTTCTCTCTTCCTGCTGGTCCCATCCTGCTAGCCTGGACGAGCCAGTCCCAGGGTCACCTTCTCTGCGGCTCTCCCATCACCACACTCCCGCCTTTGGACCTTAGGGCATTTGTGGTCCACATCACTCGTTTCCATCTCTATAAGCTGAGAGTGTCTTTGTAAGAGTAACACTCACCTTGGAGAAGTCCACTGCATTCCTCCCCTCCTGTTTTCCCTACCAACTAACTCCCTAAGGCTGGTACCCCAGCCCTCTAGAGAGCAGGGCAACAGTGCCTCCTGGTGACCGGCATGAGGAACTGCTGACTCGGCACCTCTTCTCCACATCCCAACATACCCTTCAGAGCCTGGGCCCCCACTGCTCCAGCCTGCCTTCTTTCTCTTTCATCACCCATCAAGGATCGGGGAATTTCAGCACAAGCAATCTCGTTCCCACGGAGGCATTCACCCTTTTCCAAATCTATACTGTTTTTTTCTTTCCCTCCTCAACTCTTGCCGGAACACCCCAGGATTCCTTTATTCCTTGATTCCATCACATTTGTGAACAAACTAATGACCTTAACTGAGACCAGTAAGAGCTGGCCTCATGATTTAACAATCAGTTAGGAAGAGGAATAACCCTGAGTTTTGCACAGAAATTAGATCAAATACTCAGTCCCATCAACTTCTAAAACCCTTGAAAATACCCGAAAATTCCATTTAAATTTTCCATCAGTCTCTCTCTACTGGCTCCTCCTTTTCTAATCATTTTTCCTCAAACTCCAATATTGAAAACCATTTTTTACCTGTTTTTATTCAATGCTATCATATTTCTTTTTTAATTACTGTCTTTGCAAGAGTTTTGTTTTCTACTATTTTTCATGGCAAATGCACAGTACTTAATCTATACCACGGTTTAAATAGGCTTTTGGCAGCCAGCCCGGGAGCCTTGCCAGCACTGATATCCTTTTTGTTATGGGAAAAGCTTCAGACAACTAACTTAAATGAATTTTTGGAACTCAACCCATTTATAAGTCGGGAACTGCCTGGGCTGCCTGGGATGGTTATTTGATTGGTTTGGGGGGAGGCGGTGTGTAGGTCTTTCTTGTCTCCCAAATGAACTCATTCAATGTGCAACAAATACATATTAAGGCCTATGACAGGCAAGCCCCATGCCAGGCCCAGGGGATGCTACAGGACCTGGGTTAGTTTCTGCCCTCACAGAAGGAGACAGACAGGGAAGCAGGCAAGTCCTAGGCCACGTGGTAACACAGGCAACAACAGATTATGTGTAACTTAGGGTTCACCAGACAAACAGAGCCAATAGGAGATTTTTAATATATATAAATATATATATATACAATTTAAAGAGAGAAAGATTTAAGGAATTGGCTATGTAATTGTGGGGGCTGGCAAGTCTGAAATCCGCAGGGCACACTGGCAGGCCAGAAATTCAGGTAAAAGTTGATGCAGACTTGAGTCTGAAATTTGTAGGGCAGTTAGAAGGCAGGAAACTCAAGGGAGATTTCTTTGTTGCAGCCTTGAGGCAGCATTTCTTCTTATTCAAGAAACCTGTCTCTGCTCTTAAGGCCTTCAGCTGACTGGATGAGGCCCTCCCACATAATGGGAGGCAGTCTGCAGTCGACTCAAAGTCCACTGGTTGTAAAGGTTCATGACATCTAAAATATATCTTTGCAGCAACGTCTAGACTGGTGTTTGAGCCAACCACTGGCCACCATAGCCTAGCTGAGTTGACACATAAAATTAACCATAAAGCACAGTAAAAGCTCAGTGAGCCGTAGAGCCCAAAAGTGGGGCTCCTGCCGGAGTCTAGCAGAATACCGTACAAGCTGAGACCTGAAATAGGCCTTAGCCAGGGAAGCATTTGGCAGAGGGAACCAGCACATCCTTCCACAGCCCCTGGGTGGTCTACTCGATGACAGGCCCATAGAGTATTATGCTGTACTCTGCACACCCCCACTCTCCACTGTGCATGTGCCCCCCACTTCCTCAAGACCCTAAGAGGGGCTGCAGGCCTTCTGTCGCTCTGACTGCGAAGGGCGCGTTCAGCCTCGGTCCGCGGGGTTTCCACTTAAGGCCAACAACCCCGACTGGACGGCTCAGGAATGAGTGCGTCCCCTCCCCCTCTTCCAGGAGGGCTGGGCTCCTGCAGAAACATCCGCCCCTCCCCGGCATCGCCTTCACGTTCTCATCCAAGCCTGTGACTCTCCATTTGACCCCCGTGGACCCACCCCGGCAGCCCTCATGCCCAGGTCTGCCCGGTCGCCCCCTTCCCGCCTCCCTCCCGGCCCTGAGGACCCCTCCCCACCTCTAGAGGAAGGTGGGGGGTGGCGGGGGGGGGTAGCATCTGGCGCTGCCTCCTGAGCAGTCCATCAGCCTTCACACCGCTGTCACCACCAGACGTGGTGGAACGAAAACAAAAGACGTGACAAATGTGTCCTTTTCTCTTTCATAATTAACCAAAATATCTCAGCATGTAGCCAAGCACGGCTCCTAATTAACAGACAGGCGAGAGGCGATTAAGAAAAAAAAGCCGCAGCCCCTCTCAACACCCCTCCCACACGCACCCCCTCCCCTCCCCGCCTCGCCGCCCCTCCCCCACCCCGGTAATTATATTTGCAGGAGAGAATGATATTCTGGTCAGACACGACAGACAGAAAGAGCCCGGTCCCCAGTGAGGCAATTAATATTTCACACCTGCCAAAGCAAAGTGGCCAGGGGAGGGGGAGGCGCTGGGAAGGCGACCGCATTGTCACCAGGCCAGAGTGTGCAAAAGCCAAGCGGGGACTGTCCTTCTGTTGGGCTGCGGGAATGGGCAGTCCAGGCTGGCACTGAGAACAGCTCTTTGGGGTGCATATGGGGTGGGGGTAGGGGGCTCACTGGACAGAACAAAGAATCTGCCATGGTACCTACTCCTGAGCTGTTCTCCTACTTTGATTCCCACCTGGGCAGGGGCGATATTTATATGCTGAAACCTGCCCACCACAACACACACACCCTCACACCCTCTCCGGTGCTCCCCCAGCGAGCCCACGTGTACACACACACACTCACACACACAGCATTCCCAAGTCAAATGATCAGCAAAGAGCCAGTGAGTGTTATGTCCCAGTGCCCGCCCCCTGAGATTCTAGCAGGAGCTTTGGAGACAAAACAAGCGGAGATTTTAAAAAAGCAACAGAAAAACGGAAGTAACCCTACAAAGCAGTCACTGGGAAGTGACAGTCGCAAAATACCAGGAGCTTCCTAGCATGCTCGGAGCACATGCCAGTTGTCAGGTACGCTCACCAGCCACTTCGCATCCCTTATCTCATTCGCTGCCTATAAAAATCATAAAAGTCACACAGCACCCTTGCATTGTACATGTAAGAACTCTGAGACTCCTGGAGGTTAGGTGTCTTTCCCAGTTAGAAGGTTAACAAAACTGAGATTTAAGTTCTTCTGTCTGATGTCCAGCTCACGTGATCTCTTTGCAGTAGGCAAAAGACATAAGCATAAGCAATCCAAGTGTGGGTCTACCGATGAACAGATAAATGTGGACTGTGTATATATATGTACATATATACATATATGCGATGGAATACTATTCAGCCTTAAAAAGGAAGGGATCTATGACACATGTTACAACATGGATCAATCTTGAGGACATTGTGTCGAGTGAAATAAGCCAGTCACAGAAGGACAAGTGTTGTATGACTCTTATATGAGTTACTTATAATAGTAAAATTTATACAGACAAAAAATGGAATGGTGGTTGCCAGGGGCAGGGGGAGGGGAGAATGAGGAGTCCGTGTTTAATGGATACAGAATTTCAATGAGGAAGATGAGAAAGTTCTGGAAGTGGATGGTGGTGATGGTTGCACAACAGGGTGAACGTACTTAATACCACTGAACTTAAAAATGGTTAGGATGGTAAGTTTTATGTTATGTGCATTTTACCACAATTTAAAAAAACAAAACAAAACCAACTGGTGGTGTTAACCACCACACCAAGGGAGCAGAGAAGGAAGAAAGGTCACTGTGGGCTGGGGACCAGAGCAAGCTGCATGGAGGAATGAGATGTGGATGGGGCCCTGAAAGGGGAGGAGGACTCGAATGGCAGGAGGTAGGGTGTGAGAACTGGCAAAATACACACGGGAAATTGGTGTCCCCTCGGGGGAGGGGACCTGTGGAGGCCACTTCAATGCAGAGGAAACCGTTTTATGAGAGATGGTTCTAGAAAGGATGCTTGCATTGAGCAATAGGTTGGATTAGGTGTCATTCAGTTTTCTGGATTCCAGAGTGAAGATTTTCAGATTTCCAAGGACAAAAAAGCCCCTGCTGAAGATACAGGCGGGTTGATGAGTCTGGCTGAAGTGCAGGGGCCTCAGGAGGAAAGAAGCTACGAAGATGAGATAGGAAACTAGGACAGGGGCGCCTGAGGCCAAGCTGAGGAGATTGAATGGCCAGAGAAAATGGGGGTTCTTGGTAGGACTGAGCAGGGAGCACCGTGGGGACCCTGGGGCTTGAACAGGGGTGCAGGTGGCCGGAAACATAGGGAGAACCAGAGGATGAGAGGAGATGGGGCCTCCCGCAGGCAGAAGTCCCTGCTCTCGGGAATACACTGCAGAAGAGAACAGCCGTGAGGATGAAAGGGGGCTTGGGCTTCACTGATGGAAAAGCAGGAGTGTGTCAGTATCAGGGACACAAACCCCCGGAGCAGAGGATCATGGCTGGGTAGGAAGGAAACAATGACAGAGGGGGCCTTTCAGCCGGCCTGCTGTGCCACCCTCCATCCCCCAGCCTGGCTTGCAGTGCCGCCCAGTGTCCCCAACTCAGGAACAGCAATACACATCCCTCGTGCTGCGAGCTTTGCCGATTCCTCCTCTAGGACAAGTCCAGGTCCCATTCGCTTCTTCCCAACTCCTTTGTTGCCACCCCAGTCCAAAGCCTGGCCCCCTGCGTTCCTGTGGGTTCTCTAAGTGACAGAAGTATTATTGTCCCCAATCAATTAGGAAATGAGGTTCCATATGGTGGAATTACTTGTTACAAGGACGGCAAAATTCACCTGGATGGAACCTGTTCAGGAACCTGAGTCTCAACTCAAAATCTGGGCTAAACTCTCCAGTGCAGGGACTTAGGAGAACATTTGCCATCATTCCCTTCCCCCAAGGAATTTACAATCAATTTAAGCTGACTGAAAATGCATGTAGGTAAAAGGGACAGCGCCTACCTGACACTAATGTGAAATGAGTTCATAGAGGCAGGTGGGGACACGAGCCTTAGGGACACACACGCGTGGCTGGAATCTCACTGTGGCCCCTTCCCTGAGTGAAATCAGGGGCACGTTACTTCATAAGCCTCAATATCTTCATCAGTCAACGGCTATCATTTCTTCATGTATTCACTCCTCCCATTCATACATTTTTTCGAAAGTAAATATCAAACAGTTGGACCAAGTTAGGCAATGTGCTCGGTACTGGAGATTAAGTGTTCAATGTGACATGCAAGCTCTGTGCTCAGGGAGCTTCTGTCCTGGTGGGGTGGGGTCTGGGATGGAGACCAGAACGAGGCGGTGCTGCAGCGCGGGCAGGAGACAGCAGTGCCTTGGGTTAGGGCGGTGGCGTGGAGCTGGAGACAGGGGAATGGATGCAAGTTATGTGCTAGGGGTAAAATCCACAGCACTGGCTGGTAGATCAGATGTTAGAACCAGAAGAAAGAAAAAGGACAACAGAGTGACTCTTGTGACAAGAATTAGAAACAGCAAGATATCCATCTTGTTGTATCATGCCCAGCACATACTGATGGTCAAAGATTATAGCTTTACGTGTTCTGAGCACTGCAGGAATTAGAAATGAATTCAAGTGAAGTTTCTGCAGAGGAGGACGGGAGCAATGAAGAGAGATTTTTGGAGAAGGTGAATTTCGAGCCAAGTTTAAACCGGGGGTTGAGTCGATTGAGGACAGGGGTGGAGGGGGAGGGCGTCAGGAATTTCTGGTGGGAGGCAGAAAGGAATGGACCAAACATAGGTTTGGAGGTGGGAACTGTGAGTCATCAGACTTGAGAACCGGTTAGGGCTGCATACATGAGGATTCTGCTTCTATACAAGTAAGATGTGTGTAGGATTTTAAATGAAAATAGAACTAAATCCAGATCCTTAAAACAAATTCTTCATCCCTCTTCAGATCTATAAGCCCAGATTGGGAGATATTTTTTTCCCTCCATTTGTAGATGCTCCCCTTCTATGCACCAAAAGGAGGAAGAACATTGAGCCTAAAAGGCTCCCAAAGGATGTGGGGTGAGGGACCGGGAGGGCAGGGACCAGCACAGGAGCCCAGAGCCAGCCCAGCACTTCTAGCCAGCTGTCCCCTTGGAGCATCTCCTAAAAAGAAGACCCAGCCAATGGCTCTTCTGGGTCTTCCTGTTCTAGCAACTGCAGCCCATGCAGCCTATGCTTAATTTTCAGTCCCCAGTCTCTGAAGCCTGCATAGTCTAACCCGGATAAGCAACTGAAGCTTCAGACTGGAGTGGCCCAAACCCTGACACATATACCTCCCCCGTCTCAGACATCCTCTCCCGCCCCTGGCTGCCGTAGTCTGTGTGGCCACAGACCCCTGGGGTTCCGGGAGAGATTTTCAGGGATCCGCAAGGTCCAAATATTTTTATAATAATATTGATATTATTTCTCTTTTTCACTGTGTTGACATTTGCACGATGGTTGCAAAGGCAGTGGTGGGAAAGTGGCTGACACCCACACGAACCACAGTAACAGGGCCAAACTGAACTGAATCATTCATGTTTTCCTCGTCGCATGCTCACAGTGTTTCAAAAGCCACTTTTACTTCTGAATGTTCTTTGTGAAGCAGTAGAAATCCTTAATCTCATTAACTCTGAACCCCTGAGTGCACAGCTTTTTGTTTGGGTTTTTGGGGGGGGTGGGGGCGGTAATTAGGTTTATTTATTTAATTACTTTTTTTAATGGAGGTACTGGGGATTGAACCCAGGACCTTGTGCAAGCTAAGCATGTGCTCTACCACTTGAGCTACACCCTCCCCCCCCGAGTACACATCTATTTGAATGAGAAGTGCACACAGAGCCCTCGTGCAGCACACTGACACCCAGTCCTCACCCCCAGGAAAAAGCCGCCGTGCGACTGACCTGTGAACATGAGTGACTCCTTTCCTGGAATGCCTTTCTTATTTGAAAGAACAACTGATAAGCTATGGCTATTTACACTTGCATTTTGGATAGAATGTTCTCAAAAATGGGCAAAGTGAGCCTGTCACTTTAAGGAAAACCACTGCCAGATATGGGGCCAGGGATAAAATTTGACTTTCACGTGGAAATTTTGGAAAATTTGTGCTCACTAACATGAACTTGAGAGCTTCCCAATCTTTAAAAATCTTTCCTGATGAGGTCAGTGATGATAGTAACCAGTCTGTTTTCTGGTTGGGGAGATTTTTTTCTTTTAATCATCCGTGATGAAATATGTCAACATTTGGAAGGTCTGCATAACTCACTGAAATAATATTTTCCAAATGTCCTATGCACGATTCTCCAAGACTGTGCATGGATAACAGAGCCCTTGGAAGTAGAAGAACCAGCCATATTTTCATACAATACATACAATCGAGCATAAATGGTTCATGGATATGGTTTCAAATTCTAAATTGCAAATAACCTTTCAGAAATTGTCATGCTTTGAGTTTTAGTGTAAGATCAAAGGTGAACAACCATGATTATCTAACGGGGCTATTTAAAACTCCTGCCTTTTCTAACTATACATTTGGATGAGATTTTCTTCACATATTTCAACCAAAACAACGTGTCCCAACAGGCTGATCGCAGAGGCAAATGGGATCCAGTCAGACATCAGAGATTTTTTTTTTTAATGTAAAACATTGCCGCTTTTCTCACAATTTTGTTTGTTTTGGAAAATATTTTCTATAAAAACGTGTTATTTGTATTAACATGGGAGAGCTCTATTATTGTTTTTATTTTCTTACCATTATTTCCAAATACATTGAAAGTAAGTATTTTTGAGTTTCCATTTTAATTTCTAACGTGAGGAATCTTGTATTAGAAATCCAATCCACATAAACAAATACTCTTTGGAGTCCTCAATAATTTTTATGAGTGTAAAGACATGTAAAGGACTCTTGAGACCAAAATTTTGAGAATCCCTGTCTAGCTCACTGTCCCTATCACCTCTCCTTGGGGCTGGGGTTCTGGTACCCCTTCTGCAGCCAAGCCCCAGGATGTGGTTCCTAATTCATGTCAGCCCCAGATCCATAATACATCTCGGACGCTTCCAGGAATTCCATGAGAATGGCCTGTGAGGGCTCCAGCCTGCTATGTGACCCGTGTCCTCAGTACCTACCCCTGCATGCACACACACACACACACAGAACAATGGCTCCTAGAAACAGTAAAGACCCAAGTCTTCCTCAACCCAGACGTTAAGACGTTAATAGTTAAAATTATCCGAATGCGGCTGTCGTGAGGATTAAATGAGACAATGGGTGATATTAGCTATTCCCCATCTGCAGACCCGTTCTCACCTTCCCCCACCCTACTCCGTGGCCCTGGAGCCGTCCAGTTGGGTTTGGCCAATGGAAGGCATGGTGGGAGGAGCCAGAGGGCAGGAGGAAAAAGAGGTTGGAGGGCTTGTCACCCTCGGACATGTACACATGTGTACACACCCAGAGCTGGGCAGTGCCTCTAGAGGAGGCAGAGCTGCTGTTGGACAGCTCCCCACACAGGGCACGTCCCCTTCCCGTTGTCCCTCAGCCCTCGGAATGGTCTTTGTTGTCCCCGAGGTGCTGGACTTCCCGCCCTTGTTGGTCTCCTTTAACAGCCCGCATCTTTGTGAACAGCTCCTCCTGTCAGTCCTCCTCAGTCATGCCGTTCCGTTCCTGCCGGGATCTTGACTGATGGACGCAGGCTGTGAAATGCTGTAATCCTGCATGTGTTGGCACCAAAGTGAGTCCTATTCTTTCTGACCTGACGTCTTCTATGACCACTGGGCATCCCCAGCTCCTGGCTCACCCTCCTAGGAGGGCAGGAGGTGACAGGGACTTTTTCCCACTCAACGCAGTTTATTCTCAGCACCACTTATGTTCAAGGAAAGGAACAAACACCCTGAGCTTTTCCATCTTTGTGTCTTTCCTCCTGTACCCGGATTATTCTTCCATCATCAAAACCCCCAGATGTCAGCTTCTTAAGAAAACTTTCCATACCCCCCAATCATAAATAATGTCTTTCTCCCCCAAGCACCTCTTTTAAAGCACGTATCTCTTTTTAACTTGTATTCAATTAGATTCAACACACGTTTACCCAGTGCTTATTTTCTGCCAGGCCCTAAGCCAGACACGAAACAGTGCAAGGAAAAATACTAGACAGCCCCTGCCCTCAGGGAGCTCGCACTCCCGCTGGGGAGATGCTGATGATGCAACAGGAAAGAGGTCGTAAGAGAAGTTTCTACAAATTCTATACTGTGGTTAAGAGAAGCACTATGGAAACATCCAGATAGGTGAGGGCAGATCAAGAATATTAGGACAGCAGTACCCTCTCCAGAGAGTAGGTTCAGGAAGGCTGGAAGCTTCCGTCTAAGGGGTACTCAGCACACAGGCAGCTAACATGGCAGAGAACATACGAGTAGCCATTGGGGAGGGTGCCGGCTACATCAATGAGCCCCAGGCCATGCCCTTGGGTCCCTGCTGGGTCTGTTGATGGCCTGCAGGAATGACATAGGACCTCCACGTGCCCTGGGGAAGAAACTCAGTGCTGTCTGGTGGGCCAGGGGACCAGAAGAGGCTTGAGATCTGATGAAAAGTCTGCAGGGGCTTCCCACCCAGAGCCACAGAACTGGACCATAGATACTAAAGGTGGGAGGTAACACGCTGCCCCCACACAGCCAGACAGGACCTCAGGGGCCTCCAGGCCATGTACCCGCCATTCTGTAGGAAAAAGCAGACAATATGAAATGGTGTTATGTGAATCCAAGACATCCTTCTCCTTCACCCAAGGTCTTGTAGACCCTCTAGCATGATGGAGGAGACCAGAGAAGGGGAGAAGGTGTCCCCAGGATTGAGCATTTCCCCCAAAAGAATGAGTCACTGGTTCCTGACGAGATGGCAAATGAGCATAAGCTGCTGGCTCCTTCCCCCAAAATTAATTTTGGAGAAACTACAGCAAAGAAAAAAGTCATGGATCTGAGGATCTAAACATAAAACTGTGAGAAATCCCTGGGAGACAGAAGGCTCCTGAAAGCTGAGAACAGTTGTGTGTGTGAAGAGGGTGGGTGGGTGGGTGAATGGGAACTGAGGGGGAGAAGCCCCAGTGGGAGATTAGGTTGATTCTAAAGCTTTGATCTTGTACTGCCCTTCTGTCCCCTAACACCCGCCAACCCCCCCATCCACAGAGCTACCCTGAGATGACCACTGTCTGCATAGAGCAAGCGTCATCACAACCCAGGCCTCCAGGATTCCAAGAGTATTCGAGAAATCCTAAAACTCTACTGGGATAAGAGCTCATGGGACCAGAAGTGTGCTTCCAGCTGCCCTTGGTGTTCACTCATCCATCCAACACTCCTTCCTCCGCATCCCCCAGCGGTCAAGGCTGGTGTATCCACTAAGGACATGGCTACGTCTCAAGTTCAGCTTCTTTCAAAGGCGAATGCCGGACAGAGGGGCTGCACAGTAAAGGAACAGCATCTAAAAGGGACCCTCAATTGGGAAGGGGCAGCAGGTTTACTGGAACAAATCAAGAGGGTTTCTGCAGGAACAAAGTTTCTCTGCCTTGGAGCTCATCCTCTCCCCTCATTTTTAACTTCACCAGGAGGTAACAAACTAGGGTTTTAGACCCTCCCCACTACACATTACAGACAGAACAACTGTATTCCCAAAGGAACATAAATTTACAGGTCAAAATATTTTGACCTCAAGAACTAAAAACCACATTAAAAGAAAGATAACAAACTGAACATCATGTGTCCCATGAAGCAGGATAACTGGGGCAGATGGATCAAGATTTTTAAATAAGCATAATAAATGTCCTCAACGAAAGAGACAGAATTGAAATATGAAATAGGAAAAGTCATAAAAATAAACAAATAGAAATACTGTATATGAATAATAATTGAAACAAATAAAAGAGATAAATGGCTGGATGGATAACCCTGAAGGCAGAATACGTAAGAAGGAAGATCACATTGAGGGATTCTCCTGGGAGACAGCAGAAGAAGATAATAAGAAAATTTTAAAGAAAGACTAAGACACGTTGTAAGTAAATAGAGGTACTAAAATTCAAATAATGGAATTCCAAGAAAGAAAGGAAAAAACAGAGGGTAGGAAATATTTGAAGAATTTAAAAGATGAGAGACCTCAGATTGAAAGGATTTATAGAGTGCCAAGTAGGATAATAAAGAAAAACTCACATCTAAAAATCAAAGATACAAAACATTCTAAAAGTTTTCTCACAGAAAAATAAATCATCTAAAAAGGTAAAGACTCTGATTTTGTCAGATTTCTTAACAGTACATTGGATATAGGAAAACACAGAGAAATATTTTCAAAGCATTAAGGGAAAACACTGAACCTAGGATGTTTTATATAGCCAAATCACCATTTATATACAAGAATGTCATTAAGAGATTTTCAGGCATATGAGGGTTACAACACAAAATCCCATTTTGATAACTCTCGGAAGAGCACACAGAGAAAAAGAGAAATAAATCCAAGAAAGTACTGCATAAGACATTCGATGGAAGAGTGATCAAATACCTTAGTAAATCTTGTTGTTGTCTAAAAAAGCAAGGCTCAAACTAAAGATTTAAGAAGAAATAAACAGATTTATAGCCCTTAAAACCAGGATTTTGGGCACTGTCAAGCACATAAACATAAGTGTAGGTCTTAAGTTAAAAGCAACCATCATCATAATAAAAATAGGAGACATAACTTTAAAATAAGTTTAAGAAAGTTCATCTATGCAATGGAAACCATAAAATAAGAAAAAATAAAAGACAAAAGGAATGTAGAGTGAATGGAAAATATGAAATAATATGGAAATAACTCCTTATTTGGTTGCATTACAACACATAAGGGGATTTAGCTCACCAATTAAAACACTGAGGATCACTCTAAAATTAGAACAGTGTGGTGTTACTGCACAGGTAGGCAGATAATTAAAATAAGTTAGTAGGTACAGAAACAGGGCCATGTGCACAAAGAAATTTATTATATGATAGAGCTGACATCTCAGATCACTGAAGTAAAGATAGAATTTTAAATAAATGGTGTTGAGACAACTGGATATCCATTTGGAAAAAGATATAATTGGACTCATACCTCACACCCTACCCAAGAATAAATAAACAGAAGTATATTAGAAATTTATGGCAGATCAGTGAAACCACACGAGTTTAGAGGAAAACAAGTGATTTACCTTATAATTCGGGGTTGGGAAAAGGCTTTCTCATTATGACTCAAAACTCAAAATCAAAAAAGATAATTCAATTATATATAAAATATTAACATAAACAAAGTCAAAAGGCACACACTATACTGAGAAAAATACTTGGAATGCATATCACAGGTAAAGGGCTGATAACCCTAGTAGGTAAACAGCTCATGAAAATAAAAAGGAAGAAGCCAGAGACTAATGAAAACACACACACATGCACACACAGAAAAAATGAGAAAGAGAGAGAAGATACTAAAAAGATGATCAGAAGAAGAGATATGGCAATTAAACCCACACGGGTAACACTGAACTTTTTCTAACAGTATTGTTGGTAGTGACGAAAGCTCATTAGAACTTTTCCTCCCTTATGTGCAGAGTGTATTTCTTCCTCTAAATGCTTTCAAAGGTTTTGTTTTTCCTTTACTTTCATTTTCACCATTTTTATTATGATGAGTCTGGGTGTGGTTTTCTTTGAGTTTATCCTGCCTAGGGTTTATTAAGCTTCTTGACTCTTGAATCCACCAACAGGAAATAAAGTTAAAATTCAATTAAGGTGTTTGTAGAAGTATGGAGCACATACAGTAAAGGCCCCGAAGAGGAGTCAATCTATCAAGCTGGTGAAGGGAAGGAGATGCCAGGAATGGACTTACGCAGGTGTACAGAGTGTGGGAGAGGCAGTCTAGGTACAGAGGACAGTGTGAGCAAACTGTGTGAGACACGACACATCCAGACCCAGCTCTTTGTTTTCCAGTGCTCTTTCACTTCTTATCACCTTTAAAAAATATCAGCTGACTTAGTAAAGTTCTTAATGACATGTCTAGGAGGGACATGTTTTCTCATATTGTCTTGTCTTTTCAAGGGTGAGTGGCACTCCCCTCTTTCCCGGCACCCCCTGAAGACCTCTAACATGGGGCTTTGAAAACTTAAAAAAAAAAATTGAATCCTAATCTTCGGACAGTACTTGGGGAACTGTCCTGGTTTGTCAGTTTATGAAGATACAGTGCCAGAATGAAAGGACAGTTTTCCCAATCAAAAAGGCACAAAATCTGCCTCTTTAGACAGTACCAAGTTAATTGGTTGAAGCAGTTTGAGTCTCTTAGAGACAGAATAAGTAAAGAATTTCATTTTATCACCCAAACTTGTACCTATTAAAACTAACCCTCCAAACCTTAGATGTTCATCCAGCATTAATTATGACATTTAAGAGGCTAAAATTAAGTGCTTTGTTGGCTCCTTTAGATAATTTACATATCATTACTTTATAATTTATGTTGCAGTGGTTTTTATTGAAACTAGTCAATGAAAATGGAATGATATTACCTCCAAGCTTTCAGGACCCTAGGGTCAGAGTCACTAAATTTTTTTTCCTTTAAAAGTATAATTGTCAATTTAAAAATATATGTATGTAGAACTTAATCATTTATTTTAAAAAGAAAAGCATGAAACTGAAATGAGTTAGTATTTATAATTTCACTGGGGTTGAATCAAACCCACAATCAATGCTTTGTAATATAGAGGGTGAGAAGAAAAAAACCAAAGGATGGAGAAAAATCCAGCCAGAGTAGAGAAGAGAAAGCAAGCCAAAAAAAAAAAAAAAAAAAAGCAGAGGAAATGACATTGTTTAACTTTGTTAGCCCAGAACCTTCCAAATTTATTTACGTGGAAGCCAAAGGGCACCCCCAGCCCCGTGAATGCTCCCAAGGACACAGTCTGGGAAACCCTGGTTATAACCATCTTCAAACTCGCTCCAGGAGCAGTGTGTGTCATTTGTGCAGAGTTTAGACTCCAGAGACTTAGAATGCTTGTGGAGAGCCCTTTGGCATCCACCAGTTTCCAGCCAAGAGAAGTGGCCCTGGTGACTACACCTCAGCCTCCCACCAGTCCCTCTCCCACAGCCCCCTCTAGTCTGCTAGTCTGCAGTCTAGGGGGCTATGAAGTGTTTTGTGAAGCCCAGTACACATGTGAGAAGTTTCTGTTCTCCGTTCGGACCCTGGGCACCTGGCACCTCCACACTAAGCTGGGGGATGAGCTGGGGACGTGCTCGCTTACCTGGAGCCTGCACCCTTGCTGTGCCCGGGGGGAGCCGGGCAGCAGAGGCCAAGGGAACAGAGATTCTCGAATCATGAGAGATGCCCGCCCATCCTGAGAGCAGACATCGTGAGCCCTTGCCCTGAACTCCTTCTTGATTCCATCTCTATTCCATTTTCCCTTTCTCCTGGTCCTGTGGTCTTTTCTGGCTGTCTCCTCTGCCTGCCTCCCTCCCCATCCTGATTGTTAGCTCCTTCTTCTCTCTTTTGCGATCCTACTGGCCAACAGGGTCATCCTGGTCAGAAAGGGATCCGCCAGGACTTCCTGGGACTCTGTCTCCCACTCTGGATAAATCCACCTCACATGCCACGACCCCTCCAAACCCTTCTAAAGCCTTAATCCCCGGCACAGTGACAGGGGGAGCCTGCCCTGAATGCTTCAGATGGGGTGGGGTGGGGTGTCTGTTGTCCATGTCCCTGTCTGCCTCTGAGTGGGGAGGGGGACAGCTGTTTCTGGAACAGAGTCTCCTCCGAGTCCCTGTCTCCACCCTTCTCCCGCCACAGAGAGAGGATCTGGCCGATGTGACATTTCCTGACAGCTCTGACAGGCCTCAAGGAGACAATTAATGCCTCACAGCTGCCTCTACCAGGAAAGGTGCCGGAAGAGGAGGAAATGTGGGGGGGGAGTGTGTAAATTTGCAAAAAGTTTTAAAGCAACAGTAAACAACAGGGAGGGAATTGAATTGAAACCTGACTGAACACATGCCTCTTGGAATCCCTTCAAGGGCCAAGAGTGGGCATCTGAGGCAAACCTAAGGAATCACCACAGAGAGAGGCCAACAGACTTCTCCTCACTGTTGGAATTTCTAGAAAGAAGACGAAAGCTGGTGGCAGGGTGTCTGCCCCTGGCCTGGAATCCTGAAATGTCTGACCTTGAACCCTCCTGCCTCGCGGACGGGAGTGGGCATTGGCTAAGGTTGCGGGTGTCCAGCTGCCAGGGCCAGGGAGAGGGTGAGCAGCCCCTGGGAAAGCGGTTTCTGATGAAAAGGCAGACAGACAGACAGAGATGGACGGGTCTCCTTCCTTCCCAGACACCCCCACGTCTGCCTGGGCAGACAGATGGGCCCTTCCTCTGGGCTTTACAGATTAATGCGTCCTTCTTATCAATTATGGAGACAAGAAAGTGTAATTTTCTCCCCATGTTTATACTGTTCAGGATTAATCTGCCTATAAATGGATAATCTGTCAGCTTTCTGAGACACTGAAGTGGGGAGGGGGTGGGCAGGAAGTGGGGAAGAGATTTACCAGTGGGTAATGCCATCTGCTTTATTAGGTTGTTTTATAAACCTGACATTCAATTTGTTCTGGAGGACTTGGTGACGGATTATTCTGTAAATTCCCAAATAATTACGATAACCAGAGAAAGGGGGAAAAAGGAGAGAGGGAGGCGGGTTGGCAGGGGTGGGGGGCTGCCAGTGCATCTGTGAGTAATGGTTCTGGAGGTCAGCATCCATCCTTAGCCCCTTCCGAGGGGAGCTGGAGAAAGGCCACCTTAGAGGGGGACTGACAAAAGGACCTGAATAGCCTTCAACTCCTGGTCTCATCCTCCACCCCAACCCTGCTTTTTAAGCATTCAGACTCCCTGCTCTCCACAACACGACAGTGAATTCACTTGAGTGGAGACTGTGTTATCAATAAGTATCTTATATTCTTTCTCCTGTCGCCTGGCTCTGAATCCCGGGCTCTCTTTACTAACATGTGAGCTTGGGTAAGTTCATTTTAACTCTGTGCCTCAGTTTCCTCAATGGTAAAATCGAGACAGTAGTAACACTTGCCTCCCATGGTTGTTGCCAGGATCAAATTAGATTTTATTTGGAAAGCACTTTAAAACAGTGCTTGGTGCATGCTAAGTGCTGTATGAACTATTTGCATTTTTATTATTTCTTTGTGTTTGTATCCTGCGGTCCTGATGGTATAGAACACTCTCAATAGATACCTGACGGTTGGGTCTGGAGAATCATCACAGTAGAATCAGAATCTCGGCGCTAATAAGGGCTTCAGCAATCTCAGGATTCACCCCTCGCCCCGCCCAGTCCCCTGCTTGAACCCTGCCAGGGACACACAGCTCCCTGCCCACGCTGCGTGCCTCAGACCTTCATTCTCACCTATAGCCAAGGGCTGCCTCTCCCGGGAAGCCCTCCAGGAGGGCTAGAGCCCCTGCGTTCACACAGCAAGGCTGGGCAGAGCCCCTCCGGTGAAGCACAGTCTTGATTATGTACTCCGAGAGCTCGTTTCTCAGCAGAATGCTATTCAATTACCCAGAGCACGTTTATCCTTTGAATTTCTGAGCGCTGCCTTCCGTGGCTTCAGTAATCTTATTTGCTGCTCGTGCTGAGGTGAAGGGAGTGGGTGGGGGAAGGAAGGCCACACGGTGTGTGGCCCCAAAGCCCATCTACCTGACACCGTCTTGTGTTCTGGGGCCCTAGCATGTGATTCCCTGGGTGCCCAGGTCAGGGGAGGGGAGAGGAGGGACTGGAATCCTTACTGCCTGCTCTTTCTGGCCATCTCTGTGCCTTTTGTCTTCCCAAGGACAGCTTTCTGTTAGTTTAGTTGGTTACCAAGATAAACAGATTCTGGGAGCGGAGTCCCTGTGGCTTCCCATAAAAACGGTGTTGAGCCATGGGCCACAGCTGGGTGGGATACGTGCCCCCTTACATCTCAAAGTGCGTTCTTGACTGTCGGCCTCCATGTCATGCATGTGAAAGCACTACAGACACCAAGAATTTACTCCACTTTCAGAAACGGATGTATTATTAGGTTAAGTAGTTCGCTGCATCTAGTGATGCATGGAGTCAGGATCCGGAGGACGGAGGGGGCTTCTAGCGCGTTGCCTGTCCAGAACCCACCTCCCCACTTCTTCCAGTAAAAGAACTCTCATCCTTAGTGGTTTGGATGGGACTGTCGCTGCCCTTCGTCAGGGATGTGCACAAGACCCTGTCCTGGCCAATCAGAATAATTCTTGATCTTGGCCAAAGAGCTTGAATCACAGGTGGTCACGTGACCCAAACCCAGGCAATCAGATCCTTCCACAGGACTCCTCTGTCAAAGCTGTTGCGGAAGAAGCAGCTTTATTCTTCCCGAGTTGCTAATCTGGCACGATGCTAGCCTTCAGCTATCCATGGACACCATGCTCCCCAAGAGGACAGCACCTGGGAGAGGCAAAGCCCTGAGGACACTGCGGAAATCGTGAACCCAGCCTTGCCTAAGCAGACATACCCTCTAGACTTTTCATGGGTCAGAATATTCCCTTTTTGCTGGACAGTATGAGTTGTGTTACTGTCATACAAGACCTCATTAGCACAGGCTATAATTAGCACCTCCTCCCCATTTCTCAAGCTTTATCGCACAAAGTCAAGGCGTTTGTCAAGGAAGGTTTGGGAGCTGGGGTGATCTCCTGCGTCTCAGCCAGAGTCAGGTTGTACCACTTTGTGGGACTCTCCCAGTTCCCAGATGCTCCTCTTCTGTTACAGGCCACCCCTCCAGCAATACTTCCCTAGTATTATTCCTGTGTACACTGACAGGTGACCTCCTTTTGGTTTATAAAGTTTCTCCTACACTCTTCCTAATGATCTTTGTCCCCACCAATAATCACAAACTCCCTAGGGATAGGGAGATCAACTGCTCCTTCCTTGTCTCCATCAATTTCTGGTCCAAGGTTCTCAAGTGCCTGTTATGGAGTCTGGAGGTGTGAGGGTATCTGCATGTTTGTGTGTGTATGAGTGTGGTCTTGGGGATATGTGAGAATGAAGTTGGAAGGACTGCCAAAAAGCATGGATGCTGCAGACTGGAGGAAGAGAGAGAATAAAGATCTTAGCAAGCAAGACTCCTTGAGTTTGCAGAGTCTGAGAGATTCTGCTCAGTAACTTGAGCTGGTTTATTCAGACCCCATCTTCTACCAAAAGAAAACCAAGGGAACTTACAACCATGGTTGCTGAGATACAGACAAGGATGACATAAATGTGGTGTTCACTTCCTTAATTGTGTGTCCTGCCCTGGCACCAGGCCCACTCGAGGACCCCAAGAGCAGGCTCACTCCACCAACTGTGGTCCTCGCCATCTGGCCTGCCCAGAATCTCTGGCTGAGCTGACAAGTAAAGGGCTTTTCCCAATGAAGGCGATCTGTAAAGACTGGAAGAGGTGACTGCTTCTTCAAATGTGCAGACACGAATGCAAGGCTATGAGGACCATGAAGGATCAGGGAAACATGACACCACCAAAGAAACAAAATAAAGCTGCAGCAACCGGCCCTAAAGAAATGGACACCCACAAACAGACTGACAAAGAAATTCAAAATAATTACCTTTAAAAATGAAAAGACAAGCCACAGACTGGGAGAGAACATTCACAACTTATACGTCTCACATAAGACTCATATCCAGAATTTATAAAGGATTTTTAAAACTCAATAATGTGAAAAAGAGGTGAGGAAGGTACAGTTCAGTGGTAGAATGTGTGCCTAGCATGCACAAGGTCCTGGGTTCAATCCCTAGCACCTCCATTAAAAATAAATAAAAAATGAATAAACCTAATTACCTCCCCTGCCAAAAAAAATATTTTTAACCAAAAAGACAATTCACTCAAGAAGGTATAGAAACATCCAATAAGTACAGTAAAAGATGGCCAACATCCATAGTTGTTCAGAAAATACAAATTAAAGCCATGGTGGATACCACTTCATACCCAATAGAACAACTAAAATATTAAAAAGAAGACAATGTCAAGCACCAGTGATGATGTGGAGCTGCCAGAACTCTCACACATGGCTGATGGGGGTGCAAGATAGTACAACCTCCTTGGAAAAGAGTTTTGCAGTTTCTTAAAAAGTTAAACATACAACAGCCATTCAACTGTTAGGCATCTACCCAAGAGAAATGAAAACACGTGTTCACATAAAAGCTTACATACAAATGTTTACAGCAACTTTATTTGTAATAGCCCAAGACTGTAAACAACCTAAATGTCTATCAACAGTTGAATGGATAAGCAAATTGTTGTCCCTCCATACAATAGAATACTACTCAGCAATGAAAAAGAAAAGAATGAACTATTGGCACCTGCATGAATCTCAGACACATTCTGCTGAGTAAAAGGAATCAGAGATACATAAAAAAGCACATAGTCTTTATTTCCATGTCTATGAAGTTGGAGAGCAGGCAAATTAATCTGTGGTGCTAGTGTGTTCAGTGCACACACATGCCAGGCATATCATCACACAGGTCTGTGCAGGGCCATTGTAGCCATGTGTGTGTGCATGCGTGTGCATGCAAACCTACATGCCCTGGCTGAGTGGACCCATGCATTGGGTTCCACGTTCAAGTCTTCGGTTCATATCAAACATGGGAGCCTCTGTCTGTAATAACAGTCTGGCTTTCTCCCCACTCTGTCCTGGGACTCCTCACCTGCCCACAGGCCCCTGCGCTCACAAACAAAAGGAAGGGTTTTTAGTGACTTTCCACTCGTAAAATGAGTTATTTCCTGACTCGCAGATTTCCTCCTCTAATTAGACGCTGATCTCCTCCATCAGCTTATGGAAGAGGGAAGACAAAGGGCCGGGACTCAGGGAGACTCAGGGCATGTGCGCGTGTACGCGTACACACACACACACACACACACACACACACACACACACACAGGGAGCGGATGGGGTGTGGTTCTCACAGTGTGGTGGGGACCCTGGGGTTCTTCCCAACTGAGATAAACATCTGCAGACTCCCTGGAGCACCTCACCCGCCTCACACCATCATGGTCTTCTATTCTAGACCTGCATAAATGTTTTCAGCCACAAACACTAAGATTAATATCTTTAAATATCCTTTAAAGATAAAAATACCAATAATAATTCATCCCCCCCCATCAAATTACTCTAAGGCTTCTGCTGGTTTCTCCACTGGCAAGTGAGAACAGATGGGGTGAGGGAGGAAATTACCCAGTTCTCCTGCCTGCCTCCCCCCGAGAAATGGGGGTTCAGTAGGAAGCTGCGGCAGCCACTCCGCCTGGTCTAGAAGTAACTGGGCAGGGGGCCGAGGCAACAGAGTCCCTCTGCCTCTTTTCAGCGAAATGCAGTTTATGAAAGTGAGAAGAAAGTTCGAGACCACGCTCCAACCTCTTCATTTTAAGGAAGGCTGAGGCCTGGGAAGGAATTTGGCGCTGCCTAAGCTCAGGGATCCACTGTCTTCTGCCTCCTAGAATTCTTCCCGTCACCTCCTGCCTCCCCCACTCCATCTCACTGGGCTTTGGGGATGGGGGTGCTGGAGAGGGAGGGTGGAGGGAAGGATCCCCCATCCAGGGAAGATACAGAAAAGGACCACAGGAGAGCATCTCGTGAAACGGAGAAATCCCCTCTCCAGATGATGAAGTCTCCACAGCCCAGACTTCCCATCCAGAAGCCCACCACCTGCCCCGCCCCCTCTGCTGACCTGCTTAACCCAGGACACTGTCGCTCTTATGCTTTGATTTTGCCAACACCGGCAGCCTTTTGTTCTATTATTCACTGCAGAGTGGATGCTGGGTTGCCTCTCCTCATTACAGGCTGGGCTGGGCTGCCCACTGCCTCCCCAAGGCCACTGGATCATGTCATGTCCATCAATAAATCAGTAACAGAGACTGGCTTTGAGATGGCTTTTGGGGAAGAGGTTTGCACCATTTGAGAACCAGCATTTTCTCTGCTTTTTAAGAAATAAGAAGCATTCACCAACCGCAATGGATCTTGTTTGGATCCAGATGTAGCTGTGAAAATCTGTGAAGGACACTTGGGTTAAGCATGAACACAGACTGGATGGGATATTAAGGGGCCGACCATGAGCTGATATAGTTATTGAGGTTCTTGAACCACCATGATGGGATGTGGGGTGGGGGTGGGGGTCATTATATATTTTCTACTTCTGAAAAAAACTGGATAAGCTTCCTTTTGGGAAGAGAGTGGGAGAGGTTAAAATTAGCAGAAGAATGACAGAAGTGCAGGTAAAGATGCTAAGAGGCATATCTCATCTGCCCAGTTGACTGGGAAGCTTTTCAAGGCAGGCCCTGCTCTTAGGTGTGTGTTCCCTAGAGCAGCCAGCACACAGTGAGGCGTCACTAGTATTTACTCAACAAGTGAATGCATGAGTGAGCTCCTCCCAAATCTCAAACCCATTCCCTCCAAAGACAGAAAAGAGGCACAGAGCACTTCTAACCACACGGCATTAGGGGATAAACTTCTTTGCTTGTCCACAGTCTCTATGCTTACATACCCAAGGCTATAAGATCTATGCAGGCATTTCCTTTTGTTTACAGCTGTATCCCCAACACATAGTAGGTCCTCAACCAGTGTGTGCAATAAATGAATGAACTGGGGGTCAGGAGACCTGGGATCTAATTCCAGCTCCGCCGCCAGCTTGCCAGTCACTTCCCCTCTCTGGGTCTCAATTTGCTCCTCTGCGTGACGAGGGCTTTGTGCTAGATCCCCCGGGAGGTCACCCAGGCTAGACACTCCTTGAAGAACACAGAACATCGGTGTCACCAGAGTCACGCTGTGACCCATATTCTGTCCCTGGCAGCATCCTCCACAGGAAATCTTTACAGGACACCTCATCACCAGGTGCTCTGATAACCTATGGAGAAGCAGGCGTGATGGGGTTATACAGTAAAACACAGGCATGTGCAGCCAGGATGAATGTTCAGAGACCAGAGAAAGAAAATGCTCAAGAATGGGATGCCTGCCTTCTGCAAGAATGGCAAAACCTTCGTGACTTCATATTTTCATTCCGGAAGTTACTCTCCTCCCATCAAAATTCAGGCACTAAAAGCCCCTCCGGTGGCACTGGATGGTGTCCACCAAGGAGATAAAGTTGGGAGCTGGGACAGCGGAAAACACAGGGGAAGCCCTAAAGAAGCCATTTGCCAGCATGTAGCCGTAGAAATACAGGTGTAATTGAGCAGGGGGAGAGGCCAGTGACGCTTTTTATGACTAATCTTTAAATCTCCAAGGAGAGAAAACACATTCCAAAGTGACTGCAGGAAACAAGAACAGGGTGGGACCACAGAAGATCCAGCACAACTCAGAATCAGGGATTAGGGAAGGGCTCTGCATGCCCAGCTAGCAAGGGTGAATTTAAAGAGAGCTGTATGCAGTGTGGTTCCCTAGGTGGACGAGCGCACACAGTTCTCAGTCTCTGTGAGGGTTCGCTCTCTCCAGCTAAACTTTCTGCTGTTGGGTGCCCTTCAGACATTGCTATGACTGAGTGAGTCCCCAGCGACCCCTCCGTCCTCACCCACCCCTTGCAGAAAATCTGCCTCTCTGGAGTTGTTACTGGTCCATATATATTATGTATGTATTATGTCTTTGTGGTGTGGGCGAAGAGGTGGGTGGGATCCTCCAGTTTACAGAACCAGGAGGTGGAATTTGCGGGTTGGCAGGGTTATTCTTACTTCTAAGCCTTGACCTCCCTGCCGCCGCCTCCTCCCCTGAGCAGCAGCGCTGTTTTGCCAGCGGTGCCTTGCTCAAGGTCAGGGCGCAGCCAAGGCCAGGAGGAGGGGGCGGCGGTTCCCGGCACTGCTGTCACCTGACATTTACTTTACAGGCTGTTGACTCCCAAACAATACAATACATGCCGATTTGCAAGGTACCTTCCGTCTAGTTTTCCAGTAATCCATTTCCACCAAACAAACAACGCAGGTTCCCCAGGCCCTGCGCGGACCTGGAAAAACACAGCGCTTGGCTGGGCTCCCGGACTCGGGTTTGCCGGTCCTCTCCCGGCCAGCGCCGGCCTCCGCTGGATGGAAGGGGCCATGCCATGGCGCCCAAGTTCCTCGAGAGGGCAGCCGCGAGCCGCAGAACCTCCGACCGCACCCGTCTTCCCGGGGTGGGCCCGGCGTGCGCCTGCGCAGACCCGAGGCCGCCGCGGGCCCCGCGCCCCGCCCTCGCTTCCGGCGGCCTCGGAGGTGGGGGCTGCCGTGGGCCGCCCGCCCGCCGGGAGCGGGGGTTCTGCTGTCCCGGGAGGAAACAGTGGGCGGATTTCAGCCCTCCGAGCCGGACGGCCTTCCTCCGAGGCCCCGGAGACGCGATAAGAGGCAGAGCGCTGCCTTCGCGTCGGGGGTGTGGGGAGAACTCCCGGCCGGCTGGGAGGCAGCGCCACCGCCGCGCCGCGAGTCCCTGGCGGGTACCGCCGGCCGCCGCTGCCGCCTCCCCGGCCGGCCTCTGGCAGCCCCGCCGCCCCGCCGCCGTCCATCGGCCTCCACTCGGAGCAAAGAGCGCTTCCATCTCTTATTTTCAGAAGTCACTCCGTCCTGGAGGCCCGGGGCGTGCGGAAGAGCCCCAGGGCCAGGCCTGTGGGTCGAATGCTCTTACAGCTTAAAGAGTTTCAAGGCCAGAGCTGGAAACGCCTTCAGGGGTCAGCCAGGCGTGAATGAGAAAACGGGAAGTACATTGTCCAAGGCCACGAAGTTTGCTAGTGAGGAACACATCAAACCATGTCAGTCCCCTACTTGGGACCCTGTAATCACTCCCCTAGACCTTGGGAGAAAGTTGGTGCTCCTTAAAAAGGCCATAAGGCCCTACAGCATCATCTGCCCCTGCTTAGTCCCCCCACATACCCCTCCCTTCTCCATCTCTTGTCTTTGCCTGATCACCTCCGTGAGCTCAGCCTCCGGCTGCCCGTCTCTGCAGTCTAACTCATTTTATAGTTCTTAGTCCACACATAATTTTCTCTAGAAACCTTTCCAGTTTTACCTGCACTCCTCACCCAGAACCCCTATGCAACAGAGTGTTCCAGGCACCGCATGCAGAATCTCCCTGCTTGTTCACCCCGGAGTCCCCTTTCCCCCCTACTCCATGAAAGTTCCCACCAGCATCTAAGCCAGTCCTGGACCCAGGACAGGGACTCCATATACATGTGACGTATTAATGAGTGGGTCAGAGCCAGCCATCTAGGCCCCAGTACCTTTCACCATATTGCCCACTGGCCCTTTTACTCTTGTAACTAAAATCAGACTTATGACATGAAAGGGCCTGTGCCATACGGCAAAGGTAGGCGAACCAAGCCTCAGAATGAGAGCCAGTTCTTCAAAGAACGTTACGTTCCTTACTTCTGCAGCCATGGGAGTAATTTCCAACTGGCGTTTTCCCTGTCCCTGTACTCTAAGGGGTCACTTCTGACTTGTTATCCTTGTGATTTCACTCAGAAAAGTGACCTCACAAAACAGACTTCAAACCATGTTTTGAGAAATCTGAGTGCCCAAGGGGCCCCATGAGCTCTCTTCAATTGGAGCAGCACCACTTTTTTTTCCCCCCTTTTCAGGTATTTCTTGTGGAAAAGAAAAGGAGCCAAGGCTTCTATTAATGCTTTAAGAATGTTTAGAAGTCTTCAGCGCCAGAGGATTGCAGAGTAGAGCAGCTGAGGAGCTGTGAACAATTGTTAACAGCTGATCATTTCAAAGGACTGGAGCCTACTTCCCAGTGAAGCGCATGTGACAAGTTGCCAACCTCCTGAGCCTGTCTTCTTTCCTTTTATGTGGTGTCTGCTTGTTATTCGTCATTATTTCTTCTTCCCTAATAGCAGGGAACCTGATGTTTAATGGATACAGTAAGGAAATGAGAGGTATTTTTCTCAAAATTTGTTACATTTATTGAAAAAGGTTATGTTGCTTCTTCATTGCAGAAGAGAGTTGAATATTTTACATTTCCCTTTTTTAAAAAATTGTTGTTTGAGGCCCTATATACTTTTTTCTTTTTCTTCTGCAAGTAGCCGGGCTCCAAAGATGTTCAGGTCCTTGTCCCTGGAACCTGTGAATAAGCTACCTTGTAGGGCTAGAGGAACTTTACTGGTGTGATTATGTTAAGAATCTTAACCAGATTATCCTGGATTATCCATATGAGCCCAATGTAATCAGAAGGGTCCTTATGAGACAGGAGGGAAGAGGGCAGAGCAAAACCATTAAAAGAACACAACTTCATTAAACACAGCAGTTAGCACCAAGATGAAGGAAGGTTCAACTCCCATCGACCTTGAGCTTCAATATGCGCTCATTGTAATACAATAGCCGCTAAATGGCACTCCCACAGGCGCCATGACAGTTCTGAGGCTGACCATAAAAGGTCAAAAAGTGGGTGAGGGCCCAGTTCCTGGGAATCCCAGCCCCTTCCCCAAGGCAGTTGGAATAATCTTCCCGCTTGTTAGGTATGAAGTTACCAAGACCTTAAAAACTAACAACCCCCCAGCCCCATGGCCTCTCTGGCTTTCTGAGACAGTCTGCACCCTGTCTATGGAATACCATCTATGAATAAATCTACCTTCACTCTACTATGGCTCACTCCTGCCCCTCAGCTGGAGGGGCACGTCCCAGGGGCTCGTCGGAGACCTGGGACACAGCCATCCTTGCACGGCCCACTTTTCCTGCATCACTTACAAGTAGGCAGTAAAAGTGTCAGAGTCAGGGAAGGAGATATGTTGGTGGAAGCAGAGGGTGGGTGTGAAGGCAGTGCAGGAAAGACCCAACAGCACACGGATGGCTTTGAAGATGGAGGACCAGAGCATAGGCACGGAATTCAGGTGGCCTCCAAAAGGTAGAAAAAGGTGAGGAAATGGAGTCTCCATTAGAGTCTCCGGAAAGAACATAATGCTTGATTTTAAAACCTTGATTTTAGCCCAATGAGACCAATTTTGGACTTCTGGCCTTCAGAACCATGAGAAAAGTTTGTGTTATTTTAAGCCACTAAATTTGTGGTAATTTATTACAGCAGCAAAAGGAAACTAATGCCACCTCCCCCAGGGGAAAAAATACCCACCGCGGACCCACCTTAATGGAAAGAAGGGGATTAATTAGAAACAGGAGACAACTGGACTCGAGGAGAGAGGTTCCTGCAGTTGAAGGAGGAATGTGAGGGGCCACCCAGATGTACGTGCATTCTGTGTGATTCCAAAAGAGTGTAAGCTGGTACCGCGAAGATATGTCTGTGCAGCACTCGCAGGCACTGACTTATGTTTTAACTGTTTGTACAGCCATTTTTATTTCCCCTGCTAGCCTGGAAGTTTCCCAGATGGTGTTCATCTTTATGATCCCATTGTATCCAGTGCCTTGTATGAATTTGTGAGGCATTTCACACTTGCCAAAAGCCCTGATGTGGCCATTATCCATTATGAGTCTTACCACAACTCTCGCGGTGTCAGGCAAGACCGGTAGTATTTTTTGTTTTCCTAAAGATTCGCACCCAAATTTCTCTGACACCCGGGCTCTGCTCTCCCCAGTATCCCATCCATTTTATCTGCAAAGTGAAGGCTAGGCCACAAATGAGAAGACTGAGACCCACCCGGCCTGCCAGGGGTCCTGAGACTGGGCTCTGGGGGAGGCCAGCTCTACTCTGTGGACCACCTTGGGCTTTTTCTTTCCTTTAAACACAGGAGAAAATCCTTTTGCCCAACTGGTGGTGGAGAAAAAAATTCCACAGCAGATAAAGCCATCCTGCTACTCAGAGACTTGGAGGATGTGGATGGAAAGTCGCCCTCTGGTTCTGGCTGCAGGCACAGGAGGCAGGCAAGGCTGCCTGTCAGAAGTCCCCACGCTGAGCCCCTGACACTTCCCCTGACACTGTCCTAAGGAAGTGTTGCTGTGGAGGTAGCAGGAGGAATGGTCATGCTTCCAGTCTGGACTTGAGGAACTCGCCTGAGGACAGGTCAGAAGAGAATGGTATTTATGACTGTTTTCCATTTAAAAGGTTCCCTGTATCCCATCAACATTCACATTTAGAAGCAGCACAGCCTCTGGCATTAGAGACAGTCTCAAGTCAGAGGTCCCCACTTACCAGTGGTGTGACCTTGGCAAGACATCTTACCTGGATGCCATCCCATGTCATCTGCAGAACATAGATAACACCTACCCTGCATATCGTTGGGAAGATAAAAATAGTATGTGTAAAATACCTGGAAATAAAAAAAGCACTCAAAGATAACTATATTATTTATAGTCAAGAAGACAGAGAGAGGGAGTGGATTTCTCAAGGTTGGACAGCTGGTAAATAAATGGTGGACCCAAGACCCCATCCTCAGCCCAAGTCTTCAGTTTCTTATCCAAAGGCCCTTCACTTCCCAGAACCTTCTGCAGCCAGGCGCCGGCCATCCAAGGCAAAGCTTCCTCACCGGGCTCACCCAGAGAAAACCAGGGGCTGCATCTGAGCGCAGCCCCGTCCCAGAAACCGCAGGAAGCCGCGCGCCACACAGCTGCACACATCTGGACCCCACTCGGCTGGAGCCCCAAAACCTC
This sequence comes from Vicugna pacos, assembly GCF_048564905.1. Classification (NCBI taxonomy): domain Eukaryota; kingdom Metazoa; phylum Chordata; class Mammalia; order Artiodactyla; family Camelidae; genus Vicugna; species Vicugna pacos. The sequence goes on along the minus strand of NC_133009.1, from coordinate 9,700,223 downwards.
TGGGCCGCCTGGGAAATGCCAGAGCGGCCTCGAGCATCGCCTCCGTCCTGCCGCTGCCCCCTCTCCCCCGGCTCCCGCCCAGGGCGCACAGGAACACTGAGCCGGCGGTCACAGTGGACCCCTGGCCGGGGCCTGGCACGGTCTCGGTGGGGTAGCTTCTTGCGCGTGTCCCTTTGGGGAGCCGGCCCTTCCAGCCGAGGCTTGCAGGGACCCCCGGGCGCGCACACTTCTGCAAACCGTTGAAGCCGAGCCCTCGCTTCTGCCCGCGTGGACGGTCGGCGCCGGGGCCGGGCTGGGGAGGAGGCCGCGCGAAGCCGCCCGGGGTGGCCGGGAAGCGCCGGGAGAGGGGCCTGGCGCGCGGCCCGCAGGGTTCAGGCGTGGCCGAGGCGGCCAGAGCGCGGCGGCCCGCGCCCCGGGCTGCGGCCAAGGCTGCCGCGGGGAGCTGGGTAACGTGGGGACGAGCCGGCGCAGCCCCCGGGGCTCCGCGGAGCCGCGCTGGACCGGCCCTCCCCGGGCGGCCTGCGCCGCGTCCCCGCGACACCGCAGGGCGGCAGACACGGGCTTCCTCCCCGGCCTCGTCACCTCGGGGCTCCCTGAGTAGACTGTGGAACGAACGAAAACGCGGCCCTGTTCTTCACTCTCTTGAGCAGTCCACCCGCGCACACGCAGGTCAGGCGCCCCTGGAGAACCACCGAGGGCCGAGTGCGCAACGGGGAGGAGGGGATGAAGTTCCAGAAAGTGAGCACCTGCTTTAGAAGGATGACAAGCTCGAGGAACCCAGAAACTCACCTGTGCTGAGCTCTCCCACCCCCGACCCCCGGGTGCTTTCCACAGCCCTGACTTACTTCCCCTTACTGTGATTAGTAAGACTGCAAATCACAAGGAGCTTTTGCATTTCCTCTTTATCCCTCTTTATCCTTGCAGCAACCTTGTGAAGCGGACAGGGCACTGGTACCTATCCGTTTCACAGATAAGAAAGCACCGGCTTGGGAAGGCCGAGGTTCTGTGCCTGTTTGCCCAGCTAGGCTCTAACAGAGGTCGAAAGCCCCTCTCCTTTTTCTCCCTTGGCATAGGGGCCAAGTTTCCAACCTCCAACATTTCTATGCAGGGATGACTCTATTTCTCAGACAATTAAGCCGTAGAGTCACTGCCACCTGGAGAGGTGGTGACAGCAAGTGACAAGGAAGCAGGTTCTCCTTATTGCAGAAGAAGTTCTGCGTGTGGCCTCCAGCTGGAAGGAAGTTCAGTAATCTGTGCCTTAGAGCAGCGATCCTGAAAGTCTTGTCCCCAGACTAGTAGCAGGAACATCGCCTGGGAGCTTGTTAGAAAAGCATATTATCCTGGACCTACTGACTCAGACACTCTGGAGGTGGAGTTCAGCAGTTTTGGCTTTAAGGAGCCCTCCAGTCGATTCTGTGATGCCCACTGTTCTAGAAAAGCCTGTCTATCGGCTAGATGCAGACCCTGCATCCAAAAGGCACGCTGCCTAGAGGCCCAAGAACGCAAGAAGTGAACTGGGAAGTCGAGTGGCAGTGTGATAGCTCCATTCCCCAGAATCTCTGTTAACTCTGTGTTTGTGTGTGTGTGTGTGTGTGTGTGTGTGTGTGTGTGTGTGTGTGTGTGAGTGAGTGTGTGTAAACCTTTGGAGCCCTATAAAATATTGGAAAGAAAGGAGACTTTTAGGTACAAAATTGCACAAAATTGCATTTACAAACCCACTCAACTCCCAATCACTCTCCAAGTGTACCTGCTCTGGACCAGTCCCTGAACTGGTTAAGAATGAGCTGGATGTTAGCTGACTCTTAGAGTTGAAACAGGTGCAACCAGGTCATTTCATGAAATGGAACATCATTGTTAGGTGCATGAGGTAATAAGTGGAGCAGACATTGCTGTGCCCTTCCCCTTGGCTAGCAGAAAGGTGGCACTGGCTGGGTAGGAGTATAGAGCCAGCCAGGGTTTCAGGGGAGGCTGCATTCCTCCCTGCTGGCCCCAGTGATTGACTTAGGAATGGCACCAGGCGTGATTCTGGCCAATGAGATATGGAGAGAGCTTGCTAGGGAGTTGATGAAGAATTTTCCTCCCTTCTTAAAAGGGACACAAGAAAAGTACATTCCCTTTTTTTGTATGTGGATGTCATTACCTGGAACTGCCACAGTCTTCCTAGACAAGGAAAGAAATTAGCCTAGAAGGGCAGCAGCGTATTGAGGTGACGGGGGAGAAAGTCAGGAGGCACCTGGGATCTTCATGTTGAGCCACTAAATTAGTTGGCTTTGGGTGTTGGCAGGGGTGGAGGGGTGGAGTGTGGGGGGAGAAGCCTTGAGATATTCTCATTAAATTAGATGAATTTGTTTTTTATTCAGACCATTTTTAGTTGGGTATTCTGTTACTTGCTGCCCAGATCATCCTGATACTGTTAATGTGATTAGAATCTTATTGGAATATACAAGAATATACAAGAAGAAAAAAAAGTCCAATAGGATGTCAAAGGGCGTTATCAGGAGGACATTCAGGACTTCTGGCAGCTCTAAGCATTGGATTGTCTTGTCTTCCACCTCTGTCTTGGGGTGACCAGTGCCCCTACTCGTGGGGCTCTGTTACTTTTCGGCTGTTGACCCCTTTTAGTGTCTGCTTTCCCTTTCTACGAACTGGCTGGGACTGTCCATAATTTTCAGTTCAAATTTCCAAGAATGAGGCCCCAGTTGGCCTACTTACCTACCATTGCTTCTGATAGGGAAGAGCTTTCCATGCCAGGCCACCCCATGGGCCACTGGTCAGTCTGTGGCTGTCCTTGAATTAGAATCCCACCCCTTATCTCATCAGCCGTGGAAAGGTGGATGGATGCAGAACATGGCCAGCCCCACCCAGCCTGAGGCCAAGGCCGTGGGCTGGGAAGGTTCCCTTAGAAGGAAACAATGCTATTGGCAGGTACTGGGACTGACTTGCCAGCACAGCCTTCATGGGGAACAATGAAATGACAGTGTGAGCCAACCGGGGTCAGAGCAAAGGAATCCACTCCTACCGCAATCGCTCTCCGCCATTGATCTGTTATACACTCAAGAGGAAGAGATGTCCGTCCAGAATGCCTTGCCCAGATGCCTAGATCTGCCCCCAAACACCCAGTCATACTGCTCAAAAAAACATCTCCACCCCAGATGCACCCGCCCATGCATCCACACAGGAAGCAGACACACTGCTGTTTTCCAATACGCACAACCACACATGACTTTTCCATATGGCGCTTAGTGGCAACTGTTGTCAGAGTTGTTTTGTTGCTTCGGTCGTCTGTGAGCCCCTTCGCAGCACAGCAGTGCGTTGGGATGTGGGAGCAGCAGTGGCACTGATGGAATGGGAGCAGAAGTGACTGCAGCAGAGTGTTTCCTGAATCCAAGCTTTAAAAATGCAGATGGGATTTAAGCAACCAGGAGCCCATGTGTGAGAGGGCGACACTGCCTCCACTGTGTGTGTGGCAGTCTGATAGTCTGTGTGTTATTCTTTCCTTAGGAGCAAGGAGTCTCCAGCGTGGAAGAGGTGCAGATGGAGGTGTTCCTGTCACTTGTTAGTTCTGTATCCTTAGGCAATTTGTTTGAACTTTCTGAGCCTCAGTGTTTTCATTGGTAAAGTGTGTCTAATGATACTCTGCTTGTAGGATTGCCAGGATCTTTATATATGGTAAGGCACCTGAGAAAAATGTTAAGCACATAATATTGAAACATTTTAAAGCTGTAATTCTGAAAGACCCCTTCACTGGGGCAAGTGGATTATTTTGAGGAAATCATAGTCTGAAGTTCCAGATCGTGGCATTGACTGGATCCGGTGATGTCTGTCAGCCAGCTCAACAAATGAGCTTGGAATTCAATTTGGTCATCAGATCAGAAATGAGAAATGGCTGGCAGGTGACAAGTGGGTGGTGGAATACTGGGAAGGAGACACTTTCGTTTATGTGAATCTGACCAGGAAATGGATAGGAGCTGAACCCAGGTGTAATTCATCATTTGAGGCCATGAGGGGAGTGCAGTTTGATGCTGCATGGGAAGCGGGAAGCAGAACCCAGGCTTGATCCTGGCCAGGACCTTGGGGAAGAGGCTCAGGTTCAGCAGGGAGCAGAGGCCACTGTTGTCAGTCAGTGAATGGTGCTGAGGCAAGCCACCCAGTGCTGAGACGTGGGTCGGCAGGGGCAGTGGGATTCTCAGGATTTGGGAGCTAAAGGACCTTTAGGGGAGTGATGAAAGATATTTAAGAATTTTTGGGACTAGAATCAGCAAAGGTCTATTAGACCCTTTAATACCAGAGAGTATAGGTTCTTGTCACTGGAGAATACAGGTTCTCATCTCTTGCAGGAAAGAATTCAAGGGCGAGGCTTAGTAAAGTGAAAGCAAGTTAATTTAGAAAGATATATGCTCCATAGACAGAATGTGGGCCATCTCAAGAGGCAAGAGGAGAGAGGCCATGAGACGACGTGTAGGGGTGTTGAGTTTAAAGTAAAAGTAGCCACACACTCCCTAGACAGAGTGCGGGCTGCCTCAGAAGGCAAGAGCTAGAGTGACCACGAGGTGACCGTTTCTGTGGGCTCAGTAATTTCATAAGTTAACAGGTAGGAGGATTAGTCCTACTATTTTGGGGAAAGGGTGAGGATTTCCAGGAATTGCCCCTGCTCGCCTACTTTTTGACCTTTCATGATCAGCCTAGGAACTGTCATGGCACCTGTGGGTGTGCCTGAGGCTCAAGGTCTACTGGAAGTCGAACCTTCTGCCATCTTGGTTCTAACCAGTTTGTCCTGTCCTCAATGACTGCGTCATGCCTTCTCTGGTTGTCCTCTGCCCGCTTCCCTCCTGTCTCACTGTGAGAACACTCACAAGTCCAGTATACCCACCTGCGTCTCCAGATGGGAGCCCAGGCTCTCATCAGCACCTTGACTTGAGGTTTGTAATGTCCTGAATGGGAACCCAGCCGCTCCATACTTCTTTCAAAGCCTGAACTGTGAGATAATGTGGGTGTTGTGTTAAGCCACTAAGTCTGTGATGAGTTCTGTGCAGCAATAGAAAACTGATACAGATCAATGAAGAAATACGTGGTTCAGACTTAGGACTCAGAAACATGCCAATCTTCATCTTATTTCCTTTTGTTCTTCCCACCTTTATTTCCTCTTTGTTTTCCATTAGCTTATTTATAGTTTTTTTAAAGTCACAATCTGATCACTGAGAACCAGAAAGACTCTGATTATTCCTAAGTGCTGATAAAATATAAGAAAAATATAAAGTCTGCATTCTGCTTCTGCCACTCAGTTGGTGTGGCTTTGGGAAAACTTCTTAACCTTCCTACGTCCTAGTTTCTCATCTATAAAACAAGGATTATAATATTTACTTACTGCATTTAAGTCAGACTCAAGTCACATAAGGTATTCCAGTGTGCTTTATAAAATATCCTGCATACAAATGTAAGCTACTATTTTTATGAAGCCAGAACAACCAGCAGGGTGCAGCCAGGTGAGCCAGTGGTGAAAGTCTCAGCCTGAAAATCTAAAATCCTAAAAGAGAAGAGAAAATTAACAGCAAGAGCCCTTTGGAGAAGGCTCTGGCAAGGAGCTGAGAGAGTTATTTCTCTTCTTGAGTGTGCTTTTATTCACAAGTCAGAAGAGCAGACCGAGAAACATGCCAGACTAATTCTCAGAATCACCAATAACCAGATTTTAAATCCTAGGTGGGAAAAAAAAGTAATAGGACCCCCACAAGGGCCAACTAAATTGCTTAGGGAGCCAAAGAAGAAAAGGAAGCCTCAGGATATTTATGTAACCAGGACATTAAGCAGAACAAATGAGTGCAACCGAACACCTATAAAGCAGAGGGGAAGCGGGAGGAAATTCCTCGGAGGAGATGTTATCATGGGTTAAAGACAGAACATGCCTGTGCTTAACAATGGTGAGTGAAGTGCACACGGGAAAGAGATTGTTGGAGAGCAAGGCTATGCAAGCCCTGGGTAGCAGCATATGGAAATTCAGTCCGTGGCAAAGAAAATCGGAGGAGATGGGTGCTAAGCACACTCAAGAAGAACAAAAAGACAGATGTGAAAAACGGATGAGTTCTCCAACCACTCACTGTCTCCAAATCAGCAGAATGATTGTTAAGGGTCGGATGGCCCTGGCTGTAAAATACTTTGGAGAAACTTTAGAAAGGAAAACCAACACCAATGCTATATTTACCCAACAATTACAGCAACGTGTTCTGTTTCCTGCCTGTGTCCATTGTTCACTGGCAATGAAGCCGCGTTTTTAAAATGCGAACCCAGGTAATATGAAAAACGTAAATGCCAGATGCATTTACAAAAGTCATAAAAGCTTTCACAAGCCTACAGAATTTTGTACTCATTCTAGAGAGAGGATAAATGGAGAACCAATTCCAGGAAGTAAGGTCAGGTAACCCTGTGCCACAGAGAAGATCCATGTTTAGGATCTTGAGTTAATTTCAGATTAGGTACAGGCTTGAGCTCAAAGCTCAGTTCTCCCGTGTATTATTTGTGGGATGCTGAGAATATTAACTAGCCTCTATACAACTGAAATAATAAACACTTTATAGGGTTTTGGAGAGGACCAAGTGGAATAATGTACATACAATGGCTAGCATGTAGTCAATGATCAACTATGCTTATTAATCTTTATGATGTCTCCTGTAGGGTCCTTTCTGCCCTTCAGGTCTTGTGGTTCTACCCTTGTGCGTTATTGGTGTTACTGTAAAATGGTGAAGTTGCTGTGGAAAATAGTTTGGCAGTTCCTCAAAAAGCTAACTGTAGAATCATCATACAACTCAGCAATTCCACTGCTAGGTATACATTACTCAAGAGAATTGAAAGTGGGGATTTAAGCAAATGCTAGTACACCAGTGTTCATGATGGTGTTACTTACAGTAGCCAAAAGGTGGAAAGAACCTGGTGTCCATCAGCAAATGAGTGGACTGACAACACATGGTACGTATATACCACGGACTGTCCTTCAGCCATGGAAAGGAATAAAGTTTGCTACACACTACAAAATAGGTGGAGCTTGATGACTTTATGCAGGTGAAATAAGCTAGAGACAAAAGGACAAACATTCTAAGATTCCATTTATATGAAATATATGGAATAGGAAATTTCATAGAGACAGAAAGTGGAGATTACCATGGGCTGGGGAAGGGAGAAGGGGAAGTTAGTGCTAATGGGTACCGAGTTTCTATTTGGAATGATAGAAATGTTTTTGGAAACAGAATGTGGTGATGGTCGCACAACAGTATGAATGTAATTGATTTGAATTGTACGTTTGAAACTGGTTACGATGTCATATTTTATGCTATATTAATAATTTTCCCACAAAACAGTGCAGTTCAATCTCTCAGACTCTCCAAATTAGAGAAGTGAATGTTGCTAGCATTTTTATATCCTCTGCAGTCATGAGTGTGGGATTTAGAGTCAGTGTGCTTGCGTTCAAATCCCCCCTCTGTCACTACCTTTGCCATCTGGGGCAAGGTACTCAGATTTTTGAGCTTCAGTTTCCTCTTCAGGAAAATGGAGATAAAAATGATCCCTACCTGATTGGGTTGTTAGGAGGAAGCTGTGAAGATCTCGCATCATGACTGGTTCAAAGAGAGTGCATATAAAATATAGACCTTATTATTCCTTGCTAAGCACCACTCAAGTGGTAGCAGGAAGTAGAGAACATCAGACAGTGGAGTGTGGAACGGTGCCGGGGCAGAAGCTCTTGCCGCCCTCAATCCTGATTTCCCAGGATGTTCCCACCAAGGCAGGAACTGAAGGGCTCCCTGCTCTCGGCTCTCACCCCACCGGTGACTGGAAGACAACAAAGTACTCTTGGAAGCTCTACTTCAAGCCCACTCTATCCTTCCCACTTTAGGCCAAGAGCTCTCTCTAACCCTTTGTAATAGCATCTCACTACTCTTAGAATCCAGCCCAAACTCTTGAATAAGATTCACAAGGAGCCTCATGATCTAGCCATGCACTTCTCCCTTCTCAACTCCCACAACCCCTCATCTTACCCTTTATACTCTAACCATGTTGACCTGCTCACAGCTCTGCCTGGAAGCTCCCTACCTCACCTCCTCACCTGGCTCTCTCCTCCCTGTTTTTTTTTTTTTTTTCTAGTCTATACTTGGATGTCATCTCTTCCAGGCAGGTTTCTCTGACTCACTAAGGCTGAGTTAGATGCTTCTCCTGTGAGCTGGCTTAACGCTGTTCCTCCCATCCCTGCCATTGCACACTCACTCTGATGTTACTGTCTGTTTTCTTATCTTTCCGATAAGGTCATGAGGCCCTTGTACTAGTAACCATTTTATCCCTAGTACCCAGCAAAGTACCTGCAGAAACACATGTTGATTGAATGGATGAAGGAACTTGAATACATGGAAGGGTAACTGGAAGGATGACCCGGCATTGGTTCTACAAATTGCACCAGGTTGTGAGATAAGTTCAGCATATCTCACAGCATGTCTGTGCAGCATAAGGTCCTATAAGTCTTTGGCATCTTTCAGACCTTGACCAGACTGCTATGGACCCTTCACATTGTGTTAGTATTAATGGGGAATAATGACAGCCCAGGTCGCAAACAAGGGAGGTGGCATGACTGTTAGTTTTTTAGAACCTTCACTGCCTCCAACCATCTACCTTCAGATAGATTCCTACACATGATCCTTAACACTCTACCATCCAAACCTACCTGGTTCTTAACTCTCCTATCTCTGCCGATGGTAGCGCCATCACCTGAACTACTAGAAGTTAAAATCCTTGTCACAAGAGGATTTTACAAGAGAGCGTGACTCTCTCACTCCCCTCAAATTTCTGTAGTCCCTCAGTCCACTCATTTGACCTCCCATCTACACCCACTTTCCTTTTCCTACTATTATTATTAAAAAGTTCTTTGTATAGGAACAAAACTCTATTAAAGAATAAGTTTTCCTCCACATTGTGAAATTGTTGACGGTGGATGCAACCGGTGTCCAGCTTCTTGTCCCATCCCAGAAAGAATTCAGAGACAAGATGCAGAGGTTAAGAAAGTAAAGAGAGGATTTATTAAAAGATGGACAGTACATTCTCAAGGGGAGAGTGGGCGGGCTCAGGTGAGCAGCTGCCCTGAGGTTCTCTGGCAAATTGATTACATAGAGTGTAAAAATTAATGGGTGGAATATTCATTGGATAGGGAAGGGTTTGGGGTCATATTCCCTGATTTTTCATTCTATCACCTCCTTCCCAAAGGGAGGAGGGATTTTTGTCATTATTTAACCTGGATTGAAAGTGTCATGGCATCAGTGCATAATGGGTATTTCTAATCTGCAAGGCTAATTTTGTTGAAATGAGAGCATAATGAGCAAAAGGTTACATTTGGACGCTGAGATTCCTGCCTTTTCCCACCTTTCTTTGTCAGCCTCCAGGCCCCTCGTCACCTCAAAATGTATGACCACGTACCAGCCCAGAGGTTCCTGCTTTTCTCTCTCTGCCTAGGGACCCCAGTACTTATATGATATGTAGTTCCCTCTATTTGGCCTGTGCCCCTCCTTTCTGCCCAATTCCTGCCATTTGGCCTGTGTCCCCCTTTCTCTGCTCATATCTAGCTATCTGCCTGCTCTAACAAAATCATCAGGGACACCCAGGCAACTCAACATCATTTAATACATAATGCAGGTGTCAGGCCAGCCCCTGCTTCTCTAGTGCCTCTAGAAAAGCAGCACTATTAAAATAATTAGACCTCACAGCAGATACAGGACCAGTTTTAAATGGCATCAAATGGGGCAGTGATCTAGCCCTGCTCTTTTTTCATTCTTTATAAAACTAAGAAAATTAAGGACATGTCCCTCTGCCATAGGCAACAGGAAAGCCAGCATTTCTTCTCAGAACCAATGGCATTATTTTATTGTCTTTGACACTAAAGAAGTCTTCAGCAGTGGTTGAATTTGCACATTCATCATTGCCAGAAAAAAAACATTCATTAATATTAATTACATCACCGTTAGATCATAGAAATAAATGTAAGCATTCATCAAAATTTAGAAGAACAATTTTATACAATCTTCTCTACCTGGTTAAGTTGAATCATCCTGCCATTTAAGTTGCTTGTTTACACTATTTATTATCTGTGGCAGTCAATGGACAACTTCTTCAGGAAAAAAGGACATAATAATAGAGAAGTTTGCTTTGAGAAGGTGTAGACAGATGGTAACATCCAGCCTGGTCACTTGTCAAGCTAAGGTCTTGTATTCCTAGGTAATATGCACCAGACTTCCTGCGTCTTGGGTCAGAGAGGCTTATATATGACCTTTGATTTCTCTGAAGTTTAGTTTCCTCATCTGAAGGACATAGATAATAATAATATCACCCTCCTAGTGTTATCTAGAACAGTGCCTGGCACATCATTCAACTGCCTACTGTGCCTCGCCCTCCCCCTGCCCCACCTTGGACGGTCACGCCTCTCCTGAAGTGGGCAGCCTGTCTGAGAGGCCTGCCCAGCTCTCAACGTCCCAACAGAGAATCACACGCTTCTTTCTTTCCCATCTTGTATCGAATGTTTATAGCTTTCATTTTAATGAACAGTTCAGAAAAATCTATATTGTTTAGAGGACTTGGTCATTATTTGTAGCTATTTAGCACACGCCCAGAAATTGTTCAGGCGTCTGGTACTGGAGTCAAAGCATCTAAATCACCCATCCAAGAGCCTCCGAGTTCCAGTCATGTCATTCCAGCCCTGAGGGAAGTGCAGCATCACTTTTTTCTCAGCCTGTGGAGATGCTTTAACAAGCAGCAGGTTAGTATGGGAGGACATCTGCTCTGACTTAAGAACAATATGACATCCAACTCTCTGAATGAATCTTCTGTGTCTCATAAAACCAGGGTTAGCTATTTTCCATGTTATCATTTAAACCCTTTTATTTAAAGGCTCACACATTAATTCCTACTTGAGTTGTCTGCAGTGGAATTTTATTCTTCTTACTGTCAGGAGATGGGAACTCTGCAAGCTAATGTGTTTAGCTTTTGCTTTCACTGCCAGAAAGCTTCGTGCCAGATTATTGCCCACGTGTGCCAGGCAGTTCAAGGTAAGTGGCTAGCTGTCCTGCACCCTTCACCTGGACTCTGCAGGCCGTTACTGTTAATGATCTTTTCTGGGGCTATGTGTTCATCTTGAGGTTGTTCTGAAATAGAAGGCAGTGCAATATCCAACCTTAAATGAAAAAAAAATCAATAGTTCATTCAATTCAACAATAGCAACAACAGCAAGAATACTGGGTTAAGTAGTGTAAGCAAATGTGAGTAAATCACTGTATAGATGTTTAAGATTTTCTGTTCAGAAAGGATCAAATAGAAGTGATAAGTAAAAGCAACTAGGGATGCCTCACATATAAATACGTATAAAGATATCAGATTCTAGAATTAGACTGCCTAGATTTGAATCCTAGGTTCACCCTTTACCAGTTTTATGTTCTTGGGCAAGTAATTTAGCCTCTCATTGCTGCAGGTTCATCCTCTCAAAATTCCCGATACACACAGTCCCAGCTAATGTTGCCCTGAGGATTAATGAGATACTTAGGATATGGCAAGCTCTCAGTAAATACTGGCTTTTACTCTTACAGCTCCCCTTTTCTCATTTATGAAAACAATGTTCCTCACAATGGATCCTGACAGTGTTTGAAGGTCCAATATTCAGAAGTTGAACAACAGTCTTACATGTTGGCGAGATGGGGCATCTTCTCAAAATACTGAAGATTAGAAAGTCCTTAAATCTACTTCCTGTAGACATTGCCTCACTTAAGCTCCAGGAATCTGGAACATGAAGCTCATCAGGCCCACTTGGCCAGGGCAGAAGCAGCTGTGATCACAGAAAGGGGCTGAAGATTCGGTAAGCCACAGTGTCAGGGAAACACGCAGCCCCCTTCCTTGACCCTCCTGCCAGATGTTCAGGATATAAAGGATAAGGTGGGGGGTGGGGGAGATCTCGTTCCTTGCTTCTAAAACAAAAGCTGAATGAAGGTTTGATCTTCTGTTTCCTCCAAGCTCACCCATGAGTAAGGTTCTTCACCCAGTGGCCACCCTTCCTGGTACATGTGCTCAGAGAGGAGGGGGCCTCGCAAGACACCAGCTTGACATCATGGCCTCATGTGGTCATGATGGTCATGAGCAAGCTCCAGACTCTGACAGTCAAGGGATGGGCCACCGGGTTGGGGAGGAAATTGGTGATGAGGACAACTGCTCTTTAGAAGCCCAGCCTCAGCTCTCAACCATCACCCTCGGCCCCCTCTCCACCCTCAGTGGCAGCAACAGCAAATGGACAAGAGCACCAACTCTTTGGGTTCAAAATCATCAGCAATCAGACGACAGAGGGAAACAAATACAAAATTGTGTTGCTTATTATGCTCCAGACATTGTGTTAAATGGTTTACGTGGAATAGATTTTTGATATAACATGTAATAAACAAAAATGTGGAGCGTGTGAAAGCTAGATTTCTGAAAGCTGAGTTTTTTTTCACTCTTAATTTATATTGTTATTTCATTACATCCTTATTTAGAGGAATCACAATGAATTACAGCCTAAGCGTTTTTTTTTTAAAAACAACTGTCCACGTGTATTTCTAAACATTCACACAGGGAAATGGAATCAAAATCCCTTTATGGAGGGTTTTTACATTCAGCTAGCAGTGGACCAGGTCTAGTCAGTGGCAATCTGAGGCTGCATTATCCAGTATGGTCACCAGTAGCCACGTGTGGCCACTAGCACTGGAAACGCAGCTAGTGTATTGTGGTCCTGCACTTTTTATTTTACTTCCATGTAAAAGTTTACATTTAGAAACCAAGCAGTGCGAAATATTTTTCCAACAACACAACTTGATTATTTTGTTAGAACTGCATTTCACATTTACCGTTTATCACACGGTCGTATTACATGCATTGTTTCTAGTATTATATGTAAACACATCACTGACCAAGTTGATGTCCATGCATCGATTCACTTCTAATGATTTTTTTCTGTGTATCAATGTAATATTATCATGTGTACATTTGAATGTTTTATGGAGACACCACAAGTTCCAGTGACACCTATATAAATCATAATTGATAATTAAATCAAAAATATTATTACCTTAATTGTAACACAATTAAATTATTTTTCTAGTTTAAAAAAGTAAAAATGGACAAGTTTTTAAATTCAAAATGAAGGCATACTGCTGATGTAGAATTGTATTCAGGTGTAAAGGCTGGCACTTTGTCAGGAACATTAAAAAAAAGATTGGAAAAGGTATACTGTAAATTTCCCAATAAATGTCAATTGTAATTTGCTGACATGGAGCAAAATGAGAAAGATTGTTGTGTAAACGTTTCTTAGAGATAATAAAGCGTACCATTTTAAGAGACTTTTTCAGAAAATATGTAATGAATTTGATATATTTCTTCTACAAAGAATTGATGAAATTAGCTCCCTGAAATCTCAAAGAATTTTTTTCTTTTTGTCCCTTCTGTAGACAATTTCCTTTCTTTTTCTTTTTCACAGCTTTGTTGAGGTGTAATTGAAACACAAAAAAAACTTACGTATTTGATGTACATAATTTGTTGAGTTTGGACAATGCATGTACCTGTGAAACTATCCCTACAATCAAGGAAGTAAGCATCTCTGTCACCTCCAAAAGTTGCCTTGGGTTCCTTTACTTTTGTGTGTGTGCGTGTGTGTGCACAAGAACCCCTAACATGAGATTTATCCTCTTGACAACATTTTAAGTGCACAATACCATGTTGTTAATTATAGCCAGCTCTCTACAACTTACCCATCTTGTGTAACTGTAACTTTTAACTAGTTGAACAGCATCCCCCCACTCTCCCCTCCCCCAATGCTCTGGCAACCAACATTCTATTTTCTACTTCTCATATAAGTAAACTCATGCAGTGTTTGCCCTTCTGTGACTGACTGATTTCACTTGGTGTAATGTCTTCCAGATCTATCCATGTTGTCTCAAATTTTTAAGACTTTTAATAGGATCTGGGCTTGTTACTTTTGCCAGATATAAAATTGTTTTGATTTTTCACACACACACAGTTTTAGAAGGAGAGGTGATAAAACAAACTTATTTCAGTTACAGAAATTTTTTTTAGAAAATTATGAGGAAAATACTAAAAAAGATATTTTACAAAAAGTGAGAACTTCAATTAAGCCACCAAACTATTGTTTATAAAATAAAAGCTCTTTTTAACTATCAAAGATCAATTGATTCAAAATCTGAAATATGGCAAGCTTTTTTTGGTAGGGAGTAACTTTAAATGAGTCACAAGATATAAGACAATGCCCAGTTAGTACTTTGGGTATGTTTTGTCATCAGGGATTTATTAATTTACAAAGAAATATTGTCCTTTCATGGCCTAAAATATCAAACTCATAGCATAAGTATTTTTCAATATTTTACATCTGTCAAAGAAGAATTTTGGCTAGATATTAAAAAATTAGTTTCTAACACAACTAACACTTTTCCAGCTGTGTTAGGTCAAAAACGCAGATTTATTGGAATTTTTTTTAAAAGGAACTGATGTTTCCTTTAAGTCTTTGTTTCACTGTATGATACATCTTACAAATATTTATGCTTAGCTTTCTGAAGTAGACCTCATGAAATCTGTCATGGATAAAGTTGTTAAAATAATTCAGTTGTTAAAATCAGATGTATATGTATATGTGTGTGTATATATATGTTATAATTATAATGAATCATTATAAATGAATAACTGTTGAAAGAAATAAAAAGACAGTGATTTTAATGGCCTTATGACTGCTTTGCCAATGCTCTTTGGTTGAGTTGAGAGTTTTACAAAGATTTGCTGTACTGTTAACTCCAATTCAAGATTTTTTTGAAAATAAAGGAATATTTGCCAAATATCCAATAATCAAAGACCAAAAAAAGTCAGTGTGGTATACATTTTTACACTAATATCACACTGCATGTGAATGAACTAAATTTAAAACTCCAAGGAAAGGAAAAGCTTATCTGTGACCTAGCTAGAGAGATACCAGATTTTAAGTTGAAATTGAAACTTGTCATAATATGATCGATTAGTAACAATTTTATGCTTTTCTTATATGAGTACATATCAAGAAGATTTTAATTATAATTGATCACATCATGTAAACTGCCTACAAAAACAAGAAAAATGTGAAGAAGTCAATATGATGAAGAGTTGCTTTTCATTCTGTCAATATCATTTTGCTTTCAAAACTAACAGACTGAGTTAACACAAGAGTTAACAAATTAACTTGGATGTATATTTGAAACTGACATCTTTTGCTTTGAAGTTAAAGTAATTATTTTTTAAAAGATAAACCAGTTTTGTTAATGTGGATGCCCTATTAAAGGAGAATAATGTATTAGTTACGGGAAAAATTTAAGTATGTTTGGAACCCCTTAAATATGTGAATATATTTTTCCAATTGTGAATTATATAAAATAATGCACTTCACCTATTCCTCATACAAACTGAGCATCCAAATTTGGTGTGCTGTAAGTGTGAAGCACACCTAGTAAGAAGAAAACAACCTAAAATATCTCATTAATGTGTTTTATATTAATTATATGATCGAGTGTATTGTGTTATTTAAAGCACATTATGAAAATTAATTTACACGTTTATTTTTGCTTTTTAATGTGGCTATGAAAAGTTCTAAATTACATATATGGCCTTACAATATATTTTTAGCAGACAAAGCTAGCCTGGGGGAGCCTGCAAATTGTCTCCTCGATAAATCCTGCACTTAGGTGACTCAAAGGGCAAAGAGGGGAGGAAATCAGCCTGAGTGAATGGCAGATGCCCTGACTACTAGGAGAATTTTTTTTCCCTTTTTTTTAAAAATTGAAGTATAGTCAGTTTACAATGTTGTGTCAATTTCTGGTGTACAGCATAATGTTTCAGTCACACATATACATATGTATTTCTTTTCATATTCTTTTTCATTATATGTTACTACAAGACATTGAATGCAGTTGCCTGTGCTATACAATATACACTTGTTATTTATTGGTTTTGTGGGGATTTCCTCGTATTTTTGATGTAAGAGATACTCTGCCGAAGTTCAGTAGGCATTTTGTGTGATGTGTTCCTTATGCAGGTGTAGAGTTTGCTGTCTTCGTAGAAGAGGGTGAGCTGGGCATCCTCCTACTTTGCCATCTTGGTCCTGCCCTGAGAACATTTTGCCCTGTCAGGTATATAAGTGTTTGTCAGTGCTTATCATTGTCTTTCCGCTCTTTCCTCTCTTAACCACAAAAAGAAAAGAAAGAGGAAGGTCACTTCTAGAAGCTTAAAGCCAGATTTCCTCTGGAAGTCTAGCGGGCCAGTCAAAATACGTCAGAGTCTATTCAGAGAATCTAACAGTGAAATAGAATGCCCTTTCCCTAGTTAAGCGTAAGCAAATAGCTACAGGCTTTTGACTCCAGGTCTATCAGAAGCCCTGAACCAGAGAAAGGGAGAAGCTCTGAGCTTCTCAGACCCTTTGAAGAGCTCAGACTTTTTGACACTGGAAACGCCATCTAAGAAAGTAAAAGGTTGTTTTTGCAAAATAAGAAAAGTGGGGTTAGCTGAAGAAGTGATTAGGGCTAAAACTGAAGTTTAATGGGAGAAGGCTATTTAATTTGCCCTTATGTATTTTTATTTCTATTTTTCTCTGAAATATACAAGAATCATATACAAGGATTAGTGATTTGTCATGACCTAATAATTCATGCTTTTATTTTAATAATCACATTTTGGAGGAACATCAGTATAAATGATCAGGCTGTTAGCTATCTTAGCACAGTTAAGGGAAAGTTTTGTTTGTCTGGAGGTGTTATGGGGAAATAACTCATTTACCTGGTGGCAGATATACAGAATCCAGACATGGAAACTGGGAGGAAGCAACCACTTTCTGAACAAGCTTATACACTCAGCCACACTGCTCCGTGTGATACTCAGCTCTCTGCCTGGCACAGCGCCTGCCACCACGTAGGTGGCCAGAATCACTTGTTGGATTGAATTATAAAATGAGGTCATTTCCACAAAGAGGCTTGTTGCCTAATGGGAAGACAGAATGAAAATTAAACAAATATAATTGGTTTTAATTTTTTTTTGTATTTGTGTATTGTGTTTGTTTTGTTAATTATAAAAACCTATTTACAGTTTTGAGGGGGTTTTCTGTTTGTTTGTGTTTGTTTGTTTAGAAAAGACAGTGGGCACACAGGTCACAATACAGATAATGCATTTACTACCTGAATTCTCACTCTCCAAATATTCCCTGTAATGACTTGGAATCATTTTATCCCACATTCGTTACCCTAATTGGAAACCTGTTATACAGTATCTGCATGCTGGGGCCGGTAAAAACTCACCATTTGAACACAAGTCTGGGCAAGAGGACGCAGGATGCCTTGTGGTCTGTCTTAGCCATTTCCCCTGCACGATGGCTTCTCTCCTGCCTGCGCTGCTGATGGTATTGTTTAAACTTGTGTGTTATCGCTGTCATCTTCCCCACATTGTGAAGTGAAAATGCCTTCTAAGAAAGTGGCAAAGCTTGTGAACAAAGTACATCAACCAAAGAGGCCTAGAAAAACCCAATCACTAAAAAGAGTTGAGAGTGAAAAAGTGCTTTGAGAGAGGAGAATGAATAGAAAACACAAGCAGGTAAAAAAGACAATATAACGTCCATTGGCTGTTGAACTCCATGGCTGCACAGAGCATCTGTCTATACTCACTAATGAGTTCATGAAATGCAATTGGTGTTTTAAATCCTTTATATTTCAGAAATCCTCCATGAACTATTGTACAGATTTCTAAGAGTGTTTTCATAATGTGGGGAAATTGGTTACGGTTTTAAGAAATGCTTTTTTAATTTTTCTCACTTAAAATAATGAAATATGGGCTCAAGCTATTTGAAATTTCAATATCCAAAATATTTGCAGAAATAAACTGGATTTATATAACACAAGATGCCTGAGGTCACAGAGTGAAAATAGAATTAGATGGTGTTATAAACTGACTGGTGCTATGAAACAATCTGTTTTAGAGTTTTCACATCTAGAAAGGCCTTTTAAACTACAAAGAACTTAATATTTTTATGTTACTTAGAGATATTTGGCAAATATATGACGGTAGATAATTTCCAAACAGAACTTCAAAGCAGTCCTGTGATGTTGAAATTAAGTTGGAATCCTAAATAAAATTTCAGAAAACACATTTGAATTTTTTGATATCTTTATAAACTCTTCTTAAAAAAGAAAAAAAATGAGCATGTAAGTCATAAGCCGATCCTTGGGCTGTGTGGCTGTTCCTAGCTGGTTTCTTTATCTCCAGTCATCCCACCCTTCCCTGTCCCAGGGGTCAGCACAAAGCTCTCAGAATTTTCAGTGAAAATTAATCTGACATATCATTGACTATGTCCTCTGACCAAATGGAATTAAGTGTATTTTTAAAATAACATAACAAAACCAGTATGTTTGAAAATTCTAAAATACACTTCTAAAAAAAAAAATCCGTGGATCAACAGACAAACCAAGGTAGAAATTGGAACATGCATAAATTCAGAAGATAATAAAATAGCACATATAAAATATATGTAAACAGCAAAATTGATATTAGTGGGGGTTTTACAGACTTTAATGTTTATTTTGAAAATAAGAAAAGATGGAAATTAATGAGCTAAGTGTCTTAAGAAATCACAAAAACAACAATGCACACAAAGAGCAAAGCCAAAAGCTTATATTTTTGAAAATCTTAAAAATTGTATCTTTTTTTTTTTAAACTCTTGTCTTTTTTTTATTGAAGTATAGTCAGTTTACAACGCTGTGTCAATTTATGGTGCACAGCACAATACTTAAGTCACATAGGAACATATGTATATTGGTTTTCATATTTTTCATCATGGGTTACTACAAGAAACTGAATATAGTTCCCGGTGCTATACAGTAGAACCTTATTGTTTATCTATTTTATGTATATTAGTTAGTATCTGCAAATCTAGAACTCCCAATTTATCCATTCCCACCCCCTTCCCACCCTGGTAACCATAAGTTTGTTTTCTATGTCTTTAGTCTGTTCCTGTTTTGTAAATAAATTCGTTTGTATTTTTTTTTTAAGATTCCACATACAAGTGATATCATATGGTATTTTTTTGCTTTTTTTTTAACTCTTGCAGATAAATAATGAAAATGGGCAAAATGTAAACAGACACGTTAAAGAAAAACAAGTAGCCAGTGAGCACGTGAAAAGACACTCAATTTCATAAGTCATTTGGAAAATGAAAATCAAAACATAACGAGATACCACTTCACACCCATCAGAATGACTAAAATTCAAAAGACTGGCAGTACCATGTTTGCTGGGGAGCAGGGAGCGCCACTGGAGCTTTCATATATGGCTGGTGGGAATGGGAACTGGCACCACCACTTTAGAAGAGAGTTTAGCAATTTCTCGTAGAGTCAAGTGTACATCTCCCTAAGACCTAGCAATTTCAATTCAGGTTTTTTTTTTAACATTTTTTATTGATTTATAATCATTTTACAATGTTGTGTCAAATTCCAGTGTTCAGCACAATTTTTCAGTCATTCATGGACACATACACACTCATTGTCACATTTTTTTCTCTGTGATTTATCATAACATTTTGTGTATATTTCCCTGTGCTATACAGTGTAATCTTGTTTATAAAAATTGTATCTTTGACTAGATTGATTTTTAAAAAGGAAAATAATTAACATTAGGTTTAAAAAATTATTTGTAACTATAGATATGAAATAATTTAAAATATTAAGTGAATGGTATGAACAATTATATCCCTTTAAGTTTAAAAACAGATGAAAGGGAAAATATTACATACCAAAATTGACTCAAGAAGAAACAGAAGATCTGCATATTACTGTAACTATTAAGTAAATTAAATAAATGGTTTAAAAATAACCCTCACACATACACAAGACTCAGAAATTTTAGTGGTGAGGTCTACAGAACAATCAAGAAGCAAATGATCCTAGTTTTATACAAATACTTTCATATAGTAAAGAAGGAAATACTCAATAAAAAATGTTAAAAAAAGAAGGAAATACTAACCAATTTATTGTACATTTTTAATACAATTTTAAAGCAAAAGTATACCAGAACAGTAAGAGAAAGAATGACAACGTATTAACCTATTAATAATAGATGTGCAAATTCAAGGCAAAATACTAGCAAACAAAAGCTAGCAATGTATTAAAATTCAGTTACATTCACACATATACACACACAAATGGTACAAGGTGGGGGTCTTCAACTGTATTAATAATGTTCTATTTCTTAAGGTGAGGGCTCAAAAGTTCTTTCCATTACTTCCTATAGCCTTTTTTAATGCCTAAATTACTTCAAAAAATATTCTTAAGCAGCTAAAAGACCTTTGAGATATAACTGAGGTTGTCCAAGAATTGGGCAATTTTAAACTGAAATGTTAATATAGTCGTTTCTGGAGATGTTTAAAGACTCATAAAATATAGTTCATCCATGTTTTATTCTTGACTCAATCTTCTTTACTCCCCGGAAATACACTAAATTTCCTCTATCAACAGACTGTATCTTCAACAACATATATGTTCTACTTTTCCCTCTCAACTTTCACCATCTCCTTAGCTTATGAATATACTCAAGCCTCTTTCATCCCTCGTAAATTTAAAACAAGAATTCCTGTCACAGAAACCTGCTGTGAATGCCTTGTTCCCCTCTTACCCAGAGTTCTTAGAAGAGTGGGCTGTCCTTCCTTTTTTCGACCCATCACTTCCACTCCCTCCGCAAACCAATGCAATCTGGTTCCTGTCCACTTCGGTGGAAGAGCTCACGCTTTGGCCTCAACTACAGCGGGAAAATCAGATTCAGAATAACTGTTCCGTTTAAGGGACATCTGCGGCAGTCGACGCCGCTGATCCCTTCCTCCTATCTGAAGTCCTTTCGGCCCTTGGTTGTGTGATGCTCTGCCTGCCTTGTTTCCTCACATCTCTTTATTCTGCTTCTGCATTCTTCATAACCGCTGAGTTGTCACCTTTGTTTAAGGGTGACAACCCAATGCCTTTGTTTAAGGGTGACAACCCAATGCCAATGCCTGTGGGTGGGTTTCTGAATTCTCTATCTGTTCCGTTCATCAGTTTGTCTATCCTTGTTCCAAAACCACACTATCTTATTTACTATCTCTTTATAATTCTAGGCTAATAGAAGCGCTCCAGCTTTGTTTCTCTTCAAGATTGTCTCGGCTGTTACTGGCTCTTCAAATTTCCATATACATTTTAGAAAATTGCTCTTTTGAAGTCTTTTTTACCCTCTAAATCTGGCCCCGAAATGTTTTGGAAATTTTTGAAATTCTAAAGTCTGAGACTATCCAACTTATTTATTCCTACTCGTTTTAAGGATTAATTTAGAGGGTGGTTTCATCAGAAAGTTTCCTGTCCACCCCAACATAGATTCCTTAGCCTCCCATTTTATTATTGTCCCATTTAATATATTACTAAATGATATAAATATTTACTATGTTATTCACATGAGACAGAAAAGTAAATCTACTTGTCTTTCACACAACTGGCAAGTTTTAAATTTGGAATTCAAATCCAGGTCTGATTCCAAAGCTTAATTTTTCTTTTCTCAGCATTTACTCCTCCTCTAATAATATAAAACTTAATCATGGAATTTAAATGTGTTAAATATTTGATGTTTACTTTTTAAAACCCAATGAATTATTAACTTTATAGCAAATAATATTCAATATCTGTAAATACAGGTTCAAGTTAAACTTTCATTTTTTTAAATATCATATCTATTTTTTCCTATTCTACATAAAAACAGTGTTTACTTTTAAATTATTTATTTCCCTGGAATGTGTTGGCATAAAACAATAAGTATGTTACCCTATTTGTGAATTCTGTGGGTCAGGGCACAGCCTGAAGGTCTTCTCTGTGCTTTACCAGGTCTGGCGCCTCAGCTGGGAGGACTGGAGTGGCTGGCGGCTCCTTTATTTATAGATCTGGTGCCTGATCCAGGATGACTGAAAGGCAGGGCTCCACTGAGTCTGTCAACCAGGGAGCCTAGACGGGGCCTCTCCTTGTGGCATGTGGCAGCTGTGTTCCAAGAAACGGATCATGTCAGGAGAGTGAGCATCCCTGAGAAACAGAAGGAAGATGCAGTCTCAGACGTCACACACCATCAGACTCTACTGGTGGAAGGAGTCACAAGCTAGCCCAGCTTTAGAGGAAGGGGACTTAGAGCCTACCTCTCAATGGTAGGAGTGACAACAAATTTGGGGGCAACATATCTTAAAACCACCAAAGTTTATATAAATTTCTACACTTGAATCATGTTTTTGATATCTGCATGCTGGTTTCTCTCTTTGCTGTCAGTATTGAGCCTGAGAGTGATGCCTTCATAGGATCCAGAGTTAGATACATTCTGCAGGAGAGAGGTGACAGTTCAACACAAGGTCCCATCACCTTTCACATTAGCAGGATTTGGGGCTGGTGCTAGAAACAAATTCTAAATCTTCCATGCCTCTCTTCTGGGATTTTCCCATCATCATGGACTGTGAAAGGACTGGTACCTAAGGGATAGAGCAAAGAAGTGTTTGCCTGACTTCAGAAACGTTCTTTTAGATTATGATAATAAGTAATATATGGGGAGATATCTAAATGAAGATAAATGAACATTTTAATATTTCATTTGAGCAGTAATAGGGTACATGTCTTGAGCACTTAACTTACCACCTGTCAGCACTGTACTCAGCATTTGTTTGCTCTTTTAACATTCCGTGCCCTTGCCACTAAGAGGGTGGTCCTCACACGACAGCATCACATCCCCTGGGAGCTTTTTAACAACGCAGAATCTCGGGCCCCAGTCCAGACCTCTTGAATGCAAATGTGCCTTTTAGCAAAGTCCTCGAGAAATTCATGATCATGTTAACATTTTAGACATACTGCTCGATGAAGGAGGCACTGCTGCTTACCTGCCTTGGGAAACATGCTGAAGAGTGTGCACAACTTGTGAGTTAACAGAGCCAGAATCCAAATCCAGGTTTGACTGGCTCCAAACCTATGCTCCTAACAAATGCTCCAAAATGCCCCTCAGTAAATTTCATCCTCAGACCAGCAAGGGTTTTGCTATCTTGTTTAAAGGGACGTTGTGAAAATCTTCAGTGATTCAGAAAAAGAGGCTCTGGAACAGGTTTCTCCACCAAAGCAGTATTTATTGCTCCATCACTCCGCAAATTCTTCAGCCCTTCTCTTTCCCCTGGGAGATGGAGACGTCCTTAAGAGGTGGCACTATTGCCTGGTTTGTTTTTACATCTCCAGAAATTAACACCCAAGCTGCAGGTAACGTGCGATCTGCTGATCTGCTCCTTACACGCTCATTAATGAAACAATGGACCTGTTTGTTCAAGTGAGCGGTATGGATTGTGGACAGCTAGCTGGGAGCTGATGTTATTTGGCAAGAAAAGAAGATGTAGGGGTCTTCTCTGGGGTTTGCCACAAGCCCAAGATTTCAGCTGCAGAAAAACCAACGTGCAAAGCTGCTGCTCCTGGCTTGTCAGTAGGGCTTATCTCTCCATCCAGGCCGCCCCCTCCACCCCGGCCAAGCAATGGACTTCCTGAGAAAGTTCCCCTTTCTTTCCCAGCTTTGGGGCATAACTCCTCTGCAGCCATAATTAACTTCCACTTGATTTATGAAGGACCGGACCTGTAAAATGCAGGGAAGCTTAATCATAACCCCCCAGGTTTCTGTGGTCCCTCAATTTCTAAAGCTCTTTTTTAATGTGGTCCATCTCACCTCTTCTGATTGAGAAGTCTAGGGGGAGGGGAGCTCGTACAGCCAGCCGGCAGTGTTTGGTGGTTGGAGAAACCAGATGTCTGGCTTTCAAGGGACAGTTTTCATTACGCTTGCTCTCCTGCCGTAGTTATTAACGACATCCTCTTTGCTGTCAGAAACACCCCTGTTTGGATGATTAATTATATGGTCTGCCTAGTCATGGGGGCCTAGCGATGGTCCTGAAGTTCCCTCCTGCAGGGAACTGCTCTCTGGACTGCTCAGCCATCACTGCTTGGCTGTTCCTGCAAGTGTGGTCTTCAGACCAGCTGCTTCAGCCAGCTGCAGATCTGGGTATCCATGCGGGTGCTCAGGGCTCAGCTTGGTCCTCCTCACTCGGAACCAGGAGCTCCTTTTCCCTCGGGGCCATAGTTTGACATTCTCTGCTGTAACTTTAGCTTCCCTTGAAGACCCCTGATAACCTTCTGTCTGCCCCAAGCACACATCCTCCCAACTCTTGGCACCCAGAATTGCTAGTTTTGTTTTCTTTTTTTCTGGTGGGGGAGGTAATTAAGTTTGTTTGTTGATTTATTTATCTATCTAGCTATCTATGTATTTATCTTTCTATTTATTTATTTGATGGAGGTACTGGGGATTGAACCCAGGACCTCGTGCATGCTAAGCAGACACTCCACCACTGAGCTACGCCCTACCCCCCAGAACTGTTCGTTTTCAGCACCCCACCAGCCTTCAGCGGCAGTGACCCGCCTACACCACCCGCCCATGCCCCGCGCACCAGAGCACTATTATTAGGTGGTAGTGTCAGAAACGAGCACTCCCTGGCGGCCCTTTGATCCCCAGAGCGGGGGAGAGAATGGCCGGAAGGGACAGCCCAGCCTGAGGTTACATGGTCCGGCTCCCCTTCCTCTGGGCTCCGGAGGCCTGCGGGCCAGCAGGAAGGAGCAGAGCTATTCTTAGCCAAGGTGTGGGAGCCTGGCAGGAGCTGCAGGCACTGCCCCCAGGGTCAGAGACAGGAACTGGCCACCCACTCTGGCTGCTTCCCCTCTCTCCCTTGGCCGCCCCTCACCCAAGGAAATGATCACCACACTCCCCCCACCCACCCGCCAGCAGTTAATGGCTCGGACGCGGGCCACCCTCTCTGTCCCCTCAGCTGGCTGGGCCGACCTCTTATAGGGCAGCCTGTGGGTCCAGTTAGAACCAGGAAGTGCCTTGGTGACCACCTCTGTGTTCCTTCACTGAACCCTCTCATTCTACAGGTGCCAGGACGGGGCCCCACAGAGGAGCAGTTCTGTGCTCAGGTCCACCAGGCTGTTCAGGGCCTGAACATCTAGGCAGTGCTGGGCGGGGTCATAGGCGTTAGGGGCCCTACGATTGGGCTGAGGTTTCCAGATGCCAGTCAGAGGACATGAGCTCTCCGTGACAACATTTCCACAAGTCCTCAGTAGAATAAAGAAAATTAAGAAAAGTTCACCAGCTGTGCTCTTGTGGAAAGGGCTTTCTTTTGAGGTGATGCTCTTCTTACCTCGAGGTTGTAAAAATGACCTTGTTTTTAAGAAACGACTATAATCATATATAATAATCCTGTGTTAGTCCCTAACATTAAAACATTTTCTCTTATTGATGTGTAGGGGGCAAAAAAGAACCAATAGAATGGAGAAAACTCAAAAGAAAATAAAGGCACAGTTCATTCATTTGTTTGGGAAATATTCAGAGGGGCCTTTTGTTCATCTGCACTGGACCAGAGGACAAAATACACATGGTTTCTGCCTACATGTTGCTTATAGTCAAATGGGGATGACAAGTAACAAACAAATAAATGTGTGGCTGTAAAATGTGACACGTGCCATGGATGAATTTTTAAAGGGCAGGGGGCACAGGGGGTGAAAGAGAACAGAAGGGACCGGGGGTGGGGAGGAACGTATTTTCTACCGGCTGGTGAGGGAAGACCAGAAGATGAGGAGCCAGTTTACAGAACATGGGCAGGGAAGAGGAGGAGTCAGGCGAAGGGACAGCTTGGGACAAGACTTGAGGTGGGAAAAGACGTGGCAAAGTTTGAGGAACCCAACATTGCCAGAATGGTGGAGAGATCGGGCAGAGAGGTGAGGCTTAGGGAGGACGCTGAGAGGTGAGTTGGTGTCCAGCCCGGCCAGCTCCCTCGGTCACGGTGAGGAGTTTGGATTTTATTTAGAGCAAAGGGAAGTCATAGAAGGGTTTTCAGCAAGAGAATGAAATGGCCCAGTTTTAATTCTAAATACATGATCTCTGCCTCTGGCTGCCGTATGAAGAAAGAAAAGAAGAAATTCAAGAATGGTCATAAGGAGACCGGATTAGAAGCCACTGATGTTCCAGGTGAGCCATGCAGGAGCAATGGAGATACTGAGAAATGGCAGACTCAAGACTTCCCCAGAGAAGATTATGTTCTACTTGTCAAGCAAATACACACACACACACACACACACACACACACACACGAGTCAGGTTATCTGGCAAGTGCAGTAAAGTCACATGTTTGGACACAGATTTTTGGAGAGAAGAGTCAAAAACAGTCCAGGACTTTCCCACTCTTTCTCCAGTTCAATCCTCTGGCTTTGCTCTGGGGTCTTCAGATGGTTGCTATGCTCGTGCCCCTAGATCAAAACATCCTCAGAGGAACCTCCCGGGCCCCGTCCCTACTGTCCCCAACCAATTGTCTCAAAGCTCCCCAGTTTGGATTTGGCCATCTCTGGAGAAAACACACATCTGGGAAGCAGCTGCCTGGCCACTCAGAAAATCATCTTTGTCTAATCCAGTTGAAGCCGGAGTGGAGAAGAGGCGTGGAGAACTGAGAAAAAATATAAAGTCTGTCCAAGATGGGATCTGGGTAGACTGTCAGGGGCACCGCCCCAGATCTTCGGAGACAAGCCTCCAGGGTAGCCACTGGGATTCCAACTGGCCTTTGTGCCTTTCTCTGATCCCTGCGAGACCACATGTATCCCACAGCTGTGTACCATCTGCTACCCTGCACCCAAATGAAGCTACAGTTTGGGTTAAAGACGTGAGGGGGAAGAGGCTGACTCTTCCCTGGCTCTGCAGAGTGAGTTATGGGAATAGGCATCCAGACTCCCCACGAAGTAGGCAAGTGGCCTGACAGCCATCTGCACAGTGGCTCCCCCAAAACTCAAAGAAAACTCGATGTTCTGGGGTTTCCCAACTCCTTCCCTACTAAACGTTTCAGACTCTAGCTTAGAAACCTCATCTTTCCTATTTACTCTCTGCCCTTCTCCTTTTCTCCACACCCCAAACATTTGCACCCCGAGTTCCCAACCTGGGTCGTCACGAGTCCTACAGCCTCTAGCCAGGCTGACGTGCAATCGTCCCCAGAGGGGAGAGAGCTGTACTCCCACCCAGCACATGATGTTATCGGCCCCTCCCTGAGCTCAGAAGCTTGGTGCAGCCCAGACATATGGATCTTTTTAGACTCTTGCAATTTGGCAATCCTGTTTCACACCCTCCAAGTCCTGCGGCTCCGACACTGCTCTGCCGGGACTGCAGCACGAGCGGGAAGGAGGGGACCTGGGAGCTCTTTTATTCTCCTTCTTCGTGTGTCATTGCTCCTGGCAACTGCCTACTGAATCTGGAAAACAATTGTTTCTCTCCTGGCCTCGTCTTTGGCTGAAAACAGGAAGGAAGAGAGAGAGAGAAAAGAAAGAACACAGAACTACTCTGGTTAGTCTTCCAAGACAGAGCCTGGGAGCCCCTCAACCAACCACACGCTTGGTCTTGCTCCTCCTCCTCCTCTCCATTGCTGGCCACTCCAGGAGGAGCCATTTACGTCCCCCAAGGTCTGTGTGAACAGCGCCGCTGGGTCTGTGCAGTGTGGGGCCAGAGCACCATGTGATGCATCTCCGCCTCTATCACGTAATCCAGCCTGAAGCTCTGTGAGTAAATTCAGAAATGATGGAAAATGCATCTCTGGAGACCAGAAGATGTCCCTGCAACTTTGCAGGCACGCTTGTCCCTTTTTCTGCCCCAGCCAGACGCACAGGAGGCTGCCATGTCTTGAAGGAAAGGGAGCCTTCTTGCTGTCTCTGGAAGAAAGAATGACTTCTCTGCTCAGGGACCAGAAGCCAGAACTGCCAAGGAGAAGGTTCTGACACTTACAGGTTTTATTCTCCTGATGCGAGACCTCTTGGATAAAGATGTTAAATTAAGAAGGGTCCAAAAATTTATAGGAATTGGGCTGGTGTTGACCCATTCTCCCACCCTCTGCCTCCGAGGTGGTCTCTTCCAAGCGCAGGCTTAACTCAGAAGATGTGCAGTGGGAGAAAGGAGAAGGGAGAAATGCTCCTAGAACCAGGCCTGGACCAACCGCCTTACTTTATGTGTTGATTTCAAGACAGAAAAGATCTCCACATAAAGTGCAACAGTCAATAGTTTGGGACAGATGTTTCCTTTCCAGTTGCATTTTCCTGTCCCAAGTTAAAAATAGCGACCCTCTCTTACTTTGTTTTCCATCAAATGTATATCATTAAAGCTGTCCATTGGGTTTCCAGGACAAAGACTGATAGGTTCCTGGATTTTATAGCTTGTTGGCCCAAGAAATGGATGCAGTGCTGGGTGCAAGATGATTCAGCCCTTTGAGGGGATTCTTGGACCATCTGGTGAAGGAAATTGTTTCTCTGCTCCTACCTTTAAGTAGCACCAAAGAGAGAATTTCCCAGTGAGGAAGGACAGTTTGCCAAAGAGCTCCACTTTTGTTGCTCCAAATAAATCCTTCATCTTGGAATTTCCTTGAAACCATCACACCGCCCCTCCTGGATAGCGTGGACCCTCTTTGGTACTCTGGCTTTAATGGAAATATAAATGTTGTCTGGTAGCACTCCTGAGTGATGCTGAAATAGGCCTGCACTGGCAAGAAAATTTATGGGAAAGCTAGTAAAGACACAAGGGAAATAAACAGAGACAATACCAGAAGTACAGACACACTCACATTCACAAACAATGGATTTCTACTTCCCAGGGTTTCGAAAATCTTTACCCAAGTTGCCCTCATCACTGACAGAATTGATTCACTCTTTAGCCAAGATGTTTGTAGCTATTAGCTGGCTGCTCCCTCAAACAACCCAGGTCCTAACAAATCTAAAGAAAAGAACTACAATCATGAATAATCACCACACTTTTTCCCTTTTCAAATGAAAATAGCTTTTCTGGTTATTTCTGTTTGTAAAAGTAATGCAGTTATTGTAAAATGAATAAATAAAAAGTCTGTGCTCCATACAGAAGCGAAAGTGACATCTGGCCCTAACGCCGCTGCCCCGAGATGACCAGTGATTATGTAAGTCATACATATGATCCCTTCACACACTGCCCTTTCCTCCCTCCCCACAGCAAAGGAGCATCGCACTGTGACATGCTTTTTTCCACCCACATGTCCTGTCACTAGCTCTTCATCACTATAGCAATGCACAGAAAAGCTGTGCATATAATATGCAAGTCCTGCTGAAACGTCACATCTATCTCTCTTATCCAGAAGCCTGTGCCTTAGGAAGCAAAACTGGGATGGCAGCCTTGGGCCAATGTCAGAGGAGGCAGGAATGAGGCATTGTGTTTTGCACCTCCTTTCTGAACATTATTACATTTTTGCCTTTTATGCTATCCCAAAGGGCCTATGAAAGATGCCAACAGATTATCTCGAGTGCCTGCCCTGATTTATCAGCTCAAGCTCACTCCCTTCTAAGGAACAGCCCCACCTGCTCAAGTCCAAGAGAAGGATGTTTTCCCAGCATAAGAATGATCTCCAACCCACTTGAAGTATATAAATATATATATATGTGCAATTTGAAAACTTTTATAACTTAAATATTTGTAACAAATTCAGGCACAAATTATTCACAAACGAGTAATGCTATAATGAAAAAGAAGACATATTCCAGTTAAAGTACAGATTAACAAGATAAAAGGAATTTTATCCACAACAATTTGAAAACGTTCATAAACACATAATTCCCTAGGAAAACAGCAAAATTTACTCAAGAGGAAATGTTTTAAACCTGAGAACTCTTAAAACAGTTACAGAAATGGAAATAGGGTTTTAAAATAATTCTATACTAAATAAAAAGACCAAATGATTTCACAGGAAACTTCTAACAAATCTTTAAAGAAGTGATCATTCCAACCTTACAAAAATTCTTCCTGAGAATATAAAAAAAGGAAATGCTCACCAGCTCACTTTATAAGCACTTCATAACCCCAGTACCCAAATCAGACAATAACAAAATGATGAAGAAATACAGACCCATTTCATCTATGAATATAGAAACAAGAGTCGTAAATAGAAGATTGCATTAGCAAATTAAATTCTACAGTATATAAAAAAGATAATAAACCATGACAAAGGTGGATTTAATGCAAAGTTGGTTTAATGTTAGAGAGTCTATAAATGTAATTCACTACACGACCATATAAAAGAGGAAAAATCATATATCATTTCAATAGTTATAGATATTTTTAAAATCATCATAAATTCACTAGTAAAGAAAGAAATCTTTTAATAAATTAGGAATAGGAGGTAATTTCTTTAGCATGATTTAAAAAGTACATTTAAAAAATTAAGCAAATGTAGTCCTAAGTAGGGCAACATTAGAACATTACCCTTTAAAATCTGCAGTGAGGCAAAGGTAAGATCAACACATTTGTCATTCCTGTAGTAGATGTTCTTGCCAGTACATTCACTTAAAAAAAATAATTCAGAGGGAGAAGGATTGGAAAAAAAAATCACTATTTGTAATTGATATGATCATTTACATAGGAAACCCAAAAGAGTTCTACAAATACTGAGAAATAATAGGAGAATTTAACAAGTAACTCAATAGAAGATTAATATAAAACAATGAACTGTCACTTCATACACTAGTAACAAAAATAATTGAATACAAGATATTATTTACAACAGTATTAGAGGACTTCAGCTACGTGGGAATAAATCTAACAAAAACTGAATTAAAGCCACTACAGGGAAAATCATAAATTTAAAGAAGACCCAAACAATGGAGAACTATTCCAACTTCACTGAATTAAAGATTCCGTTCTCTCCAAATTCACCTACAGGGAAATTTTGATCAAAATCCAAAAGATCATTTTGGGGAGGAACCCATAAACAGATTCTAATAGATATGGAAGCGTAAAGAGCCCAGAATAGCCAGGCCACTTTTCCAAGGAAAATTTGAGTCTTCACTTAACGTACCTATATCAGGACTTATTTGAAGCTGCAGTAGATGAAGCAGTGGTACAGGCACTGGGATGCATATGATGACCAATGGGTAGGGAGCCCGGAAACAGGCCCACATATCTACGAAATGTTGGCACATTAACAGTCACAGCATTTCAGATCAGTAGGGAATGGAGGGATCACACCGTGAACAGAGCTGGGAAAGTGTTTCTCTGTAGGAAAAAATACATGAAACTGAATTAGTGCTGATTATGCACCCTGCATCTCAGTCTCAACCCCACGCTTCTCTACTCTTCTCTGTAATACTAGATAAAACGTGTGTTGGCTCTATTATGCGAGAATATTCAATTCTGCTCCAGAGGACCAAGAAAGCAAACAGGATGGGTGAAATTCATCAGACGTATTGACTATAGATGGTAAGCAAGCAAGCAGTTTGTGAGATCCAGGCAGAATTCAGATGTGCTAAAAATCAGAACGAGTTTGTAATCTGTAAGACATGCAAAAACAGAAAAAAATGGAGCACATTACAAAAAGAAGAGGACAAACAAGAGTGTTACTTACAGATAGAAATGAATAGAAAGATCAAGCCACAGGTCACCAAGTATAGAGCCTGCTTCCTCGGGGCTGACAGCCAGGCCACCCCACATTGTCTCCCCACTGGTGACACCATTCTGGCCCCTGTAGGCTCTGCCCTAGAAATGCTGACAAAAGGAATGCCATCCAGAAGAACACTGAGGAGCTGCATGAATAAACCTGCCACCAGGCCTGCTTGTCCTGTGTCCCCCAGTAGAGCAAGGATACGTTAGTTCCAAGCATCTTTCACCTGCTGATACCTTAACCTCAATGCTGGTCCTCGTAGCCACAGTATTGGAGTGAAACACACGACTGAGATACTGTGATCCTTTTGCACCCTATCCCAAGTGGGTTAACCCCAATTCTTTCCTCTTGGTTCTGGCTGCATGCTTTCAATAGATTCAGTAACCTCTGTGGTTTGATCATCATTATTCAGTCTGAGCCTTCTTGGTCCGTGGCCTCTACAGCCTGCACATTGGGAGGCTTCCACTGAATGGAGCCAGTTCCCCCAAGACACTGGGGCTGGGAATCTATATGCCACGTTTCCCAGACTCCCTGGTCAGCTGGTTTCTGGTTAGGTCCTGCCAAGAGGAAGCACTGGAGAAAAATTGGCAGGTGGGAAGAGGAAAGGGGGGCTCACTTCTGACCTCTGGTTCTCATCACCCGACCCCTCCACTATCTGAACACCTCCACTACCAAAGATCCCTCTGCCAAACTGGGAGCCCTGAAAGCTTTTAAAGACCCGAAACAAATTAGCCATGTGGGGAAAAAAAGCCTTGATTCCAAAATATGAAGATGGAAAATCGAAATGAACAAACGTTTCATTAAATGCCTCCAAAAGGTAAGCGTAGCCAACTTGTAAACTGCAATCCAATTCTTCAGCAGCTATCCAGAAATGCAATGAAGTTCGAATTACAAGGACAAAATGAAGACTATGTCTTAAAACTCGAACATTTTAAAAACAATTTTCCTTTTTTTTTTTTACGTCAAAGAATTTATATTTAACATGGGATGAGGGTCTATTTTACATGGATTGATATGATGTGGGTGTGTTTTGGGGCTGGGAGGTGGGATGTTCAATGGTAAGGGTGGTCATGACCTAGAGGTCTATAAAGGGCCGGACAGAACCTCTTACTCTTGAGATTTCTGTTGTACCCTCCACTATATCCAGTGTAGTTAACATCCCCTTCGCAACAGCTTCTGTAATGAAGTAGGGGAGCAGAGACAGCGAGGAGCAGTTAAGAAAGCTAGCGTTTTGAAGAGATGTGCTAGCTCAACTCTGTCTGGCCTGTGAAGAAACATAAGGTCCCAGGGCAGACTTGTGTCCAGTGGCTGGAACCTGAGTCTGTGGGTGGTTGGGGCGAGGTTGTGTGTGCTTGGAGTAATGAGTTTCAGGGAACCTGGAGAATAGAAAGAGTCGCCAGTTATCACCTAGTGTCATGGTTCTGGTGTCATCCGTAGCCTTGCAGAGAACAGTTCTGGTTTCTCAGAGGAAAGGAGTTGTCAGCCTCCAGTCCCCCTACTCCTACATCCTTCCCTGATGTCTGATATCCACTCTGCCCCTAGCATGTCTTCCTTCTACACCAGGGCTTCTTAAATTGAGCGTATATAAGAGAGAGTGCCCGTTAAAAGCGCAGATTCCCAAACCTTACCCTTGATCCTGTGTAGGCCACGTCTAAGACGCTCTGCTCCGTAGGATCCTCTCTCTCCTCTGCCCCCAAAGCTAGTTGAAAAATTCAGGTGCCAGAGACAAGTTCTTTCCTGTTCCCCGAAGCTTGCGCAGACAAATGGCATCTGAAGCAACCAGAAGAATTTA
Organism: Vicugna pacos; assembly: GCF_048564905.1. Classification (NCBI taxonomy): domain Eukaryota; kingdom Metazoa; phylum Chordata; class Mammalia; order Artiodactyla; family Camelidae; genus Vicugna; species Vicugna pacos. The sequence continues at coordinate 9,666,837 of NC_133009.1, read as the reverse complement.
CTGAGAACGAAGGAAGAGCCGAGGGGGCCAAATTGGTTTTCATACATAGCAAGGATTGCTGACCCACATTTTGTTCACAGCCTCTCAGTGGGTGTAAAGCAGATCCAGGTCCTGGAACTGAGAGAGTTGGGTTGGGGGAGGGCAACACTCTTTCTGTTAATTGGGATTTCCAAGGACAAAGGCCCGGTTTTAAAAATTTTGCAGCCCTTTCTGTCCCCAGCTGCAGGCCCTTGAGATCAAAATGTGGTCAGATCCGAATCACCACTTGCATTTTGAAACAGATTCATACTCTACCATCAAGTGCTACCAAATTTGCATCATAAGCCTTTGGTTTCATTATGTGATGAAAGGCTTTGTTTCCTTTGTAAAGGAAAGTCAGGCAACACGATCAGAATGGGGGTTTGGGGGTTTTCTTTTAGACCTGGACACCCTTCCACTTTCATAATGCTAAGGGATCTGCAGAGAAATAAATCAGAAAGAGCAAAGAATGCTGGGCTTTCCTCTCTCTCCCGTTGGGCTTTGTGGCACAGACATCATGGAAGGGACTGGACTGGGTATCTGTGGTCCTGTGATCATGTTTACCCGCTTCCGGTGCCATTATCTGCTCCTCCTGGCTTTTCTCTTCTCCAGTCTCCATCTCCCCCATCCAATCCATGACTGGGCTGACTGCTCAGCTCGAAGTTCCTGTAATTCAGATTACCAACATCCAGAGCAGTTCACGAGAAATAGGGAGCTCCAGGGTCAGTTCGGTAGAAGAGGCTGGAGTCAGGGGAAGTCTTTTTTTTTTTTTTTTCTTATAGGAAAGCAAGATGAAGCCCCTAGAGTCTCAGACGCGGGCTTAGAGAGGATGTAACTGGAGAGGAGGCATCCCAGGTGCTTGTGGGAGTCCTTTGTCTTTATGATGATGGTGACAGGATCAAAATTACGTGGGAAAATCAGGACGGTCCGGGGAAAAAAAAAAACCCTGCAAATTAAAATAGACTTTGTAGGAAAAAAAGTGAAAGGAAAACTTGACAAGGACAGTTTGGGAGGGTAAAATGGATGATTACAGTCACATATGTGTCCTGCTCAAGCTTTATGCATCATTAATATACAGCACAGCCTCAGGTATGACTTTTCCTAAATGCATCAGATTGGATGTGGGGTAAGTTTTACCTGATTAGCAAAAGGCTCACACATATCAACTCAGGTCCTCACCAGTAGATTCCTTCTGCAAGATTGTTCTCGGCTTAAAACTTTAAAATAAAGAAAAACAAAGGAAAGGAAATGGGAAAAAAAAAATCAGAGGAAACTTGCCCCTTGCCCTGGCCCCTGGCAAGGCTGACGTTAAAGTTAAGTGGAAGTCGAGCTGGAATAAGATGGGGCCGCTATATAAAGTTGAACTAGGCATCTGGGGCCCTCGCTAAATCTTTTTGGCCTCAACGGCGGCAACCCCAGCCTCCCTCCTGTCGTCCCCCGCCTCTGGGACTGAGCAGGGAAGCTCACGTTAGTGGCAGCCAAGGAGAGAGGCCGGCCGTGCCAGGACTAAAGAGGGAGGGGAGGGGAAAAAGCAAGTTTCGCCCACCCCACGTTCGGGCGGAGGGGCGGGAGCAGCGCGTCTGGGCCGGGCGGAGCAGTGTCTTGGGCTCTGTGCATCTCTTCGGGAGCGGCGCGGGAAGGATGCTGGTCCGCAGGGGCGCGCGCGCGGGGCGCGGGATGTCGCGGGGCTGGACCGCGCTCTGCTTCCTGAGTCTGCTGCGTGAGTATGGGCCGCGCGCCCGGCCCTCCCGACTTGGCGGCGGGGAGGGTGGATGCTGTCCCGGAGGCTCAGCGCGCAGAGCCGAGTAACTCGGAGGGAAGGGACCCCTGCCCCAATCCACACCCCCACGCCCACGGCAGCGCCTGGCTTTGGTGGGGCGGGGACCGCTCGATCTCAGCCCAATGGGGACCGGCGGCTCACCTGGGAATCGGTGGGGGTGGGACGCGACGGGAAGGCGACCACACCGTGAGAGCGAACGAGCCCAGGTGTAAACCGGGCAGCGCGCCCGAGGCTTCCCAGAGTCAGACAATGCGACACGCTCGAATTGTCTCTAAAATAAAGCGCTTTGAAGATGCCAGTGTCTCTTCACGTTGCCAAAGGTGCGGAGGGCAGAGTTAGAGCCAGAACCAGGAGAGGGGAGGAAGGGAAGCAAGAAAGTTTTGAGGCTGATGGTTGATGCAGAAAGCCGCGACCTGAGCGGGTTTAAGGAAGAGAGCCCTTGCGCCCGCCAACCGCTAGGACAGGGGGAGTCAGAGTTGGACGTTCAAGGAACCAGAGCAAAGACAATCTGGTACCGGGCCCCAGGTCCGAGGCCCAGGAGGCCCAGGAGGCAGGCTGAGTTAGGTGACCAGGGGAGTTTGGAATGAAGAACAGTCCGTAAAAATGTTCTTGCTTTTAAGATCCTAAAGCTAAGTTACAACTCCCTCTTCCGACACCTACACCCGTTGCACTGGAGAGAAAGCGCTGGTGGATGGAGTCTGTTCCGGGCCTGCCCCCCTTTCCCTACCACAACCCCTTGCCCTGGCACAAACTCAGATTTGTTACAATTGGGAATTTTCTTCCCTGCCCCTCTCCAAGTTCTAAAACTAGTGGACAGGTCTGCAGACTGGTGGCCACCACCCCTCTGCTCAGCCACCCATATCCTTACTTCTTAAGCTCTTGCTGTTACTTTGGTTTAAAAAAAAAAATAGTAGGCATCCAATAAATATTCTTAATTGCTTTCATTTGAGGAGAACATTCTCCATTTCATCTCCTTGCTCTTAGAAGATTTTAAACATTCTAAGTTGTTCTCCTTTGTGCTCAAGATTTTGCTTCCAGGCCTCCAGGGCTCCCAATTCCCTATTCTTGCTACATCCTAGAGGCCACCCACCATGGCCCCAGAGAGTGACCTGGGCCAGCCAGCTAGGCCTCTTTGCTCTCAGTCTCCTCCGCTGGCCCCCTTTGGGTCCACCCAGTCAAAGAAAGACTCTGGGCCAGAGGAAGCTCTAAGTTAAGCCCTGGGTTGACCTGTTAGGCAGCCCCAGACATGCCCTTTGGGACAGGGAAAAAGCTGTCACTAAGGTGTTGAAGCCCTAGAATGGGGAACTGCCCAGGCGTCTAGCCTGCAACCTCACAACCCAGTGAGTTGACCAGCAGCTCAGATTCCTATCCAATGCTCCAGTCTCCTTTGGCTACACAGCTCATGATGACCTGGTCCTGGGCCGAGTGAGGCCCACCCTTTTCTTATTTCCTCAGCTGGCTGGTCTCAGTCTCGCCTTGGCCTGCAGCAGTGAGGATGGGGAGAGCAATTTAACCTCTGCAGAAACTTGGGCAGATACGTAAGAATTTCAGTATCTCTGCTTTGAGGATGAAGGGTGGGGCCTGGGTCTCTATTCTCCATCGTGCCAGACTGCTCTGTCCAATTCGTAGCTTTGTGCCTTCCCTGAGAGCTTTCTAGGGCTTGTTTTTATTTAACACTAGGAGTTGTTTTCTGTTACATAGTGGAGTAAATGAAACAACTGCCTTGAAATACTCACAAAGGGACACTGCAGAAATTCCTCTCTGACCCTGGCAAAGAGCTTTGTTCTGGGAAGGACTCTTTTCTGTAAGAAGCTGGCCTGGGGATGGTACAGCAGCCAACCCAAAGTAGACCTTCTTTGTTGGAGGTGAGGTGGCTCTGCGTGGTGACCAGAGGCAGGGTGGGGGCTGAGAGGCCACCAGACAGCATTGCCACTCACCAGCTGCGAAGAGAAATCTTTCAGGTAATTAGGGAACCCCATTTGTCAGGCCCAGGGTGTCTGTTTCCAAGCCCTCCTCGGCCTGTCCTTCCTCTTGCCCTGATAAGTCCCACCCCCCAGTCCCACCCCTTCACATTCCTCTTCTTCCTTTGGGTCCTTCGTGCCTGCTGACCCCACACCCATATCCTGTCTGGGGCTACGTGTAAGAGGGGAAAAAGAAAAAGGAAAAGAATTTTATCAGATATTTTCCAGAGGGGAGAGGACTCCACCCTTTGAATCCCTGCCACATAGTGACCAAGAGAGAGCAGCCTTGGGGCCTCTGACTAATTCAGTGGTCCCCAGTGCTCCCCCTTGTAGGGCCAAACCAATTGGCACAACCTTTGCAAATGCAAGTCTTCAGCAGCATTCCTGTTTAACTGATAAAACGCGCCTGGGCATCTTTTTCTTATCCTTTTGGCTCCACCTCCTGGGCCTCTTCCTTCACTTGTCTTCATTGCCTTCCTTCTCTGAGTCTTTGTCTCCAAAATCTTAGGGACAAGGAGCACCAATCTGCCACAGATAAACTCAGGCGCACAGCCTTGCAAAAACAAACCAGAGGGAGGAACAAATTCCACTTCTTACCATCTCACTGCCCGGTTTCCTTTAGGGCCTGGGCAGGAGGGCCTGGGCTTGCTTTCAGGGCTGGATGGTTACCCAGCTCCACCCTCAGGGTGCCTAGGCCTCCTTCTCCCATTGACTTTGCTGGATGTCACTAAATGGCCCTGAGTGTGGAGCACTGAAAATGTGAAGGTGTGGAAAAAGAACAAAACACAGCCCTCCAAAAGAAAAATGCTCAGTTGCCAGGGTAGAATTTCCATATTTTTCTGGGCTTTGACTTCTCTAATGAGAACATTCTCTTCCTTCCTCAGCTAAGAAATAAAAACACAGGAGCTACAATTTTTAGTCCCAAGGGCTCTTGACTTTGCTAAGGAGAAAGACACATGCATCTTGGGAGAATGTGATACACACGAATAGGGATGTAGACCAAGGTGTACTTCCTAGGACCTACACTCCGGAGCCCACCAGAATGAATCACGCCCCTTTGGACATAAAGGAAAAGATGTCTGGCTTAACTAGGAAGTCTTCTTCTGATTTAAGGGGGGAAAAAACCCCAAAGAACCCACAATTGATACCTTCTAGGGGAGCAACCTCTGCAGATAGCCAGCTTCATTGTTTAAGAAAATGCCTTAACAAGTCTTTGGGTAAGAAAACCTAGACCTCTGGACAAACCTTTGAGGTCCAAGGCAGACAGGAGGTTGAATTGCTGAGCATGAGAAAATAAAGTGGCACTTTGTATTTGATGGGCCCAAGAGACAAAAGACTATAGGACTCCAGAGCCCAGGAGAGCATAGAGAGAAGAGGGGAGGCACCCAGAGCAACAGGGAACAGTAGTGAGTGGAAGGTGGAAAAGACCTGGCTGGGAAAATTCCTTCCGGCGTGGCATGGCTGTTGAGCACAGGAATGTCTAGTAGTCCAAGAAGATGCTGTTGTCTCTTCTGAGCTGGGCTGTAATCTCACCCTGTGATCTCCAGCTCACCAATATCCACAGCAAGGATGCTTCCTGAATGCTTCCAGGAAGGATGGGTGGCTCCCTATCTCCCAGAATTATTCATTCTAGTTTTTAAAAAATATAATCCCATGATGATAAGTTTTTCTTTGTATTGCAGTGAAATTAGCCTCTGTAAAACTTCTAGTCATTAATTCTAATTCTCTTCTTTGAACTCACAGAATTAATCTGATTTTTCTTCATTGTCAGCCTTAACAATCTTTCCAGTCTACCTCACTAGATTATAAGCTCCTTGAGGACAGGGTTTATTTAAACTCTAGTGACACACGTAACAGCAGAAAAGAATCTTCTCTTAGTTTGTGCTCTGCTCCACACAGTGCCAAGCTTGGTCCTTTGCACACCATGGGTGCTTCGGAAAAATAAGAATGAATGAATAAGTGAAATCAATCTTGAAGAAAGGTATCTGTTTTCTCTCCCCAAATTCTTTTCTGGATCAAAGTTCAGCAATTATTTTTTTCCAGTGAAAGGCCAGATAGAAAATCTTTCAGGCACTGAAATCCATTGTGGTCTCTGACATATGTTCTATTTTGTTTAATTTTACAACACTTTAACATATAGAAGCCAGCCTGGGCTCACTGGTCAAACAACACACAGCTCCTGGGTGGGATTCGATCCACCAGAGGAAGTTGCCAACCCCTGATCTAGATGGAAAAACACTCAGCCCTCAACCATATGACTTGGTTTGTAGAACTTTAGTAATTCTGGTTATCTCCTCGGGGGCACTCCCTTAATTGAATAAATTCCCTCTTACAAGATAGCATTGAATGAGATGGCCCTCCCCGGAAGTGGTCAGTGTGAAAAGGCCTGATGCAGCTGCCATTCACACCAAGCGCTTATTGTGACGATTGTGCTAAGGACCCTGAGTAATACAAACAATTGTGAGAGATGGTTCCGGCACTCAGGATATCTGTAATGGAACAGAGGTGACAAGATCTATACTCAGGAAGCAGCATATATGATCTTGCGCCAGATAAGCCAGGCCACAGTCCGATTACAGAGCCCAGGCTCTGTGTTTTGAGGGCCTCCTGTCTTCTCATCAACACAGACTGTGGGCTCCCAGCAGAGGCCGGCTTGTTCCTTCCTCCAAGTACTGCATCCCTTGGGATTAAGATACCCAGAATCTCCTCCAACAGACTCCTCTTGCTTGCACCGGGTGCTAGAACTTGAAAGGATGGGCAGAATGGGGCTGCCTGGCTAGGAGATCAGAAGACAGCCCCAACAAAGAGGAACATAAGAGGGTCTGTGAAAAACAAGACCGAGTATAGGAAAAACCAGTCTCCTAACGGACAGGGATTTAGGAGTTTCGGTAGCAGAACTTCCTGGATCTCTGAGGGTTTGCAGAACTTCTTTAAAGACTAAAAGAATCTTCAATTGACTAATTGTAAGTAGAAATCTTTTAAAAATGTATATCTTATGTCTCTGCTTCCTTAGAGTACTGGAAAAAAAGAAAAAGGACTTTACCTTCATGACTCAACATAATTCTGTTACGGTGCAACTCAGCAGCATCAGTAATGCTGCTGAAGGTGTACATGTTTATTTACTCCTACCGTAAGTGCTTCCAGACCAGTGTGCGTTTTCATACTCGTGTCTGTCTTTCACTTACTGCTGTTTATTCATTTTCAGCTGTTGCTTCTTCCTATTGTTTGTTTTGTCTCTTTCTAAGTTTCAGCTTCAGTTAGGTTATCAGATAACCACGCTTGTCAGAATTGTGTGTAAAAGAAGAAAAACTGTCTCTGAAATGCACCACTTTTGCAACGTGAGTTTTGGGACATCTATTTGGCTTCTTAGAATCTTCATTGCACTAACTTCCTGATATCCTGTCTCCTCCTTTTGTTCTAAATTCATGAGTTGAGATCAAATAAGGTACCTAGGGTCAAATAGGGTACTTAGGGAGACACCGTTAATAAAGATGGAGTGAGAAGTAAATAACAGAAGATAGCCTTTTGTTCAATTTTAAGTCGTACTACAATGCTCTGTTGGGTTGGAGGTGAGGGCTGTTCCTCCAGTCTGGAGTGGAATGGAGCGGAGGTTTCACTGACTGTGTCTTAGAATCTGGTTGGTCGGTTGCCATGACTCCCATTCAGAATTGGTGATCAGAAGCTCAGATAAGAGATCAACATTGGATGGTTTAAGGCCATCAGGGTTGGAGGGATAGGATTAAAAACAGATCTGTGGTCTTGATTCTTCTAAATGTCACACCTCCAAGACCTATCTCTTCATGGGAGCACTAGAAAGAGTGCACTAGGGACGCTGAAAATAAGGAAGTTCCTTATGGAACAGTCTCTACGCTGCAGGGCCTAGGTCAGGATTGGTCCCCAGGGCTCTGCCAAAGTGGCCCCTTGCCCTACACCAGCTCATATGTACCCCGTTGCTTAAGCTGTTGCTCAGCCTTGGCTTCCTGCCCTCTCTCTTTATCCTGTTTCCCCAGGGTCTCCAAGGCTCACCGTAGGCTCAGGGACGTGAATCTGAGGTTGGGGTTCCCTTCTCACTGGCAGACAGATCCAGCAACCTGTCCCTCAGTTCTTGGCCAAGCGGTGGGTGGGAGGAGGTGGCTGCAGCCGGGAGCCCGACCCTAGTGGCTGGGTAGCTGGCCTGGGTCCGGGATTGCTTCACTCTTCTGGAACAGGCACCTCTGTCCTTCAGACTTGCAGCGGGTCTCTGTTCACATCTGGAAAAGTTCAAAACTGTTTGTCTGGGTGAGGGAGGCCCTGGGGGGAGGGGGATCAAAAGCGTGACATCACCTCAGCCAGGCCCAGCTTTCTTTGGGGAGAAAAGAGGGCTGGGCCAGGCTGGGCCAGATGGGATTCCCAAGAACTGATGTATTGGAGGGTGGAAGAAAAAGGCTGGGCAGGAAGAGTGATGTCAAGGAGAAGTTCCAGTGGTACCTTAAGAGGATAATCCTTCAAGTCCATGTCCAAATGTTCCCACCACCTGCCCCCTACACTGAGGTCATACCTTAGGGTCAGATTGCCCAGAGAGGCCTTAAATAGGCAAAAGAAGACTGGGTCTGCTTCTCCATCTATTTTATTTTGACAACCTTCCCCCTACCCCTACACCTGAGCCAGACAGGAAGCCATCCTTTTCTCTCCAGAGTGTGGAAGATGTATCTGATTCTTAGCAGTTTGTACCCCCTGACCCTTTTGCTACTTCTACTCAAGAGTGAGCTAAACCTCAGTGCCCATTGCTCCTTGCCCCGTGTGAGCCCGGGCCTTCCCTTTTGGCCAAAACCTTGGTGACCCAGGTTCCTATCTCCAAAATAGGGATCGTAACAGCCCTTGTTTCTCCAGCTCACCTGCCACACGATTTTAAGGTATGATTGTTGACTCACCATGAATGTCAGTCTACCTGCAGCAGGCTGGGGAGAGAGGCAGATGCGGGAGGCTGAGATTTGTCACCACCTTTAGGAGAAGCATTCTTGGCTTCAGGTTAATTGCCTTGAAACCAATGCCTAACTTCCGCCTGGATGCTGAGGGAAAGAAGAGGTGTCATTCTGTATTGCTCTGTACCTGGAAACCTCTGAAAAAAGATACACCTACATCTTAATCAGGAAAAGTCAGAGGCAAGCTTGAGGGTGGCTTAGGACCCTCAGGGGCCTTTCTCTGAGGACGGTACTGCTACGTGTGAACTCCGGATACCAGGCTACCCCTAACATTTATAGGGCTCAAGCCAAGAGTACACTGGAAGCCCACAGACTCTATGTCTAAATACGTCAAAGTTCTAAATCAGGCCACCTAACTGGTAAATAAAATATCTTCTGTCCTCTCACCTTGAAAAACATACCTTCATGGTCACCTGGAAGGCCAGATTTGAATTTGGGCTCTGGCTCACACCGCAGGGGATCCTGCATGCATGCAAGGTTCACCTCACCCACATGCTTAAGCCCTAACCCTTCTCCCTGCAAACAGCCACCCCTTGGGCCTGGGAGGCATACACCCTGGTTCTTCACATCACCCTCAGAAGGATAGGCTGGGAGAAGAGGCCCATGTAAGTCCTCAAATGAGCAAAGAGCTACGTGGGCAAGAAATCTAGGACTTCTGGCCCCCAATGTATGATCTACAAGAGATAGTACATCTCTGTTGGCCCCATGGGCTCCTCATGGTTTGGGGAAGGGCAGGGCAAGACGAGGAACAGAATGTGGCCTTTAACGTGCAGGGTCCAGACAGGTAGCTTCTCCTTCCTGGGCCTAAGGATGGCACTGCTGGGGACCCTTGGAAACGTGGAAGGGTAAGGACGTACAGGAAGATCTTCGAGAATAACTAGATCCAGGAACATTACACTCTAGCAATTTAACATTTGTTATCTCATTGATTTTTCCCAACAATCCACACAAGGAATGACTCTCACTTTAAAGATGAGTAAACTGAGACACACACACACACACACACACACACACACATATACACACATTAAATTACATAGTTAAAAAAAGTCTCAAAAAATTTAAAAATTAAAAACAATAAATTGCAGTTATTGACAGAGTTTGGACTGAGCTCTCGCACTTCCCACCACATTTGATGAGAAACCAGGCCTTACTGTCTCTAGTCCCTCAGCTGGATTCCTAGGTCAGAAATTCCCAAAAGAAATCTTGGGATTGCTTGCTGCGGTTCCTCAGTGAAAGAGAAGGAGAACAGATTTGAAGGTCATGAAAGAATGAAGGGCTTTGGGAATGGGGAAGGTTAGCGAGGGTGGAAGGTATTTCAGAGGGCTGCACAGAGATGCTGTGAACTTTGTGATTATTCCAAGAGTTAAGGTATTGAATGGAGAGTGACAAAAAGAAAGAAGGATACATTAAAAAGGAAATGAAGGTGCATCCTTTCCCACGTGTTAGATCTTTGCCAAGAAATTGAGTCAGGTGATGCCACGAGGCTCCAGAGTGATTTAGGTTCTGATTTTTCTCCTTTGTTTCTCTATAGGCTCTGAGTTCACAAATGCAAGCTTGACATCTGCTACCACAAAGCCATCTACCGCAGGAACATCAAGAATGTCTTTACCTGTTCCTACAAATACAACCAACCAGGAAACCACAGCACAAAGTACTCTGAGAAGCACCAGCCTCCACACTGTCACTCAGGGCAGCAATGGGACCACAGCAGCCATCTCAGGTAAGAAGTGTTTGTCTCCTGAGGCCCCAGAAGGAGGCTGCTGGCACTTGGGTAAAGCATCAGAAGGTTTGCAAGCAACCCCCACCCTCTATTTCCCCGACCGATGGAAACATACAAGCCCCTTGTAATAACCGCTTGGGTGTCATGCCTAGGGTGCCCTGAAGTAGTTCCAGACAATCCTTCCTATTGTGACAGCTTTCTCAAGTCAGCACCCGGGCAGCTGATCCTCATCAGTAATCTTCCTTGTACTTCTCAAGTTTAGCTTAGAGATAAAATCGGCATCCTTCTCTGATCTCTTCTAAGTGAAGCAAAGTGTGTCCAGGTTCAGACTGGGTGTCTGAATTCTGTAGGGTGAGCCAGTCTCCAGTTCAGTTTCAGAATCCTGAGGGTACCACTAATACATTCTGGATGATAGCTCTGGTTCCAAACAGCTGGCTGGAAATGAGTTCTGGTTTAAGGTAAGAGACAGGACGTGAAATAACTTAACTTTCCAAATTCCCTTTTCTGGATTGACGTCCATACCTATGTCAGTGAACTGAGATGTGTGTGTATGTGTGTGTGTTTATGCAAACATGCACATATTCATACTTATGTTTTGGTCTCTTCCAGAGACTCCAGTCAGTTTCACATCTACCTCTGGGATCACCTCAGTCACTGAAACCATGAACTCTTCTGTCCAGTCACAGACCTCTTTAGCTACCACAGTGTCTTCTACCTTCATCAATTTTACAACTTCAGAGATGACCCTGAAGCCCAGCACATTATCTGGAAATATTTCTGATTCCCCGTACAATAGTACCAGCCCTGTGACATCTTACACTCGCCCTTATACACCATCTACTCCTACCCCAAGTATCATCAAGGTGAGTGAATTGGGCCAAAAATGACAGATTACCCCCTCACTGCATATGTATGTGTGCAAGCTCTCTCGTCCCCTTAACCTCTCCTTATCCCAACCAATGAGATTGGGGTCATGTAGGTTAGCATGAAAAATGTGCAGCTTAAATACTGCTGGAAAGGATAGAAAGGGGAGGTGAGGAGTGGAGTTGGGTGGCAAGGCTGATCTGTGCCATGAGTACTGTATTTCTAGGGAGTGGAGAGTAAAAAGGATTCTCAGAGATCCATCCAGTATTCTTTGGTCCTTCCCAGTACCAATTGCTCTAGTCTTTGACCAGGGTATCACCTGACTTCAAGCATATTTGGAAACCATCCTCCACTTAATGGTATTGCTTTTCCCAAAATGTCTAAAGCAAGTACCATTTCCTCTGTGTGAGAGGGTTTGGTGGTGTGCCAGGGGTAGAGAGGCAGTGAGGAGCGAGGCAGACCAGGGATGCTGAGCTCAATTGCTTTTCTCAACCTTGGGACCTGCGGCTGTCAACAGTTTTCAACAGGAAGGGTAGAAACTATGAAGGCATGGAGCCTGGGGACAGGCGTGGAGAGCCTGCCTGGTTTCTATCTTTAAAGGAGGTAGAATAGAAATCTGGAGAGTCCCAGGGACCAGGAGGAAAATGAGTGTCACCAAAATCTGCCTGGACACCTCATTATCTGTTTAGAAGCGTGTAATTCACTGTAGAGAAAACAGCCCAAATGGGAAAAGATCCTCCTCTCTTCCATTTTGGCACGATCCAAGCCAATGTTTACCAAGATTGCAAATAGCTACTTGTCTGCAAGTTCTGGCTGGTAAGGAAGGTCTTGATTATCTGATGGGGAAAGGACGTGAATTGAAGGAAGAATATGACTGTTGAAAGTCTCTAGTCTCCTAACAAATTTTTCAATTTCCTTTTTCTAAAACCTCTTAAGAAAATATCTCACAGAAATCAAACCAAAAGAAGAAATGGGGAAGGATCAAGGGGCAAAGATCCTGGCTTCTTTACTTTGCTTTTGTTTTAATACAGGGAGAAGTCAAATGTTCCCAAATCAAAGAAGTGAGATTGACCCAAGTTATCTGCCTGGAGCTAAATAAGACCTCCAGCTGTGTAAGTCAAACTCTCCCGCCTCTATTCCTCTCCCTCCCTCTTCCCCCACAATTCCTTCTGAACATCCTTAAGCTGTGTCTTGGACTGGACAGACTTGAGTGGGGGCAGGAGGCTTAGCATGGAAAGGTGATTTCCAATACTGAACTTTGGGTTTAGGGAGTAAGAGGCCCCATCTGGTGGACAAAGAAGGCAAAGACAATTTTATTTAAATTTAATTACTTTTCCCCTCCTCTATTGTACATTTAATATATACATATTGTCAGATTTAAGTTTGCTTTTTATGTTAAGAAAGTCCTTCGTGAAATGTAATGTAGTCACCTAAAATAGCAATTCATTTGTTATTATTTGCATATAACTCTTTAATATACACATAGAATTTCTTTTGTTGTAATGCTGCCTTTTCCATATACTGTTTTCCCCAACATTATTTATCGAATGATCCTCTCCTTTATTTATTGGAGTGATCACTGTAGTTTATATTAAGTTTTTATATGTCATAGGGCATATTCTTCAGAGATATTTTATTTGTTCAGTTTGTCTTTTTTTTTTTCGCCTGTTTTAATCTTTTAAAATTATTATGCTTTTGTATTACAGCACTTTTAGTATCCAGCCAGCAGGTCTTTGCTCATTACACTGTAAAAGTGTAAGGTATTTTTCATCTAATCTTTTAGAAAAACTTTAGAAACATCTTTTCAAGATGCAAAAAAGCGCAAAACCATTAAAATTTTAATTGGAATTGCTCTAAAATCCTTTTATTTCTTTCTGGTTTTCTCTGGCATTGTTCAGTATCTTCTTTTCTTAGTTTTTAAAGTATTTTTTCCTGCAGATTTTATGGATTTCTTTTAGGTTATTTATAATATAGATTTCCATGATACATTCCAACTGATGTTGCTGTATTAGAAAGTTCATTGAGTTTTTAATATTTATCTTGACTTTAGTCATTTTCTTTAACTTGCTCACTAATTACAAGAACTTTTTAGTTATTTGGTTATTTTCTGGTTTTAAGGTAAGCTATCATGTTATCTCTCATAATATGCTGTTTTTCTCTTTGCTTTTAGTAGTGATGCCTCTTCTTTCAGTTTCATGTCTTATTGCATTGGTAAACTGTACAGCACAATGTAAATTTTTTGATGATGAGAGCAGACCTCCTTGCTTTGTTTCAGTAAATCCAATTTCCTGACAGTAAAAATTTCCTGAATGAAGGATAGGATCACAGGAAGAGTGGTATTTACTTATATAAAAAAAAAACATTTTCTTACAAGTTGGGAATTCATTTAAGGGAATCATGTATATGATGTGTGACATGCATAGATTGGAAAGAGCCTGAGTAAATCCTAAAAGTAGCGTGTAGAGGGTGTTAATATCTTATTTTGTCCATTCTGACTGTTGGTGTCTATGATTATCAGTTGGGTCTTTCTGAATCACAGTCCTTTTAAAATAATACCTAAGAAAATTGTTTCACTGAAGACTTTAAAAACAACAGAAATTTTGAAGACATAGGTGCACACAATGGAATCAACTACATGTAATTTACAAAACAGTTAACTTAAGCATGAATATGCAATGAGCAATTAAGAATCTGTATGTTTCTGATACTGATTTTCTACTCTATGCATTAAAAAAAATTTTTTTGCCAAACACTTTGCTAATTATAACTAAGAAAAATGACCATCTTTTCTTTCTCTCTCTCTCTTTTTGTGTCATCTTGGTCGAGCCCTTATCTTCCTGAGTTTCACACTGCTCTGTGCCAGAATGCTAATTCTTTGTACAAACGATTTGGAGCTAATTGCAGAGGATTCATTCTAAGTGTCTGTCCATTGCTCTTCAAAGTTCACGTTTAACGAGGGTCATCATACAAAATAAGTGCTGGAAACTTAATGCTGCTCCAGAAATAACTCCTCTTACTGTGCTGCGCTCTCTTTCTCTGTGATGTCTTTACTGTCTAATCTATTTTGTACCACAGCTGAGAAGGTCTGTACTCTACTCTGAGATGTGGGGAGGATCTATGAGTAGGGATGTGGAAAGACAGCAGCTCCTCCAATCCCCTAAAGAAGGCTTCCGCCCTGTGCATAATGAATCAACTCTGTGGTAGCACCCGGTGTCGGGCTACTGTGTCCCCAGTTCTACCACTGCTGTGGCTCCCCCTTTCTTCCAGAGGGCTCCTCTTCCCCAGCACCCAAGTAGCAGCACCTCCTAAGGTGATTTTTTCCCACTCAGTAATCCTTGTTCCAGAATTTTGGGCCACAGCTCCGGACTGTGTCCCAGATTCCTCTTCCTTGAGTCCTACCACATGCTCGTCTGACAATCGGTCTGTTCCAAAGGCTGTGAGTGATGTTGTGCCTCCCAACTTCCCTTAGGTTGCATTTGTATTTTTGGTGTCAGAGGGCCCCACGGCACTGGTTCTAGGATATGGTTTCCCCTAATATCCCATCCTTGTCATGCCCTCCCGTCTACTATGTTCCCATAACAGAAAGATGCATGCATTGTTCTCAGCTATCCAGACATGCGTTTTGCACTGGTACGTAGTGAGTACCCTAGCTGTTAGCTCTCACTTTGTGGATTACTTGGGTCTGTCTTCTGTACATGCATCCTATAGACACTGATATCCCAACTTCTCTCCTTCTGCTCCCCATCCTTCCTCTCCAGGCAGCAATTACCTATATCTAGGGTGCAGGGAGGTAATCCCACACTCTTGCTAAGCACCTGTTACCACATCTCAGAATCCTCATTAGCAGAATGTGTCATCTGATGTGTGACATTCATTCTCTCTGCTGGACCATCGGGTCAATTTAGTTTTTGTGGTTGTGGTTTCCCAAATAGTTTCCAAATGAGATGACTCTATTCTCCTATGCTATACCGATTTGTCCGGGGAAAGCGACCAAGAAGTTGTTTTAATGGTGGTAAAATTTACACATAAGATAAAATTCACTGCCTTCACCATTTTTAAGCGTACAGTTCTGTAGTGTTAAGTATATTCACACTGTTGTACAATCGACCTTCAGAACTTTTTGCATCTCCTAGAACTGAAACTCTATACCCATTAAAAAACTCCCCGTCCCCTCTCCTCCCAGCCCCTGGCAACTACCCTTCTACTTTCTGCTTCTATGAATTTGATCATTCCAGGTACCTCATGTGAGTAGAATCATATAGTGCTTGTCTTTTTGTGACTGGCTTATATCGCTTAGCATAATGTCCTCAAGGTTCATCCATGCGGTAGCAGGTGTCAGAATTTCCTTCCTTTTTAAGGCTGAACAATTGTGTGTTCGTACCCCATTTTGTTTATCCATTCATCCACCAATGGACACTTAGGGTGCTTCCACCTTTTGGCGATTGTTAATAATACTGTTATGAATGTGATTGTACAAATCTCTCTTCAACACTCTGATTTTATTTCTTTTGAGTATATACCCAGAAGTGGAATTACTAGATCATATGATAGTGCTATTTTTAAAAATTTGAGGAATTGCTGTACTGTCTTCCACGGCAATTGGCTGCACCATTTTCTATTCCTTCTCACAAAGTATAAGGGTTCCACTTTCTCCACGTCCTCACCAACACTTGTTATTTTCTTTTTTTTTTTTTGATAGTAGCCGTCTTAATTGGTGTGTGGTGGTACCTCATTGTGCTTTTGACTGGCATTTCCTAATGTTTAACGACATTGAGCATCTTTTCATGTGCTGATGGACCATTTGCACGTCTTCTTTGGAGAAATCTCTATTCAAGTCGTTTGCCCACCAGTTCGTTTTTCAGAGCTGCCTTTCTTTAGAACCACGTGTGTTTATGTGCAGAGGCTGTATTTACTCAGCTAACTCACATCCCCCATTGACTTCATCTGAGTCAGGCTGCCTCCAGCCTCCGGACCATACCCCCAAGCCCACGCCTTCCCTGCTCTCTGCCCAAACACTAAAGATCAGCTTCCATGCAGAAAAAATAACTTACAAGTGGAGGACTGATGAAGACAGTGTGTTTTCTGGAAAGAGCCTGAGATCTGGGGGACAACCTCGCTTCTTATCTCTGGTCAGATGCCCACTTGTGTGACTTGTAGCAGGTCCTTTAATGACTCCAGTCTCTATCTGAAAATAGAGTTTACCTGCATTGTCATACTCACACTGAAGTTGATAAAATTATTGAAAGGGAGGGAGGAAAAGAGAGAGAGAGAGGCGACTGGTCCTAGAAACTCAACAGTGGGAAATATCTTAAAGGTTGTTTAGAAAAATACTTGTCCCTCTCTCCCCCCACTCCAGTGCTTAATGTGTTTCTTTAGCATGTTGAATCTTTGCAAAGTCTGAGAATGTTACTCTAGCAAGTTTAGGTTGTTTTATTACTATGGTTATTATTTTTACAAAATAACATGTACCAGCAGATGTAGTTAGGGGTCCACAAATCTGATTCTCATGGGCAAAATGCTGAAGCTGTGGCTTCCTCCTGCCCACTCTCCCATGATGTCTGCCCACTGGCTCTCAGGGGGCAGGATGTTTATTTCAAGCATCCGGAGAAGCATTGTGCTTTGTTCAGGATCCACCTGCTCCTCTCTGGGCCCAAACACAATTCACTGATGCTGCTGGGTTCCAGAGTGGGAGGCTGGCCACTGTTATTCCCTTGAATTGAGTCCAGGAAACAACACAAGGGGCGGAGGGACCTTGTGTGGAAGCCAAGCCATTTGGGACATTAGGATGAACAACAATTCTCTGAGTTCTTGTTTGGTGCTCTGTTTAGTGCAGACTGGGTTCAAAATTATGTCATGTACCCCCTACTCCCGCCACTGGGAGGTCTTACAGTCTGGTCAGAGAGAAATGACAATTAGCAGTCAGGCAGAATATGATTAAACATCAAAAAAGTGGATTCTAGAGGATATGGTAGATAAGGTGTTGCTATTATTAAGAATAATAGTAACACCTGCCATTTCTCCAGCCCATTTGGTTCTAAACACTTTGCTGGGCACTCTTCCTACAACCGCTCTTCAGCCACCACCACGACCAAGGAACCTGCCCTCACACTAGTTGCCTGACGTGCCAAGAATCTAGCAAATAGCAGAGCAAGGGCTGCTTCCCAGTCTGATGGAAGCAGGACTGGCTTCCTGGAGGAGGTGAGACGTGAGTTGATTCTTGAAGGATGGAAATCCAAGGGAGAAGGAAGTGCTCTTCGTGCTCCTGGCATCCAGGGCTGTGAAGGTGTCAGGCTGTCACTTGGCTGGGCTTCCTGGTGATGGTGCCCCTACTCCAAAGGCCTCTCCCCACCAGCTTCTCCTGCAAATAGTCTACTCATAACTCAAGGGCTATTTCACAATGTTTCTGATAACCCCAAACCCGATGTGGGCTCACTCTCCTTTGAATGTCCAAAGCACTTGGCTGTACTTTTCTTGTGACACATACCAGGTAACTAGGTCTGTCACCTCGTGGTCTCTTGGTGCCTCAGTTTCTCCATCTATAAAATGGGGAGGATGAGACTACCCATCTCCTAGGGTTGTGTGAGGCCAACCTGAATCCCCATGCCTAAAGCACATAGAACAGTGCCTGAGACAGGCAGCGTCCATTGTCTTTGCTATGCACACTGACAGCTCGGACCATGTAGAGTTCATAGCTTCATCCCACCCCCACCCCCAGACACAACCCACGTGACACATGCAAGAGGACTTCACAGCGTCTCATAGTCAGGTCCTGACAGACGTCTCAACAGCTGGATCCGGCTGGGGTAGAGATTCTCTGGACTCAGCAGACCGAGGAGGTGCTGCTTTGTTTGGCTCGTTTCGACTGTGCCGGAGCCCAGTCCCACTGCCTCTCTCAGGAAGGAGACACATTTCAACCACTCAACCTTCAGAAGCTCAGAGTCCTCCAGGCAGAGGTTTCACTCCTCCTCATGCAGAAGGCGAGGTGCTCGGGAGGGTGTGATGTTCACGAGAAGGCAATGGAGGTCTCTCCAAGGGGAGCCGGGCCCAGGGAGGAGGGGACCACTGAGCACATGCAATGTGGTTCCATCCGCATGTGAAGAACCTCCATCCAAGGACTTCCTTGGAAACCTGCATAATCTAGCCCTTTCCTGAGGGGTGGAGCCGCAGAGGCCTGAGAATTCACTTTTCTGTCCCCCTGGCTCTCAGGGACCTTCTGAGGTTACCCTTGGATTCATCTCTCTGTGATCAGGAGGTTTGCTAGCCCTGCTCTCTGGCCTGACCCAAGCCTCGAATTCCAGCTGGCAGAAGGAAGCTGGGACGTGAAGCCAATCCTGACCTTGCCTGTGCTGGAGCAAAGGAGCCTGGGGTTTCCTCCCTGGGGCCACAGCACTAGGAAAACACCCAGGCTGCGCTCCAAGCCGGGAGGGGCCCTCTGGCCTCGCCCCGAGGAGCAGTCCTGCTTCACAAACAGGAAGCTTTCTCCTCCACGGAGGCTCTGTCCTGAGGCCCCTCGCACACCCCACGGATCTCCCCCCACCGGAAAGCTGTCAAAGCCGGCCAGGCATTTCCTCCTCCGCCATCTGCCATCCGGACAGAGGAGGGAGTCTTGGTTTCGGTTCCTTTCCTGTGCAGGGTGAGGGGCCGCTCCGACTGGAGGCTGCTGGGATGAATCCTGGGAGGCCTGAGAACAGGGTGCTGGATGGGTCCAGCCAGTGCTTCCAATTTATCCTTTTCTGGGACTCTCTGATCATTGTGGACCAGTCAGCAACCTGGAGCAATCTGTGTCCTTCATATAAAACTGGGTTCCATGTTATTAATGGGAAAAGGGAATGGAAGACTAGACAAAAACACCACTTCAGGGTGAGCCGTGCTTTTTGTGAGACCCTCTGGAGAGTAAGAGGGAAGGGATGGAGGACCCCGTGGAATCTGTAGTCATAGATTTGTCCTCTGCTCCTCACCTCCCTTGGCTTTTCCTCCAATATTTGGGGCTATTGGAACCTGTAAACAAAGGATTTTCTCTTCATTAGTATTGCACTATTAATACTTTCTGTTATTGGCAATTTCTTTTGAATTTACTCTGAATAGTGTATGTGTACATAGGCCATCCTTAAGTAAGACAGTATTTCCCAAATTTGTTCTCTGGCGTCTCATAGTGCCACTAATAGAGAAATGCTTTGGTCCTGGAAGATTTTGGACTTTTTTTCTTATTGTGTTTTTGCACATCTATAGTCTGCAGGATTTTTTTTTTTCAGTTGGAATTTTAGGGAGAAAAAAAAGATTCTTCTTGTTTAGAGGATAATAGAATAACTTTAAGCAGAATTATTGCCTGACACTCTGGAGGCAACTCAGGGTGTACCAGTGCCCTCATGTCCTGCTCCCCATCTTCCTCTGTCATCCCAGGAGGAGTTTAAGAAGGACAAGGGAGAAAAGCTTATGCAAGTCCTGTGTGGGAAGGAGCAGGCCGGGGCTGGGGCCGGGGTATGCTCCATGCTCCTTGCCCAGTCTGAGGTGAAACCTCGCTGCCTGCTGCTGGTCTTCGCCAACAGAACAGGTAAGGGGCACACCTGTCTTTGGGTCCAGGGAGGGGGAGGGGCTGAAGAGAGAGGAGGCTGGGTAGAAGCCAGGCATCATAGCTCAGAGAGCACAGGTGCTGGGGAGCGGGGCTGTGCCGACTTTGGGAGAGACCCTCTGAGGTGGACTCTGCTGACCATCGGAGCACCTTCTAGGACAGCATTGGAGGGTGGAGCAGGATGAGCTGCTCCAGCCGCTAGATTCAGCAACCCTTGTTTCTAATTCTAGAACTTCTCAGCAAGCTCCAACTTCTGGAAAAGCACCAGTCTGACCTGAGCGAGGTAAGTTTTCTGAGATGATGGTTCTCGGAGGATTGCTGGGTCAGGGGAGTTCACTGCAGCAGGGCAGAGAGGAATTAATTATCTTCTCCAGACCGGCCCTTCCGGCCTCTCTGTCCATCTCCAACAGTTTTCAGACATCCATGTTTAAACAAAATTACACAGTTCAGCTTAGGAGATGTCAGCCTTCATTCTTATGTAGAAAATCCCTGAGGTCCATGTCTGCTTGGGTTTATTTGCTGTGGGTCACACACAGGGGTTGAGCATGGTTTCCTCTTCTAGAACCTACATTCCACAAATGACAGGCACTCTTTTCTGTGTCTTCTCTTCAAGCTGGGCATCCAAGACTTCAGAGAGCAAGATGTCAGGAGCCACCAGAGCTATTCCCAAAGTACCTTGATTGCATTGATCACCTCGGGAATTCTGCTGGCTGTCTTGGGCATCACCGGCTATTTCCTGATGAACCGTCGAAGCTGGAGCCCTACAGGAGAAAGGCTGGTCAGTTCTGGGGTCCAGGGCAAAGGGAATGAGAGATAGGTCTCCTGGGGAGGTCCATGAAAGTCATGGAGTAGGGAGGAGAGACATCGGAAAAGGTGCTTCTGTGCCCATGCATAGGAATACACGTGGTGTCTTTCTGGGTGAGCACCTTACTGCACCCACGCGTGGGTCAGAACAGCTCGCAGCCAGCTGGGGAGGAGGCACTAACCGGGGCCCTGCTCCCCGCGATAGCAGGTGGCTCATGTCATCCATTTGTTATTTCCCCTGGGCTAGTTTAGCTGGGTACAAACCAGAACAGATTTGTTCTAAATTTGCCACTGAGTTGCAAGCATATTAAACGCCCACGGGCACCAACTGGCTCCCAAGAAGGGGACACATGGAAGGAAAATCTACACTTGAAGTGTTCTGGATGAGGGAAGACAAGGCCAGGGTCTGACTCTCAGCCTGTGGCCCATGGCCTCCTCTAGGGGGATTATTCCACCCTGGGGGCTGCCCGGTGTCTGGCGGGAGCTGGCTCGGGAGGTGCCTCGGCCCGGTCAGGTGCCTTTCCTCTGTCCTTTCCCCTCTAGGAGCTGGAACCCTGACTGCTCTCCGGGAAGAAAGGAGTCTGCACAGGCAGCTGCAACCCACCCACCTCCTCCTGCTCCCTTCCCCCGCCCCCATCTTGCTTCCCTGCTTACCAGATAATGCTCCTTTATTTATACACCATCTAGGGTGAAGACCCTTATTACACGGAGAACGGTGGAGGCCAGAGCTATAGCTCGGGTCCTGAGGCCTCCCCTGAGGCTCAGGGAAAGGCCAGTGTGAATCCAGGGGCTCAGGAGAACGGGACCGGCCAGGCCACCTCCAGAAACGGTCATTCAGCGAGACAACACGTGGTGGCTGATACTGAACTGTGACTCGGCCGGGCGGGGCGAAGCTGGGCAAGGCCTGTGGGAGGAGCCCCTCCCTGAGTCTGAGCACGGGCCGCCGCGGTGCTGGAGGAGCCACCCCTTACCTGAGACCCGTTTCCCTCCACACACACCTTCAGGAAGCCAACCCCGGGCCCCTGCACTGTGCCAGGCTGAGGGGTTCCCTCCACCTAGGGGAGAGGCAGGTCACACCTGCCCTTTACACACTCAGCTCCCTGAATCAGACTCTGGGCTACTTTGAAGAAAGATGTGATGGGGAAAGTCAAGGTGCAGAGAGACTCCTCGGGTCCCTTGCCTCACCCTCCTCTCTGCCTCCTTACAGGAACTCCCAGGGGAAGCGTGGGCTTTTCTGGGCTACCATTTCCTCCCAGGAGAGTTTGCCTTTTGCTGTTTCTGCCTTATATTTTCTTTCTCTACTGTAGGAAAACTAAAGCAGCCCGTTGCCCTTGCCCCTCTCTCAGGCACTGTGGATTCGATCACCAGATTCCCTCTTGTTCTCCAAATTCCCCAGACTTCCCCTGCCCCCCTGCCTCTGTGGACAGAGATGTGCATAGCTTTCTGGCTGAGCTTGGAACTGGGCTCCAAGTTTTAGAACAAAGTCCTGTGTCTGTGTGTTTGGGGGACAGGGTGAGGGTGGTTGGACACACGTGTTCCCCCCAGAGCGGCAGATGGGACAGGACCCACAGCTCCGTCCTGTGCAGCGGGGCTGCACAGACCCCTGTGGGTCACAGCAGACAGGACCGTGGGGCCAGATCTCTGAGCCACGCCTGTTGACCTATGCTCTTCAGAGGGAGCCTTTTGCTCCGAGGCTAGGTCCTGGCCTTAACCTCTGTCTCCATGGCTTCCTCCCTCCTCTCCCTGACTCCTGGGTTGAGCTGTGGCCTCAGTCCCCCAGCAGACTCCTTTCTGTCTCTGCCTCCCCCACCCTGACCCCTCTTACTGCTGTGCACCTCTGGGCCCCTGGACATCTCCAGAGGACCCTCACCACAAGCTATTTTCTCTGTGAGCAACCCAGGTTCTCATTTTTGTTTTTTTCTGGAGGGGTGAACAGGGATCCTGGTTTCAATGACGGCTGGAAATAGAACTTTCCAGAGATAGGAAGATGGGTTGGGTTTTTTTTTCTGAATAAAAAGTAGCGTGTGTAAATACTGTAATTAAAGTGACATATTGGAACACATCTGTTCTGTGGCTCTGTCCAGGAGACCTGGCCGGATTGTGCAGCTATGTGATTGGAGGGGCTAGCCGGGGAGAAGTGGGGCCATCTCAGGGGACACAGGTACCAGCCAAGACGCCGCCCTTTGCCTAAGTCTGCTGAGTACCTCCCTCTCTGGGGGCCACAGGGGTGCTCACAGGGAAGCTCACGTTTCCAGTGGCAGAAGGAAAGTAGACAGAATGCAGCACGGCCTTCAGGAGGGAGGCGGATGGTACCAAGGACTAGGAGCTACACCCTTCGGGAACACCTTTCTGAGAAGAGGCACGTTTTGGTCACAGCAAGCAACAGATGCCAAACAAAGGGAAGGAGCCAGGGCCCGTTCGCCCTCTGTTATTGCACCATCCCCACCCCCAGCTAGGGGGCAGAACATTGTGGGAACTTCTTTCTAGAGACCTGGCCACCGACTCCTGGAGGCCATGCTTTCCACCTCGGCATTAAGATAGCAGCCTAACTGCAAAAGCATCTGTAACCATCCCCCTGCCCCACCTCATCCAAGAGCCCAGACACCCCACCTCCATCCCAGACCAGAGGAAGTGGGGGAGGGAGCCCTGCCGGACACTCTGAGGAGCTTCAGGAAACACTCCCAAGTATGTCAACAGTGGCAGCAGCAGTTAGAGCCAAACAAAGGACCCTTCCATTCTTATCTGGCCAGAGCCAGACCTTTCCCCTTGGCACCCCCCCCCGCTCCCCACTTCCCCCTCATTTCTCTTCAACTGCTCTAACCGGAGCTTCCTCCCCAGGACTCAGGGGAGATAGAAGGAGGAGATCTCGAGGTTTCTCTCCAAGGTGATGGCTGGGGGGTTGGAGAAAGGCAAGATGGTTATGGGGAAGAGAAGTCAGGTTGCCCTCCATCTGGTCCCACACCCGACCACAAGAGTGATCGGAAGAGGGTCTCGCCAGGTAGGGCTGGCAGGGAGATGGGTGGTACAGGGTGCAGAATCCCCCAGGGGAACAAGGGAGGAGGAGAAAGGGCAGCTGGGCCTTTGAACCGCCTCCAGCCTTGGGTCCAGCAGCTTCTAATAGTACATTACCCTGAGTTTGTCAGAGTGTGTAGACTTTGGGAGAAAGAGGTGCGTGTGTGCGTGCTTGCGTGTGTGTGTGTGTTTAGGGGGTAGGGCGGGGTGGTGACTGGTTCTTTTTGAGGCTGGACAGCTTGCCTAGAAGGACTCACTGCTTTCCTGAAAATCAAACTTTCCCACCTCTGGCCTGAACATCCTGGTGCGGCAATGGCTCCACCTGCTGGCCACACTGGGCTCCTACCGCCCAGCTTCAGTTGCATTGCCTCCATGTCGGTTTCTTTCCCTGGCAGCCCCGCCCTTCAACAGTGTGGTCCATTGGATCCCACACATGAGGCCCATTTAAACATAGAAAGTCACTTCTGGAGGAGCTTTGAAGGATGCACTCAACTCGATTCCCTATGGTATAGTTGAAAATAAACTAAGGTCCTGGGAAGGGATGTGGCTTGCCCAAATCACCTGGAATTCAGATGCCCTGAATCCAAAGCTTTCCCCACTCCTCGGCCAGCTCCTCAGGGTTCCTCCAGTTGGCTGACCTGAAGCTGGCGAAGGCAGTGGCAGGGTAGGTGCAGAGCTTTGCCTCTGGAGCATTTCATCCATGCGTGCTCTTCCAGGCCTGGGTAGCCAAGCAGGTCCTGGAATCTTAGATTCCTCTGTGGTGCCTGCAGTCAGCCCTGAAGAGTTAACCCTGGAATATTACATAGTTCATTATGGAAGGCATATCTTCTGCCAGACTTTCATCTATCCTTTCATGGATAAATAAGAGTGTCCACTAAGTCTGGATAAATCAGGCACCCCCATCCCAGCCCCTCCAATTGGGACAATCCCACATTTCCTCCTCACCCAAACCACGTAGCAGGTGAGCAATTTAGTGCGACAGGATGCTGCTTCTATTCCTACAGCCCCCTTCCAAGGAGTCCACAGCTAGCCGTCAGTCATCCAGCAAGTCTTATGAACACCTGCCACGTGCCAGACCCTGTTCTAGAGGCTGGGGCAGAGCAGCGAACAAATCCTCAGGGAGCTGATGATTCTAGGGCAGGAGGAAGACAATAAACAAACACATTTATCTACTTAAATATATCCACACATTTTCAGGTAGTATTAAGAGCTATGAAAAGTAGAAAATATATTGAGAGTAGTGGTTGGAATTTACACGTGGTGGTTACTCTCCAAGAGGTAAGAACTGAGAACATAGTTCACTTGAATGAAGTGGAGGAGAGGTCATGCCACGCAGAGGGAGCGGCAAGTGCAGAGGCCTGTGACACAAACCCTGGCAAGTGCAAGATGCTGTCGGTGAAGGAGGGCAAGGAGGCCTTTGAGGCTGCATCAGAGTGAGTCAGGGGAAGGGTGGTAGCTGGCCACGTTGCACCAGGCCTTTTCAGCCCGAGTAAGTTGCTTGGATTTTATTAGTGGATCAGGAAACCATTGGAGGGTTTTGAGTAGAGGAGAAATAGTACCTGATTTGTGTTTTCAAGGGATCATGCTGGCTGCTAAGTAGAGAAGGGAGGTGGCAGGAAAACAGAAGCAAAGAGACTGGGTAGACTACAGTGATCGTCTCAAGAGGAATGGTGGTAGCTGGGAGCAGAGTGACTACAGTGGAAGCGGTGAGATGAAGTGAAATTGAAAAGACGTTGTGAAGGTAGAGCTCATAGGATTTGCTCCATCCGTTTATTCCTTCAAATAATAATCATAACAACAACAATAATGGTTAACATGTATGGAGCACTGACTGTACCAAAATTGGGATGCCGTATCAAAATTTAAATAATGTATTTTATTTACTAGTGACAGAAACCCTATGAAGTAGGTACTATTATCTCCAAAAAAGAAATAGAAACTCAGAAAGTAACAGGGGACCGTGCTAGATGCTTAGTGGTGGAGACAAAGATGAATAAGATATGAGCTCATTTGAACCCACAGATTTTTTTTTTTAAATTCAGATGGGCTGTGAGTGCTTTTACTAAGGTTGGTATTCATGGCCTGAGTATAGAATGATGTATGTTCCAGAAGATTCCAGAGCATCCTCCCCGACCTTGTTGTAGGCAAGGATATCGTCTTTCTTGCCTTCCACATGGCCACCACGACAGCCTCCTACTTAAATGCCTCCAAATTTCGATGATTGCTTGGAGAAAAAGAATTCCACCCTTCTTGATAATTTTAACTCAATTCTTTGGATTTAAAAGATCTAGGTAAATTTGGGCAAAGCTTAGCAATTTCATAGCCTGTGGAAAACTCAGCCCTGAAAGATTTATGGGAATTTCAGGACCTGCCTTGCTTCTGCACTCTGTTTCTTGACCCCACAGATTTTGACATCTTGGAGTGAATCCTACAAGTCCATTCAAACAAACAAACAAACAAACAACAACAAGAAGAAAAAATGCAAGGCAGTAAGTGAGAGAGAACACAGGAAAAAAGTAAATGAAGTGCCTTGTATCCAGAGCTGGGCAGGACCCCTTCCAGAGCGGGAGGTCAGGGGCTGGGTCATGGAGAGGTGGTGTCTGAGCGGGGCTGTAAAGATGGGTAAGAACTTGATGGCAAAAATGGGTGAGGATGTTTGAGGCTGAGAGAAGGGCAACACATGTGTGTATGTGGAGACAAGGATATGGGAACAAATAAGGTACTTTGAAAATGATGTGTTTCCAGTGTGGCAGAGAAGTCGGCCGCATGAAGGGAAGAGATATGTACCACAGTTTGTCTAGGACGTTTAACACTGGACCACAGAGTTTAGATTTATTCAGTGGAAGAGAGAGCATCGCTGCAGAGGTTCCATTTATTCATTGATTTATTCATTTATTCAGCACATTTTTTTTGAGTGCTTGTTATAAGTCAGGTACGAGGCCAAGCGCCTGGGATAAGACAGTCCCTCTGTTTCGTCTTTACACTGCGTGGGAGTGGAGGGACAGATGACAGAAGAATTAGCACTGCGTGTGAGTGCTGCCCTGCAGGGAGCCTTGAAAGGCAGGGGCGTGGAAGCCACGGAAGGCTTCCCAGAAGAGGTGACATCTCAGCTGACCCTGAGGGACAGGCAGGATTTAAAAAGGAGAAGAGAAGACATGGATTTTCCAGGGAGAGGAGAGGGCCTTGGCCCAGGCACAGTGAGGGTGGTCATTCCAGAAATGTGAGTGGTCCTTTTAAGGCCCAAGCAAGGTTATAATCCATCCTTCTTTATAGCTTTTATTTCTGTGCTGGACTTTCTATTGGTTCTTTTTTTAAAATAATTTTTTTATTGAGATACAGTTGATGTGCAATGTTGTGTTAGTTTCTGGTGTACAACAAAGTAATTCAACTATACATATAAACATATTTTTTTAGTCTTTTCCAGATGGTTTATTACATGATGCTGAATATAGTTCCCTGTGCTATACAATAGGACCTTGTTGTTTATCTATTTTATACACAGTAGTTTGTATCTGCTAATCCTAAACTCTCAATTTATCCCTCTCCCACCTCCTTTCCCCACTGCTAATCCTAATTTGTTTTCTATGTCTGTGAGTCTGTTTCTGTTTTGTAAATAAATTCATTTGTATCATATTTTAGGTTCCCAATATAAGTGATATCATATGATATTTGCCTTTCTCTGTCTGACTTACTTCACTTAGAATGATAATCTCTAGTTCATCCACGTTGCTGCCAATGGCATTATTTCATTCTTTTCTATGGCTCAGTAGTATTCCATTGTGTGTATATATATACATACACACATATGTGTATATATCACATCTTCCTTATCCATTCATCTGTTGATGTTCTTTTGTTTTAAGCATGTTATAATTGTTCATTGAAGCATTTACGATAGTTGTTTTTAAATCCTTCTCAGATAATTCCAACATTTCCGTCCACTCTGTTGGCATCTGTTAATTATCTTTTCTCATTCAAGTTGAGATTTTCCTGGTTCTCGGTATTACTAGTGATTTTAAATTCTATCCTGGACAGTTGGGGTATTCTGTTATGAGTCTCTGGATCTTATTTAAATCTTCTGTTTCAGCAGGGCCCCTCTGATACTGCGCTGGTGGAGTACCTCCTGGTTACCGCCAGGTGGGGGCAGAAGTCCAGGATCCCCACTCAGCTGTTGACACCTGTGGAGTGGTGGGGTCTCATTATTGCTGAGCCAGAGTGGGAGTTCAGGGCCCTCACTAGGTCCCTGCTGATACCACCCTGGTGCCCTGTCACTCCTTGAGTCCTAAGGTCCCGAGCCTTCTTCTCTTTACCTTACAGATGTTTGCTTTATCTGATGTTCGGGTTTTTACAAGTACTTAGCCAGAAGAATGGAGAGAAGTGTGTCTGCTTCATCTTGTCTGGAACCAGAAGTTCATGCAAAAACCATGAGGGAGGAGCAGAAATCACTAGCCGTGAGGCTGGAGAGTTAGTCTGGCTCTAGACTGGTTGTTCTCAGTGCCCTCCTACACCTTTAAAAGTTATCGAGAATTTCCAAGACTTTTGATTTTGAGAGTTACATCTATCAATGACTGCTGTATCAGAAACTAAAACTGAACATTTCAGATTACTCATTAATTCATTTCAAAATAATAATTACCTCACCGAGCCTATAAGTAACACGTTTTAGTGAAAAATAATTCTATTTTCCAAAAACAAACAAACGAAAAAACCTAAAACAACAACTGGGGAGAAGAGCAGCACTGTTTTACATTTTGGTAAATCACTTCAATATCCGGCTTCATAGAACACTGCAGATTCTCTTACGTGTTTCCATAGTCAGTCTGTTGTCATATTTAATGTTGTGGCCTCTGGAACATTCCACTGTACACGACTTGTGGGAAAATGAAAGAGAAAGAAGGCAAATAACATTTAATATTATTATGAAAATAATTTTGACCTTAGAGACCCCTTGGCGATGTCCTGGGGACCCCGAGGAGACCCTGGGGCCCTGCTGCGCTAGAATTCACTCTTTCAGGAGCCACTAGAGCATGTGGCTTCTGAGCACTTGAGATGTGGCCCATGTGAATGAGGAGCAGAACTACTAATTTTATTCAATTTGAATTAATTCAAATGTTAAGACCAGAATAATACAAACTTTTTGTTAAATATAATCTTGTTATTTTAGTAGGAATACATTTCACTTTAGCCCTTGAAAATTTAGCATCTGAATTAAGATGTGCTGTACATGTGAAAGAGAAGCCAGATTTTGTGGACTTTGAAAAAAAATAAGACATTAATAATTTTTTATATTGGGCTTATGTTGCTATGATAATGTTTTAAGTATACTGGATTAAATAAAATGCATTTTAAAAATTAATTTCACCTTTTTAAAACTTTTTATAAAAGGGTGTCTTTGAAATCTAGATGGTAATGGAAGGGGAGCACTCTGGTGTCAAGGGTGTGTGTGGAGAGAGAGAAGACAGGGGGCGTGAGGCTGGAACCCTGGGGAATGCTGACTTTTGAGGGTCAGCCAAGAAGGCTGCCATGGTAGATAGCCTCCAGGAGGTTCCCCCAGTGCTGCCTCCTCATGATCACCATATCCTTGCCTCATCCTCTTCCACGTTGTACCAGTGTTAGTCTGTGTGACAAGGTCGGGTGTGATGGTACGTCACTCATGAGATTAGGTTATAAAAGACACTGTGGCTTTCATCTTGGCCCATGTGCTCATTCTTCTTGGATCTCCCACTCTGAGGGAAGCCTGAGCAGCCCCGTGGAGAGGTCCACGTGTGAAGAACTGAAGCCTCCTGCCAACAGCCAAGCAAGTGGGCTTGGGAGAGCTTGAAAGATAATCTTCATGAATGAATGAATGAATGAATGAATGAATGAACAAGACAGCAATCTCATGAGAAATACTGAGACAGATCAACCCAGCTTATCTTCTCCCAGATTCTGGACCCTAACAAACTAGCTGAGATCATCCATGCTATTTCACACTGCTAAATTTGGGGGTGATTTCTTACGCAGCAACAGATAACTAATACAGATGCCTCAAATGGAGACTGAGAAAGGTGATCAAGGAAACATGAAAACTTTGAGACGGGGGTCATAAGGAACCAGGGAAAAGACCATTTCATGGAGGAAGCTCTTTGTTATACATCGTCAAATGCTACCAAGTCGTAGCATTTGAAATGGAATTTTCAGCAGAGGGGTGATTGGGAACCTTGGTGAGGGCAATCGGTGGAGTGTGGGAGGGCAGAAGACTGAAAAGTAAGAACAAAAGGTAGAATTTGTGCATTATC
Source organism: Vicugna pacos (assembly GCF_048564905.1). Taxonomy (NCBI): domain Eukaryota; kingdom Metazoa; phylum Chordata; class Mammalia; order Artiodactyla; family Camelidae; genus Vicugna; species Vicugna pacos. Next base: position 9,636,867 of record NC_133009.1, on the reverse strand, counting down.
ACCCTCAATTGGTGATAGGTACCAAGTCCCCACTTTAGGGATGAGAAAGCCAGGGTCACATTGTTACTATGTGGTAAAATGTGTACCCAAGCCCCACCACTCCCCCAGTGGCTTGTTAAAGACCTTTTTCTAACTACATTTATGTTCATTACTTTTTCTGGGAAGAGCTTTGATAAATTCCACTTTCCTCACCTCATCCCATGTCTGGTGATGTTCTTGTATCCTTACAATTTTGGTACCCAGCCGGCTGCCCAGTAGGGATGGATGCTCCTTGGTCTGGTTCTGCCTAACTCACCCCTCCTGCCTTGGAAGGAGAACTGACAAATTCAATTCAGTGAAGAACCATTCTTTCATTCATTCTGTCACTATTTATCGAGTTCTTTTTAAGAGTCTCAGCTACCCAGCCAGCCTTCTCAGACCAGAATGAGCTACCAGTGTGATGTTGTACGTATGAAGCCAGTACTCCACAAGCAAAAGTAAGTCTGCCTTATCCTCCCAGCGAGGAGGCCCCTACCCAAGGTTGAATAAAGCCCAGCAAAATTCAGCAACTGCAGTGTCAACAAATTGAAGCAATCAGAATAATCATTCAGCAGTGATTAATCGCAACAACCCCGCTTGGGTCTCATACATGGAGCTAGAGATACGTAGCTATTTCTAGCTCTGAATCTGTTTTAATGTCTTTGGCCTTCAGTCAATCAGTTCACCTTCCTGTGACCCACACCGCCTCCTTCACAGGAAGATTTCCTGAAAAAGGTTTGCCCTGGGAGTAGAACCACTTCAGACCAGCTTGAGCTACATGAAGTGACCACGTGGGGTCGTGGTCGGTCTCCCTGGCCCTCCCTGGGAGTACAGCTCTGACATGAGCTATGTGACTTTGAGTGGGTTACTTTTTAGAACCTCTTTTGCTCTCAGGCTCCTCATCTGGAAAAATAAATGAGGATAATAATATCTACCTCATAGCATGATCATGAGTATAACAGAAAGGAAAAAAAGGTTGATGTAAAAACACGGCGGCCATATTTCTTCATTCCAAAGTGAGGCAGTATTCGTCCCGGAGGTGCCTGCCTCATTTGTGAAGGAAAACACTTTGGTTAATGTTTGTGGCTGAGAAATGTGGCCCAGTGCCTTTATACTCACCCATCGCCTTAGCCCCTCCTCTAGAATGGAGACATGTACAAAAGAGCTAAATTTCTTTGTGTGATAAAGCAATAGAAAGCTGATGTTTTCGGGGAGAGGTGAGGAATGGTAGAAAGGTGGAGGAGAGGGCTTTCCCGAGGAAAAAAGGTTGCAGGTAGGGCTCTGGGGGGCAGAGCAGCCAGGAAGGAGGGCAAGGGGGCCAGGGAGGTAGGGAGCATCCTTGCGGAGGCTCCCAGCTATTGCTTGCTCTAAGTGCTGCTGTAACTGTTCTATTTTGCCTCTGACCTTCAGTAAGAGTTTTCCATGCAAAGTGACCCTACATTCTGGGGGCTTCAAGGAAGGAAGGAAAGAGCTCAACTTATTCTGAGAATAATGGGACAAGAGGATGGTCAGGAGGCTGGAATGTGACCTTGAATTCAGCCAGAGCGGGAATTCACAAGGAAAAGAGATCATGAACATATCAACCCATCCCTCCAGGAATCCTTCGAAATCTTGGGATGGGGAACACAGACATCACACAAAATTTGGTCATGGGGACTCAGGCTATTTAAGGAAAACATATTTAAAGAAGGCTGGTAAAAATCAGGTTACATAAGGCTTAAATGAGAGAATGTAACTAATGCAATGAGCTCCCAGCCCAGCCAGGGATAAGCACTCAACGAAAGGTAGCTTCTTATTAAGATTTAGTGGGCAATTTCCTCTTTTCTTCACCCTTTTGAACTTCAAGGACTCACCCTCTACTTGAAAATTGTGATACAGTCATTCATTTATCCTACAATCATTTATCAAATTCCTTTTATGTATCTAGTAGGTTAAATAACTTCAGGCAGATTATCAGACCTAACGCCCTCAGGCTTAGTATGTGCTCACTGCTGAGCTAAGTGCCTTACCTGACTGGTTTCATTTAACCCTCACCAGCATCCTAAGGAGGCACAATTGTATTCCTACTTTATAAATGAGGAAGCTGAGGTAACAGCAAGGTTAAGTGACTTGCCCAGACCACTCAGCCAGCCAGTGGGAGAGCCCAGGTCTGAACCTAGGCAGTCGGGTTTCATGCACTCCTTAAAACTGCCGACTGCGCCTGACAGCTGTGTGAGTTACAGCCGAGGATGGAGAGGGATCATGAGGGAAGGGTCATGTGGAGGGAAACCTACAAGTGTGGGCAGGATCTTCCTGCCTTCTTTTCCCTCCCAGTTCTCATTTCCATTCTAGCCTTGAGCTCTCAGGAGCAAGGTGGCACCAGCATCCTAACACTGACATCTGTTCAGAGCTGCTCATCCCCTGGTTTGAGGTCTCCCATTCTGTCTGTGCCCCCCCATTAGTCAGGGGAAGGAGGAAAAGGGAGCGAAGGAAAAGACCCATTGAACCAACCAACAGACGATTAGAAGCTGACCATTTTGCCATAACACAGTACAACAGCACTAAATAAATCAATCACTTGGGGGGGTGGGGAACGACTCGCCTATAATCAGCTATTAAAGGCTTGTACCACTTAATTAGTCTATTAATTAAAACTGTTCTCCTCCTTCCACGTGTTATCAGCCTGCCGAGGCAGAGAAAACTCAAGCCCCAGCGGCAGGAGATAAGAGAAGTAAGAAGGACTGAAGTAGCAGATTCAAACAGCTGGGCATGTGTGTGTTTTAAAAGCACAGCTCTCAGTGCCCGGGGCAAATCCACCTGCTAGTCGGAAGGGAACGTTTATCAAAAACCAAAGGGCTGTTGTCTCTGTTGAACAGAAAGGGGAGAAAAATGATTTAATCTTTAAAGAGAAAAACCACCATAACCACACACAGGGATCTGTGAAGGGCAGTTCCACTGGGTGTTCCCTGGGGCTCTGGACACAGTGAGAAACAAACATGCTTAGTGCAAAGGTAGTGTTATCAGAAGACTCAGGAAAATGGGGACGATGCCCTGATGCTGATGTGTGTTCCTCTTCAGGAACTAACACATATTGAGTTCCTACTACGTGCCGGGTACCACCTCCGCTCTTTATGTCTGTAACATCGTGTTTGATGATTTCATGGACATTCTTCGAGTTATTTCTGGGAGTTCTCAAAAAGGAGCCTCATGTGAGTCTTCACAGCTGTGGTCGCCAAAGGATGGCTGCTCTGCTCTTCCCCTCCTGTTCTAGCTCTCAGTGGTCCACACCCCCTGCCCACCAAGAGCTCGGAAAAGCCTCTCATCACTGTGGCTGACCGTGTCATACACACTCAAAGGCCCCAGAGACTCACAAGTCATTCTTGAGCAGTTCGAACAGGCTCTGAGCCCCACAGGTCTCTCCATGTTCCTGGGGGCACTGTGGCCTTCATACTCCTTTCCTCTCTTTTCCAGCCAGTGAGTGAAAAATATTGCCAGCCATGTCTGTAAACAAAGGATGCGGCAGCCGTCAAGTCATGGGCCACCACCACCGCTCCCGCTCCCGGCAGCGAGCAGAGGGAACTCAGGATGCAGACTAGCAGGCAGCCCAGCCCCAGCTGCCATCCCCAGTGGTGCACCCTGAGGGGACTCAGAATGTGAAAGAACAGGACACTGGCCCTCAATGGCTAGGGGCATATCAAAGGAATGATTTCCACCAGCCCAGAATTTTGCATCTTCCTATATACAGAAACGCGCTAAATTCCTTAACCTGAGATACCTGGTTTTCTTTAATTAACAGTAATCTTTTGATGTTCCGGCTACCTGGTCTTTATTGCAAACACTTCTGTATATCCAGGCTCCTCCTCTGCCTCTTTGGAGCCGTCCCTCAGAGCGACCTGGGGGGCTGCCTCTGGGGCTTGAGTCCTCAGAAATGTCGGCCGAATAAAACATCACTCTCAGCTTTTAGGTTGTGCTTTTTTATTTTCAGGCAACAAGCCCCTCTGCTCCCCTCCGTCCTCCTCAAGTTACTAAAGACACAGTCCCACGCGCTCGAAGGAAGAGGAGCAGACACAGAGGAGGGTGTTGGAGGCAGGGGTCTCCACCAGCCACAGCCCACAAGCAGTGGTTAGGTTACCTGGTTTCATCCTCACAACAGCCACGTGACAGACTATTAGCAATTCCACTTTGCAAGATGGGGAAACTGTGGCTCAGAGAGGTTGAGCCATTTGGCCAGGATTCCGCAGGCAGTGGCAAAGCGCTTAGCAAGAGCTCAGTAAGTATCTGCTGACAGTTGGGACTGGGACCATGGAGGCAGGACAAGGTCGAAGGTCTCCAGCACTTGGGAACTTCAGAGCCCGCAGGAGTCCGACTATGTGGTAAAAGGGAAATGTCGATTGAGGCAACCCCTCTAGGAGGGGAGAAGGGGCATGCGGAGCACAGGGTCAGCTCCAAGGTCAGGTGCTCCCAAACCCACCTCTCCTGCCTGGATACCTGTTGTTACGTGGTCCACTTTCTACCAACAACCCATTACATCCCCCACCCTCCCTTCCAAAAATAACGCCTTCAGAAATGGTAAGCGGTAACCTTTGTAAGCTGCGCAATCCTCATGATGTCAACACGTCCAAACACTCCCACTTTGGGGGTGGAAGGGAGGGGGAGGGGTAACGTGCTGGAGAGAGCCTGGACCTGGAGCCCGGTGACAGGCTTCTGTTCCCTGCTAACCAGCCAGGGGACCTTAGGCAAGGTGTTTGCATTCATTGTCTACCTTCAGTTTCCTCATATGCAAAATGGGAACTGCCAGCCGCCTCCCTCAAAATGTTATTGTGAGGATTAAACAAAGTAATACAATCCTGCTATCACATACAGACAGAGAGAACTACCAGACTACAAAGAGCCTCTGTATCTATCTCTGGCAACCTTCCGGGCAACCCAGAGTATTATTATCCCCATTTTTCAGTTGAGGAAATCAGGCTCAGAAAGACTGCAATTCACCTGAAAACAGTGAGTGGTGCTATGATTCAAAAGCAGTGGCCCTGGCCCCACCACGTCTGATTTTCAGATCATGCCGCTTCATTGTGTCTGCCTCAGACTCCCTCAACTGGGGGGTGTGCGTCATGTTCTAAGCTTTCATTCATCCACGAGCAGTGGGTGAACATTTGTGTTCCCATCTGGCACCAGGTACTGTGCCTGGCAGTGAAGATACTGTCGCAGTGGTCCTAGCATGGTCTGGAAAGCAGACATCGGGTAAGTGAGGACCAATGTGTGCCATGAACGTTACAGCTGGGGAAGGACAAAGGTGTGCAGGTGAGGGCAGAGACAGGTGGGAAGCCGGAAGAATGAGTAGGACAGAGCCTCACAAATCAGGGAAGGGGGTTCTCAGCTCCGGGTGGGAAAGAGCTTGGTGTTTAGTATGAGTGAAGCACAAAGGGTGAGAGAGAAGTGGCAAGAGAGGAGGCTGTGGGGGTTAGGGCCAGCGCCTGGAGGCCTCATGAGCCGGCTGAGGGAGTGAGGACTCACCCTTAGTAAATGCAGAGCTTCCTAAGCCTTCTCAGCAGGGAAGTGACTGATACGTTTGGAAGATCCTTTTGACTGGGATGTGGAGACTAGATCTGAGCCTGGTGAGGCTGGAGGCAGGTAGGTCAGTTAGGATGGAGACAGATGCAGAAATTCAGGCAAGAAGACATAACGGTGGTCTGATCCTACGATAGGGTCATGGGGATGGAGAGAAGAACACTCTGAAATAGATTTAGGACAAGGTGATTGATGGGGAGTGTGCATGGAGGGAAGGGAGGGAAGGGGAGGAGTCAGGGATGACACCAGCTTGTCTCTGGCACATGCAACTGGTGGGTGGTGGTGTCCTTTATTGGATAAGGGGACATTTTGGGTAGAAAATCTGCTATCTGTCAGGCGTATTCTGCAAGAACTTGTATCCCAACTTCACCCAGGGACCTCTAAATGATGTCTGTCTTGCCCAGAGGAGAAGAAATAGATGAAAAGATCCTGCCTACTTGAGCATTCGGCTTGCCAGGAGCCAAGGTGCCTGCGGTGGATATATGTTGATGGTGGAGCATCCCATACGAGGGGCATCAGACTCCTCTGGAGCAATGGCATTCATCTCCCTGGGCCTCCTCCAGTGGGTCTCCTGGTCCCTCAACCCAGCTTCCCTTTGATTATTTAAGAGCTATTTGCCAAGGGCATAGCATGCAAGGTACCCTCATACGTGCAGCTGGGGAAACTGTTCTTAAAAGAGTTCATAACCTAAAGGAGCGATAAGATAACCAACTGCAAAAATGACGTCAGGTCCACACGTAGAGTGTTAATAGCCACACACGGCAGAAAGAACACGCTCCCGAAAAACCGAAGTCACAGACGACACTTCTGAATGGGAAAATCAGGGAGGAAGCAGTATTCAAGCTGGTCTTAAAGGAGAGGTGGGATTTCTCTAGGCAGAAATGTGAGATTGGAGTAGGAGGAGGTGTTCCGGAAGGAAGAAACAGCATGAGCAAAGATGGCAGCGGGCACAGGTAATCAGCAGCTCCACCTCCTGCTGTCTTAGGGTACTGGCAGAGAGGGAGTTCTAAAGCTGGGGTCCATGGAGCTTTGAGAAAGTCTGAGAATTCCCCGCCATGCCAAATTATGTTTATGTATATGTATGTGCACTTTTCTGGAGCGAGGGCCCACAGCTCTCCTCCCATTCTCAAAAGAGTTCAGATCCTAGAAAAGGTTAAAAAAAACAGTAATCCAGATCTCCCGAACGACAATTTACAGGTGGGTTGAAGTAGCTGCGTGTTTTTTTTTTTAAACAAGCTCCTTCGAGAACTGTCCAGTGCACACCTCGGATCTCTAGACAGGCCCAAGGGGGCTTTGAAATGCTAGCCTCACACAGGCTTCCTTCCATTCGCCCACTCGAATTCCCCACCCCCACCCCAGTCTCTACTGCCCTAAAAGAGTTAGGGGAGGCCGGGTCAGAGGAGTAGAGAGGAAAATCAGGGACTCAAGCAAAGACTCGAATCTCCTTCAGAGATGCGGTGGGTGGGAGCCTTTCCACCCTAAGGCTGGAGAAGGTCAGAACGCCCGGTCGGGGTCCCCCCCCCCCCGCCCCACAGCAAACCTATGGTCAAATTCTGGGAAATTCCAAACCAGTCGGCAGTGCTGCGGCAGACATTCCCGGACGCCGGCGCGCGATGCCCGCCGCGGCCGCTGGGTGGCGCGTCGCCGGGCGCCGAGCGTGGGAAGCGCGGGCGCGCAGGCGGGCTGAGCTCACACACCCGGGAAGCGGCCGCGGCAGAGCTGGCGTCCGCAGCGGCTGCGCATCTCGCTCCTCCCGCTGGGCGCTTGGGGGGCGGCGAGGCGGTTGTGCGGTCCCCCGGGAGGGAGGCGGCTAAGAAAGGTAAGAGCGGGGCCCTGGCCGGGTGGGAGGGGGCGCCGCAGCTGGGCCTGCGGACGGCCTCCGAGGGCCCCGGGGCAGGGGCGGGCCCCCTGGGGGCGATACCCGGGTGCCCGCCGCGCTCGGTTCGCGCCCCACCCCCGCTGCGGCGCGGCCTCCCCGCGCTGCTGCCCGCGCCGCGTGGGTGGGAGCGGATCGGGGCCGGGAGCAGCCCTGGCCGGTCCCCGGGCTCCGGGGTCGGGGCCAGCAGGGCGGGGGAGGTGGATGAGCAGCCCCCTGGGCCCGGCCGGCGAGCCCCAGCCCACTCCTCACCTTCCGTTCCTCCGCTCCGCAGTGGGCGTGGTGCCCCTCTGCTGCAGAGGGGGCGCCTGGAGTTGAGGAAGGCAGTGGGGGAGGGAGAGCGCAGAGACAGGTGGTTGAGGGGGCGAGCGATGGTGCGCGAAGGCTCGTGATATTAATGCGGATTTCTTTCTCCCCCCTTCTTCAGGGGGCGCGGAGGTGCGCGTGGAGGAGGAGGCGGGAAGGCCAGAGGCATAGCTCGGGAGAGGCAGGCGCTGGCGGAGATGCCGCTGGGCAGTGTCTCTGTTCAGTAATTACCCCCTCCTTCCAAAATTAATAAAGGGGGTGTGGTGGTGCGAGTGGAGGAGTTTGATGAAGACCTGGCCCAGAACTGCCCTGAACTGCCCCAGGCCGGCTGCCTGGCTCCCGCGTGCATATCCGGGAGCCACAAGCATGGAGCATCTGCAGAGGCTGGGAGTGGGGGCTGGGGGTGACCATGCCCTGGATCATAGCCGCTCCAGCAACAGAGACAGCTCCAGAGAAGGGGCTGGGAGAAGGACGGTGTGGGGGGGGGGTCCGGAAGCGAAGGAGAATCTCCAGGCCTACAAACCAAGTTCATAGATGGTGGGTTGGCCAGGATGTGGCGGGAGGTGGGGGCTCCAGGGAATTAGGGTAATGTCCTGAGGACCCCCTCCTTCCAGCTTTGTAGCCGTAGACCAAAATTTGGGATTCGGCATTTGCCAAATGTGCCTAATTTTTTTTTTCTTTCCCTTTCGGTTTGTTTTGTTTTTTAGAGGAACGGCAAATGACAGAGCAGAGGAAAGGCTGGCCCAGCCAATCCTGGAGCCGCTGCAGCACTGGTTCCCCAAACAAACACATTCTGGTGCAAGGACAGAGAGGAGGGGGCTGCTGGCACACACCCCTCCCCTGCCCCTGGCCCCGTTGCTTCTCCCCTTTGGGAAGGGCAGCCTGGCCGCCTTAGGCTGCGTGGACAGAGGCTGCCTTGGGCCAGGGTGGTGATGGTGCTGCGGCCCCTCCCTGCTGCCCAGCGTGGGAAGAAGAATGCAGAGCCAGGCAAGTCTCCCTCTGTGTCCTCTGGGGTGGAAGGAGCAGGTATAGACAGGGCTGGGGCAGCCAGGGCCTGGTGTTGCTTTGGCATTGGTGGCTAGAGGGCTGTGCCTCCAGCCCCTCGGGTTTGGTTCCACTCCCGCCTGTCCCTGGCACTCGGCAGCTGCGTCTGTGTGCTTATTGGTGCCACCATGTTATATAACGCTTATATAATCTCCCAGGGCGAGCGCCGTCTCCGCTCTCAGGTCACGCAGACACTGTGTCCGTGTGGGAGTAAGGATCTGGGGAGGCTTGTGGGTGGACTTACGCCCCCATTCTCAACCTGGCTCCTTCTCCTGATCCCGGCTGTAGGAGGGGGAGATGGGAGAGGAGAGGCCCAGTCCACACCAGCTGTCTGGGGCGGAGGAAGATGGGTATCCTTCCTCATCTTCTTGCCCCTCTCGTGTCCCCCTTGCCCAGTGGACCGTCCGGTGGAGTGATGCCATTCTTGTGCCTTGAGGCCAGCTTTTTGTTCTTGGGGGTCCCCTGGCATGGCAGGTGGGTGTGGTGAGATGACTCTCAAAATGTTGTGGTGGAGGAATACCTGGTCTATAGGGTTGGATAAAGAGAGCGAGAAATTAGCTCTGCCTTTGAGGTTTTGAGCATTAGTGACTAGAAGGATGGGGTTGTGGTGGCATTCTAAGAGATTTGGAGCCGGCCCAGGGGCTAGAGGATGGTCAGGGAAGGGTGTACAGGGAAGTGGATCAGACAGCAAAGATAAACATGGTGTTCTTTTACTGTACTCTCCACTGGGCTGTCCCTGGTTACCAGGGCAACGGAAGCAGTGATGAAAATCATGCCTTTCGTTCAGTGGAAAAATCTGGCTCCTCCTCCCTCCTCTTCCTTCTCTAATCGCCTACAGCCTATTGGGAGGGTGATGACTCCAGGGATCACAGGCCCCAACGTGGCCCTTTCAGGCCCCCTGCTTCCCCATTTGTTATCCTCTCCCCTCTTCCTGCATCCCCTGTCTCCCCCAGAGCTCTGTAATTGGCAGTTGCGTAGGAGTTGGACTGGATGGAGGGGGAAGGGCATGGACGTCATTGCAGGGCAGGGTGAGCAGAGCGTGGGCAGAGCTGTGGATGTGGGAATGGCTGGCACACGAGGAGGGTCAGGCATTGATCATCTAGATGGCCCTTGTTTCTGGGATGGTGGGAAGGGTGGGTGTGATGATGGGAGGCCCACAGAGCCTGGCAGTCTGGGCTGGCGGTGGTGGGGAATAGGAAGGCCTTGAGGTTTTCTGGTGTGGTCGTGGCTCCGGGAAAAAGCTAGGATTCATTCATTCAGCACTTTTTGGGTGTCTACCGTGTTAGGTAAGGTTTGGGGAGCTAGGAAGACACAGGTTAAGTAGGGCTTGGCCTGGACCTTGAAGAGATTGTGGTAGACGGGAGGAGGATGGGCATTTGGGGGAAGATCAGCTGGCGTTACTACAAACCTCGAATCTGGGGTCTCAGACAGGAGACTGGCAGTATTCCAGACTGGAGGTGATGGATGAGGGTGGAGCCTGTGGGATGCGGGGGAAGGGGTAGTTCAGAGAGCCCCTCTGGCTTGGGGACAGGACCTGGCGGAGAGAAAGTGGTGACATTTGGAGCCTTCATGATTGACAGAAAAATCAGGGTTCAAACTTCTTTGGGGGAGTCATGTTTGATTTGCCTTTGGACATATTCCTCAAGACTATGGTAGGGTATCTAGATGGAAATGTTTATGATCAGGCCAATAAAGTTTGCAGTAGAAGTCAGTTCTGGGAAGCGATTTGGAGGAAATTGTAGTATGAAGCCTGGAAGGTGTGAGGTTGCTGAGAAGGTGTGGAGAGAGAGATCCAGGGCCTGGGGCATCGGCCTAGAACTGGGTGAGTCTGGATGCCTCGTACTTGTTTATTATCCCAGGGCCCGCCTAGACTGCTGGACCAGTTTCTACTAATGAACACCCACGTCTTCTACCAAACCACACCCCTTTTTGAAGTTCAGGTTTCTGTTTTAAGTTTTCTTCTCCCTAGTAACTATGTCGGGAAGGGTAAGTCCTGGAAAGACAGATACCTATACACTCATCTCTCCAAGCTCTCCCCTTGACCTTTGCTGTACCATTCACTTACAAGTTACTCAGGCTCTGAGGTGTGCTATGAAGATGTACCATAGGTCCTTAGCCTCCACCAGCACTGCTTTTTTTTCTGGTTCCTTTCCAGTCATCACTCGGGAGGAATAAGAGCAGTGGACAGAGCTAGGAGGCCTTTGCCAGCTACGTGATCTTGGACAAATCACTTCTTTTTCTAGGCCTCTGTGCCTAGTCTAAGGGTCTTGTTTCTTTCGGCTCTGAAGCCTTCAGATTTGATGTTGAAAGCTTTTTCCACGTTTGCCCAGGTTTCTGATGCAGGCTTTTGAAATCACCAGCCCATGTTTCTTTGGTGCCTTGTGGGAGGGAGTGGCAGGGCTCTGGGCTGCTGGTCCCTAAAGCAGGCTCCTGTGTCCAGAGGAGCCAGCCCTCCAGGCAGAGGGTGGCCCCTATTCCTCTTGGGAGCTTGGAACTGCTAGAAAAGCAGGTTTTGCCAGTGACCAGGAGTTGACCAACTACGGCCCACGGACCGGATGCCTGCTTTTGTAAATAAAGTTTTATTGGAACATAGACATGCCCGCTGTTTATGTGTTGTCTGTGGCAGCTTTCACGCTGCATTGGTGTAGCTGAGTAGTTGCAACGGAGAACTTGTAACCTACAAGCCTGAAGTCTTTACTGTCTTGCCCTTTAAGAAAAAATTTGCTAACCCCTATGCTAGACTACCAGAAAAGTGTTTGGATCTCCTCTGGGGATGCTTACTGTGGTCATTTTGGATCCCTAGGGTTCTTGAAAATTCTGCCTTGGGCCTTCCTTTGTGATCCTGTGAGAGGCTGATGTGGCAGTTGAGATGGTCAATTCTTAGAGTCAGTCCCAAGATAGTAGTCCTGTATCTGGGAAACCCCGTTCATTTTCATCCCTTTCCCTGAAGTCTGGAGGGTTTCTGTTCCCCTGACCCTCCCCTCCCCCCAACAATACTGCTTTGAGCCTGGAGGCCTGAATTCCTCATCAGGGATAAGCTACCCTCCGTCTCATTTCCCAGGCCCATGTGGAGGAGGATGGACCAGCCCAAGCCCAGTGTCTGGTGAGAAGGAGTGGCTCCCGGGTCCTGCCAAGTCCTGCACACACTTCCCTTGATAGCTTTGCTTTGTCACTTCCGGGCTCAGTGTGCCCTTTAGTTCTGAGGCCCTGGAGATGCATCTGCAGAGAGAGCTTGCACCCCAGCCTGGTTCATCTGCCTGAGCCTGGCACCCGTCCCACTCTGCCGGAACGAGGCCCTGCAGCTTGGGGTTCATGGGGTTTGTTTCTGCGTTGACTTGGGGCCAGGATCGGCACTCAGTATTCTTGTGGCCAACGTCACAGAGTCCCCATGTGTCCTGGTCCCCACCTTTTTTGACATGGTCCTCAGACTAGAGTCTTGGGGAGACCCCTGGCTGGGAACAGGATGGAGTTCATGTTCTTGCTTTTACACACCAGTAGCACAGAGCAGTGGGGTCACTTCTGCTCAGGGCTGAGATAGGAAGTGAGACACTTTGGTGGCAAGAGGAAACCGCGTGCTCGGAGCAGCACTGGGCGGGGGGAGGGCGGGGGGGATGACTGAGGTTTATTCCCATTACAGCTGGAAGGGAGGAGGCTGGCAGTGGGAGGAGGGAGCAGACGACCCAGAATAGCAAAGAAGACAGAAGCTGAGCGCACCAGAGCTGCTTTTAGCCGGTAATGGTAAGCCTGACTCTAGCAGTCTTATTTCTCACCTCCCCTACACACACGTTTTCCCCAGAGGCCGGATCTCTGACTGTTCTCATCAAAAAAGAAAAAAAGGAAGGTCTTAATCAAAAATCCTCTCTAAATACCTTTCTTTGCAGAGTGTAGGGTGACCCCACACTACACAGGTTTACAGGAATGTTCAGCCAAGTGCACTGACGTGGAGAAACATTCATCTACTACAGAATTACTAAGGATCTGTTCCTTGTGGGGCACTGTGTGAAGCTCAGAGGATACAGAGATAAGCAAAGGATTCACAGTGTGGTCTGGAAGGTATATGGGCAGTTGAACCAGTTTTAATACGATCTGCACTAGATAGTGAGCTTCAGGCCAGCACATCAGTGTCAGTCGTGTTCATGGCCATCACCTGCATGTGGGGTATCATGCTTGGCATGGGGGGGCACACACGTGTTCACCTGGCTGGCCCATCCTTATTTGATCTGTCCTGAAAATGTGCAGGAGGGCTCTGAGGAGGTGAGTGGAGAGAGGAGCTCATGGCAGCGTGTGTGACAATCTGGGCAGAGGTGGACTTAGCTGGGTGCCCTGGTAATGCGAGTGCCATTAAGGAGAAAGCAGGTGGAAGGGTTGACTGTGTGGGAATGAGGGATGCCTTTGGCATTAGGACCAGGAGAAAGCAGGAGAATGACCTGGTACAAAGAGGTGAGTTAGCGGCCCCACCTCACTGGATAAAGCTGGGGGCTGGGGAAGAAGGAAGAAGCAGCCAGTGGCAGGGAAGGTGGGATTGGGGTGAAAACCAGCATGAGAGGGAACCTGGAGGCATCTCCAGGCCCAGGGTAGATGCACAGCTGAAGCAGGTGAGTCCCAGGCGAAGATGACAGCAGTGACAGAGAGAAAGCAGGGCTCTCAGCCCTGTCCCGCAGTCTCCTTAGAAATGACCGTGTCCAGGTGTGACCCAGAGAACCACGTTTCCCCGCAGTGGGGCAGATGCAAGGAGATTTATCTGCAGTTTGAAATTATAGTTACTCTTCTTTCTGAAGTTCTTGCCTTGGACATTTTCACGCATCTGTGAAGGTAGAGAGAGTGTAAGAATCCTCAGTGTTCCCATCACCCAGGTCCCACCTGTCATCAGCACATGGCCCCTGTCATGTCATGTGTACTTTCACCCACCTTATTCCTCACTCCCTTCTTGGATTATTTCACAGCAAATCCCAGACGTCATAATTTCATCCACAAATACTCCATTATGAATCTCTAAAAAGCAATATGTTTTAAAACATAACCCCAGTAATAATATCACCCCTTGCAAAGGCACTGTCATTCTTAATAACGCTGATCATCTGTTCAGTTGTGTCCCTGGCTTGTCTTTTTTTTTTTTTTTTAATATTGGTTTTGTTTGAATCAGGCTCCAGACAAGATCCACATGTTTCATACAGTTCATGATTGGTCTCAACGTCTCTGTTCATAAAGATTATGCTCAGTCTTAAAAGAATTACAGGAGGAGGGTAATAGCTTAGTGGTAGAGTGCATGCCTAGCAGGCACGAGGTCCTGGGTTCAATCCTCAGTACCTGCATTTAAAAAAAAAAGAAAGAAAAAAAAAAGAATCATGTATTGCAATTCTGCTGTGTAGAGTTACGTAGCTGCCTCCATCCCGCCAGTCAGCCGCCCTCAGCAGCTTTCCTGAGTTTTGTTGAACCGGTTGTGATTTTTGGAGCATTCTTCGTCATTCCTCTTGTCTTGTGGCTTTCTGTAAGTAGTCATTTTCTCCTTCCTTCAGTAAGTGTTTCTTGAGAGCCTGCTCTGTTGCCAGGCACTGTACCAGGCACTGGGCATACGGCTGTGAAAATGCAGGCTGGGCCCTGGGCTCCTGGAGCTTACAGTCTGGCCACGTGGGAGCTGTTGTGGGTCTGCTTGTTGCCCACCCCCCTCCCCGTGTTCATCACAGCTGAGCTGCGTCACCACGAGTCACTTCCATGCTGACAGATCTGCCACGTCCTAGGGCTTGGTACCCATGTCCTCATGCTGTCCTTTTATGTGGTGATTGGTGGTGTTCCCTGGACTGATGAGGAAGCCAGGTGTGGCTTCTGTGGCAGGTCCCTGTTTCCTAGCCATGCCCTGGGATTCTAGCAGCGTCACCAGCTGAGTTTCCGTGTGTCCATTTGACACTCCGGGCTTGAGCGTATGCAGCTCAGCTGGTTAGCGTGGAGAGCTTGCTCAACTGGCGGATTGTGGAGAGGCTGAGTGAAAACATCTGGAAGATGCTCGAAACCATTAAAGGGCTCAGCACACGCCACGGTGCCGGCATGTTCTTTGAGCAGGTCGGCTGTTTCCATGTCTTTGTGGACTTCTGGTAGGTTTGAGGCTTTTGCTCATAACGATGAGACTGTCTGCCTAATTAGGCCTGTTTTCTCAGCTTGCCGTTCTTTGCCGAGCAGGACGGTATGGGGTGACTGTGCTGCATCAGAGGCAGAATCTGATGGAACAGATCAGGCTGGTTTGCTAATAATGGTCTGTCTGGGATTTGCGTTTGCATTTGTCTGTGAATAAATAATCAGACTTAAGTTTGGACGCTATGACTTTCGATTTTGAGAATGCTCCACGATTCCTGTTGTATTTTTCCATTTGCAGTTCAAATGCAGCTATATTGCAGTTCCTGGATTATAATGTCTGAGCCTTTAAAAAAAAAACTTAGTTAATAAAAATCTATATAGTCTCAGATACAAAGACTAGTTTTCCTTCACCTCTCCAAGATCTTCCTTTGTGGGCTTAAGAGAGTCATACAGACTATATGAATATGCTGTGATTGCCACTAAGGGCCACATCATTTAGAGTCTGATGATATGTTTTATTGTCTTCTAATTAAGTCATCTTCAATTGTTTTGATGATTACTGGTATTGGTTAAAACTTTTGAGCAGATTTCTCTGTGTGTGTGTGTGTGTTTATATATACAGCATCGATGTGCCAGTACGTTACACGCATTATGAAACACAAAATGAAAAGTCAAAAAATTGTATTCTCTGCCTCCTTCCTGCATAAACTACT
Organism: Vicugna pacos; assembly: GCF_048564905.1. Classification (NCBI taxonomy): domain Eukaryota; kingdom Metazoa; phylum Chordata; class Mammalia; order Artiodactyla; family Camelidae; genus Vicugna; species Vicugna pacos. The sequence goes on along the minus strand of NC_133009.1, from coordinate 9,621,294 downwards.
TGGGTCCTGCCTGAGGGCAGCCCCTCTTCTTCGCGCTCAGTTTCAGCCCCTGAGACGTACTCAGACTTCGCTCCGGCCTTTCCCTGTCCTCGCGTGTCCAGGTGCTACTGTTCTTCTCATCTTAATAAAAGCCTCCTTTGACCCTCCTCTTATAGCTACTGCCTGTTTCTCTGGCCCCAGCCCCAAGAGTGTTCAGGCCTTGCTCCCTTCACGTCCTCTCTCGGGTCCCCTCCAGCCAGGCTTGTCCCCACCACTCCAGACAACGGTGCTCTTGTCCAGGCCAGCGGTGACCTCCGTGTTACTGAATCTTGTGGCCCCTCATCACAGTCACTTCAGCCAGACTCGGCACAGCTGGTCATGCGCTCTTCCTTGAAGCTCTTTCGTCACTTGGCTTCCAGGGCATGGATTTCTGGTTTCCCAGCCTGTCTCATTGGCCGTCCCTTCTCAGCATCTCATCTCCCCAACTCCCCAATGTTAGAAGGCCTGGGGCACCTCCTCTCCATCTTCTCTCTTTCTCTTTGTGAGCTGCTCCCACCTTATGGCTTTAAATACCATCTATGTGGATATTGTCTTAAATTTGCTTCCGAGTAATCCCAGGAGATAAGCAAGACTGACCATGAGCTGATAAAGGTTGAAGCTGGGTAACGGGTACCTGGGGGTTTATGTATACTGTTCTGTCTAGTTTTGTTTGTGTTTGAAGTTTTCCGTAATGAAAAGTTAAAAAAAAACTACACACTGATGACCCCAGTTATTTGTCTCAAGCCCAGTCTTTCTCCTGAAGTGTAGTTCTGCGTAGCTGTCCGCCTGCTTAACGTTTCAGCTTGAATGCTAATAGACGTGCCCCAAACTGAGTTGATTTTCCCACACGAATGTATTCCCCTCCTGCTCCCTGATCTTGGTTGTGAGAGTGCCATCCTTCGTGCTTCTCTTCCAAAATACCTATGGTCATGCCTCACTTTTCTTTCTTATGTCCTTCAGTCAGTCCATCAGCAAATATTGTTGACTCTACCTGCAAAATATATCTAGAGTATGACCCGTCAGAACTGCTCCCATGGCCATCACCCTGGTCCAAGCTGCCTTCATCTCTCACCTGCCCCTCCTTTGCCCCTTATGGGCTGTAGTCCTCACAGCAGCCAGAAGGATCCCGTGAGACGTAGGCCACATCATGCCTGGGCTCCAAGCCCTGCTGTGGCTTCTTTCCGCACTCAGTGGAAGCCGTGGTCCGTGGAGTGGTCCACCAGACCCTGCAGCTTACACTGTCGGGTAGAAATATAACGAGTTACACATGGGCACCATGTATGTAATTTAACATTTTCTAGTAGTTAAATTGAAAAGGAAAAGGAAAGAGGTGACGTTAATAATTTACTTAACCCTGTATGTCCAAGCTGTTTTCATTTCTGATGTGTATTTCGTTGCTGGTTTCGCACTAAGTCACGCCCGTTAGCACATCTCAGTTAGGACTCGCTGCGTTTCGTGTGCTCAGTAGCCTCGTGTGCCTGGTGGCTGCCGTGCTGGAAATGCAGGTCTGTGCATTCTGGCCCCACTTTGCTTCTGTGTCCTCCTCTCCTGTTGCTCTTCTCTTCTTTCGCTTTGCACCAGCCACACTGGCCTCCGTGCTGTTCCTCAAATAAACTAGACGTTTCCTGTCTTAGGGCCTTTATACCCGCTGTTCCCTCCCTTTGGGGTGCTTTTCCCCAGATAGCCACCTAGCTGACTCTCAGTTCCTTTGGGTCTGTGCTCAGGTCCTACCTCCCTATTGCCCCACCCTCCCCTGTGCACACACTTACTACCATTTCCTGCGTCTCTTCCCCGTGATGCTTTTTCTCCATAGCACCACCACCATTTAGCCCACTGTGAATTTCTGTTACTTCATATATTTGCTCTCGCTCTCCACTGGAGTGTGTGTGAGCTCTGTGAGGGCAGGGGTTTGTGTCTGGTTTGTTCCCTGCTGTATTTGCAGAGTGTGGAAAAGTATCTGGCACGTGGGAGAGGTGGATAGATGTTGTTGAGGAATTAAATGAAACGTACTGTTGAGAATGACTCTTTTTCAGTGAGAGCCATTGAATTGAGTATACGTTATTGTTTCAGAGTATCTGAGTGTCATATTTTGCAATATGACAGTTTGAGGGTCTGGTTCAAGTCACAGTATTTTCAGAGTCCTCTCTCTAAAGATGTTAGTATGGGTTCAACTTATAAATGTTTCAAGACCCCTGAAACAGTGTATTTCATGCATTTCATTGAGAGATTTACAAACTAGCTGGGTATTCTGTCTTAAGTGTTTGCATAGATACAAGCTTTTAGAGACAGTGTCCTTCCACCGAATTTGGTTAACATCATCACGTGACAGTGGAAATGATTTCCGAATGCCGGTTTTTGAAATGCTCCTTCTGTGACGTAAGTCTCTTTCAAAAAGTAAAGGCTTTCTTTCCCATTTTTAAAATGTTGCCTTTACCTTAAAGAGACAGGTTAAATATTTAATTTGTTTAAAAAGTATTCATTAATCAGCACTCTCCCAACAGGCACTCATTGTAGAAGAGGTCAACAAATTTTGGAACCTTGTTTCTGGCTTAAAAAGGAGTATATAATTTCTGTTTTAAGTAGAGCCACTCTTCCAGGTAGTCCACCGTGAGGTGTCTGTGACAGTGTGGTCCAGTGCTTGGCAGGTCTCATCCCTTCCCCCAGGAGGCCCCGTGCACGCGTGCTGCTCTGGAGGTGAGCACGGCAGGGATTGCTGCAAGAGATGGCCGAGGTAGCGAGAGGAGCCAGCTGTCTTCCTAAAGGGAGAGGTGCCATGTCTCTGAAGCATCGTGACTGTCTTTCGTCAGCTCACCTGTACGTGGAAGATGCTGGTGCATATGCTTCCCACCCATGTTGTTGATCTCCAGGGTGTATCAGCTGTTTACATGCCGTTGGAGTCGTTGCTCCAATTGCGGTGACCAGAAGTACCATTTAAAAGATGGACGGCTGGATTGAGAACTGTAGCTCTTGCGGGGAACAGAGGCCCTAGGTACTTTCTCCTGCAGTAGAGACCGTCTCCCACGTGTCCTGGACTCGACATCGATGAGTAAGGCTTGTCCCCAGTGGGTCAGTCTTCATTTCTTAGAACACTGGCCAACCCCTCAGCATCCGTTCTTGACACACGTTTGCACAGGGCCTCCTGTGGGAGAGGCTCCGTGTTTCTGGATGGAGTGGGTGGGCACCGGAAAGAGGGAGTGTGCCGCTGTGAATGGGACCTGGCTTCCGTCCTCAGGGAGCTGGCGGTTAGTGAGGGAGACAGACACCCGTGCTAAATACAAGACAAAGCATGAGAAGGATGTGGATGGAGTGTAGGAAAGTGTTACATTAGCTGGAAGGGGTTGGGATTTGGAGGATGTCTCTTGGAACACGAGCAAGGAGTATCTTGTTTGTGGCTGAATCCTCAGAGCCTCACACTGAGCTTCAGCCCTATCAGTAAATACAAATTTGATAATAGTTGAGTGTTGAAGGAGTGGGGCTTCCCCCGGAAGTGCAGTGCGGAAGCCCAGGGATGAAGGAAGAGAGGTCTCGCTGGGAGGTGGTGGTTGGCGTGCCCCGAGGGATGTGTGCCCCAGGAGAGGGGCTGTGTGTCACCAGGTTAGGGCCAGTCTCTTAGGGCCTTGACCAGCCTCCTAGGAATTTGATTTTGGCAATTTTCAACCTCTTTTTGTACCACTTCTCCTTGGGAATTGGGTGGAAACTATAGTCTCTTTCTCTAGGAGAAAATACATCACGACAGCACGTGATTTGACATCTACCATCAGCGAACTCACAGATCCCAAGTTATAAAACCCTGCCAGGGGCCACGGAACCGTCAGTGCTTACTGAGCTCTTTAAACGGGGATAAGACGCTTTTTTCCCCCTGGAGTCTTCAGGAACTGACTCAGATGTGTGTGTAGGCATTCTGGATTTTAAGGGCACTGGTAAGTGGCAGGCACAGTATTGGCCCTGATGAGCTTGGGGAAGCAATGGAGAATTGCCCGGGGAGGGGGGCCCTCTGTCTGCTGACATGCAGAGATCTAGTGTTTGCTCCATTGAGTAGGGGATGAAAAATTTTACCTGAGGAAAGATAGAAAAAATTAACTTTTAAAACTTACTAATTCAAAATATGAAATGCTTATGCTAATTTTTTTTCTGTGACATGGTTTCCTGCTCAGATACCCAGCCAAGCAGTAATTACAGACATAGAGAGGCAGTGTATTGCATTTCTGGAAATAGTGCATATGGAAGGGAGTCATTAGAGTTTCATATCACCAAGGTATTGAATTCAGAGAACTCCTTGGCAATCCTGACCCATCAGGGAGGGCTGCCTGGAGGAGGAGTGCAGCAAGATTTCACAGGCTGCTTAGAAAAGCAGAAAGGCTGAGCTAAGGGCTGGGCTTCTTTTAAAATTGCTTAGTTTTTGTTTGTGTTGTCATAAAAATTCCTATAAAGAGTATCTGTTAAAAAATAAATTAAAAAAGCAAACTTCCTGTCCTATAGGAAGGACTCGCGACATGCGAAAGGAGGCATACAGATAGACTTTTTGGAGATTTAAGAAAACCCGTTGTGGGCAGCACAGTGTTGCCATTTCTGCCTTTGTGTGTGGTCGGTAAGTTCATTCACAGAGGGGTGAGTTTGAGGGGCGGGGAGGCAGTGCTTTGTCCCAGGGAACAGCATTGATTGAAAATTGGCCCTGTGCCAGGCGGTGCTAGCTGCTAGCGAGCACCAGAAGGCACCACTGGAATGGAAGGGGCTGGCTCTTGCCCTCCTGCATGGGGTAGACCCTGGGGTCTTGGGAGCAGCCGTTGTCTGATGTGTATGGCGGGGCAAGGACTTGGTGGTGGCAATGCAGGCTCTGCGTCCCCTTGGCTGACGTCCTCCACTCATGGGATTTTGCTTTGTGGGGAGGTTAGTCTGTGACGGAGTTTTAAATGTTCTTTCAAGAAGAAGAGCCCCCCCCCCATTTTCTCCAGAGTGGTGTTCAGACTGCAAGTCCAGACACCTTAATGGATCGTGAAATCAATTTACTGGGTTGGGACCAACATGAAAAAAAAGAACATAATAGAAAATATTGAATTGCGTGGTGTGTAGTAAAGATGAGTATGATTTCATGAGGCTGTTTCAGTTATAAGTGTAGACGTGTCTATATTTACACAGATACATAGATATATATATGTATGTATCTACACACATGTGCGTATGTACTGGGCCACCTTGTAAACTTTTTTTATTTTTTTATAAGGGGAAAAGGTAACTAGATTTATTCACTTACTTATTTTTTAGGTGGAGGTACTGGGGATTGAACCCAGGACCTTGTGCATGCTAGGCAAGCATTCTACCACTGAGCTACCTCCTTCCCTAAACTTTCTTTCTTCCTGTGGGTTAGGGTCCAAAAAGTTTGAGAAACAGGTGCTGGAAGGATTTCTTTGCTCTTGGTGTAGACAGCGGGTTCCAGCCGCTTCCCCTCCCATGGAGGCTATCTCTGTGGAGACAGATGTGGTGACAGGGCTTTTTTTAAAGAGCAGCAGAGTCAGGCTCTCACAGCGTGATGTGAGGTTTGTCTGCGGCTGCTCGCCTGCCCCGTCCCCACTTCCCTGTGCCCGGTGTTTCCTGCCGCGGAGAGCTGGGGAGAGAGGCCAGGCGGACCTCCCCAGGGATGGGAGCAGAGGTTGCCTCCCTTCGCATGTCTCCGGGTGTGAGTCCCTGGAGGAAGAGGGCCAGCCCTGGGCCTTTCCTCTCCCTTCCACACCTGATTAACTGCTCCCATACCAAGATCAGGGTAGGGGGAGGAAGGCCGTTCTGACTTACTACTCTGCCCCACCGTGGTTCTCTGTTTCTCAGGTTCACGGGGAGGGAGGTTAGAGATCACACCATCTGGGATGGCTTGAGGGGTTCCTGGTAGGTGGGAGTGAGCCAGCTCCCCCCTCAGAATTACCACTCAGCTCCGTGGTTCTCTGGCTCCATCTTTCCCACAAAGGAGAGGAGCCTTTCTGGGATGGTAGTTGCTTCTCCTTCCGCCAGCCGTGCTGACCGGCCTGCAAAGCGCTGACCCACTTGTCATACCTCAAATAGAGGTTTAAATTAGGACCTTTAATCTGTAAGAGGCTTACAGCGTGTTGGGTGGCCAGCTGCTCCGGACTCCCCTGTGAACAGCGCAGCACTTTGCCTGGCTGTTGTTGGGTTGAGGGAATCACGGGGGTCGGTGGCTTCATTGCAGGAGCGACCGGGCATGTGGCCTCCCTCATCGAGGCCTGGGAATAGCAGGGGTCCCAGGGAGGCAGAATTGTTGGCCCGACGACATTCCTTTTGCTGTTGGCACTTAGAAGCATGGGCCCTAGGAGTGGATGGGTGCTTCTGGGGATGGAGTGGGGTGCTGGTCTGTCCTCATGATGGTGGAGTCGGGGGCCCAGAATTCCACGGGTCTTGGATGCTGGCGCTGCTTCTCCTGGGCCCTGAGCTGGCTCCTTGCTGATATGCAGTCAACTCTGCTGGCTCCACATGGGTTTCCCTTCCACTTGTCCATCAAGAGCTATGTGTCCAGCACGGTGCTGGGTGCCCTAGGGGGACACACAGAAGCCTAGGACTTGGGGCTGCCCCCAGATTGCTCATTGTCTTTTCGAAAAGGCCCAGCCAGTGCCTATCAAAGCATCCATTCATCCCACAGACATGTGCTTACTTGGCTGGGAGCTAATCGTCGTAGCCAATTATAAAGTTCCAGAGTCACGGGCATTGGGGGGAGTGCTGTGGGAGAGAGCCCCGGGGTGCTGAGAGCTGGGCCTGAGGGGTGGGATTTGGAGGAATGGGGAGAAGGGAGGATGTGGAAGGTGGGAGGAGTGGCGGGAACAGAGGTGGGGAGAGTGGTCCTCCCCTACGTGCAGGTGGCTGGGACCTCTTCCTCCCCTCCCACTTCTTGAAACAGCCCCAGTTTTAGTCCTAGAGACTCACTCCTCGGACAACATAGACATAGTTCTCAGGTTCCTTCTTATTTTCTTCCCCTGTTTATCATTATAACAACAGTAATGGCTCCTGGCTTTTATTGAGTGCTTACTGCATACCACCATTCTATGTGCTGTATGTGGATGGTCTCATTAGGTCTTCCTCTGAGACTGCTGTTAACATATTATTGCACGCATTTTGTATTTGATACAATGGAGGCACAGAAAGGTTGAATAAACTGCCCACAGTCACAGAACAAGGATGTGGTTGGGTCAGGAGTCCACCTGGGGCAGCCTGAAGGCAGAGGCTCTACTCTTAACCCACTGGTTCCCCAACTCGTCTGAATATTGGAATTACCAGGGGATCTTTTAAAATTTCCAAAGCCTGGGCCAATTACGTTACCTCCCAGACCAGTCACATCGCAGTCTCTTGTGGGTGGGACTCAGGCATGAGTAGTTTTGGAAGTTTCCCAGGTGATTTCAGTGTGCCATCTTTAGAAAACACTATCTTAATGTCTGCATTTTCAGGCTTGTGAGTATTTGATTGAATACCTTTTTATCTATAAGGCAGAGGGGCCTTCCCCCAGGCCCGTGTCACTCTCCATTCCTTGGGTAGTAACTCCAGCTTCTTGTCTGAGGGAGCAGGACCCTCTCGCCCCACATCATCTGGAGCTCCCCAAGAGTGAATCCTGGGTGGGCTGAGTGGGCATCAGTGCCCCCTTTTCCCGCCGACTGCTGCCATGGGGCAGAGACGGCTTTCAGAGGCTGGGAGACCTCCGACGGTGGTTTCTAACGTCTTCTGCTCCCCTGGGCCCCTGACTTCAGCGGGGAAGGGAGAGGGTCACACGAGGGCAGATCGCTTCTCGACAAGTCTCGCTCCTCTCTCCTGTCCCCGGGTGAACCTGAAATGGACACGAAGAGCAGCGTCCTTTGGGTGGCTGGGAACGGCACTAAATTTAGCAAAACTGTCGCTGGTGGGGGGCCACCCTGTAGTGAGCCAAAGCCAGCCCCAAGTGGACTAGATTTATAGTCAGCCACACAGCCAGCGTCCTCTGTGCTTGAGCACGTCTGCGGTTATATAGGATCTTTCCATTTCTAAAGACCGGAAGCTTGTCTGCTGTCCTGCGGGGTCCCCTGGCTCTGCCCTTGTCAGACTTGGGTCTGCCTCCACCGTCCCTCGGGTTGGTTTTCCATCTGTCCTTCCCTCCTGAGTCTGGAGTTCTCACTTCAGTACCTTTGCCTTGGCCTGCAAATTCTTCTATGCCTCTTGGCCAGTGTTGCCAGCCTTCCTTCATTCGCAAGGCTGGCCCTGGAGCGCAGGACCTGAACTTTGGTCAGTTTTTCATAGGGCATCTGGCATCTTTGGACACCTTTTGGTCAAGGTTGCTGAGTGGAGGGAAGGAAAGAGCCAGGTGATTAGTTGAACACGGCTTTAAGGGATGGAGATTTCTGTTCCTTCCTCTCAGAAGCTTAGCCAAATACTTGGTACCCAGCACCCAGAGTGAATGATGATGGGGAGTGGCTGTGGGTGGGCTTTGAGAACCCGACGCTTGGGGATTTCTGTGGTTGGCTCAGTTCTGCCGTGACGTGGACCGTATCTGGGAGGAGGTGAGCTTTGTGGAACTGAAGAGTGGAGATCTGCTGGTGATGGAACATTCACCCCTCCTGGGCCTCCTCCTCCCGCTTCTCAGATCTGAAAGCCGTCACTTGCTTGACACAGCCTCTGTTGCCTTAATGCTCTGGGAAATAATGAGCGGGTAATGTTTACTCAGCCCGTTCCAAAGTGGATGATTACACTTTGGTCAGGGCTGGGGTCTTGTCTATGTGACATGGTTTGTTAGTTCAAGGCATGTTCTCAGGCAAGGAAGTTTTGCCCCCAGGGGACATTTGACAGTGTCCAGAGACATTTTTGGTTGTCACAACTGGGGAAAAGAAGGGGTCTTATTAATTAATGTCTAGTGGGTAGAGTCTGGGGGTGCTGTTAAGTACTGTACAATGTACAGGGCATCCCTTCCCACAAAAAAGAATTATCCAGTCCAGAACGCTGATAGCACAGAGGTTAAGAAGCCCTCGGATAGGCGGACAGTCTTGTAAAAATGGCCTGGAGAGGTTGTTTCATCCAGACCCCTCCTCTGTTGGAAATGTCTTGAGCCCAGGAGCTATCTAGCCATCGCCTTCGCCCTTTTACCCCTGTTTCCCCTGTCCCCCACCGCGGCATGTGCAGTGCCCTATAATAATTGTGCTCAAGAGGATGTTTCTAGGGAGCTGCTTAAACCTCTTATGGTCCAGTTTCCCATAGAATCCCTCCTTGAGCACCTGCGTGCTCGGTGGTCATCTGGGTAGCTTGGTCAGCTGTGTTCCTGGTGAGGTTCCACGAGCTGAGGGATGAACTTTCAGCACAGCAGGGAAGCCATTCCGTGCAAACATCACAGGGGAGTGATAAGAGTCTAGCCGGGAGCTGTTTTCCTTCGCTCTCCCTGTTGTCGAGGTGTTTGCTCTGCCTTGCAGAACCCAGTTCTGCTTGCTAAAGTTCTCGTAAATGCAGGAAACACATACTCATTGCCCCAGAGAACACGATGTTGCTTCCCAGATAAAACATCCAACCTGCTGCCAGATACCTCGGCAGCCCGGTGATCTCTCCCCTGCCAACACCGGTCTCCTGCAGTCGGCAGGGCTGCTGCGAGGCCAGAGCAGGGGAATGAGACGTCTCCCAAAGTGAGGGCTTCAGCTCTCTCTCCTTGGGGTGTGGAGGGTAGCTGCGGGTGTATTCTAGAATACGCTGGCATTTCCCTTTTCAAGACCAGCTTCACGGTTCTTCCCATGTGACTTCACTGCCTGGACGCCTTAGTTGTGATATCAAATAGGGAAGGTGGAGGGGAACTTTGTGTGTGATGTGGGGGAAGAGGAGGCTGTGGGAGTGGTGGCAAAGGAGATGCGAAGGGCAGATGCCAGGGCGAGGCCAGCAGCCTGAGAAATGTACACATTCTCTCCTGAGTGCCTCTGACCGCCTTGCCCCAGGTGACTTCTCAGGGTTGTTCTCCTGCCTCCAACACAGTCACTCAATTTCCATGAGTGGGAGGGAGACCACTGTGTTTTTGGATGGGCCCAAGTCAAACAGGAAGGTAATTCTACTTAGTGGAGTAAATACAAGTGTTGTTGGGGTTATCTATTTTTTGCTCTTTTTATTTTGAGTTTTCTGTTTCCTTTTGTTGACAGAAGTCACTGAGGGATGGGTCACCTGGCAAATACCCGTCTTCTTGGAGTTCAGGGTCACTGCTTTCCTTGTTCCTAAGTAAAGGGCTAGGAAGATGACTGTGGGCTCAGGAATTGGGTTCTGGATTTCTGCTGTCTGAGCTGGCAACCAGGGCCGTCGAAACCAAGAGCCTCCGAAGTCCTGTTCAGCAATGGTGAACATTTGAGTGGACTGAACGGATGAGTGTGTGTTTATTCAAGAGCCACACCACTAGAGCAGGAGCCTCCGGGTAAGTCCGGCTTGCTCATCCCAGCCGCAGGTCTGAGCACACCCAGGGTCACATCCTCTTAGTCCAGGATCGGCTGAAGTCACTTCCTTGTGTACCCAGGGCTGCCCACACCCAACCACTGTTTCCTGCGCTGGGTCAGGGCGTGCCCTTCGTTCTCCTCATGACCTCTTGGTAGCTTATCATCATCTGCCAGCTTTCTGAGTTCTTTGGTCTTGGTCCCTGAGCCTCCTTCCAACTGAGCTACCACCTTACTCTGGGTCCTGAGGCTTCTGCTGGGACTTCCTGGCTTCTGAGTCCAGAGCCACTTCCGTGCTGCAGCTGCCACTGGACACAAAAGCCCTGGGTTGCTGATTTGGAGCTGTGTCGTCTCCTCAGTCATCTTGGTCCTCACTCCCTTCAACCCCGGCCTCCATCATTCTGTCTTATCAAACAATCTTGCTTCTTCTAAAAATTATCCTATATTTCAACATGCATCCATAAAACCCAAATACATTTTCAAACTCAGTCTCATGGAACGTGAAGCTTGACAAATTAATCTGGAGTTTTGAAAACATGTGTTTATTTAATATGGTTTTGAAGTTTTGTAGAGTAATGTTTCTGCCATTTATTAAAAGGCAATTGGAAAGCGATCAGAAATATGTATGTATCTTTTAGATTTCGTGAGCAGAGACCACAGGCACTGAAATCTGTTGGGGCAACAACCATTTGGATAAAGATTCATTTTTCTTATTAGCTATTTTTTAAGTAGTTTTTTAACTGACACATAAAACACACACAGAGCAAATCCTATATGTTGGGCACAAAGTGCACACAGCCTGTAACCAGCACCCACGTCAAGCAGAAGAACAGAATGTTACCAGACCCCATTCCAGAATATGCCTTGTGCGTCTTTCCAGTAACTGACCGCCCTTCCGAGGGTAACCGCTGTTTTGACTGCTAAAATTACAGATTGGTTTTGCCTGCTTGTCGTCTTTATATAAATGGTATCACACAGTATGTTCTCTTTTGTGTTTGGCCTCTTTCACTCGCCATGTTGTCCGTCACATTCATCTCCGCTGTGTGCCGCGGTAGTTTCCCGCTCTTGTGTCTGTGTAGTATTCCTCTTGACTCACAGAGCACAATTGATGGGCCGTTGTATGGTTGATGGACATTTGAGCTGTGTGCAGATTTTGGCCATTAAACAGCACTACTCTGAATATGTTGGGATGTGTCTTTTGACGAATGAATATGTGCACATATACACACACAGGTATGTGTGTGTAAAACATGCATATTTTATGTACGTGCGTGTTTCTGTTGGGTACACACCCAGCGGTGGGGCTGCTGGATCACAGTTGTAGTAGACAGTGCCAAAGCGGTTGGACCAGTCGTTCTTCCACTAGCTAAGCAGGAAAGTTCTGGCTGCTCCATGCCCTTGCCAGTGTTTGGTATTGTCTTCTTTCTTCATTGTACTCATTCTGGTGGCTATGAAGTAATATCGTACTGTGGTCTGAGCTTGCCTTTTCATGATGCTGACCACTTGGGTATCCTCTTCTGTGAAGTGCCTGTTCAGGTCTCTTGCTTATTTTTCTGTTGGATTGCTGGTCTTTCTCATATCGGTTTATAGGAAGCTCTTCATACTCTGTTGAGGCTATGAACTGCACATACCTTCTCCCTTCTAAAGCTTTTGGTGTCTGTATCTTGAGTGATCTCATGGAGGTTAACCCATGTGAAAGCATTAGGATTATATGTAGTACTTTGCACGGGAATCTTTCTCTTTGTTAGTGGTGTTGAAGTTGGAGCTATGTCCTGTCATTGCTCATCTACAAAGGTGCTCTCGCAGTGTTGGTTGTGTAGGGTCGACCAGGGATTCTTGAAGTTCTTGGCATATTTAGGTACTGGCGCCTTTGAGATCATGTAGAAATAAAAATTGTTAGTATCCAAGGGCTTGCTGTGTGCTATAGACTGTTCCAAACTTTCACAATGAACAGTCTCATTTATTCTGTACACGTGCTTATCTGCTAGTCACTATTATTACCCCCATTTTCAAATAAGGAAACTGAGGTTCAGAGACGTTTTGTAATTACTTAAAGGTCACATAACTAGGATTTTTTGACTGCAAAGCTCATGCTCTGTAATCAAGTATACTGCATAAAAAATTGCTGTTCCTAAAATTGATGCTTTATTAGAATGCCTGGAATAGTGCCTGGCACATAAGTACTGAATAAAACACCTGTCGAGTGAAAGGATTTGACAGTGGTGAGTTGGATGACGTCTTTGTTGAGTAGGGAGGTTTGTTCTGGCAGGAGGATGTATTGATGTGAGAAGCAGTTGTGCTCCGTCACGTTGTATCCCTGGCCTAGAGCAGTGCTGTTCACGAGGAGACATCATAGTGGACATTTGTGGAGCGAATGGCTCAGTCACAGGCAGACTGTAAACCCGGCTTAGCAGAAGGGTGCCGCAGAAGCCACTGCAGGGTCAGGGGCTAAGACAGGCACATCAGCAGGGGCCGTGGTGGTGGCCCAGGGAGAACTCAGAGTCCAGCTCGCCTCATCCTGCTTGTACGGCCACAGGGCAGCCCAGTTTGTGGAAGCAGAACAGGGTCCGGTGTCAGTGGGGGAGGCTGTCCCAGTTACGGGCAGTCAGGTCAGAAGAGGTCCCGGCAGCAGTGCAGGGCTGGCAGGCTCCAAGGTCAGGTAATCCAGAGTCACAAGGTTGCAAGCAGTAAAAGTTCAGGCAGGCAGGAGAGGGAGCCAAGGAGCGCTTGCAGGGAGCCATTGCCCCAGCCGGCCGGCTTCCCTCCTGAATGAGGCCTTTCTTCTCTGGCCACTGAGGGCCTGCGAGGAACACACCAGCCCTCGCAGGGCTGGGCTGGGTGGGGTGAACCCCACTTAGCCTGTGCTGGAGCCAGAACTGTCGCAAACGTCTCGTCAACCCCTTCATTTAACGGGCGAGGAAATTAAAGCTTAAGTGCAAGATTTCTCAAAGCCAAGGGGAAAGCCAGCCTTGGAGCCGGGCACCGCAGAGTGTTTCCTCCTTCCTCATGTTTTCCACCCAAAATTAAGAGGTGGTGAGAATTGCGGTCCTGGGAAGGAGGAAGGACCATGGTGACAGCCTTAAAGAAGAAAGATGGAGAATCCCAGGAGATGAGGAGAAGGAGGAATCTGACTACAGGGCGAGGCCCGGGAGAATGGCAGTGCCAGTGACGGGGCGTGGGAAGGACGATGCTTGGCTGATGACTGCAGTCTTGTTTAGAATGTAAGTTCCAGGAAGGTGGAGACCTTTTCATTGTTACTGAAACATAACAGGCAGAAAAGTACAGAGAGAGCAAGGAATTTTTTCCCCCGTTTCTTTTCTTTTTTTTATTGTGGTGACTATGTATAACATAAAATTTACCACTTTAACCATTTTTAAGTGTACAGTTCATTGGTATTAAGCACCTTCATATTCTTGTACAACCATCACCACCATCCATCTCCAGAATTCTCTTCATCTTGCAGAATTGAAACTGTACCCATTAAATAACTCCCCATCCCCTGCGCCCCCCACCCCCAGCCCCTGGCAAACACCCATCTACTCTCTCCTACTCTAGGCGCCTTATGGAAGTGGAATCAGACAGCATTTGCCTTCTGTGACTGAGCTTACTTCACTTAACATAGTGTCATTAGGTTTATCCGTGCTGTAGCACGTGTCGGGATTCCCTTCCTTTTAAAGGCTGGATATTATCCCATTGTATGGATGTACCACATTTCATTTATCCATTCATCTGTTGCTGGACACTTGGGACAAGAACTTTTATATGGTTTACTTTCCAATGACTGGAACAGAACCTGGCTGAACAAATAATTGTTGATGAATTTTAGTTACGTTGAACATAAACTGGCAGTGGGCAACCCAGGTGGGCTGTCCAACAGGGGTTCCAAGATGAGTCAGGACTCGAGGTGAGGTGAGGGATAAGGCCAGCAATGAGAGAGTACTCCCAGGGCACAGGGGCCGAGATAGGAGCAGGGGCCTGGGCTCAGCTCAGGTGGGAGCAGAGCCATGAAAGATGCAGGAAAGGTGGTTTCAGTAAGTGCCATGTACTTAAAGTGCCACATACTTAAAAACAGGAGAGAGGTTGTAAGAAGGGGATGCTGAGCGCCATCCAACTTAAGGAGGATGGGAGTTGGCAAATAGTGTTGGAGCCAAGTTGAACTCGACTCTGTCTCATGCCTTTGTTGACCTCAGAAAGAAATTGCTATAGCATAGTGGTGAAGGTACATGCCAGAACTTGAGATTGGGGGAAACATATCTGAAAGAGAAGCCAGAACTATTAAATGCTGGGCACTAGGAGGCACCCGGACTAACAGCAGCAGAGAAAGATACATGAATCACGGATTGTTCTAAGATTTCATGGAAGTCTTGAGCTTGAGTGTGACCTTGAAATATGGCTGGGCTCTGTACAATAAAGAGGAGAGAGGAGGATGCCCCAAGTAGATAAGCAATGAGAAAAAGAGGCTGGTGGAAGGAATGGGGGCGTGCACGAGGGCAGTGATGAAGCCAGATCGACGAGGCAGAGGATATGGGGGGTGAGTGGAAAATATGGTTGGTACGTATATTATTTCCCCCCTTTTAAAGTTGATAAATAATGGTGATTGGGAAGCTTGAGTAATCCGCATCTAAACGCTACATCTAATGTAACTTAGCAGTCACGTTTGTGATCACTGGACACCAATCTCCAGGCAGCCCCACTGCCTGTAAATATAGTAGAATATTTGACCGTGGACATTGGTAGATGGAAAGGCTCGGGTGTGTGTGACGGGCACACCAGCCCCCACTACGAGCGTGGCTGTTTCTGAGCTGTGAGCTAGAGAGTCAGAGCCCCCCCACTCAGTGTGACTGGTGTTCACTGAGCTCCAGCTGCGAGCCGTGCCTGGTGCCAGACGCTTGGCTATAAAGACAGAAAGCCTGAGATCTTTAAAGTGAGACTTGAGCCTGGACTGTTCTAGACTTTTATCTGAGTCTTACAGACTTTCCTTTCCACAGAGCCTGGGGAGATGTTGGGCTGATGACTGAGAAAGTAGATGTCACATCTGCCACCATCTCACTTTTAGCAGCTTCTACACAGACGCTGAGCAGCCGCCGCTCTGCCCTGGGTCTAGGCAAAAGTCTGCGCTCTCATACGTGGCCCCTTCTGAAAAAGCAGTTTGATAAATTCTTACGTAGACCCACAAGATTGGCCCCAGATTGTAAGGAAATATTCAGGAATGGCTTTTAAAGATGATATCCAGCTAACTCCCCCCAGTCCAGGATGCCTGGAAACTGTTTATCTGAAAGAAAATGCCCAGAGAATTCCCATAGGATGTAAATGAAGGATCCAAGTGTGTGGAATGCGAGTCCTCTGTACAGAGTACCAGTGCAGGGACCGAGGCAGGAGAGACCAGAGTCCTCACCTGCTCCTGAGTACCAGGGTTTTTCTGGCAGAGCTGGGAGGCACGAAGCATCACCCTACCTGCTTCCAGCTCTGAGCTGCCGACAGGGAAGCCAGGAGCCTGTAGGAGGCTTTGGATCTCTGCAGGCTCGGACCTGTTTTATCTCTGGCACCACTGTTTACTCCAGCCCCACAGCAGGTTACCTGAACATGCAGCCTAGTCCAGCCTGGCACTTCAGAGGCTGGGTTTTAGAGCGCCTTATATACAAACAATAAAATAATAATGACAACTAAATTCATCATGTGTTTACTGTGTTCCAGATGCTGGTCTGTTTTTATTAATTTATTTAAACCTTACAGTGAGTCTGTAGGATAATTGTTACGTGGGATAGATGAGGAAATTGAGTCACAAAGAGGTACGGTGTCTTCCCTGCAATCACTCAGCTAGTCACAGGTGGAGGTGGAAACTGAACCCGCCTGCCCCGAAAGCCTGTCCTCTTCGCGGGGGGACGGCCCCAGTGGGATGTGTAGGAGCCACCAGAGGTCAGAGCAGAGAGGTCAGCTGCTGACCAGTCAGACTCCGAGATCCAGTTTCTCCCTGCTGGAGCTGGCTGCCCCCACTGCTTGCGGCCGGGGGAGGGGGGGGACTGCCACACTGTTGTATTACCCAAGGTTGCCAGGAGGATTAGCCTCTTCCTCGTGTCAAAACAAGCCAAGCAGGAAAAATAATCAACAAACAGCTCATGACTCCCAGCAGAAAAAGCTCTGCAGCTTCTCCAGCAGGAGGGAGACGTCTGCTGCAGAGGCTCGAATGTCCCAGGTTATGTCCTGGTGGTAGGCGTGTGCTGAAGGGACCCCGAGACCCCTGGTTTTGCAGGTCAGTGCCCTGAGGCCCAGCCCACGGGGCGCCCTTTCCCTGCAGCAGCCCTCCTCCTCTGCCCCCCATCACGCCACATGAGACTTGCTGGTATCCTGTCTTGCCACAGGCTAGCTTTGGGTCCACGGTAATCCCAGTTTCCATCTGCAGGGTGATGAGATTGGCTTTGAGCAAAAAAAAAATTTTTTTATTGCAGTGGAACACTTTCTTCAAGTAAAAAGCTTTCTCAGAGGCGCACCGTATGAAACTGTTAATATCGAAGGTGTACATTTTCAAAAAAGTAAACCCAGGGAAAGAACCTTAGGCCAGTCAGAACTCCCTACGGATTGCTCCCCGAGCCTACCTGGTTCTGCTTCTGCGCTTTTCTGCACGTCACTCCTGCCCCTTGGGTTGCCTTTGCTCTTTCCATTTTTATTGAAAGTTTTGGATTCTTCAGAGCCCCCTTCAGCTTCTACCTCCTTCATGGAGCCTCTGCCTCCGGTGAATCCTGCTCCTCCAGGTCCCTTTTGCATTTATTAACTACTTTAATCATTGGACTCCCCCATACTGCCTAGTGGTGGCTTCAAAACAGTTTATGTATATAAGATATTTACACATACATGATATTATTCATAATATTGTATATCCAGATAGCATACATTTGCATATGCATTTATGTATATATGTATACATGCATGTGCATACATATGTGTAAGCACACACACAGCCTTTAAAGAAAGGCTGTCTTCATGTCCCTCAGCTCCTGATAAATAATAGGCCCACAATAAAGTTTTGATTGTGGGGATCATCTTCTGTGTCCTCTAGAGCATCTTGCCCGTGTTAGGTACTCAGTAAATACTAGCGTCAAATGAGTGCATGATATGGTGCATTGAACCTGGGAAGCCCTGCATATGAATCTTGGTTCTGCTGGGGAAATACACTCACTTTTCTCACCTGTAAGATGGAGATGATAATGCACACCTTCCATGAGTACTTACTGAGTGCCCATCACATTCCAGGCACGGTTCTAGGCTGTGGGGATTCAGCCGTTTTCAGACAGAAGTCCGTGTCCTCGTGGCGCTTACATCCCAGCCAGTTTCAGGAGGAGCCCCCCAGAGTTGCTGAGAGAAGGGTAGGAACAAAGGGTCCCCTCTTCCTCATCAGAGGTGGAGCCACAACCTGGGGCTGCGGCAGGATGGAAGCTGCCCTGGTGACCTGCTTGGGTCACAGGGAGTCCCAGGGTGGGATTTCTACTGTGGGAGAAGAGGAGGAGGAAAGGCCATCTGGGTTGCTCGGACGGGGCAGCAAGTCTCTCTCCCACTCCCCAGCCATGCTGCTGTGCCTGACCGTGAGGCTGCACATCTCCACCGCCCCTCCTGCCCTGCCCCTGACACACTTAATGCCCCCTGGGCGGGAGGAACAGCACCAGCTGGAGGTTCCCTGGTCTCAGGGCTGCAGCCCAAGAGCCCTGCCCGCCTGTGCCTCAGAGTTGCACCAGCTTCCCCGTTCCAACCCTCCCCTGTGGCAGCAAAGGCTGACCTGGTGCAGATGCAGAAGGCACGGGGAGTTCTTGGCCACACGGAGCCCACCCAAAGAAGAAGCCTTTCAATACCCCACGGAGACCCCCTCTCCAGCTTGTGCCAGAGGCAGGACACTGGAATCACTGAGCTCCCAACAGATCTGGGGTCAAGTTCTCCCCCGAGTGGCCCGGGGTAAATGTCGATGCTGAGTGGATTTGCTGTGGATTTGGGCTCCTCGTTGCCTTGTGCTGTAACCATTGGCTGATGCTCATACACATGTCCCTTCCTGCTTTCCGCTTTCTTCCTAGAATGAGGGAGGGCAGCCTTGGATTATGTGTTACCTGCCCCCTCCGTGTGTCTTTTCCGTGTGGGAAGTACCCATTTCTAGGGTGTCTCTTTGGGAAGTAGAGGCGGGGTGCCGTGGCCATAGCGACCCTTGCACTTGGCTCTGTCCATGGCTGTGGTCACCTCTGGCTGCCCTGCTGGGCCTCAGCCCATGCCAGCCTCTCTGCAGGGGGGCCCAGCGTCCATGGAAGTTTGTCCGTCCCTTGGGCTGATTTTGAGTAAGTTTCACTTTACCTTTGTAAACTTCGGTTCATTCATCTCTAAAATGCGAATGATAATAATTCCACTTACCTCACAGTTATTGAAAGGATTCCATGAGCCTGTAAAGTGCTTAAAATAATGCCTGGCTCACAGGAAGTGCCCTGTCCCTGTTGCCCCTGGATTACTCACCACATCTATGTAGCATTGGGTGGGCTTGTCTGCCTGGCCCTATGCCCGTGAGCTCACTGTGGGCAGGATATGTCTTCTTTATTCCTGTGGTCTCAGTGCCTAGCGCAGTGCCTGGTACGTGGTAGGCATTCAACAAATACGTGCTAAGAGAACAGTGACCTCTGGATTGGGGCTGCGGAGAGGGACAGACTCGGCATATGTGGAAGCATATAGGAGTGCGGCGTATGGAAGGGCAGTTAAGCGGAATCAGAGGGTCCAGAATGGGAGAAAGCGAAAACCGGTTGGTGGGGTGGATTGGGACTAGACATGTGGGGCCCTGGTGGACGCGAGGAGAAAGCCTAGGGGAGGCATCGGGGACCCATTTCAGAGCAGGAGAGGGACATGAAGGTCCAGGATTTTTAGGGAAGATCCTGGTAGAATAGTCTGGACTCGAGAGCCTGGAGCCATCAGGGTGACCAGTTAGGAGGTGCTGGGGACACACAGCTGGGAGTCACAAGCTGATGAGCTGTGTGGGCAGGCAGCATGCTATCTGCTCACCCTCCACCTCTCCCTAGTGCCATGAGGAGCCAGGCCAGCCCTTTGTGACCTTCCCTGTCCAGGTCTGACTGTTCCAGCCTCGGAGCTTGGCTCTTCACAGCCTCCTCACTCTGACACACCTTGTGCAGGTTGCCAGGTTACCGCCGAGTCCTTGCCCTGCAGCCCCCATGCCACTCGATTCCCCCTCACTCTCCAGCCTCTCTGTGTCTGTGTGTTTATTTACTATTACAAGGCCACAGGCTTGTATTTGCTCTTCTCACCAAGGACAGGCACGTTCCCGAGCTCGGGAGCAGGACCTGGAGCCCGGGAGGGAGGTGCGAGGCAGAGTGTGGAGAGTTCTCCTGAGACAGCACAGGTCCTGGGACAGTGCAGGTCCTGGACCAGACAGCGACCGTTTGGTCCTGCGGTGGGAACCTGAGTCTGCCTGCTCGCAGGTCCCCGGTCCCGGAGCACATCCATCAGGGCAAGCGCTGCTGTTCAGAGCCACTGTGGCAGGGGTTGGGTCCCAGCCTCACCCATGGGAGAGCACAGGTCTTGACCATTGAAGTCACTGGCTTATTTCTGCTGCCTGCACCCTTGTCAGATGCATGGCTGGGGTAAAGGAGTTGCTTGTTGCCAACCTGCGTTAAGCACCTGCTGCATACAGGATTGTACCTGGTCTCCACTAGACTGGCACATACAGAGCTAAGGCGACAGCACAGGTCTGCGTGGGCAGGGGGGTCTCCTCACCATCCCTGCCATTTCATGAGTGTTTACTAGGTGTTGGCCAGTGCGCTAAGCACTTCGCATACATGATCTCATTTAATCCTCAGGGTAACCGCATGTCACAGTAGTTATTAGCACTGTTTTATGGATGAAGAAACTGAGACAAGATGAAGTTACTTAACTTGCCTCAGGTCACACAGCCAGTAAATTGAGTCTTTCTGAGCTGGAGCCTCCCTGTCGGTCCCTGTGCTATGTCTCTCACACGGTGGGCGCCCAGAACTCGAGGCTGCGCCCTGGGAAGTCCCGGGGTCAGCTTATTGCTCTGCCCGCTCCTCTCCTGGCTGAACCATCTTAGCTGATCCTCCTTGCTTTTCTCATTTGCTCATCTGTAAAATGGGAATAACTGCATATGCTCCGCTAGGCTTCAGAGGGGGGATGAAATGGGATAATTTGTCATGAAACTGCTTTGTGCACTAGAAGGAGTTGTACACACATTATACCTCATTTAGATGAGCCAGTAGTAAAAGCCTATTTTAAAAATACTTAGGAAAAAGGCACATGTGCATGTGCCTTTTTCTCCCTAAGGCAATGTGGTTGGTTAGTCCCACCTTTGTGCTTGGAGTTGTCAAGTGTGAAACGGGGAGTGGCTCATCAGGGAAGGCCCGTGTTGGGAGGAAGTCTCCTAAGAGGAAGATGTTGCCGGCTTGCCTAGCGCAGTGGTTAAGAGCCTGTGCTTACGAGCCTGGTCCTGGCTGTGTATCCTCGCACTGGCTCCTTGCTCCCTAACCTGTGAAGTGGAGGTGATGGTAATCCCGGCTTCCGAGTGCTGTTGTGAGGACTGAGTGAGCTGTGATGCACGCCGAGGGCGGGCACCAGGCCTGACACGTGGTGGCGCTTAATGCATATTGAGGTCCGTGTTCGTGATGAGGAGGATGCTGTTTGGGCAGCTAAGAGGCAAGGGTCATCCTGGTTTGGGGGCTAGCCTTCTGTGAAGGCTCTGTCAGAAGGGGAGTAGGGAGCATCCACGTCTGGTGGGAATGAGGGCCACGGCCACAGGGGGAGCCTTGGGAGGAGGCCAGACCTTTGTTTAGGGCTGTCAGCCAAATGGAGGCTCTGCTTCTCCCAACCCTCCTCTCCCAAAGCTGGGGTCAGTGGGGGTCAGGGCTGCGGGAGAGGTGTGGTCCTCCCGCGGTCCCCAGGCAGAAGGCCATGTCCTGGAGGTCAGCTGGCCAGGCTCCAGCCTGGGCCTGAGCAGGTTATGAGTCAGCAGGAGGAGAGATGCTCTCCACGGCGTAGCTTGGCTTTGTCATCATGGCCAGGGAGCAAAGTTCACTCCCGAAGGGTTTCTGCCATTTTTTAACTTGTTAACTTGGTTCTGCATGTGAGAACATGAAAGGGGACAGGGAGGTAAGAGTTGGGGTCGGGGTGGGAGGGAGGTTAACGTTGGGAGTGGCTTGCTGGGGCCCATTTCTCTATTTCTTGCTCAAAGGTGATACAGTAACTGGGTACAGCGTAAAGGTAGACAGTAGTCAGTCAGCATCTGGGCATTTTATGATTCGAAAACGAGAATTAAGCATTGGTATTTTTGGGTGCTTAGAAGAAGTTGTGCTGTGTTTCCATTCCTGTGTTCATTTGTCCATTCAGCCAGCAGACGATTGCTGGAAACGGATGTACCATCCGTGGTGACGTAAAGGGCTGTGAGACGCAGTCCAGGGCCACAAGAAGCTTCCTTGCGGTTAGGCTGTTTTATAACTGTTCCCAAATCATGTTAGCTCTGGAATCTATTTTAGGAACTCCTTTGGTTATGAACCATATCTTATATTTAATTTTGATTCTCTTTCTCCTCCTGTCCTGGATTCTGTAGCCCCGTCCACAAAACGCCGTGTGCCTGGTGTTATCTTAGGTGCTGGAAATATTCAGACGAATTAGAGATACTTGGTAAGAACGTGGTAACTAACTAGAACCGGTGCCTGGAACCGGAGCTTCCCGAGGACTTGAAGCCTTTTCTGTGTAGTCACCACTTCTGTGTCTCAGAGGACCCTGAGCTGCTGTCTGGGGCCTGTCAATGTCTGAGATGCCTGGACCTGGGCATCAAGGCAGAGGGCGTTGCTCCTCTGTTTCCCTGGCTGGTGCATGTTCATAAGAACAGTAAGGATTTCAGCCCCTCCCGAGGCACCCCCAAAGGCTGGTGAGGCTCTGTCTTTCCTCCTGCCTCCTGAGGGCAGTGACACTCCTCCTTTGTTCCTTTCTCTTGGTCTGCTGCCGTCTCCAGTGAGGATGGCGGTCAGCTCTTTGCCTAGCCCACACCTATAGCTGAGTAGCCACGGGGAGCTGTTAGAATCTCTGGTCTTTGATCCTCTGGGAGAGAGTGGATTTGACAGTGCCTTCCCACCTCTGAGATGAGGACGGCTGATTTCTCTCTCCTCTGTTCTCAGCCTCGCGTGGGGCCACGTGGCAAAGGAAACCCCGTGACCCATCCCCGAGGTTCAGAGTTGACGCTGCACTGTTTTCAGTCCAGGACAAGCTGCCTTTAGCATCCTTCGGCCAGAAGGTGTTTGCGAAAGCACAGGTCGGGTGTCCCTTTGATATTTGCTTGGGGACCCTTTCCGGAAGCTGGAGTAAGAGGAGGAAATTCATGTGTGACAAGCCTAGATCAAAGGAAGGCGAGACTAGCAGGAACCTCAGAGGACCAGGGCTTCCGGGAAACCAAGTGAGCCCATTTCTGGGGTGTTTACTGGGGCCCTGGGGGGTCATGTTGGCAGGGAGGCCTGCCTAGCCGGAGCAGCCAGTCAGCAAGTACTGACTGAGTG
This sequence comes from Vicugna pacos, assembly GCF_048564905.1. Classification (NCBI taxonomy): domain Eukaryota; kingdom Metazoa; phylum Chordata; class Mammalia; order Artiodactyla; family Camelidae; genus Vicugna; species Vicugna pacos. Next base: position 9,598,328 of record NC_133009.1, on the reverse strand, counting down.
CCACTGAGAGTTTAGCTCTGGGGAGAAGGAAAGAGAATTCTACACCTGGCCAGGCTCTGGCTTTGAAACATTGAGACTCTAGTTTGGAGGCACAGGTGAGCACTCGTTACAAGACGTGACAGTGTATTATCAGTCTCTAAACTGTAGCACAGGGTCACACGTGCTGTTGGCATTTGGAGAAGGGAGGGAAGTCACTGTGGCAAACATGGACTGCCATCTGTCCTGCTTGGGGAAGGCTGAAGAAGAACAGAGATAGACATGTTGTTCCGTCGAGCAGAGACCGAGGGTGTCAGATCCCAGTCTGGCGTCAGCCGTGTCAGCAGGCCTTCCCCTCGTAGGGGCTTGGCCAGGGGAGAGGCTCTATCCAGGGAGCACTCAGGACAGGGGCAGTGAGCTCTGGGGTCGGAGAACAGGGTTCGGTTCCCAGCTAAGGGAAATTGAGCAGATCGGTGGACATTATCAGGCTGAGTGTTTTTCACGTAGACATATTCAGCAAAGGTTCGCTTGATATATTCCTAAGATCACGACTGAGAGATGCCTAAGGAAGACACCGCAGCAGGGTTTAAATGGGATGTGAAGGGCGAGGGTGCAGATGGAGGGGCGGAGCAGCTGCACTAGGGGAGCAACAGGAGGGAGGGAGGGAGAGCTCTTGCGGGGGAAGAAGTTTCTGCTGGAGGTCAGTCCGCTGGCCCGTGGCCGGCTCAGGCCGCTTGTGGAGGGTGGTTCCTGTTCTTGATCCCAGTTAGGAGGGAGAATGTCAAACTGGAAGGAGCACAGAGGAGGGCTGCTGGCGTGGGGGGAATGGTTCGAAGCGTGGGAATGTTTACCCCCGAGAGGGGAAGATTTCAGCAGAACGGGTTTGCTGGGCAGTTTGTGCATCTAAGGGGCTGTCACGTGACGTGGGTGTCAGGCTTGCTCTGTGGCACTCCAGAGGGCACCCCTGGGGCCAGTGGGCGACAGTGGCTGGGAGGCCGACGTTGGTGTGGGGAACCGGGTCGTCGCCCCCTCGTCTGAGCTGTGGAGGACGAGAGAGGGAAGATGGGAGACCCTCCGAGGTCGTGAGCACCTTCAGCAGGGCCTCTGGTGTTTACAGGGAAGCTGAGTGGCCGCCACCCAGGGACGCCGATCACGAAAACAGTGATAATAGCTTCGGCTTCCTGAACGCCTGGCCCGCACCAGGCAGCGTCACCAAGTGCTTCGCTTGTGTGGACTCATTTAATCTCTTGCAGCCCTGGGCAGGGGTATGAGTAGCTTTTTAACCACTCAGGAAAAAATGTGTAGGTGAGAAAGTTTATGGATGAGAACATTTAGGCAGAGAATGAAGTAGCCCACCCCAGGTCCCACACCCTGGCCTCCGGCCCGAGGCCAGTCTCCTGGTCTCGGTGAAAGGTGAGGCCAGATGTCCCCCGGGGAGCCTTATAACCCCGGGTTTCTAAAGGCCACTCACTCCAGCCGTTTGGACGGGGTCGGGCAGCTCTGTCGGGTCTGGGGCAGAAATGGTGGTTCCTGCTCTCAACGGTAGCTCCACGGGGCCTAAGGTCAGTGTGGGGAGCTCTGTAGGTAGGGGCGTTCCAGCTGGTGTCAGGACCTGGCCTCTATGGGGAGGTGTCTGGGGAGGCCCCAGGCTTATCTTAGCATCTCGGCTCCTTCTGTCCGGTGTCCTCTAATCCTCTGGTGACTCTGGGCTCTCGGAAGCACCAGGGTCCTTTTCCCGTGTCAGCCTCCCCAGAAGCTTCTTGCCTGTGTCTTCAGGGCGCCCAGCCTGCAGGTGTCCCCTCAAGCCCACTTAGCTCTGTCACTCCAGAAGGGCACAGAGCGCTGTCTAGGGGTCATGACCCGGAGGGGTGGCAGGACTCGAGCTGTCTTGTTTGGGGGGCGAGGGGGGATTAGGAGCCAACTGTCTTCCTCCTGCCCTGATTTCCTGGTTCTCCAGCCTGTGGCGGCCAGCACAGCCCCTGCTGGCCAGGGGTAGGGGGTCTAAGAAGAGGGCCCAGCACCGTGCCTGACACACGGTCAGCCCATACACATTTTTTTTTTTTTTGGAATAAATAAACGGCCCCTCCTTGCTCTAGGACTCACTGCCTTCTCAGTGCTCACACTGGGCCCTGAGGATTTTGGAGATTTTGGAGGAAGGATGTTGGAAAGTGGTGGGGTGCCCCTCTCACCCCAGATTACGTGGCACTGGGAGAAACTTCTCTGCGTCATCTTTTGTGTTTTAAGGCAGAGCTGTTACTGCTGCTCTGCTTTGGGGGAAAGAACACTGACCTCAGAGGCCCGAGCCAGATCCTGTTCTGAGAGTGACGGCTGCCTGCCAGTCCCAGAGGGCTTCAGAGAGCTGAGCCACAAGTGTTGTTTGAACACCTTCCGTCTGTAAATAAAACAATCATAGGACCGCCTCTCACCCCCTGATTCTGGCCATCAGCCCCTCCTGAGTCTTGAGCTCTCTGTATGCCCGGGATGTACTCACATCGTCAAAGATTTTGTGGAACCTTACTTTCATTCAGGCTTCATATTATGAAAGCCATATAAAATGCATCCCAAATATTGCCCCGAAGTATGACATTAAATATTATGTTTTAGACTGCCTCAGCCCCTCTCCCACCCATCAGATGAGAGCCTTGTCCCTGCTCCAGCTCCTGACAAGGCCGGCACTTTGCTGAAAGTCCAGACCTGCGCCCTGGTGTGCATGGTGGCCCCTGCATCTTTCCTCTTCCTTCTTAGGCTGCAGACAAGGTCATGGGTGTGCCCCTGCCTAGGGGGAGAAGGCAGTATGGAAATTAAAGCACGAGTCAAGAGTTGTGTGGGGAACCCCCATCCTACTCGTGTTTGTGGCTCCTCTGTCCAGTTCTGACTCAGCTGAGCAAAGCAATAGCTGGTCCTGGGGCAGGAAAGAAGCTCCATCTTTGGGACTCACAGTGCTGCGCTCACGTGGTCACCCAAAGGTCAGTACAGCCCCGTGAGTCATCACTTGCCCATGTTCCGCGTACCCTCCTGCCTGAGCTTCCCTTCTCGATTGAGATGAAGAACCCCAGGGGCAGCAGTAACATCTGAGGGTCTCGGCCTGTGCCTGGAGGGCATCTGGCTGAGACCCCTCATTCCCCCCGGCCGCATCTGGCCCGTGGCACACCATGCAGGGGTGGGGTCGAGCTCTCTTTGGTCCACCTCATGTGGCCTAGCCACACTCCATCTCGCTGGAAATTATTTCCATCCGTTGACAGGGCCAGGATTTCAAGAGCAGCCAGCCAAGAGGCGCGTTGGGTTACTCCCTTAGTCCCAGGAAGGGTTTGCCCCCTGCATTCGGGGCAGCACTAGAAGCCCCTGGTCTGGGGCTTGGCCACTGGGGTGACCATGTTCACTGAGCCCCAGCCTATCATCGGAATGGCAGGTGCCCATCCCATTACCACCCTGGGTTTTGCTGGAGGCTGAGCCACGAGCCTTCTGGAGCAGTGGCTTAGATTGAACGTTCAGTGGCCTAGGACAGGACAGACATTTTGGGCTCTTTCATTTTCTCAGGAGGTGATGGGCGCCAGCTTGAGCAGGACACTTTGGAGCCTGGATTTTTGGCCTGAGAGACAGACTGACTCAGTCTTGCCCAGAAGAGAGCATCCACTTACAAACAGGGCATCTGCCATCCCAGGCCTGACCTTCCCCTCAAACAGACACGGCCGTCAACGTGCTGCCCTTGGGCGTGTTCCTTGCCGGAGTCTGTGTCAGTGCCGGGGCTCCCTTCCATTTGTTCAGGACTTCACGGGCCCTCACTCACCCTCCTTCACCCTGCAGTCAGGGGAGTCCCATGTTCGCAGGGCCAGCGCCTGCCAGGCCACTTACTGTCTGCTGCCTGGCTCCAGCTCCCCGCCTGTGGCGGCATTCGGTGTCTGCAGCTCACCTCTGCCAGGACCTGCCCTCCAGCACAGGCTGTCCCCAGCCCTTGTCTCTCGGATTTTCGCTTGGCACGTGGCGCCGCATTGTGTCCTTGGAGTGTTTGTTGTCACTGCTGGGGCCTTGTTTCGCTTCAGCTCAGCAACCTGAGGCGGAAGTGCCATGGTCCCTTGGGTTGGGAATTTGATGGGAAAGACTCCTCAGTGGTTCTGGACTAGTTGTTCCAGGGCAGTGACGGGGTGTGGTCTTTAAGGCTGTAGGACTGACCATGTCATGGTCATTAGTGTTGATGGAAGCTGTAAGGGCAGTGTGCATCCAGGAACCTCCTCCGCATAGATACCGCCAGACTTCTAATCCACGAGCACCATTTTTGACATCCCCCTCCCCACCAGCGTATTTTCAGACTTTTTCTGATTATGTATATTTATAAATTCTGTTTTTGTTCCTTCTTACAGCTCCCTGAGATTAGAATTTCCTTACCCACTATTTAATTGCTCCAGCAGCTTGGCTTTTAATTGCCACCTCAGCCCCCCCCCCTTTTTTTTCCCTCCAGTCCCCTTCTCTGTCTTGGGCCTGCCACCTGAACACACTCAATCCTATCTACTGAATCGTGTCAGTATGAAGCTAGGCGTGGTTGTGCCAGGTCAGGGCATGGTTGAAAGACGGAGACTGCCAGGTACTGTAGGTCTTTGGAGATGTTAGGGGACCTTCTCTTCCAGTGCCTGGTGTGGTACCAGGCACAAAATCATCATTGTCTGTTGACATTGTCATCATCGTCGTGATAGCTGGTATCAGCTGAATATTAACTTCTTGTTGGGCATTGTGCTGGATGCTTCTGTATCTCATACCATCCTCAGCCTCGGAAGTATGGATGAAGCTGAAACTAGAAACTTAGGAAAGTCAAGTAAGATGTTCAAGTCCGATAACTGATGAAGAGGCTATACTGGAATGCAGATTCAAGCCTGTCTCATTTCAGAGTCAGAGTTTCTCGCCGTCTGTATTACCTTTGTTTGGTAGTAGCGTGCCCACCGGATGCTCACTGAATGGCAGGAATCGCTCCGCCCTCTGGCTGGTCCCTGTGGTAGCGCTGTCCGTGGAGGGGGTAGCATCCTACATTGCTGAGTGCTTAGATTGCTAGGCTCTGTATTGATGGGGTGTAAGTGATACACAACAAATGAATCTGTTTAATCTACACAGTTTAATGAGGAAGATTTCTTCCATTTTGCAGATTAGGGAACTGAGGCTCAGAAAGGCTGAGTTAACTTGCCCAAGATCACACAGCCAAAGAGTATACAGTCCGAATTTGGGTGCCAGTTATCTCTTAAACAGTACAAGTCTGTTCTTGCTGTGTTATTGTCCATGCAAACAAGGCTCATTCCTTCCTCTGTCCTTTTCTTCTTGCTGCCCCCCTTCCTTAGCATGGGACGCTCTCTCTGGGCCTATTTCTTTTCATCCTACTCTTTCTGACAGGCCCAGGGTGGGGTCCTCTTCTCAGACAATGCCTTCCACGCTGACCTTTGCAAAGCTGGTTCTTCAATTTTAATTTCTCGAAACTTTACTTGTGAACATGTCCTCCTGTTAAAAATCACCTGATTTAAGGTTGGTGCTCCATACTCTGTAGTAGACCTATTTGTCTATCTTATTTCTGACCAAAGGAATGGAACAGAGAGCCTAGAAACAGCCTCATTTATATCTGGACACCTGATTTATGACAAAGGGGGCACTGCTGGGCAGTAGGGAATGGACGGTCATTTTAATAATAAACAGTTCTGGGTCAGTTGAATGTCCACAAGGAAAGAAATGAATCTTGACCGCTACCTCATGTAATACACAAAAATAAATTCCAGCAAGATCATTGATCTCAATGTGAAAGTTAAGACGAAATAAAACTTCGTCTGCAAGATAACATAGAATATTTTTATAACCTTTAGGTAGCCATGCATTTTTTTAAAGAAGACACCGAGAGCACTAACTGTAAAGAAAAAGATTGATAAATTGAATGACATTAAAATGAGGAACGTCTCATCATTAGACATCAATAAAAAAAAAAAAGACAAGCAGAGTGGAGAGGATGCACATAGGACCTACAACTGGCAAGTGGATTTGCATCCAGAATATATAAAGAATCCAACAGATACATAAGGAAGAGAACCCTTCCCCCAGATGGGCAAGAAATGCCCCATCCTTATAAACTGAGCGGTACACAGTTTTCATCTCCCAATTCCAGGTTTTAACCAGTTTGTCCTGGATCGTTGGCACAGCCTGGTGGCTGGCCTTGGGAACTGTCTAACCCGGCGGCTCATCTCGACCTTTTCTTCTACGTGTGGACTGTGGACCCTTCCTTCTGCATGCCTACGTCACTCAGCTGTTTATTCTGCCACAAGTGCCTCCGTTCTCGTGAATACGTAATGCGTATGTCTCTTCCTCTTTCCCTTTGCCTTGTTAACTTTTGGTCAGCTATTTTAAGACTATTTCTCTCTGGCTGCTTCTCCCCCACCATCCCTCCTGCCCCCTCCCCCTTTTTCATTTCCCTTTTTGTACCTCCTTGTTTAAACTTGTAGTCGTAAAAGTTATCCTAAAATATCCGAAAGCCTTTGGGGGAGTAGGCTCGTTCTGTGGGCTCCAGAGGCAGAGAGAAGACTTGAGGCTGGCAGCTAGCTGCCTCGAGAGAGATGGCATCTCAGCTATATTCTCATTGTCTGAGTCTCCCAGAGGTGGGATGGCAGGTGGTGAATGAAGTAGAGGCCAGGCGGGGCCTTGGTCATAGTGATGTTTATGGAGGGCCCTGTGCTTTGGATGGGCAGCTGGATTATGATAATCCTTTCCAATCTTATCAACAAAGCCCTGCGCAGACCCTCGGAGGATGTCCAGAGCAGCGGCCCTCCCCTGGGGGAGAGGGGCAGTGTATCGGAATGATTGCTTTGTCCTCCTGGTGGGCCGGGGTAGGGCACACATACTAGCACTTTAATGGTTTCATGTATAGTTAAAAATGATTCTGAAGCACCCTTAACACGGGGCCGGCTGACAACCACTGACCTCAAGGGTAACACAGCCCTCGTCGTCTTCTGTGCCCCTTTTTTCCTCCAATTGCAGCATCTGTGAGTTACATCTTTTCAGTTACATTCCTCTTTGTTTCTTTATTTTATTTAAATCCTCACTGGGGCAGGGCTTGCTCCTGTAGCGTATTTTGGACACGGTACCACAGAGAAAACACAATGGAATCTCTGTAGATGTTTTGACTTTAAAAATTTAGGGACAGTGTTTAGAAATCAGGAGTTCATTTAATGTAATAAATTTAGATTTTCTCCTTCTCCTGAAAAATTGGATGATCTCGGCCCTTGGGGGTCTCCAGCTCCAGGTGGCCCCAAGCCGGCAGGCCTGGGGAGGGGGCTGTTCCTTCCCCGGACACATTCCCTCCCAATGGCTTCCATCCTTTGTTATCTGCCGAGCACCCCTCCACCCCACACTGAGGTGTTGGAGTTTGTGACTTCCTCCAGGGGGTAAAACAGGCTTTTGTGTGTTGGCCCGAGAACCCAACCAGTATATTCAATATTGTTTCAGTAGGAGGATGAATTCCAGTTCTTAAAAGAGCAGGTTTTGGAAATATCAAAGTGCCAATTTGGGGATGCTTGTAGGGTCCTCAATTAGAATGTGTCTTGAGGTCATGGCGTGTGTCTTGTACTTCTCCTGTGTTGAATGTTGGCTTAGCACCTAGTAGGTACTTAATGATTTACCTTGTGGGGTCACTGAGTGCCTGCCCCCTCCCAGGCGGTGAACAGAAACACCTTCTCACTGTGGACCCGAACCTGTCGGTGCTGCCTGAGCCCAGCCTGCAGCCTGTGATTCATCTAGAACACCCACTCTGGCCTTTGATACTCCGGTGGCGCTTGGGACCAGTCCCCTGCCCAGCCCCGTACCCTGAGAGAAATGACTTCTTTCCTGGTGACAGGTCCAGACCGTGTTCAGGAGGCCCCTGTGAGGAGAGGGGAGGACGGAGAGGCCTGCCCTGGGCCTGCGCTCTTGGCTGATGTCCGCCAAACTGGCATTTGTGGCAATTACCGAGTGCTTGCATTCCAAACCCAGGGCAAGGGCTGGGTAAAAGTTCAGCTCATTCCCTTTAAAGAAAAAAAAAAATCTTCCTCTTTGACATTTCAAAGTTGTGACCCAGATCAGTCAGAGGCCACGGAGAGCTCGTGATGTCTGGAGAGTGTGTTTAGTTCCCGAGGCCTGAAGCTGCAGAGAGGCTGAAGAGAGCCAGTGACCTGCTGGGCTTGAGTCGAAGCCCCTGCCTTTTCAAGTTTGCCCCGGCCCAGCCTCCCAGGACCTCACAGGGTGGACGGAAGGAGCCAGCACCTTCCCCTCACTCCGGTTACCTTTACCCCCTGAAATCAAACACTGCGTGCGGCACCCTGTAAAACTGCTTCCTCGTAGGCTCGAGCATGCTCACAAAGTAAACATCCTCCCATGTTTTTGGAACGGAATCCATTTCTGCTTCCTGGTCATCCCATTTGGGTTTTCCTGTTCTGGGCGCCACGCAGAATCAGGTTAATAGAAGGAAGACCTAGAATTGGGCAGAGGCACCTCAAATGACTGTTGGAGTCCTCGTTGAAGCGTCAGGAGAGTAGTGGGGTTGTGGGAAGAAAACGAAACGACGTAGTTGAAAAGTGAAATGAAACAGAGCCTCCCGAATGTAGTGCTGTCACAATGCTTTGCAAGTCAGAGTTGGTTCCTGCCGAGCCCCTGACCCGGGGCCTGCCTTTGCATGGACCCAAGCTCAGTGATGCTGTGGTTGAACCACAGCCGGCCTCTGTCTGTAAGTTCTGCGGCTTGAGCTCTCCTGACCCTAACTTGCTCTTGCTCTGTCTCTCGTGACTTATTTGCCTCTTCTCTCTCGCTTCCACCCACCCATGACATCTCCATCGCCATGGCAGTGAGCAGCCACGTCATTCTCCAGGTTCACGGGGTGATGGGCCAACCCTGTGCTGAGCCCTACTTCCTTCTCGTTCTCCCTCCTGAAGCAGGAGGCTCCCTGGCAGTGCTCAAAGCCCTTTGTTTATTTGATCCTGGGCTCTTGGATAAATCAGGAATGTCCTGACATGAACTTAGGCATGTTTTTCTTCCATGGAAAAGGAAACTACGGCAAATGGTATTTAAGTAGGCAGAGGACCATTCCGGGGGACTTGCTTTGGTGCCATCAAGGCCACATTCCTTTGGTCATCAGACCAGTAGGTGACTTCTTTATTGGCATGCTCTACCCTGGAGCCCAGAAGGTGTGAATTTGAAGCACTTTCTCCCCTGCTGAGAGCTTGGCACAGATGCTCCGGGTTTCTTTTAAAGCCGTGGAGTGCCATGGTTGTCTTCCAAGTGGTCTTCTTTCTGCTGGGTGAAACCTTGGCCCAGAGTGGTTGCTGGAAGGAGGCTGCTTGGAAGGCGAGATACAGGATAAGGTGGCCGCCCGGCCTCTCATTCTCAAGCCATCTTGAAGTTGCAAGGATCCTGATGTGGCATACGCTGAGTCAGCTGTCCCAGGACCTGACTGTATCTCTCACTTCCCATCCGGGCTAGGCTCTTGTGGTGCAACTGGTCGTCAGAAACCTTTGCGGGTCTGTATTCTTTGGGTGTGGTGGTGTGGGGACCCAAGACTCCCTGGGTCTGGTGAGGTATGCGGGGTCCAGTGAGCTGTTCTGGAAACATTTCTGGGCCTGGGGGCAGGAAAATGTTGGGAGCTGTGTGTTCTGCTGCAGCGGAGATCTGTCAGTATCCAAAAACAACCCCACTCAGTCTCCAGAGCATTGGTGGGAACCCCCGTCCCCCTTGGAGTTTCCAGGTTTCCAGGTGTGTGAACGCCCCTGCGTGACACGGCAGTGGCGGTGGTGGGTGGGCTGGTGGACGCTCGTCTCGCTTGGCTGCCTGCCCTGGAGAAAGGAAGCTAGTCGTTGGCCACTCCAGGACCAGGCTTGGCGGCCGCTCTGTTTTGCCGCTTTTCATGTTGTTAGAGGATCTTCTTGGGAACAAATGACTCAGCAACCTGAATCTCTGGGACTGAGCAGCCTAAGTGCCTTTTGAGAAGTGACTGGACGCATCCACCTAGGCCCTAAAATTCTGATCCCGGGAGGAGTGGACATCCAGACTGCTTTCACTCTTGGTTCTCCAGGCTGCCGTTCAGTATGGTTTCTCCAGATCCTGCCCCAATGGAAGGATCTCACTCACGGGGTAAGCAGGCAATATTTTAATTACCCTTCTGGTCCTTAGGAAATTCCAGGGAGAAAAAGGTCCTGGTTTGGGGCCAAAAAAACAGACAGCAACAAAAATCAGCTACGGCTGTAATTCTGGACTTGTCTGTGGCAGAAAGAGTTAATAGGATGGTGGTCTCAGGGTGGGGACCATCTTTCTCTCATGTTCAGGAGAAGCTCATATAGTTCAAGAAAGGATGACGACAGTTAGCATGGGACAGCCCAGTCTGGGTACTGGGTGCTGTCACTCAAAGAGTTAAGCTAGTGTTGAGGCCGAGAAGCCCTCAGGGAAGGCGTGAGCCTTGGGGACCAGGCCCTGTGTGCCCCAGAGCAGGGAAGTCTGGGCTAGGAGAGAGGCTGAGAAGAGTGGCCAGGGAAGTGGAGTGTAGGCCTAACTTTTTTTTGCCTTGTTTGACCAGCCTTGGCACTGCCCTCCGGCTCTCCAGGGGAAAAGCTGCAGTTCTGCTCTTGCAACACAAGGAGCAGACTGGAGAATTTAGATCTGCGTCACAGAGCTGAGAGAGAGAGAGAGAGAGAGAGAGAGGAGAGGGGAGAGAGGGAGAGAGGGAGAGAGAGCGAGCGCTCCGTCGATACGTCTGCTAGCAACAGCCGTGCTGCAGCAGAGAGAGAGAGAGAAATCAAGAAACAAGTCATAGCAACACCGGGCACCAGGTTCTGCCAGCTTACTTGCCAAGCGTTCAGAAATCTGTCCGGGGCCGGAGGCCTCTGAGTAGCCTAGACTAAGGAGATGACACGCAAGGTGGCACGGGCGGTTCCCGCGGGGAGGAGGTGGGGTGGCTGTGGGGGGCAGGGGTGGGAGCAAGAGGTTTCGGGGCGATGGTGGAAGGTTTAATGGGACCAGTTTCTGGAACATTCGGGACTGCGGCACCTTACGGCCGACCGAGATTTGGGTCTGCGCAGGCGACGATGGGTGGTCCGATGGGCTTCAGGACTTGATGGCGTAACCCCCTTCTTCCCCCACGTACGTATTTGCTGGGATCGGGGGCGATGTCTCTGCGTATGTGGGTGCTCTGTCTTTCTCACCTTCTTTCTCGCTTTTTGCTATTTTTTTTCTCTGAGGGAGGGTTTTTTTCCACTTTAATTTCTGTTTCCTTAGTGTCAGCTGCTCAGGCCTGACCAGGGGAGAGGAGAGAGGAGCAAGCCGTCCCCGGCGTCCCGCCTGACCTCCCGGGCTCTACCCCCATTTCCTTCTGTTGGACAGACAGAAAGACAGACAGACAGACTGGTTTTCCAGGTGGTTTGGGTGTCAGCGTCTGTCTGTCTGTCTGTGCGGTTCTCAGGTGGAAGGTAGGGAGTGAGGAGGAAGGCGAGGGGGCAGTTTTCCAGGGCTTGCCTTGTTGAAACGTTTGGCCCTGGGAATCTGGGGCTGGCGGGGAGCAGGTGGGCAGGATGGGGCGTGGGCTGGGAGAAGTGGGGTAAAGCTGGTAGGTCTGTCACTGCGTAGTTGGGGAAAGTGGGGAATGGTGACGCAGTCACTGTTGGATCTTGTTAGGAGCTCTTGGGGGACAGGTAGTAAGGCTCCCAGGATCTGTAGGACCAGCCAAGAGGGGTTAAGGATGAGCTGAGAAGGGAAGCTCGCATTTAGAGATTAAATGTCATCCTTTTGGCGTTGGAAAGTTGTTTACCTTGCGCTCTCTGTGTCTCCATGTTGGCACCCTTCCAGTTCACATGTGATGGCCTTCCTTGTACTGCTGCATCATTAACTAAGTGACTGAGCTGGCCTTCCATTGGCCAGGGGAGGGCTCTCACTCCAGACACTTCCTCTGATTGGTGGGTGGGCCAGTGGCAGGTGAAAACCTTTTTTTGATTGGCTGAGGGCAGGGTATCAAATCTGAATTTGCATTTCACTTGCTTAAACGGGAGGGGGGGAGAAGCCCAGCAGCTTTCTAAAATCTGTTTAGGGGTGTGCGTATGCTCGTGTGTCTGCCTGCTTTTGACTGACCAGTTGAAGCCTCTTCCTGTGCCTTTTTTATTTCATGCACTATTAGGAAGAGGAGCTGAGGGCTCCCCAAACTTTTTCTCAAAGGGGCGAAGGTTGGGGGAGAGGGGTGCGCAGAGGGTTGACCAAACTGGAAGGAAATATTTATTCTTTAGTTTGGTGTCAGAAAAGGGAATTTTCCGATCAGCCACACCTCAGTGTTGCGGCAAAATAATTCTTGGCTCCCCTGGAAACGCATGGGCAAGGTAGGGCAGAGCTGCTGCCTCCGCCGTTGCCACCACCCTGGGCTTCCTGCTGACTCTGGGCTACTCCCCGGGGACAAGAGATTTGCATTGACGTCCCGGCTGTCCAGAGCCCATTATGGGAAGGACCTGCCTTCTGGAAGCTGCTGCTCCCTGGTGCCCGGAAAGGTGAGGATGGGGACTGGCCCGGGGACGCTGCTCAGAAACTGCGTGTTTGGTGGGGTCTCTGGGAAAGCCATGGGCCACGAGAGGTTTGGAGGTCCCAGGTTAGAAGGGCTTGTCATCCTGGGGAGTGAGGAGAGTGAGAACAAAACTAGGGCAGCAGGCTGCTCGCCTCTGGTTGGGGGAGGAGGACTTGGAAAAAATCAGGGTTCCCGCTCCCCATCCGGTCCTTGATGCAGTTCCTGCGTCCGTGGGGAGGGGGTTTCGGAGCCCTGCGCCTTGCGCAGTGGCCCCCACCCATGACTGCGCATCTGGGAGCGCAGTGCGCCCTGGGTCTCCGGCCTAGGACAGCACCGCCCTTCTTATTACATAACAGAGGGCACGCTGTGCCTTCTCGGCCCCTCCTTGCAACCCCACCTCCTGGCTCCCCAGGACCCACAGAGCTGGGGAGGGTCTGAAGGGGGAGCGGTGGAAGCCTTCACCCCTGGAGGGTGGCCCTTGTCCAGTCAGTGATAGGAACTGGGTTTGAAGATGGAAAGGGGCTGCGGCCCCCGTCTTGGGGTATGGAAGGAGAATGCCCTTCTGAATGCCCCGTGTCACCTGTGGCCCCCGGGACCTCTCGGGGGATGGGGCGATGCCCTTCTTTCTCTCTCGTGCTTTCTGCTTTTTGAGAGAAGTTTGTGAAGGGAAAGACATGACAGTTGTGAGAGTAAAGAAGTGGGGGGGCACCCAGTTGGGAGGTGGTTGATGGTTCCCTCCCCTTGTCTCTGGTTTTTCCCTTTCCCTGGGTCGGTGGAGAGTATCCTTTATCATAGGCTGCCGTTCTGGAGGCGTTTCTGCTGGCCTCCGACATGGCGGCGTTGGCTTTTCTGGTCCTGCTGTGCCAGTTCCGCAGAGTGGGCGGGGGGCGGGGGCTATGACGGGGGAGGGGAGGGGGGGCAGACGCGCAGCAGAGGCGGGCACAGCGGTGGCTGCCGCAGTGACGGTGGCCTCACGGGCAGGACCGCCCAGTCCCACCCTTGGACGCAGCCCTGGGTGGGGGTCCCACTGGCTGGGACCCTGGCTTTGCCAGAGCGTGGACATTGCTAACCGTAGGCCTGGGTCTCCCATGCCTTCCTCAGCCTGAGGCTTAGAGCAGTTCAGGGGGTGGTGGGGCGAGCTGAGTTTTGTGGAGAGGGAGTGGAGGCAGAGATACGGCAGCTCGTCTTGGACGTGTCGGACCTGTGGTTTGTGTTCCCCAAATAGGCTGTGTCCCTGGCCGTCTCCCCGTGGGGACAGGGAGTGGGATCCATGGCAGCTCTGAGGATGTGTTTGGATGGCCCTGCCTTTTTGCCGTTCTCTCTCTCCTCTGTCCCTCCCCATACCCCCTGCCAGAGCCGTGGTTCCAGCTGTAGTCCTCCAGCGAGGCTCCCTGCTGCCCGTCCGGCCCTCTGCTCTCCAGGCCCTTCTGCGTGCAGCGGCCATCTTGTCTTCCTTGCTCAGAAATTTAAAATGGTTTCTCGTCCTTTCCAGAACGAGGTCCCTTCCCTCCAGCAGGACGCTGAGGGCTGTCTGTAACTTAGTCTTGTCTTAGCTTTCCTGTGCAGTCTCTCTCGGTTTCCCTCGGTGGACCACGTATTCCAGCAGAACCAGGCGACTTACTTTCTCCTGCTTTTTCTCTCTCTGTCCTCACTAGTGAGGCTTTCCACGCCTCCTCTCCACTGCACCCACCTGCGGCAGCCCCGCCGTCTTCCGCGGACCTTTCCTGATCACCTTCGCGGGCGGCGGTTCTCGTAACCACCCCTGCCCCCTTCGCCCAGGCTCCCGTGTGCTTTACCCCTCTTTTATGCCCCTTTGGTGGTGCTGTGGCTCTTTGTGAGCAAGTCTCGTGTCCTCTGTTAGATTGTGAGCTCCAGGAGGCCAGGGAAAAGAAGAAGGGAAGCGTGTACCTATTTGGTGCTTTCTGTTTGCCAGGTATCGCATCAAGCTCGTTCTCGGCAAGAATTCCGTCTGTTCTTCACCGCAGCCCTGCGAGGCACGTCCCATGGCCGGTAAGTGTTCTGATCGTGATTCGAACCCTGGTCTCTCAAAACCTTTGCCTTTTTCTTCTCTCAGTCTTCAGTATCTGCAAAATGCCTCTTATGAGGTCGATCCTCAAAATGTGTCTATTTAAGGAGTTTCTAAGTCCCTGATGTTCCGTGGGAGTTTGGGTGGCTCATCTTCCTGCGCCCAAGGTTGGGTGGCTTAGCTCTTCTGTGCCACCCTCCCTACTGCCTTATTGATTTTCTCCTCTTCCTTTGAGGCCAGGTTCACCCAAGATGGTGGGGGGGGGGGTTTGGTAGCTAAAATTGATGGACTCACAAACTTCAGTTATCCTGGTCGCCTTCCTCTTGGAGGAGGTGGGGTGGTCTGTAGCATCTTCGGAGCAGAATGAGCTCCAGAACCTGGAGGTCAGTGGAGGCCGCAGAAGGCAGGGAGCAGAGACATTGCACTTGGGCAGACCTGCGTGTGCATCCTGACTCTGCGTCATCTTAGCTGGGTGGTTTTAGACGAGTCATTTGATTGTTTTGTCTTACTGTCCTCAGTCAGTAAGATGGAGCCACTATACCTACTACACAGAAACACCTAATATATTTCCAAGCAAATAGGTTCCCAAGAGAAAGTGATGCAGCTCCCTTCCCCTTGCCCAGTTGTCTACCGGGGACTTAAGAAAGGGACATAGCAGGTGGTTCAAGAAGAAATGGGGGAGAAGGGAGTGTGTGTGCCTTCAGCAGAGGTATCAGCAGGGGCAGGGGAGGTGGTAACTGAGCAGCATGCACCTGAGACCTGCATGGTGGTGCCTTCCCCCACCCTGGAGTAAGTACCCGCTTTTGCATCAGGAACACCTGCGTCAGGAAGACGCCATGGGCACGGAGCCGTGAGCATTGGCGATGGCAGAGTGAGGGTTAACCAGTGAACCTTCCTGGGAGCCTTCTGATGCCAGGTTAGTTTCCCTTCTTTGCAGTGACTGCCTGCTCCCTGGCACTCTTGCATCCCCGTGGGAGGGGAGTTGGATGCCCTGAAGCCCCTTGTCACTGGTTCCGGGGCTGCAGAGCAGAGAGTGACGACAGCCCGTGAGTCGTCAGCCGACGGCAGCGGGGACCCTGGTGACGGCTGCTTTGTTGTTTTTTTCCTCTTTGGATGATGACTCAGTGTGTCGGGAGCTGGGAGATGGAGCACTCAAGCCGAGTGGCCAGGACGTTCTGTCAACATGAAAGCAGCAAACACAGCTTGTCGGGGCTCAGAGCTGACCCTGGGCTGGGGTCATTTTCAGGAGGGTCTTGGCAGGGGAAGGGCCACTCCCAGGCATCGAGTTGGGGGCGACATCGGGTAACCCAGCTAGGCTTTGTGGACCCTGTGTTTTAGAATCTGAAAAGAAAATGCAGCTGTTTGCGTTATTAGATGAGTTTGGCAAACAGGATCATGGCTTGAGGTCTTCTCGCTGGTCCCCACTGAGAGGCATTTTCCCAGGACCAGAAAACTCTTCGGGGTTTCTCACTGTGGCTCATTGCCTTGGATGGAGGGCAAGTCCCTTCTTGGGGCAGGGGTGGGCCCGACAGTCCTACTGCCCGTCATGGGGATGTGGTGTCTTAGGTTTTCTCTGCTGGCGCCATGTGAAGACGGTGGATCCACATCACGGGCTTCAAGCTGAAGACCACCTCCCAGCGTCCCCTTCCCTTATCATCCCAAATCACAGCTTTTCTTCCCTGCTTCATCTTCCTCACCCCCGCCTTAGGTGAGATGGCGGACCTAGAGTTCTCGACCTTGTGTGTGTGCGTGTCATCATGGCGGCTCAGGGTTCTAGGCTTTTCTTGAATCTGCAGCATTGCGCTCCACGCGCGTGACATCCCCCCGGCCCCGCCCCGCCCGGCCCGCCCGGCCCCGCCCTGCCGTGCCTTCTCAGGAGCAAGAGAGAAGATGGGCCTCCATTGCCACTGAGCCACAGCCAAACCATTATCCCCGGCATCTGGCTTCCCGTCTCTCCTCCCGCTTCTCGGCCAGTGTCTGGGGCAGAGGAGCAAACAACTTGTGGGAAGAGATGGAGGGGCAGCCTGGCCGCAGAGCTCCCTGCCTCCTTTCCCCGTATGCCACTTCTCAGCCTCACGCTTTCCCGTGGATGATGCCAGCACTGACATTTGTCACCGAGCACCTCCTCCTCTCCTCATGGACCTCCCCGTGTGACTCATTTGGGATCCAGAAGGAGTGGCTCTGGGGCCTTGGGAGCCAAAGGGAGCAGGGAGACCTGGTCCAGGTCATAGCGGAGAGAGACAGGCAAGGGGCAGGGGCTCGCCATCCCCAGCTGAGCCTTGAGTGGGCTTTGGGTTCAGCCCCAGCCCCTGTGCGTCATCTTTTTTTCAGCCTGAGTAGAGAACAGCTTGACCTAAAAAAATTGTATATATGTGGGTGTTGGATCCTTTGTGGCTCTTTGTCCAGAAGCTGTGCATGTGATGAGAGCCCGGCTCTGTACTTCAGAGCACTCTGTTGTGGCTCAGGTTTGTTTTCGGAAAGAGGTGATGGACGGGCCGTCCTTGATGAGACCCTGTGCCCACTGGGACTGGCATGGTCTTGCCTCTGTCAACGGATGGTGAGCCGCAGTGGAGGGCCGGGTCCGGGGGCCGCATGTTAAGCCCAGAGGGGACCCTGACTGGGGCCTGCACATGCACTGCCTGGTTGGCCCTGGGAGCTGAGCCCACCTTTCACTTCTTCCTTGCAGAGAACTCAGAGAAGTTCAGCTCCACGAGTCGGTGACGGCCTTTTGGAGACTCGGGCTCAGCTGACGATGGTGCTGGTGAGCAGAAGACAGTCGTCATCCTGGGGGATAAATGTGTATCCGTTTGCGTTTATTTGGAACAAAAAAAAAAAGGAGATGCCTGGCAGCCTGGCTCTCTGCAGTAAGTATTCGTCCGCATTCTTTTATTCCCTCAAACGTCGGAAGTGGATAGATGCTTATCGAACCCAGCCAGCTCCTGTGCCTTCTCCATTCTTCCCTGCACACCCCCGCCCCTGGTCCTCCAGAAGAGAGGACTAGATCGATTTTCTTGTGCTGCTGGAGAGCTGCAGAGAGGCTAGAACTCAGTGTTCAGCCTCCACACATCCCCCTCACATTCAGGAGAAGAAGTCGATTCTCCCTAAAACGGAGCCAAAAGGCCAGGTCCCTCAGAGCAGAGCGTTCACGGGCTGAATGGAAGGGCCCTGCCTGTCCTCACTGCCCGCAGCAGGGAGGTGAGGCTCTCAGTTGGCTGGCTGGGGGAGGGTGGGCCTTGCCAGAATCTAGCATGGTTCTCTGCCAAGTTCTAGCTCCAAATCTCTAGGCCGGTAGGAACCTAGACTATATATAGCATTGTGCTAAGCAATTCTTATCGGACGTGTCTGCCCTCCCCTTCGGGAGAGGAGCGCTCTGTCAGAGAACCAGAGCCTGGAGAGTGTGAGCCAGCTCCGTGGGGCCTTTTATTCCAGGAAGGGCTGTGCGCACATGCGTGTGTGCGTGTGTGTGTGCATGTGCATACATGCACACACAGGAGGGCCAGGAGGGACTGGTGGCTCTTGATGGATACCGGGTTTGGAAGAATGGCTGGGGCACACCATGTGGCTGAAAGCACAGTGTGGTCTCCGGTGTGTCTTCCTGGTTTCCTGTTTGCCTTGCTTTGCCCAAGGATGCCTTTTGACCTCTCTCTTCCTCCTTTTGGACCTCCTGTCTTCCCTGCCTTCCTCCAGCCCTCCCTCGTCCTTCCTTTGATTTTCTATAGGCTATATGGGGCAGGCCCAGCTGTGGGCATCCGGGAGCTTGTCTGCTCTCCACCCTCACCCGCCTTTGGGCTTTCTGGGAATCTGGCTGGACTGGCAGAAGGGGGTCAGCTGCCCTCAGAGTTGCTGGGTGGTACAGGGCAGAGTGGGCTGGGGATCTGCCTCCGCCCTTTGAGAGGTGCTGTTGAGCCCCCAGTTTGCGTGATTCTGTGACCACAAATGCCAATAGATATGACCTGATAGATGTGTCTTATCAGCGTGTCATCATGAGGCTGCTTGTTGGCAACCAGATGCGGCAAGGAAGATAGGATTTAACCCCGTCCTTGCCTCCCAGGTAAGTCAGGTGTGGGCCGCCCTGTTCCCCTGCCCACCGAGGACGTTTTCCTTATTCAGTGGGGAATCCTCAGACTTCTTCATTCAGAATCTCCCAAACAATTGCTCTCTTCTTCCCATTCTCCTCCTCCTGGCTTTTCTGTGAATGGGGTTAGTAACCAGCCAGGGCTGGGGGCAGGGCGGCCAGCCTGAGTGGTCAGGCGCTGGACGTGTGGGAGATGGCGGGGTGTGGCGGTTGGCAGAACACTTGGGGCTCCCACAGTGACTGACCGACTGGGAGTTTGCTCCGGCCCCTGCGTCTGGCACGAGATTCTGGGTGCTGAGCCCTCAGAGGAGCGGGGAGCCTGCCTGGCCCCTGGGCCTTCTCTTCCCCGTGTCCTCTTGTCCTGAGACCTGAGTCCAGGGCAGTGCTTGGAGTTTATAGACTGTGGGCCTGGTAGTGGACATCTTTCCCTACTTTGATTTTTTTTTGGTTTTGGGGGGGTTTTTTTGAGTGAATCACTTTTTCTTTCTAGGCCCTCAGTGCCTTACTTTAAAAAAAATTCCCAGCGAATCGTCACAGCATCTCCAGGCAGTTGATGTAGAAATGTTTTTTTGCCTCTGCCTCGCTTGGTGCTGGTGGCGGTGGTAGCAATGGTGATTAAAAATGACGAGGCCTGAGGAACTGGGGAGGCCTGTGGCCTCACAGAGATGGGGCAGAAAGCAGACCTTAGGCGGCCGCCACACCACCGGGAAGTCTCTCTGCTGTCAAATGGTTTTCCTGCCATGTTCTGGGCCAGCAGGGCCAGTTGAAATGGGCTGACTGCAGATTTGTCTGGGGTCTAATGATAAAAGAGATGGTGCTGGTCACTTTATGATGCTCTTGGCTAGTATCAGGGGGCACCTGGGGAAGCCCAGCTCTCTGCCCATGCCCGTGGATGTGGGTGTTGTCTCACCTCCCCACCCCCACCACCCCCGCCCCTGGAAGTCTGGTGCATTCTGCCTCCCAGTGTTTCACCTTCTCCCTTCCCATCTGAGATGAGTCTCTGAGTTGGCTGCGAGCAGCCTGAGATCCTCGCTGAACGAGGAATCCAGGGCTGTTTGGAAGAGTCCGGTGTCTCTTCCTTCAAGGAATTTGACAAGCCTCAGCCCCTCCAGCAGTAACGTAGGGAGGAATGGCTAGGGGTGTTGGATCTGGAACTTGAATAAAGAGGAGAGATCAGCTTTGGTGCAGCTGGGGAGACGAAGAGGAGCGGCCAAGTCCCTCAAGATGTGTCGGCTGGAGTCTGGCCAGCGCCGGCTGTCGGGCTGGAGCCAGATGGGGCTGCCGGCCGTACCCGGGAGCCTCCACTCGCCTCTGTGCAGTGCGCCCCCGTTAACAGCCCTTCCCACCAGAGTGGGAAGCAAAGGGGAAGCTGGTTTTGCTCTTTGAGACACATTTGTCTCTGCGGCCTCTGGTGTTCCAGGAATTGCAGTTGGTGCTTCCCTGCTGATGCTTCTAGTTTTGTCCCTCATCTGGTTCTTTCCTCCCTGCTCACCAGCGGGGCTTCTCCTGACATGACGTGGAGCATTATGTGTCAGCAGTCGGGCGAGCAGAACAGTTGGCATCCCCTGAGAGGGGGGCCTCTCAGGCCAGGCGTCGCTGGCATGGCTTTCTTGACCTTTGGATCCCTGCGGTCTGGGAGCCGGGAGGCAGCGTGGGGCCTTTCCCACGTGGGGTCCAGCAGAGGTTAACAGAGCTGGTGGCACTGGAGCCCTGGTGGTGTGGCTTAGCCAGGAGGTGTTGGGGAGGGGCCCTGCCGGGGGACCTGATTGGTCGGCACCTCCCCAGTCCATTGAATCCTGGTCTGGTCGGGGCTGTGAATTGTTTAATGCATATCTTGGCTGCGTCCCCTGGCGCGAGTGCCCCCGAGGCTGCAGCCGCAGCTTTAGAGAGGATCTGTACCTCGTGCGGGTCACCGTTTTGGGCGTGTTGCCTCCCTCTGAAATATGTGAGAGCGAGCGCCTTTTGCACTAGCCGGCTGTCTGTGGGAGGCCCTCGTTTTGCGCTGCTTTTCTGGGACTTGGAGTGTCTGGGAGGAAAGCGGAGACTGGGTTGGGTTTCTTGCTAGCTCTTTCCACAGGAGCTGCTCGTGGGCTGATGAGGCCAGAGAACACCTGCAGGTCCACAGGCCGGTACGGAGCCTGAAGCAGCAGTGTGGAGCCCCGGCAGGGGAGGAGCTGGGGGTGACGAGGAGGGAGAGAGCCATGCTGGGGATGGTTGTGCAGCGTCTGACCACAGGATCAAGGCCAGGAGAGGGTCGGAGGATGTGTCCGTTGCTCAGCTGAGGCTGTCTGCTGCAGCCTGAGTGGACATGTGTGTGCGTGGAGCCCAGATCAGGGTCTGTAACGAGGCATGAAGGCCTGAGACGGGCATCAGAGTTCTGGGTCTCGGTGCAGTCCAGGGAAAGGGAAACTGACCTTTGTTAAGGGCCCCCCCCCCTTTGCTTATCTGATTTCGTCCTATGGTGTAGGTGTTACTTCCCTTTTATGGTTAAAGACACTGTGATTGTTAAGAGACTTAGCCACGGTCACACACGTGGTAGAGGTGGACTTGTTGAGATTTAAACCCAAGCCTTTCTGACTCCAACGCCTGTACTCTTTCTTCACCCTCTTGGGCTAAAGTCAGAAATTTTGAGGAGGTAAGACCCGCAGAGGATATGCCGCCAAACCAACTGATGTAACCCAGAGTGAGAGGCCAGGCACCCAGGTGACTTTGCAGTCACAGGGATGACTGCACCACGTCCCTTTTGGGGAGACAGAGCAGATGCATGTACCCTTTGGTGTCCGCGGACAGGCAGTGGAATACATTCCTTCTATGAATATGTATTCAGCCTCTGCTGTATGTGTGCGGGGGATTGTTCTAGGTGCTGGGATGCAGAACTCAGTAAAACCAAGTTTCTGCTCTCGTGGGGTATACATTCTGGTGGGCAGAGATCATTAATAATAGTGAATAGAATTTAAAAATAAAGCAGACATATGTGGAAAAGGAGGGCACCCATGCATAAGGACGGGGATCCAGCTGTTGATCGGAGAGGGAATTCTAGAGACTACAGGACCTCGGCTACGTGGGGAAGCCATATTGACTGAGCCTCCAAAGAGTTAGAGCTGGTAGGGCTGCTAAGCCCTCTCTGTGCCTATCAGCTCTGAAAATCCCTCCAGGGTGCACGGAGCTCACAGGAACTTGTGGTGAGTCAGGAATCGAGGCGGCAGTAGATGCCAAGCCCTTGGTCACCGGCAGACTCGGGTTTTTTCCATCAGCCGTGGTTGCGCCTGACCTTCCGACTCCCACCCTCCCCGGGCGCCAGCTGGCACCTCTGCTTCAGCCTGGTCACCGTGCCCCTCTCTTGTCCACGCAGCCCAGGGGAACATGCGGGTTACGTCTCTGCCAAGTCACTGGTCAAACACAGGCCTACAGGAGGCAGAACTCAGCGGAGCATCTCCTGCCAGAAGGCGTGATTCCAAGATTATGGCGATTGGGAAGGGACGGGCAGAGGGGAGGCGGGGAGAGTCACCTTGTGTCAGATGCATGGGCGAGCTTTGTGTCTGGAGAGTTGAGGCAGGCTGGAGGCTGGAGGCAGGGGGAGGGGTGTTTCCTGTGTGCGGCTCCAGGGCCCAGGACTTGTTTACCCGGCGGGAGTGGAGTGGCTGCCGCCCGGGTGAGTCAGGCCACGTGATTCTCCCTCTTTGGCACCGCAGTCCTTGACGCCTCGTCCACCCTGGCCGCGGAGGCTGCCACCTGCTGCCAGAGGGCTGATGTTGCACAAAGGTGGGGTGTAGGTTTTGGTGGCATGTGGTTGCGGGGGCACAGAGAAAGTGGGCTTGTGTCCCCTGGTGGAGACGAGTCAGCAGACACGGGTTCTGGACTTGCTCACTTTACCTCTTTGGGCTCAGTTTCATTACCTGTAAAGCGAGAGGGTTGAGCCAGAATCTTTTTGGAGGTTCCTGCCAACTTTGATCTGGGGGCGCCCTGGATGTTCATGGAGATGTTTCTTAGCCAGAAACTCAAGATGAAGAAGACTAGATCTGAGTGGCAAGAGAGGTGAGGAACCTTGAAGACACCTCTTAGAGCAGCTGGAGTCCTGTTTTCCGCAGGGAGACGGTCGGCATGATTTAGGGCAGGTGGGTGGAGTTTTCAAAGGACCCTCCCGAGAAAAATGTGAAGGTAACTGAAGGTGATGGGTGAGGAGCCTCCAGGTGACCAAGGACGTGGACCCCTGCTCCCAGCAAGAGGCTTGTCTGGAGATGGGCCGTGGAGTGGCAGGGGGTGGCTTGACATGCTGTGTTCTAGGAAAGATGTGCCATCCTTTCTGGCCCTCAATCCTGGAGAAGACAGGACTGCAGGGCCCTTGTGTCCTGTGCCTTCACTGAGACTCATCTTCAGAGCCTGTGCCCCTTTGCTGTCAGAAAGTTTTCCTTTATTTTTAGCCTTCTTTTATGATGTGGTTGTTTAAGCCCTTGTATTTAAAAAGAAAGAAAGAAAGAAGAAGACAGAAACAAAAATATCTCAGAGCCACCAGTCCCATTTTGGGTTTTTAGTCTTGAGTCACTCTTTAAAAGACAGCAGAAATGAAATGCATACAGCAAAGCCCAGGGTCGCAGACCCTTCTGGACGGTTGTGCAAGACCAGGCTGGGGCCAGGAGTGGCTGGGCCTCAGCCTTGCTTCTCCATGGCAGCCTTCGTCCCTGCCGTCCGCTGCGTCTCCTGGGCTGCGTGGGTAGGAGCCCCGAGGCTGAGGCACACATTGTGCAATCTGCTAGACGGAATGCAGAGCTTTAAAAATAGCTACACTTCTGCAAGATGCTATCTGCTTGCCACTGTACTGGACACTTACCTGGGGTTTGTAACTATGAGGCCCCCTGCCCCAGATGGTGTGGGGACCAGGGATTTGGGCTAGGATGCAAGAGGGAGAGGAATTGACTAGTCTCATGCACCATGCGATGTTTCACGGTTCTTTTCACCTTTGCTCGCTCTTCTGGCCCCCGTGCAGCCCTGTGAGGGCAGGTGGGTGATGTTACCCCTGTAGGGGATGACACCGAGCCAGAGAGAGTCCTTCCCAGATCCAGCTGCTTGAACCTGCTTCATTCGGGCCACCACGCAGGTCCCCTGACTCCACGGTTGTTACTTCCTCAGGTTCTAGTTGTGTTCTTCCAAGGGCCAGTGGGTGGGGCAGGAATGGGGGCGTGGATCTTGGACAAGTTCACTTGATCTCTTTGGGCCTGGGGTTCCTTCTCTATGTATTGAAGGGGTGGGAAACCTCAGAATATCTAACTCTTCCTGTTCTCCATTCTTTCACCTTCTTGGAACTCTTGTGAAAGCTGGCCTGGACTTCTTGGCTGGGAAGCCAGCCATTCACCATGGGTTTCTGGTGAGGTTCCCTACCCATGGAAGCTTCTGGAACATGTGGTGCTTCAGACCATTCTGACACATCTGTACGGCCTTTCCAGCATGCGCATAGAGTCATGTTTCTGCTAAGTAACATCCTTAGAAACCGAGGCCCCAGCGTGAGGTCTTTGAGGTTTTTCCATTGGATTTATAAGGCCCTCCTGGGGCTTCCCCAGCATTCACGTTGCATGTGTGTTACCTGTTCCTCAGCTGCTTGCTGTGCAGCGCCCGTTGGAAGAACTGGCTAAGGTACGATGTCAGGTAAGATACTGGAAATGCTGGCTTCAGCTCTGATGGTTTGCTGTGTGATTGACCTGGAGAGATGGCCTTTCCCATGGTGGAGAAGGCGGGCTGGAGCATTCTTGGACGTCAGTGTTCCTGAGTACTCAGCGCCACCCCGACCCTTGACAAGGGATGCCGAGGTGAAGCGCAGGCTGCGCGTCTTCCTGGCCAAGTGGCCTTCTGCGTGATCTTCATTTAAATAGACCAGAACTTGTGTGAAGGGGCGAGAGCGGCGTTTATTTTATTTATAGCACCTTTAGCCATGATGGCTTAGGCTTCATCCTGGGCTGTTCCTTGAGGAAGCATTGGGATTGGATAGGGGGCAGTGTGCTTACAGGTCTATAAGCGTCTGTCTATTTGTACCCCGAGTGCAGCCTCAGCTTGTTGAGAAGCCCTGTGATGGGGAGGCCCCAGGGAGTTGTTTTGGAGGATGCAGCCCTCAGTGACTTTATGTGTGAAGATGTGTCTTGTCGGACCCTGTCTTCCTGGAGGATGGCTGGACCTGCAGTGGGGACGCTGACTCAGGCTAGACTTGAGGGAGAACCATGGCGTTCCCTTTGCTCAGGGCTCCCAAGGAAAGACAAGGCTTCTTTATCTGAGAGGGGGAGACTGGATGTCCTGGACAGGGTCCTTCTGGGCCTGAATCTGAGGCTGCCCTGGAGTGGCTTGAGGTGGGGGTGCCAGGGTCCAGTGGGAGCTCTGTGATGGGTCCCTCCATCTTTCCTTTTCGCCTTTGAGGCAAGCCTGAGCCTGGGGTGGGGACCATGAGCATCGCGTCCGGAGCGCTGACCGCCTTCCCCTTGCAGAGAGAACATCTGGCACTGGCCCTGTAGGACTGATGTTACTTGCAAATAAAAAAGGGAGAAAATCCCCCTCAGCCCTGCCAGGAAAGAGCCCTGAGCTACTCTGATTCTGAATTTGTGTCACCACCACCCACCCCTGCCGACTCCCCCAGCCCTAGGGACCTTCAGTAGGCATCGGAGATGTGAATGAGTGTGTGTTGGCGGGGGGCAGACATGGTGTGCTGGAAAAAGACAGGAGCTGGAAGAGGACTATCTCAGGCAGGTCCACCCCTCAGGGACCACCAGCGTTGCCCACTATGCTAAAGGCGCAGATGTGTGTTGAGCTGGGCATGCTATTTAGAGGTGACCCAGAGCCTGAAATCAACCAGTTAATGGCTAAATGAAGGTTGTATTAAATCCGGAGAGGCCTGCGTTGTGTTGTCATTTCTTTGGGGTACAGTTCTTCCAATGTCTCTGACATTGTCCAGTGTATTACTTTTATTCCAAATGTAAACAAAACATAGGCTCACTGCAGAGATGAACCATCTCTGAGATGGGGCATCTCCCCACCTGGTCCTGGAGCGAGTCACCCAGACCCGTGAGGAGCTGGGAATCAAGTGTGTCCTTGCTAGGACCAGCTCAGCCCACTTCATGCCTTCATCTGGGGTGGGAGCTGCTTAGGCATGAATCCCCCCGGTCCTATGAGCTGTTTCTTCTTTTAAGCTTGAACCCTGAGTAGTGGCCTTGAAAGTCTGAGACCACGTGTCAGCCTGCCAGGGGAGGAGGGGGACAGAGAGGGAAGAGAGGGACACAGACAGAGAGGAAGAGAACACGGGCTCCTGGCCCCTGGCCTCTCTCCAAGACAGGTGAACTCTGTGTTCGAAAAGGAACTCATTTAATCTTTTGGCCCTCGTGGTGGTTATTTGTGTTTTCTCTCCCTTTCTCTTTTCCCTCCTCTCTCTCCCTCACCGCCCCCCTGAGCACCCCCCCCCCCCGCCGCCTCCAAAAGAATTTAATCTGCTGGACAACAAACAATACTGTTATAAAACTTTCAAAACAAGAGGGCGAGGCCTCCCTGACAAGGAGAAGAGCATGCCGGGTAACGGCCGAGGGAGCCTGCCAGGCCCGAGATGGAGCCAGGCGAGAGCCCTGTTGGCTGGGCACCTGGGCGCCCGCCCCCGCCCAGCCCACCAGCCGTGCCATCCCCGGTCCAGAGGGGAAGGAACTGAAACGAAAGTGGGGGCAGAGAAACACCCGAAAAGGGGAAGTTGTACGTGTTGCCCTCTCTCCCATCTGATGGGAATGCACCAGACTGTGAAACTTCCTCCTCCACCTCCCTCCTTTCCCTCCCTCCTCCTCCCTCCCTCCTCCTCCCTCCCTCCTCCCTCCTCCCTTCTCCCTCCTCCCTCCTCTTCCTGCCTCCTCCCACCACCCACTGTTCCAGGTCCTGAGACTGGCAGACAGAGGTCCTGATAACAGAAAGAGGCTGGCACAGCAGTGCAGGTCCAGCTACTGGCCAGGCCAGCTGCCGGGGAAGCAGGAGAGCAGGGTGCTCCAAGTTTGGACTCCAGACCCACCCTCTGCCTGCCTGGCCTCCCTCCTCTCACCTAGGGAAGTGGAGCCAGGTCACAGGGTGTGCCCAGTGCTTGGGCTCCGCCAGGTGGATGCCCAGGTTCTGGGTAGGTCCACCGCTCGGAGGTTAGTGGGCGCAGCCCTGCCTCCCTGGTGCCTGCCAAGGCCTTGCTCCGAGGGGGATGTCTGCCTTGGGGAGATGCTCTGTTCTCCTTCCAGGAGAAGTGGGGGCTGTGCCACAGAAGCCAGGCACACCTCTGGAAAGCCTCCTGGGGACAGAGATGTGCTCCTCCCAGCACGCAGGCGTGCGGTCCCGTGAGTGGAGCTCCTGGTCAGAGACTGCATCTGTAGTGTCTTGTGGTGGCTGAAGGAGGGGGCAGCCCAGCTCCACCTGGGGAGGTGGGGAAGCTGGGCTCTGGGCATCTCTCCCCCAACTTCTAAAGTTAGATTTCACCTAAGGCTGAAGGTTCACTTCTGAGTCCGTCTGCACTGAGTCAAGTGGATGATTTGGGAGTGAAGAGGGAGCAGCGCTGGCGCTTCTCCTTTGGATCCATGTTGGTTTGGGCCCGTGAGCTGGGGGGAGGGCACTGTGCGTGTGTAAGAGACCATCGGCACGCTCACTCTTCCTCTTGTGGAAAGCACTGGCTTCCCTGAAAGCAGTCCCGGGCTGTGCCTGTCCTCCGCCCCGGCTGAGCCACTCTCTGGGGAACGGGGAGGGATCCCCGATCCTGCCTTCACTCCACCCCCCTCCTTCCCTTCGCTGCCCACTGCCTCTGCTACCCCTCGGGCCCCATGGCATCCCCAGGGCAGGGTGGCTGTGCACATCCTTCCAGCCAGCCGGCCATCCTGAGCGACGGGGCGTCCGTGCCCTGTCCTGAGTCTGGGAGATTTCCAGACCCAAGTTTTTCCGGTGGCGTTGAGGCAGGACAGAGGCCGAGGAGCACAGGCCCCCGTACCCCTGCCCCAGGGGCAGCCGAAATTGCCGATGCTCTGCCCACGCAAGCCGGGAGGGCAGTGACTTCTTGCCTTGTCCCCTCAGGGAGTGTTTGAGGGGCTCGCTGGGTGTGGAGTGTGTCATCCCCTCTTTGGGATCCAGGCCCTGGGGAGTGTGCTGGTCCCTGGGTGCTGAGCTCTCCTTTCCAGGACTGAGCTGCCAGAAGGAGAGAGCCATCCCCGTGTTGCCCCCACCCCAGCCCCATATTCGCAGACCTGTCATCCTATCACCCTTTCCTCTGATTCATTAACCACAGCTCGTTGGCAGCAGGCCCCACCCTGACAGCTCAAGACAGAATGTCCAGGACACTGGCCCGGGGCTCGAGCCGAGAGTGACCGGAAGCTGGGCTGGGCCTCTCGGTTCCGACGTACAGTGGTCTGGGGCTCATTCAAGGGCAGAAGTTCCCCCTTTTCTAAAAGGGCCTTCTCCAGGCCCCTCTCTCACCAAGACGACCCTTCCTCGCTGCCAGGAGCCCTGAAACCAGCATTCCCAGTGGCAGGAAGATGGATGAGCTGGGCTCCACGTCCAGCGCTCCTCCCCCGCTCTGGCTGGAACTTGCGTCAGTCATGTAAGTAGCTGTGACTCAGCACCCAGCCGGGTCGGGAGGGAGGGAGAAGCCGCTGCCTCGCAGGAGCCTTCGCAGCGCTCCGGATCTGAACAGGCAGCGGGAGCGAGCGCAGAGCAGGCTGGCAGCACGGGGCTCCTGGAGGCGAATATCTGTTTGTTCCGCGGGTTTGCTTACGGATTTCATAAACAAGCCTTCCTCTCCTTCCCGTCTCCCACCCCTGTTATTTCTGGGGGCACCATGCTGGGCTTAGGGTTTCTCAGACTTCAAACGGCGCAGACAGCATCATTCATGGAACGCAGTGGACGCTCTGTCTGCAGCCTCCAGACTGTTCTTTAAGCCGAAGCCCGTGAATGGTATTTAACCCTCAGATGTTTTCGTTTGCCCTGCACGGAGTTTTTTGTTTCTTTTTTCTTTCTTTTTTTTTAATGTATCCGGTTCTGCATGCCTTTAGACAAAACATGGCCTCTCCAGATCACCGTACTTCTGCCGCCCATGGTGGCTGCTTCTCTGTCTCGAGTTTGCTGCCCAACCTCTCCATGAATTGTAAGGCGCAGTGACCAGTCTGTGCTAGCTCCTCTCTTTTTGCGGGGACCATCGGTGCCTGTTCCAGAGGAGGGCAGGCCCCAGTTCCTAGAGCCCGGGCTGAGCAGGAGTCACAGCCGCTGTGTTCTGATTCACTGTGCGGTGACCTTTCCTCCACCCTCGGGTCCCTGCCCAGGCAGAGGAGTGTCATAGGCACGAGGGGGTGGAAAACCTCCAAATCGGATGTGGGCACAGAAGTGGACTGGGGCGGCAGCAGGCTCCCCAGGCCCTCTTCCGGCACCACCAGCACCTCCTGGAGCCGACACGCCCTCGGAGTCCTTCCCCCTTGCTGGTCAGCTTGCGTGGTGGGGCCACTAGGCTGAGGGGGGAGAACCCCGCCACCCGCCTTGGACGGCAGAACGCTGAGCAGGCTGGGGCTTCTCAGGCTGCCTTCTTCCAGACCGAGGTGGCCCTCGGGCTGAGTGCCAGGAAGAGCACGCCCGTTCTGGCTACATCAAACCACCTGGCTGCGTGCAACTAGGGAGCAAAATCAGCAGCTGGCCTCAGGTAGGTGAGTCCCTGCTTGGCTGACTTGGAGAGAGAAGCCTGGTTCTGTTGGGAGGCCTGAGACCCCAACAGACCCGTGTCTGATGGACTTGGAAGGCAAAAGCTTCGGGTACTAAGATGACTTTTCCCCTCCTCTTCTTTTAGGGTGTTTATAGCAATGCATTGTTAATGATTTTTTTGTCTCTTTTTTCAGAGAACTAGGAGTATTTTAGAACTGAAGAGTTGGGAGCCCAAACGCGGGCTCATGTCCCTTAGTTCCCTTGGTGACAGTGCGTCCTCTGCTCTGTGCAGCCTCTCCTCTGAGCTCAGGGCTGATGCTTCCTGGGTAGCAGGAGAGACGTGGATTGATCCCCCCGATGACCAGGTGGCAGAAGCGTGTTCTGAAGGGAAAGAGCTTGATGGTGTGAGAGGGCGGTTTAACCGAGAGCCGGGCTAGACGAGGGAGCTTTCCTGAGCACGGAGTGGCCGAGCTGAGACCTGCAGGAGGACTTAAGACCACCCTGCTGACCTGGGTTGGGGGTTGGGGGTGGTGGGTATGGGAGGGTGGATGCAGAGCGTTCCAGAAGGCGGGAGCAGCATAGGCAGAGGCCTTCTGGTGGAGGAAGAGGCAGTCTGGGTCACTGTAGGACGCCTTAGGAGAGGATTCTGTGGATAGTGGCAGTTGGAAGTTGCTAAGGAAGAAGAATATGGCTAAAGTGAAAAGCAGGAAGGCTGAGAATTACCAAATGTTGGTCTTCTCCAACCACTCATTTCATAGGATTCAGACCACATGGTAATGACTGTCACTGATACTCACTTCTGACCTTAGAGCCTTAGTTGTGAGCTGACTCACAGCACCATCCCCCACCTGCTGTTGACTGCAATGGTCCTTATTCAGAGCCCTTGCAGGCACTGCCAAGCCCTAGCCCCAGCTCTCCCATCTGTGGCCGAGGTCTGCAGAGCCCAGTGCTGGTGTCAGATCCCGCAGGCGTCCAGCACGGGCACTGCAAGGCAGCTCATCTCCAGTGTCCCCCCAGCTCCCACAGCCAGGCCATGGAGACCCCCAAAGGCACCGGAGGTACAGGAGAAAAAGCAGGTATCAAAGCACCACGCCTCTTGCAGAACAGATGTGCTCCCATCTCCCCTCAAGTTTTACATGTTGTACAGTCAGTAACGCCCCCCACTTTCCATGCAGAAATACTGCCTGGGATTCCCACCTGCCCTCAATCTTGTTCATAATTTAAGTTCAAAACCAGAATGAGACAATGGTCCAGCTGCAGAGCAGACGGCAGTGGGCAGAGGCGCAGGAACACAGACGTCGGAGTTACACTGGGATCAGCACCGCTCACCAGTCCTGTGACTGTGGGCAAGTTTTTGAACCATTTTGAGGATCAGTTTCTTCTGCAAAAATGGGAATAACACCTGCTTCACAGGGCTGTTGTGAGAATTAAAGAGCACAGCTTGGTGTTCAAATTTTATTTCCTTCTCTTCCCTAAAGCAGCACATAATGTTATTTTCAGGAGGCATAAAAAAATATAAGCCTTTATCTCAAGACCTGAAGAGTTGGTAGGGAACCTGAGAGATCAGTCTCTGTCTCTCCTTTTTCTTGGTTAAGGAATCAGAGGAAATGCAGACATATATCCTTAACTTCAAACAGCCAAAAAAAGATGGTGCAATTAGGAGATGGGAAATCTCATTTGAACACCATTTGTGAATTTTAGTTTCAGGCAAAATTTGAAAACAACACAAAACAAAACTCCATTCTTGTATTAGAGGATTATCTTCTTAATACAACTTAGGACACTGATTTTTTGTGTCACAGTAGAGGATAAATAAGTTTGCCAGTTCATGGAGTGATACTGGAATGTCCCGACAATTACCTTGGGCTGGGAAGGAGGAGCCCACGCTCCTCCCGAACAGGGCACGTGGGAAATTTGCCCTGGTTCAGGTGCAGCCGGCCTTCGTGTAGAGGCTGGAGCCTCCTGGGCAGACGGGGAGCTTGTTTCCTGATGAAGTGAGATAATATTAGAAAATGATTTGGATACTGTGAAATACTGTACAAAGCAGGGCAACACGGATGTCAATGTTAACACAGTTTAATAATAGCTTTGATTGTTTTATTTTACTATATAATAATTTGTAGGGACTGGTTGTGGAATTGAATAAATTAACCTAGAATTTGTGAGTTTCTGTATTTCGACTGTCTATGTGAATTGTCAGCTTTGACTTTCATGTTCTTTGGAAATTACTGTGTAAGTCTCCTCCCTGCCTTTCTAATGGGTCCGTATATTATGTCCCATCACAAGTGGAACTGCAAGAAGACGTTACTGCTCGGGGCAGAGGCTGGGTCTTCTGATCGCATCTCCCTTCTTTCTTCAGTGAGATCCTCTTCTTCTGGAAGCTGGTTTCACATGGTGGCTTAGATTTTTCCATCTTTGTATCTAGCACCATTTGAAATCAGTGTTTTAGGAGTAAGAATTGCAGCATAGCCAAGGGCCGACTGCAGAGGAGCTGCCACTTGTGGGACCGGCTCTCCTCCTCCTGCCGCCTGAGCTGGCTCAAAAAAGGATGAACTTGAAAAGCAAAGTCACTCTTGAGTATGTTGGGTTGTGGAGGCAACAGTGCAGGGACTGGGTTGTGTCCAAAGTGAACTCGGTGGATTGAGCAGGGCCAGGCGTTGTTATCTTTCTGAGGACAGGTAGCAGCCGCCGCCAGCAGTAACCTGTTGGCAGGGCTTTGAGCGCGTGACTGGGCAATGCTGGGTTGGGTACTGGATTGCAGTAGGGAAGGGGGAGGTATGTGTCCCGGCAGGAGTGTCTCCCCACATCAGCGCCATCCGCCTGCTCCTAGATGCCCTGGAACGTTCAGCTGCAGGTGCCACGCAGCTGAAGTCAGACTTGCCACCTGCACTGCCAAGGTGCAGGACCCCCCGGAGCACCACTGGACCCATCTCTTACACAGGCTGACCGATTTCTCCTGGTGTTCAGAGTCTGTTTTTGTCTAGCACCATTTGAAATCGGTTATGATGTAGGGGGAAAAGCAGCAGCCTCGAGGTCTCATGCCAAGTGTGGTGAGCAACAGCCTGTGGCTTCGTGGAAGATGGATGGGCAGAGAGGGGAGGGGATCACGCTTTTCCTATGAACTTCCTTAGCTGCATTCGTGATACGTTATGCACAGGTAATAGATCATTTAATGGATTTTTCAAAACAAGTAACTGTAAGTTTCCTGATGTCCTCAGTTTGCTGAAATGTGGTAGTACTGTAAACTAGAAATTGGTTGCTGTTAAGTTACCTTTCTGTTAAAAGAAGTCTGTTCATGCATCTTCACCTTAATAAATGTTTTATTATATTCAGTTTATCATGTCTCTGTTTTTCATTTATTATTTTCTATTCATCATTCCATGATGATGAACAGTGGGGCCTGAGAATTTAATTTGCTGGGCAGACTTACCTACTTCACAGAAAATCTGAAGTAGGTTACAGCAGACAGATTTTAAAATGTAGCCCTTTAAGATGAGAAGGAATTCTCTGAGCCATGAAACAGAATGAGAAGAGATCACAGAAGAGAGCAGGGCTGCAGACCTGGGGGAAAGAGGCTACTTGCTGATGAGGAAACGGACCTGGGTGCCCAGTGGGCTGCAGCCCGGACACCTCCGTGGTCAGCGCTCCTTCAGGAAAGTGGGCTTAACTGAACCTGTGCTTGCGCTGCTCTTAGAGGGAGGAACACTGACGAATTCAGGTGCAACAGGAGATGCAGGAGCCCTACTTTGGTTCTTAGTTTCTATCAACCCTAGAAGTCAAAGCAAATCAGTTCTGTAAAGGTATTCAGAGAGTAGCCAAAGTCGACTTCACAGGGGAGTAAACTTGGGGACTCTATGTCCCCTTGACTGAGCTTTTTGCACAGGAGATGTGTGGCCACCTCTGAGCACTTGCAGGACTTTTATTTCACGCCAGTGCTTCTTCATAAGTGATGGCATCTCAGCCACCTGGGAAGCCTGTCTGAGTCCACATCCTGCCAGTCTTCCCAGATGCCTGCCCTGCCTGGTGCAGTGAGGGTGGGACAGGTGAAGCACTGTTGGTTAAGCTCCCCAGTGAATGGGACCCTCTCAACCCTGCAGCCGCAGCGCTATTTCAGGCTGTTGTCTGAATAGTCACATGTCCCCAGGATGTGGCGGTGGGAATAGTTAGGACCCTGAATTGTTTTATCACTTCTCCACTGAGGTAAATGTAGACCTGTTGGCATAACCGCTTTGGGTCAGATGTAACAAACTGATCAACTTTTGATGCATCTACGTGTCCCAGGCTCCAGCCTAGGAATTTCCAACAAAGTGAGTAAGGCACGGATTCTGCTAGCAGGTTGCTCTGACGCCAGCCCCCAAATGAGAAAGTGCTAGAAGATGGAGTTTGGTGTCAACACACAAAAACAATGACTTGGGGCCCCTTTTCCATAAAAGTAGTTTCTGGTGCTCCCATGAATGCTTAATTTTATACATGGGTACACATGGGTAGGTCATGAGGAGCAAAATGCACTCCCCAGGTAACCACTCCCACAAAACTATTTTTCTTTGTTCATCTGGAGGCTGACAGTTCTTTACCTAAAATGCCCATTCCAGCTGGTTTTCCCTAGTAACTTGTTAAGCAGAATGTTTCTCCCGGAGACATCTTGAGCCTGGCTTTCGAGGCCGTTCTCCCCACCCAGGTAGAAGATGCTTTGTCAGGCGTGGGTCCTACTTACGTAAGTTTTGCCGCTTATTTACTGTAAGCATGTAAGTGGAGAGGGAGTTGGACTGAAGGCACAGCCAGCCTCATGCATGTTGTGCCAGCAAAGAATTCCCATCCCTGGAACTAAGTGCTGGTGAGTCCTAGTAAATGTGAGTCCAGGAATCTTTCACCAACTTAGGGGAAACCATGTGCTGAATCTCAAACCTGAAAGGTCTTCATGTAAGATGTTGGCCCAGCCCTGCGTTTTGAGAAGCTGGTGTATGGTTTCGTGGGGGTACCCAGCAGACTAGTGCATCCATATTTTGGGGTAGTTTAAGAGTTTTCCATGACAACTAGGAAAGTTATGTTTTGTGTTTATTCTGCCGTGATAGGGCCCCATGCTGTGTTCTGATTACCTTCACCCAGGTGAAGAGTGATTTTCAGGTCTCACCCCTACAGTTCCTGGTTATATACCACTGAAGGAATGGGGTGTGGACACTCATTTGTTTGTTAGAACGTTTCCCCAGGTGGTTCCTCGTGCAGTCTGGGTGGAGGGCCCCTCCTCTGTGGTCTTGCTTCTACTCCAGGTGTGGCCTGAGGACCCCTGGCATCGATGCATTAGTTTGCTGTGGCTGCACTTCAACAAGACCGTCGCATGACGTCACCTGCACACTAAAATTTGAGAAGCATGGTTGTATGGGGTCCTACCTGGGGATCGTCCAGTCACTGAGTCCATGTCAAATACAGCCGAAAAGGGTATTTTCCCTTGAACCTGTTTTAGGTGGCAGTGGGTGATCGGATGACTGGTCGTTTTCCCGAACACCATGAATCGTGCTCGTCTAAAGGACGGTAATCTCCAGAATTCTCAATGAAGCTACAGCCCTCAGCATCAGGATTCCAGATCTCCTGCTTTCCTTCCCCGTGAGGCTGGCCCCTGTGAATACAATAGTTCATTTTTTAAAAAGCTACGGAAGAACGCTGAGTGTTCTGAGCCTAAGTGGTTGCCCAGCTAATACGAGTTTTACAACCCCAGACAGGTTTTCTGGACTAGGAAGTCAGGAATCAAGGCGGGAAACTTTCTCAGTTTTGGCAATTTTATCACATTCTGCTGGACTGTAAGTCAGAGGGAAGGAAAAATAGTTTATTGACCACAGACCGCGATATTATGCTTCACCCATGTGTGAGCCGTAAGTGACCAGAGTTTAGCCCTTTGACAAAAGTTAATTTCCTAGAAGGCAAGCAGAAAAGAGCTAGTTAATTAAAATGAAATTAAAAATGGCTTATGGGAATCCCAGCAATGACTGAAACCTCTAATGACAAAGTTTGATCAACTAAGGAAGGGACTGTCAAATGCCCTAACTGTCCACAGGAGGGCAGCAGTGCTACGAGGATAAAGGCTGACCACTTTGTTCTAGGGGATCCTTTTCTGGATGAGCCTAGAAATGATGAAAGCATTTAGTTTAGGAAAGAGATAGTTTAGGAAAGAGAACAGTCTGTGTACACTGTTTTTTGCATTGTTTCTGGGAGTCAATGGACTCTTTAGGTTAAACCCTGATCTTGAGTACAAATATAGAAATTTTTTAGTGTGCGAAAGTTCTTGGGTACAATATTGTCAGGAATTACTAAGTTTTAGAATACCAGAGTTGCCTATTTTTCTTTTTTTTTAATTTTTCTAATTTTTATTTTTTAACACCTTTATTGTGGTATGGTTCCTGTGCAGTAAACTACACATATTTCAGATGTACAATTTGATCAATTTTGATAGGTGTCTACGCCCACCACAATCAAGATAGCTGACATTTCCATCACTTCCCAAGAGGTGCAATTTTCAAATTCCCAATTTATCCTTTCCCATACACTTTAGCCTCTTGGAATCATAAGTTTGTTCTGTATGTCTGTTTCTGTTTTGTAGATGTTAATTTGTGAATTTTAAGATTCCACATGTAAGTGGTATCATATGGCATTTTTTTTTCTCTTTCTGGCTTACTTCACTTAGAATGATGGCCTTAAGATCGATCCATGTTGCTGCAATGGCATTATTTTATTTTTATGGCTGAGTAGTATTCCATTGTGTGTGTGTGTGTGTGTACACACCACATCTTTATCCAGTCATCTGTCAATAGGCATTTGGTTTGTTTCCGTATCTTGGCTATTGTAAATAGTGCTGCTGTGAACACTGGGGTGCATGTGTCTTTTGAATTACACTTTTCTCCAGATAAATGCCCAGGCGTGGGATTACTGGATCATATGGTAAGTCTATTTTTACTTTTTTAAGGCACCACCATACTGTCTTCCGTTGTGGTTGCACCAATTTACATTCCCACCACAAGGGTAGGAGAGTTCCTGAGAGTTACCTATTTTTCTTACACCTAGAATATTCTTTACTAATTTTAAATTCCTGCCTACTCCAGCTGTCTTCAGAATTCTTGAGAGGATTCTTATTGTTAGTTACCATAAAAGCTCTAACTATTTATTTTATGCCATTAAAAAAATATATACCATGGTCTCAAGTTAGAGACAAAATTTGATAAAATGCATCCTTTAATTATAGTCAAAGTGATGTTCATCTAGTGTTGATATTAGAAAGACTGCTTCCGGGTTTTTTTTTTTTTTTAAACACAGATAGCCTCCTTCGGTTAGCCAGACAACGAGATCTTAATTCAAGTTTTAGGAGTTTTCTGACTTCTTTAATAATCTGAATTACAAAATCGCAATTTTATTCTGTAAGTATAAGCATTCACTTTATGTCTTTATAAGCTCATATGCAGAAGTGGACTGTGGGGCTTGAGAACCAGTAATGCAGATGTTTGCAACTTTAGCTGCATATTAGAATCACCTAGGAAGCTTTAAAGAAACCCAATGCCCAGGTCACACCAGGTCATTGACAAGACACGTCTCTGGGGGGTGGGACCGAGGCATCAATAAAACTCCCCAGGGGTCCCAGTGTGCAGCAATGGTTCAGAAACACCATGAGGCCTGATCTCAGAGGTTTAGTAACCTTATTTGATACAAATCTGCAAAAAGCAGTAATTTTTTTACATAAATTAAACTCCATTATTAGTTACACACACACAAAACATTTATTCATTCATGGTTGGGACTTAGGTTTTCAATGACTCAGCCACACCCATGCATTACAGTAATGTGGAAGGTACGTCTTCTACCACACACACCTATATAGACACACGTGATTCACGCAAGGCCAGGGGATAACGAAGGCATGAGCGCTGGGCAGACATCGGGAAGTACTGCACGGAATGCACACCGTGAGCTGGGCCTTGGAAGATGCCCAGGATCAGACAGGACCAGAGGCACTTCTGGACAACAGTGAGCTAGGAGTTCAGCAGAGAGCACAGGGCGGATGGTCTGGCTTGACTGAGGGCAGGCTCTTCTGAAGTGTAGCAGAAAGAAGGCGGCTTGGGAAGAAACGGGGACAATGGTACAAAGCCTTCAAGTATCATGAAAGAAACATGGACTTCATGCTGTAGGTAACGTGGTGGACGGAACACCTTTGAGCAGGGGAGGCACAGGACGGGCTGGGAGGGGAGTTAAGGCTCAGATGTGGAGGACAGGAGTGATTGTGGGAGGGGAGTCCTTCCAGAAGAGGGACCTCAATTAGGAGCATGCTCTGATTCAAGATAAAACACATGTAAATAAACTCATCATCACGAATAAAAACTTCTCCAAACCTGCATTTTATTTTTCAGAATTCAAGTCTCAAAAAATGAACAATAAAGACGGGGGGCTTCCCATTCTACTATGAATATATTCTTGCAGTTTTAAGAAAATTGTAAATTAAAGTACATTTTTTCCTCTTATTTAAATAAATTATTTCTAGAGAAAAATGGTTTCCTCATTATGTGACAAATTATTTAACAACGTAATTTATATTTGCATACATATTTCAATTTCACATATAAATATGTTCAGTTGGAAAGACTAATTTTGAAGTGGCAATTACTATAGAAAGCAGTTTATTTTGTAAGCAGAATGATCTTTGGTTGAAAACACTTGAGGGCTTTAGCAAGGAAGTACTAGTCACCCCTTTCTTCTGAGCAGGTGCTACATTTTTGAAAACTACGTGAAAATGGGTACAGCAAAGCTTCAACTCTAATTAAGAATTCCTGTAAGTTTTGCTCAAACTTATCTTCCTAAGATGCCTCACCAGAGATTATAAAGGGAAGGGACACTTAACAGGACCTTATAAACAGGTCCTTAGGGAGTAAAATTATTTACTCTGGTTCCCTCTTGATCCACTCATATCCTTCTCAAGGCAATGTTTCTTTGCCCCAATTTGTGCTACTAACTCTAAAACTGTACATCAAAACCTGTACAAATGTTATTTGGGGCAGAGGGCAGCCCCTCCTCTTTGACCACTGGCTCCTTTGAAAGCGGCCCTGCCTGGTGTGAGGACTGAGAAGGGGCTGGGAGCTGCCCCACCTGAGATAAAGAGCTACCTGAGCTGTTCCTCTTTCCTTCCTTTTGTATGACCAACAGCAAGTCCACAAAGTTAAGTTTGCTTTTCTGAAATATGTGACTGAATCTTTACTCTGCCCTTTACAGATGAGAGGTGCCCATGGAGACAAAGATCCTGATGCAACTTGAGGTTACCTATCAATTTACTCCCCACAAAACTGCCTACCTTCAGATGATAGGTTTGACATCTCCTTACTCAAGAAGAAAGAGAAAACCTCCTAGAGCCAGAATTCAGCGTGGATTCTAATTCTCTTAAAGAGGGGATTTCTTTTTAAGAAGACTACAAGGCCACAATGTTCACGTTCTCACTGAGCTGGCCTTCCTGTTATGTGTGTGAGAGCCTCACTTTTCACAGAAGCAGGCAACTGAGGCTGAATTCTTCTTGATTTCTCAGACTGGCTTATTGTTATCAAAAGAGATGAAGTATAAGGCCGGACATAAACTTTATAGCTTCTCTAAATCATCAAGGAGTTACAAATAACTTTTAAGAATACTATTTTACCCTATTAACTTTGAGAGTATTTTCCAGTAATTCTCTTAAAGAAGTCAAACTAGTTCAAATTCCCAGCATTCATTCTTCTTGTTTTTAATGTCCAAGGCCCAAAATAGCGTACACAGATTTGTCAAGGCTTTTTATGATAAATATATAAAGCACATTTTGTGGTTGTTAAAGAATGAGTCTTCAGAGTTGGCTTTAATCTTTGAAAAGAAAAAAAATTCAAAAATGACTTTCTTTACAAATGAAATGCAATTTCATTTTGAATCGTCATGCTGACGTTGGAGATTTTATAGAGAAAATACTTTCCCACATTTAACACTACCAGGAATACTGTGTTGACCTGCCCTCTAAATAGAAGGGTTAAGGGAAAAAAGCAAGGTGTTCAAACCCAAATTCTTACACATTTCAAAGAAGCATAAAGGAGGGTGACTATTCTCAAGCCACGGTAAAATGCTAGCATTATGGCTTAACAGTTGCATTGCTGACAGTGTATGAAACCAGCTGATGATTTTTATAGATGTTTTCTTTTAGTATTGAGATACAATTTACTTCTAACATTGCGTAAATTTAAGGTGAACGGCATGATTTGATAATGTGTATGTTACAAAATGATTAACACAAGAAATTTAGCTAACATCCATCACTACATTGTGGTTTGAACTTTATAAAGATTTACTTTCTTAGCAACTTGGCAACATACAATATACAGTGTCACCACCTTAACTCCAGTCCCTGTCCTGTCCTTTACATCCCAGTCCTTGTCTGACTGATAACTGCTGGTTCCTTTTCTGAGCACTTTCACTCAATTCCTGTCCCCGCACACCCTGCCTCTGACAACCACAAATCTGATTTCTTTTCTACTGGCTTGGTTTTTTTTTTTTTTTGGACTCCACATATAAAGTGAGATCATACAAGTATATCGTCTCTCTCTGTATGATTTATTCACTTAGCATAATTTCCTCAAGGTCCATCTGTATTGATGCAAATGGCAGGATTTCCTTCATTTTCATGGCTAAACTGTAGTCCACCATACATCAACTTTTCATCCACTCATCCATCAGTGGGCACTTGGGCTGTTTCCATGTCTCAGTTCTGTAAATAAGGCCGCAGTACACGGGGAGGGGTGGGGATCTCTTCCACATGGTGACTCTGTTTCCCGACATATACACCCAGGGTGGCATTACTGTTCACATGTTGGTTCTGTTTTTGATTTTTTGAGGCCTCCGTTCCATTTTTCATCGTAGCTATACAAATTTACTGTAGGCTTAACATTTTAATAAAATAAAAACAAGATGATGCATGGTTTTGGGGAACCCATTTAGGGTGTCTGCTCTCCTGAGGTAGTTGATTTATCCCGGTAAGCGCTGTATGAAGTACTAATCTCTGTTTTCCTACGAAGCAAGGTAAGGAGACAGCATCAGAGATGAACATACTTAAGTACAGAAATTACACTCCAGAAGCCCGTTTAGAACATGGACAATTATAAAAAACTATTACTAGTAAGAGTCATTGAACTAGGAAATAAATAATTCTTTTCAACTAATTTCAAATGTTCAACTAGTTGCCCTCTAGACCCCTTTCTCTATCCCTATATTATATATATATATATATTTTTTTCTCTCCAAGACAAGAAATGGAATAGTTACATATACTTAGTAAATATTTCTTTGTTTTAATTTAGGGCCAGTGGGGAGAGACTAGAGAGAAACACACATTCTCTTAACATTGCAGTTTAAAAAGTGGCTCTGAGATGAAACCTTTAAAAAGCAATGATTCCAGCTGTGTTCAAGTTCAGTTTTGCCTTATTTACCCCTCACTGTCAAGGAAATGATGTGTTCTGGTAAGAGAATCTCCTAAGTGACTAAAACTCACAACGCACTTTTTTTGTAAAAACAGACATCTTTCCAAAAGCTATCAATCAAGTCCAACCTTGTCCAAAGAAATATAATGCAAGTCATACAGGAAATTGTGAATTTTCTAGAAGTCACATTAAAAAAAGGAAAAGAAGCAAGATTAGTTTTAATATAGCTCGCTTAACCCAGTATTCACGTACGATACATTCCTTTGCACTAAGTCTCTGAATCTGGTGTGTACTTCGCACTCAAGCTCATCTTACGTAGGGTAAGCCTCGTTTGCCGTCACAGCAGCCACTCAGGGCTACGGAGTCTGGAGCTGGAAAACGCAGTCCCAGTCCCTCCTCAGGAAACAGGGTAGACAGACCACACCAAACGTGGACCAGTCAGTTACTCAGAGTGTGCCCACCCCAGCAAACACTTCGAGATACCAACCCCACATAACAGCTAACTGTGTTAATTTTGGAGATTCTGCTATTTCTCCTGGTGGGCGAGGCTTCACTGAACCACCACTGTCACAGCACTGTGCTTGTAACAGAGCCATCTTCCTAAGGACTACTGTGGTGGGCGACTCCTCCTGAATCCTCCAAAACCACTATATTTGTCTATTTTCTGAAAGCACTTCATTTTTTTCTAGTGGTACTGGACTCTTTAAAAAAATAGAATTATAAATAGAAATTTAATATATGAGAAAAATAAATAAGCACTAATATAATTTTAAAGAAACATTAATTAGATGTAACAAAAAAAGCTATTCAAAGATGATTAAAATGTGACTGTGAATGACTAATTCCAGTTACGTTATTATCTTCAGCATTCATTAAGTTATCTTCAGATGTTTACAGACACTTTGAAGTTCATGTCTGTCTGAAAACTACCTTCCTAGTTGGCTTTAGCCTCAAAGGAACCCTAGGAGAACCACGCAGACACACAGGGCTAACCATTATAGACTGCCGTTCTAGTTGGTATGTTTTGTCTTCCCCTTTGCTCCTGTGATCAAAGACACCACTTTGCTTTTAACAAGAAATTGCTCCTCCCCTTCCTGTTGGCCTTTGTAGAATCTGCTCCCAAACTCATGACTGTAACCTAGGGTAGAGCCTCAGATTATAAGTCGTGGGAACATATCTCCTCTCTTCCCAGCTACACAGACACACGTTCTGGCACAAAAGAAGAGCTTCCAGTTCATCTCATTCAAAGACAGAAGGTGGAGGGGGTTAAATGACTTAAGGCAATGCATTTCATGATTGTTCAAAATCTGAGCATATTTTTGGTTAGTTTCTCTTTCACATGCTAAAAATATTGTGGTCAAGGGAAACACGTAAGTACCTTTACAGAGTTATTTACAAGGTGAAATTGAATAGCTTCACAAAATTAAAATGTGTTTTGGTTTCTGTCAAAGAACATTTTTCCTCCTTGCATTTAAAATGAACACATTCCATGATTTTTTCCCATTGGGCTAAAAATTCCAAGTTTTGGACTCGTAGCTGCTGGAAGGCAGAAGAAGGCAGACAGTCTGATGAAAGGATGAGGGGACACTGCTCTACTGGGGTCAAAGCCAAAGCCTGTCAGTGCACATTATTTTATATTAAATAGGGAAGGCTTGAGAAAACATCAATAATCTGGCAAAGGGAGCAGGAATCCTAGTGTCCTCTGAGGTGTTTACTGCTCACACATCTGAGCTCAGGTCATCCATATCTAAATAGTCATCGAATGTTTTTTCAGAAGAAAGGACATCTCTGAAAAGAAACGCAACAGAAAGCAAGATACCTTTTTTTTGATAAAAGCAAACCTTTCTTTCATCTCCTCTTCTCTGGGAGAAATACGATTGACTTCTCTGTGGCTCTCATCAGTTAGATACGCGCTGAACAGAGGAAGGGAAAGGGCCGAATAAAATAGTGACGTCAAACCAAAAGGAAGCAAGATTGGCTAGTAAGTGGGG
Source organism: Vicugna pacos (assembly GCF_048564905.1). Classification (NCBI taxonomy): domain Eukaryota; kingdom Metazoa; phylum Chordata; class Mammalia; order Artiodactyla; family Camelidae; genus Vicugna; species Vicugna pacos. The sequence goes on along the minus strand of NC_133009.1, from coordinate 9,555,619 downwards.
TAAAATCAATGACAGCGGAAAATGGAAGTAAAGCTGACAATTAGGTTCATAAATTATGACTCTCCTGATTCTCCCTAGGAACCTGAAACAGAACTTAGTGCAAGAAGCGACTTTAACTTTGAAGGCTTATAGACCATCCAGCAGATCGAGTCTAAATGTCTGTGCAATCTGTCTGACTCTGAAACCACTTAGCCTGAAATGAATAATGTAAAACTCAACAGGATGAGATTGTATGAGGAGAAGTGGTCCTGGTCTCTAGCACCACAGAATCTAAGGCAATACACAGAGCTGGTATTAACTCCGGGTAATACTGTCTCAGAAATCAGTTTTACGATGCTGTGTATTTTCAGATGGATCTTCTGCACTGAAGACAGTTTCTTCCTGTGGCACAACTGTTTTTGCCCTAGGGAAGATTTCTGTAAAACTTCTATGACCCCTCGTTCTTCTGGAATGGTTCTAAGTTTTATAAATGTGCTCTCTCAACTAATTACAAAATCTTTGTTATTCATTAGTTTCTGTTTCAAAATTTTTGAAGTGCCTGATGAATACTCAAGAATTTGAGAACCAGGGATGTTTAAGTTAATTTGTAAGTTTTTGCCCCATGTCATTATACACCCCATCACCTCAACTGCATTTACCATTTATAATCTATCGAAAAGCTTTAATAAGATTCATTTAAGCAGACCACTTAAAAAATTATAAAGTTACTGAATCAGTCATTATTAATGTAAACATTAAAATAGTTTAAAAATTACAACAAATAATAAATATCCTGAATGGAAAAAAGAAAAAGAGTCTAGTTACAGTTACTAAAATACACACATTATGCAGTAACTCTAATGAACTTAGCGAACTCTCACTTAACCAGTGATGATTTACCGTGAGTAGAGAAAATCATGCATTTATGAAAACAGTATTCACAACAAATAATTGAAAACATTAAAGCAAACGAAAGGCATTTGTTTTTTGGAACCACACAGTTAGGACATGCAAAACAGGACTCAAGCGGTAGCAAAAGAGAGGGCAAGGGCTAGACTCCAAGTCTGCAAGGTGTGGCAGAAGAACTGCTAAGAAAGGAGACTGGAGAGAAAAGGAAGGAGGGTGTAATGATCCCATCAGACCAGCTGGGGTCCTAGTCTGTTCTTAGTTAAGAACTAACACACAGAAAACTGTAGCAGAATATTTTAACCTTGTCGCCATTTTTCATCATAATTTAAATGATGTTTAACGATCTTAAAGATGGCTACTTATACAATTTTTGTGCTTTGCTATAAAGCCTGTAGCAGGGAAATTTTGTCCCCAAATTATCCTAAATACAAATGTACATCAAATCCAGTCTGTATCAAGTTTTAACAACAATTTGGGATCATCTGTGCACGGTATCCTGCTTCCAAAGTTATCCTTAGAGAAGTAACTGCATACATTTTTCAGTCTTATAAAAGAATTTCTAACGCAACAAAAGCAATTTGGGCGGGGGTGGTGTGGAGAGAATATAGACACTGAACAGTACTAAGACTATAATAAAAATATTTACTTTTGGAAAAGAAAAGCAAACTAAAGCTAGAAATTACCCAACATCCTTTTAAAAAAGCATACACATAGATGAGGAGTCTTTAAAAAATCCAGTTACTTTAAGCAGGTGAGACATTTCCCAGTAAGCTTGCTGGTGCATCTCACATTCACATGGGCACATCGGTAACAGTCCACACCCTGGTATTCATAGCGCAGTCAGGCCAGCAGCAGCATCAAGATGCTCATGAAACATGAGGCCTCAGACCTCTACTGCTACTGAAATTGTAGCCTGGGGGTACGATGCTCAGATAACTGTTCACCTTTGAAACCGGTATTATCATTAACGAGTAGCTAGATGAGAGTTGGTTAATACTTGTTAGGGAACCTTCAAGTATTTTAGTGCAGGGATGGTTTAAACAAAGAAGGAGAGTGAGGAGCAGAAAGCTATTTTGTTTTGCTTTCTTTCGAGGTTATTTCTAAATAAGCCTTTTTGACTTCTCAAATATTTCACTGACAGTACTTCCTACTCAGACTGTTTTGTATCTGTAACTTTAAAAATGTACTGCTGATAGAGAAATCAGATATGCATACCATGTGTTCTGTAGGTATAAGATTTAAGATTCAAATTCAAATGTGGGTATTTTTAAAAGATAATTGAGAAATATAAAACAAGTTTGTGCCCTATATGAGTGAAGAATGTACTTTTATTACATGTTCCAAACCCAGTGATTAATATAAAATGAATACATATCATGAAACTATGAATACCAATAGTTTTTAATTATTAGTTTGATTCCAAAGCTATTTCCAATGCAATAGGGCAAAAAAAAAACAATCACTAAAAATCAGAAATATCAAAGTGCCTAATCTTGGTCTATGCTCCAAGTTTTATTCTAAGTATTTCATTAGATTTTAATTATTTCATTAAAATTGAAGTTTGATTTTTAAAAACTCTGTTCTCCTTAGAAGATACATATTTGTATCTGTTTTGAATTCTAAGTCCCCCCCTTTACTTCACTTTTATAAATTAAAAGACATAAAATTAGTGAGGTGCCTTGTAAATCTTACCCCTCTCAGCAACTTTTAAGTTTAACCCCATCAGTTTTACTGCAACCTAGTAAATTAAAAGAACATAAGAGGGAAATCAAACAGTGTTGCTTTTAATTCTCCAGTTTAACTTGTATAAATAACAGCTCTAAAGGGAAGGAAATCAAATCAGGTATCTGGTAGCTTCTTACAACTACCCAAGTTAAACAGACAAACAGAAGCTTTCACCATAAAAATTCCAGTGAATCCAGCTGTCAATGTCTCCACAGCAAACCAATTTAAATTTAATCTTGGCCATTAGTTCAATCTAGGAACTAGGGTACATCTAGGGCAGGGAAGGCCCCATAATGACCTATGATTTGCTGCAGAATTTAAGCCTCAAATTCCACGGAAATTTTTCTTACATCATAATAGCTCAAGTGACCTGCACGGATTACTCTTATTGCAATGATTTTAAAAGCAGCTGAAAATATTTTTAGCAAAGAAATGTTAATTTGGACAGCACACTCATGCAGGCACATTTTTAAAAAAGACAACACACAATACAGAGTACAAACAAAAACTGCACAAAAGTATGTCAACAGTAAGAAAGACCAGTAAGTTAAAAAGCATGCTTGATTTTACCTTTTGTTTTTGGAAAGACATTTGTATACGCAGGCACCAACTATTCCTCCCAAGACAGCAACTACAAGAGATTAGGAAACAAATGATACATGTAACTGAATAATCATTGCCAAGATTCAAAATCTAACAGCAGAGATAAATTTGGGTCAGATTTCCATGGTCAGAAAATGTTATTTTATTTAAGAACATATACATTTATATTCCATCTGGACTCTTCAGTATCTAAATCCAATTCCCTGGATTAAACAGTCCACAATTAAGTCCCAGAAGAGCCCTTGATTAATTTAGAAAATAACTCAGAGCATATTTGGGAGACAAACTCATATGAGTAATTATCTTGAAACAACACGCTTTATTTAGGGTTTGTTAGTACGTGGACATGTAGAATATAAAGCAGTAGACAAACGGCAATACAAGGGAGTATATTATATAAAAGTAAATAATAATTCACTTTATTTCAAGCTACAGAGCTACAGGAAGTCAGTAATCAATTAAAAATATTGCTCTTCTTTAAAGTAATGTCTTGATTTAATTGGTATCAAAGTTTGAGGTACTTACATACACCAACAACGATGCCAATGATGGGTCCTACACCTGAGAAAAAATGAAGACGGTTTGGGAGACAATTGAGCTCACAGGGTTCTCCAGACAGCAGCTGCATTGTAATTTGATCAGATCATCCCTAACTACAAAGAAAAAGGTATCAATCTAGTTTTGGCAGGACTGCTAGAGCTTCCACGTTATTTTGATCACAGAACCCTTCTAAACGGAGTCCAAGGTTAGAATCCACCTTAGCAAACTCTTAGCAGAAACCTCACTTTTCACTGTTTTGTGCTATAAATACCACAGCAGATTATTAGTAAAGGTTACTAAGGCAATCAGAATTGCCTAGATTAGAGCAAAATCTTTTAAAAAATGTACTGTCCCATTGTAGTTGGTTTAGGGAGGTGGGGTATAGCTCAGTGGTAGAGTGCCTGCCTAGCATGCACGAGGTCCTGGGTTCAATTCCCTGTACCTCCATCTAAAAAAGCCAAATAAATCTAATCACCTCTCCCTTAAAAAAAAAAAAAAAAAAGAACTCCATTATAGTTTAGTTCAACATTCAGTCTATTATTACTAATGGTTTTGTTAGAAATTTAACATGTCTTTTTCCCTAAGTGGGTCCGTTCAATAAGTCATAAATGGGTTTCTATTAATCTATCACAGAGATGCTTTTTACAGAGTTTTGACAAACAATACTTTATCACATCATCAGAGCTCCTATTCCCTCTTCCCTCCAATTAAGGTATCGTCCTAATTCCCAAGAGGACTCTCTAAGAATGTAAATGAAACACCAGGACACATGGATAGCAATTACACACAGAAATGTAAACATGCATTTCTGACTATCCAGAGAGCTATAAATAATACTACCAAGTCTTAATTCTTAGCCATGTTCATCAGTAGTACCTCTGCTTCTGACTGTCATTATTTTTATTATCTATAACTCAGAGTATAAAATGTCATGTTCAGCTCTGCCTTTTTCATTTCATAAATATCATCAAGTGAAAGCATCCTAAGATGGCACTAGATTTACTTGGCACAGTGGCAGTTTGACCACAGTGTTCAGAGGGAAAACATAACAAGCCTAAAGTGCATTTTATAAAGTAAGATTACCTTTACTAAACTAATCTAATGTAAAGAAAAGTTATAGATATTTTCTTCATTTCCTTATCAATAAATCTTTAAATTTCATTACCTATTACAACTATACTTCATCAAGCTCTTTAACACAGACTGTGTGAACTGTGTGCCTGCATAAAGTGTGCTTCCCCACCTGGTAGAACTTTAAGGCTTGTGTATACAAGGTACCAACAGAAAGAAAATGTATCTAAAAATAGCCAGTATGAAGTAACAGTGTCACATGGAAAGCAAGTTATGTTTTATATATTTTTAAACTACATAATAACCATATTATTTAAGAAAGTAAACTTATCGTGTTAGGAATCCTAAGTTGAGGAACCTCTTAAAAACTGTATTATCTATATGTGTCCACACATACTACCACTTACATTTGTCATGGTACCTGTAACTTTACAATTATTTAGAATGTACAATTTTACAATCACAAATAGGAACAATTATTCCTTCTCTAACTACAGATAGAGGTAATATGTAGAAAATTAGGGCCTCATAATTCAGAGTAATTAACAATCAGAATAATACCTAAACGCTTATTGTCTTCAGGTACTGATTCATCAGTGGGCCTGGGATGTCCTAGAAAAAAAGAAAACGGAAGTAAAAAATAGGAGAAGAGAAAAAACTATAAAGCTTAAAGTGCTCTAAATACATAGGCTTTGACTTTCTTATTTTTGTATAAAACCCTTGTAATTTCATTTTCCTTAATAAAATATATTAGTGTTTCTCACTAAAAGTAGTACCAAAATATTATATATTTATATTCAATGTCAAAGTATTATTGTTTCTGTCTAGTAACATTTCCTGGGACAATACTCTGTGGTGCAGCAAGCAAATTTATCATTAATGTGTTGTCAGAATTAGCCTATCAATTCAACGTGATTATACTTAAATTTAAAGATATAAAAAACACAAACACGTGGAGGCAAACAAGTAGCAGATAACTGATGTAATCAAGGAAGGAATTTTAAAAGACACCTGGAGACAAATGAAAACAAAATATAACAATCCAAAATCTCTGGGACACAGCAAAAGCAGTTCTAAGAAAGAAGTGTGTATCAACACAAGCCTACCTTAGGAAACAAGAAAAATCTCAAATAACCAAAACTTCAACCAAACCAACTAGAAAAAGAACAAACAAAAGCCAAAGCTAGTAGAAGGAAAGAAACTGCAAAGATCAGAATAAAAATAAGTGAAACAGAAACTAAAAAAAAAAAAAAATGAAACAAACAAAAACAGGAAAGATCAATGAAACTAAGAGCTTGTTCTTTGAAAAGATAAACAAAATTGATAAACATTTAGCCAGGCTCATTGAGGGAAAAAGAGACATGGCTTAAATAAATAAAACCAGAAATGAAAAAGAAAGTACAGCCCAAATCACAGAAACGCAAAGGATCATTAAGAGATTACTATGAATAATTATAAGCTAGTAAGATGGACAACCTAGAAGAAATGGACAAATTCCTAAAAATACACAATCTTCAAAGACTGACTCAGGAAGAAATAGAAAATATGAACAGATCAATTACCAGTAATGAAACTGAATCAGTAATTTAAAAACTCCCAAGAAACAAAAGTCCAGGACCTGATGGCTTCACAGGTAAATTCAACCAGACTTTAAAAGAAGAATTTTAACACCGCTCTTTCTCAAGATATTATAAAACACTGCAGAGGAAGTACACTTCTGATCATATTCTACAAGGCCAGCATCACCCTAATACCAAAATCAGACAAAGAAGTTACAAAAAAAAAAAAACCAGAAATTACAAGCCAATATCACTGATATAAAAGTCCTCAACAAAATATGAGCAAGCCAAATCCAACAACACATTAAAAGGATCACACACCATGATCAAGTGAGATTTATCCCAGGGATGCAAGGATGGTGCAACACCCACAAATTAATCAATGTATAACCATATTAACAAACTGAAGAATAAGAATCATTTGATCATCTCAGCAGATGCAAAAAGAGCTTCTGACAAAATTCAGCATCCAATTACGATAAAAACTCTCCACAAAGTGGATATAGAATGAACATACCTCAACATAATAAAGGCAATATATGACAAGCCCACAGCTAATACCATACTCAACAGTAAAAAGCTGAAAGTATTTCCTCTAAGATCGAGAACAAGACAAGGATGCCCACTTTTGCCACTTTTATTCAACATAGTTTTCCAAGTCCTAGCCATAAGCAATCAGACTAATCCAAATTGGAAAGGAAGAAATGAAATTGTCACTGTTTGCAAATGACATGATACTATACATAGAAAAATCATATAGATGCCACCAAAAACCTTCTAGATCTTGTCAATAAATGTGATAAAGTTGCATGATACAAAATTAATACAGAGATCTGCTGTGTTTTTATACACTAACAACAGACCATTGGAAAGAGAAATTAAGAAAACAATCCCGTTTGCAATCACATCAAAAGAATAAAATACCAAGGAATAAGGAAGTAAAAGACTTGTACTCACAAAAATGTAAGACACTGATGAAAGAAACTGAGGACTACATAAACAGATGGAAAGACATACCATGCTCATGGATTGCAAGAATTAATATTGTTAAAATGACCATATATCCCAAGGTAATCTACAGATTCAATGCAATCCCTATCAAAATACCAATGGCATTTCTCACAGAATAGAAACAATAATTCTAAGATTTATATGGAAACAAAGAAGACACCAAATAGCCAAAACAATCTTAAGAAAGAATAACAAAGCTAGAGGTATCACATGTCCTGCTTTAAAATCATACTACAAAGCTACAGTCATCAAAACAGTATGGCACTGCCACTAAAACAGACACACAGATGAGTGGAATAGAAGAGAATGTCCAGAAGTGAACCCACCCCTATATGGGAAATTATCTACAATAAACGAGGCAAGAATATACAATGGGGCAGAGATAGCCTCTTCAATAAATGGTACTGGGCAAACTGGAAAGCTACCTGAAAAAGAATCAAACTGGACTACCCACTCACAAAATATACAAAAATAAATTCAAAATGGATTAAAGACTTAAATGTAAGACCTGAAACCTTAATACTTGTAGAATAAAACATAGGGAATATACTTTTTTACTTCTGCCTTAGAAATATTTTTTTCGATATTATCTCCTCAGGAAAGGGAAACAAAAGTTAAAAAAAAGGGATTACATCAAGCTAAAAAGCTTTTGCACAGCAAAAGAAAAGTCAGTAAAAAGAAAAGGCTACATACTAAATTGGAGAAGATAATTGCAAATGATGGATCTGACAGGGGGTTAATATTCAAAATATACAAAGAACTCATACAGCTCAACATAAATAAAAAAAAATCCAATTAAAACATGGGCAGAACACCTGAATAGACATTTTTCTAAAGAACTCATACAGATGGCTAACAGGCACAAGAAAAGATGCTCAAGATCACTACTCATCAGGAAATGCAAATCACAAGAACAATGAGGTATCACCTGTCAGAATGGCTATCATCAAAAAGACAACAAATAACAAATATTGGTGGGGATGTGGAATAAAATAAGTTATTGTACACTATTGGCAGGAATGTAAATTGATGCAGCTACTATTGAAAACACTATGGAGAGTCCTCCAAAAATTAAAACTAGAACCACCATTCAATCCAGCACTGCGTATTCCACTTCTGAGTATTTCTCCTAGTGAAATAAAAACACTAATTCAAAAAGCATATGCATCCCTATGTTCTGGAGCATTATTTACAATAGCCAAGATATGGAAGCAACATTAAGTGTCCATCCATAGATGAATGGGTGTATACACATATCTCATATCTTCTTTATCCATTCATACACACACACACATATACACACACACATATTAATACACAGAATGGAATATTATAGCCATAAGAAAGGATGAAATCGTGTCACCTGCAACAACATGGATAGACCTAGAGGGGATTATGCTACGCGAAATAAGTCAGACTACACATATAAAAATGTTGATGTACAGAAATAGATAAAAAGACACCCTAAACTATTAAGTGATGATTCAGAAAATGGACTAGAGAAAGAGAAAGAGAAATACTCTTTTACTCTGTGTGCTTATATAGTGTTTGAAATTAAACAAATTTATATTCATATACTATTTATGTAATAAAAAGTTCAAAAAAGCAATATATGTCCATTCATATAAAATCTTTTTTAAATGACTAGTAAAAAATAAGCCAAAGGGGGAAAAAAAAAACCTAGGAAAAAAGTTCATTTTAAACCAGCTTTAATTTACAATGATTTCAACAAGAAAAACATTTTAGAAACCAAATAGAAAAATGAGGAAAGGACATGAATAAATAAATATAAATGAAAAGAAGTTCAGCTACATTGATAATTAAAGAAATGCAAATTATACATGGTATCATGTCTCATCCCTCACTGTATAAAGTTCTAAACAATATAAGTAGGATAAAGAACTACTGATACTCAACCTGGATGACTTGATCCTGGAGACACAGTTGGAGAAATAGGCTTGGAACCTGGAAAAATAAATTTGATTCAATTAACCAGCCTTATCAATACAAAATTATGCATTTAATTTTGATCTGTGATTTTTTTTAAAAGATTATTTCACAAAACGAGTTACTTCTCAAAATAAGAAATACATATACTTCCTAAACTTTGCTATTCTCCTTCTTGGAAGTTAACCTAAATATATATTTATATAAGTACATAAGAATGTATGCATAAGAACACTCACTATGGCTTTGAATTATATAATGGAAATCCGAGAAGTTAACTAATGATAAATCATAAAAATAATGTGTTCAGAATAAATATGAATCTTTCAAAAATACCATCCACACAATATCATATTACATAATTTGTAATATGTAACAAATTTTCCACTTAGCATTTTGCTCAGATTTTTTCATATTTGCACAATCAGATCTACCTTATCACCATTTTATGTCACCACTGACCCTTTTCATTGTCTTTCTCTAACTGATGATAAAAAATGTTTGATAGACTCATGTGGAATCTTGATTTTCAATACTTAAAAAAATATTCCTGTAGTTTATCTTCTTTACAAACTTGTCCTTACAACCAATTCTCTCTTCTTTCAAACACTGAACTGTATCAGTGTTTTTAAATCCTTTATGAAATGCTTATTATGGTCATCTCTTTCTAAAGAGGATATCAACAAACATAGTATATCAACCACAGTGCATATTCCCATGAGGACCATGTGAGAAAACATGGATGGCTCAATGAGTGTAAATTTCATATGCAATCTTTATATATCATCCACCAAAAAATCATCTCTTTTCCACCAAAACTTCACAGCACTTACCAAGGTACTCAAGGAGGCTACTGAGTATCACGTTTACAGGACTTAGAAAAAAGTGCCCTAATTACCATGTCAGCATGAATAGTTCCCATCAATCCTTTAAAATATTAGGACAATATGAAATAAACAAATTAGAAGTCAATAATGGACATGTGTTTGAGTCATTAAACAATGGGAAACTAGAGCCCACGGAAGTGATGCTAGTTGAGTAAGCAGAGCCTCCCTAGCACCCTGAGCCCCCTCTGCCCAGGCTAATGCTCTACCTACTCTTCCTCTTGCTTCTGCTGCAGCCAAAGAGAAGCCAGAGACAGCAGCCCTGAAATCAGGGAGACAATTCCTTCTACCTGAAATAGTCTCTCAAGATTTAAGCAGAGCAGCTGATCAGCAGTCCATGCCGGAAAGCACCCATTTCATTTCAGTAAGTAAGGATTTTTCCTGCCTTTTAGTTGCTATGAAATTTACTTTCTGTTGCCATATAAAAATGCTCAGTAAAGAGAAAAATAATAACTGTATGAGGTGGGGAGTGGTAGGGGTGCCAGAAATACAGGTCTTCTTCTGGAGACAACAGAAATTTCCAAGTTTGTAAAATGAACGAAACTGGTTGCGGTCCAGGAAATGAATGAAACATAGTCCCGAACCCAGAAGGTACTCTGTGAAGGTGTCAACAGATAACTTTTCATTTTAAAATAACCAAGCTGATGACATAGAAAACATACATATTAAAAAAAAAAAAGCCATGAACCTTCTTCCTCACTAATATTAATTTTAGTGATACTGTAATTCATTCAAGCTATTTTTAAGTGCTTTCCTAGATGCCAAGCACTGTGCTGTTTTAAATTTATCCCATTTTAAGTTTACTATCACTCAGTAAGGAAGGCATTACATTATTTTACATGTAAGTAAGTATGTTTAAAGTTTACTTAACTTGCCACCTGCTTATATCTGCAGACTATGGAAAATGATTTTAGAATCACTAAGTGTAACAACTAAAATAGCTGTTAATATATTCTTCCTCCTTTCATTACTAAATTGATGAACGAGTGTAAATCATAGGAATTTAAAAAATTTTTAAAAAATCACAAGGAATTCAAAGGATTTTGAAATATATAAGCAGGAAGTTACTAAACCTGGGACACTGGGAATTGGAGGTAGAGTCGACACTGGAAAAGAAAAAATGGAGATTGGATCAAATACTTGGGAGTGACTGCTGGCATTTCCACCAGGAATTTAAACGATTTTTGAAAAATACACGCAGGCAGTTACTAAACCTGAGACACTGGAAATTGGAGATTGGGTACTGGGAGTAGTCGACTCTGGAAAACAAAATAATGTAGACTAAATCAAACACTTAGGAAGTACTACTTTCTTTTCATTATTATGAATTATGCTTCTCATTCTTGACTGACTTAGCTAAAACTTCCTATGCTTCAATTTACTCTGAAAAATGGTCACTATTCATTTTTATAGAAGTGCCGAACTAGAGAAATTTATACACCTGTATATTGTACATAAAATGCTAAGACACTATAAAGACATACAAAATTACAACAGTGGACTTCTTTGTGAATGTGAAGTCATACACCTATCACAGAAATGAGTATTATACAGTTCAATACGAAAAGTGTTTCTTTTCAGTTATTCTGTATCATTGATATTTAATGTCCTTAAAATATAACAAGAAAAACAAAAAGGAAAAAGATAATATTCATACCTTTAACACATTTTGGTATTTGAGGCTCCCATGTACTGTTCGCATTACAGAAAACTGTGTTGCTGCCAATAAGAGTAAAACCTTCCTTGCATTTAAATATAACTTTCGCTTTGTAGTAAAATTTTGTTCCAAATCCTGATACGATTTCTCCATCTTGGAGTACTGGATATTCACATTTGACCACTGAAAAGTGAGGAAGTTCTAGAATTAATGGAAAGCTACTTTCACATTATGACCAGAAAAACTAGTACAAAGTTATAATTTCCAGTGGGAAGAAAGAGGCAAGGAATGAAAAGCAAGATGTTAACTGAAAAGAAAAAAAAAAAAGGCTTTATTTGTGCATTTGAATTCCAGGCAAACAGATTTAGACAAATTTAATCTTTCCAACCTGAGACAGACTATCATTACAGTTTATTGGTCTTTCTTACATTTTCTTTCCATTACTGTCAAGTTCTGAGAAAGGTCTGACTACCAGATAACAAATTCAGGGTAAGTTTAAAAGCAACTTTTATACTCTTCAGCTTTTTTTCTCTTTTAATCATGCTGACACTAATTATGTACTCTGCTTTTTTAAAAACGTAGCAAAGACTTTTCTAAGAAGGTAATACTTGAGGTCAAATTTAAAAGTTGCAAAGAAGCTACCCATGCTAAGATATGAAAAAGGAAGATTTCAGGTAGCAACAATACTTAGGAACTGGGATGTTCAAGAAATACAAAGGCCACTGGAGTTTGGGCAGTGTTTTCCAAACATTCCGGAGTGCAACCCAGACATTAAGAAACACATTAAAAGTTGTAAACTAGTATATAAGCACACAGGCCTGAGATAATGTTATGTGATAATGTTAAAAGTTGATATTTAGCCTTCACACCAGTGTACTCTGATATTTCTCACTCCTCTTTGCAGAGTAAAATACTCTAGGTTGACATCAGGATTCATTACTGGGTTTGGCAGAATTCAGAGAAAAAACAAAACTAAAAAAACACTGGGCTGGGCAGTGAGTTCCAGAGAACATCTTACAAGATTAAATCTGAGCAGTGGATGAGGGCCAGATAGCAGAAGGCCTTTTAAACCAGAAGAGTGTTCTTCCTCCTCTCCTGCGGATCTGAATTTCCAGCAGGTATCATTTCTCTTCCACCGGCAGAACTTCCTTATCAATTCTTGTGTTCAGGTCAGCTAATGACAAATTCTCTTAGCTTTTATTTATCTACAACTGGTTTTGTTTGTTTCACCTTCAGTTTTGAAAGGTTTCTCCTTGATAGACAATTCTACTTAAGTGTTTCATTCTTCTTTCAGCACGTTAGCAGAAATGATCACCCTTTAGTCTCTGTAGTTCCTTAAGAAAAGTCACTTATTGTTCTTACCTTGGGGCCAGGAGAGTGAGGATACATTTAGGTTTTGTTTTTCCCTCTCACTGGCTGCTTTTTTCTTTTGTCTTCAATAGTTTTTCAATGATGTGTTTAGTTTAGTGGGGGTTTCTTGGTAAATTTTTGAGATTTATTCTGCTAGGGTCGGTGAATTTCCTGGACCTGTAGGGTTGTTGTTTTGGACGAAATTTGGGTAATTTGGGGCCAGTATTTACTGAAATGATTTTCTACCATGTTCTCTGTCCTCTCTTCTGAAACATCAATTGCATATATGTTTGACTCCTTGCTTTCCCTCCCATAGGGCTATCTTTTTTCTGTTTTTTTTTTCCTGTTTCTTTTTTGAACCATTCTTTTCAAATCACGTTGCATTTCTACTGTCCTGTCTTCATATTCACTGATTTTTTTTCACTTTTGGGCCTATCCACTTTTTTTTTTTACTTTGCATTAGGGTTCACTCCTGATGTTGTACATTCTATGGGTTTTGACAAATGCGTGACATGTAGCCACCACTATAGTATCATACAGAGTAATTTCATTGCCCTAAAAATCCCTTGTGCTCCATCTATTCATCTGTCCTTCCCTCTCCCCAAACCACTGGAAACCACGATCTTTTTATTGCTTCTCCAGCTGTGCCTTTTCCAGAATGTCATTTGGTTGGAATCGTACAGTTTGTAGCCTTTTCAAACTGACTTCTTTCATTTAGTAATATGTCTTTTAAATTTCATTTAGTTTCATTTAGTAATATGTCTTTTAAATTTCTTCACTGTCTTTCATGGCTTGATAGATTTTTTTTTTTACTGCACATATATTTTTAAATTCAGGTATATGTATTGTTCATTGCTTCTAAGAATATTTAGAGCTTTAGCTTTTTAAACTTACAGTTAACAAAAAAATAAAGCTAACCACAAAATAAGAATGAACTCAAAAAGATACAAACACCCTATTAACAGCAACATTACTTATAATTGCCAAGATATGGAAGCATCCTAAGTGCATATCAATAGTTGAATAGATAATGAAGATGAAGCATATATATATATATATATATATATATATATATATATATATATGCACACACACACATATACACATATATATGGAATACAACTCACCCATAAAAAAGGATATTTTGCCATTTGCGTGGGCCTATCCACTCTTAACTGCAGCTAATGATTTTCTTTTAAGTTAGTTTCACTAGATATAAAGTACATACAAGAAAACTCACTCTTTTAAGTCTACAGCTGTATTAGTTTTGATAAATTTAAATAATCATGTAATTACTATAATAACAGGAGAAAATTCTGTTATCTCCAAACACTTTATGCCACTTCGTAATTAACCCTCCCAACCTCTCAACTACCTTCCCCAACTAATCAACCACTGATCCGTTTTCTATCTCTATAGTGTTGCTTTTTCAGAATGTTATGGGTTGCTCCCATGCTTGGCGATTGTAAATAGTGCTGCTATGAGCACTAGGGTTCATGTATCTTTTTGAATTAGAGTTTTCACTTTTTCTGGATATATATCCAAGGAGTGAGATTGCTGAATCAAATAGAGAGCTCTATTTTTAGTTTTTTAAAGAACTGCACACCGTTTTTCAGTGGCTGCACCAATTTGTTTATTTTTGCTTTTACTCCTTTTGGCTTGGGAGACTAACCTAAGAAAATATTGATACAACTTATGTCAGAGTGTTCTGCCTATGTTTTATAGTGTCATATCTTTTTATGTTTTATATATGTCATATCATATATTTAGATCTTTAAACACCATTTTGAGTTTACTTTTGTATACAGTTTGAGGGAATGTTCTCATTTCACTGTTTCACATGTAGCTGTCCAGCTTTCCCAAGACCACTTGTTGAAGAGACTGTCTTTTCTCCATTGTATATTCTTGCCTCCTCTGTCATAGATTAGTTGACCATAGGTGTGTGGGTTTATTTCTGGGCTCTCTATTCTGTTCCATTGATCTGTGTGTCTGTTTTTGTGTCAATACCACACTGTTTTGATGTCTATAGCTTTGTAGCATAGTCTGAAGTCTGGAAGGATTATACCTTGAGTTTTGTACTTTTTTCTCAGGACTGCTTTGGCAATTCTGGGTCTTTTATGGTTCCATATAAATTTTAGGATTATCCGTCCTACTTCTGTGGAAAATGTCATGGGTACTTTGATACAGGTGGCATTAAATGTACAGACTGCTGTAGGTAGTATGGCTATTTTAACAATGTCAATTCTTCCAATCCAAGAGCACAGAATATCTTTCCATTTCTTTGAATCATTTTCAGATTCCTTTATCAATGTTTTATACTTTTCAGTGTATAGGTCTTTCACTTTCTTGGTTAATTTTATTCCTAGGTTTTTTTTTTTGTTTTTTTTTCCAGATGTGACTTGCAAACAGGATTTTTTTTTTAACTTTCTCTTTCTAATATTACACCATTAGGGTAAAGAGTTCAACAGATTTCTATATATTAATCTTGTGTCCTGCTACCTTGCTGAATTCATACATTACTTCTAATAGCTTTTGTGTAGAGACTTTCTCTATATAGACTATCATGTTATTTTCAAATAGTGACAGCTTGACTTCTTCCCTTCTATTTTAGATAGTGTTTATTTTCTTTTCCCTGTCTGATCACTGTGGCTAGGATTTCCGGTATTATGCTGAACAGAGTTAGTGAGAGTGTGCATCCTTGTCTTCCTGAATTTCAGGAAGGCTTTCAGCTTTTCACTTTTGAGTGCTATGTTGGCTATGGGTTTGTCGTAAATGAACTTTATTATGTTGAGATATGTTCCCACTATGTGTGGCTTGGTAAGAGTTCTTATCATGAACGGATGTTGAATTTTGTCAAATGTTTTTATGCATTTGACAAAATTTCCTTCTGCACAAGCATGGTTTGATATATAGAAATCAATGCAATACACCACAGTAATAAAAAGGAAAGACAAAAATTACACACTAGAAGGTTTAAGTTGTCAAATTTACAGGCATAAAGTTGGTTATTTCCTTATTGTCCTTTAAATGTTTGCAAGATACTTAGTAATCCCTTTTCACGCTGAATATCAGTAATTTTTATCTTGTTTTCCCGTAAAACTGGCTATAGGTTTACCCATTTTATCAACCTTTTTCAAGAACCAGGTATTGATTTCTTAGATTCTTTCTATATTATTTCTATTTTCAATTTCATTCATTTACCTATATCTTTATTGTTTCCTTCTATTTCCTTATTCTGGGTTTAATTTGCACTTCTTTTTTGTATCTTATGGTGGAAGGTTAGATTATTGATTTGAGACTTCTCTTTTTCTAATATAGGTATTTCATGCCATGAATAGACTTCTAAGCAATGCCTTTGCTGAGTCCCACAGGTTTTGATATTTTGATATGTTGTGTTTTCATTTTGATTATATTCAAAGTACTTTCCAATTTGCTTTCTTACTTTGTCTTTGATTCAGGAGTTACACATGTCTTGCCTAAATATTTGGGGGTATTCTAGATTATTTCTGTTTTGATTTCTATATTCATCTCATTTTGATCAGGTAATGTACTCTGAATAATTTTCAGTTCTTTGAAATTTGGTTAAAAAATTATCTTATTGCATAGAATATGGTATTACAGAATGTTCTGTGTTCACTTGAGAATAGTAAATATTTTGCTGTTATTCAGTGGATCCTTTATTTCAAGAGTCAAAACCCCTCCAGGGCCTCCCCACTTTTGGTCATGCGCTAATGACTTAAATACTGTTTTTTAAGTAAGATTTGTCCAGAGTTTTCTAATCATTATCTGTGAGGCAATTAGACTTCTACAATTTACTCTACCATTTCCTACAGCCAAAACTCTTGTAGTAAAAACTAACACTTTCTTATGTGTGAGACAGTGTGTGTTCAGTTTTTTGATGCTTTCGTGGAAAAAATCCTACACAATAGCTCACAACGCAGAGTGAGAGGTGGCAAACTCTACTACTAGAAGTATTACTATTTGATTTGACTCATATTAAATTAAATTAGAAACTATTTAACAGAGGAGCAAGCACATATGGCTGTTTTTACTTGTAGGTAAAACTATTTAGTGTTTCCACAATATTTACAAATGAAGAAGGAAATGAATGGAAATGTCATTACCTTTACACTCAGGAGGCTCACTACTCCACTTGTCATTCCCAATGCAAACAAGCATGTTGTTTCCAACAAGTGAATACTCATCTGGTCCATTAGAAGAATCACAACTATAAGTTACTACTTCATTGTATTCAAATATTTCCTTGTGGTTATTGGTGTATTTTCCATTTAGAATTTTTCCAGGTGGTTTACAAATAATCTCTTAAAAATGGGGAAAAAAAAGAGGACATGAAAAGCAAAAGGAAAGGTAAAAGATTAAATAGCACTAGTAAAGTCCTATGAATTGCCTTCAATAAAGTCAGTAACATATGATTCCTACAAGCCAGTTGTGAATCCAATATCCGTTTAGAAGGAAGTTTCTATGAGAAAATGTATTATCCTAAATTCAAACTATTAATGTAGAAACAGACATTTAGCATATAACTTCTTAAATAACCATTTTAAATACCTATCTGAAATACATATATTTATCTGCAAGGCCACACTAAGTTCTCTTCTCATCATTAGAGATGCAGAAAATTTAATGATATAATATAATTATGATTAAGAATAGAACTCAGTGCTCGTTGAGAAATGCTTCATAATTTGTAAATATATCTATTTGCTAAAATCAGTTGTTCACATTAATACCAAGCATTACTGTTATTTTTCACTTTCGTCTTTACGGGAGTATGATGAAACTTCCCAGAGGCTTCAGACTGTGTGAATTTGCAAAAGACTGAATCCAGATGTCTTTCTTTAAGCCAGATATTGAAGAAATTTGAAAATATGCAAACCAATGCCACTATTCTCATTATTTGTTTTGGAAATGTTTGATTTTTCATGAAAATTACGTTGCATATATTAACCAGCGCTGAGTTTATTCTTCTTAAAAATGAAGTAGGAAGTAATTATTTTAAAAACTTTTCAGTTTTAATTCCAGTATAACAAATATCAATAGATACAACCCATATAAAGAAAAGCTCTTTGGTGTCAATACTAATTTAAAAGCATAAAGAGGTTCTGAGGCCAAAAGTTTGAGAACTGCCACTCAAATTCTAAAGAGGGAATATACTTACTTTCACATTTTGGGGGTCTATCACTCCAGTCCATAGAATCGTCACTAGCTTGACAATAAAGAATAGCTGACCCAATTAAGTAATAACTAAATGAGAAAAGAAAAGTTACTATACTCTTTAGCCATTACAAGATGGACATAATGAAAACAATTTTATATGGTTGTTTTTCTGAACTACAGTAATTTGAGGGAGAAGTTTCTTAAAAAAATATAATGGAAGTGCTAACTAAATCTGCAACTTAATCAAATAAAGAGTTTTCAAACATGGACACACATTGACCTACAGCAAAATGTCCAAATAATTCTGTCGTGCCTGTCAGTCTGGCCCCCTTTGCTGTCTCAGGCAAACGCATCACACATTCACTTCTATGCTTCTGCTCACATGATTCTGCTCAGTGAGGACTGAGCAGAGAGCTCAGACCCTAGAGCTTGCCTGCCTGCATTCAGGTTCCAGCTCTGAGACTGGCTTCTTAATTTGAGCTTGGACAAGCCCCTAATGTTTCTTTTGCTCAGTTTCCTCATATATAAAGAGGGGGATAATAGAACATACTTCAAGGGCTTGAGGATTGGATGAATTAGTTATCTGGCACATAGTGAGCACTAGGTAAGTTTTAGCTCTTATTAATACTCTTTACATCAGAACACAAGCATATCTCATTTCATTGTTCTTCACTTTATTGAGTTTTTAATAAATTGAAGGTGTGTGGCAACTCTGTATTGAGCAAGACTATTTGCACCATTTTCCCAACCATGTTTGCTCACTTCATATCTCTGTGTCACATTTTGGTAAATCTCACACATATCAAACATCATCATCATCATCATCATCATCATCATCATCATTCTTCTTCGTTTTGGTGATCCGTGATCTGTGATCAGTGCTCTTTAATGTTACTACTGTAACTCACTGAAGGCCCAGATTATGGCTAGCATTTTTTGGCAACACAGTATTTTTAAATTAAGGTATATACATCTTTTTGGACATAATTCTTTCGCATACTTAACAGACTACAGTCGAGTGTGAACACATGTAAAAAACTTAATTCGATTTGCTTTATGCAGTGGTCTAGAACTCAGAGTGCGCTGCACCCGAGGCATGCCTGTATCTTTTCCAGTAGTAGCTCAGGGATACTCCCACTCAGTGAAGTCTTCTCTGATGATTTAAATTCACAGGACACTCTCTCCCTTCTGGACGCTCATTGGAATCATCATGAATGACTGTATCTATTCGGTACTTTTCATTTACAATTTTGTTTGATGCCTCTCTGTATATATCATGTCTCTCAGTAAGACTACGACTTCTCTGAGAAGAGTCTATGTCTTAAACTTTTGATACCCCTAAAAGTCCCTAGCAGGCTCTCCCTATATAATTAGTCACTTAGTGTTTCACTACTTTTCCTCGGTCAAGTTAAAAATACGGAGTGTAACTGCCTGTACCTTACTTCCAGCTGACATTTTCCCAAAGGCTAATTCATTCATTCTAGATTATAACGTGTTAGGAGAGGATTCTGGGATGATAGCAGAGTAGGTGGCACCAGGAATCCGTTTCTCCACCTCGACAACAATTTTACTCGTAGACTCTGCCTGCTATCACTGTTTTGGAAGTATGAAATCTGTTTATGGCTTGCAATTTCTGGAAGACTTGGACAGGTAGGTAATTTTGGTCAATTTTAGCTCTTAGCACAGTGGCAGCTACCCATCTCCCACCCCAGCAGGCATCTGTGAATCTGTTCCACGTGGACAAAAAGGACAGTGCCCTCCAAGTATCAGGGACTTGTGCTCTGATCACTGACCGCTGCTTCTGATCACAGAGAAGCAGAAAAGGAGGTGAGAAGCCATTGTTGTCACATCTCCCCCAACTTCTGGAAGCTCCTTCAACACTGGGATTTAAATACCAGCTCCCACTGCTCCCCTGCTTCGGTTTTACTTTTTCCACTAGCAGGAGCCAGACATTAAACACTGGGACATTCAAAAACAACTGCTATGTGGGAAAAAAAATTAGGAAACAATTGCACATGCCCAGGGAAAGGCTCAGAAAAGACCTGAGATGACCTTCAGTTTATATGTCAGACTGATCCTCAGCACAGAGACATCACGCGATGATCAAAAAAACAATAGCATAAAACAACAAGCTGTAGGAAAGGGAAAGATTTCCAGAGTTACCACATTATTGGATTCAAATGTTCAGCTCAACAACAGCAAAAATCACAAGGTATACAAAGGAATAGGAAAGAAAAATATGGCTCACTCCAGGGAGAAAAATAAATCAACAGAAATTTTTTTTCTGAAGGAGACTTCATGGCAGATCTATTAGACAAAGACTTATTTTAATAAGTGTCACGGGAAGGCATTCTCAGTGGAAATTGGTGGATGCCAGCCCTGCCACGCCACTTTCCTTCAGCAAAGTGGCCCAGCAGCAGACAGAAAGATGCAGATTTTTGTGAAGACCCTGATGGGCAGGACCATCATTCTCAAGCTCAAGCTCACCATTGAGAATGTCAAAGCCAAAATCCAAGACGAGGAGGGCATCCTGTTACATCAACAGTCTGATTTCTGCAGACAAACTGATGAGGGGAACCACACTCTCTCAGACTACAATATCCAGGAAGAATCCACCCTGCACTTGGTGCTTTGCCTGTGGGGTAGCATCATCAGGCCTTCCCTCTGCCAGCTTTCCCAGAAGTACAACTCCAAGAAGATGATCTGCTGCAAGTGTTAGGATCACCTGCACCCTCGTGCTGTCCACTGCCTCAGGAAGAAGTGTGGCTAAACCAACAAACTGTGCCCCAAGAGGAAACTCAAATATGTCCTCTCCATTGGCTCCTCTTCTGCCTACAGGGTGGCCTCCTGCTTAAGCCCCATGGCCTTGGAGCCTCAATGAAGTTTGAAAGAAAAATAACTGTCAAAAGGATGCACAAAGAACTAAAGGAAGAAATGTAGAAAAGTCAGGAGAATAATATACGAATAAAACGGAAATATCAATAGGAGATAGGAAACCTAAAAAGAATCCAAGAGGGAATTCTGGAGTTGAGAAGTACAATAACGGAAATGAACAGGCACTGGAAGAATTAAAGGCATGTGTGAGAAGAAAGAATTAGTGAAACTGAAGACAGGGTAAGATAAATTTTTGCCTGAGTAACAGAAGAAAAAAAGATTGAAGATAAGTGAACAGAGCCTATGGGACCCATGGGACACCAATAAGTAGACCAACATATACACAGTAGGACTCTCAGACGGAGACTAGAGAGGGAAAGGTGCAGAAAGAATACTTGAAAGGTGCAGAAAGAATACTTGAAAAAATAATGGCTGAAAAAATTTGATAAAAGACATGAATATAAATATGCCAAAAGCTCAAAATTCTAAGTAAGGTGAATACAAAGAGACCCACACGAAGACACACAATGATAAGACTTTCAAAAGACAAAGACAAAGAGAGAATACTGAAAGCTGCAAGAAAGAAGTGAATCATCACATACAAGGGCTCCTAATGAAGATTATCAGCGGATTTGTCATCAGAAACCCAGAGGCCATAAGACAGAAGACTGATATACTCAAAGCGCTAAAAGAAAAAACAAAAAACAAAAAAACTGTCAACCCCAAATCCTCTATCCAGCAAAATGGAGCTTCGTAAGTGAGGGAGAAATTATAACATTCCCACAATTAAAAGCTGAGCAAGTGTGTGATCACTATATCCTCCAGAAGAAATGCTCACTCTATACAATAACCAAGACATAGAAACAATCTGAAGTCCAACAACAGATGACTGGATAAAGAAGCTGTGGTATATTTATAAATGGAATACTATTCAGCCATAAAAAGAATACATAATGCCATCTGTAGCAATAAGGATGGACCTAGAGATTGTCATTCTAAGTGAAGTAAGCCAGAAAGAGAAAGAAACATACCATATGATATCACTCATATATGGAATCTAAAAAAAGAAAAAAGAAGACACTAATAAACTTATCTACAAAACAGAAACAGACTCACAGACATAATAAAGAAACTTACGATTACTGGAGGAAAGGGGGTGGGAAGGGATAAATTGGGAGTTCGATATTTGCAAATATTAACTACCATATATAGAAAAGATAAACAACAAGTTTCTTCTGTATAGCATAGGGAACTATATTCAATATCTTGTAGTAACCTAAAATGGAAAAGAAGATGAAAACGAATGTATGTATTTATGTCTGACTGAGAAATTACGCTGTATATCAGAAATTGACATACTGTAAACTGACTATACTTCAATTAAAAAAAACAGTCAAACAAACAAACAAAAAAGAAATGCTCAAGAGAATACTAGAAAGGGAAATGAAGGCACTCAAAGCCCTATGTATAAATGAGTATCTCAGTAAAGGTAAATACACAGTCAGTTATAAAAGCTAGTATTGTAACCTTGGTTTGCAACTATACTTTTTGTTTTCTATGTGACTTAAAAGATGAAATATTAAAATAAATAAGCAAATTATTAGAGTAGAAGCTAGTATTACAATTATTAGTGTAGAGGGTAGTATGACAGCAGCAGCCAAAAGGGGTGGGGATGAAGCTGTAAAGGACTGGGTTTTGTAATTCACTGAAGTTAAGCTGGTATAAATTCAAACTGGAGTGTTGTAACTGTAGGATGTTAAATGTAATTCCCATGGTAACCACAAACAGTATAGCTACAGAATATACACAAAAGGAAATGAGAAAGGAATTTAAACATTTCAATACAAAAATCAATTACACACAAAAGAAAAATGTAATGCAGGAAATGAGGGACCAGAAGAAAGCTATAAGGCGTATGAAAGAACAAAGAGTACAGTGATGGAAGTAAGTCCCTCCTTATCAATAATCGTATCAAATGCAAATAGATTAAATTCTCCAATCAAAAAACAGAGATTGGCAGAATGAGTAAAAAAAACATGATCCAACTATATTTTTTCTACAAGTGACTCACTTGACATCCAAAGACACAAATAGGGTGAAAATTAAAGGCTGGAAAAAGATATTTCATGCAAACAGTAACCAAAAGAGAGTAGAGTGGCTATTCTAAAATCAGATAAAACAGACTTTGAATGAAAAAAAGGTTACAAGAGTCAAAAAAGAAATTTTATACTAATAAGGGTTCAATACTGCAAGAAGATATAATAATTATAAATATTTATGCATCTAACAACAGGCCATCAAAATATATGAAGCAAAAATGATGGAACTGAAGGGAGAAAAACAGATTTCTACATAATAAGCATTTCTGCAATAATAGTTGAAGACTTCAATACCTCACTCACAATAATGGATAAAAAAACCAGACAGAAGATAAATAAGGAAATAGACTTCAGCAAAAAAGTAAAACAACCTGATTTCACAGACAAATACAGAGCACTCTACCCAACAACAGAATACACAGTTCACTGTGTTCACTTAAGAGCACATGTGGCATTTTCCAGGAAAGACCACACGTTAGGCCATACATTAGTAATGTAAATTAATGTTATTCAAAACATAATTAATTATATAATAAGTAATACATAAGGAATAATACAATAATTTTATGCCACAAATTAATATTAATCAAGATTTTAAAAGATAGATACCATACAAAGTATCTTCTTTGACCATAACAGGATGAAGTTAAAAATCAGTATCAAAAGGAAACTAGAAAATTCATAAAACTGTGAAAATTAAACAACATGATTTTAAACAACCAATGGATCAAAGAGGAAATCAGGGCAATTAGAAAATACTTTGACATGAATGAAAATGAAAATATAACATACCAAAACTCATGAGATGCAGCAAAAGCTGTACCAAGGGGGAAATTTATAACTATAAATGCTTACGTTAAGAAGCAATAGCTCTGAAACAACAGACTAACTTTACAATTTAAGGAACCAGAAAAGGAACTAAACCCAAAGCTAGCAGATGGAAGTAAATAATACAGGTCAGAGCAGAGATAAACAAAATAGAAAAGAGCAAAACAATAGAGAAAAGTCAATGAAAAAAATGTGGGTTCTCCAAAAAGGGCAACAAAATTGACAAAGCCTTAGTTAGAGGGGCTAAAACAAAAAGAGATTAGATTCAAATTACTAAAATCAGAATGAAAGTAGAGACATTACTACTGACTTGACAGCAATAAAAAATATTATGGGAGTACTATGAATAATTTTATGCCACAAATGGGTAAGTCAGATATATTGGACTAATTTCTAGAAACACAAAACCTTCAAGATTTAATCACAAAAAACAGATAATCTGAACAGACTTATAAGTAGTAAGGAGATTGAATCAGTAATCAAACATCTCCCAATAAAGAAAAGTCCTGGATTTGATAGTTTCAGTGGTAAATTCCACCAAACATTTAAAGAAGTAATACAAACCCTCAAATTTTTACAAAAAGTTGAAAGAGAGGGACGTCTCCCAGACTCAGTCTGAGACAACCATTACTGTGATAGCAAAATTAGACAAAGTCATTTCAAGAAAAGAAAGCTAGAGACCAACATCCCTTAAGAACACTGACGCAAACATCCTCAACACAATACTAGCACACAATTCACTGGCATATTGAAAGGATTAAACACCATGACCAAGTGGGAGTTATTCGTAGAATGCAAGGGATGGCTCATGTAAAAATTAATCCATATTGAAAAGAAAAAAAGAGCATGATTACCTCAATTGATACAGAAAAAGCAGAGAAAACGTCAATATTTTTCATGACAAAAATACTCAACAAACAAGGAACAGATGGAACTGCATCAAGATAATACACTCCATACGTGAACATCTCAACAGCAAACATCATGCTCAATCATGAAAAGCTGGACTCTTTCTTCTAAGATCAGATCAGGTATGGACAACTGCTTTTACCACTTTTATTCAGCATGAAACTGAAAGTTCTAGCCAGAGCAAGTAAGCAAGAAAATGAAATAAAAGGCATCCAAATTGAAAAGTAAGAAGTAAAATAATCACTGTTTGCAGAGCATATGATCTTCTGCATAGAAAGTTCTAAAGATTACAAAAACACACAAACACACACACACGCACACGAAGTGTGAGAACAATAAACGAATTCAGCAAAGCAGCAAGATACACAGATATTTTAAAAAGTGCATTTCCATATTTCCTCTAAATTCACATTTTTAATAAATGTTCAGTATCCCCAATATATACTATCAAAAGAGCTCTGTAGAACAAAGGCTATTATCAAATGCTCAGTACCTCTTTTTGAGATGCTTCACTCCTTTGTAGCAGTCTCAAATATAAGGTTTCCAACCAAGAGATCTTGACCAACATTATTGTCTAAGCTAATCGGTCAGTTTTGGTCTGGTAACAGCTTATAGATTACCTTGCTATAAGAATATCTTTAGTTGGAAATTCTACCTCCCAGTTCCATAAACCCTATTTCAACTCTGAGAATTGGTCGCTTTAAACAGGGTGCACTGTATTGTCATAAGTCACCATGATTAATACATTTCTAATGTTTATGATAGAATTATTATTATACATTGTAGTATTATACAACTTTGCTTTCCTACAATGTAAATGTCTTTCTATTCATTACACATCTTTTCAGTCTCCATAAGAAGCCCAGAAGTTATTTGGCTATAGTATGACTTGTCAGAGAAAGCAAAATGAAATCAACTTTATGGTAGCAAAATGAAAGTGCATTTAGTAACATGTAACTGTATTCCCTCTAAAGAGCATCTTACTTACCCATCATTACAAACATAGTGAGCCTGTGAACCAAATTCAATACTTCCATTGACGTAGTTAACGATGCCATTTGTGGGATCCCCTAGATTCAGACATGATTTTTCTAAAAGAAAAATTTCAAATTTGTTGTTTTATATCAATTACAAAATAGATTTGAATCAAATTCAAAATTCTACATTGCTCATTTGCATTCATGGGAATATAATTATTTTTTAACGATTCTTTTCCTTTTTTAACTATTATAAGGCCAATCAAGATTCATATTTACCCAGGCAACCAACTGTGAAAAAAAAAGACTCCCTGGAGATTTTTCAAAGCCTGGAAAACTGCATTGCTATCTAAAAACCTACATTCACATGAGAAAACTATCATCACGTAGTAAAACATTCACCCTAAAATGTGCGAAAATCTCCAGAACAAGAAAAAAAAATTTTTTTAATTAAAAAAAAAAGTTTTACTTACTTTTACAGGATTCCTGGAGAGGTGACCAAGTATTATTTTTCCAACAAACAGTAGAGATGTTACTACCAGGAGACAGGGACTGGTAACCTGGGCGACACTCATACTGTACAGTGTCCCCAGGACTATAACTGGGTTTAAGTTCATCCTGGGGCTTCATACCTTGGAATCTAGGTGGCTCATCACAGGCATCTAGGACTAAGAGATTAAGAACATGAATATATTTTATCTCTTTTACCAGCCAAGGACCATGATCTGGCATCAGCTAGGCAGGACCGAATAAATGAAAGGTTCTTGGCAAGATTTTAAATGACTGTCCCATGCTTTTACCCAAGTGGTGGCAGCAGTGGAGTATGTACCTTGCTTGTTTTAATTAACAACTTATTAGCTTTGTTTGTTTGGGGGAATAAGGTGAATTTTCATCAACAGTAAATTGAAGAGATAGCATCACTGTTTTTGGTTTTGAAATATAAATATATTTTAGGTATGCATCCTTCTATATTTTTTTTCTAAATTCATTTCAAAACTCACCTCTCCTCTAAGAAGTTTTCTATAGTACATAGCACTCTGCTCAGATTACTCTTCCATAGTTTGAAATACAAACATATGATCACTTGTCACTTTAGGCTCAATTTCCTCTCAGGAGCAAAGTCCTAGAGGTCAGGGATCATATGCCTTCTTTTTCTACCAAACTCTATCTACTCAGTTGGCACTCAGGAAATGCTATGGTGGGGGAGGGTATAGCTCCATGGCAGAGCACATGCTTAGCATGCACAAGGTCCTGGGTTCAATCCCCAGTACCTCCATTTAAAATAAATAAATAAACCTAATTACCTCCCCACCAACCCCCTAAAAAATTCTTGAAAAAAAAGAAAAAAAGAAATGCTACGGTAAGAGGTGAGTATAAAATATGCATTGTGGGATTCATAAATCAAAATAAATATGGACCAAAATATTTCAAAATATAATGCTTATTTTTGTTTCCTATTAGTGAATTGAGCATTTTGTAAGTGATGAAGAGACACCATTTAAATATCAAAATCTACTATTTGCTTAGCATTACATGAAAAAGATTTTGCTTGCATTCCTCAGAAGCTCGCTGAGGTAGCTGTGTGGACTGTTAATCCATTATATTCCGACAGTAAAGCCACTATATTGCTATGCTTTTAGAATTTTTCACTTCTAGGGTTTTTTGAGGGAAAGGATTTTTTTCTCCCTAGAATTATGTCATTTCTACTTCAGCAAGTCCTCTTCCTTTTAATTATCTGTGTACTTGAAAACCTAACAAATCTGTTAGAAAACTTATGTAAAATAATGTGATGGAGGCACATCAAGTCCTAAAGGGTTAAGGAAAGCAGAGGCTCTTCCTATAAGGCTAAGGACCCAAGAAGAAAGGAGACAGACCTACTTTGATCCCTGAGGAATCTTTTCTTTCTATCTCCCTGGACTTCAATCTTCAAGAGACTGGTCAAGAGAACTCTATAAACAAGTGAAATGTTAGCCTCCTTTCACACCATATTCTAAACTCTAAAGTCCTCTCTCGTTACACTGTAAACCTTTCATTTACATCATGTCCTGAAATCGTTTCAACATTTAGCAAACGTCTTCAACACTTCCACTGTGCTGCTCTTGATACGTGAATGTTCCTCAAGCCACTGCCCAAATCAAAAGCAAAAACCAAACAAAAAGCCTTAGTTATTAAAAATGTTGTTTAAAAAAAAGATTAGTATAGAGTTGAATTTTATTAATGATATTAAATGTGCTGAATACCTTGAGCCAGACATTCTCATTTTACAATAGGAAAAAAAAATGAGGTAGAAATGCCAAATAATTCTATTCTAGATAAATGCACATAGCATCATTCTAGAATATCCTGGAAGCACCAAGAAAGAAATCAAGTAACAACATGCACGTGATTAAATTATACAAGTGTTCTTTGTTTTACGCCTTCAATTTCAGTAACCATCCTGAAAGTATAAAAAGAAGAGAGAATTCCTAATATGACTCTCACATACAGTGCTCTGTATGGAAAAGGAAGTGACAATTGAATAGTTTAATCCGTTCAACCAAATTGAAGTATTTCTTCCCAATAACAAGCATCATGAAAGACATGCTTTCAACGATGTGCAGTTTAGAATGTTTACTTTGGCAACCAGCTGATTACAACTTCATACGCTGTAATAACTGAGTCTAATATCACACTTAAAAAAAAATTTAAAAACCCTTTTTATTGTTTATCTTTTTTGGGGGGAGGGAAGAGATAATTAGGTTTGTTTGTTTGTTTGTTTACTTACTTACTTATTGTAGTGGGGGTACTGGGGACTGAACCCAGGACCTCATGCATGCTAAACATGCACTCTACCACTGAGTTACATATACCTGCCCCCAATATCACACTTTTTTTTAATCATCAAATTTTTTCTCTTGCTCAGAATACTGGTTTTTTTTTTTCTCTATGAGAATTTTCAAACTAAACATTCCCAGCTTCAGAAAAATAGTATCTTGACTGAGTTTCTTCTAGGTAGTTTACAATATAATCATGATTAGGCTGCAATGTTCTACTTTAACACTAGATACCATGACATAATGTGATAGGCTGCGTTCAGAAAATTCCCCAGCATTCCAGGCAGGTTTCAGGAAGGTGAAGCAGCCTTCTGCTATGGATCAAGAGAACTTACTCACTTTCCACACACTTACAAAACCTGTGCCAACACTCCCTACTTGTTTGCATAAACTAAAAATAACTCTGACACAAGCACACACCCACAACCCTGACCGGGTGGTACAAATCGTGGTCTCTACAAAACCAGAATCTCAATGAAACCTGACCATCCTGCCCCTTCTCTCACTGTCTACAAAGCCTATTTTTAAACTTTCTTTCCTTCCTCAAAATGGACACCCTAACATCTATACCTGTCGATCCCACCCAATTCTAGGCCTATAAAAATCACTTAAATCACGGTCAACGTAATTCAGTAGTAGTAATTAAGTAATCCTTCTTGCTAAATTCACTCTGACATGTTCTTCCCCAGTAATTTTAGTTACCCTGTCTATACCATCTGGAGCTATTGATCATTCTCTCTCTACTCCCTCCTACCTAAGAAGCTCTCTCTCCTTGGTTTCCAGGTAGCAAACCACCACCTGGTTTTCATCCTGTCCCCTGGCTACTCTCCCTTCTCTGCCTGATTGGATAATGTGATGTCCCTCATAGGCTGTTCAAGGAATGCTGCTGATTTCGTTCTGCAAAGTCCCCCCGGGTGAGAATATATACTCTCATGACGTCACTACTACTGAAAGGAGGGAGCTGCCTCCCAAGTCCCTCTCTCCATCCCACATCTCTAGCTGGGAGGCCTCATCTATGTACTCAGTTGCCTCCCCAGCACGGCTGCACTTGGAATGTATTACGCTCTCTCAAATAACATAATGAAGCCTCAGTGTGGTCTCTTTTGACTCTTTCGCCCAGCACATAAGAACATGGTTTCCACAACTGAAAATACCTGTTCCATCTCTGTCTCTACCCTTACTGTATTTTAAGCCACTCACATTTATTTTCTGGATTGCTACAGGAGCTCCTGAACAGGCCTCCCTAATGAGTCCTGCCACCTGTCATTCAGGTCACTGTCACAGTGCTACCCGAGTAATACTGACATGCTGCAGTGGCCAAGGCTCTTCCAAGTCAGATACTTTCAGTGGCTCCCTGTTGCCCTCATGGGAAGTCTAAGGCTCCATGCCACAGCTCGGAGAGCTTTAACATCAGCTCACTCCAGCACACTGCTCTAAGCTCAATTCAACCCACTCACAGTGCCCACTAAATAATTTACTGCAGCACGCTCGACCTCCATGCACCATGTCACCTCAGCTTGGACCACAGACTCTGTCGTTCCTCCCACCCACTCATCCTTCAGCTTCCTCTGAGATGCCATTTCTTCCTTGAGGCTCCTGACACCTCTCATTCAAAAAAACTGGGTTAAGTATCCCCATGATGCCCCGATTTACTTCTTTGACGAAACTTTTCATACTGTAATTGTTTGTTTATACTCCCTACGAGGCTGTGACCTTCTTAGGACCATGTCTCATCTGTCACTGCATTTCTAGTGCCTAGCACCAGAGCTGAAGCAGCACTGTTATCAGTTTTGCACACTCTTGGAGCAAATTCGTTACTGTTCAGCCAAACTGTTCCAGGGGTATTTTCAAATCATCACTTTTTTCACTGCTGGTTTGTGCCTTTTGTCAAACGTTTTTCATTGGTTTTGTTACAGACATTTCCCTTTATCAGAGTTTTAATTTCTTTCAGGTGAAAACATTTATGCTTTATTATTTTATTATGAACACATTCTTCATTATTGCTATGATTAGAAACTGTACTTTAACAAATTGAACTCCAAATACTGTCGGTTATATTTTTTTCCTGAAGTATGGTAATGAAAGATCCCAGAAATTGTTTCTAAGAACAGAGGTGATATTGTTCATTTTGTAAATAGCACATTTAAGTACTATCTGGACCAACTGTATTTTAGGTGCTTTTAAACTAATTTGCTCTTCGTAGTCATTCTATGGGTTAGGTACGATTTCAACCTCTTTAAAATGAGCAGTCTGAGCCATGGCAAGGTGAAGTAATTTGCCCAAGAATATATTCCCAGTAGGTAGCAGACGCAGGGTCAAGCCAGGCAACCTGGTTCCACTACCAACACTACTTTCCAACCCTGGCTGTCATCTGGAACCCTCCCATGGTTACAACAACACACCGTGTCTGCAATTTAATCCTCAACAAATGGACTTCTACTGAGCCTGGGGAAGTTAGAGCAAACTTACTTTAGATTTACATTGTGCTGAATCAAACAAAAGGTCTCAAGGTGCCCAACAAGAACAGAGAATAACATCATAGTCTGAATTTTATGATAGTCTCTCTTTGTTCTTTCCTAACTATGCTGTTTTCCACACTTATTCACTCTGTAATCTACTGCTTGGCCTTCCTCCGGCCTCCTCTGCCTACTGTTACCACACTGGGTAGCTAGGCAGTCCATGAGCCCTGCCACATCTCTCAGCCTTTGCTCACACTGCTCCCTCTGCTCTGAGCACCCTTCCTCCTGCTCAGGAGCAACTCCTGCTCAGCTCTCATCTTCCTTGACTTAATCCACTCAACATCTCCTCTAGGAAGTACCCTCTGCTTCCTGTGGGGAGGCAGTAACCAGCCCCTTCTCTTGGACTCTCCTCCGCATGGCTCTCTCAGCTCACTATCACGTGTTTTTGTGTTTAATACATAATATAGTGGACTCCATTCATCCATGTGGCCACGGCACCTAGCCCAGTATGTCCCGCATCGTAGCTATTCACAAGACTTTGGTTTTCAGGTACCACTGCTGTCAAACAGAAAACAATGGTAAAGAACAGAATATAATGAATCTAATACTGAAAGTAATCATCGTAAAGCTTTATGCACTGGAGAAAGATTTGACCATCTAATTTCTTTTGTTTCCTGTCTGCCAGTATTATGGCAACCCAGCAGTTGACCAATAAGCAGTGTTCTCCTTGTACTGTAATACGTACAGTAAGGAAACCAAGAAACTACTGTGGGAGCACTTATTGATCTTGGCTTCTTTCACCAGGAAGAAAGAAAACACCAAAAATGGGCAGATGAGATCACCCATAAAAGGAGACTGTGGGTGTTGTCCCCCAAAGCAGACCCATTCTGGAGGAATGAGACTTGTGCTGAAATTCGACAAAGGGTCCGTTTCGTGATCTCCTACCATTTGGCAACTACCTCTGAGGTGGCAGGGCTCCCGGGTACAACACTGTCTGCTTACAAAACCTCGTCGTGAGCTGCTTCAGTGAAGTGTTTATTTTATCCAATACTTTCCCTGCCCTGCGTAGTGAGTTCTCTTTGGTACTTCATCCAAGTTTCCTACCTAAACAGATTTATCTTTCAGCCTTAAACTTAACCTTGTTTTTCCTCCTCTTCATTTCTTAGTTCTATTACCTTCCATGATGCACCTTATTCATTTCATCCATTTCCTTCCATTTTAAATAGTTTTCATCATCCCCTGCAACTCCCAACCTTTAAGCCTCTTCTAAACATTATTCTTCTTTAAAAACTTCCTTTGATTTCTTGTTACCACTGTTCCATCACTCACATCACTCCTACCTAGAAATAAATGTTTAAAATGATAAGTAACAAGCAAGACTGGACAATTGTGACCCTTGAGGAGTCTACAATCAGGGGAAGATAGATTCTTTCTGACCCTCAGCTGCCCCGGCCTTAGATTTGTAGGCACCACAGAAAGGCCATCCTAAGCATGGGTCTTTAGAGAACCTTCCTGCTGGAAGGAGAAGTTTCTCCTGGGCTCTAAGCCCCAACCAAATGTTACCTTTAATTTTCTGGTACTTGACAGTGATACAAGAGTGTTGATAATGCGGCAAAAAGAAGATGGGCATGTGGAACCACCAGTGTGACAAGACAGCTAAGATCCCTGCAGTCTAGTGAGGAGGGAACAGAAAACATAGTTTGGGAGGGTGACTACCAGTTAGGGAGGATTTGAGCTAGAGTGTGTATTTCTACTGGAAATAGTGGGTCAGAGAAGGTCCCTCTGAGGAGGGGGCATCACAACCAAGTAAGAATAAGAAGGAGTCAATAACCCAAGAGGCAGGAAGAGAATGTTCCAAGGCCACAGGAACAGCAAGTGTAGAAGCACCAAAGTGGCAGAGTTTGGGCTGTTTGATGAGCAGAAAAGTCTCCCCTTGCACCAGGCATTTGTTATATGCTGTCAGAGAATCCTGCTCCCTTCCTCCAGGCCTCTCTTGGGTTATAACATATTCATTAGTATTATGTTTTGCCTCCTGTCTGCCACACCCAATACATTTTAGCAAATATTTGATTTCCTAATGTGTGCCTGGCACCGGGGATCTCACAGAGAGCAAAACACAGCCCCTGCATGTATTCGTGTGTGTGCACAGACAAATAGTGGACGAAGGCTCATGAAAATGGGAATGGTGTGTTATTGCTCACCAGTGCATCCTCATGACCAACCCACCAGGATCTCCTACATAGACGGCAAATATTTGGGGGCTGAATGCTGCTAAGGAAAAATGCAGAATACAAACTGTATATGTAATTTAGGATCCTAAAACTAACTTGGGCATGGAAAGACATCTGCATATAAAGACAGAAGGAAGTTTACTAAAGTATTGAAAATGGTTGTCCTTTCGTCTTATACAATAAGCATGCTTTCTTTAGAATATATACATTTTTAATCGAAGTATAGTCAGTTATAATATGTCTATTTCTGATGTACAGCACAATGTCCCAGTCACGCATACACATACAAATATTCGTTTTCTAGAATATATATAATATATATTTTAAAGTACTTATTCCACTCCATGAAACACAAAACAAACTTGGAGGTTTAGTTTTTGAGCTGTAAGCGATAACCAGATGAACAGCATATGTTGTTCATTTCTTATGATATTCATTATACTTGGCTACCAGTGTTTTTTAGGTTGTTCTGGATATCCCCTCAAACACGACCCAAACGTATGAAAGAAGGAAAGCAATGTCAAAAAGCCATTTGGCTACAAAACTGCCTATTGAATGAAAACAGGAAGATGACTCTTGGGGGAAAAAAAAAAAAACCCAAAGCCTGCAAATCATTGTCGATAATGATCTTGGGTATAAGGTAACCTGTTAAATTTAGTTACAAAAAGCACCTTCGCGCTTCCCAAACCCTATAAAATCTAGGATTCCAGAGCCTGCTGGAATGCTGGAGTGCTACCTGCACAACACGTGCTTCCCATTCCGGTATTAAGCAAGTAGTTGCTTCCTTGCCCCACACTCGGCAAGGCAGGGCTGGCCACTTCCCCTAAGGTCACATCCGCGTACAACTGGCCCCGGCTTCCCCAGCCTACCGAGCGGGGCACAAAGCATTACCCGGCCCAGGGAACGCAGGGCAAACACTCCCCACGGGCTCAGCACCAGCCTAGCAACAACCCCAGGCACCTGGGCACTCAAGAGCAAGGCGTCACCACCAGCGCGGGTTCCGTAAACACCTAGCAAGCTTTTGCTAGGGACCCAGCTTGGACCCGGTTAAACCCCAGACGCGGCCACCACCAAGCAAGCCTTCCTTCCCCTTGGGTACTATGTGGTACCCTCCCGCCACTACATCCCCTCAAAGCACGACCCGCGGACACTCTGGCTATGCCTCCTACCTCGACCCCGGACGAACCTAGCCCCGCGCGCCCGCCCCAGCCACCAAGCAAAGCTCCCCCCCGCCCTCGCCTTCGGTCGACCTGCCTCCCCCGTCATCCCTCCACGTCCCCCGACCGCTCCAGTTTGCCCCCAGGGCGCACAGGCTCTCCAGGCTCCTACCGGATAATATGTGTAGCAGGAGCATTAGAATCCCAACGAAGCACCTGAAAGAAAAGGGACTCGCGGGGCTGCACGGACGCGCCTTGCGAGGCCCGCAAGACGCCGTCATTTTCGGGGTGATCAGCAGGAAACCCGAGACCTGCCCAGCAGAGACCCTTCTGGAGTCTAGTTCCCAGAGATAAACGCAAAGCGTCAAGTGCGTTCATCCGGACACGCCCAAGTCGTAAATAACTGTACGAACGGGGTCTGGCGGGGCCAATGGGCGGGCTGCGAGGCGAGGACGCGGGGGCGGGGTGGGGCGGGGTGGGGCGGGGCCCGGGAGGGAGGCGGGCACTCGGGGAGTGCGGTCCGCGCCGCGCCCCCTCCCCCGCGGCCTGGCGGCCTCTGGCTCCTCCCTCTGCAGACCTACCCGGAAGCGCCGCGGCCGCTGCGGAGTAACTGCTGCTTCATGGCCGCTGAGTAAACAGGCTGTTACCACCCGACGCCGGAAGGGTGGGAAGGAAACAAGGGCTGGCGCTGTTATCATAGTCTCTTTTCCGGAACACTGACTTAATAAAGGGTATCGACTTAAAAATAGAATCCTAGCGCCCAGGCAGCGGGTCACCATGAGGCAGACACCCCTCAGGACTCCACTTTGGTCCTGGAGCGCTCCAGCCTGTCCGCATACCTGGGCCCTTGCTCAGTATTTGGCATTAAGTCAGGCGTAATTCGGGACAATAGTTGAGATTTCCGTGGTGAGCGGCTGCTCCTGAAGCCTCTCGTGGCCTGACGGATTTCAGAATCAAGGGAGTTTTGGCCGTTGCTCTCCCAGCTGCTAATGTCAACTAGTCACCCCTGTACTCCCAGGAGAGCACCCCTGGGAAGGTGAACTATTAAACAACGCTTGGCCATTAGCATATCAGGTCCCAGCTCTATGGCCTTGTCTTGAAACAAATGCTTTATTGAAGAAGAAATACACATGCATGAAAAAGGTAAGGACAGGGGTGCGTTAAGTGCCATGTTTCTATAAAAAATGAATGTCATTAGGGTTGGGGTGGGTAGGAGTGGATAAGAGTGAGAACTTTTCTGTTGAAACATCTCGCAAACAATGCTGGAAAAGTAAGAATCAGTAAGATTTATTTGCATAGTTGTGAGTAAACCTGTAATGACTACTACAAGGTAAGAAAAGTAACATGACAGGTATTAAACAGCAAATCAAAGGAGTTAACATTTTCTTCCTATTAGTTGGCAAAGAATAAAAAATGTCAACCAATATGTGAACATATTGGGGGGGACCAGCACCCTCAAACTTTTTAATTTTTAACGTAACTTTTTCATGTGTTAGAAGTTTTAAATATACATAACATTCAAACTACTAATTACATTTAGAGTTTATCCCAAAGAAATCATTAGAACTATGAGCAAAGATGTAAAATTTTGGAGAAAATATAAACTCTTAAATGTCTAGCAGAAGTATAAGGAATTTTTTACAGGCAGCTTTATGGAGTGAAATTCTGTGCAGCAAGCAGTGAAAAAATTTATTAATGTGAGAAACTACGGTATATTTGTAAGTAGAAAAAGCAAACTCCAAATCAGTATGTTCCTTTTGCCATTACTTTTATTAAAACAAAAGTAGTATTTTGATACACTTAAAAAAAGATTAGTTGGAAATAAATCAAAATTAACTAATAGTTGAAAAGCTTATGAGTATTTCATTTTTTGTGTGCTTTTTCAGTTTTCTGTACTGATCCTTTGCTACCTTTGGAATCAGGTGAAGAAAAAATTTTTTTAAAAATCCAACCTGTATGTCAACTGCTATTTTATTCATAGGATGAGAACAGAACCTGTATCACAAAGGGTTAAGGTATGAGAGGATGGTAAGAAAATGGAAGCTCTCTGAGTAAACCTTTAAATGTGTCTTCCACAATTATAGAACTTTATATATATTTGAACAATTTTATATCTGAGATATACTAAAGATTTTCTGGGTTCAACAAACTTTGGAATTCCCTCCTCCTTTCAGTCCAACACAATGCTTAGATTCTTGACCAAACATCCAAGACACTAAGTGTGGAGACGATGGATAAAACAAACACCTTACTATCTTGGATTATAAAATCTAGAGACTCCATGATGACAATTAAGGGAGATATAATTAAGGGCATAGTGAATAAGAAACTCAATGAGGGGGAAGTATTCATTTCTGTTAATTCTTATAGATGAAAAAGTGTGACATAACAGAACTGTTCTATGGCTTCATGTTGACACTTATTTACAAAAACAGAAGAATTTATTGTTCTCTGTTAACTATCTGTACATAATGTTATATGTCAGTTATATCTGAATGAAGTTGAAAAAAAATTTCCCATCTATTTCTAATCTTGGAAGTGTTTTTTTTTTTCCTTTCATGAGAAAATTTAAAAGGGAAAAAAATGGCTAGTGTTTGGTTTCCTAGTTACAGGTGCAAATTAGATTTAAGAATTGGAGTTTTACTGGCACTTTGTTTCAGTCAGTAAAATTTCTATACCTGGGGTTCATCAACCATTCTTAATACAATTGAAGGCTGTCATATGGATTTCTTTAACTTATTTTGAGGCTCCATTTGAAAGGTTCTAAGCCTTGATACCTATGTTTCTGAACAAGCTCCATGAGGCAAGAATAGCGTTTTCTTGCTGTAGCTCCAGTGCTGAGACAGTTTAGACCTCTACTAAGTGCATAGTAAATACCCATTAAATACTGAATGAAATAAATGGGTGTTGCCATCAAATGCATTTAACATGTCTCTGCCAATCCTTCCCCAGCGTGGACTTACAAATGCTGGGGAGGTTCTGAGAGATTTTGATTTTAATAATTTTAGATACTAGGAACAAAATAGGATTTGTCTCTGAAAGAAATGATCTACAACTGTCTGCACAGAAATCTTTTCTAAATCAGGCATGGCAAGCTGACCTGTGAGGGGGAGCTACTGTCTACCTATTAGCCTCGAGGTCAATTTAGTGACTGAGTTCAAAGGGAGAGTATTGACTGTAAACTTCCTAAAGTTCTGAGAGGAATAGAACTCAAGAGTTAAGGCTTTGAGTGAAGTAGGGGCTTAAACACTAGTGGTTCCTCCAACTCCCCTAAAGATCTTGTCAACTGCCAAGAGACAATGAGGAGACAATGGAGAATATGCTTGTTTGTAGACCAGGTTTGGAGCTATGTGGTCGCTCTCCTGTAGCTTTAGGAATGGTGGTAGGGTGGAGGTAGGTGTCTGGGGATGTCATTAAACAGAAGCCAACTTCGTTAAATAAAACAGAGTTAGATGGTAATTTGCTGCCTAAATTGGTATATTTACATTTTGCTTTTCAGAGGCAGGGGTAGCAGCAGGAAGGGGCTTTCCCTGTCATGGTGGTTTACAGGTTAGGTATTTGTGAAAACCTGAAAGAGAATGGCTAAACAGAGGATAGTTGAGCCATCTGTTTGATGTTGGTCCTGGGAGCTCTGCCACCTTTACTTGCATCTTGTAGGCACCTTCCAGACAGTTGACCTTCTTACTTAGCTGTTATCTCAAAGGCATTACTGTGCTATGCCACACCCACCACAGGATTCTGAACCCAGCCAAATACAGAAGGGAGGGCATTTCTCAGAAGGAAATGATATTCATTTTGTTTCCTCTTGGCTTCTGAGAGCTTTGAAAAGTAAATATATTACAAAGCCTATGCCACAAGATAAAATCTTTTATTCCTTTTTCTTTATAACGGTGGAGACAGAAAAGTGCATTTAAACGCCATAGACTTAAACTAACTTACATCTCACACTTAAGTGTACAAAAAGGCAAACAAAACAAAATAAAATTAGAATGTTAGCACTAGGAATAGCTTTGGAGATCAGCTGGTCCAGCTCTTGCTTTTCAGATGAAAAATGTAAGGCCAGAAGTGAGAATTGCTCCATGATACAAGTTAGGCAATATAGTACTTTACACAGCATTAGCAGAAACAGTATTTCCCATAAGTAACTGATATAATGGGGAAAAACTCACAGATTTCTTGCAATTAAAAAGTCACAACCATCAAATATTTGTTAATCTTATTGCTCACTGACCTATTCCATTATGGGGGGAAAAAACAACATTTTTTCTTGTGATGGAGAATTTTAATTCTAAGAAAGGCCTATTTCCAAGAATTTAATTTTTAGGTTTTTTGAAAGTTATTTCTTCAGAAACCTAAGAAATAACAGAGAGTTACTGAAGTTTCAGCTAAGCAAAACGAGCATTTTTTCATATATTCTTGGGCTACTTGCCTTTCTTTTTTTGGTGACTTGGGTGCATGTCCTTTGGGCAATACTTTGGAAGATTAGGGGAGGGTTAGTCTTTGAATTTTAAATTCTAAAGAAGCCAACTACCCTTGTTTGTGATAGAAGTTACAATTATTTGTCCCAGTTTGTCAGTTGCTTTTGTTTGTTTTCTTCCTCTTTGTTGCATGGTTTTAAATTGAAATTCAAATCGATGTCCAGCTTACTCTTCATATTTATCAGGGTAAATATGGCAGAATACAATCTAAAAACAACTATTAAAATCCAGAATTACACAGTCATCTGTGAATCTGTTGTGCAACATCCAGAAATGTCCTGTTATTTTTCTAGAGATCATGAGCAAGGCACGTAATATCATACCAAATACATTTTTGATCTACAAAGATGTGGACCCATTGAGACTCCAGGGCCACTTATTTAGAAACTATCAATATATGTTTATTAATTTGACAAATTCTTAAAAGCCGTGCTTTCTTAGTTCATTTAGTGTATTCTGAATCCATATAAAAATAAGCTAGCTACTTCTATGATAAAAATTATTCTTTTATTTACATTTTAGCGTGTTTTTTGTATAGATCATAATATAAAATTTTTTGGAAATAGAGATTAGGAAATATTAATTTCCTTAATTTTCTTCTAGACATTTCCCTTGACCCCTCTTTCTGTCGTCATTTGATGCCTTTTTAATAAACAGAAATTAATTTTTTTTCCTGGAGAAAGTAAAAACTGATATAGCATACATTTTATTCCAGTCTGTCTCTAAGGAGTGGGGTCTGTTCTATAAAAGAAGAAGGTGTTTTTAAAAGAAAGCTATCTGTGTGTATATAGAAATATATATGAAGAAAGATTAGCAGAAAAAGAATTAAAATATTAACAGTAGTTATCACTAGGCAGTATAATTATATGTGACTGATTAGTTTTTCATATCTTCCTCCTACATTTTCCAAATTCTCCTCAATGAGCCCGTTCCATATCATAAACATTTGAAAATAAGAAAGAAAAATGACAAACTTGGAAACAGAAATACTGTGTGACAACTTCCTTCTTTAAGTAATCGAGACTATTTATATATCCTAAGTGTATTTTTCCCAACTAGATAATGTGTGCTTTCAGCACAAGAGAAGAGAATGTAAGAATAACAGCAATCCAACCAAGAGAAAGGAGCTTCGCTAGATACTGGGGGAGCTTCAGCATCTTCAAGTGCACGTGTTTGAATCTCTGTGAAGTCACTTGACAGATTTTATGAGTCTCAGCTCTTATTCTGTTGAAATGAATTGGCCCTTTTCCAGACAAGATTTTAATTGAGGTGTTCTCCAGGTTTACAGTAACTTTGTCAAGGAAGGACACTGAACTAACAGGATATTTTTATTTAGATGACAGCATGGTTGATTACTGAATTCCCCGGAATTTATTTGTTGATAATCACAATGCCAGCATTTCACATAAATTACAAGTTCCAAAGAAGTGTTTATTGCCCTCTGTTGTGGTTGCTATGTTGCACACAAGAAAGTATGGCATAAATTGAGATACTGAGTAGATAAGAGTGAGAATAATGAATGACTTGACCTTTCCATGTTGCTTCTTCATCAAAGGAAGAGTGTTCTCAGAGCTGAGCAACTAAATAAAAAGAGCCTCATTTCAGAACACGTACAGGTCTCTCATAACACAGGGATTATTTCCTTGAGCCTCTTTTTCTTAATGATGGTTTTATCAGAAGAAAGTAAACAGGATCTTGGTAGTTTGGAGGTGAGTCAGCTTCAAATACCATATCCTCCTTCCCTACTCACAGTCAAGATTGAAAGAAGCTACTGTATAATCCAGGATATCAGTGTGGCTCCCTTGGCCACACTGAGGCCGCTGCTTTATTTTTAAGGATAGGAACACTGTCCTTCCACCAATGGACAAACCCTGATGAGGCTCATCTGCTCGCCTGACACCCCCACATCCCTCATCATTGTTCTCCTACCTCACAAGACTTCCCAACATCACGTGTTACCTGCATCACCTTTGAACACTCTCATGTCCTTCAGCATGGGGCTGTGTCTTCGGAGTCTGCTTCTTTACCTGTGTTGCCCTCTCTGCCCCTGCACCTGGCCTGGGTACACACCTGTTAAGCTCGGTACAGACTCTAACTGACTTCTTGTTTCTACCACATGTTGCCACAAATGATTAACTTTGCTCCTGTGGCACAGTGTGGCCAAACTTCCAATTTTAAAAGGAAAATTTGAGACAATTTCTTAAAGACTTACTACTTTTTTTATTAAAAGGGGGAAGGTAGTCAATGTGCACAATTCGAGATGCACCTTGATGTAAAATATGGTTTCCAAAAAGTTGAAAAATGAAATTCTGATAAGTTCATTCTCAAATACTTAGTGTATACTTCTCATTTGATTAAGTCTATACTCAGAAATTTGGGGAGAATTTAAAAAGTGGCCTTTACTCATAAGTGAATTTAGTATGGGAAAGAAAACACGTAAGCACAAAGTTTGGTACCTTACAAGTGACTACTCAGTGTTTGAAGAATGAATGAATGAGCAAGAGAACGAATGTAATAGAGTTAATAGATAAAAAACAAGACATGAGATGTCAAATACAATGGGATGTGTTTAGATAAAACTTGGGGGAAATGATGGGAGAAATGGTTGTCATTTGGTGAGAAAAAAATCAGAATTCAATGTTATATGGTCAATAGAATTTCAAAGTATAATCTTGCAAATGTAAAATACTAACTACTGTTGAGGCTCTTATAGGCAATTTTAATATTCTTTATATCTTTCTGTATTTCATATGTTTTCAATAATGAGCTCATGTTAGTTTTAAAGAAAACAATTTAATTTTTTTTAATGGCATAGAAAGGAAGCTGCTGTGGGTTCCAAAGAAAAACATCACTTTGGACTGAAGCTTCTTGGGTGAGTGAATTCTCAGCTGGGTGAATGCAACCTAGACCGGGAGAAAGGTGGAACCATGTTTTAGGCAGGAAACCTGGCAGGAATGAGGCCACATCAAATGATATTTTAAGCACTTTGTAGAATATTTTTTAAATGAACTCTTGTAAAGACAACCATTTGACTTCACATTCTGCCATTGTTTTGTCTGTTTATATTTGGGGGCAGCACGAATAGCTATGAATCAGTTTTGTACAACTTTTCCATCCTCGTACCCCAATAGCAAAGGAAAAGGAATGCATCACTCAGGAGCCTTGGAGGCACAACTTAAAGTATCCCTGAAAGCACAATATTCTCTGTCTTATTTATCTTAAAATATCCTGCTTCGTTTGGCTTCTGGTTCTTCACATATGTATTTGTGTTTAATACAGAAATACTGCTGTTTTCCATTTGAACTATTGAAATAACATGAGAAAAATAGTCTAGAAAGCAATGCAATTTTTACTTCATGACTTCTGTATCCTGTTGGTAATTCTGATTAGTAAATATCATTTGCCACAACCTTGAGACATTTAGGCTTCACAATGTGAGCAGCTTTGCACTGCAGCCTTACACAAGGCTTCCTTCTTCCCCTGCAGTGAAGGTATAAGTTCTGTTTTCTGTTCAGCGAATGCTCACAATTAGGAGAGCAGCAGTAGTTCCCAGGAGAGTATATGAAACCTGACAATAAGCAGAAGTATTTAATCACTTTTAAATGTCAGAAATAATAACCATGTATAAATAACAATAATTAACATTTTCTGACATTCATCATCAGGTGCTGTGTTAAGTGAGGTAGAAGCTACTATTTTCCCTATTTTACACAGAAGGAAAATAAAGTTTCGGTAGGGTAAGTATTTTGCTGAGGGTCCCATAGCTAGTAAGTGAGTGTGGACACAGGTCTTACTAATTACAAAGCCCAGGATCTTTACCTGGAGTGCGCCTCTGCCTCTTTGTGGGTTATTTAATGAGCACTTTCTTTTCCGTGAATGAGATGATCAGTCACACCATACCAGTTCCTTCAGGTTTCAAGTACAGGCTGGCGTTAGGGATTTAAGATCGGAACACAGGTTATTCACTCACTCCACACTTACCAGTACTTCCTCATTCCTCAGGTAGTCTTTACCTTCTCATGGAAGTTAGCTGATGGCCTCACTTGAGACAAAGAGGAGACTGAGTCAGAACCAAAGTTTCACAGCATGAGGAAGGGCAACATTGAGACTCATGCATGAGGAAGAGTAGAGGGTTGTACAGCCACGTGATATGGGCCTCCAAGGAGAAGTGACTAAGTGGTTCCATGACTAATGGCCTGAAAGTGGTCTTGGATGATGAGTGGTCCATGGGGTGTGAGAGGATGCAACCTTAGTGAGTATATGGGCAAGAAACGGTTGTGCTGTTGGTTGATGGTGGTTAATGTGAACATAGGGTAATGCAGGAAGCAGAGTGGCCTTAATAGCTTTGAACTCCATGCATAATTCCAATGAAGATTTAAGGTTTTATCTGACTGTGGACAAGGAGGCTTTCTGTACAGAAATGGGAACGGATTAGAAGCAGAAACAGTAGGCAAGGATTAATGGGCTCTGAAGGGAGGAGTCAGTATTATTCCTCAGTGATCACGACTTTCTTGTTTAACATTCATCACCAATTATTGATGCAGTAAATACATAGTAAAATATCAAATGTGCAGATGATATTTTTTTCACTCGTGAGTTGTCAAGCTGGGGAGGTTAAATTGGAGAAAAAACTTACAAGTCTTGTGAATGAACCAGAAAGTTTTCGTAAAACCTTAATATGGACAGATACCGTTACAGAAATATTGTCATTTTCTTATAGGCTAATAACTCAGAACAGAGTGAAAGAGG
This sequence comes from Vicugna pacos, assembly GCF_048564905.1. Taxonomy (NCBI): domain Eukaryota; kingdom Metazoa; phylum Chordata; class Mammalia; order Artiodactyla; family Camelidae; genus Vicugna; species Vicugna pacos. The sequence goes on along the minus strand of NC_133009.1, from coordinate 9,511,632 downwards.
AGAGATTGCGTACTGTTCTCTAGGATACTGGCTCAATATACCAGAGGAGCTAAAACAAATCCAATAAAATAGAGAAAAAAGGAATATTGAAAGAGAAAAAGGAAATGTTTCAGCTTTGTACTATACAGTTCTGGATCCTGAATTTCAGTGATACAGGATCAGGTTCCGAAATGGGCAACTACAATTATCAATGGAATATGCAGGTGGTTTCAAAATTTTGAGTTAGATAATTGGGACTAAAGCCCTAACTCTTAATGACATCGTACTCACGTGTTTAAGCAAGTCACTGAATTTCTCTATACCTCAAATTCTTCTCGGCTTTGGGAAAACAAAACTGTTGGGCCTCTCTACTGCACAGAGTTGCTTTGGGGAACAAAGAAGACAGTAAATGGTAAAGCATTTTGCAAACAAACATGTTGACTCTTGCTCTTCTTATTATTAATCTTGACTACTGTACAAGTGGGGATCAAAAATCATTCAATGCAAATTATTTTGTGTGCCTGTAGGTGGTCCCTGCTCACAGTGGGCTCATTGTCCTGGAGGAGGGAGGTGATGAGGAAGGTAGCGGAGACTCAGAGGACAAGATGAGACAGGATTTAATGAGCGTGGGGAAAGCGCACACAATGTGGGGGGAGGGAGGAAAGGCATGTGGTAACTAGACATCCTGCACCTGGGAAAGCTGAGGATTGAGGAGGCATATGAAATCATCAGTTATGTGATAAAAGTCTAAGACAGATTTGCTCACCAAGTTCAGTGTTAGGAGGTTAAAACTGTGAAACCTGGGGTGAGTTTAGGGCAAGGTGAAGATGCACCATCTAACTTGGTAGAGAGCTGGGGCAGCATTCCCTGAGGGAGACGAGCAGCAGTTTTACCCAACAAAATCCTTCTTTTTCCTGATGCAGCAAAATCCCTGGAAGGCATCACTAACTGATCACAACGCTGCTTTCTGCTGGATACTGACCGTCACCTCAGCGCTTTCACTAGTATTTCTAGCTAGTCCTTCCCCTGCTAGTCTCACTGTCAGGCCACCCCATTCCAACTTCCCTCTCTAACCAGGGCATAAAAAAAGAATCTCCTCTTTTTTTTTGAAAAAGCATAAGCAGTTTGCAGACTTACTAGGAAATTAAAATGAGACGAAAATAGAAAGATTACACACACAGAAAAGATCTCACTTTAAAAACAGTCCTCAACGAGGCCTACTCTAACCACCGTGTTAAAGATGGTATCTCCCTCACATCCGCATGCCTGATCGCTCTTACTCTGCTCTATTTATTCATAGCCTTTATCCCCTGTGATATAATTTATTAATTATCTTATTTCTAGTCTCTTCCTTCACTAGAAAGCAAACTCCATCAAGGCAGGGATTTCTGTCCATCTTCACTGATGGACACATAGCAAGCCTTAGAACTGCCTCTGGTCCAGAGAGGTGCTCCGTAAATATTTACTAAATGAAAGGTGTGCTGAACACCACTTAAGAGTGATACCACAACGCACAGCTTCAGTAGTTTCTGAATTGTCTCCCGGATCAGAGGTTGACTCAGCCTACGCCCTTCCAGGCTTGGCTTGGTCCTGCGTCTCCCACAGAGCAGGCCACTTTGTTCCACACGATGCCATCTCTTATCAGTCTTGTTGGCTCTGAGATAAACTGCTCTTCTGGCTAAATGACCACTAAGTCTCTCACATGGCTTTTTCTTCTTTACCGTAAGGACCTTTGGGTCTTTCTGTTCTGTGAGGAAATCTTGAGCTGCAGATAAAAATAATCAGCCCGCCGTATGTAACCACACTTACTTAGCTGACTGTCAGCTTCACTCCCGTGGACAATGTGACTGAAGGATTCCTCGGCCCCATTGTTTCTAAAAGGAGGGACTCTGCATTCTGATAATTTAAACTTAGTACTTCCCTCTAATTTTAGTGACGCATTATTTCTAACATGCAAATAAATGGCATTTTGTTACCTCAAGAAGTGAATCAAGCCAAAAATAAAAATTTTTTTAATGTTTTGAAATTTTTATGAATTATACCTACATAAGAGGTTTCATTATAAGTTGCTTACCTGTTTGGAACATTTGCTCCCTGACCTTTAAAATGAAAGAGGACCGTGATCTTTTCCTTTTTCCAGCCACACCCCTGGTTGCTGTTAGTTAGAGAAAATGTTCCTGCCATGGACATTATACTTTTATAGAATGTGGAAAAAACAAGAGGCAGGTTTTAAGAGATATAACACATGAAGAAATGATGTATGATCTGAGATTGTTCAGATTAGGCAAGATAAAAATTTCTAAAGAAATTTTTTATAAAATGGTTATTGAATCCTATTTATGCTTGAGGATGACTAATGTGAGCATCCCGTGGGTGAAACAAATCAATAGTTAGACTTGGGAATTTGATCATCCAGTTGACGAGCAAAGTCTAGTCCGTAAGGATGAGGAATGAAGTAGCTGAAGGGGAGGAGTGGGAGGATCATTTGACTGTCTCTCAGACGAAGAGAGAATCATTTGCCCTGGATCATATTAACTGCAGACTAGCACAGAAATAGAAAATGAAAAGTCTCAACTAATTTAATTCAGTCTTAATTTTTCAAAAAGCCTAAAATTAAAAAAAAATAACCTACATCAATGAAGAACATTAAGGGGAACAGATTATTGACATGAGGACTTTGGCCAAATAAAGCATCAAAATACTTTTTTTTGAAATGGAAGAGGGCATAGTGTATTTATGTGTCAAGCCACAATACAGAGGACATTAATTAGGAAGGATAAAGATTTAATTTAATTTTAATTCTCTACTCATTATTTTACCTTGAAATTGAGTTCCTGACTAGATTGTGAGAAGTTCTCCTGTGATATTCTGCCTTTTTTTTTTTGAAGTTTATGTTGGCATCCTCTGTGAAAATTCAAAACTTCAATTTCCATAAAGCCTCTCTAGGAGACTGTATTTGTTGGGAATGTTTGCTCTAGAAAACTGTTCATCTGAAGTTAAAAGCTGTTTCTCATGAGTACAGAGTTTGCCCCGCAAGCTTTTTAGCATTGATCTCATTAACACCGACTTCACTGGTTTTGTTATTATTAAATCAACTGATATAGAAGCTGTGTGTGTTCTCTTCCCAGTCAAGATGTTGATTTAGTAAATGATGTTTATAAAAGATGTATTACTTTTTAAACAGCCAAAGCAAAGTCTCAGTTCTTCCACGGTGGCTGCCTGTGGTATGTGTACCAGTGGGACACACTATGTACTTTTAGTGCCCTTAGAGGATCAGTTTATAGAGGGCAGCATCTGAAGTGTCCCAGCAAAACTCTGGGATACCAGTGTTCTCATTAATAGCTTCGGAAAAATCCCTTCCTCCTCCTTTTTCTTTTGTAAAACTTGAGTCCTTAAAATTCTAAACTTCTTTAAAAACAAAGTTCTTAATGTCCTATATATTTATTTTACTGTAAATACTTTTCTATCCATAATGTATGTCAAAGCTCTTCTTTATAAAAATGACTCCATCAGTTACGGGGTTTTTTTGTTTTTTGTTTTTTGTTTTTTTTTTTGTTTTTTGGAGGCTTTCTTTTACTGATCTTTGGCTTCCAAGAAGAGGCAAGTACAGTTTTTAACATTTTCTAGGAGAATAAGGCTGTAGTTAACCCTTTTAGGGGGCTTTAGAATTATCCAACAGGGAACAGTGAGGGGTAAGATAAAGACCACAGCAAAGAACATGCCTAGGTGGTAAAACAAGGTCACTGAATGCATGAAAAATCCAACCTACAGGTTTTAAACTCTCCTCTTAATATCTAGTCCCATTAGAGGATGCCAATGAGGTTTTTTAATATAACTATAAATTCTGCTGTTAAAAACACCCCCACAGGCTTATCTTTCAATTTCCCCTCTGCTCCTGATTTAATCTATCTAGCGCAGTAGTCTTTCTACCACAGGGTTATAAATAAGCAGGGAGACAGCAGTTTGTAACCTTTGCCCAGAACAAGCCCTGGAGCCCTGGGCTCAGCCCTCCATGGTCCTGCACATGTCTCTTGTGTGAGGCACATGGCCGACTCTATTCCCCTCACACAGGTAGATCACAAAAACAGGCTTCGAAAACTGTTCTTTGTGGCTTTCAATTTCTGTAGATGGTCACAACCACCATCCTGAAGACTATTACGTTATAAACGAAAGGGGAACTTTAGTCCTCCAGCCACATTAAAACAGGAGGAATGATTCTTTTTTGTAATGGTTCAAAGTACAGAAACTTTGTACTATGGCCTGAATTCACTATTATTTTCTTTCTAATTGAAATTACAGTGTAAGATGTTTTAATCTCTCTTTTTACATTTCATTTATTATAAGTGGAGGCTTACTGTTAAGGATGCTAGGGTTCCTTCGCAAACCCTTCATAAAACTTATTAACTGTGAGACCATCACGTGTTCCCAAAAGGAAGAAAAAAGCCACAAATACATTAGTCTGTCACACAACATGATCAAACAGGAGCTCTCACGCTGTGACAGTTCATCCTGATTTTTTTCTGTATGCAATCTTAATTTTTTTCTAATATAAAAAGTCACTGGTTTTATTTATACAGTCTCATTTTGTGTATTCAGATAAGTCTGTTTTTTCTTTAAACTGTAATATTTTTGTCATAAAAATAACATAATTACAGAAGACTATAAAACAGAATAAAAGACAAATGTTATCCATAATGCTACTACTCATAAATGCTGGGTACTTTTTTGCCTTCCAGTACTTTTTTCCATGCATCTAAGGTTTACATAGTTATACAATAGAAATAAATATTATGACAGAAGCAAACTAATATAAATTATTCTAGTGGGTGTAACCTAGTGTACCCCAAGATTTCTACTGTAGAGTTAACCTGTTTCAAGTTTTATTTGTAATGAAACCCTAGGTCAAAATGCATGCAGTATTTTTGTATTTTGCATTATCTCATTCAGCTGGATTCCTAGGAGCACTAGTTGGCATGAGTATTTGTATTATTCTCTGCATACATTGCATAAATGTTTTTCAAAGGGTTTTTGCCAATTATAGTGGGTAGGACTGGGGCCCAGAGGTTTCCAGGGATGGTGCCAGCTTATTGGTGGGTAGACTGGGTCATGCCATGGTAGACTGTGGGGCTGCAGCTGTCCTGGGGCTGGTGTCCACACACTGGTGGGTGTCGCTGAGTCCTCGGGTCTCTGGCTGCATGCAAGGGCCATGTGGGTTTAGGGGATCTTCAGGCAGCCTACTGGGGGGTGGGGCTGTGTCCACACCCAGCTAGTTGCTTGGCCTCAGGCCTCCCAGCAGTAATGCCTGCAGGCCAGTGGGTGGATGCAGGGTTGGGTCCTGAGGCCAGTAAGCTAGAGTAAGGGAGTCCAGCGTGGTACCTGCCAGCACCAGTGTCCACGTGTCAGAATGAGCTCCTCAAAATGGCCACTGTCAGTGTCTGTGTCCCCAGGGTGAATCCAGTTGCTTCCTGCCTCTCCAGGAGAGTCTCCAAGATCAGCAGGTGGGTCTGACCCAAGTTCCTTTCAAACGACTGCTTCTGCCCTGGGTCCTTGGGTGTGAGATTTTATGTGCGCCCTTTGAGAGTGGAGTCTGTTTCCCACAGCCCTCTGGCTCTACCAAAAGTAAACTTCACTGGCCTTCAAAGCCAAACATTCTGGGTGCTAGTTTTCCTGGTGCAGGACCTGCAGGCTGGAGAGCCCAGTGTGGGAAGAGACCCCTCACTCCTTAGACAACCCCTGCAATTGTAGTTATTCTGGCATCTGTGGGGGTCACCACACAGGGGTGTGGGTCTTGAATTTATCACAACTCTGCCCCACCTATCCATCTTGTTGTGATTCCTTCTTTATATCTTTAGTTGTGGAAGGTCTTTTTTGGTAGGTTCTGGTCATTCTCATCAATAGTTTCTCTGTAAATAGTTGTAATTTTCATGTGCCCGTGAATGGAGATAGGCCTTGGGTCTTCCTACGCTGCCATCTCCTACACTCAATAATGTCATCAATTCTGAAGTAAATTATTGACATCAACTTGGGCTTTTTGCTCTGCACACCCATCCATCTAGTATAAAGACAACCAGGAAAGGAGATGGCACAAGCAGAGCATTTTCTGTGGCATTTGTTTTCAGTGCTTTGAAAATATGCTGTATAAAAGCTGGGCTTCACTGATTCTCCCCACTCTCTGCCCCCTCCTCTCCTCACCATCCCACACTCCTCACTCCAGAAGGAAGGGTCATCACAATATCGCCAATCTCAGGATAGTGTGGCACATTTGGAACCAGGTAGTTTTGCCTCTGACATTCATAACAAGGTCACGTTCACAAGCAAAAGTGACTGTCACTGTAGAAATATGCAGGTTTTTCACCTAGATGTGCTGATCCTTCTAGGGAGTTGGGTACACTGACCAGCAGGACCAGAATGTTTGCATTTGCAGGGCTGCTCCAAAACCAGTTCCCTTGACAGGCACTTGTGCAGCACGCACTGGGTGCTCTCCCCAGTGAGGCTGAAGGTCATCTCTCTATCTGGGTGGGGGTCACATTGGTAAGATACAGTTGCCCTCGGTATCCACATGGGATTGGTTCCTGAATCCCTGTGGATACCAAAATCCATGGATACTCAAGTCCCTTATATAAAATGGCTTATATAGCGTTTGCATGTAACCTAGCATATCTTCCTGTATACTTTAAGTTATCTCTAGATTACTTGTCATACCTAATATAATGTAAATGCTGTGTAAATAGTTGCCAGCCTGGGGTAAATTCAAGTTGTGCCTTTTGGAGCTTTCTGGAGGTTTTTTTATTTTTTAATTTTTTGATCCCTAGTTGGTTGAATCCTCAGTTGGTTGAATCCTTGGATGTGGGATCTGTAGATACAGACAGCCCGTTGTACTTTTTTCCATAGGGAAGGTCTTCAGAGAAGCTCCTGTGTGGTTCCCGATAAGAACAGTTGAGGGTTTGGACAAAAAATTTCTGAAAAGAACACAAGAAATTTAGGTTCCCTTAGAGTTTCAGTCAAAATGGTTATACAATAATTGTGCCCTGTAACTGTGTTATGAATAGTGTTTTTTTTTCTATAAGAACATAAGTAGATGGAATTTAAATATGCAAGGCTTTTTCAGGGAGGGAACTCACTTGGGTGAGACTTAAATTACAGTTTATTGCAAAAGTAAAAACTACCTTCCAGCTAGGTAAGTTTTTAATCAGTTTGGAATGCAATTAGGTTCGTTTTTCAGCAACAGTTTGATTGCCTATTTTTATGTCAGGCGTCATAAGAGTCTTGGGTTGACAGTGAGGAACAGGACAGACAGGGTTTTGGCACTCAAAGATTTGAAGTTCCAGGTAAATCTTTGTGAAGTTTATTAAACGTGAACTATCATTTTCAGCTGATATAAATGTTTCTTGATGACTCAAGATCATTACCATCAGGACCAATACAAAACATACAATAGTGTCACCAGAACACATTGATTCCCGTAGGACACTTCGTAGCCAGATTAAAAGCTCCAGGGAATGCCTTTTTTTCTTCTTCTTTTGTTTTTTAATTCTTCCAAGCTATCAGCTGTCACATCTTGCTGCTTTTAGTGTATCTCTTTCTAGCAGTTCTTTCCCTAAAACTAATCTGATGCTTGTAATCTGATAATAATTTAGGAAGATACCCAAGCTTGTCAATGTGTATATAAAAAAATGAGGACCTTAGTATGTCAAATAATGATTAAATTCTCCTACCTGGATTTTAGCGATGTGTTTATGTTTTTCCAAAGTTTACCTATATTTATTTTCAACTTTTTGTGTCTTGGGAAGGCTGAGTTTGTTGTATATATGAATTTTATATGTATTAGTGTTCTTAAAGTTCCATCTTAATTCCATAAGATGTCAAAATAGATTTCCAACAAATTAATTTAATGAAATCCAAAGTAAAATATTTTCTAATTATTAGAAAAAGGGAATTTAAAAAATCTTGCCTTGCCTTAGTAAATAGAGTAGGATACATGAGTGATGTCTTGGTATATAAAATATTTTTCTCTATTTATCAATTTCTGAATCTTTGGTGTACTTTATTTAAATGGGTAGTTTGGAAATTTATGGCACCTCACCTCATCATTTCAAATATTGACTCACCTCACTGTGCCATAATAATTTATCATAGAAATGTTTTTGTTCTCTGTAACAAATCACTTTTTAACATGCTATTTTGTATATTCTATTTTTAATTTGTTTACTGATTTATTTTCTTGTTTATTGTCTGCCTACCCAAGTACAAAATGAACTCCATGAGAGCAGAGACAAGACTTCTCTACTGAGCCCTCTCCCTGCGTGGAACGTCCTGGCACATGGGAAACCTTCCTCAGTAAATACTATGGAGTAAATAACATGCTGAATAAATAGTTCAGAAATATGAGGGAATAAAACTTTAAGAGAAATTACTCCTAAATGGTGAAATAAAAAAGTAAATAAATAAATACATTTTGGTGTAACTGTATGTCATCTACTTTCTCCCCACATCTTCCCCACAAAATTCAACACCACCATTAAACTAATTACTTATAGATTAAGTAACGTGAATGCATGATGTATAAGACCTGTTAGACCTTTAAAAAATTCTTCCAACAAAGGACCATTTACCAATAATTTAGTTAAATGACATGTGAAACACACTAGGAAAAAAAATAAGGGAAGACATCCAGGCTGCAGAGTTACTCTTTCTAGTCACCTTCACACACAGACACATTGCTTTTCCAAAGGCTTTTCACTCCAGCCAAGACACAGTGCCTAGCAGAGCTGCCTTTTAATTGGAACCTAAGTAGAAAAGGGTAACAAATGGGTGAGTGATGCCCATCTCTCCCTTTATCTTTTCATTGATACATGCTCAACTTTTTCACTTCAGCCTAAATACCATTTGGTTCTTAGGTTCAGAACAAGCTAAAAGTCTCAGTTCACTGGGGACCTGAATTCAATAACTGGAAGACACTCAGAAGCTAGATTATTCTTAAGTATTACAGTATCCCGTGGCAGACAGAGCAATCAGAACTTACATACTGCATAGTCAAGCAGCCATTATAGTGTCACCTCAGAAGTCCCTGAACACTGAGCTGGACTCTCCCCTGTGCTCTAGACTCACACCGCATCCCTCAGACAGCCCTCTGCCATCCCTCTTATCCTCCTTAGTGGGTCTCGAGGAAGAAGAGCTTCTGATCTGGGTGAGCAAAGCAGAGAACACCCGGAAAGAGACCTGGCATTGTTCTTGCCACTGCAGTTGTAATGGCCAGAAAGAGGCTCATACAAGTCTCTGCCACCCTGGAATGACCAGATTATTATTGGATCCTGTTGCCCCTTTGAAATCTGCTGATCATTTCTAGGTGGTAGACTTCGTAAGGTCAAAGATTCCTGGAAATTATTAAAAACAACTAGGAGTTTGGCTCTTTTGTGCACAAGCCACACATACTCCTTGCTTGGCCCTGCAATAAAACTTTCTCTGCTCAAAACAAAAACAAAAACAAAAACAAAACAAACAAACAAACAAAACCCTACTATATTACTCGGTTTGCCACCTCCCACAGACAGACAGTGCATACTACCGGGAGTACTAGAGCCATATGAACAGCTAATAATACAACCTGAAACAGGGACATTGGCCACTATGACCCCAATGTCAGGTACTGATGCAAAGGTGCACAACAGAATTAAAAATACTTATCCATGCACTATACTAATTCCACTGTTGATTGCTTTTTATTTCCCTGAAACAACCTATGCCTTTGTCATAATCACTCAAAGTTATGGTTTATATGAGGTTTCACTCTTGGTGTTGCAAATTTTATGGGTTTTGACAAATACATAATGACATGTATGCAATATTATGGGATCAGGAAGAATATTTTCATTTTCCTAAAATTCCTCAGTGCTCTGCCTGTTAATCCCACCTCCTACCTAACCCCTGGGCACCACTGAGGTTTTCATTATCACCATAGTTTTGCCTTTTCTATAATTAATTTTTTAAACTCTGAATTATTTTACTACGAATTTAAATAACAAATAAAAAGAATCAAATGACTTCCTACATTATCACTATAATGGTAACTGAGCGCAGTTGACATCTGGGCAAAAGGGCTAGAAGGATTCACAGAAAAACGTTAACTATCATGAGTGGTAGAATTATGGATGGTGATCATTTTAATCTTTGGGTTATGCGTGACTTCCAAATATGTCTACAATGAATATATATCAACTTTTACAATCCAATAAAATTCTATGTTTAATTTCTTTTTTTTAAAAAGTGAGGCCTGCTACAGAATCCTATCTGTGAACTGCCCTTCATAATTTGCAGCCTACCGAATATCTCTGTAGATTCCCCCTGCTGCTAGATAGTTCAAAGCACGTGAACCAATAGGAAAAGATAAAAATGACACCATATCCCAGCCCTTAATTCTCCCATCCCTGGCCTTACTTAACGGGCTCTCCAGTGCCTCAGCGTGCTTCTCCACAGTGTGCATGATGCTTATGGGGAAAGTTGTCTCATGGCTTTTCTTGAACGATGGTTTAGACTCGTGGGTAGATACTCAAATTTTTACCCAGGAGAGTGAAGTGGGTTCCAATAAAAGAACCTCACAGAGCTGGGAAATCAGGTCAGGAAAAATTACAACATAATCACTATTGCGGCATATTAGTTTCTTACAATATATTAAAAAATATTCACTTTTTTACAATCATACAGAGGCTGGAAGCTGTACATTATACACAACACAAAAATTCTCTTTACCATCTGCCACCATGCAACTTATTACAGTACTGTTGACTTATTCTCTATGCTGTACATGACATCACAGTGACATTTATTTTATTACTGAACGTTTGTACCTCCTAATCCCCTTCACCCACTTTGCTCATTCCCTCAATCCCCTGCCCGCTAGCAACCTGGAGTTTTCTCTGTATCTAGGAGTCTATTTCTGTTTTGTTTGTTCACTTATTTTGTTTTTAAGATTGCACACATAAGTGAAATCATATGCTATGTATAATCTCTGATTGACTTACTTCACTTAGCATAATCCCCTCTAGGTCCATTCATGTCATCACAAATGGCAAGATTTCATTTTTTATGACTGAGTAATATTCCATTGTACATGTATATCACATCTTTATCTGTTCATCTACGATAGACACTTAGGTTGCTTCCATATCTGGGCTAATACAGATAGTACTTCAGTAAATATAGGGTACGTTTATCTTTTCTAGTGTTCTTAGTTTCCTTTCAGAAAATACCCAGAAGTGGAATGGCTAGATCATATGGTAGTTCTATTTCAAATTTTTTGAAAAACATCCATACGGTTTTCCATGGTGGCTATGCCAATTTATACTGCCACCACCGGTGAGTGAGGCGTCCTTTTTCTCCATATCCTCACCAACTATATTTGTTGTCTTTTTGGTAACAGCCATTCTGACAAGTGTGAAGTGCTATCGCACAGTGGTTTTGATTTGCATTTCCCTGATGATTAGTGACATTGACCATCTTTCATGCTGGCTATCTGTCTTCTTTGGGAGAATGTTCAGGTTCTCTGCCCATTTTAAAAATCAGATTGTTTGTTCTTTTGATATTAAGTGGTGTGAATTCTTCATATAGTCTGGATATTAACACTTTATTGAATATATATGATTTGCAGATATTTTCTCGCTTACAGTAGGGTGCCTTTTTGTTTTGTTGCTGGTTTCCTTCACTGTGTAAAAGCTTTTTTAGTTTGGTGTAAGTCCCATTTGTTTATTTTTGTTTTTGTTGCCTTTACCTGAAGAGACATCCCCAAAATATTGCTAAGTGTATATAATTTATAAATTATAAAAATTATAAATAAAATAATAACTATATAAATAATAATTTATAAATATAAAATCATTTATAAATTATATAAAATAATTTATAACATAGAATCATAATGTTGTACACCCAAACTGTTAATATTATAAATCAATATACTTTGATTAAAAATAAAAAGATGAGAAGGACTGTCTACTAGTCAACAACAAATACAACTAAGGGCATTGAGTCCTTATGAGCCCAAATAAGAATCTGAAAAATGAAAACAGCACAGAATGATCTGAGCTTTGGGGAAATTCTTTCATTGTTTAGAGGAGAATAATAAGGAATGAAGTAATCTACTTCCTGGGATTATATGTCAAGAACTGACACATTTAATTTCCTCAGTCTTTTAAGTTTAGTCACTAAGGAGAATGATCTTTATACTGGGAAGGGTTTACAATCACAGTAGGGAAATTGGGCAGTTTTACCTAAGTTTAAGTCCCCACTTTGAGATAAATATCCTCCTAAAAATAAAGAAAAACCAGGAGGACCATCAGCACCTGACTCCAGTTTTCAAATATCTGACAGACTATTCTGTGCGAGACAGATTAGATTTTTTTTCTTTGTAGCTCCAGGAACAATCAGGATCATGTGGAAGAAATTATGGGAAAATTTTAACTGATTCACAAATAGGTATCTCCTTATCCCAAATGACATCATTGCCTGAGAGGAGACAAGCAGCAGAAGGGAGACAAATGAGTCAACACCTAGAAGCAAAGAAGGAAAAATGATTATACTCTATACATATTTCCTGCTTAAGTCATCATGAGAAAAATAATAGGAGGATGTTACAAATGACTGATTTAAACATGGGAGACCTCAAAGAAGAAAACACATCTCCCTCAGCAAATTAGTCCTTTATTTCTAAGGACAGGCTTAAATTCTCACCTCTTTTAATTCATCTTCTTTCCTGGCCTCTTAAGTGCTTAATGCAATGTTTTCCTTATTCATCACAGGACATTTTTGTACTTGTCTTTAGGCAATTTCACAGAATTATTTTACTCATGGGTACTTCCATCCAGGGAATTATAATCTCCTTGATTTAAGGGTCTTATTGAAAGATGTACACTCTCCAGCAGCTAGCCTAAAGACTGTTAAGCTTGGGATGCTCAAAAAATATTTGTTGATTGAAGGAAAGAATGATGCCTTAACCCTGAAGACTCAGTAGATGAGAACCAGAGGAAACAGCTAACCGTCTTCACACTTTGAATGTGAAAAACAGGAGTACTTACTGTGTCACAAAATCATTTAGAGTGGGTCACAAAATTTCACCATTTCATCATCATTTATTTTCCACATATTAAATCTCTCAGTGCAATTACTGTGAGAAATGTCACAAAAGATACTCAGCCAAGCTATTCATGTGTTCCAATATACAGCAAGGCTAAAGCTGATAAAGTAAAAGATAAAGGGTACAATGCAATGTTATATAACAGTGAGATAGTTACTGGAACAGCAGAGAACTTTGCCTCTTTATTACCTAAGACATGTACCCATTCATAACAGAGACTGCTGGAATCTCCAGCATCCACTTTTCTCTTCTTCGTTAGTAACAGGACCCTGTATTTTGAACTGGGCCATTGGCCACCTTCAATGAAGACTTTGTTTCTCAGCTTCCCTTACAGCCATGTGACTACCTTCTGGCTAGAGGGATGAAAGTGGAATTTCAGGAAAGTGACTTCATGGGCATATGTGTTCCTTTCCTCCATTCTTCCTCTTTGCTGAATGGAGTTTGGACCATGAGTTGAGATGGGATCTCTAACGGCAGGATCCCAGGTTTCTGTGGATCATGGAGCCACTGGACGAGTCCCGGGCTGCCCATGGTTCTTAACCTGAGAGAAAAAGTAAATTGCTATTTTGTTGAAACTCCTGTTATTCGTGGTTTTTTTTTTTTTTTGGTCTTTTACAGCTTAATCTAATCTTAATAGATAGACCAGCTCTTCCCCAAACAGTGATATGTAAACATGATGGGAATCATAGGGGTTTCGCAGTGACAGTGAATATTTTTGCAGTTAGTCACTTTTATGTTTAAGCAGTGATTGAATTTTATTTATTATTGTTGTTTTTGTTATTTTTAGTTGGCTATGTTGTAAAATCTTTTAAGTGTGCCAACAAATATTTAATCTTCGAAATTTCTGCAAACAAACATTTTGAGAGCCACTTGATTAAGGAAAGAAGATAATAATTCCTCCACTGCATGTGTTTCCTTCTGCCTGTCTCCTATAATACATTTCAAAGTTGAGTTAGGAGCATAGGGACTTTTGACCTAATAAAGGTTACTCTTAACGTGCTTGCTATGGCTAAGCTAAAGTGTTGGAGTGAAAATGTGAAGCAGGTTTCAGAATCGGTACGACTGTAAAAAAGTGATTATTTTTTAATACATTGTAAGAAACTAATATGCCGCAATAGTGATTATGTTGTAATTTTTCCTGACCTGATTTCCCAGCTCTGTGAAGTTCTTTTATTGGAACCCACTTCACTCTCCTGGGTAAAAATTTGAGTATCTACCCACGAGTCTAAACCATCGTGCAAGAAAAGCCATGAGACAACTTTCCCCATAAGCATCATGCACACTGTGGAGAAGCACGCTGAGGCACTGGAGAGCCCGTTAAGTAAGGCCAGGGACGGGAGAATTAAGGGCTGGGATATGGTGTCATTTTTATCTTTTCCTATTGGTTCATGTGCTTTGAACTATTTAGCAGCAGAGGGAATCTACAGAGATATTCGGTAGGCTGCAAATTATGAAGGGCAGTTCACAGATATGATTCTGTAGCAGACCTCTTTTTTTTAAAAAAAGAAATTAAACATAGAATTTTATTGGATTGTAAAAGTTGATATATATTCATTGTAGACATATTTGGAAGTCACGCATAACCCAAAGATTAAAATGATCACCATCCATAATTCTACCACTCATGATAGTCAACGTTTTTCTATGAATCCTTCTAGCCCTTTTGCCCAGATGTCAACTGGGCTCAGTTACCATTACAGTGAGGCTGGTTAAATTGGACGCAAACACTAACTCCACATCTATAAAGTACAGATTCCCAGGTGCCGTCACCACCCCACCCCCCTGCCCCCAGCCACGAGTTCTCAGATTTCCTAGGGCTTACTTCCTCATGGTCCTCTCTGTTTCTATGCCTCTGTGTCCATATCTGCTGACTCAGGGTCCAATGTACAATATTCACCTGCAAAGCCAAAGTCCTTTTTGAACTTTCATGAAAGAGTCACTTGCATCTAATTACTTTATAACTTTATTAACTTCACTGAGGTCTTGAAGGGGTCTCATTTTGAAGTGAGGTGGAAAGCCCCATAAAAAGACTGGCAGGACCCCGAAGCAGGGCCACTACTCTCCTGCTGGCACCGTCCAGCTCCCTGGCCCAGAAGCTCTGTCTCATTTTTTGCCTCTGAAATGGCTTACTTACCCCTAAAATTCTATTGGTTCACTGAGCTCACTTCTGATTGGTTATTTCCTTCACTCCTGATTGGCTATTACTCTCACTTCTGATTGGTCCATTTGTAGTACTTTATTTGCATGGAGCTCACTCCTATTGGCTATTTCTCTCACTCCTGATTGGTTATTTCTCTCCCTCCTGAATGGGCTATTTCTACAATGCTTGTTCCTGGTTGGTCAACTTCTGTTATACTTTATTTGCATATGATGTTGCAAAGTGTAAAACTGGCAGCCTATAAAAGCCTGTGTAAACCTCCAGGTGGGGTCCAGAGCTTGGAGTGTTAACTCCTCTGGTTCGGGTGGCATAATAAACCTTAGTTCTCCAACCCTCTGAGTGCTGCTTGGTCTCTCGCCCGGATCCAGGTTGCTGTCACAACTGAGCTTGTAACACTGAGCTTTAACACCAAGCTGTAACACATTTTTCTGCAACAGAAGAGCATCTCCAGCCATCTTTTTGGCTCTTTTAAGCCCCTCTCTCTGGAATAATACATATCTCACACCTATCTTTAACAGAGTTGACCTCCCTATGTTTAGTCTCTGCCTTTTCTTCCAGCAGTTTCTAAAACAAATTCAGTTCCATACCTAGAGATGATGGGTCAAATTTTAATCTCTTTAAACATGACTGGGACGTGCTGTACACTAGAAACTGACACATTGTAACTGACTATACTTCAGCAAAAAAATTAGCTTTTATATATCGTTATAATTTAAAGCAAATCTTTACACTCATACCTTATATGATTTTATAATCTTCATTATGAACTGTATTTTGAAAATTTTCCCCATTATTATGCACAATATCATCTAATAGTGGCTGTTGATTGGTTATTACTCGGATAAACCATAATCTAATTTCCTATTGTTGGAAATTAATTTCTCATTTCGACCTTTAGAATAAGTGCCAGGAAAAGAAATGAGATGGAAACTTAAAAGACCTCAAAGAAAGCTTGAGGACTCAGATCTTAAAGACTACCCAAGAGAGAAGAGTTATAGATTTGGGCTATGCCTAGGTTTAAAAGGGCTTTTGGTACATGTTTCCAAATTGTCCTCCACAAAACTTTGACCATGATCTACTAGTAAATCATGACAGTGCCCACTTTCCTGAGCCTATATTACTACTAGATTTTGTCAGTTTGCCAATGTAATAAGCAAGCATGCATTTCATTTTGATTTTAAAGTATATTTCTCACATTATAAGTGAAGCTAAATTTTTTTATTTTTATTATTTCCATTTTTCTTTTATAAATTATTTGTTCTTAATTATTTACCATTTTTCTACTTGTGTGTTTTTATCTTTTCTGACTTGATTATCGTTAAATTATTTCTGTATGTACAAAGGTTTTTTTTGATACTCAATTTTGTCAATCTTACAGTAGAATTTTTCTAAATATAAACCTGTAGAGGTCTCAAATCAGAAACATATTTGCCTAGATATTCATCTAGTTCTGTTATGGTCTTATTTTTAATATTTAATCTTTAATCCATATGGACTTTACTGTGGCAAATGACATGATGCAGTGATCTAACTTGTCTTTTCAGATAGCCACCTTATTAATCATTCCAGTTTTTCATGCCTTGAAATGCCATGTTTATCACTGCCAAATTCGTACAAAAACTTGTGCTATTTCTAGGACTCTGATCTGTTCTGTGGATCTATGTCTCTATTTCTGTATATCAATTATTTTATTCTTTTAAATTAATTTTAAAGTCACTTCTGTTTTATTCTGGTACTAAACACCCCTCTTTTACTATTTCAGGAATTTCTATTGGTCAGTTTCATGACATTTACAATTATCTCATCAAGTTATAAGAAAATGCTGTTGGAACTCTGATTGGAATTACATTAAATTTGCATACTAATTCAGAGATAACATCTCCATAACATTAAATCCTCTTTTAAATAAAATTCTTATTCTTTATTTCTTCAAGGATATTTTTGTCTCTCCCCAAAGTCTTCTAACTATACATACTACATCCTTCTTATTAAATTTGTTTCTAGATGACTTTGTCACTATTGTGACACTTTTTCCCCCCACTTTGTCCCACTTGGTTGTTACTTATATAAAGAAAGTAACTAACTAATAAATATTTACTTTTTACTAGACATCTTACTAATATCTCCAATCAGGTCTGATAACTGTTTAGTTAATTCCTTTAGGTTTTGGGGTAAACATTCATCAGCTAATAAGTTTTTCTTCTCTCTCTCAATATCTGTATATGGAGGAGATCAATCATTTTATTGATTTGAATTTCAACAACAACTTAACAAAATAGGAAGGATGTCAAGTGTTTTTTTCTTTCTCCTAGCTTAAATATATGCCTCAAACTTGCCTCTAGATTTTAGCCATTGATTATAATGTTGCTTTTTGGGGAGTAGTATCTTGGACTATATTTACATGACATTTAAAGAAAGATAGGGTTTTCTATACTATTATAAGATAAATTTATGGATTTCCTAGTTTTGAACTATTTCTGGAGTAGTCCTACTTACTCATTTTGCATAATTCTTTTTATATTGCATTTACTTAATATTTCATTTAAGATTTATCATTTATTTTAGGAAATGAGCCAGAAATAAATTTTCTTTTCATTTGCCATTTTTGTCAAATTTTAGAATGGGCATAATTTTATCTCTGCACTCTGTAACAGTTTAAATAATATTTTTATTATCTATTCTTGAGGTTAAAAAGAAGTTACAAAACTAGGCTATTTTCTTTATTTGGAGGCATTTGTTTGTGGTACTTTTAAATATACCCACAAATTCTTTGATGCATCTCCCTTCAAGTGGTGGAAACTGATTCCTCTCCATTTCAATACAGATTCAGCTTAGTGACTTGATTCTAATGAATAAAATAAAAGTGTAAGGGATAGTGTGGAACTTCAGAAATTAGATCAGAAAAGGCACTGTGATGTCTTCCTCTGCCTTTCTGACTGTTCATTCTAGAAGCCACCTGCCCTTAGGAGAGGTCCATGAGGTGAGGAGCTGAAGTCTCTCCCTAAAAGCCCTGTGAGTGAGCCTTCTTGAAAGTTGATCTTCCAGCCCAGTCAAACCTTTAGATGACCACAGTCCTCATCAACATGAAAGACACTATCAAGAGAGGGAAAAGACAACCCACAGACTGGGAGAAAATATTTGCATATTAAGTACCTGGTCAGTGTTTAATACATAGACTACAGAAGGAAGTCCTGCAACTCAGTAACACAAAGACAAACAACCCAATTTTTAAAAAGGCCATAGTTCTTGAATAGGCTACATTATCCAAGGAGGACATAGGAATGGCCAATAAACACATGAAAAGATCCTAAACATCACTAGTCATTAGGGAAATGCAAATCAAACCCACTTCACAACACATAGGATGGCTATAATAGTATTTCTTGAATAGAAAATAAAATGTTGGTGAGAACGTGGAGAAAATGGAACCCTTGAACATTGCTAGTGAGGCCATAAAAGCCATTGTGGAAAGCAGCTTGACAATTCCTTGAAAATTAAACATAGAATTACTGTCGTGGGGAAGAACAAGTCTGATTCTACATTAGATTTTTTTTTTTTGACCTTTGTATTCTACTCTTTTTGCTACAAGTTAAGAATGTTGCATATGGCCTGAAATGTCTAGGACAGCCCATTCTCAAGGCTTTGACCTTTAAGAGTATAATGCATTTTCACTTCCATAGAGATAAAAAGTTGCAGAACAGAGAATAACGTTTGTCTTGGAGGTTTTTAGGAACATCGTGACTTGACCCTACCTGACCTACACGGACAGCTGCAAGAACAAAAGATTCTGACGTCAAGAAGTTTGCAACAATCAACCACATACCCTCCCCTTTTTAGCATAAAAGAAGCATGTATGCTGACTTGGGTAAGAAGGTTCTTCGGGGGCAGTAGTCTACCAGTTTCTCCGTCAGCTGGCTTTCTGAATAAACTCACTTCTTTGCTTTAACAACTCTCTCGATTTATCGGCCTATCATATGACGAGCAGTGAGAGCTTGGACTCGGTAACATTACCATATCACTCAGTACTTCCATTCCTAGCTATATATTGAAAAGGATTGAAAACAGAGACTTACAGAGATGGATAAATCACCTGATTGACCTAGTTTTAAGTACAACCTGATAAATTGTATTTTTTCCTATCAAATGGTATATTTGATGGATGTTCTCAATTTCAATACAATAGAGAGGGTATACTATTTTTAAAAAGTATTGAGTCTCTTCAGTATCTATGATGAAATCTCCTTTCTAATTCATGTGTAACTGCAGATTTGTTATTTTGTGACATTACAACTGGCCAAGCTCTGCTTGTTTAATTGGCTCCTTTAAAGAAACTAATCTTAGATTTATTTATTATTTCTATTCATTTTATTTCCCTGTTATTAATTTCTCTTCTTTATTAATTCCTTGATCCAGCTTCCCTTATATGTTACCGTTTTAAGTCATTTGAACATTCTTAAGTAAAACGTTTTGTTCATGTATTTTGAAAATTTTCTTATCAAATAACCAAAGTACTGGCTATTTCTCTAAGGACAGTTTTGGCATCAGTATCCCAGAAATTTTCATGAGTAATGTTGGCATCGCATTGATAATGAGCAAGCTGAATAATGGAAGGTTAACCAACACAGGCTGTTGAGGCAGACTGGCCTCCAGTTAAATTCTAACCTCAGCCTTTGGCCTGGGCATTCCGGCAAATTGGTTCTTCTCTGTCTTGATTTCTTTCTTCTGTAAAATAAGGCTACTTGTAATTTTCACTTCAAAGAGTGACTTTTTAAGGTTAAGTAAGTTAATTCATGTAAAGCATGAGAAGAGTGCTTGGGGCGCCTGCACTCAACAGTCATTCCTTGTTGTCATTCGATAGGTCATCTGCAGTGGTGGTTTTCATTTTCTCTTTGACCAGTATCCAAAACTTTGAATTTTTATGTATTCTTCTGTTAGTAATTCCTAGTAATATTGGATTATAATGAGAGTATGTCGCTCTTTTGTTTTCTTCTATGTTCAGATTTATTGAGGTACACGCTGCGGAGTGGTATGATATCAACTCTTATAAATGGTTCTGAGAGAGAGAATTTACATTCTCTCTAAGGTACAAAGTTCAAAACACATGTCCCAAAGTGTCCTTATCCATCCACATCTTACATTTGATACCTTTGCTTATCCAATCTGGTGTTTTCAACTATTATTATTATTTTATTAATTTATCTTTGTAGTTCTTGCTAAAACTTCTCTGATTTGATTAACAACAGGAATCGAGGACAAAGAATGCTCATAATCCCTTCACCTCTCCAGGGTTGGCACAGTACATTCCCTAAGTTCCGCAGGCCCCACATATCCCACAACGTGCATTTGTAAATGAGGTCTTATAGGAAATTAGCCACTGGGGGATTGATCCCACGACCTCATACATGCTAAGCACGCACTCTTACCACTGAGCTCTACGTTCCCCCTAACACTTTTATTCTTTTTGATAGTGTTATAAATGGAATTTTTCTGTGTCATTTTTAAAGAAATGTGTCTTCAAATATGACGTGGTTTGAAGTTTTTATTGACTGTATTCAGAAAGCATTGTCCTTCAAAAGGGGAATTTAAGCCATTCACGTGTGCTGTTGTAACTGACGAATTTGATCTTGCTCGTAGTGTCCTTTCCCTTTTATTTATTGAACAATACCAGGGGCTGGGACCCAGCACTGAACCAGACCAGTTCCGTTCTTGCTATGCTACTGCTGCTTCCAGCAAGAGAGGAGGAAGTTTCCTTGCTCTTCCTTCTCTCACTTCTCTTCTGTTGTAGGAACCAGGTGATTTTGCTTTTTTGATTGCCCTTGGGGTTTTAAAGTTACATTTTTCAATTTTATACTAGTATGGAACACTGTTTCTTGTTATTTATTATGTCAATAATATATATTAATCTACTTATCCCCTGTGTATTACAGGTTGAGCCTAGTTTTTTTCTTTACTTCATTCCCAACTTCCTACGTGTAGTGACAAAATCTATTATTTTACATCAAGTTTATTATTCTTCTTTCCACAGTCCATGGGTTCTCTTTTCTAAGAATTATTCCTGCCATTATATTTAGTTTCAGATCTATATTAAAATATAGTTTTGGTGACACTATTTAACTAATTTTGTGCCCCATTACTATTTTATCCATTTCTTCTTTAAAAATTTACTCACAGGTTTGTAAGAATTATTCTTTTTCTAGGAAGTATATCTAATTGGTGTATGTTTTGGGTTTTTGCTCATGTAGGACTTTATATCTGTGCCTTGTATGAATATAGAAATTGTATGGCGTAATCTTTTTTTTCAAAACACTAATCTCTGCTATTTAATGTTTAGAAGAGACACTTGTGGCAAATATGAATTCTTTTCTTTTTCTGTTTATTTTATCTCTGGATAGCTACAGTATTTTTTCAGTATCTGAATTTCATAAGTTTCCTCCATGTACGGCCAGGGCCTCTTATCATTAACCTTGCGTTTGTTTGGTAAACCTTCAAGATTCTAACAACCTAGTTTTTTCTCTCTGGCCTGGGAAACTGTCTTCATTATATGCTAATTAATGCTTTATCTCTTCCTTCTTTCTTTTATTTTTATCATGTCTAGACGTGTGTACACATGTGAGTGCATGTGTGTGCGTGTGTGTGCATGTGTACAATTTACAATTTTGTCTTTGGTTAATTCTGGAGAATTTAATCCTATTTTCTCACGATCTCTTTGAGGGTTTTTTCTAGATTTATTTTTTTCTGGATTATTAATGCTTTTTAGACTCCCCTATGTACATATTCATATGTAAAATGTATTGATATCAGGTCATTAAATCTTACAAGTGCCTCTTATTGCTTCATAGATTCTATGTTAAAAAAACAAGAGATTTTTAACATCCTGTTTTGGACTTGTTATTCCTTTGTTTGTAGGAGAACACTGATTTGTAGAGGAATATTGTCTCTGATTTCTTAGATTTGTCTTTTTAAGTTTTCAGTTGCTATATCTTCCCTTGTGGTTGGCAATGTTTTGTTTGCTCACCACAGGGAGAGCTTTAGGCTTATTCACAATGAGAGGTGAGAAGGGATTGTGGAAAACTTTAAAATCTCCTAATCTCAGACAAAGAGAGGAGGGGCAAATAATGATTTATCTTAGTTTAAACTTGCTGAATCATAGGTACAAGAGCTTGGTAGAATAGGATGGGGCCAATGATCAGGATGTAACTTTTGCAGGAAGATTTAATATAGATGTCTTTTTTTCCCCCCTGAATTTATTGCAGCAATAACTGAAAATTAGTATGCATTCTTTAACTGCTCACCAAGTTGAGGCAATGGCTTCCAGCATGGTTCCCTGACCCAGGGAAGAGTCAAGAGCAAGAACTTCATTAAAGTCCCCACTCTGTGTACATTTTAATCCATTTCCTAGAGCTGCTGTTACATTTAGGGTTTACCCTCCCAAGCCCTGCCCCGGATGTACACACATTAATCTCAGTTAAGGATGTTTGCTGGTTCAACCAGCATTTTTCCTTTTACTGATTTGGCGGGCTGGTCCTTTTTATCCAATGAATATCTGTTTTTAGGTTTTACATGTACCGTATTCAGCAGAAGCATGGTGCCCTCCCCTAGTTTATAATACAGATACAGATTGCTCCTTTTCTAGATTCCTTGGTCATAAGCTTATGTTAAAGCTACCATCCCTGCCCAGAACTCCTATTGCTTACTTTTTGAAGTACAGACATTGATAGCCTGGTTTGCCTATCTAAGATTGAGTGGGAGGTTGGCACTGCTGTTCTGGAACTCACATTCCAGAGATAGCGCTCCCAATTCACCATTCATAATAAGCATAATTAACTGTTGATCCAAACTGGGTATCTGTGTTTACATGCACCATGCCACTGAAGAGTTTTGGAGGTTTCCACATGATTTTCTCATGAAAGATGCAGACTGGGTGTAGAGTTCAAACGGGTTTGTTTCTAAGATTCGGACTGGAGTGTAGCATACTGAACAGCCTGGATACTTCTGATTGTTCCACATAATTGACCCCTTTGAGGAGATGCCATACAACCTCAGAATCAAGCAGAAATGGAGCACCACTTAGTAAAAGACTACCCTGCATCTCCAAATAAAGGTCATTCACGGCTAAAGAGTTGTTTTCTCATTCCATGGGCTGCAGAGCATGGTGCTGGTGTCAGAATCACTCAGATGATCAGCACATGCATTGCAGAGTCGTTCATCCCCAGCTTCCCCCCACCCCACTCCCACTCCATGGAGACCCTGAAAGCACCGGAGGTGCAGGAGAACAAAGCATGTACCAAAGCACCCATCCTCTTGCAGAGCAGGTGTGCTCTCATCTCCACCCAAGTTTTACATGTTGTACAGTCAGTAACGGCCCCCTTCCATGCAGAAATACTGCCTGGGATTCCCACCTGCCCTCATTCTTGCTCATAATTAAGTTCAAAAACAAAATGAGACGATGGTCCAGCTGCAGAGCAAATGGCAGTGGGCAGAGGGGCAGGAACACGGACGTCAGAGTTACACTGGGATCAGCACCGCTCACCAGTCCTGTGACTGTGGGCAAGTTTTTGAACCACACTAGAGATCAGTTTCCTCTTCTTCAAAAGTGAAAATAACACCTGCTTCACAGGGCTGTTGTGAGAATTAAAGAGCACAGCTTGGTATTCAAATTTTATTTCCTTCTCTTCCGTAGAGCAGCAAGTAATGTTATTTCCAGGAGGCATAAAAAATACAGGACTTAATCTAGAGGCCTGAAGAATTGGTAGGGAATCTTCTTTCTCTTGGTTAGGGAATCAGAGGAAATGCAGACATGTCTTCTTAGCTTCAAACAGCCAGAAGAAATGGTGCAATTAGGAGACGGGAAATCTCATTTGAGCACTCTTTGCCAATCTCAGTTTCAGGCAAAACTTGAACACAGAACAAAACAAAACTCCATTCTTGTATTGGAGGATTATCTGCTCAATACAAGTTAGGACACTAATTTTCTGTGTCACAGTAGAGGATGAATAAGATTGCCAGCTCATGGGGTGATACCGGGATGTCCTGACGCTTCCCTGTGGCTGGGAAGGAGGGGCCCACGCTCTTCCCCAGAAGAGCACGTGGAGGAGTTGCCCTGTTCAGGTGCAGCCGGCCTTGGCGGAGAGGCTGGAGCCTCCCGGGCAGATGGGGTGCTTGTTCTTTTTTTCTTTCTTTTTAAATTGAAGTATAGTTGTTTGCAATGTTGTGTCAAGTTCCAGGTGTACAGCAAAGTGACTCAGATAGACACACATACATCTTTAGATTATATACATACATGTATTCTTTTTCACATTCTTTTCCATTATAGGTTATTACAAGCTATTGAATATAGTTCCCTGTGCTGTAGAGTTGTTGTATCCTTGTTTATCTATTTTATATATAGTAGTGTGTACATGTTAACTCCAAACTTCTAATTTTTCCCTCCCCGACCTTTCCCCTTTGGTAACAATAAGTTTGTTTTCTATGTCAGTGAGTCTATTTCTGGTTTGTAAATAAGTCCATTTGTATCTTTTTTTTTTTTAATATTCCACATGTAAGTGATATCATATGATATTTGTCTTTCTCTGTCTGATTTACTCCGCTTAACATGATAATCTCTGGGTTCATCCATGTTGCTGCAAATGGCGTTATTTCATTCTTTTCAATAGTTGAGTAATACTATTTCATTATATATGTATATATAAATCAGGTATCTTCTTTATCCATTCATCTGTCTATGGACACTTAGGTTTTTTCCATGTCTTGGCTATTGTAAATAGTGCTGCTATAAACAGTGGGGTGCTTGTACTTTTTCCAATTAGAGTTTTCTCTGGGTATATGCCCAGGAGTGACATTGCTGGATCATATGGTAATTCTATTTTTAGTTTTTAAGGAGCCTCCATACTGTCCCCCCTAATAGCTGCAGTAATTTACACTCCCACCAACAGTGTAGGAGGGTTCCTTTTTTTCCAGATCCTCCCCAGCATTTATTGTTTGTGGACTTTTTCAATGATGACCATTCTGACTGGCGTGAGGTGCTAACTCACTGTAATTTTGATTTGCATTTCTCTAACAGTTAGCTATATTGAGCATCTTTTCATGTGCCTTGGCCATCTGGATGTCTCCTTTGGAAAAATGTCTGTTTAGGTCTTCTGCCCATGTTTTGTGTAGTTTGTTTGTTTTTTTGGTGTTAAGCTGTATGAACTCTTTGTATATTTTGGAAATTAATCCCTTGTCGGTCGCATTGTTTGCAAATATTTTCTCCTGTTCTGTAGTTTGTCTTTTTGTTTTGTTTGTGGTTTCCTTTGCTGTGCAAAAGCTTTTAAGTTAGATTAGGTCCCATTACTTTTGTTTTCATTTCCATTATTCTAGGAGCTGCTTTGAAAAAAAATATTGCTGCAATTTCTGTCAAAGAGTGTTATGCATATGTTTTCCTCTTGAAGTCTTACAGTATCCAGTCTTATATTTAGGTCTTTACTCCATTTTGAGTTTATCTTTGTATATGGTGCTAGAGAATGTTCTAATTTCATTCTTTTACACGTAGTTGTTCAGTTTTCCCAACACCACTTATTGAAGAGACTGTCTTTTCTCCATTGTATATTTTTGCCTCCTTTGTCATAGATCAATTTGTCATAGATCAATTGACCATAAGTGCATGGGTTTATTTTGGGGCTTTCTGTCCTGTTCCATGGATCTGTATATCTGTTTTTGTGCCAGTATCATATTGTTTTGATCACTGTAACTATGTAGTACAGTGTCAAGCAAAGGAGGGTGATTCCTCCAGCTTCATTCTTCTTTCTCAAGATTGTTTTGGCTATTTGGGGTCTTTTGTATTTCTATATAAACTATTTTTTTTTGTTCCAGTTCTGTAGAAAATGCCATGGGAACTTGATAGTGATTGCATCAAGGCTGTAGATTCCTTAGCGTAGTATGGCCATTTTAACAATGTTTATTCTTCCAGCCCTAGAACATGGTATCTTTCCATGTATTTGTGTCATCTTCAATTTCCTTCATCAGCATCTTATAGTTTTCAGAGTATAAGTCTTTAGACTCCTTATGTAGGTTTTTTCCTAGCTATTTTATTCTCTTTGATGCAATGGTAAATGGAATTATTTCCTTAATTTCTTTTTCTGGTATTTCATAGTTAGTGTATAAAAATGCAATAGATTTCTGTATATTAATTTTGTATCCCACAACTTAACTGAATTCATTTTTGAGCTTTAATAGTTTTCTGGTAGTGCCTTAAGTATTCTGTACCTATAGTATCATGTCATCTGCAAACAGTGACAGTTTTACTTCTTTTCCAATTTGGATCCCTTTTATTTCCTTTTCTTCTCTGATTGCTGTGGCTACGACTTCCAAAACTATGTTGAATCAAAGTGGCCAGCGTGGGCATCCTTGTCTTGTTCTTGATCTTAGAGGAAACGCTTTCAGTTTTTCACCATTGAGTCTTAGGTTAGCTGTGGGTTTATCATTTATGACTTTTATTATGTTGAGGTATGCTCCCTCTATGCCCACTTTCTAGAGAGTTCCTATCATAAATGTATGTTGAATTTTATCAAAAGCTTTTTTTTGTTGCATCTATTGAGATGTTCATATGGTTTTTATTCCTCAGTTTGTTAATATGGTGTATCACATTATCACATTGACTTGTGGATATTGAAAAATCCTTGCACTCCTGGGATAAATCCCACTTGGCCATGGTGTTTGATCCTTTTAATGTGCAGTTGGATTCAATTTTCTAGTTTGTTGAGGAATTTTGCATCACTATTCTTTAGTGATATTGGCCTGTAATTTTCTTTTTTGGTGATATCTTTGTCTGATTTTGGAATCAGAGTGGTGGTGGGGCCTCATAGAATGAGTTTGAAAGTGTTCCTTCCTCTGCACTTTTTTGGAATAGTTTCAGAAGGATAGGCGTTAGCTCTTCTCTAGATGTTTTGTAGCATTTATCTGGTCCTGGACTTCTGTTTGTTGGGAGTTTTTAAATTACTGATTCAATATCACTACTGGTAATTGATCTGTTCATATTTTCTGTTTCTTCCTGGTTCACTCTTAGAAGATTGTGTCTTCCTAAGAATTTGTCCATGTCTTCTAGGTTGTCCATTTTGTTGGTGTATAATTGCTCGTGGTGACCTCTTATGAGCTTTTGTATTTCTTTAGTGTTGGCTGTAACTTCTTTTTTATCTCTGATTTTATTAATTTGGGCCCTCTCTTTTTCTTTCTTGATGAGTCTGGCTAAAGCTTTATCAATTTTGTTTATCTTTTCAAGAAACTAGCTTTTACTTTCATTGATCTTTTCTGTTGTTGTTTTAGTCTCTATATCATTTATTTCTGCTCTGATCTTTGTGATTTCTTTCCTTCTGCTAACTTTGGGCTTTGTGCTTCTTTCTCTAATTGCTTTAGGTGTAACATGAGGAGGGTGCTTTTTCTTGATAAAGTGAGATAATATGGGAAAATGCTTTGCATACTGTGAAATATTTTACAAAGCAAGGGAATACTACGGTAAATATCAACACAGTTTAATAATAGCTTTAGCTATTTTATTTCATTGTATATGTGATAATTTGTAGAGGTTCATTGTGAAGTTAAATAAATTAACTTAGAATTCATGATTTTTTGGTATTTTTGACTGTATAGGTGAATTAGCAGCTTTAACTTTCATGTTCTTTGAACATCTCTGTGCAACTCCCCATGGCTTTCTAATCGGTCCGTATATTATGTCCCATCACAAGTGGAACTGCCAGAAGACATTTATGCTCGGGGCAGAGGCTGAGTCTTCTAATCACAACTCCCTTCTTTCTTCAGTGAGATCCTCTTCTTCTGGAAGCTGGTTTCACATGGTAGCTTAGATTTTTCCATCTTTGTATCTAGCACCATTTGAAATCAGTGTTTTAAGAGTAGAATTGCAGCACAGCCAAGGGCCGACTGCAGAGGAGCTGCCACTTGTGGGACTGGCTCTCCTTCTCCTATCACCTGAGCTGGATCAAGAAAGGATGAACTTGAAAAGCAAAGTCATTCTTGAGTGTGTTGGGTTGTGGAGGCGACAGTGCAGGGACTGGGTTGTGTCCAAAATGAACTGAGTAGATTGAGCAGGGCATTGTGATAGTCTTTCTGTGAAGAGGTAGGAGCAGCCACCAGCAGTAACCTGGTGGGGCTTTGGCAGGGCTTTGAGCGCGTGACTGGGCAATGCTGGGTTGGGTACTGGATTGCAGTAGGGAAGGGGGAGGTATGTGTCCCGGGAGGACTGTCTCCCCACATCAGCGCCGTCTGCCTGCTCCTAGATGCCCTGGAATTTTCAGCTGCAGGTGCCGCGCAGCTGAAGTCAGACTTGCCACCTGCACGCCAAGGTGCAGGACCCCCTGGAGCACCACTGGACCCATCTCTTACACAGGCTGACCGATTTCTCCTGGTGTTCAGAGTCTGTTTTTGTCTAGCGCCACTTGAAATCGGTTGTGATGTAGGGGGAAAAGCAGCAGCGTCGAGGTCTCATGCTAAGTGTGGTGAGCAACAGCCTGTGGCTTCCTGGAAGATGGATGGGCAGAGAGAGGGGAGGGGATCACGCTTTTCCTATGAACTTCCTTAGCTGCATTCATGATACGTTATGCACAGGTAATAGATCATTTAACGGATTTTAAAAAATCACTGTAATTTATCCTCACATGCATTTTGTTGAAATATGATAGTGCTGCAAACTCTAAAAATTGGTTGATGTTGAAATATCTTTCTGTTAAGAGAAGACTTCATGCATCCTAAGTTTAATAAATGTTTTACTGTAATCAATTTATCATGTCTTTGTTTTTCATTTATTATTTTCTATTCATCATTCCATGATGATGAACAGAGGAGTGCTGAAAAGTTAATTTGCTGTGCAGATTTACCTACTTCATAAAGAATCTGAAGTTTCAGCAGATAGGTATTAAAAATGTAGCCCTTTAAGATGAGAATGAATTCTCTGAGCCATGAAACAGAATGAGAAGAGATCACAGAAGAGAGCAGGGCTGCAGACCTGGGGGAAAGAGGCTACTTGCTGATGAGGAAACGGACCTGGGTGCTCAGTGGGCTGCAGCCCGGACACCTCCGTGGTCAGCGCTCCTTCAGGAACGTGGGCTTAACTGAACCTGTGCTTGCGCGGCTCTTAGAGGGAGGAACACTGACGAATTCAGGTGCAACAGGAGATGCAGGAGCCCTACTTTGGTTCTTAGTTTCTATCAACCCTAGAAGTCAAAGCAAATCAGTTCAGTAAAGGTATTCAGAGAGTAGCCAAAGTCGACTTCTCAGGGGAGTAAACTTGGGGACTCTATGTCCCCTTGACTGAGCTTTTTGCACAGGAGATGTGTGGCCACCTCTGAGCACCTGCAGGACTTTTATTTCACGCCAGTGCTTCTTCATAAGTGGTGGCATCTCAGCCACCTGGGAAGCCTGTCTGAGTCCATATCCTGCCAGTCTTCCCAGATGCCTGCCCTGCCTGGTGCAGTGAGGGTGGGACGGGTGAAGCACTGTTGGTTAAGCTCCCCAGTGAATGGGACCCCCTCAACACTGCAGCCGCAGCGCTATTTCAGGCTGTTGTCTGAAGAGTCACATGTCCCCAGGATGTGGCGGTGGGAATAGTTAGGACCCTGAACTGTTTTATCACTTCTCCACTGAGGTAAATGTAGACCTGTTGGCATAACCGCTTTGGGTCAGATGTAACAAACTGATCAACTTTTGATGCATCTACGTGTCCCAGGCTCCAGCCTAGGAATTTCCAACAAAGTGAGTAAGGCACGGATTCTGCTAGCAGGTTGCTCTGACTCCAGCCCCCAAATGAGAAAGTGCTAGAAGATGGAGTTCAGTGTCAACACATAAAAACAATGACTTGGGACCCCTTTTCCATAAAAGTAGTTTCTGGTGCTCCCATGAATGCTTAACTTTACACAGTGCACATGGGTAGGTCATGCGGAGCAAAATGCACCCCCGAAGTAACTGAGGTGCTGCTCCGCATGGTTATATTTCTTTATTTATCTGGAGGCTGACAGTTCTTTACCTAAAACGGCCATTCCATGTGGTTTTCCCTAATAACTTGTTAAGCAGAATGCTTTTTCTGCAGACATCTTGAGTCTGGTTTTCGAGGCTGTTCTTCCCATCTACACAGAAAATGCTTTGTCGGGTGTGGATCCGGCTTACCTAAGTTTTACGATATGTTTACCACCCCATACAGGTTTTCTTGGGCCAGCAAGTGAGAAATCCTGGTGGGTAACTTTCTCAATGTGATTCATACTCAAGGCAATTTGTCCACCTTCTGCTGTTCTTAAGAGGGAAGGAAAAATAGTTTACTGACCACATAACCCAACTTCATGCTTCCCCCATACGTGAGCTGTAAGGGACAGAGGTTAACCCTTTGGCAAAAGTTAATTTCCTAGAAGGGAAGCAGAAAAGAGCTAGTTAATTAAAATGAAATTAAAAATGGCTTCTGGGAGTCCCAGCAATGACTGAAACCTCTGAATTATGACAGTTTCAACAACTATGAAAGGGACTGTCAAATGCCCTAACTGTCCACAGGAGGGCAGTAGTGCTATGATTTATAAAGGCTGACCACTTCATTCTAGGGGATCTTTTTCTGGATAAGACTGGAAATGATGAAAGCAGTACTTAATGGAAGAAAATATATCTTTGTGTGCAGATCAATTTTGTATCATTTCTGGAAGTTAAGAAACTGTTTATGTCAAGTTTTGCTCTTGAACACAAATATGCAATTTTTAAAAATACGTGTATCATTTCATTCTTTTTTAAAATACTAGCTGTGAGACATTACTAAGCTTTAGAGTACTCTATGAGACTGTCTATTTCCCATAACCCTAGAATCTGCTTTAACACTGCAAATTCAGCTTCCTACCTATCCCAGGTATCCTCAGTATTCTTGCAGAAGCCGTTCATTATCATCTTAAAAGCTCGGTTTAGTTTATGACCATTAGAAAAAAGTAAACAGTCTCAAGTTCAAGTCAAATAAAATTTGATAAAATGTTTTCTTTCTTACAGCCAACCTGATTTTCACCCAGTGTTGTCACTAGAAAGTTTGCTCCTGTTTCTTTCTCTTAAACCACAGATAGCTTTGTTTGGTCATCCAAACAATAAGACCTTAATTCAAGTCTCAGACATTTTCTGATTTCTTTAATAGCCTGAATTACAAAACCACAATTTTCTCTTGTAAATATAGGCATTACTTCTGTCTTTTTCAGTTCATATGTAGAAGTGGACTCTGGGGCTTGATAACCAGTAATGCAGATGTTTGCAACCTTAGCTGCATCTTAGAATCACCTGGGAAGCTTTAAAGAATCCTGATGCCCAGGTCACACCCCAGGTCAACAACAAGACACGTCTCTGGGGGGTGGGACCCAGGCATCAATGAAACTCCTGAGGGGTCCCAGTGTGCAGCGATGGTTCAGAAACCCCATGAGGCCTGATCTCAGAGGTTTAGCAACCTTATTTAATACAAATCTGCAAACAGCAAGAATTTTTTTTCTGCATAAAGAACCCTTTTATTAGTTACGTAGATCAAATGTTACACTTTCATGGTTGGGACTTGGGTTTTCAATGACTCAGCCACACCCATGCATTACAGGCATGTCTTCTACCACACACGTGTATGTAGGCACTTATACATGTGGTCCACTCAAGGCCAGGGGATAACGAGGGTGTGAGCCCTGGGCAGACATCAGGAAATGCTGCACGGAATGGACCTTGGAAGATGCCCAGGATCGGGTAGGACCAGAGGCGCTTCGGGCAACAGTGAGTTCAGCAGAGAGCACAGGTCAGGTTTTCTGAAGTAAAGCAGAAAGAGAAGGTTTGGGAAGAAAAGGGGACAATGGTACAAAGCCTTTAAGTATCATGAAAGAAATGTGGACTTCATGCTGTAGGTAACGTGGTGGACGGAACACCTTTGAGCAGGGGAGGCACAGGACGGGCTGGGAGGGGAGATGCCTGGACACAGTTAAGGCTCAGACGTGGAGGATAGGAGTGATGATTGTGGGAGGAGAGTCCTTCCAGAAGAGGGACCCCAATTAGGAGCATGCTCTGATTTGAGATAAAACACACGGAAATAAATGCATCATCATGAATAAAAATTTTTTTCCAAAACTACATTTTATTTTATTATTTTTCATCAGATTGGGAGATCCAATTTTCAGAAAATGAACAATTAAGACATGGGACATCTCATTCTATTGAAAGCATATTCTTGCTGTTTTAAGAAACCTTCAAATTCATATATACTTTTTTTCTCTCTCATTTAAACATTTCTAGAGAAAGATGGTTTCCCTATATACTTGACAAATTCTTTAACAGAAGATCATTTACATTTGCACATATATTTCGACCTCACATATAAATATATTACATTGGAAAAACTAAACCTGAAGAGGAAACAACTATGAGTTGGTTTATTTTGGCAAGCAGAATAATCTATGGTTGAAATACTTACTTGAGAGATTTTAAAAATAAGGATTTAGTCACCCCCTTCTTCTAAGCAAGTGCTACGTTCTTGACAATTATATGAAAATGGGTAAGTAAAACTTCAACTCTAATTTAATTCAGAATTCCTGTTAATTTTTGTTCAAACTTGTCTTCCTAAAGTGCCTCACCAGAGATTACAAAGGGAAGGGACACTTACAGGACCTTATAAACAGGTCCTTAGGGAGTAAAACTGTTTACTCTAGTTCACCCTTGATCCACTCATATCCTTCTCAAGGCAATGTTTCTTTGCCCCAATTTGTGCTACTAACTCTAAAACTGTACATCAAAACCTGTACAAATGTTATTTGGGGCAGAGGGCAGCCCCTCCTCTTTGACCACTGGAAAGAGGCCCTGCCTGGTGTGAGGACTGAGAAGGGGCTGGGAGCTGCCCCACCTGAGATAAAGAGCTACCTGAGCTGTTCCTCTTTCCTTCCTTTTGTATGACCAACAGCAAGTCCACAAAGTTAAGTTTGCTTTTCTGAAATACGTGGCTGAATCTTTACTCTGCCCTTTACAGATGAGGAGAGGTGGCCACGGAGACAAAGATCCTGATGCAACTTGAGGTTACCTGATGAATTACTCCCCACAAAACCGCCTACCGTCAGATGATGGGTTTGACATCTCCTTACTCAAGAAGAGAGAGAAAACGACCTAGAGCCAGAATTCAGCGTGGATTCTAATTCTCTTAAAGAGGGGAATTCTTTTTAAGAAGACTACAAGGCCACAGTGTTCACGTCTCACTGAGCTGGCCTTCCTGTTATGTGTGTGAGAGCCTCACTTTTCACAGAAGCAGGCAACTGAGGCTGAATTCTTCTTGATTTCTCAGACTGGCTTATCGTTATGAAAAGAGATGAAGAACAAGGCCGGACATAAACTTTATAGCTTCTCTAAATCATCAAGGAGTGACAAATAACTTAAGAATACTATTTTACCCTATTAACTTTGAGAGTATTTTCCAGTAATTCTCTTAAAGAAGTCAAACTAGTTCAAATTCTCAGTATTCATTGTTCTTGTTTTTAATGACTCAGGGCCAAAGTAGTATACACAGATTTGTAAAAGCTTCTTATGATAAACAATATATAAAACACATTTTGTGGTTGTTGAATGAATTTTAAGAGTTGGCTTTAATCTTTAAACAGAAAAGATTTCAAAGTCCCTTCCTCTACAAAGAAAATTTAATCATTTTGAGTTATATTTCTCTGAGTTTAGAGATTTTATTAAAAAAAAAACCAAAACATTTCCAACCTTAATATTACCAGAGATTCAGGGAGAATGACTTGACCCGCCCTCTATAAGCAAGTGTTACTTAATGAAAAACAGGCAAGATATTCAATCCCAAATTCCTGTTTCAGAAAAACATAAAGAAGGGCGACTACATTCACGCTGCAGTAAAATGTTAGCATTATGACTTTACAGTTGCATTCATGAGAGTGATGGAAACTAGACAATAACTTTTATAGACCCCTTTTATCTTTCTGGTTTCATCGGGACATAGTTGACATACAGGCATACCCCAGAGACATTGCAGGTTTGATTCCAGACCATCCCATTAAAGTAGGCATTGCAACAAAGTGAGTCACAGGAACTGTTTGGTTTTCCAGTGCATATAAAAGTTATATTTACACTAGCCTGAAGTCTGTTAAGTGTGCAATAGCATTATGTCTAAAAAATGTATATACCTTAATTTAAAAATATCTTATTGCTAAAAGATGCTAGCCATCATCTGAGCCTTCAGCAAGTTGTAGCAGTGACGGGAAAGATAACTGAACACACATCACCATAACAAAAAGAATAACCATTTCAAAAGTTTGAAATATTGCAAGAATTACCAAAATGTGACACAGTAAAGGGGAGAACAACAAAACGAGGTACACCTGCATAACAGTGTGAAAGTACAAAGTGTCCAGCATGATTTGATAATATATATATTGTGAAATGATTACCACAATAAACTTTTTAACATCTATCATCTCATATAGTTACCCCCCACTTTTTCTTCTTATTATCAGAATATTTAAGACCTAAACTATTAGCAACTTTCCAGTGCAGTCATCCTTTGATATGCGAGGAAGACTGGTTCCAGATCCCCACCCCCTTTCCCTGAAATAAAAATCTAAACGCTCAATTCCCTTGTATAATGCAGCACAGTACAGCTGGCCCTTCGGATCCAGGGATGCGGAACTGCCAAATACAGAGTGTCAGCGGCATACAATACAGCATTCTAATTATAGTCACTATGTACACTATATCCTAGTACTTGTTTATCTGATAACTAGAAGTTTGTACCTTTTGGCCACTGTCCCCTAATTATTTCACTACTTCTCAGCTCCCACCTGTGGCAACCAGACATCTGATTTCTTTTTCTATGAGTGTGGATATTTGGATTGCATATATAAGTGAGGTCACACAGTATTTGTCTCTGTATGATTCACGTAGCAAAATGTCTTCAAGGTCCATAAGCATTGTTGCAAATGGCAGGATTTCCTTTATTTTCATGGCTGTATCGTATTCCACTGCATGTATAACATCATATTTTCTTTATCCACTCATCCATCAATGGACACTTAGGTTGTTTCCATGTCTCAGTTATTATAAATAATGCTGCAATACACAGCAAGGTGCAGTGATGTCTTTCACACAGTGATTTCGTTTCCTTCAAATATACACCCAGGGCGGAATTACTGGCTCATATGTTGGTTCTATTTTTAATTTTTTGAGGAAACTCCATACTGTTTTCCATAGCAGCTGTTCAAATTTATGGTAGTCTTAACATTTTAACAGAATTAAAATATAAATCAAAACACAGGTTTGTGGAAAACAATGAGCGCTTTGGTACTGCTGGAGTAGGTGTTTTTTTCTGGTGGGTCCAGCACTAACCTCTGTTTCTCTACAAGTAAAAAGACAGCATCTGAGGTGAACATAATTAAGTACAGAAATAAATTCCAGAAGCCCATTTAGAAATGGACAAGTAAAAAATGTATTTATAGTAGTATGAGTCACAAAATTAGGAAATTAATGATTAAATAAATAAATGATTCCTTAAAAGTAATTTCAAATGTTCAACCAGTCTAACTCTAGAAACCCTCCCTGTATTATATTTTTGATCCCTCATAAAACAAGAAACAGAGCAGTTGCACATACTGAGTAAATATTCTCTTATTCTAGTTTAGATTGGGGAGGGGGCGGAAACACTAGAGAGAAACACACACTTTCTTAATATTGCTATTTAAAACCTGGCTCTGAGGTGAAACCTTTAAAAAGTAATGATTCCAGCTGTGTTCAAGTTCAGTAATGCTTTATTTACCTCTCACTGTCAAGGAAATGATGTGTTCTGGTAAGAGAATCTCCTAAGTGACTAAAACTCACAACGCACTTTTTTTGTAAAAACAGACATCTTTCCAAAAGCTATCAGTCAAGTCCAGCCTTGTCCAAAGAAATATAATCCAAGTCACACAGGTAATTTTGAATTTTCTAGAAGTCACATTAAAAAAAGGAAAAGAAGCAAGATTAGTTTTAATATAGCTCGCTTAACCCAGTACTCATGTACTATACATTCCTTTGTACTAAGTCTCTGAATCTGGTGTGTACTTTGCACTCAAGCTCATCTTACGTAGGATAAGCCTCGTTTGCCATCACAGAAGCCACTCAGGGCTACGGAGTCTGGAGCTGGAAAACGCAGTCCCAGTCCCTCCTCAGGAAACAGGGTGGAGTAGACAGACCACAACCAAACGTGGACCAGTCGGTTACTCAGAGTGTGCCCACCCCAGCAAGCACTTCGGGATGCCGACCCCACATCAGAGCTAACGGTGTTAATTTTGGAGATTCTGCTATTTCTCCTGGTGGGCGAGGCTTCACTGAACCACCACTGTCACAGCACTGTGCTTGTAACAGAGCCGTTTTCCTAAGGACTACTGTGGTGGGCGACTCCTCCTGAATCCTCCAAAACCACTATATTTGTCTATTTTTTGAAGTCAGTACATTTTTCTTTGTTGTAGTAAAACTCTTTTCTTTAAGTAAAATTTTAAATAGAAGTCCAATATTTGACAAAGATAAATAAGTATTAATATAAACTGAATGAAACATCTGATATAACAGAAAAGCTATTCGAAGATGATTAAAATGTGAGTGTGAATGACTAATTCCAGTTATGTTATTACCTTCAGCATTCATTAAGTTATCTTCAGATGTTTACAGACACTTTGAAGTTCATGTCTGTCTGAAAACTACCTTCCTAGTTGGCTTTAGCCTCAAAAGAACCCTAGGAGAACCACGCAGACACACAGGGCTAACCATTATAGACTGCCATTCTAGTTGGTATGTTTTGTCTTCCCGTTTACTCCTGTGATCAAAGACACCACTTTGCTTTTAACAAGAAATTGCCCCTCCTCTTCCTGTTGGCCTTTGTAGAATCTGCTCCCAAACTCATGACTGTAACCTAGGGTAGAGCCTTAGATTATAAGTCATGGAAACATATCTCCTCTCTTACCAGCTACACAAACACACATTCTGGCACAAAAAACTTCCAGTTCATCTCATTCAAAGACCGAAGGTGGACAGGTTTAGTGACTTAAGGCAATGCATTTCATGATTTTCAAAATCTGAGCATATTTTTAGTTGGTTTCTCTTTCATATGCTAAAAATATTCTGGTCAAGGGAAACACGTAAGTACCTTTACAGAGTTATTTACAAGGTGAAAATGAATAGCTTCACAAAA